>NW_027206290.1:19362500-20562500 GCF_024711535.1 Dipodomys merriami
TTTATTCAGTAGACCTGCTGGGACCAGGCAAGGTTGGCACTCCACGTGGCTGGGAAAGGCCTAGGAATGAGAGAGAGCTGGAAAGAGCTAGAGCAGAGAGAAAGCAGAGCTAGAAAAGAGCAGCTAGAGAGCAGAGAGGAACAGAGAGCGCAGCAAGAATAGAACAGAGAGAGAGCTAGAATAGAACAGAGAGAGCATCTGGGCTTGTGCTAGGCCTTATCTAGGGTTTGGGCGGAGAAGGGTGTGGCCACATCAAATTCAGATGTGACCTTAGCGGATGCAGATGTGACCTCTTCCAGGTGTCCCAGTTGCCTAGGTAACGCAGGTATCTGCGAGGAGGGTGGAATCTGGTAGCCATCCAGGAGCGGACCTTACAGTTGTGGGGCTTGAACTCATGGCCTGGGTTTTGTTTTTTTATTTTTGGGTCCGGTCATGGGGCCTGAACTCTGGGCCTGGATGCTGTCCCTCAGCTCTTCAGTTCAAGGCTAGCGCTCTACCACTTGAGCCACAGCGCCACTTCCGGCTTTTTTTCTTTTTGCTTATATGGTGCTGAGGAATTGAACCCAGGGCCTCATGCATGCAAGGCAAGCACTCTACCACTGAGGCACCTTCCCAGCCCTGGCCTGGGTTTTTTTTTTTTTTTTGTCGGTTGTGGGGCTTGAACTCTGGGCCTGGGCGCCGTCCCTCAGCTCTTCAGCTCAAGGCGAGCGCTCTACCACTTGAGCTACAGCGCCACTTCTGGTTTTCTGGTGGTTTATTGGAGATAGGAGTCTCACAGTCTTTCCTGCCCGGGCTGGCTTTGAACCGCAATCCTCAGATCTCAGCCTCCTGAGTAGCTAGGATTACAGGCGTGAGCCACCAGCGCCCGGCTCTGGCCTGGGTTTTTGACTCAAGTCCAGCACTCTATTACTTTGAGCCACAGTGCCACTTCCAGTTTTGAGGTAGCTAATTGTAAATAAGAGTCATATAGGCTTTCCTACGTGGGCTCAGTTTGAACTTCTATCCTCAGACCTCAGTCTCCTGAGTAGCTATTATAGGTGTGAGCCACAAGTGCCTGGATTTCTTTTATTTTGGTGCCAGTCCTGGGGCTTGAACTCAGGGTCTGGGCACTGTCCCTGAGCTTTTTTTGCCCAAGGCTAGCATTCTACCACTTGAGCACAGCGCCACTTCCAGCTTTTTCAGTCTACGTATTACTGATGAATCGAATCCAGGGCTTCATGCATACTAGGCAAACACACTACCACTAAGCAACTTACCAAGCCACACAAAAGATTTTAGTATGTCCACAGATAGATACAGCAATCATCATAATCAATCCTGTATATTTCATGACCTCAAAACAAAAGAAATGTTGCCAGGTGTCTGGTGTAGATAGAGAGAAAAAAGTTAGGTTTTGGTAATAATTGCAGTGACTGTGTTTGATTTTCTTGCTCTATTATGACTAATGTCTTTCACGAACTTAAATCATAGCTGGCTGATGAATGGTCCGGATGGAAAGACAGCTAGGCCTCCCAGTCTGAAGGAAGAGGAGCCTGTGCATCAGCCTGAGTGAAAAAGCCAAGTGAGAACTCAAGGGCCTGAGTTCAAACTCTAGCACCACCTGGACCAAAACAAGAACAACAAAACAAAACAGCTGGCCTTTAGACTAACTCTAGTAGAGAAGGAAACACTTTTAAACAAATGGAACCATTTATAATCTAATTGTAGAGTCATCCTCTCCTCATGCCATGAACTGAGCTCACAACACACCAGGAAAGAAGACCTAGTTCTTTGTTTTCAGCGAGCTCAGGCTAAAGGGAAGAAGCAGATAAGGATAATCTAAATAAGTCACATTGTGAACAAGTGCAGTGGAAATATAAACAAAGTGAATGGAAGTGCAGAGGAAGGAATTTCTAATTTAGGCACTGGAAGAACCATCTGGGACATTTGAACTGGCCCCTTGATGGATGAGAGTGAGGTCATCCTGTGAGCTAGGAAAGGAAGTTATCACAGGGAGAGAAAAGCATGGCAGAAGACCCAGGACTAGACAAGGGTGTGTTTATTTGAGGGAATGTTACTGGACTGGGGCTGAGAGTGGGGTGCACTGCAGAAGCCCCAGGGACAGCAGCCAGCAGAGGAAGGCTTGGACTTCAGGCCCAGGAAGGTTGCTTTTATGTTATGGAAGCAAGGGTCTTTAAGAACAAGAATGAGGGCTGCGAGAGCCAGGTGCTGGTGACTCACACCTGTAATCCTAGCTATTACGGAGGCTGAGATCTGAGGATCATGGTTCAAAGCCAGCCTGGGCAGGAAAGTCATGAGACTCTTATTTCCTAATAACCACCAGAAAACCAGAAGTGGCACTGGGGTTCAAGTGGTAGAGCATTCACATTGAGCTGAAGAACTGAAGGACAGCACCCAGGCCCAGAGTTCAAGCCCCATCACTGACAAAAAATAAATAAAGAAAGAAGAAAAGAAAGAATAAGGGCTGGGAATGTGGCTTAGTGGTAGGGTGCTTGGCTAGCATTCATGAAGCCCTGGGTTCGATTCTTCAGTACCATGTAAACAGAAAAGCCAGAAGTGGCGCTGTGGCTCTAGTGGTAGAGTGCTAGCCTTGAGCAAACAAACAAATAAGAATGGAATGTGGATACTGGTGACTTATGCCTGTAATCCTAGATATGCAGAAAGTTAAGATCTGAGGTTCCAAAACTGAGGCCAGCCCAGGCAGACAAATCTGAGAGATTCTTACCTCCAATTAACCAGCAAAAAGCTGGAGTTAGAAAAGTAGTCCAAGTGGTAGAACCAGCCATGAGTGGAAAAAAAAAATGAGAGAAGGGCTCAGAGTTCAAGTCTCTCTACTGGCACAAAGAAAGAGCCAAACAAGACTGACATGGTCAGAAGAAGATTTTAGAAGGACAATTCTGGCCTGGATAGAGGAAGGATTTTTTTTTTGTCTTGAACTCTGGCCTTTGTTTCTGAGCTTCTTTTTACTCAAGGCTAGTGCTCTATCACTTGTGCTACAGTGCTATTTCTGGCAGGAGTTTATTGGAGATAAGAGTTTCACAGCTAGGTGCCCGTGGCTCACACCTGTAACCCTAGCTACTCAGGAGGCTGAGATCTGAGGATCGCAGCTCAAAGCCAGCCCAGGCAGGAAAGTCCATGAGACTCTTATCTCCAATAAACCACTAGAAAATCAGAAGTGGAGAAGTAGTGCTGTGGCTCGAGCTGTAGAGCGCTTGCCTTGAGCTGAAGAGCTCAGGGACAGCACCCAAGCCCAGAGTTCAAGCCCCGTGACCGACCAAAAAAAAAAAAAATAATAATCTCACAGACTTTTCATACCTGGGCTGGCTTAGAACTGTTATCCTCAGATCTCAGCCTCCTGAGTAGCTAGGATTACAGGTGAAAGCCTCCAGCACCCAGCTTACTTAAACTTCTTGATTAGCATGTATCAGTTATACATTTAATGGGATCCACATGCATGCAGCATGCATTGATCAAATCCAATTTCCCTTTATCCAGCACTTCTTATAAGAGGAAAGCTTTTTTTTTCTTTTTTCTTTTTCCCTGCCAGTCTGGGGCTTGAACTCAGGGTCTGGGTGCTGTCCCTGACCTTCTTTTGCTCAAGGCTAGTGCTCTAGCACTTGAGCCCCAGTGCCTCTTCAGGCCTTTTCTGTTTATGTGTACTGAGGAATCAAACCCAGGGCTTCATGCATGATAGGCAAGCACTCTAACACTGAGCCACAGTCCCAGCCCAGAGGAAGGCTTTTTGAAGGCAGAAGACAACATTGTGTCAGACACCAGTTAGTGAATGATAGCCAAATACAAGCTGGAAACAATATTGTAGGGACTACCTAAAATTCCTCAATCACAGGAGAAATTTTAAATGGAGTTGAAAAGGTAAGAGAGACGGAGGGAGAAAGAAAGAGAGAGGAGAGAATAAGAGAAAAAGAGGAGAGAGAAAGCAGTAACCAATGGGATTTTGTTTATTATTATTATTATTACTTTATTTTATTTTTTGTCAGTCGTGGGGCTTGAACTCCGGGCCTGGGCACTGTCCCTCAGCTCTTCAGCTCAAGGCTAGCGCTCTACCACTTGAGCCACAGCGCCACTTCCGGCTTTTTTCTTTTTGCTTATGTGGTGCTGAGGAATTGAACCCAGGGCCTCAGGCATGCAAGGCAAGCGCTCTACCACTGAGCCACCTTCCCAGCCCTGTTGTTTAAAACCAGAGCGCTGAACTACAAGTGCAGTTTGTCACTCTGTGCAAACGTAAGTATACTTTGGGGGTGCATTGTGAGAAGTGAGATTCCCTGGCAGAAGAGGAAGAGGAAATGCCTGTGAAATGTCCTCAAGGGAGCTGGGTATCTTGCATTTTCAACAGTAGCTCATGGCTCTCTGTAATACCACTAGCAAGCATGTAGTGGGCACACCTGTGTTTTCGCATTCTGAGAAGTATATGATGTTATTTCAGTTGGTTTTAACTTGCAATTTATCTCCTGCCAGCATCTTTTTTATATGGTTAAGGACTATTTGAATTCCGTGTTCTGTTGCTGTCATGTGTTGCCTGAAAACTGGGCAAACAAGTTTTCAGAGGAAAGTCAGTAGTTACACAGGGTTTAAACAGAGTGATGGCTTCTGTACTTTTAGCAAGGGACTTGAAGATGCAAAACTGAAGTCTAGTCCAAGGCAATGTGCTAGAGAAAGAACTAATGGCAGGGACACAGGGAAATCCAGGTCAAAAAGGCTAGAAGAGGTTTGAATCAGAGAAATCTAGACAAATTTATTCTAAGTAAGATCTAGTTAGGAAGAGATGGTTAAGGGAAAACAATAATAGAAGGTGAATTTTGAAACATATTTTACAAAGAGATTATGATTGCCATAGGTGTTTGTCGCTGTGTAAATTGAACAAGGAAACCTGTTAAAATTGTTTTGGGAAAGTGGATAAAAGAGCCATAGAGGGGGTAAGATGGATTGGAACATTTTGTAAATGTGTATGGAGATGTCACAATGAACTCTACCTCTGCATGACTAATGTAAGCTAATAAAAAATAAAAAAAAAAATCTAAGCTAGCTGGGTGCTATGGCTCACGCCTGTAATCTTAGCTACTCAAGAGGCTGAGATCTGAGGATCACAGTTCAAAGCCAGCCTGGGCAGGAAAGTCTATGAGACTTTTTTATCTCCAATTAACCTCCAGAAAACCAGAAGTACCACTGTGGCTCAAAGTGGTAGAGCACTAGCCTTGAGCACAAAAGCTTAGGGACAGTGCCCAGGCCCTGAGTTCAAGCCCCATTAACTGACAAAAATAAAAAATAAAATAATCATCTTAAAAAGAAAGGAAGGGGCTGGGAAGGTGGCTGAGTGGTAGAGTGCTTGCCTTGCATGAATGAGGCCCTGGGTTTGATTCCTCAGCACCACATAAGCAGAAAAAGCCAGAAGTGTCGCTGTGGCTCAAGTGGTAGAGTGCTAGCCTTGAGCTGAAGAGCTGATGGACAGCACCCAGGCCAAGAGTTCAAGCCCAAGGACTGGCAAAAAGAAGACAGGAGAAGAAAGGAAAAGAAAGAAAAGAGGGTGTATTGTGGCTATAGTCAAGGCTCAGCAGAGAAAGAGGAAGTAGCAAATATGCAAATAGAATCCCAGAAAAGCGAGTTGTGTTTTGAAGATTCCCTTTCCTTTTCTTTATAGACACATCCTGATAATAAGATAGTTCATTTTCTGGTCTTCATGGTTTTATATATATGTATATTTTATCAGTCGTGACTCTTGAACTTGGGCCTGGGTGCTGTCCCTGAGCTCTTCAGCTCTTGCTTCTAAGCTACAATCTCAGCCCCTAGAATATTAATCACTGTGTGTATAATGACTTTTTAAATTTTGTTTTATGCTATTTGATCTTTTTCTAGAAATAAAATAAACTCATTTGTCATTAGAACATATGTATTTTAGAGACAACCATTGGCTTGTATATATTTGATTTTGTGAAAATACCAAGAATTCCTTATAATGAAGAGGTAAATAGCAACAAAAGAGTCCTTTCACAGAAGCTCCTTAGCAGCAAAAGAATAATGAAGGCTAAAGCAAAAGTCATTCCATGACTTTAAAGCCAAGGCCACTAAATCTATTAACAGTGAAACTATTGTCCATGTAAGTGCTAAGTATGCTGAATGGGTTAGGAGGCTCCAGCTGTAAACCACTGGACTTCTGTGACCTGAAAGCAACTGAGGACCATTTCTCAATTTCTCCTGTTACAGCAACTGGGGTTGTGAAAATGTATAGAACGGATTGTGTTTCCTGTCTTTATGAACACAGCTCATGGAAGGGTGGCTAATACTGTGGGAATATTTATTCCATTCACCACTCTGAATGCATATTTAGGGTATTTACACCTCTAGAGTTTAAATGATCACTCTTGTCTCCACCTGTACATGGATAATTTTTACACTCATAGCTCTTGGTGCCAAGCTATTGTTTGAACATTATACACTACAATTGATTCGCTGAGAAGTAAATACCACTGCAATTTGTGCTTTGAAACAACATTCAGACCAATAATTTTCACATAATTGTGAAATTGGATACACTGATCACTCACCCTGGGGTCACTACATAATCAAAGTGAAAGAGCTTGAGAAAGTTAAAGATGAGCTAACTATGTAGAAATTATCACTCATTTGACAAAAAAAGTTTTCAATGAGGGCTCAGGTGTGGCTCAATGGGGGAGCACTTACCTAGCATGCACAAAACTATGCATTCTATCTATAGTACTACTAAGTGTCTGTCTGCTTTTTTTTTCTTGTTAGACCTTGAACGCAAGGGCCTAGGGACTCTCCCTGAGCTTTTTCTCTTAAGATTAGTGCTGTACACTTTGAGCCACAGGGCTACTTCTGGTTTCCTGGTGGTTAATTGGAGATAAGAGTCTCACAGACTTTCCTACTTGGGCTGGTTTTGAACAGCGATCCTCAGATCTCAGCTTCATGAGTAGCTAGGATTACACGCATGAGGCATCGGCACCTGGAGGTTTTTTTTTTGTTGTTGTTGTTTGTTTTGTTTTGTTTTGCCGGTTGTGGGGCTTGAAATCTGGACCTGGACACTGTTCCTCAACTCTTTAGCTCAAGGCTAGTGCTCTACCACTTGACCCACAGCACCACTTCCTGCTTTTTCTGTTTATGTGGTGCTGAGGAATCAAACCCAGGACCTCATGCCTGCAAGGCAAGCACTCTGCCACTGAGCCACCTTCCCAGCCCACCATGTATTTTTAAATTCTGGTTTAAATGAACTCACATAACCTGGATAATTGGCCTAATCCTTTTTTTTTTCTTGTTGGTTCTAGGGCTTGAACTCAGGGCCTGGGCGCTGTCTTTGAGATTTTGTGTGCTCAAGGCACACAGTGCTCAGTGGCACTGTGTGGTAGAGCACTAGCCTTGAGCACAAAGAGGCTAAGGGACAGCACCCAAGACCTGAGTTCAAGTCCCAGGATTGGCAAAAAGAAAGGAAAAGAAAAGAAAAGAAGCTGGGAATGTGGCTTAGTGGTAGAGTGCTTGCCTAGCATGCATGAAACCCTGCATTCGATTCCTCAGTACCACATACACAGAAAAAGCGAGACATGGCTCTGTGGCTCAAGTGGTAGAGTGCTAGACTTGAGCAAAAGAAGCTCAGGGACAGTCCCCAGGCCCTGAGTTCAAGCCCCAGGACTAGCAAAAAAAAAAAATTAAAATAGGAGAAGAAAAGAAATGAAAAAGAAGGGAAGAGAGAAAAATAACTGAGACAGCTAGGCACTGGTAGCTCATGCCTGTAATCCTAGCTACTCAGGAGGCTGAGATCTGAGGATCATGGTTCAAAGCCAGCCTGGGCAAGAAAGTGTGTGAGACTCTTATCTCCAATAAATCACTCAGGAAAAGGAAGTGGCGTTGTGGCTCAAGTGATAGAGCGCTCACCCTGAGCAGAAGAGCTGAGGGACAGCGCCCAGGCCCAGAGTTCAGGCCCCACAACCCACAAAAAAAAAGAAAGAAAGAAAGAAAGAAAGAGAAAAGAAAAAAAAAAGAAAGAAAGGGGGCTGGGAAGGTGACTCAGTGGTAGAGCGCTTGCCTTGCATGCCTGAGATCCTGGGTTCGATTCCTCAGCACCACATAAGCAAAAAGAAAAAAGCCAGAAGTGGCGCTGTGGCTCAAGTGGTAGAGCGCTAGCCTTAGCTGAAGAGCTGAGGGATAGCGCCCAGGCCCAGAGTTCAGACCCCATGACCAGACCCAAAAAAAAAAAAAAGAAAGAAAGAAAGAAAGAAAGAAAGAAAGAAAGAAAGAAAGAAAGAAAGAAAGAAAGAAAGAAAGAAAGAAAGAGAGAACTGAGACAATTCCGAAGAGCAGATTCTCACCAATTAATTGTTCGGAGACATTCCAGTACCCTGGAGAGCTCCCAACAGAGCACTTGTTTTGACAACTAGGGAGCTTTCAAATTCTCTGACGTCAATTATGGCCTTCCATGTCCCACAAGCGCAGCGGAAACTTCATAACTGCCCTGCATGAGATCTGTGTGTGTGTGTGAGTGTGAGTGTGTGTGTGTGTGCATACTAGTCCTGGGGCTTGAACTCAGGCCCTGAGTGCTGTCCCTGAGCTTGTTTGCTGAAGGCTAGTGCTCTACCACTTGAGCCACAGTGCCACTTGCAACTTTTTGGTGTCTAGGAAGTGGTACTGTGGCTCAAGTGGTAGAGCGCGAGCCTTGAGCTAAAGAGCTGAGGGACAGTGCCCAGGCCCAGAGTTCAGGCCCCATGACCACACCAAAAAAAAAAAAAAATTACAACTTTTTGGTGTCTAATTGGAGGTTCGAGTCTCATGTACTTTCCTGCCTTAC
This sequence comes from Dipodomys merriami, assembly GCF_024711535.1. NCBI lineage: Eukaryota > Metazoa > Chordata > Mammalia > Rodentia > Heteromyidae > Dipodomys > Dipodomys merriami. The sequence goes on from NW_027206290.1 coordinate 19,371,313, forward strand.
CAGGGCTGGCTTTGAATACTGACCCTCCGATCTCAGCCTCCTGTGTAGCTAGGATGACAAATGAGAACCATTGGCACCTGTCAATATGAGTTTTCAATTACTGATTTTTTTTTGGGGGGGGGTCCAGTTGTGGGGCCTGAACTCTGGGCCTGGGTGCTGTCCTTCCCTCAGCTCTTCAGTTCAAGGCTAGCACTTTACCACTTGAACCACAGCACCACTTTTGGCTTTTTTTTCTGCTATGTGGCGCTGAGGAATCGAACCCAGGGCCTCATGCATGCAAGGCAAGTGCTCTACCACTGAGCCACCTTCCCAGCCCCATCAATTACTCATTTGAAAATATCATCACAGTATAAAGCAGAAGAAATACAAATATAAAGAAGAAAACAAAACTCCCTTGCATGAAGATAGCCATGAAGTAGATAATAGTGGTAAAAACTGGTTCATAAATATACCTTATTTGTTCCTGTATTCCTTTTTGTACATTTGTCTAATTAAATATTAATACCTAGTATTATATAGTTCAATGTATTCTGCTTCAGGTAGAATTTCTTTCTTTCTTTTTTTTTTTGGGGGGGGTCCGGTCATGGGGCCTGAACTCTGGGCCTGGGCGCTGTCCCTCAGCTCTTCAGCTCAAGGCTAGCGCTCTACCACTTGAGCCACAGCGCCACTTCTGTTTTGGATGGTTGACTGGATATAAGTCTCATGAACTTTCCTGCCTGGGCTGTTTTTGAACTGCGATCCTCAGATCTCAGCCTCCTGAGTAGCTAGGATTACAGGCGTGAGTCACCAGCGCCCGGCCCGGCATTTTTTCTTTTTGCATATGTGGTGCTGAAGAATCGAACCCAGGGCTTCATGCATGCAAGGCAAGCGCTCTACCACTGAGCCATCTTCCCAGCCCCATCATGAGTACATTTCTTTTTGGACATTGTCACTCCTTCCCTCACTAGTTCCCAGTTTTACCCTCTCGTCCTACCCACAACTTATATAGTTCATTTTCAACAAAGTGTTGAGTAGCACTGCTGAGTTTGTTTACCTTTTGTCCCTTCATTTCTGTGCCCCGCTTATGTTCCCCCAAACAAGACAAAAAGAAAACAAAAACAGCAACAAAGGGAAAAAAAACCTTCTTGTTTGTATTTTTCTAATTCCTGGAGCTCATTTCAATAAATACTTTTTTGTTGTTGGTTGTGGGGCTTGGACTCTGGGCCTGGGTGCTGTCCATGAGCTCTTCAGCTCAAGGCTAGCGCTGTACCACTTGAGCCATAGCGCCACTTCTGGTTTTCTGATGGTTTATTGGAGATCAGAGTCTCATGAACGTTTCTGCCTGGGCTGGCTTTGAACTGTGATTCTCAGACCTCAGTCTCCTGAGTAGCTAGGATTACAGGTGTGAGCCACTGGTGCCCAGCTAATAAATACTGTTTTATATGAAAATCCATATTACTATTAGTAATCATTTCTACTAGGTTTTTTTTTTTTTTTTTTTTTGGGTCCGGTTGTGGGGCCTGAACTCTGGGCCTGGGCGCTGTCCTCAACTCTTCAGCTCAAGGCTAGCGCTCTACCACTTGAGCCACAACGCCACTTCCAGCTTTTTTCTTTTTGCTTATGTGGTGCTGAGGAATCGAACCCAGGGCCTCATGCATGCAATGCAAGTGCTCTACCACTGAGCCACCTTCCCAGCCCCCCCCCTTTTTTTTTTTTTTGGTCAGTTCTGGGGCTTGAACTCTGGGGGCTGGGCACAGTCCCTGAGCTTCTCTTGTTCAAGGATAGCATTCTATCACAGTACCACTTTTTGCTTTTTCTGTAATTACTTCTCCTTTGTCTGTGATTAATTGGAGATAATAGTCTCACAGACTTTGCTAAGTTAGATGGCTTTGAACCATGATCCTCAGATCTCAGTCTCCTGAGTAGTTAGGATTAAAGGGGTGAATCACTACTGCCTGGTCTATTACTACTATTATTATAGGGAAGTTTAATTTCACTGCATGTTAGTTGACTCAAAGTGTTTAACAACTCAGAACAGCAACCTTTTCTTTGGGGAAATGCCTTTCCAACTCAATGTGCTTTTCCCTACTCACCTTTTTTCTTTCTTTCTTTCTTTCTTTCTTTCTTTCTTTCTTTCTTTCTTTCTTTCTTTCTTTCTTTCTTTCTTTCTCTCTCTCTCTCTCTCTCTCTCTCTCTCTCTCTCTCTCTCTCTCTCTTTCTCTCTCTTTCTTGTCTTGGGGCTTCAACTCAAGGCCTAGGCACTGACCCTGAGCTTCTTTTTGCTCAAGGCTAGCATACTTTAGTCACAGTGCCACTGTTTATGTGGTTCTTAGGAATAGAACCCAGGACTTATGTATGCTAGGCAAGTACTGTACCACTAAGTCCCATTCCCTGCTCTGTGTTGGTTTATTTTTTTGTATAGGCTTTGTGTTCAGGCCAGTCTGAACTGTAATCCTCCTCTTTTGTGCTTCCCTATTTAGTTGGGGGAAAAAAATGTATCTCATAGACTTTTCTGTCTGAGGTAGCTTTGAACTCATTTTTCAGCCTCTTGGCATGAGGCACTGATGTCTAATAAGGAAGACATGTTTTAGTCAGTACTTAGTTGTGGGGATTTACTCTCCCACGGAGCCTTATTTGAGATAGTGGAACAGGTTATTTTAATTTCTCTCCTGAGGAAACTGTAAAGCACTCCAAATGAAGATTTTTTTTTTTTTTTTTTTTGGTCCGGTTGTGGGGCCTGAACTCTGGGCCTGGGCGCTGTCCCTCAGCTCTTCAGCTCAAGGCTAGTACTCTACCACTTGAACTACAGAGCCACTTCCGAAGCTGGACATATTTCTAGTCTCCATTTCCAAGGAACAGCAAAGCAATAGACCTCTGCCTGAAGCTTATTCAAGTTGCACTGATGACTCCCGCAGTCCGGGAAGTCTTAGGCAATACCCTTGTCTTACGAAGCCTCTCACAGTGAGACACAACCACCTTCTTTATCCTTGTTTTTTGTTCTCTTTCTCTTTCCTTTCTTCCTTCCTTTTCTTTCTTTTTTTGCCAGTATCGGTCTTGAACTCAAGGCTATAGGCTTACTGAATTTGCTTGCTCATAGCTGGTGTCCTGCTACTTACCCAAACTTCCAGTCCTTCTGGCCAGCTTTTTATTTTTCATGGGATTACGCTGAATTTGGCCTCATTCCTGGAATTTTTCTCATTTACTTCTCAATTATTTTTTGGTTTAATATTCAAGTTGTATGCTTTTACTCAAAGCATCCTTATTTGGGAGATGCACTGGTTTGCATATATGTTAATTTAGAAATATTTTATTTTTTAGGCCGGGCGCTGGTAGCTCACGCCTGTACTCCTAGCTACTCAGGAGGCTGAGATCTGAAGATCGAGATTCAAAGCCAGCCCGGGCAGGAGAGATCGTGAGACTCCTATCTCCAATAAACCACCAGAAAACCGGAAGTGGTGATGTAGCTCAAGTGGTAGAGCGCTGGCCTTGAGCTGAAGAGCTAAGGGACAGAGCCCAGGCCCCACGACTGACCAAATATATATATATATTTTTTTTTTTTTTAATTTTTGAATCAGTATACATTTGTAACATAAGAGTTTCATTGTGATATTTCCTTACATGCACACAGTACACATTGAACAAATTCACCCTCTACCATGTTTCTGTTCCTCCCTCAATTACTTAGTAATGTCAGATCTCCAGACACTAAGTACTCCAGATTGACTTATATATGTTTTTTTAAAATAATGCTTGAATTGACTGTTTATGGTGTACAGCCCAGTCCTTTACATGCAAAATGTTCAACATTGTGAACTAAATGATATTGATATTACCATTCATGTCAGAGCTACTTTGTGGCTCATGTTCGTTTTATTTATTTATTTATTTATTGCCAGTCTGGAGCTTGAACTCAAGGCCTGGGCTGAGCTTCTTTTGTTCAAGGCTAGCACTCTACCACTTGAGCCACAGCACCACTTCTGGATTTTTCTGTTTATGTGGTACTGAGGAATGAGCTGAGTGCCTCATGCATGCTAGGCAAGGACTCTACCATTAAGTCACATTTCCAGGACTGGCTCACATTCTTGCTAGGTGAATTTTCAAGAGAAAAATGAAGCTCTCCACCCCTCCAGCAGCTCAGTTGAGTTAAATACGACAGTTACATATGTAATAAGTGCTGTAAGAGAAAAACCATGAGCTGGGCGCTGGTGGCTCACACCTGTAATCCTAGCTAATCAGGAGGTTGAGATCTGAGGATCGCGGTTCAAAGCCAGCCTGGGCAGGAAAGACTGTGAAACTCTTATCTCCAATAAACCTCCAGTGGCACTTGGCTCAAGTGGTAGAGATTTTGCCTTGAGCTGAAGAGCTGAAGGACAGCGTGCAGGCCCAGAGGTTAAGCCCCATGACTGACAAAAACAAAAACAAAAAAATGAAATTTGTTTTTTTTTTGGGTCCGGTCCTGGGGCCTGAACTCTGGGCCTGGGCACTGTCCCTCAGCTCTTCAGCTCAAGACTAGCGCTCTACCTCTTGAGCCACAGAGCCACTTCTGGCTTTTTTCTTTTTGCTTATGTGGTGCTGAGGTATCGAACCCAGGGCCTCAGGCATGCAAGGCAAGCGCTCTACCACTGAGCCACCTTCTCAGCCCAAAATAAAGCATTTATGTACACATTATTTCATGCAGTATGCAAAGTAAACATTTTTGGTCAGCCGTGGGGCTTAAACTCTGGGCTTGGGCACTGTCCCTGCAAGGGCTCTACTGCTTGAGCCACAGTGCCACTTCCGGTTTTCTAGTGGTTTATTGGAGATCAGAGTCTCACGGACTTTCCTGGACTTTCCTGCCTGGGCTGGCATTGAATCATGATCCTCAGATCTCAGCCTCCTGAGTAGCTAGGATTACAGGCGTGAGCCACTGGCAGGGGCCTGGTCAAAATAAACTTTAATAATGGTATTAGCACCATTAGATCTTTCCCTCCCTTCCTCCTTCCTGCCCTCCCTCTTTCTTTCTTGTCCTTGGACTCAGGGCATGGGCACTGTCCCTGAGCTCCTTTAGCTCAGGGCTAACTAGCATTGTACCATTAGGGCTACAGGATAACTTCTGGCTTTTTCTGGATAAGTCTCATGAACTGGCTTTGATCAGAGATCCTCAGGTATCAGCCTACTGTAGCTAGGATTACAGGCCCCAGTCACCAGCACCCTGCTACAGATGTGTCTTTTTTTTTTTTTTAGTCGGTCGTGGGGCTTGAACTCTGGGCCTGGGCGCTATCCCTCAGCTCTTCAGCTCAAGGTGAGCGCTCTACCACTTGAGCTACAGCGCTACTTCCGGTTTTCCTGTGGTTTATTGGAGATAGGAGTCTCACGGTCTCTCCTGCTCAGGCTGGCTTTGAACCTCGATCCTCAGATCTCAGCCTTCTGAGTAGCTAGGATTACAGGCGTGAGCCACCAGCGCCCGGCTCAGATGTGTCTTTTTGAGTAACTTCATAGTGATACAACTTAGCAGCCCCTAGCTTTATGTCCAGGCCACAGTACTGTTGCCTCTTACCCAGGAGTTTCATTGTTGAACTCAGGACAAAGCATTGCAGTATTTGGGCATACAACTGAGACATGCAAAGAAGGGGACTGACATCCTGAAGGGAGAAGGAATGACTAGTAGGAGGCGGGGGGCTGGCAAGTCAGTTCTCCCCCCTCTCAAGTCCCGTCTCTTACCACCTTTCCTGGAGCATAGAAACCTTCACTGGTATGGTGGTGATGATGATGATCATCTCTCTCTCTTCTGGCAGTACTGCGATTTGAATTCAGGGCTTGTTACTTTACCAGGCAGGCCCTCTACTGCTTGAGCCATGCTCCAGTGTGCTATTCAGCTCCTAAAACCTCAGATTTCTTCTCTTTCTGTGCAGCTCTGACCCCATCTTCTCTTTACTCTGGCATGGAAAGAGCTGTTGCTTTCTCGCTCTCTCTTTTGTTTTAAATTGTGAAAATACCATACAGAGGGGTTACAATTACATGAGCAAGTACCTTTCTTTCTTTCTTTCTTTCTTTTTTTTTTTGTGTCCGGTTGTGGGGCCTGAACTCTGGGCCTGGGCTCTGTCCCTCAGCTCTTCAGCTCAAGGCTAGCGCTCTGCCACTTGAGCTACAACACCACTTCCGGCTTTTTTCTTTTTGGTTATGTGGTGCTGAGGAATCAAACCCAGGGCCTCATGCATGCAAGGCAAGCGCTCTACCACTGAGCCACCTTCCCAGCCCATGAGTACATTTCTTATCACGCATTGTTGCCTCCTCTTTTGTTTCCCCTTCCCATCCCTTCCCATCTCCACCCTCTCCCCTACTTTCTCTTCTTACCCAAGTCTCAAAACCTTGGCCAGGCTCAGGAGCCCTGATCTGTACAGGGGTTCATTTTACTTTATTTTTAATTTTTAAGTTGTTATTATAAATGTGATGTACAGAAGGGTTACAGTTGCCGGGCGCTGGTGGCTCACGCCTGTAATCCTAGCTACTCAGGAGGCTGAGATCTGAGGATCGAGGTTCAAAGCCAGCCCGGGCAGGAGAGACCGTGAGACTCCTATCTCCAATAAATCACCAGAAAACCGGAAGTGGCGCTGTAGCTCAAGTGGTAGAGCGCTTGCCTTGAGCTGAAGAGCTGAGGGACAGCGCCCAGGCCCAGAGTTCAAGCCCCACGACCGACAAAAAAAAAAAAAAAAAAAAAAAAAAGAAGGGTTACAGTTACATAAGTCAGATAAAGAGTACATTTCTCTTTGGAGAATGTGACCCCTTTCCTTGCACTCTCACAGTTCTATAAATGAATTAAATTTTTTCTCCTTCTGGGAGAGGGCAAGGGAAGGGGAGACATTGTCCAAAGAGAAATATACTCTTTATCTGACTTATGAGACTACAACTCCTCTGTATATCACCTTTATAATAACAATATTTACAAAAATGCTTTTTCCTTTATCAGATAAAAAATGTTTTCATTTCAGATGGATCACCAAATAAGGGATAGAGTTAGCGTAGTTTAGAACAAGAGGAAGTTTAGAGATCATCTAGTCAAGTTCCCTTGATCTACACAGATGAAAAAATTGGTCTCCCACGTAAACAGCCCCTTAAAAGAATATTTTTCATGGCTCGGAATGTGGCTTAGTGGTAGAGTACTTGCCTAGCATGCATGAAGCCCTGGGTTCAATTCCTCAGTACCACAGAAAAAGCTGGAAGTGGCACTGTGGCTCAAGTGGTAGAGTGCAAACTTTGAGCCAAGGAAGCTCAAAACATTGCCCAGGCCCTGGGTTCAAGCCCCAGGACAGGCAAAAAGAAAAAAAAAAAAGAATATTTTCATTGTACCTGAAGATTTCCTGTGTTAGGATTTGGGGCAGAGCTCAGCTGCATGATGCATTTCCACGTGGTGCTGACTGAGGTTCTTTTTGGTATTTAGCAAGTATGTGGCTTGAAAGTCAGTTCATTTGTGTTTCACATTGCCTGGAGGGCTGAAAGGCTGGGCTCCACAGAGACTATTCAGAGCCGTACATGTGACTTCAGTCTGAGTATGATCTGAGAGAAGTGGACTTCTTAATTGATGGTTCAGGAATCAGACCAAAAAGAGAAGCTGCCAATTAGGAGGCAGGTTTTTGTGATGTAGTCCAGGCTGGCCTCACACTCAAAATTCTCCTGTCACAGCCTCCCAAATACTGGGATGGCAGATGTCAGTTCACCATTGGCTAAACTGATCATTTCAAGGTTAATTTCCTAGTTTCTTTTAAGGATATGATATAGATTCTGTTGTCTTAGTGGGATTTGACTTTTTTTTTTTTTTTTTTTGCCAGTCCTGGGTCTGGGGTTTGTACTCAGGCCCTGGGCACTGTCCCTGAGCTTCTTTTGCTTAAGGCTAGCACTTTATCACTTGAACCACAGTGCTACTTCCGTCTTTTTCAGTGTGTTGTGGTATGGAAGAATTGAACCTAGAGCTTCAGGAATGCTAGGCAAGCTCTCTACTACTGAGCCACATTCCCAGTCCTAGATTTGACTATTTTATCTCTCCTGATTACTTGGAAGTTCAGATTTTTTTTTTCCCTTGTGAGGTCTGAACTCTGGGCTTGGGTGCTGCTGTCCTTAAGCTCTTCAGCTCAAGATGAGCACTCTACCACTTACTTGAGCCACAGTGCCACTTCCGGTATTCTAGTGGTTAATTGAAGTCTCATGTACTTTCCTTCCTGGGCTGGCTTTGAACCACAATCTTCAGATCTCAGCCTCCTGAGTAGCTAAAATTACAGCTGTGAGCCACCAGCACCCAGCCAAAGTTCAGATCTTTTAAGTAAACAACTCAGGTTTCTGCTTGGAATGTGGAACTTTTGCTTGAATGACTCCATTTTGGGTCTGCTATAGGTTCTTTGCCTTTTTTTTTTTTTGCCGGTTGTGGGGCCTGAACTCTGGGCCTGGGCACTGTCCCTCGGCTCTTCAGCTCAAGGCTAGTGCTCTACCATTTGAGCCACAGCACCACTTCTGGCTTTTTCTGCTTATGTGGTGCTAAGGAATCAAACCCAGGGCCTCATGCATGCAAAGCAAACACTCAACCACTAAGCCACCTTCCCAGCCCCTATAGCTTCTTTGATATGTGCAAAAAGTGACTGTTGAGGGAATGAAGGCCTTTTATGCCAACCTTATTCTTCTAAATGCATATACCAGGGACTGGGAATGTGGCTTACTGGTAGAGTACTTTCCTAGCATGGTTGAAGCCTTGGGTTAGATTTCTCAGCACCACATAAACAGATAAAGCTGGAAGTGGTGCTGTGGTTCAAGTGGTAGAGCACTTGCCTTGAGCATAGAGACACTCCAGAACAGGGCTCAGGCTCTGAGTTCAAGCCCCAGAACCAGCAAACCAACCAACCAACCTATACATATAACAATTACAATACTCATCGCATATTCAGCATTTAGTTACTTAATATGTCTTATTACTGCATGCATTTTTTTCCATTTGATTATTCCTTGAGGGTCACAATAATTTAATAAATGTCTGGTAAGGATAAATCTTTTGTCTCTGTGAGCAGTTCAGTTGGACTCTAGTGTCTATAGAATTTAAATAATATTTCTAGTATTTTTTTTTTTTTTGTCCGGTTGTGGGTCCTGAACTCTGGGCCTGAGCACTGTCCCTCAGCTCTTCAGCTCAAGGCTAGTGCCCTACCACTTGAGCCACAGCGCCACTTCTGGCTTTTTTCTTTTTGCTTATATGGTGCTGAGGAATTGAACCCAGGGCCTCAGGCATGCAAGGCAAGCGCTCTACCACTGAGCCAACTTCCCAGCCCCTCTAGTATTTTTTTAATTTGGGCAATTTGAACTCATTTCCTGTGTATGAGCGTGCGTGCGCGCACACAGACATACAGGTACTTGTATCAGTCCTTGAGCTTGAACTCAGGGCTGAGGTACTGCCTTAGTTTTTTTTTTCAACTCAAGGCTGGTGTTCTATCACTTGAGCCACAGTTCCACTTGTAGCTTTTTGCTGGTTAATTTGGAATAAGTCTCCTGGACTTTACTGCTGCCTGGATTGGCTTCAAACTGTGATCCTCAGATCTCAGCTTCCTGAGTAGGTACACTTAGAGGTGTGAGCCATTGGGAGCTAGTTTTTAACTCTGTTCTTGTAGACTAAGTATGTTTTTACCAGGTGCTTGTAGACCAAATATATGTTTTTCCAGGTGCTTGTGGCTCAAGCCTATGAGGGGTACTTGTGCTTCAGGCAAATGGGTCACAATCCATCCACTGGAAGAGGACATACCTTCTAGATTACCATAGAGGGCAGTTTATGGTGGGGTGACTCATGGGAGACACTCTTTCACCAATTGCCTGAGGGGAAGCTGTTTCTGATGCTACTGCTGAAAGCCTCTGGGCCAGAAGGGAGGGGGCGGGGCTGGAGAAGTTACCTAAGCACAGGATCCTGAGTCCTAAAGATAAGGTAGCTGAAACAGAGAAGCTGAAGAAAGACTTAAAAAGATTAAGACCATTATTTAGGAGAAGCAAGAGGAAAATATAACCGGAGTGCTAAAAATGTCGAACGATAACGGAACAAAAGCATCCATATTGGATAACACGAGTATATTTATCTGTCAGATCTGGAGCACCTAGTTTCAGGGAACCCCTTCTTAACAATGAACAAAGGAAGCTAAGGCCACAAGAGCTACTTTTTTTCAGAGAGGAAAAACACAAAACAAAACAAAAAAACCAACACCCATAACCCAGGGCATTCATTATCCCTGTGAAACAATAGTGGACAGAAACCATGAAATGATGTAAAAATATTGCCACTGAAGTATAAAGGTACTACGTGTGGTTACAAAAAGGAGCCGGGTTACACCTTCACATTCTAAGAGATAAGCACTGGGAGGGGGTAGTTTGTAACTTGGGACCCCAGTGGGCATTAGATCTGAGGCTGCCCTAGAAGCGAAGTTCTCTATTCCTAAAATGAACCGCAACTGCACCGACAGCATCTTCAGATTTCACTACAAAGGAGGGAAGCTTGCAAAGCAGGTTAGCAAAGCGGGTGGGGCGGGGGGACGGCTGGGGGGGGAGGGTTAGCCTCCCCCCCCCACCCTCAATTCCTTTCACCGTCAAAGGAAAAAGAAAAAGTCTGACAATCTTCCAAGGAAGCAGGTCCTCATAAGGAGTGCGAGGCTGCAGAGTAAAAAGTGAGGCCCTGGACCTCCTCCCTTGCCCAGGGGCCCGGAAGGTGAAAGAAACGTGCTTCTGCGCAGGTGTTCTCCACCCGTAGGAAGCCGGCCCCGCACGACGGGCCGAGCCCCGCTCTCCTCGGGGACACCGCAGGTCAGGCCGGACGCCGGCAGAGAAAGGAGCGCCGGCGGCCGCCGGGCGCTGCTCTCACCATTGTGTCGGCGCCGACGGCGGAAGAACCCGGCTTGCTGCGGCGGCGTTAAAGAGTCCCTCTTTGTTCATCTCCGGCCGCGGACGCAGGACGCCGTGTTCTTCCGCGCGGGCTGCGTAGTCCCCGCCCCTCCACGGCCCTGGAGCGCAGCCATTCGGCCCCAGTGTGGCTCCGCGCTCCCAGAATGCACCGGCAGTCCGCGGGAAACCAAAATGGCGAGGGGCTGTAGCGAAGTGGTCTGTGTTTGAGGCCGGTGTGAGAACGCTCGCTCGTCTCCCTCCCCACCGACCTCGGTTTGTTCCCGCGTATGTGCGGGGCTCCCGGTGGGGCGGTGCCCGGTCAGGACTCAGACTCGCCGGAGAAGCGCCCGCGGGGCCGAGAGGGGTTGTGTTTTCCTTCCTGTATGAAGCGGTTGGCACCACTGAAGTGACCGAATGAGGTGAGGGCCGGCGGCCAGGGCCGGCGGCCGGGGCCGGCTCTCCCGCAGGAGGCCGGGGAGGAGGAGAAAGGACGCGAGTGGACGGGGGAAAGATGGAGGACCGAGGTGGGGTGGGGGCTCCCGTGTGTGGGTGCCGTGGCGGTGGCATTTTCGTTGAAAGAAGGGGTCGGTCTGTAGACGGTTGGACAAAACGGGGGTACAAGGAGGTGCCAGGCTGCCCGGCGAACCCGTCAAACGTTGAGACGGGGAAGCGCTGGTGTGGAGGGCAGGAAGGAACCTGGGGGCGGGAGTCGGTTGATGGGGCTGGCTGAACCTGGTGACGAGGGGCTGGGGAAGCGAGGGGAGGAGCCGCCAGGAAATGGGGGACTGAGGAAGATACGAGGGCCTAGTGGAGCGGCTGCCTGGGGCCATGGGGGTCGCTAAGGGAAGTAGCTCTGGAAAACCAAAGGGTGGTGGAAGTGGAGGAAGGGGGGTTCTAGTGAGCCGGCTGCAGAGAATCTAAGGATCTGGGGAACACTGAAGTGGAGCGTGGAAGCCAGCTTGGAAGGCTTAAAGGGGAACAGGTACCATATATTTGGAGTGCCCCCCCCAATCTGAGGAGTGGCTCCTAAGTCTGAGGAGCGCCCCCAAATCTGAGACATTTCTTCTGTTCAATTTAGCTCTACTTTATCTCCCTTTCTAAATTTATCATAGGTATTGTGTTCACTTTCATAACCTATTGGTGAAAGGTATTGGTTTAAAGGATTTTTTTCCCACTAATTAGCCAGGATTTCTTAACATAATATTTCGTTAGTGCCAGAACTCTTTTACAATCTGGTGTTCTTGGTTATGTCTTTGGAAGCCATTAGCAGGAACAGATGGATTTATTGGGGAGGGGGGTGTGATTTGAGGAATAGTGAGGATTTGTGAACAATGGGAAAAGGACCGTGGAATGTTTAACTTCGATTAAAGATAGAAACTATACAATACGAATTCAGGTATGCAAACATAGGTAGACCTGTGCATAATATATAGGAAAGCACCATATGAGGTCAGCACAGAGCTAGAGATATGTAAATAGTGTCTTAATTTAATTTGACTTCAGTTGCTCCAGAAGTACTTTCTCCTTCAGATTGCTTCCATGTGACCCTCCTGTGTTCTACCTTGTGTACAAGCTGTTTTGGCGTCCATGTTTTCATTTTCCTTTGAAGATTCCTTAATTTTTTAAAGCAGCAAATTGCAAAAGCAGTTAAATTTAAAAATATTTATTGTAGACAAAATACACTTAAATTTCGAAGTGACCTTTTAGGATGTTGGACAGTGCTTAAAATGGAACCTTTTTTTTGTTTTTCTTTAGTCTTCGCGGTGCGTTCCTAGTAGTAGTTGAAGCAAGGAAAGAATTGATTTAAAATTTCTTGATGTAGACCATTATGTTTTCTATTGAGAATGTAATTTACACTCCCAAATATTTGCAGTGAAGCCTGAGAAGGAATGCATTTTTTTTTCCAGTCCTGGAGCTAAGGAATCGAATCCAACCTTGTCTTTTGTTTTGAATTCCTCCATATGAAAATGTATTTGAATTCACACATTAAAACTTACCTACAATTTTTTCTTCTTGCTTGTCAGTTGTGGGGCTTGAACTCTTGGCCTGGGCGCTGTCCCTTAGCTCTTCAGCTCAAGGCTAGCACTCTACCACATAGCTACAGTGCCACTTCCAGCTTTTTCTGTTTATGTGGTGCTGAGGAATTGAACCCTTGGAGGCCCCTTCCCAGCCCCTACAATTTTTTCTGAAGTGCTAAAAATGTTCTAAGAATTTGAATTAAGCATGCACCTAGGGCTGGAAAGGTGCTTCAGTAGTAGAGTGCTTGCCTAGTATGCATGAAGCCCTGGGTTTGATTCCTCAGTACTATATAAACAGAAAAAGCTGGAAGTGGTGCTGTGGCTCAAGTGGTAGAGTGCTAGCTTTTGGCCAGAAACTCAGGGACAGTGCCCAGGCCCTGAGTCTAAGCCCAGGACTGGCAAAATAAATAAATAAATAGAAACATAAAAAATGCACCCAGGTGCAGGGCATGGTGGCTCAAGCCTGTAATCCTAGCTACTCAGGAGGCTGTGATCCTCAGGGATCACAGTTCAAAGCCGGCCCTGGCAGGAAAATCTGTGAGCTGCTTATCTCCAATTAAACACCCCAAAACTGGAAGTGGTGCTTTGGCTGAAGTGGTAGAGCGCTCCCTTTGAGCCAAAGAGCTTAGGGACAGTGCCCAGGCCCAGAGTTCAAGCCCCATGACCGACCAGAAAAACAAACAAACAAAAAAAAAACGTGCACCTAGGTCTCAGAATGTGGCTTAATGGTAGAATTCTTTCCTGGGACAGTGCCCAAGGCCCTGAGGACTGGCCAAACAAAACAAAACAAACAAAATATCTATTTCCTGATACTGAATATTTATACTATTAATGGGCATTAAAAATTACGTTTATCAGGATGAAATGTGCAATTTTTGAACTTGCATTATAGAAACAACCTGCTTAAAGTTTTTTTTCTCTAAATGATACAGATTTATTTAATAATTTTTTCTTTTTTCTTTTTTTTTTTTTTTGGGTCCGGTCGTGGGCCCTGAACTCTGGGCCTGGGCGCTGTCCCTCAGCTCTTCAGCTCAAGGCTAGCACTCTACCACTTGAGCCACAGCGCCACTTCCGGCTTTTTTCATTTTGCTTATGTGGTGCTGAGGAATTGAACCCAGGGCCTCAGGCATGCAAGGCAAGCGCTCTACCACTGAGCCATCTTCCCAGCCCCTTTTTCTTTTTTCTTTTGTCAGTTTTGGGGCTTGAACTCTGGGCCTGGGTGCTATCCCTCAGCTCTTCAGCTCAAGGCTAGTAGTGCACTGTCACTTGAGCCACGGGACCACTGAGTGGTTTATTGGAGATCAGAGTTTCACAGTTTCCTTCCCTGGCTGGCTTTGAATCCCTATCCTCAGATCTCAGCTTCCTGAGTAGCTAGGATTATAGGCTTAATACTTCGTTAACTTATTCTTTTTGCTTTAGTTCTCTGTTCAGAATTTTATTATATATTCTGTTTAATATCTAACTCTGATTTGAATTGAAGACTTTTCATTAGGCTTCCTTTTGTGAGCATGCTTGCAAGTCTTGGTTCTTTTTTTTTTTTTTTTTTGTTGGTCGTGGGGCTTGAACTCTGGGCTTGGGCATTGTCCCTCAGCTCTTCAGCTCAAGGCGAGCGCTCTACCATTGAGCTACAACGCCACTTCTGGTTTTCTGGTGGTTTATTGGAGATAGGAGTCTCACGGTCTTTCCTGCAGGGGCTGGCTTTGAACCGTGATCCTCAGATCTCAGCCTCCTGAGTAGCTAGGATTACAGGCGTGAGCCACCAGCACCCGGCCAAGTCTTGGTTCTTGAACTCCAGGCCTGGGGCAATGTCCCTGAGCTGCTTTTGCTGAAGGCTAGCAGTCTATCACTTGAGCCACTGCTCCACTTCCTGCTTTTTTTGGTGATTAATTGGAGATGAGAGTGACACTCACTTTCTGCCATTAAACTACAATCCTCAGATCTCAGCCTCCTGAAGAGCTAGGATTATAGGCTTGAGCCTGTTTTTTTCTTTCTTTTCTTGCTAGTCCTGGGACTAGGGGCTGGCCCTGAGCTTTTTGTACTCAAGGCAAGAGCTGTATTGGACACTGCAGCCACATCATCACTTCTGACTTTTTCTGAGTAGTTTGTTAGAGATAAGAGTGTCATTAGGGCTGGGAAGGTAGCTCAGTGGTTGAGCTCTTGCCTTGCATGCATGAGGCCTGGGTTCGGTTCCTCAGCACCACATCAGCAAAAAGAAAAAAGTCAGAAGTGGTGCTGTGGCTCAAGTGGTAGAGCACTAGCCTTGAGCTGAAGAGCTGAGGGACAGCGCCCAGGCCCAGAGTTCAGGCCCCACAACCAGACCCAAAAAAAAAGAGTGTCACTGACTTTCCTACCCGGGCTGGCTTTGGACCACAATCCTTAAATCTCAGCCTTTTAGAAGCTAGAATTATAGGTGCAAGCCACCAGTATCTGGCTTATTTTGCTTATTTATTTTATTTATTATTTTTTGCCAGTCCTGGGGCTTGAACTTAGGGCCTGGCCACTATCCCTAAGCAGCTTAAAAAATTTTTTTTTTTTGTTGGTCATGGGGCTTGAACTCTGGGCCTGGGTGCTATCCTTCAGCTCTTCAGCAAAGCGCACTACCACTTGAGCCACAGTGCCATTTTTGGTTTTCTGGTGGCTAATTGGAGATAGTCTCGTGGACTTTCCTGCCCAGGCTGGCTTTCAACTGTGATCCTCAGATCTCAGTCTCCTGAGTAGATAGAATTACAGGTGTGAGCCACCGGCACCCATTACTAATATTATTTTTTACTATGATGTTGATTGTAAGTATTTTGTGTCTGTTTGTTAGGAAATTGGCTGGTTCTGGGGCTTGTATTCAGGGCCTGGGCGCTGTTCCTGAGCTTCTTTTGCTCAAGGCTAGCATTCTACCATTTGAGGCACAGCATCACTTCCTGCTTTTTTTTTCTTTCTGTGTATGTGGTAATGAGGAATTGAACCTAGGGCTTCATTCATGCTAGATGAGCACCCTACTACTAAGCCACATTCCCAGCCCGAACTTTTTTTTTTTGATAGGGAGATTCTTTATTAATGATTTAAACAAATTGCTAGTCATAGTTATTTA
This sequence comes from Dipodomys merriami, assembly GCF_024711535.1. Classification (NCBI taxonomy): domain Eukaryota; kingdom Metazoa; phylum Chordata; class Mammalia; order Rodentia; family Heteromyidae; genus Dipodomys; species Dipodomys merriami. The sequence goes on from NW_027206290.1 coordinate 19,387,264, forward strand.
TAGCATCTTTAAATCCGCTTGTGTTTTTGGCCAGTCAATCTGCATCTACTCCCAGTTTACTAAAATGCAAGGTGTGTGTGTGTGTGTGTGCACGCGTGTGTGTGCGCGTGTGCGTGTGCGTGTGCGTGTGTGTGTTGGTCCTGTGGTTTAAACTTGGCCTGGGCACTATCCCTGAGCTTTTTTCACTCAGATCTAGTGCTCAAGCCACAGCTCTACTTCTGCCTTTTTGGTGGCTCATTTGGAGATAAGGGTCTCATGGACTTTCCTACCTGGGCTGGCTTTGAACTGTGATCCTCAGATCTCAATCTTCTGATTAGCTAGGATTACACGAGTGAGCCACCAGTGCCCGCAAGTCTTAGGTATTTCTAAATATCAGTCTTTAGATCAAGTTATTGAGGGGTGAACTTGGAAGAATCATGTTGTTCTTTTCATATTTATTATTTTTGTTATGATTGCATGCTTCTTAGGATGATCATCTCTTCTGCTTTTGTTTTGTTGCATTTCATTGTTATATTTCTATATCTTTTTTTTGTGTGTGTGTGTCCGGTCGTGGGGCCTGAACTCAGGGCCTGGGTGCTGTCCCTCAGCTCTTCAGCTCAAGGCTAGCACTCTACCACTTGAGCCACAGCGCCACTTCCGGCTTTTTTCTTTATGCTTATGTGGTACTGAGGAATCGAACCCAGGGCCTCATGCATGCAAGGCAAGCGCTCTACCACTGAGCTACCTTCCCAGCCCTATTTCCATATCTTAACACTGTATTCCAATAAGTCTCACTCCCTTCATCATATTCCTAATCCTCCTTAATATCCCCAACAGGTTTCCTTGTTTCATTTTCATAGTTGCAAATAATTATTTCAACAGTATTCAGCCTCTTCCCCTCCTGCAAAACTCTCCCACAAAGTCCCCACCCACCAACAGAATCTATTTCTCCCCTTCTGGCCCTATTGGTCATTAGCTTTTGTTGAGATTTTCTATATTGCTTCATAGATAATTTGGAACATACTACAAAATAACTTACTTTTTTTTCCCATTCTTTTCTCTCCTCCTGAATAGTCTGTTAGCCTGATTCATGTTCTAAGTTTATCCATATAAGTAATTATGTCTGTGGATATATATCCTTTGGTACATGTTCATTAGTATGTATGGCTTTTAGGTCTAGCTCCCACATCTTAATGAATGCATACGATATTTTGTTTTTTATTTATCTCACTAAGTTGTACTCTACTTGCATTTGTTTCTTTGCAAATGGCATTTCATTTTGCTTTTTATTTTATTGTCGGTTGTGGGGCTTGAACTCAGAGCCTAGGTGCTGTTCCTGAGCTCTTTTGCTCATTGCTAGTGCCTTATCACTTTGAGCCACAGCTCTACTTTCAGCTTTATTTTCAGTTGAGAATTGGAGATGAGAGTCTCATGGACTTTCCTGCCCAGGCTGGCTTCAGACTGCTAGCCTTAGATCTCACCCTCTTGAGTAGTTAGGATTATAGGGGTGAGCCACCAGTGCTGGCTTCCTTTTCCTTATGACCATAATGTTCCATCAGATGTATTATATATAACATTCACACAAACATATGCACCCACACCACATCATTTAATCTGTTGTTAGGTACCTTAGTTGATTCCATTGTTTGGCTAGTGTGCTGGAATTTTTTGAGGTAGGTATGTTTAGGAGCCACCTCTTGAGCGTTTAAACCCTAGTACCACTGAGAGTGGAGAAAAGAAACTGCTCTAACTGTAGTGACACAAAAGGAACCAGATAGATTACTATAATTAAAAACAGTTAAAACCAACTATTAGACTACCAGTAACCAGAAAAGGAAATTACAAGAATAATATAGAGTAACTATAAAGTTATAAATTAATTAAGGCTGGTATGGTAATCTATACCTATAATTCCAGTTATACAGGGGGAGATTGTGAAGATTGCTGTTTGAGGCCAGCCTGAACAAAAACTTGGTGAGATCCTCACCCAACTCAACTAGCATTCTAGGTGTGGTATGTTTCTGTTGTCCCACCTACATGGGAGGTCATAGGTAGGAGGATTTGTCTGAACTGGGCTACAAGCACAAAATAAGACCCTATCTGAAAATTACCCTAAAGCAAGAAGGACTTGTGGGTACAGTTCAAATGATAGCATATTTTCCTACTAAATGTGAGACCCTGAGTTTAAACCTTAGAACTACAATAGAAGGGAGAAGTGAGAAAGTGTGCAAACAACCCAAAATCTCTTGTAAATAAAATGAGGCAAAATCATGAAGAGGAATTAAGCCGGGCGCCGGTGGTTCACGCCTGTAGTCCTAGCTACTCAGGAGACTGAGATCTGAGGATCACGGTTCAAAGTCAGCCTGGGCAGGAAAGACCCTGAGACTCCTATCTCCAATAAACCACTAGAAAACCAGAAGTGGCACTGTAGCTCAAGTGGTAGAGCACTAGCCTTGAGCTGAAGAGCTGAGGCACAGCACCCAAGCTCAGAATTCAAGCCCCACAACCAACCAAAAAAACAAAAAACCCCATAAATAATAAAAATATTATTACAATATGAAAGATGTTGGAAAAAAAGTTGAAAGGTGACAAAGTATTGGAGAAGCTCCTTTCCGGCTCCTTGACTATTGGAATCTGTGAGAGGTGTATGTGTGGTCAGTGAGTCCTAGTTAGAATTTACTGTTGTCAGTTTTCACTTTTCAGGCTGATGCTCCAGTGGACAAGGCCAGCTCTGTTAAGGTGTCAGTCTCAGGGCTCTGTTCACTATAGAAGCATTCTTCTTTGCATGCTGGGAATTGCTACTGGCTCCAGTGAGCTTTGTGGCCTGTGTACTGGTCAGATTCCAACTCACACCAGAGGGCCCCCTGTTTGTGCACCAGGACAGCAAATATCCAGGCCACGGAGAGTGGGCGATACAACTGGCACTGAGACCTACACTGGAGGTGGTGAACCACGGGAACCTGGCACTTTGCCTGCCTGTCTTAGGGCTGTCACATTCTGTCTTTCAGTAAACTATCCTGAGGGATATAGGAAGTAGCAGCAATCAAAAAACCTTCATGGCCTGGTCTCAGAGCTCTCTGTCCTAACCTGCAACAAACCACATGCATCAATGAGGCACAACTCTCTAGAAGCTGAGCCTGTGCTGACCACAGGCTTGGACCTCTTAGTCTCTGTAGGAATCTTCAAGCTGTGGAGTTCACTCTTGTTACACTGACTGTGTCAAATTTTGTTCCTTAAACTCAGTAGGTCACTGTCCAATCTGTCTCCTTTCTCAACTGCCTCTAGTGCCCAAGCACTGTGGCAGCTTGTCCCCAGGGACAAGCTTTGTTGCTTTGGTATTCTTGTTTTCAGGTTCCCAGAGTAGCTCAGTCTCAAATGATAGGCTCCCTATAGCAACTGGCTATAGAACTATGAGATAGCCACTTCTTCTCCAGTGCCAAACAGTGATGCCAGAGTCATTGTCAAACCATTATTTCCTGCTGGATTTAAAGATTTCAAAAACTGTATGCTTATTTTGCTTCTAGGATTGCCAGACTGTTGGCAATAGGGCTGCCTAGCTTACCTTGTTTGTGGTTAAACCTTTGTGTCTCTACCTGCTTTTAGTCCTGTCAAGGTCATTTTTAGGTCAAGTTGGAAAAAATGAATATAGATTGTTTTTTTAATAATGTACCAGTGTTTAGTTTACTTGATATGATAATGGTCTGAAGATTATATAAGAGAAGGTTCTTTGTTTTAAAGAAATTTAGGCTATCAATGTGTGCAACATCCAAATACATTAGCAAAAATTGCCAGTACTGGGACTTGAACTTAAGGCCTGGATGTTGTCTTTAAGCTTTTTTTTTTTTTTTTTTTTTTTTTGGGTCTGGTCGTGGGGCCTGAACTCTGGGCCTGGGCACTGTCCCCCAGCTCTTCAGCTCAAGGCTAGCGCTCTACCACTTGAGCCACAGCGCCACTTCCGGCTTTTTTCTTTTTGCTGATGTGGTGCTGAGGAATCGAACCCAGGGCCTCATGCATGCAAGGCAAGCACTCTACCACTGAGCCACCTTCCCAGCCCTCTTTAAGCTTTTTTGATCAAAGCTAATGTTCTTCTACTTGAGCCATAGCTCTACTTCCAGCTTTATTTTTGCTTGCGAATTGGAGATTAGAGTCTCATGGACTTTCCTGCCTGGCCTGGCTTTGAACCTTGATTCTCAGCTCACAGCCTCGTGAGTACCTAGGATTACAGATGTGAGCCACCAGTGCCTGACTTCTTTTGTCAGTTTTCAAAATAAAGAATTTGGAAAAAAAGAAATACAAGTTGTAAGTTAAAAAAAACAAGGTTCTTGGGCTGGGAAGGTGGCATAGTGGTAGAGTGCTTGCCTTGAATGCATGAGGCCCTGAGTTCGATTTCTAGCAACACATAAGCAGAAAAAGCTGGTGTGGTTCAAGTGGTAGAGTGCTAGCCTTGAGCTGAAGAGCTGAGGGACAGCACCCAGGCCCAGAGTTCAGGCCCCATGACCGACAAAAAAACCAAGGTTCTCTGATACAAAACAATGCTAGAACAGTTGTTCTGCAGCATTTTATTATCTCAAAGTCAACAATATCAATAGCCAACTATTACCATCCTGGGAAACTTAACCAAGTTGAATCATCTCTAGAAGTATAATTTACCACTAGTAGTTGATTTAATATTCTGTGGATAGGACACTTGATATTGGTAATGAAAGACCTGATTTTACCTTTTGTTAATTCTGAACTCTTCTTGGCTACCCTTCTATATTTTGTGACCTTAGTTCATAATTTGGATCAGTTCATACTTGCGTTTTTGGAAGTTTTTTTTTTCTTCTAACTCTTCAGGCAAAGTTAGGAGCTTGTCAGGACATACTGTTCTTTTGTTTCTTCTTCCTTGTTCTTAGGACCAAAGATTTGCTTTATTATAATAAAAACCCTGCATTGTCTTGCCTGAATTATGGGTAGAGTCTTATATATGTAGTAAAATCAATTTTAGCAATTTTAAACTTGCACATGAATGTGTGGGCATAGTTTACACATACTTGTAGTTTTTTGGTTTTTGTTTTTGTCGGTTGTGGGGCTTGAACTCTGTGCCTAGGCTCTGTCCCTGAGCTCTTCAGATCAAGGCTAGCGCTCTATCATTTGAGCCACAGTGCCACTTCTGGCCTTTCCTGTTTCTGTAGTACTGAGGAATTGAACCCAAAGCCTTATGCATGCTAGACAAGCACTCTACCACTAAGCCACATTCCCATTCCCTTTATTTAGTTTTTATTATCCTATATAAGTTATATGGGTGAGAGGATTCATTGTTACATTTCCACATGTTTACAATGTATTCTAGTTAATCTCACTCCCTATCCTCTTTTTCCCTTCCCAAAATAATTTTAGTAGTTTACATTGTTTCATTTTCATAGTTGTAAACAATCTATTTCAACCATATTCATGCTCTTTCATTCTCTGTGTTGTCATTGTATGTTTAATTAGTAAAACAACTTACATCAGAACAGTGAAATATTATACTTCATTATATTTTAAGGTAAATGATAGAGTTGGAATTATGAATCAAGTTTAGACTATTACTTGATAACTGAAAAGAGAATTATTGGTAGCATTATGCTATGTTGTATAGAATAAACTTGTAAGTAAATTACACTTACTCATTTAATTCATGTGTCTTATTCATACATAATTATTTGTCTTTAGGTTTGTTGAAGTAGAAATGTATCATTTTGAGATCTTTGCTTAAAACTTTTTTTTTTTGGCTAGTCCTAGGGTTTGACTCAGGGCCTGGGTCCTGTCCCTGAGCTTCTTTTGTTCAAGTCTAGCACTTTACCACTTGAGCCACAGAGCCACTTGCAGCTTTTTCTGTTTATGTGGTATTGAAGAATTGAACCCAGGGCAAGCACTCTACCACTAAGCAACATTCCCAGTCTTAAAGCTCAATATTCTCATTGAAATGTACTTCATTTGGATGCAATTTTGTGAAATTTGTGGTTTTAATTTTTTTTTAATTTTTTAAAAAAGAGTAAATTTAGTAGTTATTTCCTGTATAGTAGTTATAATAGTATATTTACTATTGTAAATACACCCATCTACTGCCCTCCATAGTTAGACTTTTTTTTTTTGGCCAGTCCTGAGCTCAGGGACTGTCCCTGAGCCTGAGCTTCTTTTTGCTCAAGGCTAGCGCTCTACCACTTGAGCCACCATGTCACTATTGGCTTTTTCTGTTTATGTGGTACCCAGGACTTCATGCATGCTAGGCAAACACTCTACCGCTGAGCCACACTCCCAGCCCTGCCCTCCATAGTTAATATATCTTAATTGTCAAGTGACATAAGGTTTAAATCACTTTTTTGTTTTGTGCTGGTAGTGGGGCTTGAACTTGGGCTGGGTGCTGTCCCTGAGGTCTTTTGCTCAAGCCTAGTACTCTGCCACTTGAGCCACAGCACCACTTCAGGTATTTTGTGAATTATTTAAGATAAGAGTCTCATGGGCTTTTCCTGCCTAGGCTGGTTTTGAAACCTGATTCTCAGATCTCAACTCTTGCATAGTATAGGAATGAGCCATTGGTACCTGGCCCAATTCTCTTTCTTTATTGAAACACAGCCATGAGATTCGAGACAGCTTTTCTTCATAATTGTGCTATGCTTGCCTCAGTTTATAGCTGTTGACAGCTGCTCAAATATGTTTATGGTAGAGTTTTGCAGAATTGTAGTCTTACTTTGGACTAAAGTAATGAATGGGTATTGAGAATTATTATTTTGTTTTAAACTTATTTGGGGAGTATTTGTGACTTGAAGTACTTGTTCTATTTCCTTCAAGTTAATGGGTTTAATAGACTAAAATATTTGATTAACATGTCAAATATGTCATGGTAAAAGTTCTTTAAATTTTATTTGGTCTTGTATTCTCCAAACAGAGACTCTACAGGAGCAGGTAATTCACTGGTCCACAAGCGGTCTCCTTTACGTCGAAACCAAAAGACCCCAACATCCTTGACCAAGCTGTCTTTACAGGATGGACATAAAACCAAAAAGCCAGCATGTAAATTTGAAGAGGGTCAGGATGTCCTAGCTAGATGGTCAGATGGCTTGTTTTATCTTGGAACTATCAAAAAGGCAAGTTATGTTTTGTTTTTATTGAAGTAAAAATTTTAAATGATTTTTAATTTAACTTCATGTTTACATGTTTAAGAAATCATCAAATTCCTCTGTATTACAGATAAATGTATTGAAACAGAGCTGCTTCATCATATTTGAAGACAGTTCTAAATCCTGGGTTCTCTGGAAGGACATTCAAACAGGCAGGTGCTACTATTTCTCTTGAACATCTTTTATGCTAAATTTTGATTTTGCAATATGCCAGCTTCTGTCGTTGGCTGTGCAGTGAAGGGACCTGCCCACTGAAAGTTTCACCTAATATGTTAGATTAGTGAACTGTTGTCTGTTGTCACGTTGCCTTATATTATCCCTAAAATTATTAGGGATCACTTGGCTATTTTACTCTTTTATTTTTTATTGTGAAAATACTGTACAAAGGGGTTACAATTACATGGGCAAGGAATACTTTTTTTATCAAGCATTGTTGCCTCCTCTTTGTTTCCCCTTCCCATCCCTTCCCATACTCCGCCCCTCCCCCTACCTGATTCTCCCCTCACCCCCGACCAAAGTTGTTAGGTTCATTTTTTTCAACATAACGACTTGTACATCTCTTTGTTGCAATGGGTCCACCTGTATCCCTAGTTAAACGATTTGTTTTTTTCCCTTCCCCTCCACAAATTATACCAACATCAAATCCATTTTACTCTTTTTTGTTTGTTTGTTTGTTTGGGTTGAGTCGTGGGGCCTGAACTCTGGGCCTGGGCACTGTCCCTCAGCTCTTCAGCTCAAGGCTAACACTCTACACTTGAGCCACAGCGCCACTTCCGGCTTTTTTCTTTTTGCTTATGTGGTGCTGAGGAATCGAACCCAGGGCCTCATGCATGCAAGGCAAGTGCTCTACCACTGAACCACCTTCCCAACCCCAAGAATCAAGGTTCAAAACAGTTTTGTTTTTTTTTTTAAACCTGCTACTTGAATCCAGGTTCTGGGCAATGTCCCTGAGCCTCTCTGTGCTCAAGGCTAGCATTCTACCACTTGAGCCATAGCACTACTTCAGGCCTTTTCTGTTTATGTGGTACTGAGAAATTGAATCCAGGGCTTCATGCATGCAAGGCAAGAATTCTACGACATAAGTCACATTTGTAGCCCAAGCAGTCAAATCTTTTTTTTTTTTTTTTTTTTTTTGGTCAGTTGTGGGGCTTGAACTCTTGGCCTGGGCGCTGTCCCTCAGCTGTTCAGCTCAAGGCAAGTGCTCTACCACTTGAGCTACAGCGCCACTTCCAGTTTTCTGGTGGTTTATTGGAGATAGGAGTCTCACGGTCTCTCCTGCCTGGGCTGGCTTTGAACCGTGATCCTCAGATCTCAGCCCCCTGAGTAGCTAGGATTACAGGCGTGAGCCACCAGCGCCCGGCTAAGCAGTCAAATCTTGTCTCCAAATTTGGAGATTTTTTTTTTTTTTTTTTGGTCCAGTCTTGGGGCCTGAACTCTGGACCTGGGCACTGTCCCTCAGCTCTTCAGCTCAAGGCTAGTGCTCTACCACCTGAGCCACAGAGCCACTTCTGGCTTTTTTTTTCTTTTTGCTTATGTGGTGCTGAGGAATCGAACCCAGGGCCTCAGGCTTGCAAGGCAAGCGCTCTACCACTGAGCCACCTTCCCAGCCCAGAGATTTTTTTCTTTAAATCTCAAAGTAACTAGCAAAGTGCTGGAAGGTGAGCCATGGCTCAAATGGTAGAGTGCTAACGATGTGTGAAAAAGCTGAGTTGAGAGTGCAAGCTCTACTTTCAAGCCCCCAAGTATTGCTAAGGACCAAAAAAGCAAACAAGTTAAAAAGAAATGTCCCTGGGGACTTTCTTTTAAAAGTGTTCCTCAGAACTGTTTGGTTCATAGGCCTTATTTTGCTTGCTAGTTTTTTTTTTTTGTACGGTTGTGGGCTTAAACTCTGGGCCTGGACCCTGTTCCTCAGCTCTTCAGCTCAAGGCTAGTAGTGCTCTACCACTCGAGCCACAGTGTCATTTCAGTTTTCTGAGTGGTTTATTGGAGATAAGAGTCTTTCTGAATTTCTCCTGGAGCTAGCTGGCTTTGAACCCTGATCCTTAGATCTCAATCTCAGCCTCCTGAGTACCTAGGATTACGGGCTAGAGCCATCAATGCCCTGCTGCTTGTTAGTTTTTTTTTTTTTTTTTTTTGGTTGGTTGTGGGGCCTGAACTCTGGTCTGGGTGCTGTACTTCAGCTCAAGGCTAGCACTTTACAGTGTCACTTCCAGCCTTTTCTGTTTATGTGGTTTTGAGGAATCGAACCCAGGGCCTGATGCATGCAAGGCAAACACTCTACCACTGAGCCACTTTCCCAGCCCTACACGTTAGTTTTGAGATAGGTTCTCAAGAATTTTTCTACTTGGGCTGGGCACTGTTAGCTCATGTGTAATCCTAACTACTTAGGAGGCTGAAATGTGAGGATTACAGTTTGAAGCTAGACTGGGCAGAAAAGTCCCCATGCTCTTATCTTCACTCAAAAACTGTAAGTGGCTCTGTGGCTCAAGTGGTAGAGCGCTAGCTTTGAACACAAATAGTCTCAGAGACAGGGCCCAGTCCCTGAAGCTTATCAACCGACCAAAAAAAAATTTTTCCCCCCCTATTTGAAATGACTTAAAATCTCAATCCTCTCCCTCTCAGCCTCCCCAATAGCTCAAAGACACTTGGTTTGTAGCCTAGTACTTTGGTATTTCTAAGATGTAAAGACCAAGACTTTATAGTGAGTTTGATTTATATAGTAAGACAGGCCAGAAAGTTCTTGTAAACTTTATGGTAAAAAAAAAAAAGTACTTGGGGCTGGGAAGGTGGCTCAGTGGTAGAGCGCTTGCCTTGCATGCCTGAGGCCCTGGGTTAGATTCCTCAGCACCACATAAGCAAAAAGAAAAAGCTGGAAGTGGCGCTGTGGCTCAAGTGGTAGAGCGCTAGCCTTGAGCTGAAGAGCTGAGGGACAGTGCTCAGACCCAGAGCTCAGGCCCCACGACCGGACACCGCCCCCCCCCCCCCCCCCCCCGGGCAAAAAAAAAAAGTGTACTTAGTCAGGTGCTGGTGGCTCATGCTACTCAGGAGGCTGAGATCTGAGGATATCGGTTCAAAGCCAGCCTGGGCAGGAAAGTTCCTGAGACTCTGATCTCTAATAAACCGCTAGAAAACCGGAAGTGGTGCTGTGGCTCAAGCAGTAGAGCACTCTTGCCTTGAGCTGAAGAGCACAGGGACAGCGGCCAAGCCCAGAGTTCAAGCCCCACTACCGACAAAAAAAAAATACTTGAATTTCACAAGTAGAGATAATTGCCAAGCAGCTCAGGGTTGTTTTCTGAGATAAGTACACGTTGTTTGGTAGTTTAGCACCCTCTGGTTTGGAAGAACTGCCCTCTGTTACTAGTCTGCATGGTTTAGTGGGAGTTAATTTAGGCATCTATTTCAGTGTAGAACTATCATTTCCTTTCCAGAGAACCCTCACCTTTAGATTAGTCTCTGTTCTGCTCTTTGACTGGAGTCATAAACCCAGAAGCTATGGGAGAGCAAGTGCTGTCAAATATAACAGGAAGCAAAGTTGAAAAGAGAGCAAACACACACACACACACACACACACATTCTCTCTCTCTCTCTCTCTCTCTCCTCTCTCTCTCTCCCCTCTCTCTCTCTCTCTCTCTCTCTCTCTCTCTCTCTCTCTCTCTCTCTCTCTCTCTCTCAGCAAAAATACAAGACAACCATTAGTATCCTAGCTGGGACCAGTGGCTCACACCTGTAATTCTAGCTACTCAGGAAGCTGCAATCTGAGGGCTGTGGTTCAAAGCCAGCCCGGGCAGGAAAGTCCACCAGACTCTTATTACCAATTAATCACCAGAAAACGGAAATGGTACTGTTTCTTAAAGTGGTAGAGTGCTAGCCTTGAGCAAAAGAACTCAGGGACAGCACCCAGGCCTTGAATTTAAGCTCTAGGACCTCTTTCCCCTAAAAAAAAAATTCTTTTCACTAGATGAAATGCTATGTAGCTATTAGCAATTATAATTTTGAAAAGTGGTGTATGTGATAGAGATTCTGTGATAGAGATACATAATAATGGTGAAAAGAAGATTCTTGTGGAGAGAACATGGATTCTGGTACATATGGATTTGAATTTCTTCACCCATTTGCATGGGTTATTTACCTATTTATTGAGTGAATTCCAGAATTAAAGTATCTCAAGAGCTTGGCTCATAGCACAAAAATGTGAATATTGATTATTGTTTATATAAACATATACACTTTTTTTACTATTGAAATAGACAAGAGGAGAATATTAAAAATGATAATTTGGGCAGGTGCTGGTGGCTCACTCCTATAATCCAAGTTACTTAGGAGGCTGAGATCTGAGGATCCCAGTTCAAAGCCAGCCTGGTGAGGAAAGTCTGTGAGACTCTTATTATCTCTAGTGAGCCACCAGAAAACTGGAAGTGGCACTGTGGCTCAAGTGGTAGAGCACTACTAGCTTTGAGCTGAAGAGCTGAGGGACAAGTACTCAGGCCCAGAGTTAAAGCCGTACGACCCGCCCCCCCCCCAATAGTTTGTGTTTTGTGATTAAAATTGTATTAAATTCTTTTTTTTTTTTTGTTCGGTCATGGGGCGTGAACTGTGGGGGTGTTATCTCAGCTCTTCAGCTCAAGGCGAGCACTCTACACTTCCGGTTTTCTGGTGGCTTATTGGAGATTGGAGTCTGACAGTCTTTCCTGCCTGGGCTGGCTTTGAACCATGATCCTCAGATCTCAGCCTCCTGAGTAGCTAGTATTATAGGTGTGAGCCACCAGCACCCGGCTGTATTAAATTCTTTTGATGATTTTTTGTTGTTGTTTTTGTAGTTGGCAGTACTGTGATTTGAACTTAGTGGACTTCATGCTTGCTCAGCTTGCTTATTTTGGTGCTATTCTTTTCCCTTAAGTCAGTCATGCTTCCATCCCTGCTCTTTGCTCTTTTTTTTTTTTTTTTTTGAGACCAAGGTTTTATGGACTTCAGTTTTTTTTTCGGTTGTGGGGCTTGAACTCAGGGCTTGGGTGCTGTCCCTCAGCTCTTCAGCTCAAGACAAGCACTCTATCACTTGAGCCACAGCACCACTTCCGGTTTTCAAGTGGTTTTTTGGAGATAAGAGTCTCAAGGACTTTGCTGCACTTTTCTGCCCTGCCCGGGCTGACTTTGAACCGCAATCCTCAGATCTCAGCCTCCTGAGTAGCTAGTATTATAGGCCTGAGCCACCGGCGCCTGGAGGCTTTATGGACTTCAAACTGTCATTCTCTAGATCCCATTTTACATCATATTTCTAGATTTCAAAGGTACAGTAATTGGTGTCCAGTCTCTTATAAAAGAACTGAGTCTTCTAAGAAAGAGATCATTTCCATATCTTCTACTCCATGATCATATTAGTGATATAATTTGAGTGAATTCATGCACAGAGGTAGAAATGTATTCTGCAGAGTGGCTTTAGTCTTCTCAGAAGTTCTCTCAAACTCCAGTCCCCAACCTAATTCCAAGAGTGTGAATATTATAAATAAATAATAGGGGATGCTGCCTGAGAACAAATTTATTTTTTCTATTTTATAATATTTGTTATGATTTTAAAAAATTACCTTTAGCTGTACAAAGGAATTTCAATTCAACATGTCAGTTTGTGAGTACCATGCATCTTGAATTAGTATCGCCCCTTCCATCATTCTTCTGAGTCTCTCCCAATCTCACTCATCCCCTCAGTTCCTTTTTCATATATGTACATTGAATATTATGACTACGTTTGTACCCCTTTACTCCCATCAGCATGTTCTAGCTTCTCAATATTCATTTGGTTAAACTGTAAGTTAGTTGTTCAAAGAGGTTACACGATTGGAATTCTTCTAGATATACTACACTTTAGTTAATGTACTTGCGTATATATGCACATGATCCTGTGTATGTTTACATAGGCACTTATAATTTAGACCTAATTTCCGTAGATGAGAGAAAGCATGTATCCTTTGTCTCTCTGAGACGGACTCACTTCACTTATCCTAAATTTTTCTAGGTCTTTCCATTTCCTTGCAAATGACATACTCTTGATGTATTAGTAAAATTCTAGTGTGTGTATGTGTGTGTGTGTGTGTGTGTGTGTGTGCGTGTGTGCGTGCGTGTGCTTGTGTGCGCGCGCGTGCAAACGCACATGTGCACGTGCGCACGTGCACCCTTACACTTATTACATTTTGGGAACTAATTTAAATTATTCCCTTTCCATAAAATTATTAACTAAATTATTAATGTAGACAAGCATCTTTTTTGTTAATGAGATTAAGTGATTACATAAATTTCACAGTTTTCACAATATTGTGAGATAATAATACTTAGCTAAAGTCGCAAACACATTTTAATCTTCACAAGGCAAATTGTCAGTATCATGGGCTAGAAAGCTTATGAACTCTACAAACTTTGACACTACAACTATTTTTTTTTCCAAATGGGGTAATTGGTACATTTCTTTCCTTTTGCTTAGTGTAAGCTGTTACCTCTTTCTCTCTCATTCTCTCATTGCTGCCCTTGAGTTGCTTAGTTCACTTTTATCAATGTCCAGTGCAGGTTATGGGCCCCTCTGTTGTATTTTTTCAACTGTTTCCCTCTGATTCTGTGTCTTCCTCCTATCTTCCTTCAGATGTGCACATATGTACCATACGTAAGGTCAGAAACCTGGAGTCATCTAAAAGTGCGACAAATTAATGAAGTCCTTTGTTTCTTGAGTGCTGTTTACTTTATCATAGCTCATTGTGTTTTGAATCTAACATCCACATATCAGGGAGACCATGTGCCCTTTGCCTCTCTGATCTTGGCTTGTTTTGCTCAACATGGTTTGTTCTAGTTCCATCCATTTCCCTGTGAATGCCATTATTTTGTCCTTTCTAATGGCTGCATTATATTCCATTGTATATAGGTACCACAATTTATGGATCCATTCATCTATAGTGGGGCATCTGGGTTGTTTCCATATTTTTGCTATTGTGAACAGTACAGCAATGAACATAGAGGTGCATGTGTCCTTGTTATATCCTGGTTCTTGTTGCTCAGGGTAGCTACCTAGGAGTGGTATGGCTGGGTCATGGGGGTGAGGGGTCTATGTTTAGTTTTCTGAGGAACCTCCAGACTACTCTCAGAATGGTTGTATTAGTTTATATTCCCACCAGCAGTGTAGTAGGATTCCTCTTTCTCCATATCCCTGCCAGCGTTTGTCTTTGGTACACAAGTATCTTAAGTTAGTTGTGTACTGTATTTTGTGAAACATTGTTGTGAAACATTTTAATCTAGTTAACAAACATTATCCTTCTGAGCTACCTACTAACCCTAAAAGTTTTATATGAAATTCATTGTGGGCTGGGAAGGTGGCTCAGTGGTAGAGCGCTTGCCTTGCATGCATGAGGCCCTGGGTTCGATTCCTCAGCATCACATAAGCAAAAAGAAAAAAAAGCCAGAAGTGGCGCTGTGGCTCAAGTGGTAGAGCGCTAGCCTTGAACTGAAGAGTTGAGGGACAGTGCCCAGACCCAGAGTTCAGGCTCCACGACCGGGTCAAAAAAAAAAAAAAAAAGAAATTCATTGTGTTTCTTTGCTTTTGCTTTTTGTCTTTTTGTCAGTCATGGAGCTTGAACTCAGGGCCTGGGCACTGTTCCTGAGCTCTTTTTGCCCAAGGTTAGCATTCTGTCACTTTTAGCCAAAGCTCTACTTCTGGTTTTTGAGTGCTTAATTGGAGATAAGACCTTTCTGCCCAAACTGGCTTTGAATTGTGATCCTCAGATCACACTCCTAGCTGAGTAGCTAGGATTATAGATGTGAGCCTTTGGCACCTAGCTTCCCCACTTCCCCCAATTCCTAGGACTTGAACTCAGGGCCAGGGTGTTGTACCTGAGCTTCTTTTGCTCAAAGCTAGCATTCTACCACTTGAGCCACAGCGCCACCTCTGGCTTTTTCTGTTTATGTGGTACTGAGGAATGGAACCCAAGGCTTCATGCATGCTAAGCAAGCACTCTACCACTGAGCCACATTCCCAGCCCCTAGGTTAATTTTTATTATAAGTAGTTGTACAAAAGGGTTTCAATTCCTGTGTGGAATCTTCATGACTGTGTTTTAAATATTCCAGGAGCCACTGGAAGTGGGGAAATGGTCTGTACAATATGTCAAGAAGAGTATTCAGAAGCTCCCAATGAAATGGTTATATGTGATAAGTGTGGCCAAGGTAAACAACTAATTTTTCTTAATCTTGCAGAAAAGTTTTATTGCATACTCAATGTCCCTTATGTAGATTTATGACTTAAAAATGCTTCAGATTGTTTTTTATAGTCATTATCCTGTTTATTAGTTGTAATGTAGGAAAGAATACTGAATTGCCCTCTTGAAATCCTATTATTTATTAATACAATAGAATTTGCTTTATGCTCTTTTTTTTTTTGACATAAGGTAAGTAATTTTATTTTTTTATTTTTTTATTTTTTTATTTTTTTATTTTTTTATTTTTTTTATTGTAAAGATACTATACAGAGGGTTACAGTTACATGAGTGAGGTAATGAGTACACTTCCACTTCCTCTTGAACATTGTTACCCCCTCCATTGTTTTCCCCCTACCATCCCTTCCCTCCCTCCCTTCCCCGAGGTTCTTTTTTTTTTTTTTTTGATTGTGATTAAGTGATTACTTAATTTCCGGAAATTCACAGTATTGTGGAATAATGATGCTCATTTAAAGTCACAAGTTCATTCTAACTTTCCTGGAGCAAATTGTCTATCACAGTCTGTAATATATAACGGTGCTCATATGTTATATACCATATATGTGATCAGCAGCATGGGGATATTTAGTAGTGGTTCAACCAGATGAGTGGGAGTTCTTTGTTTCTTAAGTCCTGTTAGTTTTGTCATATCACCTAACATTTTGGATTCATCATCCACTTATCAGGGAGACCATGTACTGTTTGTCTCTTCGTTCTTGGCTTACCTCGCTCAACATGATTCCTTCTAGCTCCATCCATTTCCCTGCAAATGCCATTATTTTGTCATTTCTAATGGCTGCATAATATTCCATTGTGTATAGATACCACAATTTTTGGATCCATTCATCTGTGGTGGGGCATCTAGGTTGTTTCCATATCCTAGCTATTGCGAACAGTGCTGCAATAAACATGAAATGGTTATATGTGATAAGTGTGGCCAAGGTAAACACTAATTTTTCTTAATCTTGCAGAAAAGTTTTATTGCATACTCAATGTCCCTTATGTAGATTTATGACTTAAAAATGCTTCAGATTGTTTTTTATAGTCATTATCCTGTTTATTAGTTGTAATGTAGGAAAGAATACTGAATTGCCCTCTTGAAATCCTATTATTTATTAATACAATAGAATTTGCTTTATGCTCTTTTTTGATATTAAGGGTATCATCAGTTGTGTCATACACCTCATATTGACTCGAGTGTGATTGATTCAGATGAAAAATGGCTCTGTCGGCAGTGTGTTTTTGCAACAACAACAAAGGTATCTTGGTGGATAAATGGGATATATAAGATATTATCATTGAAATAATTGGAAATACAAAGTCTTTTTGAATCAGATTAAGCAGTTAGTCAATGGTAGTTAGAATTACTTGATTAATGATCTTGAAGTAACTTGGAGTTTATTTTCTGATAGCGGTATGGGAATTGGCAGTGATTTGAAAGAAGACAAAATAAGTAGATTATCAATTAGTTTGTGATTTGATAGAAACTTAAACTTTCAGAAGTGTCAGACATTTTTAAATTATGAAATTATAAATATTAGTATTTAAAGTTTTCACTTTCCCTCTTGAAAATAATTTTTTCCCCTCTAAAATACAGAGGGGTGGTGCACTTAAGAAAGGACCAAATGCCAAAGCATTACAAGTCATGAAGCAGACATTACCTTATAGTGTGGCTGACCTTGAATGGGATGCAGGCCATAAAACCAATGTCCAGCAGTGTTACTGCTATTGTGGAGGACCTGGAGAGTAAGTAAATATCTTTTAATGCCCTTGAAATAACTGACTTGCTTATTATTTTTCATTATCTTTTTTTTCTTTTTCTTTTTTTGAGACAGGGTCTCAGGTTGTCTTGAACTGGAAATCTGGTAATTCAGTTTACTAAGTAGTCAGATTATAGGCATGTGCCAGCTTGTCTTCTTTTTTTTTTTTTGGTTGGTTGTGGGGCTTGAACTCTGGGCTTGGGTGCTGTCCCTGCACTCTTCAGCTCAAGGCGGGAGCTCCACTGCTTGAGCCACATGGACACTTCTGGTTTTTTTTTAGTGGTTTATTGGAGATAAGAGTCTCACGGACTTTCCTGCCTGGGCTGGCTGAACTGCGATCCTCAGATCTTTAGCCTCCTGAGTAGCTAGGATTACAGGCATGAGCTACTGGCACCAGGCACTCCCCCTCCCCCTCCTGCCCCTTGGTCCTGGGCCTTGAACTTGGCCTGGGCACTGTCCCTGAGCTTTTCAGCTCAAGGTGAGTGCTCTATCACTTGGACCACAGGGCCGCTTTGGTTTTCTGGTGGTTAATTGCAGATAAGAGTCTCATGAGCTTTCCTGCCCGGGCTGGTTTTGAACTGCAGTCCTCTGATCTCAGCCACCTGAGTAGCTAGGAATACAGGGGAGAGCCACCATTGCCTGGAGCCATCATCCTTTAAGCTTGTGGAACTATGTCTGATAATTGCTGATCACTTTAGCTTTGGCATCTAGCAGAATTCTTGGAATATTATTAATATTCATTACTTAGTTGACAAATTAATGACCTGATTTAATAACAGTCTTATCTTTGCCAACTATGTATGGCTTACAAATAATGTGGGGCCCATTTATTAGAAGAAAAAACATTAGTTGGAAGTGTTTGTATTACTTTTTTAAATTTAAAATTTTTATTTTTATTGTAAAAATACTGTACAGAGGGGTTACAATTACATGGGCAAGGTAATGAGTACATTCCTTCAAATCCTTTTTTTTTTTTTTTTTTTTTTGTCGGTCGTGGGGCTTGAACTCTGGGCCTGGGCGCTGTCCCTCAGCTCTTCAGCTCAAGGCGAGTGCTCTACCACTTGAGCTACAGTGCCACTTCCGGTTTTCTGGTGGTTTATTGGAGATAGGAGTTTCACGGTCTCTCCTGCCCGGGCTGGCTTTGAACCGTGATCCTCAGATCTCAGCCTCCTGAGTAGCTAGGATTACAGGTGTGAGCCACCAGCGCCTGGCTCTAATTCTTTTTTTTTTTTGGTTGTTCACGGGGCCTGAACTCTGGGCCTGAGCACTGTCCCTTAGCTCTTTTGCTCAAGGCTAGCGCCCTACCACTTGAGCCAAAGCACCACTTCCAGCTTATTCTGCTTATGTGGTGCTGAGGAATTGAACCCAGGGCCTTATGCATGCAAGGCAAGCACTCTACCACTGAGCCACCTTCCCAGCCCCATGAGTACATTTCTTATCAAGCATTATTGCCTCCTCCTTTATTTCCCCTTCCCATCTCCCACTCCCCCACCCCTCCACCCCCCTTATTTGGATTATTTTTAATTGTGGTTGTTGAAACCCAGTACTAACTGAAAAGAGAGATATCCTACTTAAATGAAGAGTCAGTTTTAGCATCTTCAGCTGTCTGAATCATATCTATATATACATGTATATATTTAAACCTGTCACAATGCACATGGTCACTCAAGTCTGTAATACTAGACATTCAGGAGGATCATTTTCCAAGTTAGCTTGAGCTAAAAATTTTTGAGGAAACCCTCCCACTCCGTCTCAATGAACAAGAAGAGTATTGTCAGGCATGTCTGTGGTCCCAGTTACTTGGGAGGACTAACAAAACAAACTGCCAGAGAGACTTTATGATTGAAAGAATCAGAGATCACATTTATTTATTTATTTATTTATTTTTTGGGTCCGGTCGTGGGGCCTGAACTCTGGGCCTGGGCGCTGTCCCTCAGCTCTTTAGCTCAAGGCTAGCGCTCTACCACTTGAGCCACAGCGCCACTGCCGGCTTTTCTCTTTTTGCTTATGTGGTGCTGAGGAATCTAACCCAGGGCCTCAGGCATGCAAGGCAAGCGCTCTACCACTGAGCCACCTTCCCAGCCCCACATTTATTTTTTAAAGTCAGTCATGGGGCTTGAACTCTGGGGTCTGGGTGTTATCCCTCAGCTCTTCAGCTCAAGGCTTGTGCTCTACCACTTCAGCCCCATCCCCACTTCTGATTTTCTGGTGGTTAATTGGAGATAAGAGTTTCATAGACTGTCCTGCCCGGGCTGACTTTGAACTGTCATTCTCAGGTCTCAGCCTCTTGAGTAGCTAGGATTATAGGCAGGAGCCACCGGCACCTGGCCAGAGATTACATTTCTTTCTTTCTTTTCTTTTGTTTGTTTGTTTGTTTCTTTTTTTTTTGGGGGGGGGCTGATCCTGTGCTTTGAACTCTGGGCATGGGCATGCTGTCCCTACCACTTTACATTTCAACTACAGCAACACTTCTGGTGAGAAGTGGAGAAAAGAGTCTTACTGATGGTCTTAGGTCTTATCTGGGCTGTTTTTGAACCTCCATCCTCAGATATTAGCCTCCTGTGTAACTAGGATTACAGGTGTGAGCTACCAGGGCCAGGCTCACAGATTAGATTTCTAATTACGTTAACTGAGTTTATTTTGTTTTTTGTGGGTAGTGGGGCTTGAACTCTGGGCCTGGGCCCTGTCCCTCAGCTCTTCAGTTCAAGTCCAGCTCTCTACCACTTGAGCCACAGCACCACTTCTGGTTTTCTGGTGGTTAATTGGAGATAAGAGTCTCACAGACTTTCCTGCCCGGGCTGGTTTTCAACCCTGATCCTCAGATCTCAGCCTCCTGAGTAGCTAGGATTACATGAGCAACCAGTGCCCGGCTGTTAATCAAGTTTATTGAATTATTTTCCTTTTCATAATTGTATGCAAGAATAATGCAAGTAGGGGCTGGGAAGGTGGCTCAGTGGTAGAGTGCTTGCCTTGCATGTATGAGGCCCTAGGTTTGATTCCTCAGCACCACATAAGCAGAAAAAGCCGGGAGTGTTGCTGTGGCTCAAGTGGTAGAGCGCTAGCCTTGAGCTGAAGAGCTGAGGGACAGTGCCCAGGCCCAGAGTTCAAGCCCCACAACTGACAAAATGAAATAAAAGGTAATAATTTTAGTGGTAGAGTGCTAGTCTTGAGCTGAAGAGCTGAGGGACAGTGCCCAGGCCCAGAGTTCAAGCCCCACAACTGACAAAATAAAATTAAAGGTAATAATTTTAGTTACACATGGATTACATTCTGTAATTCAAGCACACAGGAAGCTGAGGCAGAAGAATTGGGAGTTAAGAGTCAATAGGGTATAATAGTGAGATTCTGTTTCAAAATATATTCTCCTTTCCCTTAAAAACTAGTAATAAGTCTAACTTCTGCTTTTTTTTAATAGCTGGTATTTAAAAATGCTACAGTGCTGTAAATGTAAGCAGTGGTTTCATGAAGCTTGTGTGCAATGCCTTCAAAAGCCAATGTTATTTGGAGATAGGTAAGAACATTTCAATTTTACTGATTTTGTGTGTGTGTGTGTGTGTGTGTGTGTGTGTGCGTGCGTGCATAACTTGGTTTTGTTTGTAATTGTAATTTGGTAATTTTGTGGTTTTATAGTTTTAAAAATAGATTTTTTTTTTTTTTGAGTCCGGTCATGGGGCCTGAACTCTGGGCCTGGGTGCTGTCCCTCAGCTCTTCAGCTCAAGGCCAGCGCTCTACCACTTGAGCCACAGTGCCACTTCCGGCTTTTTTTCTTTTTGCTTATGTGGTGCTGAGGAATCGAACCCAGGGCCTCATGCATGCAAGGCAAGTGCTCTACCACTGAGCCACCTTCCCAGCCCGAAGATTTTGTTTTGTTTTTAATGACAGTCCTGGAGAAACTCAGGTTCTGGGTGCTATCTCTGAGCTTCCTTCCTTCCTTCCTTCCTTCCTTCCTTCCTTCCCTCCCTCCCTCCCTCCCTCCCTCCCTCCCCTCCCTCCCTCCCTCCCTCCCTCCCTCCTTCGTTGTGGGGCTTGACCTCTGGGCCTGGATACTGTCCCTCAGCTCTTGAGCTTAAGGGAAATGCACTATTATTTGAGCCACAACTCCACTTCCGGTTTTCTGGTGGTTAATTGGAGATTAGAGTCTCATGGACTTGTGGGGAGAGGGAGCAATCAGGAGGGATTGGAATGGACAGGAGCCATTGGCTTTGAACCCCCATCCTCAGATCTCAGCCTCCTGAGTAGCTAGAATTAACAGGCATGAGCCAACAATGATTTGTGAAAGGATCACTTTAGAACAAATAATAAGTGTGCCTTTGAATGTCATTCCAAAAAGCCTTTTGAGTATTGTCATTGATTTTTACTTCTCTTGTTCCGTAGTGCTGTGATATATTTTTTGTTGTTGTTTGTTTTGCTGGTTCTGGGGTTTGAACTCAGGACCCTGGGCGTGCTGTTCCTGAGCTTCTCAGGCTTAAAAGTTAGTGCTCTACCACTTGATCCACAGCACCATTTCTGGTTTTTTTGGAGTAGTTTTTTGGAGATAAGAGTCTCATGGATTTTCTGGCCTGGCTGGCTTCGAACCATCATCCTCAGATCTTAGCCTCCTGAGTATCTAGGATTACAGCCCTGAGCCACCTGTCCTGAGCTATACTGTATTATTATTGGTGTTTTCCTTCAAGAACATCAATGAAAGTGTATGATGGACAATTGCATAAAACTTCAAGATCTTGGCGCTGGGAATGTGGCTCAGTGGTAGAGTGCTTGCCTTGCATGCATGAAGCGCTGGGTTCGGTTCCTCAGTACCACATACACAGAAAAAAAGCCAGAAATGGTGCTGTGGCTCAAGTGGTAAAGTGTTAGCCTTGAGCAAAAGAAGCTCAGGGACAGTGCCCAGACCCAGAGTTCAGTTTCCAGGACTGGCAAACGAAACAAAACACATCTTTAAGATCTTGTTATGTAAACAATTTGTATCTTAGGTACAATTTCTAAAGGGAGACATAATGTTCTTTCTAATAGTAGACTAGATAACATAGTGAGCTCTAGAAAGAAAAAAAGAACAGAAAATTTGACATGCAAAAATTAAAGTTCTGGGACTGGGAAGGTGGCTCAGTGGTAGAGTGCTTGCCTTGCATGCATGAGGCCCTGGGTTTGATTCCTCAGTACCATATAAACAGAAAAAGCCGGAAGTGGCGCTGTGGTTCAAGTGGTAGAATGCTAGCTGTGAGCTAAAGAGCTGAGGGACATTGCCCAGGCCCTGAGTTCAGGCCCCAGGACTGACAAAAAAAAATAAAGTTTTGCCAGGTGCCCTGTGGCTCTTGCCTGTAATCCTAGCTATTTAGGAGGCTGAGATCTGAGGATCTCGGTTCAAAGCCAGTCAAGGCAGGAAAGTTCGAGAGACTCTTTATCTCCAATAAACCACCAGAAAAACTGGAAGCGATACTGTGGCTCAAGTGGTAGAGCCCTGGCCTTGAGCTGAAGAGCTCAGGGACAGCGTTCAGGTGCAGAGTTCATGCCCCATGACTGACCCCCCACCCCCCCCAAAAGAAATGTAAGTTTCAACCTTGCCTTATATAAAAGCATTACTTTTTATTTTTTTTTGTCGGACATGGGGCTTGAACTCAGGACCTGAGCACACTGTTCCTGAGTTTTTTTTGCTCAAAGCTAGCACTCTACCATTTAAGCCACAGTGCCACTTCCAGTTTTCTGGTGGTTAATTGGAGATAAGATTGGGGCTTTAAATTGTCATCCTCAGATCTCAGCCTTCTGAGTAGCTAGGATTATAGGCATGAGCCACTGGAGTCCAGCTAGCATATTACTGTGTTTTTTACTTTAGGAATGTTACCTTATTTTCTTGGACTTTTATCTTACCAAGTTATTTAGAGTATCAGCTAAAATAATGTATATAGAAGCAGTCATCTCAGTTCTTGGCAGATATGAGCCATTACTAAACTATGGGTGTATGGAAATCGGTGAGCTCAGATGTGTCTGATGAATGGTTAAATAGATTATCTAATTTCTCCAGATACAAGTTGTTTTATCATCATCATCATCATCATCATCATTATTATTATTATTGTCAGTCTTGGGGCTTGAACTCTGGGCTTGTGCGCTATCCCTCAGCTCTTCAGCTCAAGGTGAGAGCTCCACTGCTGGAGCCTCAGCGCCACTTCTGGTTTTCTAGAGGTTTATTTGAGATAAGATTCTCACAGACTTTCCTGCCTGGGCTGGCTTTGAACCAGGATCATCAGATCTCAGCCTCCTCAGTAGGTAAGGATTACAGGAGTGAGCCACGGGTGCCCAGCTTCTTTATTTGTTATTGCAAAATAAATGTGTTAAATCACAGACAGTATCTGAATTGAAATTATACGAGTAGTAATATCCTTATTTGCTGATTGTAGAATATAATATTAAAATAGTTTATATTTTCTCTTGATTACTTAGTATATAACTTTTTTTCTTTTTTCCTTAGGTTTTATACATTTATTTGTTCTGTCTGCAGTTCTGGACCAGAATACCTCAAACGTCTACCACTACAGTGGTAAGCAGAGAACATTTCTGCTTAAAAAAAAATTCTTCAACCTACATTTACTGGGCATACATAAAACTGTTTTTCTTTATAGTTGGCTTTATTTTATTTATCCTCAAATGTTAATCCATTTTCACCAAGGATTATCCATGTTTATTGCTAAATTAGTATCACTATCCATAATTGAAAGGAGTAAATGTAGCTTTCAGACATTTTAGGTTTGAAATTCTTAGTCAATGTTTTTACTTTTGTACCTTCAGAGTTGATATATTACAAGAGATGTGGGGTAAACAATGTGACTTTCAGCTTTTCTGTGGGGTGTGTAATGAATTTGGGGAGATTTACCAATAAAATATTTCTAAGTATTCACAAATTTCATTGTGTTACATGTATTTTAGGAACAAACAGATAAGATTTAACTCAAGATTTAGATTTTAAAAACCTAGTAAAGTATGCTCTTGTGTATCTTATATGTAGTAGCGAATACAACAGATACTGATTAATTGTATTATCAAACCTTTCTTTGAATGCATTTTAA
This sequence comes from Dipodomys merriami, assembly GCF_024711535.1. Lineage (NCBI taxonomy): Eukaryota > Metazoa > Chordata > Mammalia > Rodentia > Heteromyidae > Dipodomys > Dipodomys merriami. The sequence continues at coordinate 19,411,426 of NW_027206290.1, forward strand.
AAATAATTTATCTTCTAGTTCATAATTTCTTATTTAGGATAAATAACTGTTTAGCTAATGTTTTTCAGTTTTTCCATGCATAATGATTTAAATGTTGTGAATATGACTTAGGAGTTTGATCTTCTGTCACCTAATTACTTCTTTTAATTGTACAAGTTTTATTAAGAAACTGTGTGATTTCTGAACAGTAACTCAAAACACTGTTTTCGTATATTTTGGTTATGTTTGGATTCCAGGGTAGATATAGCACACCTATGCCTTTACAACCTAAGTGTTATTCACAAGAAGAAATACTTTGATTCTGAACTTGAGCTTATGACATACATTAATGAAAACTGGGATAGATTGCACCCTGGCGAGGTAGGTGGCCATAGAGCTAATTTTATTAGCTACTTGATGTCTATTTTGTTTGTTTTTATAAAAAGCAAATAAGACACATACCAGTCAGACAAATAAGATTGTCTGAATTTTATTTTTAGTTCTGGGAGATTTAGCATTGGTAAGGTCATCAGAATCAACCCCCTCATTCTTTGTTTACTGGGTTGACTCTGGAAGATTATAAATGGAGGAAGTAAATTGACTTATCTTCATGCTTTGAAGTGAGAATCATTGTAGTTAAAGATAGGAGGGCAGGAGAAATCCTTTCTGTTAAGTATCTTACTGATGATTCCATTTCCTTTTATGTTTTCTGTAAACTTACAGGTATAAGGAATTCTTTCATCTAGTTGGTTTCCTTTAAATAACTGACTTCAAGAAATGGTCAGTCCAATCATAGCATTAGTGTAATGAGTTATAAAGACAGATGAGTTGGGGATTATTCTCTCAGTCTAGAAACATTTATGCTGGTTTTACAAAGCCTTGAAAAACAAAGAATATGTATGTTCATTAAAGCATTTTTTTAACTAGAATAGAAAGGAAAGAAATGAATAAGTTTAAAAATTTTTAGGGGCTGGGAAGGTGGCTCAGTGGTAGAGTGCTTGCCTTGCATGCATGAGGCCCTGGGTTCGATTCCCCAGCACCACATAAGCAAAAAGAAAAAAAAAAGCCGGAAGTGGCGCCGTGGCTCAAGTGGTAGAGTGGTAGCCTTGAGCTGAAAAGCTGAGGGACAATGCCCATGCCCAGAGTTCAGGCCCCATAACCGGACCCAAAAAAAAAAATTTTTTTTTTAGCATTTATTTAAAATTTACATATAAATTATGAACTATTCATTGAAAACTTGAAACATTGTAAACTGTGTAGAATTAAATGTATTTTATAGTCCTGCACTACCTTTTGAGGTTAAATGTACAAACGAATTTGACATTTAGGGAGAATTTCAGCATTTGTTATAGTTTTTTGGCATGAATTATGAAGTTCATATTAAATAGAATATTAAGGAACTTTTTTTTTTCTTTTTGAGGTTTCATGGGGTATTAGCAACGTGCACATTTGTTGAGTTAGCACATTAGCTAATGTAAAAAACAAAGGTATTTCCAAATTCAATTGATACAGATGTTTTGAGTATTGTGTATTATACTCTAATAATAATTCTTGTTTCCTGATGAGATAGTTTTTGAAAGTCAAGTTGGGGAGATAGTGGGGGAAAAGAAAAGTGGGAGAAAAACCAAGGAGGGAATAACAATGTTTGACAAGACATGTACTCACTAAGTAGGAAACTGAAAACCCTCTGTACATCACCTTGAAAACTAAATTAAAAAAAAAAAGTCAAGTTAGAAAGTAGATGGCTTTAAAGTTTGATAAGTTTAGTAAACCAATTAGTAATAACAAAGCAGGAGTAAGACATTAGTAGTTACCTTAGTGTTTCTCATCTTAACATTTAATGGCCCAATGCATTCACCTTAAAAGTCTTTCTAATCATGACCCTTTCAACATTTTACATGAAGATACATTTGTTTACTTGAATAGTGTATTTTGTGTCACGTGCTCAAATTCTGCAGTAGTTTACTTGATGAGTAGATAATAGGCAATATATACAAAAACATTAAAGTTGCATATATTTCTACTGCTACAAATTTTATTAAGATGTATACATTTAAGTTAAGATGTCTGGAAAAAAATTAGGTAAAAATGACAGCTTATTTTATTTTTTGTGGGTCATGGGGCTTGAACTCTGGGCCTGGGTGCTGTCCCTGAGCTCTTCAGCTCAAGGTTAGTGCTCTACCACTTGAGCCACTGGACCACTTCTGGTTTTCTGGTGGTTAGTTGGAGATAAGAGTCTTAGGGACTTTCCTGCCTGGACTCAGATCTCAGCCTCCTGAGTAATGAGGATGACAGGCATGAGCCACCAGCACCCAGCATGACAGCTTTTTTAAAAGAAAACAGTTTAGTTTTTGAATTTCAGGTATCTACTCAACTGAACCTCTCCTACATTCCAGGAGAAATTTTGTAGTATGCCAATACTTGTTATCATTGTCGGTAGCCTCTAAGATTTTGTCTTAGAAATAAGAAAGGTAGCCCAGTGACATAACACTTGCCAAATGTATAAGCTCAGTCCCAGCACAGCAAAGAGAAAGAGAAACTACATAAGCTAACTTCTTCTTCTTCTTCTTCTTCTTCTTTTTTTTTTTTTTTTTTTTTTTTTTGGTTGGTCACTGTGGGGCCTGAACGCTGGGCTTGGGAGCTGTTCCTGAGCTCTTCAGCTCAAAGCGGCCACTCTACCACTTGAGCCACAGCACCACTTCTGGCTTTTTCTGCTGAGGAATCGAACCCAGGGCCTCATGTGTGTGAGGCAAGTGCTCTACCACTGAGCTACCTTACCAGTCCCATAGCTAACTTACTTTTTTTTTTTTTTTTGGATCCAGTCGTGGGGCCTGAACTCTGGGCCTGGGTTGCTGTCCCTCAGCTCTTCAGCTCAAGGCTAGTGCTCTACCACTTGAGCCACAGCGCCACTTCCGGCTTTTTTCTTTTTGCTTATGTGGTGCTGAGGAATCGAACCCAGGGCCTCGGGCATGCAAAGCAAGCGCTCTACCACTGAGCCACCTTCCCAGCCTTATAAGCTAACTTTCTAATAGTGTATTTGGTGACTAGTAATCACTTCAAACCATTCCTTGTCTTTATTAAAATAAAAACACCACACATTTCTTAGAATAATTACCTTATTGTAAGACAATAGTGACATTGAATCTTAGGCTTTTATTTCTGTTACTCGTCGTATGTATATCTTTTTGTATTTGTGTGTGTGCGCGCGCATGCGCACATGTGTGCAGAGTGCCTAGCTGTGATTTCTTTTACTAGCGGTTTGGTAATACTAATACACTTGGGTTGGCTCAGTGGCTCACTTATCCACTCCAGAGGTAGAGATAAGAAGGGTAGCAATAAAGATTAGGCTAGCCTAGGCAAAATGTTATTTAGTAAGATCCTCCCATCTCTGTCAATAAAGCCTGGCATATTGGCATGTTCTTGTCATACCATCTAACCAAGAGGCATAAATAAGAGCATAGTGTAGGTGATCCTGAGCACAAAGGGTGGGTACCTGGCTCAAGTGGTAAAGGCATTAGACACTTGTTTTGGAGATAATCACTTAATCTAGAAAGACAAATTTAACTTATCATATATCTTTGCTCTTAGTTGACTTCTTAAAAACTCTCAGGAGATTACCAGAGTCTTCTGATAATCTGAATATGGGTTTTTTATACATTTTTGTGATTTAGTAGTACCTTAATACCGTCTAGATTGTATAGTTCTTTTTGACGAGCCACTATGTTTTTTTCGTTTAAAAATTTTTTTTTCTTTGTCAATAGAGGGGCTTGATTTCTGGGCCTGGGCACTGTCCCTCAGCTCTTCAGTTCCACTGGAGCCACAGCACCACTTCTGTTTTCTGAGTGGTTTATTGGAGATAAGAGTCTCATGGAAGGGGGCTGGGAAGGTGGCTCAGTGGTAGAGCGCTTGCCTTGCATGCCTGAGATCCTGGGTTCGATTCCTCAGCACCACATAAGCAAAAAGAAAAAAGCCGGAAGTGGCGCTATGGCTCAAGTGGTAGAGCGCTAGCCTTGAGCTGAAGAGCTGAGGGACAGCGCCCAGACCCAGAGTTCAGCCCCCACGACCAGACACCCCCCCAAAAAAAAAAAAAAAAAAGACAAGAGTCTCATGGAAGGGGGGGCAGGGAGTCTCATGGACTTTCCTGCCAGGGCTGGCTTTGAACAGTGATCCTCAGATCTTAGCCTCCTGAATAGTTAGGATTACAGGCCTGGCTGGTGCCCAGCAACTGCTATGTTTTGATTTTTGTTTTGTTTTGTTTTGTTTTGAGCAAGGCACTAGTGGCTCACACCTGGAATTTTAGCTACTCAGCAATCTGAGATCTGAGCATTGAAGTTCTAATCCAGCCTCAGCAGGAAAGTTGCATGAGACTCTTATATCCAGATAATCACCCAAAAGCCATAAGTTGGAGGTGTGGCTGAAGTGGTAGAGGGCTAGCCTTGAATTAGAAAAACACAGGGACAGCAAGTGTCCAGACCCTGATGTCAAGCCCCAGTACTGGCAAAAAAATTTTTTTTTTTTTTTGATCCAGTGGTGGTGCCTGAACTCTGGGCCTGGGCACTGTCCCTCAGCTCTTCAGCTCAAGGCTAGCACTCTACCACTTGAGTCACAGTGCCACTTCCAGGTTTTTTCTTTTTGCTTATGTGGTGCTGAGGAATCGAACCCAGGGCTTCAGACAGGCAAGGCAAGCGCTCTACCACTGAGCCAACTTCCCAGTCCCAAAAGATTTTTTTCAGTAATAAAATAGCTAAATTTTAGGGTTGGGAATGTGGCTAAGTGGTTGCTTGCCTAGCACATGCATGAAGCCCTGGGTTTGATTCCTCAGTACCACATAAACAGAAAAAGCCGGAAGTGGTGCTGTGGCTCAAGTGGTAGAGTGCTAGCCTTGAGCAAAAGAAGCTTAAGGACAGTATCCAGGCCCTGAGTTCAAGTCCCAGGACTGGCAAAAAAAAAAAAAAAATGCTAAATAGCAATGTAATGTTACAGCAATAAATACTTGAGATTTTTATTTTAGGGTGTTTCAGTTGTAGCAGGTTGCTTCTAAAGATTTTAAAACGAGATATTAATACTTCTCAGATGCCGGGCATCAGTGGCTCACACCTGTAATCCTAGCTACTCAGGAGGCTGAGATCTGACGATCTTGGTTCAAAGCCAGCCTGGGCAGGAAAGTCTGTGAGACTCTTATCTCCAATAAACCACTAGAAACTGGAAGTGGTACTGTGGCTCAAGCAGTAGAGCGCTAGCCTTGAGCTGAAGAGCTGAGGGACAGCACCCATGACCATAGTTCAAGCCCCAGGACCAAAAAAAAAAAAAAAACTTTTCAGAATCTGCCTATTGTCAGTTGTCTGATTCCTAATAAGATTTTCAAACCTACCTGGGTACCAGTGGCTCACACCTGTAATCGTTAGCTACTCAGGAGGCTGAGATCTGAGGGTTACAGTTCAAAGGCAGGAAAGTCCTCTGTTGAGACTCTTATTTCCAATAAACCACTAGAAAACTGGAAGTGATACTATGGCTCAAGTGGTAGAGTGCTCTTCTTGAGCTGAAGAGTGCAGGGACAGCGCCTAGGCCCAGAGTTCAAACTCCATAACCCACCAAAAAAAAAAAAAGAAAAAAAGATTTTCAATCTTAATTCTATAATAACCCACTTTCTAAGCTGGCAGAGAGATTTAAGAAGTAGAACATCTGTTTATCAAGTGTGAAGTGTTGAGTTCTAACCCATTACCACCCCTTTCCCCTAAAAATAATCCCCAAACACTAAATTTGATACAATATATATGGTGATAGTTATTCTTTTTTTGGTTGGATATGGCCCTTGAACTCAAGATCTGAGTGCTGTCCCTGAGTCTTTTTGTGTTCGAGGCTAGCACTGAATCACTTGAGCCACAACACTGCTTCCAGTTTTGTGAGGGTTAGTTGGAAGTAAGAGTTTCCTGGACTTTCCTGCCCATGCTGGCTTGGAACTGCTAGCCTCAGATCCTCAGATTTTAGCTTCTTGAGTAACTAGATTACAGATATGAGCCACTGACACCCGGCTGTGGTGCTACTTTTGAAGGAGAAAGAGACATAGGTAAAACTAGTTGAAATAATAAGGTGGAAGTATGAGCAGACAAAAAATGTATTAAAATAACCAAGACATGGTGAAAATAAATCTGATTAGCAAAAATACATGGGACCTTAAATGTTATATAATGACAAAAAGTATTAGTAAGTTACTGAAACTTCTGTCTATATGTCATGAAACACAGTATTGAGAGTTGTGAGGTATTTTATTGAAAGGAAATTACCCTTGAAATAATGACACTTATGTTTTTATAGAAATTTATAAATTAAATACATAAATATTTTAGAGAAAATAAATGTAATGTTAGAATAGTGTCTAGAGGGGGAGGAGCAAAAAGGAGCTGAACTTGGTACCATGACCTGCAATAAAGTACTTGGGAGCCTGAGATAGTAGTATGTGGTGTTCATAGCCAGCCTGGGTCACATAGTGAGATCTTGTATCAAAATATAAACCAAAACCTAATCCTTCCTCCCATATCCAAAAATAACACAAATTAAAAAAAAAAAAAGATTTTTCTGTTAAAATAGGTACTATGAAAACTTAATGGTTATAAGATACTTTTCTAATGTAGATGGTCTGATTTCGAAATATTTATTTATTTATTTATTTAATCGGTTGTGGCATTTGAACTCGGGGCCTGGGCACTATCTCTGAGCTCTTCAGCTCAAGGCAAACACTCTGCCACTTGAGTCACAGTGCCATTTCTAGTTTTCTGGTAGTTAATTAATTGGGAATGAGTCTCACTGATGTACAAGAAATGTGCTCATTACTCATATAATGGTAACCCTCTATGCAGCATCTTTACAATAAAGCAAAATTAAAAAAAAAAAGTCTCACTGACTTCTGCCTGGGCTGGCTTTGAATGTCAATCCTCAGATCTCAGCCTCTTAAGGAGCTAGGATTACAGGTGTGAGACACCAGTACCTGACTTCTGATTTATTATAGTTGCAATTTTAGTTTGCAAAACACAGAAAAATGAGCTTTGGATCCTTTTCTGAAAAGTGTAGTTCTGTGCAAAATACTTCTGAGAATGCCATTTAAAATAGGTAAGAATTCTGAGAAATTATGAGAATAAATGTAAGAAAGCAAAGTTCATTGTGGTTTTCCTAAAGTAAAAATGGTTTCAGAAATCAGGTCAATTTTGCTAAATTTTTTCCAATACTTTAAATTGAACTCAGGACCAAAAGTGAAAGTGTTCTTCCACATGAGTTACTCCTCATTGCTCTGCCTTTTCCTTTTTCATTTGTTTTTTAGGTAGGGTCTCTCAAGTTTTTGCTGGGCAGGCCTTGGACTGCCATACTCTTACCCTTGCCTCCTTAAGTAGCTGGTAATACAGGTGCACAGTACCACACCTGGCCCACAAAAAAAAGTCTAACAAAAGTGTTTTGTTAAATTCTAGGGTGTAGATCTAATGTAACTTGATTTCATGTAACAAAATGTGAGCTGATGAAAACTTGATCTGTAATTAAAACAAACAGTATGGTAATCAATGAGGGAGACCAATGGAGGACCATACTCAGGATAAGGTCCCCTCCCTTCCTCCCCATCTTAGGAAAGCATGTCAGAGTCAAGAGAAAGGATCATCTGGAAAAATGGAGTTAATAACAAAAAAAAAATGATATTTTTATTTTATTTTTTTTTATTTTTTTTTGTCTGTCTTGGGGCTTGACCTCTGGGCCTGGGCACTGTCCCTCAGCTCTTCAGTTCAAGACTAGTGTTCTACCACTTGAGCCACAGCACAACTTCCTGTTTGCAGGTGATTAATTGGAGATAAGAGTCTCACGGATTTTCCTGCCCAGGCTGGATTCAAATGGCAGTCCTCAGATCTCAGCCTCCTGAGTAGCTAGGATTATAGGGGGGAGGGGGGGACACTGGCATTAATGACATTTTATTTTATTTTAATTTTTTTTTTGGTCCAGTCGTGGGGCCTGAACTCTGGGCCTGGGTGCTGTCCCTCAGCTCTTCAGCTCAAGGCTAGTGCTCTACCACTTGAACCACAGCACTACTTCTGGCTTTTTTTCTTTTTGTTTATGTGGTGTCGAGGAATAGAACCTAGGGCCTCATGCAAGGCAAGCACTCTACCACTGAACCACCTTCCCAGCTCCATTAATGACATTTTAAAAGAATCTTTTAGGCATAAATAGTAGTGAAGATAGAACAAGACATTCAATTTGATAGTAGTTCATTTGGTAAGTTTCTCTATTCAGGTTGATAGGAAGAAGCAGGGAAAAGGTAGAATTAATTAGCAAAAAACTTTATATAAAGTAAATAAATATTGTATCTGTTAAAAACTAATCTCATACTTAAAAATAATGCTTGTTTTTAGATACTTTCAGAATTAATCTTGTAAAAGCAATGGAAGGGTTTACCTACCTGTGGAACTAGCTTCTTCCATAGGTCCATAACCTTTTGTCAATGGTAATAGCTAAGCCAAGATTGAATGACTAGGCTTCATTCTCTTACGAAAGAGATTGTAGCGCAGGTCAGTAATCCTAGTTACTCAGGAGACTGAGATCTGAGGATTGTAGTTTGAAGCTACCCGAGGCAGGAAGTCCACAAGACAGTTTCATTTGGTAAAAGAACAGACTACTGTAGTTTTAAATCAACTGAAACTGGGCACAGTAGCTCACACCTGTAGTCCTAGCTACTCAGAAGGCTGAGATCTGAGTATCATGAATTGAAGCTTGGGCAGGAAAAATTTGTGAGATTCTTTTCTCCAATTAACTACCAAAAAGCTGGAAGTGGAGCTGTGGCTCAAGTGATAGAGCGCTTGCCTTGAGTTCAAGCTCCAGTAGTGGCACAAAAAAAAGTCAAGTGTGGTATCTTCAAAGTGTGCTTTTTTTTTTTTTTTTTGTTGGTCGTGGGGCTTGAACTCTGGCCTAAGTGCTGTCCCCATGCCCTTCAGCTCAAGGTGAGTGCTCTACCACTTGAGCTACAGCTCCACTTCCGGTTTTCTGGTGGTTTATTGGAGATACGAGTTTCATGGACTATCCTGCCTGGGCTGGCTTTGAACTGCCATCCTCAGATCTCAGCCTCCTGAGTAGCTATGATTACAGGTCTGAGAGCCACTAGCGCCTGGCTCAAAGTGCTTTTTTTTTTTTTTTTTTAATTTTTTGGCTTTAATTTATCATGATCCTTTGTCATTAATTTTTTACTTTTTAATAAATGAGCCCAAACTTTGAAGAAGACCCAGAAAAATCTTGGTGGCAGTGGCAGGGATTGGGAAGGACATAGTGGATCAAATAGAATATTTTCTAAGCCGGGCGCTGGTGGCTCATGCCTGTAATCCTAGCTACTCAGGAGGCTGAGATCTGAGGATCTCTGTCAAAGCCAGCCCGGGCAGGAAACTCTGTGAAACTCTTATCTCCAATAAACCACTAGAAAACCAGAAGTGAAGCTGTGGCTCAAGCGGTAGAACACTAGCCTTAAGCTGAAGAGCTGAGGGACAGTGCCCAAGCCCAAAGTTCAAGCCCCATGACTGACAAAAAAAACCCAAAAAAACAATATTTTCTAATATTGAATATATAGATTTTAAAATGGTTTGTGATGACAGAAAATTATGAGCAATTTAGAATGAGGTAAGTTCTACAAAGTTAGGATATTAAAGCAAAACTACATTCAAAGTTAGTAAATAAAAGCCCCCAGTTTCACAGTATTTTTTATTTTTTATTTTTTTTGGGTCCGGTTGTGGGGCCTGAACTTTGGGCCTGGGCACTGTCCCTCAGCTCTTCAGCTCAAGGCTAGTGCTCTACCACTTGAGCCACAGCGCCACTTCCGGCTTTTTTCTTTTTGCTTATGTGGTGCTGAGGAATCGAACCCAGGGCCTCATGCATGCAAGGCAAGCACACTACCACTGAGCTACCTTCCCAGCCCCTCACAGTATTTTTTAAAATAGAGATTATGGTAATAGTAGAAGTTTCAGGAAATAAATTATATTTCTCATAACTTATTTTTTCTTCCAGTTCTGGAGCTTGAACTCAGGACCTAGGCACTGTCCCTGGGCTTCTTTTGCTCAAGGCTAGCACTCTACCACTTGAGCCACAGTGCTACTTCCAGCCTTTTCTGTTTATGTGTTACTGAGAGATTAAACCCAGGGCTTCATGCATGTTAGGCAAGCACTTTCCCACTAAGCCACATTCCCAGCCCTCTCACTACTTTTTATATTTCTCCCTCTTGATATATATTAGGATCTTTATGGTAAATCTTAAAATACTTCTAGCATATTATTTCTTCAAGTCATAGAATTAAAGGAAATCAGGAACCACTAATACTAAAAATGACATTTTTATAACATCTTTTTAATTCCTAAGCATACCATTTAATTCAAATAATGAACTAATAATACAGTACAAAATTTATTTTCTTTTTTGTAGGTAAGAAAATAAGTTGTGAAAGGTGAAATGGCCCTAGTAGGTCACGTAGTATAGACCTGAAATTAGAACTAGTCAGTTCTGTAGTCAGTTCTCTAGTCCTTTCATCAAATTGCCTCTGTCTAATGCCTGTATATTCAAATAGATGACATTGTACCATGTTTAATTGTTTTTTAATATTTCACAGCTGGCAGACACACCAAAATCTGAAAGATACGAGCATGTTCTGGAGGCATTAAATGATTACAAGACCATGTAAGTTGATTTATGTATTTCTGTGAAGGAGACAGTTACTGAGTGTAAAGAATAGATAAGAATTGTAGGATTGATGTATGTAACAAGTTTTTACCATTTTGAAACTTTGAATGTCTACATATTGGAGGCACAGTAAAGCAGGGATTATTGAGGAATAGAAAAAGAATCCAGGTCCTGGTGGCTCATGCCTATAATCCTAGCTACTTAGGAGCCTGAAATCTGAGGATTGCTGTTCAAAGCCAGCCTGGGCAGAAAAGTGCATGAAACTCAACTCCAATAAACTACTCAGAAAAAGCCAGAAATGGGGTGTGGCTCAAGTGGTAGAGCACTAGCTTTGAGCACAGAAAGGCGTAGGGACAGTGCTCAGGCTATGAGTTCAAACCCCAGCACCAGCAAAAAACAAAAAAGATTATTTGTGGGAATGGGTACGTGGGAGTCATATCAGTATCTTCAAAGGGAATTTGGTCTGTTCTTTTTGAAAAAGCGTATTTAGTAATTTGCTTATTTTTATAATGCAGTTGTATTATTGTATTACTACCTGTTATAGAAAGGTGGTAGTATTACTGGTCTGAGCTGTCTGAGATAATTAAGTGATATTTTCTTATATTCTTATTAATTTCTGCCTTTTTAAAAACCAGCATATTTATATATATATATATTTTTTTTTCTTAACATTCTTGGGGCTTAAACTCAGGGCCTGGACACTGTGCCTGAGCTGCTTTTTGATCAAGGCTAGCACTCTACCACTTGAGCCACAGTGCTACTTCCAGCCTTTTCTGTTAATGTGATACTGAGGAATGGAACCCAGGGCTTCATGCATGCTAGGCAAGCACCCTACCTTTAAGCCAGAGTCCCAGCCCCATATTTAAATTTCATGAAAATACTTTCAGATTGTCACAAAAATCTTACAAATGTGTTTATATAGACTCCAACAAACTACTAAATTATGCAAATTTTCTTATAAGTTGCTGTTTTGAAGTTGCCAGTAATTTTCATTAATTAATGTGTCTATTACTAGTGACTAAATCATTGAAGAATCTAAGCAACCTGTAAGGCAACTGATAAAATATTGGTGGGAGGGCTGGGAAGGTGGCTCAGTGGTAGAGTGTTTGCCTTGCATGCATGAGCCCCTGGGTGATTCCTCAGCACCACATAAGCAGAAAAAGCCAGAAGTGGTGCTGTGGCTCAAGTGGTAGATCACTAGCTTTGAGCTGAAATGCTGAGGGACAGCACCCAGGCCCAGAGTTCAGGCTACATGACCCCCCCCCCCAAAAAAAAAAAAAAAAGAGAGAGAAAAATATTGGTGGAATGACAAATTCTGGTTCCAATATAGTATGTCAAATCCATCCATTTCTGTTGAGATCAAATGAGGCCCCCCATTCTTTTTTTCTTTTTTTTCTTTTTCTTTTTGGTCAGTCCTGGGGCTTAAACTCTGTTCCTGGGCACTTTCCCTGAGCTTCTTTTTTGCTCAAGGGTAGCATTCTACCGCTTAAGCCACAACGCCACTTCCTTTTTTTCCTTTTTATGTGGTACTGAGGAATTGAACCCAGGGCTTCATGAATGCTAGCCACATGCTAGCTGCTAAGCCACATTCCTAGACCTCCCCATTCTTTTTTGTTTTTTGTTTTTTGTTTTTTGTTTTGTCAGTCCTGGGGCTTGAACTCTGTATATGGTCCCTGAGGTCTTCATCTCAAGGGGAACACTACCACTTGAGCCACAACACCACTTCTTTTTTTCTGGTCGTTAATTGGAGATAAGAGTCTCATAGACTTTCCTTGTCTGGGCTGGCTTTGAACTGCATTCCTCAGATCTTAGTCTCCTGAGTAGCTAGGATTACAGGCATGAGCCACCAGCGTCTAGCAACCTCCAATTCTTAATCATGCGTTCTACACAGTTGGTAGAGGTTCCCTGACTAGGGAGGTTTTAGAGCTAAGATGGAATCCTACTATAATAATAGCTGTTTAGGTTATTAACAGTTCCCTATTTTTTTTGTGCACAGTTCCACTTGAAATAAAATAGTTCTTTTCATAAACTTTTTTTTTTTTTTTTTGGGTCCGGACGTGGGGCCTGAACTCTGGGCCTGGGCCTGGGCCTGTCCCTCAGCTCTTCAGCTCATGGCTAGCCCTCTACCGCTTGAGCCACAGTGCCACTTCTGGCTTTTTTTCTTTTTGCTTATGTGGTGCTGAGGAATCGAACCTAGGGCCTCAGGCATGCAAGGCAAGCGCTCTACCACTGAGCCAACTTCCCAGCCCCTTATAAACTTTTTTTTTTTTTTTTTTTTTTTTTTTGGGGGTCCGGTCATGGGGCCTGAACTCTGGGCCTGGGCGCTGTCCCTCAGCTCTTCAGCTCAAGGCTAACGCTCTACCACTTGAGCCACAGCACCACTTTCCGGCTTTTTTCATTTTTCCTTATGTGGTGCTGAGGAATCGAACCCAGGGCCTCAGGCATGCAAGGCAAGCGCTCTACCACTGAGCCAACTTCCCAGCCTCATAAACTTTTTTTGAGATACTTTTTTTTCCCTAAAATTAGAGGACATTTAAAACATATTGGCACTTGCTTTAAGTATTTGTCTTCTCCTATGCCCCTCTTCTCTCCTTCATCCCCCTAGTGGGGCTTGAACTCAGGGTCTTGTGCTCTCATTCAGGACAGTGAGGCAGGAAGATCACTAATTGGGGCTAACCTTGGCTATATAATGAGACCCTATCTCAAAACTTAAATGTATAAAACTTCATGGGTTCAGGTGATCCTTCAAGTTTAGTATTCCAAGTGCCTGGGACCATGGGCTCATACCATGTTTAGTGGCCATGATTTAAAAAAATAAATGGGGCTGGGAAGGTGTTTCAGTGGTAGAGTGCCTGCCTCACATGCATGAAGCCTTGAGTTCGATTCCTCAGCACCACATAAACAGAAAAAGCCAGAAGTGGCACTGTGGCTTAAGTGCTAGAGTGCTAGCCTTCAGCTGAAGAACTGAGGGACAGCGCTCAGGCCCAGATTTCAAGCCCCATGAGTGACCTCCCCCCCAAAAAAAATGTAGACAGGAACTTTTCTCCCTTCTCTGATCCTGTCCTTTCCCCTTTGATGTTCTACTGTGGACTGGCTCTGGGTTGTAGTATTCGGTGAGTTTTTATGTATAAGGAAGGGCCTTATATCTAAAAGTTACAACTTAGGTTCTACTATGTATATATTTCAGTTTTTAAAATTTTAGTTAATTTTTTTTAAATTTAGGTTTATGTCTGGGAAGGAAATAAAGAAGAAGAAGCATTTGTTTGGGTTGAGAATTCGTGTTCCTCCTGTGCCACCAAATGTGGCTTTCAAAGCAGAGAAAGAACCCGAAGGAACATCCCATGAATTTAAAATTAAAGGCAGAAAGGCATCCAAACCTATATCTGATTCAAGGTAAAAGTTGATCTGTCATTTAGTTTTTCTCTTTAGCTTATTGTAACTAAAAATATATTTGAAAGTACAAGTGGCAGTTATTTTTTTTCCCTGTCAATAACTTCTTTATTAGATTAAGGCACAAAGAGTTGTTGCTAGCTATTTGTTTATTTTAGGCCTTATGCTTTCAAGAAATTGAACCTGTTGATTTAAACAAACAGCTTAAGTACTGGCCTGTTTGTCTGTTTCCTCATTTTTTTATTCAATTGTTGAGCACAATTGCCAAATGCCTTATTAAAGGACTTGGGATATAATGATGATACAGATTTTTCCATTTGCCCTCATAGGGTTACATTGTAGTGGGGTACAAAGGTAATTAATTTGTAAAATAATTACTGTACATCCTATTACCATTTAGAATTCGTATACCGTTTTAGAGTTGGGCAATCAGTAGATTCTGGGTACTTTGTACTTTAAACAGGAGTTTAATGTTAATGCTTAACAAATAAATTGGAACTTAAAGAATATTTATTTAGGGTTGGGAAGGTGGCTCAGTGGTAGAGTGCTTGCCTTTCATGCAGGAGGCCCTGGGTTCGATTCCTCAGCACTACATAAGCAGAAAAAGCCGAAGTGGCAATTTGGTTCAAGTGGTAGAGTGAAGAGCTGAGGCACAGTGCCCAGACCCAGGGTTGAGGCACCACAACTGTCCAAAAAAAAATTATCTAACAGTGGGAAAGATAAAGAAAAGTATTCCAGGTAGCAGAAATAACAAGTACAAAGCCAGGAGCCAACTTCTAGCAAATCACAGAAAACTGGCATGACTAAGGAGTATAGAGGACCTTAAGAAGAGTGGGTGGTTTTGGTCACATAGGGTCTTGTAGTTTCATAAGAATTTAATGGGAAAGCCGGGCGCTAGTGGCGCATGCCTGTAATCCTAGCTACTCAGGAGGCTGAAATTTGAGGCTCTTGGTTCAAAGCCAGCCCAGGCAGGAAAGTCTGTGAGACTGTTTTTATCTCCAATAAGCCACTGCAAAACGGGAAGTGGCGCTGTGGCTCAAGCAGTAGTGAGCTGAAGAGGGCAGGGACAGCGCCCAAGCCCAGAGTTCAAGCCTCATGACGGATCCACCCCCCCCCCCCAAAAAAAAAAAGGATTTAATGAGGGAGTCACCTAAAATGTAATATAAGCAAATTTAATACCCCTCACTCCATGCCCCGTTCTGTCCTTGGGCTTAATCTGAGAACCTAGGTTAGGTCGTGAGCTTTTTTGCTCAAGGCCTAGCCCTCTACCAATTGAACTACAGTAGCTCCATTCTGACTTTTTGGTGATTAATCTGATGTAAGAGTCTTACGGACTTTGCTGTGTTGATGTTGGATTCAAACCATGATCCTCGTATCTCTGCCTCCTGAGTATCTAGGGTTATAGGCATAAGCCACCAGGGCCTGAATTAAATGCTGCTTTGAAAATAGTATGGATATAGTAAGATAAAAAAAGAGAAAATAAAAAAAATATATTTGTGTAGGCAAAAGAGAGCTGATGATTGCTTTCAGGAGTAGATAGAGAATAGATTAGAGATCTCCTTTGGAGGCAGAATTGATTGGATTTGCTAATGAATTAAATTTATGAAAGAAATCAAATTAACTGATATTAGTATTTCTTGACCAAGATGCCAACATACTTTGCAAACATACATGCCACCTGTTTTTGTTGTTGTTGTTGTTTTGTTTTGGTCCTGGGGCTTGAACTCTGGGCCTGGGTGCTGTCCCTCAGCTCTTCAGCTCAAGGCTAGTTCTCTACCGCTTGAGCCACAGCACCAATTCCCCACCTGTTTTTTTTTTTTTTTTTAGCATCTTTTTTTTTTTTTTATTGTAAAGATACTATACAGAGGGTTACAGTTACATGAGTGAGGTAATGAGTACACTTCCACTTCCTCTTGAACATTGTTACCCCCTCCATTGTTTTCCCCCTACCATCCCTTCCCTCCCTCCCTTCCCCGAGGTTCTTCTTTTTTTTTTTTTTTTGATTGTGATTAAGTGATTACTTAATTTCCGGAAATTCACAGTATTGTGGAATAATGATGCTCATTTAAAGTCACAAGTTCATTCTAACTTTCCTGGAGCAAATTGTCTATCACAGTCTGTAATATATAATGGTGCTCACATGTTATATACCATATATGTGATCAGCAGCATGGGGATATTTGGTAGTGGTTCAACCAGATGAGTGGGAGTTCTTTGTTTCTTAAGTCCTGTTAGTTTTGTCATATCACCTAACATTTTGGATTTAGCATCCACTTATCAGGGAGACCATGTACTGTTTGTCTCTTCGTTCTTGGCATACCTCGCTCAACATGATTCCTTCTAGCTCCAACCATTTCCCTGCAAATGCCATTATTTTGTCATTTCTAATGGCTGCATAATATTCCATTGTGTATAGATACCACAATTTTTGGATCCATTCATCTGTGGTGGGGCATCTGGGTTGTTTCCATATCCTAGCTATTGCAAACAGTGCTGCAATAAACATGGAGGTGCACGTGTCCTTGTATATTGGTTCCTGTTGTTCAGGGTAGATGCCTAGAAGTGGTATGACTGGGTCGTAAGGGGGGTCAATCTTTAGCTTTCTAAGGACCCTCCAGACTGCTTTCCAAAGTGGTTGTATAAGTAGTGTACATTCCCACCAGCAGTGTAATAGCGTTCCTCGTTCTCCACATCCCCTCCAGCATTTGTCGTTGGCTGATTTGTGGATGTGGGACATTCTGACTGGGGTAAGGTGGTATCTCAGGGTTGTCTTTATTTGCATTTCCTTCACCACCAGGGATGATGAACATTTCCTCATGTGTTTCTTTGCCATTTTTATTGCTTCATTTGAGAAGTCCCTCTTTAGTTCCCTTGCCCATTTAGTAATTGGTTTGTTAGGTTTGGGAGGGATTAGTTTCTTGAGTTCCCTGTATATACAGGATGTTAACCCCTTGTCTGATATATTGCTGGTAAATATTTTTTCCCAATTAGTTGGTTGTCTTTCTAGATTGGTTGTGATAGCTTTATCTGTGCAGAAGCTTTTTATTTTAAGGTAGTCCCATTTGTTGAGTCTCTCTCCAACTTGTTGTGACCCTGGGACTCTGTTCAGGAAGTTCCTTCCTGTGCCTATTAGTTCAAGTGTCTCTCCTACTCTGTCCTGCAGTAGTTTCAGAGATTCAGGTTTAATGTTAAGGTCTTTAATCCATTTTGAGTTGATGTTGGTGCATGGTGATAGGCTGGGGTCCACTTTTAGTTTTCTGCATGTGGCTGCCCAGTTTTCCCAGCACCAGCGGTTGAAGAGGCTGTGTTTCTTCCATTGTATGTCTTTGGCTCCTTTGTTGAATATCAGCTGGCTGTAGGCCTGTGGATTTATTTCTGGATCTTCTATTCTGTTCCATTGGTCTTCGGGTCTGTTTTTGTGCCAGTACCATGCTGTCTTTGTTATTATAGCTCTGTAGTAGAGTTTGAAGTTCGGCATGGATAGCCCTCCCATATTGTCTTTATCCCCTAGAATTGTTTTGGCTATTCTAGGTCTTTTGTTGTTCCATATGAATTTTTGGACTGTTTTCTGTATTTCAGTGATGTACGTCATTGGGATTTTAATAGGAATTGCGTTGAATTTGTATATTAGTTTTGGAAGTATTACCATCTTTACTATATTAAGTCGGCCTATCCAGGAGCATGGGAGGTCTTTCCATTTCCTAGTGTCTTCTGCAATTTCTTTCTTTAACTTTTTATAGTTCTCATTAAATAGTTCTTTTACATCTTTGGTTAGGTTAATTCCTAAATATTTTATTTTTGGGGAGGTTATTGTGAATGGGGTTGCTTCCTTTATTTCCCTCTCTTCCTGTACATTATCAGTGTATAGGAAGGCAACTGATTTTTGTGGGTTTATTTTGTATCCTGCTATTTTGCCGAAGTGATTTATGATTTCTAAGAGTTTGGGGATGGAGTTTTTGGGATCGTGGAGGTATAGTATCATGTCATCTGCAAAAAGGGATAGTTTAACTTCTTCTTTCCCTATGCGGATCCCTTTAATGTCTTTTTCTTGCCTTATTGCCCTGGCTAAGGGTTCTAGGACTATATTGAAGAGGAGTGGAGACAGTGGGCATCCTTGCCTTGTTCCTGATTTTAGGAGAATTGGTTGTAGCTTTTCCCCATTAAGTATAATATTGGCTATTGGTCTGTCATAAATGGCTTTTATTGTTCTTAGAAATGTTCCTTCTATTCCTATTTTCTCCAGAGCTTTTAGCATGAATGAATGTTGAATTTTGTCAAAGGCCTTTTCTGCATCTGTGGTGATAATCATGTGATTCTTGATCTTGGCTCTGTTGATATGTTGGATTACGTTTATTGACTTACGTATGTCAAACCATCCCTGTGTCTCTGGGATGAAGCCTACCTGGTCATAGTGAATTATTTTTTTTATGTGTTTCTGGATTCTGTTAGCTAGAATCTTGTTAAGGATCTTTGCATCTGTGTTCATCAAGGAGATTGGCCTGTAATTCTCCTTTTTGGTTGGGTCTTTGCCTGGTTTGGGGATGAGTGTGATATTGGCTTCGTAGAATGAGTTTGGGATAGCTCCCTCCTTCTCTGTTTCTCTGAAGAGCTGGAGGAGTATGGGTATTAGTTCTTGTTTAAAGGTCTTATAGAATTCTGCTGTGAATCCATCTGGTCCTGGGCTTTTTTTTGTTGGAAGACTTTTGATAGCTTCCTGTATCTCATTATAGGATATTGGCTTATTTAATTGGTTAACTTCTTCTTTGCTCAGTTTGGGCAACTTGTATTTCTCTAAAAATGCATCCATTTCTGCCCCATTTTCTTCCTTTAGAGAGTATAGCTTTTGAAAGTAGTCTGTTAGAATTGTTTGGATATCTTGGGTACGTGTGGTGATGTTTCCCGTGGCATCCCTAATCCTATTAATATGGGTTTCCTCTCTTCTTTTTTTAATTAATCTAGCCAATGGGCCATCAATTTTGTTTATTTTTTCAAAGAACCAGCTTTTTGTTTGGTTTATTTTGGTTATGGTTTTCTGATTTTCTAATTGGTTAATCTCTGCTTTTGATTTGGTTATCTGGCTTCGTCTAGTAGCTTTAGGTCCCATTTTTTCTTGTTTTTCTAGCTGTTTTAATTGCAACATGAGATTATTTACTTGGTCTGTCTCCATTCTCTTGATGTGGGCACTGAGGGCAATAAATTTGCCCCTCAGGACTGCTTTTGCTGTGTCCCACAAGTTTCTTTGTGAGGTGTTTTCAATTTCATTGAGTTGTAGGAAATGCTTTATTTCTTCTCTGATCTCTTCTGTTATCCAGGCATTGTTAAGGAGTGTGCTGTTCAATTTCCATGTATTAGAGAAATTTCTGTGGTATGCTTTGTTATTGAGAGCTAGCTTGATTCCACTGTGGTCAGATAGGATACAGGGGATTATGTCGATCCCTTTGTATTTGCTTAAGTTCCTTGCATGAACTATGATATGGTCTATTTTGGAGAAAGTTCCGTGAGCTGCTGAGAAGAATGTGTACTGTGTTGTTTTAGGGTGAAATACTCGGTAGATGTCAGTTAATTCCGCTTGGAGTATGGCCTCTCTTAATTCGGTAGCTTCTTTGCCAATCCTCTGGTTGGTAGACCTGTCCTTTGGTGAGAGTGGTGTGTTAAAGTCTCCTAGTAGTATCGTATTGGGATCTATTTTATTCTGTAAGTTTGAGAGCATTTGTTTGACATATCTGGGTGCACCAATATTTGGGGCATATAAGTTGATGGTGGTTATATCCTCCTCTTGGATTGTTCCCTTTATTAATATGTAGTGTCCGTCCTTGTCTTTCTGTACTGATTTTAATGAAAAGTTTATTTTGTCAGATATCAGGATAGCTACACCTGCTTTCTTACTGGGGGCGTTTGATTGGTAGATCCTTTTCCACCCCTTCACTCTAAGTTTGTTTGTATGTTTGGCTGAGAGGTGGGTCTCCTGAAGGCAACAGATGGATGGGTCTTGTTTTCTGATCCAGTCCTCAGTTCATTTTCTTTTAATTGGCGAATTCAGCCCATTTATATTAAGAGAAAGTATAGAGAGATGCATTGTTGTCCCTGCCATTCCGTTTCCTAAGTTTTTCTTCTTTCCTTTCCTCCTGTGCTTGCTCAGTTAGACTTTGAGTAACGCCTGTTTGGGGCAGGCCCCAGTTCCTGGTTGCTTTCTTCAGGTTGTGTCCCCCCTCTTAGAATTCTTTGTAATGCTGGCTTAATGTTTATGTATTCATTTAGTTTTTCTTTGCTATTAAAAGTTTTCAGTTCTCCATCGAATGTGAATGCTAGCTTTGCCGGGTATATCAGTCTGGGTTGGCAGTTATTGGCTCTAAGGGCTCGTATGGTGCTTTCCCAGGCTTTTCTTGCATTCATTGTTTGTGTGGAGAGATCTGCAGTGATTCTTATTTTTTTCCCGTTGTAGTATAGCTCGTTCTTCATTTTTGCTGCATGCAGGATTGTTTCCTTATTATTCATATCTATCATTTTTACTATAATGTGTCTAGAAGTGTTTCTCCTGGGGTCTTGCTTGTTGGGTGTTCGATAAGCTTTTGTGATGTAGTTAAGATGGTCGTTTTTGAGGTGGGGAAAATTTTCATTGATTATATTGTTAAATAGGTGTTGCATTCCCTTGCTCTGGAATTCCTCACCTTCGTCCACTCCAATTATGCGAAGGTTAAATTTTTTAGCATTATCTGCTTGCTCTTGAATTTCCCTTTGGTTTAATTTGAGTGATTTTTCCATATGTCACTTTTTGGTCCAGTTGGTGTATTCTGTCTTCTGTATCTGACACTCTACCTTCCATTTCATTCACTCTGTTGACAGTGGCTTCTATTGTGGTTTGCATGGAGGAAATGGATCCCTTTATGGATTCAATGTTGGTTCTCAGAGTACTGATCTCACCTATCAATGAGGTATGCATTACCTCTAATTTGGCATTTATCTCACTTCTTACTGAGGTTTGTGCAGCTTCTATTTTTGCATGCATCTCTTGTTTGATACCCTGTATCTCTTTGGATAGTTCATCCTTGTGCTCTTTCAATTTCTGATCAATTTCTCACTTTATTTCTTGAGTCATTGCCTCCAGCAACCCTTGGATGTAGCTTTTGTCTTCCATTCCTGCTTTGCTCCCACTGGGGCTCTCCCCTGCGTGGCTGCTGGCTTTTGAGGTGAGCTTGCTGTCCTGGGTGGTGGTAAACCTTGTGATTTTTCTCTGTGATTTTCGCATGGAGGTTCAGGAGACTGCTCTGCAATTTTGTTTTGGTGTGTCTGTCTTTGCTTGGTTGCTGATTCTGTATTGGTAGAGAGAGTCTGTGCCTGATCTGGGTTCTGTTGGGAGCCTATTTCCAGCTGCTATTCTGACTTACTTAGGATTCTCAGCTCTCTGCTGTAGATTGCTGGCAGTTCCCGCCTTTGGAAGGGTTGAGCAGCCTAGACTGCTTGTGTTTGCTCCTACGGGTGCTCTTGTGAAGATCAGATGCTCTGGATGCACTCTCCCAAATACTGGAGTCTGCTATGGGCTCCTGATGTGTTTTTGTTTGTTCGTTTTGGGCTGGTTGCGGGCTTAACTCTAGGTTTGGGTGCTGTCCCTCAGCTTTTCAGCTCAAGGCTGGCACCCTACCATTGGAGCCACAGCACCACTTCTGACCCTTTTTGCTTTTGTGATGCTGAGGAATCAGATCCAGGGCTCATACATCCAAGACTATCACTCTATTGCTGAGCCGCCTTAACAGTCTGAGCTCCTGCTTACTATCAGGTGCTGGCAGCCTGTGTTGCCCAATTCCCAGTCTAGGGTATATGGGTGGAGTTTTGGTGGGGTTTGGGCTTCTCTTGTCCTGGGTCTCCAGGTCTTTTGTTGTCACAGGCGTGCTTCCTGGGGAGTGTTGTTTCCTGGTTTTCTCCCCTCTGTTGAGGCGAATGCTCAGCTTTTTACTTCAGTTGGGAGGAGTTGGTTGTGTTGTTCAGGCGCCGGATCCCCGGGCCTGGTTCCGGCCCAACCAGGCCCCAGCCTGGAGCGCGCTCGTTAGGCCTGTTCTGATGTGTATACCACCTAGGTTATGCAGCCTGGGGGACACAGTTCAAATTTCTTCTACTGTTGGTAGTCTTGACCCAGGGGCGCTGTTCCTGGCTTGGGCATTTAAGCTCCCTTCCAGGGGCGCTCTTGCTCTAGCCTGGCCAGCTGAGTGTGCTCCACGGGCTGGTGGAGTTCTCAAACAGTTCCCAGTTTTAGTGGGTCCTGTGGTCCGGGTGTTGGGGTAGGGAGTCTAGGTCAGGGTCTGGGGATTCCCTCCAGCTCTGGTCTCCCTTGAGGGATACACTTCCCCTGTGGGGTACTCACCCTGGAGCTGGTTGTTTCTGTGTGGTGTAGGTCGTCAGTTGTTGTTGCAATCCGAGTTCAGTTGGGATGGTTGCAGGCTGGGTTGGGCGGTGGTGGCTCTGTGTGATTCTTTTCTGTCTCTGCCTCTGTCGAAGCTGTCGGGTCAAAAGTGTCCACGCTCAGGCAGCTTCTTCGCGGTGCCTCTGGGGCCCGAGCGCCCCCCCACCCCCTCGCGATCAGCCAGGTGGTCTGCCGACAGGTCCCTTTGTTTGGCGGGATGGAGCCTCTCTGCTCCGGTGGAGAGTGGGGGTGGGATCCTCGTGGAGACTCCCGGCTGGTAGGTTTCTCTGTTCCTGGCGATCCGCTGTTCTGCAAACCGGTACCTGGTGATCTGAAAGCGGCCCCCTGTGTCTCTGGGGCTCCCGCAGCCCCCGCCGGGCCAGCTGGCTGGCGGCTTGGCGCACTGCCACGCGGCCAGTAAAGGTTGGGGGAGGGGTCTTCGCTTTTCTCTGTTCTGAAATTCTTCTTTTCCTCTCTTTTTTTGTTATTCTCCACCTCTGGTTTTTCTCTGAGTGTTCGTCTTTTTGTTGTTGTCGGTCTCTTGGGGAGATTAAGCGTTGGAACTCGAACTCTCTTTTTGGTTGGAGAGAACTGGCGTTTCCCTACTGCCCCGTCGCCATCTTGGTCCCCCCCTCTAGGAATGTCATTTTTTATAATCCCCACCTGTTTTTTTTGTAAGATATTGAAGCATTTTTCTGCTTCTGCTTGTTGAACTTGATGTTGTGTATGCTTATTTGAATGATATAAAATACATAGGTGAATAGATTTATAAGTAAGGAGTTTCTGGAAATGAACTAGGCAATGTAAATTTAGAAACTGATTGGTAAAGCCAAGAGAGTGAATGAAACTATCTGCAGAACAAGTTGAAAGAGAAGAAGACAAGCCTGGGGGGCTGGGAATGTGGCTTAGTGGTAGAGAGCTTGCCTAGCATGCATGAAGCCCTGGGTTGGATTCCTCAGTACTACATAAACAGAAAAAGCCAGAAGTGACGCTGTGGCTCAAGTGGTAGAGTGCTAGCCTTGAGCAGAAGAAGCTCAAGGACGGGGCTGGGAAGGTGGCTCAGTGGTAGAGCGCTTGCCTTGCATGCCAGAGGCCCTGGGTTTGATTCCTCAGCACCACATATGAAAAAAGCCAGAAGTGGCGCTGTGGCTCAAGTGGTAGAGCGCTAGCCTTGAGCTGAAGAGCTGAGGGACAGCGCGTAGGCCCAGAGTTCAGGCCTCACGACCGGACCAAAAACAAAACAAAAACAAAAAAAAAGAAGAAGCTCAGGGACAGTGCCCAGGCCCTGAAATCAAGCACCAGAACTGGCACAAAACAAAACAAAAATAATGTTCTAGTATAATTTATAAATTTGGAAGTGCCAAGATTGGTGGTGAATGCATGTAGTTTCCAGCTACTAGAAAAATTAAGAGATTGGGTGATTGCCATTGGAGTCCAGCCCAGGGAAAGTTTTAAGACCTCTGTCCAACAAACAAGTGGTTTATGCCTATAATCCCATCTAGGTAGGAGAGCCATGAGTATCAGGATCTTGATCTAAGACTGGCCCTGGCAAAAACACAGGACCTCATTTGAGAAAAGACCTAAACTTAGCAAGGCCAAGGCTCTGATTCAAACCCCAATACTGCTATTCCCCCAGTTTTTTTGGAAGTGGTAAAATAAAAAAATAAAAACTTGTACTTGGGCCTGGGCACTGTTTCTCAGCTTTCAGTTCAAGGTGAGCGCTTTACCACTTGAGCCACAGTGCCACTTCTGGTTTTCTGGTGGTTAATTTGAGATAGGAGTCTCAGATTTTCCTGGCTAGACTGGCTTTGAAATGTGATCCTCAGATCTCATCCTCATGAGCAGATAGGATTACAGGCATGAGCCACCATTGCTTGGCTTTTTCTTTTCTTTTTTCTTGCCAGTCCTGAACCCAGGGTCTTGAATCACTTGGCTTTTTCACTCCAGGTTGGTGCACTAACCCTTGAGTCACACTTCCCCCCCATGAAACCAGGAAAGTTTGATGTCATGAAAGTCAAAAGGAAAGGGAGTATTTAGAGAAAAATAGTATATTAAAAAAATATATATATATACACGTATAGGATGTTTTTGAAAGATAGATAAAGATGAGAGAAAATTGTTAGACAAATAAATTTGGCCTGGACAAAAATAATTTGTTTGGAGTAGTAAAGATATAAGGTAGATTGGAATGGATTGAAATGCTGTTCAATGAGGCAGCTTCTCACTTTAATGTGAAAAGTAGGCTTCTCCTACATGGAAAGGACATGGGTATATTCAGAATAATAAGAGTGTATGAGTGAAGGGAGGAGAAAATGACTTTCAAGAATTCTGATTGAGGAGGAAGAAAGCAGGGAGGGTAAATTGTGAATGAAAGCTGCAGCGGGTACTGGGATTAGTGATTGTTATTTTTACAGATGGATGATGATTTGAATTTTTTGTTGTTGTTTTGTGGTGGTGGTCCTGTCTCTGAGCTCTTTGCTCAAGGCTAGTTCTCTACCACTTTAAGCCACAACTCCACAGTGGTTAATTTGAAATAATAGTCTGGCAGGGACTTTTCTGCCTGTGCTGGTTTCAAATCCCAATCCTCAGTTCTCAGCCTCCTGAATAGTTAGGGTTACTGATGTGAGCTGCCAGTGCCCAGCAGTTTCTATCTTAAGAGAATATTTTCTCAATGGAATATGAACTTAAAAAAATAGCTTGAGTAGTACAGAAAAAATTTTTAAGTAAATAAAAGGTATAGAGTAGTTATTTGTAGCCGGGCTCTGGTGGCTCACGCCTGTCATTCTAGCTACTTAGGAGGCTGAGATCTGAGGATCACGGTTCAAACCAGCCCCAGCAGGAAAGTCTATGAGACTCTTATCTCCAGTAAACCACTAGAAAACCGGAAGTGGCGCTGTGGCTCAGGAGGTAGAGCACTTGCCTTGAGCTGAAGAGCACGGGGACAGCGCCCAAGCCCAGAGTTCAGGCCCCACGACCCCCCCCCAAAAAAAAAGAAGTTAATTGTAGAGTTAAGGGAATAGGATGACAAAGTGTTGCTAATATATCATAATCATTTGAAATATGTAATAGAGTAGATAAATATTATTTTAATGTTTCTTCCCTAAAGGAAGGAAATGTTAACTATTCCTGTTACTAATTCTGTCACTGTAATCCTGTACCAGTATTGTCTTTATTATAAATTAGAGGAGAAAAGAATTCTACAAAGAGCTGGATACTGATGGCTCATGTCTGTAATCCTAGCTATTTAGGATGCTGAGATCTGAATTTTGTGGTTCTAAGCTAGCTCCAGCCCAGGCAGGAAAGTCTGTGAAACTCTAATCTCCAATTAACCACTCACAACCTCAGAACAGCTAGTAGTAGAGCTGTGGCCTAAGGGATAGAGTGGCAACTATGCTGGGGAGGGGGGAGGGGGGGAGGAGACAGTGCCCAGGCCTTGATTTCAAGCCTCAGGACCTGCACAAATTAAAAAAAAAGCCAGAAACTTTTTGTTTCACTGCTTTGATTCTAATAGGATGCTCTATTCTCGGCAGCTCTTCTACCATCTAATACCACTAGATAAGAGTCCAGTTATCTAGTCTATTCTTAGTTTCTTCTGGGCTGTGTTTATAGATTGCTCCTTTTAGTTTGAGAAGTGTTTTTTAGTATAGTGGTCCTTTTTAAGTGTTAGACTGAGATCTGAGGATTGCAGTTGAAAGCCTGACTTTGTAGGAGAGTCCATGAGACTGCATAAACACCAAAACAAAACACAGTGTCCAGGCCCCAAGTTTAAACAGGACCTCCCTCTCCCCCAGCCAAATAAAGGCAGATCGCATCCCTCTTATCCTTGAGTCTTGTGATTATATGCGTCTGGTCCTTTTTCTTTCCTACTTTCTCCGTCCTCATATTTGCACTTTAATTCTCTGACCTTAGTTTCGCATCTAGAGGGATAGGGGTTTCCCAGTTATCTCCATTCACCTCTTTCTAGCCTGTTATATAGTACCTTTCTCCCATTTTAGTAGCTTGTATGTATACATATTTGTCAACTATACACATTCTATACATATTTATCTAACTATCTGATGCATCCTCCTTTCAGCATAGGATACCTTCATATCCCTGTTACCTAATATCTCCTTTCTAGAGTTGCTGTTTGTTGATGGAGTAAATGGAATAGATGTGTGGTATATTGTAATTACTTCTTTTTTCTTCCCTTCAATTAGAAGTTAATGGACTTTTTCCCTTTGCTGTGCTATGTATTTGGCTGTGTTTAAAAAATGTTTTTCTAATTCTTTCTAAGTTTGATTTATCAGTGACTCCCTCCCAGGATGAAGAATTCCTTACAACTTTCGCCTTCATTCTGCCACTCTGGTTTAATTTTCTTTCTTGCTCCCTTTCTCTTTTCTCTTTCTCTTTCTCTTTCCCTTTCCCTTTCCCTTTCCCTTTCCTCCCCCTCCCCCACTTCCCCCTTCCCCCTTCCCATACTGGGGCTTGAACTCAGGGTCTTGGCCCTGTCCCTGAGCTTTCTTTGCTCCAGGTTAGTGCTCTACAACTTGAGCCACAGCACCACTTCCAGCTTTTTCTGCTTATGTGATACTGAGGAATGGAACCTAGCGCTTCATGCATGCTAGGCAAGCACTCTACCACTAAGCCACATTGCTAGTGCCTTGTTTTTTTTCTTATAGATACAATCACTCTGGAATTTGTTAATACACATCTCTAAAGGCAGCTTCTATTAATAGATACTGTAATTTTAACAGATATGTCTATGAGGTAAATAAGTAATTTTATAGTCAATTAATTTTTAAGTAATAAATCCTTGAAAAATCCTCCATGTAGTAACCTAACTAAACTATTAGAAAGATGAAAATATTCCATCCAGTATAGTTGTTCCTGCTTTTTAAATCTTTATTTCCATTGCATGTAAATTCCAGAATTACAGTAAGGAGAACCTTTTCCCTTAAACCTTTTCTTTTTCTTGCCATTCCTGGTATTGGAACTCAGGGCCTGGGCTTTTATTCTTTCTTTCTTTCTTTTCTTTTTGGTTGGTCGTGAGGCTTGAACAATCTGGGCTTGGGTGCTATCCCTCAGCTCTTCAGCTCAAGGGGAGCGCTCTACCACTTGAGCCATAGCGCCACTTCTGGTTTTCTAGTGGCTTATTGGAGATGAGGCTCTTGGAGTTTCCTGCCCGGGCTGGCTTTGATTCAAGATCCTCAGATTTCAGCCTCTTGAGTAGCGAGGATTACAAGGGTGAGCCACCAGCGCTAGTCTTAAGACTAGCACTCTACCACTTTGGTAGAATGGTAGTTAATTGCAGATAAGATTCTCATGGACTTTCCTGCCGGGGTTGGTTTCAAACTAAACCTCAGATTGCCTCCTAGGTAGATAGGATTACAAGCATGAGCCCATTTTTCCTTAAACTTTTCATAATACCCAAGTGAAAATGTTATTTGTTTAAATTAGAATATACTATCTACTACACACTTGAATAAATGTATAAATCCAACTTATTTAATGTAATTTTCATGTTACCATTAATATAAAATATAAAAATAAAATACATGTGTTATTATATTTAAATATAATTGCATGTGTGTAATTATATTTAAAGTTACGCTTTTTATGGAGAGATTAATGCATAATGTTTTTCCATTTTAGAGAAGTTAGCAATGGAATAGAAAAAAAAGGAAAGAAAAAATCTGTAGGTCGTCCTCCTGGTCCATATACAAGAAAAATGATTCAAAAGACTGCTGAGCCAACTTTGGTAAGAGGAATTTTTGGCATATCTTCTAAGAGAGTAAAGATGTATGAAGTTACTGAGAAGTTTGTGTTTCTTCCTGTTATTGTAGATCCATGTCTTAAGTATATATTTTTATTTCTAGGATAAAGAATCCATTTCTGAGAACCCTACGTTGGATTTACCTTGTTCTATAGGGTAAATAGAAAGCTATTATTTTCTTTCTTAGGAATTTTCTTTTTGAGGGAATTAGTTTTTCTATTGTTATGTAATATAGTTGTTATACCATTTAAATTCTTTTGTCTCAGGAGGACTGAGGGAACTGCACACTCGTCCAATACCTCAGATGTGGATTTCACGGGTGCTTCCAGTGCAAAAGAAACTACCTCGTCTAGCATTTCCAGGCATTATGGGTAGGTATTTTATTTTTCTTTTCTTCCTTAATTTTCTTTTAGGTTCTTGTAATGACTGAATAAGTTTTAGCAGTTAAAATGGATAGTTTCATGCTCATGCCTGTAGTCCTTTAAAAAAAAAAAAAGGGAGGGAGGATAGTTTCAATTTTTTTTTGGTCAGTCGAGGGGCTTGAACTCTGGGCCTGGGCACTGTCTCTCAGCTCTTCAGCTCAAGAGGAGCACTCTACCACTTGAGCCACAGCTCCACTTCTGGTTTTCTGGTGGTTAATTGGATAAGAGTCTCACAGACTTTTCTTCCCTGGGCTGGCTTTGAACTGCGATCCTCAGATCTCAGCCTCCAGAGTAGGTAGGATTACAGGTGTAATCCACTGGCTCCTGGTCTAGTTTGAATTTTTTTGAAAAGCAGTTGCTATGATAGACTCATCACATTGTTAAGTCAACAGACTATTTTTTTTTTTCTTTTTGCTTATGTGGTGCTGAAGAATCGAACCCAGGGCCTCAGGCATGCAAGGCAAGTGCTCTACCACTGAGCCACCTTCCCAGCCCCAGTCAACAGACTATTTTTGCTTTTAGAATATACAGTAAAATTCGTAAATTCTTTAGAAGTTTGCATTCTATTAATCCTTTTGATGTCTTTATTATGTAGGTGTGCTTTGCAGTAAAAAGGTTGTTTTATTTCTCAAATAAGACTGTATTGGACATATGAATATATATATATTTTTTCCCCCGCAAAAGGCCGTCAGAACTGTGGGTATTCCTCAGAGCAAAAAGGGAAAAACAAAAAGAAAAAAGAGGAAAAAAAAAAACACAGAGGAATCCCACCTATCCTGACTTTAAGCCCTTTATCTGCTGGCCCCAGGCCATCTTGGTCTTCCACATGGTGGAGAAAGGCCTGGGAAAGAGAGCTGGAGAGCTGGGAAAGAGGTGGGAAAGAGAAAACTGGGAAAGAGAGAGAGAAAGAGAGCTAGAAAAGAGAGAAAAGAGCTAGAAAAGAGAGTATCTGGGAAAGGTAGGAAAGAGAGCTAGGAAAGAGAAGAGAGCTGGGAAAGAGAAGGAAATAGCTGAGAAAGAGCTAGAAAAGAGCAGAGAGAGAGCTAGAAAAGAGAAGGGAGAGCGGATATATGAATATTTTTGTAAGTGAAAGCATTTTTTTTTGCCTACCTTTTTTTTTAATGAAAATATCGTACAGAGGGGTTACAATTACATGTGCAAAGTAATGAGTACATTTCTTATAAAGCATTGTTGCCTCCTTTGTTTTCCCTTCCCATCCTTCCCCCCCCACCAATGAAAGCATTTTGAATTTAGAGTTTTAAAAATCAGCTTCTTAGATCATCATGGTCTTTTCTGTAGATTGACTGACTCCAGAAAAAGAACTCGCACAGGAAGATCTTGGCCTGCTGCAATACCACATTTGCGTAGAAGAAGAGGTCGTCTTCCAAGAAGAGCACTCCAGACGCAGAACTCAGAAATTGTAAAAGATGATGAAGGCAAAGAAGATTATCAATTTGAGGAACTCAACACAGAGATTCTGAATAACTTAGCAGATCAGGAGTTACAACTCAATCATCTGAAAAACTCCATTACTAGTTATTTTGGTGCTGCAGGTAGAATAGCATGTGGCGAAAAATACCGAGTTTTGGCTCGTCGGGTGACACTTGATGGAAAGGTGCAGTATCTTGTGGAGTGGGAAGGAGCAACTGCATCCTGACTGTAGGACTGAACATTATGTTCACTGCACTCTCAGTTTCTGTAGGTACTATTTAGAGCCCTAAAGGAGTCTGGTTTTTGCTATCTTTCTTAATAAAACAAAACAAAACCAAAAAAAAAAAAAAAAACATCACGGAGGAGATGATACTAGCCTTAACATGTACTTGTCACTGTTATGGATATTGTCATAAAAAGATATCTTTTAAAAATCAGAACAGAGACTTAATTTTTTAAATCTTCAGATTTGTAGAATGTTGCTAGGATAGGATATTAAATATGATTCCAACACATGCATGGTATTAGATAATTTCTCTAATTCATTGAGTCAGTTTTTGTGATTAGTGGTTATCACAGCAAACAGATCATGTAGATAGCACAAGTACTTGGAGGAACATTGTCTGTTTTGTTACCAGAATGTTGGAAAAATTTATTTCATTACCTTTTAGATTTCATAAAGTGCAGTGTATATAATGCCTACCGAAAGACTGTAAGATAATTGAAATTTTCTTTCAAGCAAAGTGTAAAAAATATATTGAGCCTGTAAATTGCTCTGTGACTAGACTTCATTGTCGTCTTAATATATTCTTTGCATGTACATATATATACACGGCCGTGTATATATATGTGTGTGATTATGTGACCTATGCAATACAAATTATGGGAATTGGCAGCTTTGGAGTATATAATCCCATAATTCTTTTTTCAGGAATAGTTGCAGTATTTACACAGCAGCATTTCTTCTCAGGCTTTCATTGGGTGCTGTTGCTTGCTATGTATGAAGAGAAATGTGTCAAACAAGTCTTAGAAGGTTTGAACACCAGTGTTCTGGGCTTCTAGAATGCTTTCACTGTGAGTCCTTGTGACTCAGCTGTTCAGTACCTGAAACGAGTTAAAGTAACATCGACATTATTTCCTACTAGAAGTAACATTTTCAAGTTTTCATGGCACATTATGATTGTAAATGTCTCTCAGTTTGAACAGTAAGTCTATAGGAGTCCCACGGGGATTTCTGAAACGTCTGTAGTAACTGTTAGTCATGTCTGAATAAGTGTAGTGTGAACAAAGTATTTTATTGCACAGGGTTAACAAACAGTGTGTTGCCAGCTGAGGCTGCTGCTGTTTTATTACAACATTACCTCTTGTTTTTATAAAATGTACCAAGATTTAAATTGATAACTTTATTTTACATGTAAAAAGACCAGTTTTCTTTTATCACCAGTGTTAGAATTGTCCTGTTTCTTTTTGTTTTGTTTGTTTTCTTTCTTAGCCAAAGAGTAAACAGAAGAATATTCTTATTTTGGTGGCTATTAATTTTACTTTTAAAAGTGATTGGTGGACTTTAGGCTAAGATTTGGGGGGAATTTGCTGCCAAAATGAAAAATATGTAAAGAGTAGTGATGACAGAGTGGTAAAAATGTGGTTTAGTACTTATTTATTCCATTAATTGATTATTTGATTGTCTATAAAGAAAGTTGCTTTATTTCCTTAAACATCTTCAAAAGATGACTTTTTCTTGTCACATTATAGCCAAAAGAAGCAGAGAACGTCGCCGTCCTGCATTTGGTTCCTGGCTGACCAGGTACAGATGAGCTTTACAAAAGTGCTACATGAAAACTGTCACTTCTGTTTACCTCCACCAAAACTTGATTTTCCCCTAGCTATTAATTTAAAGTTGCCTTTCCTGCAGCTGCAATATTTTGAATAACACACAGAGTTTGTGTTGATTTTTGAATGTTTGTTTATATCTAGGGGTAATGGAAAATGTAAATCCCGTGTAACCCTATTCACTCCATCTGTATCATATTCTTTCATTTTCCCTGAGTCCTTTAATTCTAACTGAACACCAGCAGTATTTTTAGTAGCTCTCTCTTTAAACATACTTGGAAGATGATTTATCAAGCTGAATTGTCTTTAGACGTAATTGTTGTGAATGTTTGTTTATTTTATCATGGTGGCTCACATGGCTCTGATGTTCAGTTTGTATTTTTGGAATTGCTTTACTTAGAATTAAAACAGACCAACATTAAATGTGTGTATTTTTTAAAGAGCTAATGAGTTTTGCTTCTGTATTCAATTGAAAATACACACTGGTACAGCATTTAACTGCTTTTATTTAGCTTCAGAGGTAAGGATTTTCCAATACTATTTCTATTGAGGTGATTTTTTTAAAAAACATGCTTTTATTTTGCTTTGTTCTCCATGTCATAAGTATTGCATGCCCATTTTTGATGGTCTTAAAAAATAACACCTAGGCAGCTTGTACACTTCGTATTTGTAAGATATTTTGTCTCAGTACCTGTGGGCCTAAACATTAGAATTCACATTTAACTTAGCTCTTTTCCTTCCCTTTCCTTTTCCCTTTCCCTGTGCGTGTGTGCACTTGTATATTTATTCATGTGTGTGCCTTGTTCCTGCTCTGCTTTTTTGCTGGTTATTTGGAGATAAGTGTCTCTTGGATTTTTTTTTTTTTTTTTAATTTTTTGGTTGGTTGTGGGACCTGAACCCTTGGCTTGGGTGCTGTTCATCAGCTCTTCAGCTAGCGCTCTACCATTGGAGGTACAGCGCCACTTCCAGCCTTTCCTGCTTATGTGGTACTAAGGAATTGAACCCAGGGCCTCATGCATGCAAGACAAACACTCTACCACTGAGTCTCCTTCCCAGCCCTGTCTCTTGGATTTATTTGCCCAGGATGGTGTGAAACCTCAATCCCTATATTGAACCTTGACCCCTCATATCACAGCCACCTAAGTAGTAAGCATTATGGGCATGAGCCATGGTGCCTGACCTCTACATCTTTTTTCCTAAATAGTTGTCAGATTTCAAATAAGGGATTTCCTTTTTTTTTTTTTTTTAATTTTTTTGGTCGGTCGTGGGGCTTGAACTCTGGGCCTAAGTGTTGTCCCTCAGCTCTTCAGCTCAAGGCTAGTGCTCTATCACTTGAGCTACAACGAGCCACTTCCAGTTTTCTGGTGGTTTATTGGAGATAAGAGTTTCCCGGTGATCCTCAGATCTCAGCCTCCTGAGTAGATAGGATTACAGGTGTGAGCCACCGGCACCTGGCTGAGATTTCCTTTTAAAAATTTTTTTTTTTTACTTTTCTTTTTTTTCTTCATTTTTATTTATTTATTTATTTTTTGTTAGTCATGGGGCTTGAACCTCAGGGCATGGGCTCTGTCCCTCAGCTCTTCAGCTCAAGGCTAGCATTCTACCCCTTGAGCCACAGTGCCACTTCTGGTTTTCTGGTGGTTAATTGAAGATAAGTGTCTCATGGACTTTCCTGCCTGGGGTTGGCTTTGGGGTTGGCTTTGAACTGTGATCCTCAGATTTTAGCTTCCTGTGAGTAGCTAGGATTATAGGCATGAGCTACAGTTACCTGGCCCTTCTTTTCTTCTTTTTTCTTTTCTCTTCTTCTATCTTCTCGTCTTTTATCTTTTCTCTCTTTCCCTTTCCTTTCCCCTTTCCTTTCCCCTTCCCCTTCCCCTTCCCCTTCCCCTTCCCCTTCCTTCCCCTATCCTATCCTATCCTATCCTATCCTATCCTATCCTATCCTATCCTATCCTATCCTATCCTATCCTATCCTATCCTATCCTATCCTATCCTATCTTTTTTTTTTTTCTCTCTCTTTTAATAAAAAGCTTGGCCCCTAAGCTGTGCACCTAGGTAATCCTTGGTACAAAGGGAGGGTGAGATTTGAGGATTGTGTTTCAGAGACAGCTTGGAAAGCCTGTGAGACTTCATTTCTAACTACCAAAAATCTGGAATGGAGCTATGGCTCAAGTGGTAGAACTTTTGTCCCCAAACTCCAGAAAGAAAAGATAATATATCTTGATTTGGGGGGGGGGGGCGGTAATTCTTTTTTCTTTTTTGCCAGTCCTGGGGCTTGAACTCAGGGCCTGGGCACTGGCTCTGAGCTTCTTTTTGCTCAAGGCTAGCACTCTACCACTTGAGCCACAGCGCCTCTTCTGGCTTTTTCTGTTTATGTGATACTGAGGAATCCAACCCAAGGCTTCATGCTTGCTAGGCAAGCACTCTGCCACTAAGCCATATTCCCATCCTACATCTTGCTTAATTTAATCCCATTTTTAAATTAAAAACAATTACAGTTCTGTAAAAACTTTGGTACTAGATAATGAATATGGATTCTTAGACTGTTAAGTAGACCTCCAGAGCAGACTATGAATCTTTTGAATTCCTTGCATAAATCCTTTTTCTTTCTTTCTTTCTTTCCTTTTTTTTTTTTTTCTTTTGTTGGGCTGGGGCTTGAACTCTGGGCCTGGGTGCTTTCCCTGCACTCTTCAGCTCAAGGCGAGTGTTCTACTGCTTGAGCCACAGCACCACTTTTTCTAGTGGTTTATTGGAGAAAAGAGTCTCATGGCCTTTCCTGCCAAGGCTGGCTTTGAACTGCCATCCTCAGATCTCAGCCTCCTGAGTAGATAGGATTACAGATGTGAGCCCGGCATAAGTCCTTTTTCTTTTGATTTTTTTTTTTTTTTGTTTGTTTTGTTGGTCTTGGGGCTTGAACTCTGGGCCTGGTTGCTGTCCCTCAGCTCTTCACTCAAGGCAAGCAAGCGCTTACCACTTGAGCCACAGCGCCACTATCCTTTTTCTTTTGCGATGAGTTGTCATTATGTTTGTTGCCCAAGCTGTTCTCAAATGATCCTCCTCTACTTCCCTAGTACTGGAATCATAGACATACACCACCTTGCCCGACGGTTGTATAAATTCTAATGTAGGGGTGATGAAGTCAGATCTTCCTAGGGAATGTTGGACTGAAGGACTCAAGTGAGAGTACCAACTGTGAGCAAGAAAAGCCAGTGAGAGCATAAAGCATAAGGTCCTGGGTTGCATTGGTTTCAGTGGGTAAGCACATATGTATGTGCACATGGTGAATGCTCTTTAATGTATTCCAAATATTCTTATTTAGTTCCAACCATGTATACAGAAGATTTCTATTTGTCTGTATTGGAGATAGAACTGGTTATTTCATTGAATTCCACTGGGGCATGATCTGCAGAGCTAGCAGATGTTTGTGATGTGGTTCTAGAGTTCTAGACATAACAGCAAAAGAAGATAAAATGCTCCCACTGGGAAGTAGTAAACTCTGCCCCTCTTTCCTTCCCAGAATAAAAGCTTTTATGGAGAAATTTTCTTAATATATTTGAGTACAGTACTCCCAAACTCCACTTTAGTGGTTGTTTGGGTTTTTTTGTTATTGTTGATTTGTTTTTGTGGCAGTTAATCAGCCATATTCCTTTATCAGGAAGATAAAAACTTTAGCAATTTTTCTGATCCTTAAGGTTTTCTTCTACAACATTAGGAAGCCAAATGTCTGAGTCAAAGTCTTTACATGGGAGAAATCTTCAACTATTAAATAGGTAAATGAGAGCAAGTACAGTTTTTGCAATTTTAAGTTTTAATATCCAGATGTCATACAGTAATGGCTAGATTATATGCTGTCTTTATATTTAAAATTAGAGTAAGAGAAAAAAAGATCTAAAATTTAATGGTAACACTTTTTAAAGTACTATAGTGGAGTATGAAATAAAATAAACATTCTCTAATATTTTTTTAAAAAAATTAGAGTAAGAGTACAAATTAACCATTTCTCACTTTTTTTCTCTTTCTACATGTGTGTTTTGTATATATACAGAGGAGGGAGAGAAGGGGGTAGACTGGGGGGAGGGGGGCCGAGGTTCTAGGGCTTGAACTCAGAGCCTAGGAGCTGTCCCTGACTCTTTTGCTCAAGGCTAGCACTCTACCACCTGAGCTAGACCCCAGCTTTTGACTATTTGGTGTTTTAGATGCAAGTGTCTTGTGGACTTTCCTGTCAGGGCTGGCTTTGAACTGTGATTCTCAGATCTCAGCCTCCTGAGTAGCTAGGATTACAGGTGTGAGCCACCAGTGCTAGGCTTTCCACCTCATTTTCAACAAAATTCCTCTGCTAAATTGGCTTTGAATTTTCTTTTTCTATCAGTTATGAGGCTTGAACTCAGGGCCTGGGTACTATCCTTGGACTTTTTTTTTTTGTTTGTTTTTTGTTTTTTGTTTGGTTGTGGGGCTTGAACTCTGGACATGGGCATTGTCTCTGAGCTCTTCAGCTCAAGGCTGGTGCTCTACCACTTTGAGTCACAGTGCCACATTTGGTTTTCTGGTCACTAATTGGAGATAAAGAGTCTCAGGTACCTTCCTGCCCAGACTGGCTTTGAACCACATTAGAAATGAGTATAAAGATGGGATGCTTAGTAACTCATTTGTCCAGAATGTTCAAAGATGATCTTTATAGATAGGGCAAATATACTTTTGGACTAAAACATCCCTGCTAAGTCATTATTCTGCATTGTTAATTATATTTCTAAAAAGTGTTCAGTCTGAGCTGGAAATGTGGCTCAATGGTAGAGTGCTTGCCTAGCATGCATGAAATCCTGGGTTCAATTCCTCAGCACCACATTAAACAGAAAAAGCTAGAAGTGGTAGAGCGCTAGCCTTGAGCTGAAGAGCTGAGGGACAGCTCCCAGGCCCAGAGTTCAAGCCACACGACCGACAAAGGAAAAAAAAAAAAGTGTTCAATCACCTTTTTCCTATTGTCTGACAGTTGTTAGTGGAGATAAATCCTTATCAGGCAAAAATAGATTTATGTCTTTCCTTAGGTATCACAGTGTTGACTTGAGTTCAAAGAACATACAGAAAATCAGTGCTATATAGCAAATGGCTGGCTTTTTTTCTTTCTTTTTTTTGGTGGGGGTCCGGTTGTGGGGCCTGAACTCTGGGTCTGGGTGCTGTCCCTCAGCTCTTCAGCTCAAGGCTAGCGCTCTACCACTTGAGCCACAGTGCCACTTCCGGCTTTTTTCTTTTTGCTTATGTGGTGCTGAGGAATCGAACCCAGGGCCTCAGGCATGTAAGGTAAACGCTCTACCACTGAGCCACCTTCCCAGCCCCTGGCTGGCTTTTTTTCAAATGACTTGAGTTCTTGATCTAGGAAGGTCTGTACTGGCCTATTGTCTACTATGGGCCTCCTTATGTATGTTACTTGTGTCTTTGTGCTTTTTGTTGTTGTTGGTTGTGGGGCTTGAACTCTGGGGCCTGAGCTCTGTCCCTCAGCTCTTCAGCTCAAGGCTAGCGTTCTACCACTTGAGCCATAGTGCCACTTCCGGTTTTCTGGTGGTTTATTGGAGATAGAGTTTCACAGACTTTCCTGCCCGGGCTGGCTTTGAACCGTGATCCTCATATGTCAGCCTCCTCAGCTAGGATTACAGGAGTGAGCCACTGATGCCTGGAGTTGGTAAATAGTTGTTTTAATAATTTTGTTGCTTTTAAGTGTTATACATAGGGCTACCACTTCATAAGTCAGGTAATGAATACATTTTTGGGGACAATGACGTCTCTTCCTTTATTTCTCCCAGTGTAAATAGTTTTTAAAAAATGAATATTCTCTGAGGTTTTACTTTGCTTTAAAAAATAGTATTTTTGAGTAAATTTTTACAAATGTTATTGCTATTATATATTTATGTAACACTAACTTAGATAGTTCAGTATATTATAATTTATATAATAAACATAAGTTCATTATAATTACTGAAATTTCCATTTAAGTGAAATAAATTAAAAGAAGGGTTAGTATTATGTGCTTAGTGGTGGATTATAATTTGGGTTAAACAATGATCCAAATGATGTTTTTAATTCTATTAGTGTGAAGTAATTTATTTATATTTTTGGTTGGTGTGGGGCCTGAACTCTGGGCTTGGGCTCTGTCCCTAAGCTCTTCAGCTCAAGGCTAGAGCTCTACCACTTGAGCCACAGTACCACTTCCAGCTTTTTCTGCTTATGTGGTGCTGAGGAATCAATCCCAGGATCTCATGCATTCAAGGCAAGCACTCTACCACTGAGTTACCTTCCTAGCCCGAAGTAACTTATTTCTAACTAGAATTTGAGACAACAGAAGCAGAAAAGGTATTTAGGTTCTTTGAAAATATTAATTTTGCTTAAATAACCCTGAAGTTAAACTTGTTTCTCTGAGGAGATGTGGAAATTTTGAAGTAAAACCTGTTTGAGAGTATTTTAGATAAGTAAAGCCTATTGGCTCATTTAGGTTTTATGGAGGCTAAAGTCTGGTTTCTGCCAGTTCCTTTTTGCCAGTTCTTTTCCAGAATCCAAGAGTATAAAATAAGACCATTGTGAAAAATATTTAAATTGTAACTTACAAAACTTTGTAAATTTTATTTTATTTTTATGTATTTATTTATTTTTTGCCAGTCATGGGGCCTGAACTCTGGGCCTGGGCACTGTCTCTCAACAATTCGGCTTGAGCCACAGCACTACTTCCGGATTTTTTCTGCTTATGTGGTCTGAGAAATCGAACCCAAGGCCTCATGCATGCAAGGCAAACGCTCTATCACTGAACCACCTTCCCAGCCCCCAATTTTATCTTTTTGTCTGTTGTGGGGCTTGAACTCTAGGCCTGGTCATTGTCCTTGAGCTCTTCAGCTCAAGGTGAGTGCTCTACTACTTGAGCCACAGCTCCGATTCTGGCTTTTTCAGAGTAGTTTATTAGAGGTAAGAGTCTCAGAGACTTTGCTGCCCAGCCTGGTTTTAACCAGGATCCTCAGATCTCAGCCTCCTGAGTAGCTGGGATTACAGGCATAAGCCACCAGCACCCAGAAAAATTGACTAAACTTTTAAAAGTTTCTTTATTGAGGTTAAGTGATTACAGAAATTTCACAGTATTGTAGGATAGTGATACTTAAAGTCACAAACACATTTTAACCTTCATAAGGCCAGTTGTCATTATCATAGGCTATAAAGCTTTTTTTTTGGCGTCCGGTCGTGGGGCCTGAACTCTGGGCCTGGGCGCTGTCCCTCAGCTCTTCAGCTCAAGGCTAGCGCTCTACCAGTTGAGCCACAGCGCCACTTCCGGCTTTTTTCTTTTTGCTTATATGGTGCTAAGGAATCCAACCCAGGGCCTCAGGCATGCAAGGCAAGCGCTCTACCACTGAGCCACCTTCCTAGCCCCATAAGCTATATAAAGCTTTATGAACCCTACAAACTTTGACAATACAACTATTTCTTTTTGCTTAGTGTAAGCTGTTCCCTCTTTCTCTCTCATTCCCTCCCTCCCATTGGTGCCCTTGAGTTGCTTAGTTCACTTTCATAATGTCCAGTGCAGCTGATGGGCCCCTCTGTTGTATTTTTTCACCTTTACCCTCTGATTCTATACCCTCCCCTTAGTTCCCTAAGATGTGCACCTGTATATACTACCATATGTTGGATCAAGAACAGAGTCAGCCGGGCGCCAGTTGCTCATACCTGCAATCTTAGCTACTTAGGAGGCTGAGATCTGAGGATCCTGGTTCAAAGCCAGCCAGGCAGGAAAGTCTTGTAAGACTACCTCCAGTAAATCACCAGAAAACTGAAAGTAGTCTTTGGCTCAAGTGGTAGAGTGCTTGCCTTGAGCTGAAGAGCTGAGGGACAGTGCCCAGGCCCAGAGTTCAAGCCCTATGACCAACAGGAAAAAAAAAAAAAAGTCATCTAAAAATGAGACTAATTAAGAAGAGGTCCTTTCGTTTCTTTTTTTTTTTTTTTTTTTTTTG
Source organism: Dipodomys merriami (assembly GCF_024711535.1). Classification (NCBI taxonomy): domain Eukaryota; kingdom Metazoa; phylum Chordata; class Mammalia; order Rodentia; family Heteromyidae; genus Dipodomys; species Dipodomys merriami. The sequence goes on from NW_027206290.1 coordinate 19,451,296, forward strand.
TCGGTCATGGGGCTTGAACTCTGGGCCTGGGCGCTGTCCCTCAGCTCTTCAGCTCAAGGCAAGCACGCTACCACTTGAGCTACAGCGCCACTTCCGGTTTTCTGGTGGTTTATTGGAGATAGGAGTCTCACGGTCTCTCCTGCCCGGGCTGGCTTTGAACCGCGATCCTCAGATCTCAGCCTCCTGAGTAGCTAGGATTACAGGCGTGAGCCACCAGCGCCCGGCTCCTTTTGTTTCTTGAGTTCTGTTTCCTTTTCCTTTTCATATGTCGTTATGTTTTTAATTTAACATCTGCATATCAGGGAGACCATGTGCTGTTTATCTCTGTGATCTTCGCTTGTTTTGCTCAACATGATTTATTCTAGTTCCATCCATTTCCTAGTGAATGTCATTATTTTGTCCCCTTTTTTTTTTTTTTTTTTGGTCAGTCGTGGGGCCTTGAACTCTGGGCTTGGGCACTGTCCCTGAGCTCTTCAGCTCAAGGCCAGTGCTCCACCACTTGAACCACAGCGCCACTTCTGGTTTTCTAGTGTTTTATAAGAGATAAGAGTCTTACACGGAGTTTGCTGCCCAGGCTGGCTTTGAACAGTGAGCCTCAGATCTCAGCTTCCTGAGTAGCTAGGATTACAGGGTGAGCCACCAGGGCCCAGCTTATTTTGTCCTTTCTAATGGCTTCATAGTATTCCATTGTATATAGATACCACAATTTATGGATCCATTATCTATAGTGGGGCATCTGGGCTGTTTACATATTTTAGTTATTGTGAACAGTGCAGCAGTGAACATGGAGGTGCATGTGTCCTTGTTGTATCATGGTTCCTGTTGCTCAGGGTAGCTGCCTAGGATTGGTAATGGCTGGGTCATAAGGGAGGTCTGTTTAGTTTTCTGAGGAACCTCCAGACTGCTTTCCAGAGTAGTTGTATTAGTTTACATTCCCACCAGCAGTGCAGTAGGGTTCCTCTTTCTCCACATCCCCTGCCAACATTTGTTGTTGTCTGAATTTAGGATACAGGCCATTCTGACAGGGGTATCTTATGTTGTTGTTTTTTTTTTTTTTGTCTTTTTCTCTCTTCAGTGAAGTCTCTTTAGTTCCCTTGCCGATTTAATGATTGGGTTGTTAGATTTGGGGGTCTTAGTTTCTTAAGTTCCCTGTATATAATAGGTATTAGGCCTTTGTCTGATATATTGCTGGTAAATATCCCAGTTGTTGGTAGTTTTCTTTAGCTGTGCAGAAACTTTTTAAGGTAGTCCTATTTGTCTAGTCTCCAATTTGTTGTTACCGTGAAACTTGGTTCTGGAAGATCCTACCTGTGCCAATAAATTCTAGTGTCTCTCCTACTCTGTCCTGTAGTAGTTTCAGAGTTTCAGGTTTGATGGTGAGGTCTAATGCATTGAGTTGATGTTAGTGAATGGTGATAGGCTGGGGCTCACTTTGTTTTCTGCATGCCCAGTTCCCAGCATAAGTAATTGAAGTGGCTATTTTTTCTACTGTAAGTCTTTTGCTCCTTTGTCAAATACTCTTAAGTATGTGGTTTTATTTCTGGGTCTTCTAATCTATTCCATTGGTCTTTGGGTCTTTTTTTTTTTTTAACCAAACACATGGACTTTTATTGGATCAGAAATTTCTCGTAGTAGATATGGACAGTACCCTCTTTATATAGCACCAATTCCTTCCCAGGGGGCCTTTTACTGGCTGTCTGAGTGGAGCCATCAGCTCTCCCCAGATGGGCTTGAGAGATGCCCAAGGTTGGATAAGGAACAGACACACTCAGGGCTCAGGTTTAATAACACCTTTTCCAACCCCTCTCCCCACCCTTCCCCATCCATCCCACATAGGTCTCAAGGCTAACAGGTAACTCTCCCCTCCCTATCCCCAGCAAACCCTAGGAAACTCGAGCCTTTCACAGCTCTCCTTCTCAGCCCCCTTCTTCTGGAAGGCAGTTAGGATGTTTAAGCTCTTTTGGAGCTCATCTTGTTCTTCTCAATCAGCTTGGTGATCCGGGTCTTCTCAGACCTGGGAAGTCCTCATCTTGGTCTAACACCTTCCCCATGATTTTTAGATACTGTTCAGCCCACTTCTTCTCAGTCTCCCTTACACTTGAGAGGTTGTCCTGCCCGTTTTAAGAGGGCCTGGCGAGCCTCCATGCTGGAGGCCCTGATAAACTCTCCCACTAGGGTATCACACAGGTAGGCAACCAGGCATACCCAGGTAGATCCCTTGCTCTTTTAGCCAGTGCTGGATGACTCCAACTTTTACCGCCCCACTATAGGGGGCTGCGTTGTCAAAGTCCCCATCCTGGAAGAGGTAGAAAACTGAGTAGCTCTCCTTGTCTAGTTTGTATTTCTCACTCAGCTCCAAGTTCAGCTTGTCACCGTAATCTGAGATCCCCACCTCTGCCACCAAGAGATTATCAGTGGAGGCCGAGTTTTCAGCCAGGCGCTTGAACTCATCCTGCTTCTCACTGCAGGGTTAACTGGTTGTCGAACTCCACCAAGACAAACTTGCTTTTTGGGAATGACCTTACAGAAAGTGATCGTGTCCAGGGGAAGGGCACCCTTGGTGTGCAGGCTGTTGCCGACCTGCCCAGCAGAGAGGAGGAGGAGTCCCAAGAGGAGGGGATGCAGTGGGGAGAGAAGGGTGTTTGGGTCATGGCGGCAGTCAGAACGCTGGATTCCAGGAGCCCGTGGTGGGAAACCTCGGTCTTTGGGTCTATTTTTGTGCCAATACCACGCTGTTTTTGTTATGACTCTATAGTAGATGCTTGAAATCTGGTATTGTGATACCCCCTACATTGCTTCTTTTGCCTAGAATTGCTTTGGCTATTCTAGGTCTTTTGCTATTCTACATGAACTTATGGATTCGTTTCAGTAAAGAATGAAATGACTAAACTTAAAATACATCCATGATATGCTCTGTGGTGATGAAAAGAACTTGGGGGAACTGGTGATTACTACTTCCGCATGCTGGACAAGGACTATACCATTAAGTTATACCTTTGTTTCTCACTCCAAGAGTTAACTACTATTACATGAAACAATTTGGATCTGAAAGGAATGTTCAGGGATTTAAAAGCTAATCTTAAGCCTGGCCTCATTGGCTCACGCCTGTAATCCTAGCTACTCAGGAGGCTGAGATCTGAGGATCGAGGTTCAAAGCCAGCCTGGGCAGGAAAGTCCATGAAACTCTTATCCAATAAACCAATAGAAAACCAGAAGTGGGGCTGTGGCTCAAGCAGTAGAATGCTTGTCTTGAGCTGAAGAGCTGAGGGATAGCGCCTAAGCCCAGAGTTCAAGCCCCAAGACCAACCAAAAAAAAAGCTAATCTCAAAAGTTCATATACAGGCTGGGAACGTGGCTTAGTGGTAGAGTGCTTGCCTAGCATGCATGAAGCCCTGGGTTGGATTCCTCAGTACCACATTTACAGGAAAAGCTGGAGGGGGTGCTATGGCTCAAGTGGTAGAATGCTAGTCTTGAGCAAAAGCAGCCTCAGGGACAGTACCCAGGCCCCAATTCAAACCCTAGGACAGGCCAAAAAAAAAAAAAAGTTCATACACTACATTATTTCTATTTATATAACATTCAGCTTTCTTTTTTGGGGGGGAGGGGTCGGTCATGGGGGTTGAACTCTGGGCCTGGGCGCTGTCCCTGCCCTCTTCAGCTCAAGGTGAGCACTCTACTACTTGAGCCACAGAGCCACTTCCTGTTTATTGGAGTGGTTTATTAGAGATAAGAGTCTCACGGAGTTTCCTGGGCTGGCTTTGAATGGTGATCCTCAGATCTCAGCCTCCTGAGTAGTCAGGATTACAGGCGTGAGCCACCTGGGAGGGCAACATTCAACTTTTGAAAGACATTTGTTTTTAGTTTTTTTCTATTATAAATGAGTATGGTATGTTTGTGTGGTTTTATTTGAACACATTTTCATTTCTCAGGGATAAATATATGTACAAGTACACAAATGCTGTGCTGTATGTTTTATGCACAACTCCCTGGAATATTTTTCAGTGTGGCTCTAGTTTAAATACCCATCAGCAGTGTAAGTGATCTGACTTCTCTTACAGCCTAGCAAATACTAAATTACATTTATCTTTTTATCTTTTGTCTAGAAATGGATTTGTTTTGTGTGTATGTGTGTTAGTTGTGGGGCTTGAACTCTGGTCCTGAGCCCTGTCCTTGAGCTCTTTAGCTCAAGGGGCGTGCTCTACCATTTGAGCCACAGAGCTGATGGTTAATTGGAGATAAGATAAGCAAAAAGAAAAAAGCCGGGAGTGGAGCTGTGGCTCAAGTGGTAGAGTGCTAGCCTTGAGCTGAAGAGCTGAGAGACAGCGCCCAGGCCCAGAGTTCAGGCCCCACAACTGGACCAAAAAAAAAAAAAAAAGGAAAGTACATGAAAGCTTGAGACCAAGGAAACCATTAAGTTACTATTGTTTATGATTGGTAGGTAAGAGTTTTACAATGGTTTTTATTATGTATATTCAGCTAGGTAGCCAGTGTACTGTTCATTTAAGATGGCTGTTCGCACATGTAATATAATTTGAGCAACTCTGCACTATTACATACCAGATTAAAAATCATGACATACTTGAAGACAAAGCATTTTCATTTGAGGTATACAATTATAGGCATTTAGTTTTCATGAGTTTTAAGATGACATATTAAGGATGAATATACTTCAGAAAATTACATTTCAATTTATATTGTATTTCTATATTTTCACACACTTCTGTGCATTGACATTCATATAAAGGACAGCACATTCATAATGGTCCAAATGCAAATCACAATGAACTCTACGTTTTGTTAAAATATTGCAGTCTTTTACTGTATATAGTTATAACCAAAGACAAAATGAGCTCTTCAATGGCAGTTTACTTGAATTTATTATAACTCAGAAAGTAACATTAATATAATCATATGAAGCAGATAATATGCCTTTGAAATGTTAAATACTTTTGTTCTTTATTTACAATTTTTACTTTTCAGATTAATAGTTATTAATCTGGTTCTTGAATATATTTTTGTTTATAAAAATAAAATGTCAGTATTTCTAAGTTTTGTTCTCCAAATAAAGTCATTATTACCTTTATATAGTAGGAAGTTACTGAATTATAAGTTTAAAATCAGTGGAACAAATCACATCTATAGAAGGTGATATAACCATAATTTCAGGTTAGATAAGTAAAGATTAGAATACAGTACAGTATCAGCCATATATAGGAGGTAGAATTTTCAATCACAGTTTTATAGAAAAGATGCAGTAGTTTATATCTATACCCTGCTTTTAACAGAAGGAAAAAAAGAAGGCTCTTGTGACAGTGATTTTACTGCCTGTGCTGCAAGAACTTTCCTAGTCATTTGAGACATTTTCTTAGGCAATTAAGGTAACTCATAATAGATATTTATCTCATTTTTGAAAAGGTCTCTGAATAGGGAAATATTTCCCTATTGGCCTAATTTATATTATTTATACTTGTGCCACTTCAGTGTAAATTGGAAGAAGTCATTACACTTAGCATTATTTATCAAGAATTCCAAAATATAATTTGCAGATGGGTTCTATCCTCAGATTTTTAGGCTATTTTTGGTTGGTTGTGGGCTTGAACGTGGGGCCCAGGCACTGTCCCTGAGCTTTTCGCTCAAGGCTGGCACTCTACCACTTTGAGCCACAGTGCCATTTCTTAGGTTTCTAATAATATAGTCTTATAACACTAACAATCAGTGTAACTTAAAAATTGTATTTCACTCATGATTTTCTTTCCAATTCCTCACTATGTGTAAATAAAGAGATTTTATGAGTTGGGATAAAAACTAATAAGTTTATATACTCAGTGCTAAATCTTCAAGTAAGGCTCTATCTCATAACATGTACCTGAATATTTATGAAGGTAATTCAAAACAATGACTGATAAGTACAAAATAGCCTTATGAAATGAAAATTAATTTCTAAAGATTTTAGAATTGGGATATCATAATTAGCCTCTTATTTACATATATTTATAGTTCTATATAGAAAAAGTTTTATTTTGGATCAGATATTCTGGTTTAGTTTAGTTCTTTGTTCCTGATAATTTTGAGAACTCAAAGGAGATATATTTTTATACTAGAGATGCTTTCAATATACTAGAGTCCTTTCAATAGTAAATCCTCCTAAATAATGTATTATCAAAGTTAATCATGAGGTAACTACCAACACTGTTAGCAGATAATATAAAAATAAATTTATTTTGTATAACTAATTATAAAATTTTGTATTGTAGTTATAATGTTGAGACAATCCTATTTATTTTTTTTGCCAGTTGTGGGGGCTGAAACTCTGGGCCTGGGCGCTGTCCCTCAGCTCTTCAGCTCAAGGCTAGTGCCCTACCACTTGAGCCACAGCACTACTTCTGGCCTTTTTCTGCTTATGTGGTGCTGAGGAATCGAACCCAGGGCCTCATGCGTGCAAGGCAAGCATTCTACCACTGAGCCAACTTCCCAGCCCCGCCTTTTAATTCTTAAAATGAGTTTTTAAGAATTCCCAGAGATAAAACAAGAGTTTTAAGAATTAATAAAACATCAACTTTTGTGGATATAAGCTAAGTATACAAAACTAATACTTTTCTAATATTTTATATTGTAACAATTGATTTTAAACGTTATTTCAGAGCTGTATTTTTTATGTTTTCAGAGAGATAAGTGTGTAAGTAGAGAAAAGTTGTTATATTCAAACCCATAATCATACAGATTATTTATAACCTAATACATTGAAATTTTCTATAGTTTTACAAAGTTGGGTGAAAGATTGGTGTTTTTTATAGTCCCAGTGTTCAAAGTTAGAAAAATGCAGTTATTAGTTAAAATGTATATTTTACATTTAAATTTGCTCATACACACTTAGGAACAACTGGGTCTATAAAAAGAAAAGTGATGACTTTCACATAAAAATTTTCCTTGTTTTACAGTTAATAATTCCTGAAACATTTTGGAGAAGACTGTTAATGGACTGTAACAATGTACTACATCCTTCTACTTCCCCTTTTTCTATGTTAACCTTACTTTTAAGTTCTACTTTTTCTCTTATCTTCAAATAAACTCTTCAGCATATAAACTTGAATGGCTGACACTGCCACCATGACCACTAAATTAACTATAGACCAGAAGTTGACTCTATCAAAGTTGCTCTCTTGTATGTTTCGATCACGAGCTTCAAATGCTCTAAGCAGAGTTTGTATATGACCACTCTTGCTTAACCTTGACTTGATGCTGTTGATGGATTCCTGGAAATAAATAAGCAATTTTACTATACAAAGTACTCTGACATTCTAAGTTTAAAATATACTTTTTTTTTGTCAGTTGTGGGACTTGAACTCTGGGCCTGGGCGCCGTCCCTCATCTCTTCAGCTCAAGGCTACCACGTAAGACACAGCACCACTTCCAGTTTTCTGGTGGTTTATTGGAGATCAGAGTCTCATGTACTTTCCTGCCCAGGCTGGCTTTGAACTGTGATCCTCAGCTCTCAGCCTCCTGAGTAGCTAGGATTATAAGCACCTTCCTCTAGTTGCCTGTCTTATGGGGAAAACAAACAAAAACTATCAAAGGCTTTAAGAACATAAGCTAACATTGAAATTGTCGTGTTTCTCTCCCCCCCCCCCCCCCCCAGCTGGCCCTAGGGCTTGGAACTCAGGGTTTGGATACTGTCTTGAGTGTTTTTGTTCCAGGCCAGCACTCTACCAACTTGAGCCACATCTCCACTTCTAGGTAGTTTTTAATTTGCAGATGAGCTTTATAGAATTTCCTGCTCTGGCTGGTTTTGAATCAGAAATCCTCATATCTCAATCTCCTGAGTAGCTAGAATTATAGGCAGGAAGGTATAAGCCACTGGTACCTGGCTTTTCTTCTCTCCCCCCTTCTTCCCCTTTCTTTCTGTCCAGGGACTTGAACTTAGGGCCTAGGCACTGTCTGAGCTTTGTTCCTCATCTAACACTTTGAGGCAGAGTTCCACTCCTGGCTTTTTTGGTGGTTACTTGGAGACGTGTCTCACACAATTCCTTGTCCAGGCTGGCTCTTAACTGTAGTTCTTAGATCTCAGCCTCCTGTGTAGCTAGAATTACAGGTGTGAGCCACCAGTGCCCAGTTTTTTTTACTTGTTGGTGCAGGTACTGGGGTTTGAACTCAGTGCCTTGATTCTGTCTTGAGCTGGGTTTAAGGCTCTTGTTCTATTCTTAAGTCAGAGCTCCACTTGTGCTTTTTGCTAGTTATTGAAGATAAAACAGTCAAGGACACTCCTTTCCAGGCTGGCTTTGAAATTGAAATCCTCCAGATCTCAGCCTCTGGATTAGCTAGGATTATAGGGACAAGCTACCATTTCTTGGTTTAAAATTAAGATATGAAATTGTGCCATAAGCTGGTGGCTCATGTCTGTAATCCTAGCTTCTCAGGTGGCTAAGATCTGAGGACCAAAGCCAGCCCTGGCAGGAAATGTCCCTGAGACTCATTTCCAATTAACCACAAGCAAATCAGAAGTGGCACTGTGGCTCAAAGTAGTAGAGAACTAACTAGTCTTGAGCAAAAATCTCAGGGACTGCACCTGGGCTCAAGTCCCTGTTTTTGACAAAAGAAAATACTGGAAGCAGAGGCTGGGAAGGTGGCTCAGTGGTAGAGCGCTTGCCTTGCATGCAGGAGGCCCTGAGTTCAATTCCCCAGCACCACATAAGCAAAAAGAAAAAAAGCCGGAAGTGGCGCTGTGGCTCAAGTGGTAGAGCACTAGCCTTGAGCTGAAGAGCTGAGGGACAGTGCCCAGGCCCAGAGTTCAGCTCTCCCCCCCCCCAAAAAAAAGAGAAAATATTGGAAGCAGATCTGCCTAGATAATGTAGATGTTAATGCTTATCACATGTTAAGAGGCCCTGTGACTAATCATACTTTATAAGATCATACTAACCAGGATGTCTTCCAGTTTCATCTCTAACATATCTGTACCAGTAATATATTTCTTCCAGTCTTCTTCTGGTGCCTGCTCTCCCATATTATCCAGGATTAATTCGAAGAAAATTACTTTCTCAGAAATGGTGCTGAATGTATTGTCAAAGCAAAACATGTAGTCACCAACTTCAGTCTCTATACTGTATATAGAAAACAGGACACATCTTAAGTTATCTGTATTTCTATTAAGAACCAAAGGAAAAACTAACACTAAAAAAAAATGAAAAAACATGCTTTGTATTTGGGCAGCTACTGATTTCTTTATATTGGAGGATAACTTGTAGCTTCTAGAGAAAGAACCTGGAAACAACTATATTCAAGACCTTGCAATGTAGACATACTTTTTTTTTTTTTTTTTTTTTTGGGTCGTGAGGCCTGAACCCTGGGCCTGGGCACTGTCCCTCAGCTCAAGGCTAGCGCTCTACCACTTGAGCCACAGCACCACTTCCAGCTTTTTTCTTTTTGCTTATGTGGTGCTGAGGAATCGAACCCAGGGCCTCAGGCGTGCAAGGCAAGCGCTCTACCACTGAGCCACCTTCCCAGCTCCAATGTAGACATACTTGGGATCTATTTGGTGAAGATTATTAAATGATCTAATTTTTGGAAAAGGATAGGATGAAAAGACAAGTACAAGACAGTAAAGTTTAATATTCATACATTATTGAAAATTATTTTATGTTCAATTCATATGCATGCATGATTACTAAGATATTCTTTGAGATTACCCTGTAAACTGAGTTGTTTTGTTTGCAAAAGCAGTAGTGTACTGAGTGGTCTCTTCTAAGCTTCCAACTATTTAAGTAATGCTCTGTAGTAGAGTTTACAAAGATTATAGATTAGTTCTACAAAAACACACTCATTTGTGACAAATGTTGGTAGTTTACCTTTGAAAGAAAGTTGAACAGATACTGGTGAATATGGTGGAGGCCAAATTTATGAGGGAAAATAAAAACATTATGTGAATATTAAGTGATCTAAACCAGCTGTGAGGTATTTGCAAAGGAAAACATTCCAGCAGATGTAATACTCTATTACAATAACTATATAGCCAGTATATATGACTCTTGAAGGGCAGTGTTCATTTAGACTGGGCATTCTTAAAGGGTCTGCTATTGGTCAAAAAGGCAAAACATTCAGATATAATAATTAGGTTTGCAGCCCTTCAAAGCTCAAACCTGAGTTTTATTCATTAAAATTCTGTTTCTATCACTGGGCTCTTGGGTAGTCTCATAAGCAGCACAAACTCACAGGGAAAACACAAAATGTAAAACAATACTGCAATTAATGGTATTCTTGGAGGACTGTAGACCAATCTTCATGTCATAGAAGAGAGTCTACAGCATGGTTCCTGACTTCCATTATCTACCCAGTTTTAAGTTTAATTGTACATGCCAATTACTGGAAAATTCTATAAAACTTGTTTATATTTAATTCTACAGAGGTAATTCAGCCCATTATTATGCAAAGTGCAGAAAAATTCCGTACTATCTGAAGGACTAGAACTAGTTAAAAAAAGTTTCTCCTATAAAGCAAAAGTTAAAAGTCAATTTATGCTAAAATAATTTTCAGAAAAATTAGTGTAACTTCAGTCATTTTACTTTTGTGGAATAAGGTTTTAAAAAAATCATGGGGCTGGGAAGGTGGCTCAGTGGTAGAGTGCTTGCTTCACATTCATGAGGCCCTGGGTTAGATTCCTCAGCACCATATAAGCAGGAAAAAAAAAAAGCCGGGAGTGGTTCTGTGGCTGAAGTGGTTAGAGCCCTAGCCTTGAGCTGAAAAGCTGAGAGATAGCTCACAGGCCCAGAGTTCAGGCACCACGGCTGACCAAAACAAAACAAAAACCAATAAATATTCTATTCTTTTCTCTCAACTAGAGTTAATTCTACAAAATAAATCAAGAATACTCCTATTTTCCCTCAGTTTGCATGTTGTGCTGGTGCTTTACCACTTAAGCCACACCTCCAGCTTAGATTTTTTTTGTGGGTCATGGTCCTTGAACTCTGGGCTTGGGGGCTGTCCTTGTGCTCTTCATCTCAAGGCAAGCGCTCTACCGCTTGAGCCACAGCACCAATTCTGGTTTTATAGTGGTTTATTGGAGATAAGAGTCTCACGAACTTTCCTGCCTGAACTTTCCTGCCCGGGCTGGCTTTGAACCGCGATCCTCAGATCTCAGCCTCCTGAGTAGCTAGGATTACAGGCATGAGCCACCAGCGCCCAGCTCCAGCTTAGATTTTTGATGGTTATTTTTGGAGATGGAAACTTGGAGTCTTTCCTGCATAGACTGGCTTCAAGCTGCAATTTTCTACATTTCAATCTCTTTTTTTTTTTTTTTTCATTAGCTTAGTTACCATCAGTTTATTATAAAAGGGAGATATGGAAATTATTTACATGATGAAAGATCTCAGAACTTCCATGGAATGGGCAGCTTCACAGGATGCCATTTTAGTGATGTATTCACTCTACATACTTCCCAAGAATGTCACCATCCCTAAATAAGAAATAATCCTTGTCATCTAGAACTACTTTGGTGCCTCCATATTCTGGGAGAAGAACTTTATCACCCACTTTCACACTAACTGGCTGAATCTCTCCACCCTTTCCTTTAGAGCCCGATCCCACAGCCACTACGGTGGCTTGCAATACTTTTCCTTGAGACTTTTCTGGAAGCATAATGCCTCCTTTGGTCACAGTTTCAGCTGCACTCCTTTAGACCAGCACTCGGTCAAACAGAGGAATCTCTTGAGTAGCAAAGGTAGGCGTGAGCCACAGGTGCTTGACTTATTTTATTTTTGTCATCTTGGAGCTTCAACTCCACTCCCTGAACTCTTTTGCTCAAAGCTAACACTTTTTTTTTTCCAGTCAAGGGGCTTGAACTCTGGGCCTGAACGCTGTCCCTCAGCTCTTCAGCTCAAGACAAGAGCTCTACCACTTAAGCCACTGGTCCACTTCTGGTTTTCTGGTTGTTTATTGGAGATGAGAGTTTCACAGCCTTTCCTGCCCAGGCTGGCTTTGAACGGCAATCCTCAGATCTCAGCTTCTTGAATAGCTAGGATTACAGGCGTGAGCCACCAGTGCCTGGCAGCACTCTACCTTTTGAGCTACAGCACTACTTCTGGTTTTCTAGTGGGAAACGAGACTTTACTGCCCGGGCTGACTGAACTGTGATCCATAGGTCTCAACCTCCTGAGTAGCCAGGATTACAGGCATGAGCTACCAGTGCCCAGCATGCCTGATTTTGACAGTTAATTTTGATTTAACACTGTAACAGAACAGATAATAGGGGTAGATATAAAAGTTGATAATTTTTTTATTCTAAAATTTAAGGATGTGGGCTGGGAAGGTGTCTCAGTGGTAGAGCGCTTGCCTTGCATGCATGAAGCCCTGGGTTCAATTCCTCAGCACCACATAAGCAAAAAGAAAAAAGCCAGAAGTGGTGCTGTGGCTCAAGTGGTAGAGTGAGCGCTAGCCTTGAGCTGAAGAGCTGATGGACAGCGCCCAGGCCCAGAGTTCAGGCCCCACGACTGGACCCAAAATAAATAAATAAATGAATAAATAAATAAAATTTAAGGATGAACTAAAGTCTACTTTTTGTTCATATGGTTGTTAAAGACAAAACATGAGGGGTTGGGGCTGGGAAGGTGGCCCAGTGGTAGAGTGCTTGCCTTGCATGCATGAGGCCCTGGGTTCGATTCCTCAGCACCACATAAGCAAAAAGCTGGAAGTGGCGCTGTGGCTCAAGTGGTAGAGCGCTAGCCTTGAGCTGAAGAGCTGAGGGACAGCACCCAGGCCCAGAGTTCAGGCCCCACAACCGGACCCCAAAAATAAAACAACAAAAAACAAAACATGAGGGGTTGAGCTCAGTGGATAGCACTTTTCTAGTATGTGCAAGGTCCTGGAATTGATACCTAGCACTGCAAAAATTTAAAAAAAAACAAAAAAGAGGAGAGGAAGGGCTGGGAAGCTGGCTCAGTGGTACAGTGCTTGCCTTGCATGCATTAGGCCCTCCCTGGGTTTGATTCCTCAGCACCACATAAGCAGAAAAAAAGCTGGAAGTGGTGCTGTGGCTCAAGAGTGGTAGAGCGCTAGCCTTGAGCTGAAGAGCTGAGGGACAGCGCCCAGGCTCAGAGTTCAGCCACCAAAACTGACACAAAAAAAGAAAAGGTAGTTCTAAGTGATTCTAAAATGACTTCTAAAATTAAATTGCTATTTCTCTATTCTATATAAGTAAATGCATCTTTTAAAGTATTTTAAATTAGTATCCAAAAAATGATGGATAAGGATTAATTCCTATAATTTATTTACACATATATTTAGTGTTTACTGAGTATCAGTTACATGCCAGGCACTTTGGCTAAGGAAGACCAATAGTTATAATAATAGCTAGTACTTACAACAGGCTATGTGCCAGGGATGTTCTAAGCATCATATGGTACAAAGCAAGTTTTGCTTCATCCTGTCTCCACCCTGCATGTGTGTCCCTGCAGACTTACTTAACTTCTCTAGGCGTCTTTATCTGTAAAATGGGAATTGGGAATCAAAGAGTCTGTCTTATCATGGCTTGAAAGACTTAGAAGCATATAACATGCCAATCTTAGCTTATGGTAAATATTAGCTATTCCATATTTGCTTTTCCTCCCTATAAGTTCAGTTTAGTTTGAACATAATTAAAGAGAGTTCTATAAAGTAATAGTACAGGGAACCATGTCAATGAGATATGAAAAAAAGAAATGAGAAAGAAGAAATAATACATGGCCTTTTGTTGAACTCTGAATTCTTATTTTCTGTCTATGGCTTCCTATAGCCATATATTTAATAATAATACTTAATGTAAATATTTCATGTTTTATAACCAGTTGTAATAACAAAAAGCAAAAAAGGGGCTGGGAATGTGGCTTAGTGATAGAGTGCTTGTCTAGCATGCATGAAGTTCTGGGTTTGATTCCTCAGTACCACATACACAGAAATGTATGGAAGTGGTCCTGTGGCTCTAGTAGTAGAGTGCTAGCCTTGAGCAAAAGGAGATGAGGGACAGCGCCCAGGTCCTGAGTTCAGTCTGCAGAACTGGCAAAAAAAAAAAAAAAAAAAAAGATTTAGCTAAACCTAGCTCCTCAGGAGGCTGAGATCTGTGGATAGCCAGCCCAGGCAGGAAAGCCCCAGAAAACCAGAAGTGGTGCTATAGCTCCAGTGGTAGAGCACTAACCTTGAGCTGAAGAGCTGAGGGACAGCACCCAGGGCCAGAAATCAAGCCCCACAACCAAAAAAAAAAAAGGCAAGGAAAAATGGTAGCTGGATATTGATCCTGTGGTGGCACACTGGTGAAGAAACTAAGGGAAAAAGGATGGAGACAAAGGAATGAATGAACGGAATATGCTTTAGATTAGAAGATGGTACACTATAAGCACTGTATCAGATCATTTTGAATTACCTAATTTATTTCTAAATTTATCTGCCCCTGCAGATAATCCACTGGTATTTAGCTAAAAGAAATAAAAGAGATTACTTACGTGTGAACTCCATCTGTTTTTCTTTGTTCAAAAACTAAGGTTTTCCCTTCTGGAGAGGCAAGATGGAAATCAATATCTAATCCTGCTCCATCTAAAACCTGTGGAAAACCACGCAGGAAGAAACTGTTAAAAATTCTGAAAATAAATGATACCAAGTAGGTTATATGATGTAAATATTTCCCCCTAAACTAGACAGGCAAGAAAGCCACCAAAGGTACAGTGGGTTAGAAAAGAACCGAATATGCATAGTGTTCACTTTTGGGATATCTCCCTTTCTTACATGTTTCTGTTGCCATCACCTATACTCAGGCAGTTTGGATATTACTTAAATTTCCTAAGATAGGCTGTCATTGAGAAGCCCTGCAGCCTGCATAACATGGAGGCAATTAAAATGCTTGGTCTTTTACTTATTTAAAACCTAGGCAGCCGGGTGCCGGTGGCTCACGCCTGTAATCCTAGCTACTCAGGAGGCTGAGATCTGAGGATTGAGGTTCAAAGCCAGCCCAGGCAAGGAAAGTCTGTGAGACTTATCTCCAATAAACCACTCAAAAAACTGGAAGCGGTGCTGTGGCTCATGTGGTAGAATGCGTTGGTTGTGGGGCTTGAACTCTGGGCCTGAGCACTATCCTTCAGCTCAAGGCTAGTGTTCTACCACTTGAGCCACAGTGCCACTTCCAGGCTGGCTTCTAACTGCTATCCTCAGATCTCAGCTTCCTGAGTAGCTAGGATTACAGACATAAGCCACCACTGCCCAATCACAAAAGTAATTTTTAAGAACATCAAATTTTATTTTCATAACGAATATAACCACCACCACAACCATTTATTGCCAGGCACTGTGCTAAGGCTTTACAGATATTCTAGTCAATCCAACAACTCTGAGGTAGATATTTTCAAAATCCCTGTCGCCATCCCCACATTTCATTATAGTTAAGGAAATTGAGGCTCAGAGAGATTAAGCAAATCAGCTGAAGTCAAATCCAGGAGAACACCTAATTGTAAAAGATAAAATACATTAAAAATATTAAAATAACAGAATTTGGGCTGCGAATGTGGCTTAGGGTAAAGTACTTGCCTAGCATGCATGACGCTCTGGGTTCAATTCTTCAGTATCACGTACATAGAAAAGGCCATAAAGGGGCGCTGTGGCTCAAGTGATAGAGTACTCGCTAGCCTTGAGCAAAAGAAGCTCAGAGACAGTGCCCAGGCCCTGAGTTCAAGCCCCAAGACTGGCCAAAAAGAAATAACTCAATTTAAAACTAAACTTCCATATGAATTCAGTGTAACATGAATGGTTAGGAATAAAACAAATTTTGGGGAAATGGCTCAAGCACTAGCCTTGAGCTGAAGAGCTGAGGGACAGCGCTCAGGCCCAGAGTTCAAGGCCCACGACCGACAAAAAAAAAAATTTTGGTTAAGTAGATAAATTTCGATGCTGAGTTAAACGTATTAAAATTTAGGGACATCTGATTTGGCAAAATAGTATATAAGTAATCTAAAAACTCTTGCATGATAAATGCCCTGATTTCTAGCTTCAGCTCAAAAAAAAAAGGGAGGGGGGCCTGCGGGGTAAGGGGAGGTTATCTCCCAAAACAAATCCTCTCAACTGGAAAGCCAGGGCAAAGAAATACACAAAGTTATAAAAGAAGTAGTTGAACTTCTCCATCTCCACCATTGGATTGCAGCATTCCTCTTCCATGAGAGCACTAATAAAGACTTGCAAGCACCCTCTCCCTGAGAATTCTGTCAGAACTATATATAACCACAGCACTTTTAGGATAATATACCTCCTCTAATTCAGAATACTATATATCAAAAGGTAGATTTACCATAAAGGGACTGTCAATACCTGTATAGTAATTGAATTCGCCATTTTCCAAAGACACTTGGTGTGGCTAGCTAAAGGGTAATACATTGTGACTATTATTCCTTTAAAGTCAGTCAAATAACATCTGTGCTGAACAGGAAAAGATCAAAAGGCATGAAAGTCAAAGTGGTAGAATTTGTGCAAGGCAACTGTTTAGTCATCACAGCTTGGAGTGTGGGCTTTAATATTCTCGTGACAGGATGAGATTTCGAAAATGAATTATGTAGGAAATAGGTAATAAAAGTAGGCTAAAGCTACTGAAGGATTGTACTTTCAAGGTATGAGTTGGTAGAAATGAATCCACCAGGATCTGGAGACCATAAAAAGATCATGAATCTTGGCCTCAAAATCATAGTAATACAACTCACCAGATAAATTGGAGACTTACACATCAAAGAAGTTTGTAGTTCAAAATTTACTATTCACATGATTATAGAGAGTCCCAAACAGAGAAATCACTTATGAAAGACTCACCTCCATAGTGAACACAGGAAAAACAAATGCAAAATGTTTTGGAGAGCTATCATATCCTCAACCTAGGTCACATAGGATTGACATAAAATATACTCCTACTAAGCCATGTGTATGGGGGATGGATTCTGACATGGCTCCCTATGGTCCCTGCCCCTCTGGTACTCATTCTGTGTGTAATGAGTGTAATGTGGCAAACATGGAAATGACTTCCATGATTAGGTTATGGAAGACTGTAACTTCTTGCTAGCTTGAGCTCTCTTAATGGCCCTCTTTAACTTCTCAGTGTGAAGTGAACTTTCCTGTTGCAACAAGTTTTATGGAAAGGATCACAAGGAAAGACTCAAGGAAGGCCTATGGCTAACAGTGTGAGAAAATGAAGACTTACTCCGACAACTAGTGAGAAATGGAATCCTATCAACAACCGTGAGTGAGCTTGGAAATACATGCTTTCCAGTAGAGCCTGACTGCAGTCTTGACAAGCGACTCAGAGCAGAAGATCTACGTAAGAAGTAATTCTGATTTGCACAAACTATGAGTACATTTTGTTTTAAGTCACTAAACTTTGAGGTAATAAAGAAAGGAGAGCATTGGGGAAGGAATACATGAACCTAAAATCCTTAGTTGATCAAGCAAGTTGCTCAAATAACAGGAATACTGTACTGGGTGAGTATAACATAAAAATGTTGAATTTTTGTGTCTTTATTCTGAAGGCTCCCGTGTTATGTAAAACTAAGCCCAAATAAAGGACTTTTTTCTCCTACTGTTAACTTCAGTTCACTTCAACCTTTGGAGGAGTGGAAGGAAAATTTTCCTTTGACCCTAAACTAAGACAATGAAACTAAACCAAACAGAACAAAATGAAAACTGAGTAATGTACAGTTGCTAATAATTTAATCATGGAGTTGAAAAATGTAAACAAAGGGCTAAAGATGATTTTCACCCTGCAAATCCCTACAATGCTATTTCTGTTTAGGGAAGAATGTTTTGGAGAACAAAGTGTGTGTGTGTGTGTGTGTGTGTGTGTGTGTGTGTGTGTGTGTGTGTGTGTGTGTGTGTGTGTGTGTGTGTGTGTGTGTGTGTGTGTGTGTGTGTGTGTGTGTGTGTGTGTGTGTGTGTGTGTGTGTGTGTGTGTGTGTGTGTGTGTTTATTTAAGTATTGCTTGTTAGTCCTGGTGCTTGAACTCAGGGCCTAAGGTACTGTCTCTGACCTCTTTTGCTCAAAGCTAGTGCTCTATCACTTTGAGCCAAAGTACTGGTTTTCTGGTGGTTAATTTTCTGCCTAGGCTAGCTTCCAATTATGACTCTCAGATCTCAGCCACTGGAGTAACTAGGATGAGCCACAGGCATTCTGTAGGCTAGTCATTTTAAATATTGACTAAAGATACAAAATATAAAGCTAAAGCAAGCTATATATAAAACACTAGAGACATAAATGTAAAATAACATTCACTGAATATTTAGTCAGGAATGGCTTTTCAATGGTTTATTAATTATTTTGAAGAACACTTCATGAGGTAGTTCCTATTCTCTCAGTTTTTTAAGAAGCCAAATAACTCCTTCAAGATCACACAGCTGTTTTTAAGAGCCAGGATTTTGAATGTAGGCATTGAATTCAAGAGACCAGTATCTGGTAAATAACAGGAATAATTTGTGATTAAATACTGAGGAACTTTTGATGCATATAATTTTTTGTAACTATTTCACTAGCCCTCTAGTTACTTTGACTATAATTTTGCTTTCCTTAAATTCTTCTTGCATAATGAAGCCAGCAAATTGCTTCAATTTTCAAAGGCCTTGTACAAAATAAAGGAAAAACTATTTAGCATGATACATAGGGCTGTGTTTTATCATCCAGGACTCAGAATGAGTCTGTCTGCTACTCCTACCCTAGACTTTGCATTCTTAAAATCTAATTTAAAACAAAAACCCTCAGTACTTGTACTCTGTATATATACTTGGCTGTAAACATACTATGCCTTTTAAGAATTATGTATATTAATCATCTTTCTCCTTTTTCTGGAATGCACCTCATTATCTTTCATTCCTATCTCAAGCATCTCTCCAGATTTTACTTTTTTTTTTTCTGGACAGGTGTGTAATTTTCATGTTCAAGCGGTCATCAACTTCAAACCAGAGGCTGTATCCAGATTTAACTTTATATTCTGTAGGAATCTTCTTCTGAAACACAGAGAAGTGACCCTCTTCTAGCAATACTTAATCATACTTTATTGAAATTGCCTACTTGAGAACTAAACCTTTAATTAAGCTCCTTGAGAACTCTCTACTCCCTTCAAATTACCTGCCACAAATTTTAGCACAACTCAAATCAAGCAATGTTAAGTTGTATCCTAAATTTTGCTAACTACACGACTTTAAATATTTTACTCTGTGTCTGTCTTAAGCATCTATAACTACCTGAATTGTAAAGTTCCTTCCATAAAAGCTATATAAAATATTTCATTTTGGTCCACAGTTAACAATATTTGGTACTTAAGAAATTCTTTACATCAACTTACAGAGTGAACATTTGGGCTGGGAATATGGCTTAGTGGTAGAATGCTTGCCTAGCATGCATGAAGCCCTGGGTTTGATTTCTCAGTACCATGTAAACAGAAAAAGCCAGCTATGCCAGGCGCTGGTGGCTCACGCCTGTAATCCTAGCTACTCAGGAGGCTGAGATCTGAGGATCACGGTTCGAAGCCAGCCTCGGTAGGAAAGACCGTGAGACTTTTATCTCCAATAAAACCACCAGAAAAAAGTGGCGCTGTACCTCAAGTGGTAGAGTGCTAGCCTTGAGCTGAAGAGCTGAGGGACGGCGCCCAGGCCCAGAGTTCAAGCCCCACGACCGACAAAAATAAAATAACTGTGTGGAATCACTGTCCTTTAAGAAATTACCCCCTACCAAAATGTCTCCTACATTAAGGCAATTTTTCTCATAAATTATACAGATACTAACGAAAAGAAAACGACATGGGGGACGTGTAAACAAAGTTCAGTGAAAAAAAAGATAAAAGTAGTGTACTTCTTGATGTTATTTGATCTGAAAATAAAGGCTATATAATTGAGATGCAACTCTACCATTAAATATGGCAATTACCCCTTCCAACGTAATGTAAAATCGGAATTAGTAAAAATACATGGTGGCAATTTCAAAAATCCTTAACTGAAGTAAAAGCAGGAAGGATTTATAATTAGGTGAAGATTGTGGGAGTGATCCAAACACCAGTGTCACCACTTTGTCCAATGATAAAGGAGAACGTGTATCCGTTCAGAATGGTGAAATGCTCAGTACCGGAGCGTATGCTTGGCTAGAAGAGCGCTGGGAGAATGAAGAAACAAAGAATACAGCCACCGACATCATCGGCTTTGGCTTCTTTCCGACCAGAGGAAAGGGAAGGGGACGGGTAAGCGTCAATTCTAGGGCCGACCAAACTTGTCGGTCGCGGGCTCCGGGGGGGGGGAGGGGGAGAGGGGGGCCTCCGCCCCGCCCGGCATCGTCACGCGCGCCTGCGCGGAGCTAGTCGGCGGCCGGGTGGCCCTCGCCCCTCACCTCTTCCCCACCCCCGCCCCCCGCCCCCCGCCCGGAGGGCTCCAAGAAGTTTGTGAGGGCGACGCTGCGGCGCAGCGGGGCTGAAGGAAGGAGGTCGGCCAGGCCTCGGCACTTACTTGGTACTCGATCTCCAGCGAGGCCTTCAGCGGCATGGGCTGGTAGAAACACTCCTTGTGTCCGGCCGGAAGGGTAAAGGTGAAGTCGCTGTCCAAGGAGGGCGTGAAGCCGGCCGCCCCCGGCGGCAGCACTGTGGGCAGCGCGGCCAGGAGGAGCACGGGGAAGGGCAGCCGGTTCTTGTCGCCCATCCCTGCTGGGGCGATCTCAGGCTGAGCGCGCTGAGGAAGGTGTGGGGTGTGGGCGCCGCGTCTCCGCGGCTCCTGGCTGGGCTCCTCGTGGCAGGGATACCCAGAATCTGAAGAAAGTTCTGGTGGCCACAGCGGCGACAAACGAATCCTGCCAAGGGGGAAGCGCTGACCTCCGAAGCGTAGGGACTGAGGGCGGGGCCAGAGGCCCCTTTCCGCCCCCTTCCTCGTAACCATCCCCCGGGCCTCACACCCAGACGGTTGCAGGTTCCCATGGCTTCCCTCCGCCCTCAGGACACACCCCGATAGGCACCGTCGCTGGAATTGTGGGAAATGTAGTCCCAGGCGAGCAGAGCGTGAGCGCTCGGCTACGCTTTCAACTACGATTCCCGGCAAACCATGCGCTTCGCGTCATGCACTGGGCGCCACCGCGGAGGCGGGGCTGCGACGAAGGAGGAGCGTCCCAACGGCTCCCGCGGCGGTTCGAACTCGGGGTGGCTGGGGTTCGCTCGTTCCTTGCCTCGTGTGTCTGAGGCTTCCACGCCGAGGCCTGGGAGAGGGTCCGAGGCTTCCGAGTGCAGACGAGGCGCGTTTGGGCAGGGTCGTCTCTGGCGGGTGAGGGAGGGTGGTCTCTCTCCATCTGGGACTTGGGTGGTGAGAGGGTAACCCGAGGACGAGCGGAAATCGGCCTGCCTGGGGGGCGGGTACCCGAGGGGCGGACGGTCCGCCCGGGCCTGGCTCCTGTAGACGCTGCTGTGCCGATTGTATGTTAGTGGCAAGGATGATGTCAAGTTTTGCTCGGCGCTTTCCACGTGGAAGTGGGATTAAATTGAGTCCAACCGAGCGTTCTTGAGACGGGAGAATGCTGTGGGAAACTATGACCTCTTTCCTGAATGGAAGCGTTTTTCTTTTCCCTACCACATCCATCTTGTTACACATAGGGGGTGTAAAGGCTTGTCTTCTGTGGGATGGTTGTACGTTTACGCCCTTACATATGCAATCTTAGTTAGAGATAAAAGGTGACTTTGTAGGTAGAATGGTGTGCCTTTCCGGGTTCTGACAGGCAACACTGACAGTTTCTTGCCCTTCCCTTTTCTCCCCTCCCCTCTCAAGTTCAAGTGGCTCAAGTAGCAGGTGCTTTGCTACTTGAGCCACTACCCTCCTCCAGTCTCCATTATTAGGATAGGAGCTTAGGTATTTTATTCAATCTCATATTGACTTCCATACCTTAATGGCTGGGATAGCACATTAAAGCTCTCATGTTCAGCCTTTGAGGGTTTTGTTAAGTTTTTGTTGGGGCTGAAGACGAACCTGTGTCCACCCTCAAATGGCTATTAGAACAAGGGTGCAGCTCAACACTTGGCCTATGAAGATAGGTGTTTTTGTTTCTGTGTTTGTTTTGCTCGGTCATGGGGCTTCAGCTCTGGGCCTGGGTGCTTTTCCTGAGCTCTTCAGCTTAAGGCTAACTTTAGCCACAGCACCACCTCCTGTTTTCTGGTGGTTTATTGGAGATGAGAGTCTCACGGCCTTTCCTGCTTGGGCTGGCTTTGAACCGAGATCCTCAGATCTCAGCCTCCCTGAGTAGCTAGGATTACAGGTGTGAGTCACTAGCGCCCGCCTTTTTTTTTTTTTTAAACTATTGCAAATTGAAGTGAGGCAGTCATTTTTTTTTTTTGTAATTTTGTTGATTGTTTAGTTTTCTTTTTTCTTTTTTTAGACTAAAGTATCACTGGTTAGTCCAGGCTAGTCTTAAACGTGCTAGGTAGTCCAGCCTGGACTCAAAGCAATGATTACTCCTGCCTCAGTCTCCCTAGTATTGAGATATTAGCTTGCATCAGACCAGGCTATTTAAAAGCAAAAGCCCCTCTAAGAAATTGAAAATGGGGCTGGGAAGGTGGCTCAGTGGTAGAGCGCTTGCCTTGCATGCCTGAGGCCCTGAGTTTGATTCCTCAGCACCACATAAGCAAAAAGAAAAAAGCCGGAAGTGGCTTGTGGCTCAAGTGGTAGAGCGCTAGCCTTGAGCTGAAGAGCTGAGGGACAGCGCCCAGGCCCAGAGTTCAGGCCCCACGACCGGACCCAAAAAAAAAAAAGAAAGAAATTGAAAATGTTTGTAGATGAAATGTATTCGTGGGCTGGGAAGGTGGCTCCCTGGTAGAGTGCTTGCCTTGCATGCATGAGGCCCTGGGTTCGATTCCTCAGCACCACATATGCAAAAAGAAAAAAAAGGCCAGAAGTGGCGCTGTGGTTCAAGTGGTAGAGCGCTAGCCTTGAGCTGAAGATCCAAGGGACAGCGCCCAGGCCCAGAGTTCAGGCCCCACGACTGGACCCCCCCCCCCAAAAAAAAAAGAAATGTATTTGTTTGTACTTCACAAGAAAACATTTATATGAAAATACACAGAAGTTGAATGTATAGCCTTACTTATGAAACAGCACTTCTTAATTTGTCCCAAATTTTCTTTTGCTTTTTCAACTCTTTCATCCTGTAGGGATTTAGAGATATTGTTGAATAGATAAAGCAGGATGGGAACCTGAACCATTCACTTTGATCTAGGAAAGCCTTCTCACTTGAACAGATGCAACTTTGTGGAAACGGAAAGAAGATATAAACTGTTTTTCTACTGAAATCATAACATCTCATTTAATTTCCTACCACATTTTTGGGGTAAGATAATGAGTTTGTTTTTTCAACCTTCCATCGTACATTTGAGAAATTTGAGTGGGGAATAAATGTACCTACTATTTTAGTGGGATGAAGGCAGTTAGCTGGAAATGTAGCTTAGTTTTGGCATTTATTCATCTAAAATACTGAGCTTTTCTAAATCTACTGCAGCCCTGAACATAATACCTTGGACTTCTAAGTTTATGGAGCTTGTTATTTAGTTAGAGCGTTAAGGGGGATAAAAGGGGCTACACTGGAAAGGTAAATGGGACCTGAGAGAGGAATGAAATTGTAATATTTGCAGGAAGATCTGGAGAATGAGTAGAGATACTAATACTTTTTTACTTTGATAATTGCAATAATAAAGTGCTGGTTATTATTGTGATTTTTGTGTGCATGTGCAGTGAAGAGTCTTCACAAGCCTAGAGAGGCTCATCAGTGGAAGAAACAAATGCTTGTCTTCATATAGTTCTGTCAAAATTGTTTTGATCCATGATTATCACTTACATTTTTTTTTTAATGTATAACCATTGTGAATGGGAGGAGATAACTTATATGGTCACAAATTGCCTTCTAAGAAAATATGAAAGACTGTAATAACGTCAGATACCCAGACCTGCGAACAAGTATGAAAATCCAGGCATCTCTTATTGAAGTAGATAAACTAATGATAAATTACTAAAGTACAGCTAAATAATTAAAACATCATTTAATCCAGATGATCTACATTCAAATCTTGGTTTGAGTCTGGCAATGTGGCTTAGTGGTAGAGTGCTTGCCTAGCATGCATGAAGCCCTGTGTTCTATTTCCTTAGTACCACATAAACAGAAAAAGCTGAAAGTAGTACTGTGGCTCAAGTGATAGAGTGTTAGCTTTGAGCACAGAGATTCTTAGGGATAGTGCCCAGGCCCTGAGTTCAAGCCCTAGGACTGGCAAAAATAAATAAATAAATAAATGTTGGTTTGATCATTTAGTGGTCTTGAACAAATTAATTTGGTTTACTCATAGTCTTAATTTTTGACATTGAGTAAAAATGCTTTGTTTACATACTTGTTAGGAAGATTGCATATGCTTAGAAAAGAGGAAACTATAATGACTGGACCCTAAAATGTAAATTTGTCCCATTGAAATTGCACTGAACAGAAGTGGTGCCGAGGCTCCAGTGGTAGAGTGCTAGTCTTGAGCTGAAGAGCACAGACAGTGCCCAGGCCCAGAGTTCAAGCCCCACGATCGCCAAAAAAGAAAAAAAAAAAAAAAAAGAAAGAAATTGCACTGAACTTTCCATTGTGACTTTACACTGCAGAGGAATTCATTGTTATTGTTTTAAATTCCCATGAATGATTTCACAACATTTGATATAAGACATGTGTTAATGTGTTTCATTCTATTACTGTGGAATATTTTGACCGTTTCTTTTTTTGGGGGGGGGGGTCTGGTCGTGGGGCCTGTTTCTACAATGAGTCAAGGTACAAGATCTCTCTTTTTTTTCAAAAAAGAAATGGAATCTAGTTCATCAGATTACTGTAATAAAGACAATGAAGAAGAAAGTTTACTTGCAAATGTTGCTTCATTAAGACATGAACTAAAGAGAACAGAATGGAACTTGCACAATTTGGGGGAAGAGTTATCCAGGTAAGTAAAATTACATTTTGAATTCAGAGTATTTAAGTTATACAATGCTTAGATTTCATTGTCATATGTTATATTTAAATATGTCCCTGGAATAAGATATATTTTTCTCATCCATAACTTTATTAAGTATCTATGGTATGTACAATCCTGTGTTAAAGATTAAGAGAATACATGGAAATGGGGCTGTGGCTCAAGTGATAGAGTGCTAGCTTTGAGCACAGAAAGGCTCAGGGATAGCATCCAGGCCCTGAGTTCAAGCCCCACTACTGACACACACATACAAAAAAAAAAATAAGATTAAGAGAATATAAAGATGAATTGTTGAAGCCGGGCGCTGGTGGCTCACGCCTGTAATCCTAGCTACTCAGGAGGCTGAGATCTGAGGATCGCGGTTCAAAGCCAGCCCGGGCAGGAGAGACCGTGAGACTCCTATCTCCAATAAAAAACCACCAGAAAACCGGAAGTGGCGCTGTAGCTCTTGAGCTGAAGAGCTGAGGGACAGCGCCCAGGCCCAGAGTTCAAGCCCCACGACCGACAAAAAAAAAAAAAAAGATGAATTGTTGAAATGGTACTGTTTCTCACAGACTTTTACAAACTCATGGTAGTGAAAAGAAAGGAATTACAAGTAATTTTCTGGTTGAGAAAAAATAATGTAAGAGATGAGTCATTAATTAATTAATTTTTGCCAGTCCTGGGGCTTGAACTTAGGGCCTGGGCACTGTCCCTGAGGTTCTTTTGGTTAAGACTAGCCATGCTACCACTTAAGCCACAGCTTCACTGTCAGCCTTTTTGGTACTTTATTGTAACTAAGAATATTGCAGATATTCCTGCTAGCTTGGAACCATTATCCTTAGATCTCAGCCTCCTGTGTAGCTAGGATTATAGGCATAAGCCAATAGGCTGAGGCTTTTTTTTTTTTGCTTGTCTTGGGCTTTGAACTCTGGGCCTGAGCAATGTCCCTAAGCTCCTTTTGCTCAAGACTAGAATTCTACCACTTGATCCACAATACCACTTCTGGCTTTTTCTATGATTAATTGAAGATAAGAGTCTCATGGACTTTCCTGCTGGGGCTGGCTTTGAAGTAAGATCCTCAGATCTCAGTATCCTGAGTAGCTAGGATTACAGGCATGTGCCACCAGCACCTAGCACTTTTTTTTTTTTTTTTGGGTCCGGTCATGGGGCCTGAACTCTGGGCCTGGGCGCTGTCCCTCAGCTCTTCAGCTCAAAGCTAGCGCTCTACCACTTGAGCCACAGCGCCACTTCCGGCTTTTTTCTTTTTGCTTATGTGGTGCTGAGGAATCGAACCCAGGGCCTCAGGCATGCAAGGCAAGCGCTCTACCACTGAGCCACCTTCCCAGCCCTGCACTTTTTTTTTTTAAGTAAAGTTAAATTGACAGTTGGAAACACTGTTTTATATATATATATATATATATATATATATATATATATATATATATATGTATGTATGTATGTATGTATGTCTATATAATATGTATATGTATACATGTGTATAAAGTGTGTATACATATACATGTTATATAATTACATATTATGTAATATGTATACACAAATACATTATATTTGAAAACACACACGGACCTCTGATAGTTAATCCATTTTTGAGGGGTGGGGTTGAATTCAGGGTCTTAACTTGCTAGGCAAGTGCTTTACTTCTTAAGGCACTCTTAGTCCTTTTTTCTTTTTTTTAAGTTACAAGACTGGGATTTGAACTTGGTGCCTGACACTCTCACACATTGGCTATTGCTCTACCAACTGAGCCATGCCTCCCACACCAAGAATTAGTTATTTCACCCCTTCCTTCCTTCCTTCATTTTATTTTCTTTTATTTTTGTCAGTCATGGGACTTAAACTGAGCTTTTTAGCTCAAGGCAAGTGCTCTATCACAGTGCCACTTCTGGTTTTCTGGTAGTTAATTGTAAATAAGAGTCTTGTGGACTTTCCTTCTTGGGCTGGCTTTGAACTGCAATCCTCAGATCTCAGCCTTCTGAGTAGCTAGGATTACAGGCCTGAGCCTCCAGCACCTGGCCTGTCTTTCTTTTTCTCTCTTTCTCTCTTTCTTTCCTTCTTTCTTTTTTTTTCTTCCTTCCTTCTTATATTTCCTTTTTCTTTAGTGTTTTTCAAATAAGGGCTTAAGTTTATTCCCAGACTAGCTTGAACTATTATCTTCCTATTTACATTGCTCCTGTAGCTGAGCAGGCAGGTGCATACCACCATATCCAGCTTTTTATAGGAAAAGATGCCATCCCTCTTTCTACTTGAGCTGACCTAGAACCAAAGTCTTCCCACTCTCAAATTTCCCAGTGTCTGGCAGTTAACCATACCTGCAGTTAGTTTTTTGTAAAGATGATAATTCATGAAAGCCAGTGTCCTAACCTATAATGTAAGATAAAATTTTCTAAACATTTTAATATAATTCTCAGTTTAGCAGCAAAAAAGGGGTATTAGATAATGTGTACATATTAAGAAAAGACCTTTAATGTTTTAGGAACCAGGATAAATTATATATTTGGGGCTTTATTAATCTTTTGTTATTGTAACTGGTATTTGAATCCTAACATGATTCTAGCATACAGGCTTAGGAAACAGATACCTTGTTTTAAACTAGTTTAAAACTAGTGGCTTATTGAAAAATTAGTAGAAACATTGACTTATGTTCCTGACTATGTATCTAATTGTCAGAATAATTGCCAGTTATTTTCTATTTTTATTTAATATATAGCGATTTGTAGTAAATACTGTGTAAGAACTAAATTATATATTCTTTTTTTCTCTAGTGCTAGTCCAAGTGAAAATTCTGATTTTACCTCTAATCCCTCAAGATCAGAAAGGCTTATTTTGGAAGATCTTACTCAACCTTGCCACTCAGGAATTTTGAATTATTCACCTTTTAAGAAACTTTCTAAAGCATCTGATAGTACTGATTTTCAAAAAAAGTCACGAGATAAGGTTATTTTTTGACTTGTCTACTTAAAAGTAGCTTTACTTGTATTTAAAATAATTATTAAAGTATTTAAAACTATTTCAAATAGTTTTTCTTTGCCTTTTTATCTAAATGCCTTTTATGTATTTTTAATACTCTTTACCATGATGTTCAAGAATTTAAACATAATTGTTCTTTTGTGTCTTAACAATAACGTAAGTTATTTTTAAGCATGTACTTGTTATCTTTTCTTAAGCAAATTAACCCCTCAATTTGAGCACTCTATATATAATTATATATCAAGTAACATATATTCATTGTTAAGCCTTGATCAAGTGTGATGTGATAGCACAACACTATTTCTTTTTTTGGGGGGAGGGGAGGGGTCCGGTTGTGGGGCGTGAACTCTGGGCCTGGACACTGTCCCTCAGCTCTTCAGCTCAAGGCTAGTGCTCTACCACTTGAGCCACAGCGCCACTTCCGGCTTTTTTCTTTTTGCTTATGTGGTGCTGAAGAATGGAACCCAGGGCCTCATGCATGCAAAGCAAGCACTCTACCACTGAGCCACCTTCCCAGCCCCACACAACACTATTTCTTTTCTTTTTTTGGTCAGTTGTGGGGCCTGAACTCTGGGCCTGGGCACTTTCCCTCAGATCTTCAGTTCAAGGCTAGCACTCTACCACTTGAGCCACAGCGCCACTTCCAGGTTTTTTCTGCTTATATGGTGCTGAGGAATGGAACCCAGGGCCTCATGCATGCAAGGCAAGCACTCTACCACTGAGCCACCTTCCCAGCCCCACAACACTATTTCTTTACCCCTAAAGTTATCAGTGTCTGGAGTCAGGACTTCAGTTCCAGCTTTTTCTAATTGGAGATAGAGAATTTCATTAGAACTCTTCCTCAGATCTCAGTAGCTAGAATTTTATTTATTTATTTTTTTGGTTGGTTGTGGGGCTTGAATTCTGGACTTGGGTGCTGTCCCTGTACTCTTCAGCTCAAGCCTAGCACTCCCCCAGTTTTGAGACATAGAACCACTTCCAGTTTTCTGGTGGTTTATTGGAGATAAGAGTCTCAAAGACTTTACTGCCCAGACTGGCTTTGAACCGAGAACCTCAGATCTCAGCCTCCTCAGTAGCTAGGATTACAGGTGTGAGCCACCGATGGCTGGCTTAGTAGCTAGGATTTACTTTGGGTCCGGTTGTGGGGCCTGAACTGTGGGCCTGGGCGCTGTCCCTCAGCTCTTCAGCTCAAGGCTAGCATTCTACCACTTGAGCCACAGCGCCATTTCTGGCTTTTTTTTTCTTTTTGTTTATGTGGTGCTGAGGAATCGAACCCAGGGCCTCATGCATACAAGGCAAGCACTCTACCACTGAGCCACCTTCCCAGCCCAGTAGCTAGGATTTAAATGAGAGCAGAGACATGGCACTCAGCTTCTTTCTTCCCTTCCCTCTCCGTGTTTGTGTGTGTGTGTGTGTGTCTGTGTCTGTGTGTGTCTGTGTCTGTGTCTGTATGTACATATGTACATACAGGTGTACACCAGTCCTGGGCTTGAACTCAGGACCTGGCACTGTCCCTGAGCTTTTTTGCTCAAGGCTAGTACTTTACCATTTGAGCCACAGCTCCACTTCTGGCTTTCTTGGGGGTTAATTGGAGATAAGTCTCATGGTCTTTCCTGCTTGGGCTGACTTCAAACCACTGTCTTCAGACCCCTCCTAGTTTTCTGTTTATCCTTTTGCTTCCCTTTTCATGCTCAATTGATATAAAGATATACTTCCCAACTGGGTGGAAAGTATAGATGGGAGGATGGTAGTCCAGTCGGGTTAGGGTAAAAAAATGAAGCACTATTCAGAATATAATGAAATCCAAAAGAGCTGGACATGTGGCTCAAGTGGTAGAGTGCCTGCCTAGCAAACACAAAGCTGTCAGTTTGAACCCCAGTACCATTGAATAAATAGATAAAATTAACTTACAGAAACAGTGCTTTCACCCACTACTGAGATTGTTCAGTCCCTGATGTGTTTGTATTGATTTGTTTCTGGTGGTAGCTTGTCCTAAAATGTGTGTAGAAAGCAAGGTATTTTATGATAAAATTGTTGTGTAGTGCATGCTTTGTGTGAAATTCAGAGGGAAACCCAGATTCATTGATTAACAATGCCAAAAATGCAAGTAACCAGCCATTGTTGAAAGGACAGTGGTGCTATTTCTCTTTTGTGGCCTTTTATTAGACTTCTGTTGCCCAGAAATCCATTTTATTGGGAACCCATTTTCCACCTGGTCTTTCCTGACAGGGTTTTTTTCTACTTTAAACAGTTTCTAAATAAAATTCTGTATTTCAAGAAAATAAAAAAAAGAAACAGTGCTTTGAAAATCATAATTAATGAAAATTAAGATAATTTATTTCAAAGTACAGATCAAAGTTTTACTTTTAGGTGGCATATGGGTTTCTTTCATTTATTACCACTTACGGACAATGTAGCTATGATTACATTTACTTCTTCAGGTGCAAAAATATAAAAATTTCTACCTACTTTATGCCCAGGAATGATATTGTTGGTTGGTTTTACTGGATGATACTGAGTAGTTTCATAAAATGTACCACTGTTTTGTATGTTATCCCTAAGTATACTTATAACATCTGTAGAGAGTACTGATTGTCTCACATATTTCTATGAATACTAATATTTTAAGGGCTGGGAAGGTGGCTCCGTGGTAGAGCGCTTGCCTTGCATGCCTGAGGCCCTGGGTTCGATTCTTCAGCACCACATAAGCAAAAAGAAAAAAGCCAGAAGTGGCGCTGTGGCTCAAGTGGTAGAGTGCTAGCCTTGAGCTGAAGAGCTGAGGGACAGCACCCAGGCCCAGAGTACAAGCCCCATTACTGGACCCAAAAAAAAATTGTGGATACTAATATTTTAACTCACTTTCTTGACCTATTGTTATTTTAATGCCATTTTGATGTTATTTCCCATTAATTATATTTAATCTTCAAATAAAATAAAATTTCTCTTTTTTTTTTTAAGGTATCTTTTTCATCAACTATGGATCAGGAAATTAAAAGCCTTCGAGAGAAACTTAACAAACTCCGGCAACAGAATGCTTGTTTGGTCACACAGAATCATTCTTTAATGACTAAAATAGAATCTGTCCACTTTGAATTAACACAGTCAAAAGCAAAAGTATGTACTTTGAAGTGATGAGTATGCCAACAGAAAATAGTCATCATTAAGATTTATTGTGAAGAAATAGTCTTGTGTTATATATAGAAATTTTATGCGGATATTAAATTGTATATATATGCTAACACTGTCAGTATGTTATGAAATTCCCTTTATATCTGAAAATTGTTTAGGTAGACTTTATAGTTTTGCATTTAGATAAATCAGTTTCTTTTTTCTTTTTCTTTTTTTTGGGTGGGGCTTGAACTCTGGGCTTGGGCGCTGTCCCTCAGCTCTTCAGCTCAAGGCGAGTGCTCTACTGCTTGAGCCACAGCACCACTACTGGTTTTCTAGTAGTTTATTGTAGATAAGAGTCTCACGGACTTTTCTGCCCTGGCTGGCATTAAATCATGATCTTCAGATCTCAGCCTCCTGAGTAGCTAGGATTACAGGTGTGAGCCGCCTGTACCCAGCATAAATCAGTTTCTTAAAGTCTTAGAATTATCAATTTGTATGTACTTCTTTCTTTTTTTTTTTCCCCCCGGTCGTGGGGCTTGAACTCTGGGCCTGGGCGCTGTCCCTCAGCTCTTCAGCTCAAAGCTAGTGCTCTACCACTTGAGCTACAGCGCCACTTCCAGTTTTCTGGTGGTTTATTGGAGATTAGAGTCTCATGGACTTTCCTGCCCAGGCTGGCATTGAATCATGATCCTCAGATCTCAGCCTCCTGAGTAGCTAGGATTACAGGTGTGAGCCACCGGCGCCCAGCTGTACTTATTTCTTATTCAAAGAAAGGATAGCTTATTTTTCTACCTTTTTAAGAGAAAACATTTTGATACTTGAAAAGTTAAAAAGCAAAAAAATAGCTTGGCATTGGTGGCTCATGCCTGTAACCCTAGCTCCTTAGGAGGCTAATATCTGAGAATCATGGTTAGAAGCAAGCCTGGGCAGGAAAGTCTATGAGATTCTTATCTCCAATTAATCATAGAAAAAGCTGGAAGCATTGCTACAGTTATAGCTTTTCACTGATAATTTTTGATGGAATTATGTTTTATTATGTGACAATAGCATAATTTGAGGAATGATTGCTCTATTTAAATAGCTTCCTATGTTTTTACTGTATTAAACAACAGCAGCAGCAACAAAGAACTTGGCATGTCCAATAATAGAGACCTGGTAAAGTAAATTGTGATATGCCTACAAAGTAGTTGCAATAAAGCCTTTTTCAGAAAAATGATATACATTAGTACCAAAATGCAATGTAACATGAGAAGATGATGAAGTCTAAATGATGTGAGATATATAAAGCACTTAGTACTGTGTCTGTACATACTCAGCACAGTTACTTAATTTAGTAGTGTAAAACCTTTACAGAGCAGTACATATGTGCATAATCATTATTTTTGCTTTTTATAAAAACTTTGTATGTTTGTATGTGAGATTGACATATAAAATACAGAATAGGGCTGGGAAGTTGGCTCAGTGGTAGAGCGCTTGCCTTGCATGCATGAGGCCCTGGGTTCAATTCCTCAGCACCACATAAGCAAAAAGAAAAAAGCCGGAAGTGGCGCTGTGGCTCAAGTGGTAGAGTGCTGGCCTTGAGCTGAAGAGCTGAGGGACAGCGCCCAGGCCCAGAGTTCAGGCCCCACGACCGGACCCCCCCCAAAAAAATAATAAAATAAAATACAGAATAGAAAGACTTCATATTGTTTACTTCAGGAGAGATTGGAAGATTGGAGTGGGGTTTTATTATTTACTTTTACACTCTTGCTTATTTTGTTTCTTGGCAATACTGAACCCAGGACCTTAGCACTTGCTGTGCAGGTGCCCTACCACTAGAGCCAGGCGCCCAGCACCACACTTTGCTTATTGTGTAGATTTTGTGAGTAGGTGTAATAGTACAGGTCTGGGAAAGCTTCATTTTTCTTTTCTGTTTTTAAAATACTAAAGTAGTATTGGGATTATTTTTTTCTGACCAAGGAGAAAAGTAGAAACTGGTACAAAACTTCTTGGGCGTTTGGGTTATCTCCTGGATAGATTTCCAGAGGCCAAATGACAAAATGTAGGAAAAGAATGGTTTTCAGGCATTTGTAGCACTGTTTCTTTTCTGATTAGATCCACTCTTCAAAATTCTGCTTTTTCAATCTTTCTGTAATTGGAGTTTTTTAAGTCACTTCCTTGCCTGTTTGAAATATGTTAATTTATTTTCTTCCCAATTCATGATTAAATTCTAGGGTGAAAATTATTTTATGTTAGAATTTATAGAGCATTGGTTTTTACATTTTCCACTGCTGCTTTGCAAAGTTGGATGCTTTTGTGAATTCTTTCCTTAGCATGTAATTATGTGTCTATTTGTTTTTTGCTTTGTAGCTTTTTAGGATTTTTCCCTCTTTTTTTGATGTTTTAAAATTTCATATCAATATACCTTTGTTGTTGTTGATTTTTTTGTTTGTTTTTTTGTTTTTTGCCAGTCATGGGGCTTGAACTCTGGTCTTGGGCCCTATCCCTGTGCTTTTCAGCTCAAGGCTAGAGCTCTACCACTTGAACCACAGTGCCACTTCCGGTTTTCTAGTAGTTTATTGGAGATAAGAGTCTCACAGACTTTCCTGCCCGGGCTGGCTTTGAACCTTGATCCTCAGATCTCAGCCTCCTGAGTAGCTAGGATTACAGGCATGAGCCACCAGTGGGTGTCCTGCTAACTTTTGTTTTTTTTTAAGTCTGAGACCTGAACTCAAATTTAGTACCTGTCTCTCATTGGCTAGCGCTCTACCAATTGAGCCATGCCTCCAATCCTTGAAAAGAACTATACTGCATCAAGATGTCATTAACTTAAAAAAAAAAATAGTAAGAGCCAAAATAAAAGACTCAATAGAAGTGTAAAAAACAATGTTGAAGAAATCTACTGAAATGAAACATAGCTTACATTTATCAAGCAAAAATACTGGAAGATGTAGAGGGCAAAACCCAAGCCTTAGTAAGCAGGAAAAAAAAATCTAAGAAAACAAAATATAAGGAAGAAAATTCCATCACTGTATGGAATGATACAAGAAAAACTGAGATAAACAGAAGTTTCCAGCTTGAAAGGGTCCTCATATACTCAATACATGTAATAAAGGATTTTTCAAAAACCTAAGATGAACATTTTGTAGAGAACTTACCTAACAATTTAAGTTCAAACCCTGTCCTACAAAAACAACAACAGCCAGGCGCCAGTGACTCACGCCTGTAATCCTAGCTACTCAGGAGGCTGAGATCTGAGGATTACGGTTCAAAGCTAGCCCGGGCAGGAAAGTCCGTGAGACTCTTATCTCCAGTAAATCACTAGAAAACTGGAAATGGTGCTGTGGCTCAAGTGGTAGAGCACTCACTGTGTGCTGAAGAGCTGAGAGACAGGGCCCAGGCCCAGAGTTCAAGCCCCATGACCGTCAAAAAATAAAAAAAAGAAATTCTGAGGCTAACAGCTTTATATTGACTCTACTGTTTATCACTCTACTTCCTCCCTCCTCATCTTTCTTTCTAGTGCCCTAGAACCCCAGGCTCTCCTGTTCCATGTCTTCAGATAGTAAACTTTCTGCTGCTTTTCTATAGAGAATAGGAATTTATCTTCTTTAATGTTTGGGACTTTACTCCTATCTTTATTGTACCTCATGCCTACATGTCCTAACCATACTTTTCAGGGATAGTTATTATTGATATTTTGATTATTAATGTTAGAATAGTTCTCTTCCATACCATTTAAGTTGTAGATTCCTACTGTGCTGTAAAAGTTGTACTTCCTTTATCTTCCAGGATATAGGATTACTATGCTTTTCTTCATTATGTTTTCTCTACTAAGCATGCATTCTAAAATTTGTTTTTAAATAATTAACATCTCAATAAGTACTTTCTTACATAATTTTATACGCTGATATTTTGTATTTATTACCCCATTTATGTGAAATTAATCTTAGATGATGTCAGTTGATATTGTTTTTCCCAAATACAAAATTATTAATACTAATACTAGTTAGGTATGATGGAAGGAGCTTACATACTGAGATTGTATTGTAATAATACATTTATGTAAATATTGATCAATAGTATAGATGGGTGAATGTTACATTTGGACCTCCTTATCTGATAGGAAAAAGGTTAAAGGCCAACTAGATAATTTTCCTGAAATGAAGTAGTCTTAAAAATTGCTTTGGTGTTTCAGATTGCTGTGCTTGAGTCTGTTCAACAACAGGCATCCAATGTCCCGATCTTAGAAGAACAGATTATAAACTTGGAAGCTGAAGTTTCGGCTCAAGATAAAGTTTTAAGGTAAACATAGTTTTGAAGCTTTAAATTTATGCTTTTTTACATCTCTTTCTACTTGTTGGTATGGATTGAACTCAAAGCTTCATACCTGCTAGGTCAAGTGTTCTTCCACTAAATTCAGTCCTTTGGATATTCTGTCTTATTAGTACTTATCCTTCACTCCCACTCCAGTAAGATTATTGGCCCTTAGTAATGTATTACAGCTTGTTGTAAGCCAATAATAACTTCTCTTGGTTAAAGTTTACATGTTACAAATAGGGACTAAAAAGGCTAAATCTAAGCTGGCATGCTTATTTACATCCCTTTATTAAATGTGAATTAGATTGTGGGGATAACCTAGTGAGAGTACTTTCTTTTTTTTTTTTTTTATTTATTTTTGGGTCCGGTCGTGGGGCCTGAACTCTGGGCCTGGGCGCTGTCCCTCAGCTCTTCAGCTCAAGGCTAGCACTCTACCACTTGAGCCACAGTGCCACTTCCGGCTTTTTTTTCTTTTTGCTTATGTGGTGCTGGGGAATTGAACCCAGGGCCTCATGCATGCAAGCTAAGCCGCTCTACCACTGAGCCACCTTCCCAGCCCGAGAGCATTTTCTTTACATGTGAATTGCAGGCATATCTTAGTGATAGATTGCTTTCAACATGTATGAGGCCTTGAGTTTAAAACAAATAGTACTGAAGGAAAGGCTAAGTGGTTGAACACTTGCTTATTACCAAGTACAGGGCCTTGATTTTAAACTCTAGTGCTGCCAAAATAAAATCATTTTTCATACCATCTAGTAAAATCTTCATATGCTACCATATACTCAATACTTCAATGTTTGTAAGAAATAAAATACAAGGAATCAGTTATTGTATCATTGATTCTTTTTTTGCCTTGAATAAAATTGGATTGGTGGTACATACTAAATAGTTTACTAGGCTGTTTGATTCTCAATGTACAGTATTTCTTTCTTCTTGGAGGGTTACTGGAGTTTTAATCTGAAATTAGCAGTATTAGAAGTGGTGCTGTGGCTCAAGCAGTAGAGCACTTGCCTTGAGCTGAAGAGCACAAGGACAGCGCCCAGGCCCAGAGTTCAAGCCCCAGGACAAAAAAAAAAAAAATTAATGAAATTAGCAGTATTAGCATCGTTTGGGAACTTTTTAGAAATGCTAACTCAGTTCTTACCTCAGTCTTATGAACCACAAGCTCTGGAAGGCAGTAACCAGAAATCTGTATTTTAATTAAGTTCTGCAGAAGAGCCTAATAGATACCTAAGATATCTTTCAATTCTGTAGGTTGTTTTTGTTTTGCTTTGTTTTGTTTTTTGTTTTTGCTGGTCCCTAAGGCTTGAACTCAGGGCCTGGGCTCTTTCCTGAGCCTCTCTATGCTCAGGACTAGTGCTCAACCGCTTGAGCCACAGCACCACTTCTGTTTTTTCTCTGAGTAGTTTATTGGAAATAAGAGTCTTACAGACGGGGCTGGGAAGGTGGCTCAGTGGTAGAGTGCCTGCCTTGCATGCCTGAGGCCCTGGGTTCGATTCCTCAGCACCACATAAGCAAAAAGAAAAAAGCCGAAAGTGGCGCTGTGGCTCAAGTGGTAGAGTGCTAGCCTTGAGCTGAAGAGCTGAGGGACAGCGCCCAGGCCCAGAGTTCAGGCCCCACAATCGGACCCCCCCCCCCCCAAAAAAAAAAAAAAGGTCTTACAGACTTTCCTTCCTGGCCTGGCTTTGAACTGGGATCCTCAGATTTCAGCCTCCTAGGATTACAGGATTGAGCCACCAGCTCTCAGCAAGTCTATCGGCTTTATAGTACATTTTCTTTGTTTTATATCTATATGTGTATATTATTTAAATTTTATTCTTAGGGTTTTTTTTTTCTATATTTGGCTATTGCAAATCTCTTCCTGTTCTGTTCATTGCTACAATACAAGAAGGTACTAAAGGTTTTTGTTTGGGGTTGCACTGAAGGCTCTGTGCTTGGTACACATATCCCTTGCCAGTTAAACCATGTCCCAATTCCTTTTTGGTTTCATTTCTTTAATCTTCCTGTTTATGCTTCCCATGTAGTTGGGATAACAGATTTGTACACTACATATACCACATGAGATGCTTACCCCTATAATCCTACCTACTCAGGAGGCTGAAATCTGAGGATCTAAGGATTGAAGTTTGAAGTTAGCCTAGGCAGGAAAATCTGTGATACACTTACTCGCAATTAATTACCAAAAAGCCAGAAGTGGAGCTGTGGCACAAGTGGTAAAGTGGTAGCCTTTAGGAAAAATGCTGAGACATCACTCAAACACATACTCTCTCTCTCTCTCTCTCTTTCTCTCTCTCTCTCTCTGTCTTTGTCTCTGTCTCTCTCTACAGTAGAAGCCAGGTACTTAAGCTGTGGCTCAAACCTGCACTCCTAACTCAAGGCTAACACTCTACCACTTGAGCCACAGCTCTACTTATGATTAATTTGGTAGTTAATTGGAGATGAGAGTCTCCTGCCTGAACTATTTTTTTTTTTTAACTGCAACCCTCAGATACCAGCTTTCTGCAATCCTCAGATAGCAGCTTTCTGAGTTTCTAGGATTATAGGTGTGAGCCACAGGCACCCAGCTTGAAAATATTATTTTATTCCTTATAAAAATTCTTAGTTGCTGGTTGCCGGTGGCTCACGCCTATAATCCTAGCTACTCAGGAGGCTGAGATCTGAGGATCATGGTTCAAAGCCAGTCCGGGCAGAAAAGTCTGTGAAACTCTTATCTCCAATAAACCACCAGGAAAATTGAAGTGGCGTTGTAGCTCAAGTGATAGAGCGCTAGCCTTGAGCTGAAGAGCTGAGAGACAGCGCCCAGCCCAGAGTTCAAGCCCCACAGTCAAAAAAAAAAAAAAAAATTCTTAGTTGAGCTGGGCATTGGTGGCTCACTCCTATAATCCTAGCTACTCTGGAAGCTGATATCTGAGGATTGTGGTTCAAAGCCAATCCAGACAGGAAAGTCCATGAAACTCTTATCTCCAATTAACCACCAGAAAACTGGAAATAGAGCTGTATCTCAAAGTGGTAGAGCACTTGCCTTGAGCTAAAGAGCTCAGGGACAGCACCAAGGCCCTGAGTTCAAGCCCCTTGGCCAACAGTCATGGGGCCTGAACTCTGGGCCTTGGCACTGTCCCTCAGCTCTTCAACTCAAGGCTAGCACTCTACCACTTGAGCCACAGCGCCACTTCCAGCTTTTTTTCATTTTTGCTTATGTGGTGCTGAGGAATCGAACCCAGGGCCTCATGCATGCAAGGCAAGCACTCTACCACTGAGCCACCTTCCCAGCCCTCAAAAAGATTCTTTTTTTTTTTTTTTTTTTTTTTTTGGGGTCCGGTCGTGGGGCCTGAACTCTGGGCCTGAGCGCTGTCCCTCAGCTCTTCAGCTCAAGGCTAGTGCTCTACCACTTGAGCCACAGCGCCACTTCCGGCTTTTTTTTTCTTTTTGCTTATGTGGTGCTGAGGAATCGAACCCAGGGCCTTGAGCATGCAAGGCAAGCGCTCTACCACTGAGCCACCTTCCTAGCCCCTCAAAAAGATTCTTAATTGAATCCAGGCACCCCTCTCTCTCTCTCTCTCTCTCTCTCTCTCTCTCTCTCTCTCTCTCTCTCTCTCTCTCTCTTCTTCTTATTTTGCCAGTCCTGGGGCTTGAACCCAGGGGCTGGGCACTGTCCCTGAGCTTCTTTTGCTCAAGGCTTGAACCATGGCACCACTTCTGGCTTTTTCTGTTTATATGGTACTGAGGTATTGAACCCAGGGCTTCACGTATGCTAGGCACTGTATCACTAAGGCACATTCCCAACCCCAGGCACCCCTCTCTCAGGCCTATAATCCTAACTTCTTGGGCCTCTGAGATCAGGAGGATGGAGGTTCAAGGCCAGTCTGGATAGAACAGTCCATGAGACTCCCATTGTAACAGAAGAAATTTTGTGTGGTGATATGTGCTTATCAACTCAGCTACAGTGGGAAGCTCAGCAGAACTTATGACCCTATATCCAAAATAACTTGTGTAAAAAAGGGCTCCAGGCATGGCTTGATGGTAGAATACTGGTCTAGCAAGTATGAGTCACTGAGTTTAACTACCTCATTTATTGACAAAAATGAGTTAGTTGATACAGTATGAATATGCCTTTTACTCTATGTTATTACGTGTGTATTCTTTTAACTCACTGATTTAAAAGTAATAGAATTCCTAATGTTACATTATTCTGGTATATTTATAGTAATTTCTTTAAAATTCCCATTTTTAGAGAAGCAGAAGAAAAATTAGAGCAGAGTCAAAAAATGGTAATTGAAAAGGAAAAAAGTTTGCAGGAGTGCAAAGAGGAATGTATTAAGTTGAAGGTGGATTTACTTGAACAAAGTAAACAAGGAAAAAGGTATGTGAGATGTTTCTGTTTATTTTGTGGTGCTGTGTTCCTGGACCTTAATTGTGCTTGGCAAGTGCTCTACTATGCAACTACATCCTCAGTAATTTTAGTACAGAAAATGTTGCTTCTTTAGTTATTCCTTATGAAGCAACATTTATTACTTTTTTGGACTTAACTACTCAATTACTTTTATTCAGTTTGTCTTTTTTTTTGCCAGTCTTGGGGCTTGAACTCAGGGCTTAAGCACTGCCCTTGAGCTTTTGCTCAAGGCTAGCACTCTACCAGTTGAACAACACCACAATTTTTGGCTTTTGCTGTTTATGCAGCACTGAGGAATTAACCCCAGCACACTACCACCAAGCCACATTTCCCAGCCCTCAATATGTCTTTAAATTTTAGAGCTGAACGACAAAGGAATGAAGCACTATATAATGCTGAAGAGTTAAGTAAAGCTTTCCAACAATATAAAGAAAAAGTGGCCGAAAAACTGGAAAAGGTAAGAGGCAGTTGTACAAATTTAATATTTTGTATTACTATTTTTTAAAAATAAAGGTATATATATATATATATATATATATATATATATATATATGTGCAATGTGTTTATGTTTAAAGAATAAAGTAATTTTTAGGATTTTATTCATAATAAAATATTAAAATAGAATCTTTTTTGGTGGTGGGGAGGTCTGGTCGTGGGGCCTGAACTCTGGGCTTGGGCACTGTCCCTCAGCTCTTTTAGCTCAAGGCTAACCTCTACCACTTGAGCCACAGCGCCACTTCCGGCTTTTTTTCTTTTTGCTTATGTGGTGCTGAGGAATCAAACCCAGGGCCTCAGGCATGCAAGGCAAGCGCTCTACCACTGAGCCACTTTCCCAGCCCCTAAAATAGAATCTTAAATTTATTTTTGTCTTTTTTTTTTTTTGAGACAATATCTTCCTATGCTTTCCAGGTTGATCTTAACTCAAGGTTCTCCTGCCTCAGCCTCTCAAGTAGCTGGGATTACATGCATATACCACTATGTCCAGCAAAACAAAACAAAATCGAAAATACCAATTAAGGATAATATTTACCAGTCTGTTATTTTTTTTTTTTTTTTTTTTTTGCCAGTCATGGTGCCTGAACTCTGGGCCTGGGCACTGTCCCTCAGCTCTTCAGCTCAAGGCTAGCGCTCTACCACTTGAGCCACAGCACCACTTCCAGCTTTTTCTGCTTATGTGGTGCTGAGGAATTGAACCCAGGACCTCATGCATGCAAGGCAAGCACTCTACCACTGAGCTACCTTCCCAGCCCCACCAGTCTGTTATTATCAACACAAAATTTCTTTTTTGTATGTGTGTGCTAGCCTAGGGACTTCAACTCGGGACTGGGCACTGTCATTGACCATCTTTTATTCAAGGGTAGCACACCACTTGAGCAACAGCTCCAATTCTGGCTTTTTTGGTGACTAATTGGAGATAAGTGGCTTATGGACTTTTCTTGCCCAGGCTGGCTTTGAACCACAATACTCAGATCTCAACCTACTGAGTAGCTAGAATTACAGGCATAAACTACCAACATCTGGCTCAGTCAGCACAAAATTTCTTCATCTGAAAAGGAAAAACACTATGGATAGGCAAAGGAAGAAATGTGAACATAAATATTAAGTGGAGGGGCTGGGAAGGTAGCTCAGCAGTAGAGTGCATGCCTTGCAAGCATGAGGCCCTGGGTTCGATTCCTCAGCACCACATAAACAGAAAAAGCCGGAAGTGGCCCTGTGGCTTGAGCTGAAGAGCTGAGGGACAGCACCCAGACCCATGACCGGCAAAAATAAATAAATAAATAAATATTAAGTGGACAGAGCTAGAGAAGAAGCAGAAGATTCATTCTAGTCACCTACTGAAAGGTACAGTACAGTACTTTCTGTAG
Organism: Dipodomys merriami; assembly: GCF_024711535.1. NCBI lineage: Eukaryota > Metazoa > Chordata > Mammalia > Rodentia > Heteromyidae > Dipodomys > Dipodomys merriami. The sequence goes on from NW_027206290.1 coordinate 19,492,902, forward strand.
CCTTCCACCAGTTTCCCTTGACGTGACATCCTAGCAGGGCTCACTTCTGTCTTTCAGAGGGAAGGTCCTTTGAACTCACCTTATATAGGAAGACAATGACTTTATTACATACATTTAATTTCTTTAAATAATTTAATTTCTTTAAATAATTTCTTTAAATAAATACACATAATAAAATGTGTATGGAAGAAGGCTACAAGCTGAATATTCAGATATTGAAGTAAGACCAGAGATCCGTTCTAGAAATACATTCTACAGAAGCTGGATGCCTGTAAAAAAAAGCTGCAGTACATATAAACAGGGAAAGAAAAAGAAGAAGGAAAAAGTTAGTAGTGGCTTATGCCTGTTCTCGTAGCTACTCGAGAGCTTGAAATTGGGAGAATCCACCATTCCAGGTTAGCCTAAGCCAAAAGTTAACAATACTGATCTATTTTCAATTAGTGCTTAGTCACAGTGGTGCATATCTGTCATCTTAACTTGGACGCTATCACTGGGAAGGTTGTAGTTCAGGCCAGCTTGCACAGAAAAGTCTATGAACTGCATTTCAACTGAAGAAGCTGGGTATAGTGGCCTGTGCATGTCATCCTAACTACAGCAGGAAACCTAAGATAGGATGACTGCAGTCTGGGCAAGAAGAACCTCATCTCAAAAATAATCAGTGCTAAAAAGGGCTGAATGTAGAACACTTGCCTAGTAAGCATAAGGCCCAGTATTCAAGCCCCCAATATTGCCAAAAGGAGGAAGAGAGTAATAGTTGGTCAAAGGTAAGAATGGCCAGAATCCAACAAACTGAGTTCCCAACCACATTAGGTACTAAGATCAAGGAAGACGATGTCATTTGACATTCTTTTGCACTATACCTGAATATACCATTTAGTAGTACAAAAGATATATTTTAAGTGAAGCTATGGCCCAAGTGATAGAGCACTAGCCTTTAGCAAAAAAGCTCAGGGACAGTGCCCAGGCCCTGAGTGAGTGTGTGTGTGTTTGTGTGTGTGTGTGTGTTCACATATATATAATGTAAAATCTATTAGATATTGAAATCTTTGGGGGTTTTTTGGCCAGTCCTTGAACTTTTTTTTTTTAATGTTGTCAGTCATGGGGCTTGAACTCGGCCTCAGCGCTGTCCCTCAGCTCTTCAGCTCAAGGCTAGCGCTCTACCACTTGAGCTACAGCACCACTTCCAGTCCTTGACGTTTTTTGCCAGGCTTGAACTCAGGGCCTAGGCACTGCCCTGAGCTTCTTTTGCTCAAGGCTAGCACTGTACTACTAAAGCCACAGTGCCACTTCTGGCTTTTTCTGTTTATATGGTATTGAGGGATTGAACCCAGGCCTTCATGCATGCTATGCAAGCACTCTACCACTAAGCCACATTCCTAGGCCCTTAGATATTGAAATCTTAAGTGTAAATTAGTTCATCAGATCACTGTTTTGAAAGCCTTGCAGTAAGTCCCTACAGGATCTAAATGTCTTAGAAGTGATTTTTTTTTTTTTTTTTTGGTCCGGTTGTGGGGCCTGAACTCTGGGCCTGGGCACTGTCCCTCAGCTCTTCAGCTCAAGGCTAGTGCTCTACCACTTGAGCCACTTCCGGCTTTTTTCTTTTTGCTTATGTGGTGCTGAGGAATCGAACCCAGGGCCTCAGGCATACAAGGCAAGCGCTCTACCACTGAGCCACCTTCCCAGCCCTTAGAAGTGATTTTTAATGAAGTGATTCATTAAGTGGAGAATATTAAGTAGGAGGAATATCTAGAAATATCTAGGGGTACATTAGTTACTTTTCCGTAGCTATGACTAAATCCTTGGCAAAACAAGTTAAGGGAAAGATTTATTGTGGCTCACACTTTTAGAGGTCTCTGTACCTCATAGTGAAAGTATACAGAACAGAGTAGTTTACATTTGATTACCAAGAAGGGGGGAAAAAAAAAGAATGCAGGAAGCAGTAAGAATAAGACCTAACCTTCAAGGACACATTCTTAGTGACCTACTTTATCCAACTAGGCACTACTTTTTGGCATCTCTCAATAATGCTATCATACTAGGAATCCATAGGGATTAATCCCTTCATTAACTCAGAGATCTAATAGTCTAATTGTTTGTATAAATGTCATCAGAGATATATCAGAGTTATGCTTCACTAATCTCCTAGGTATTTCTCAATCCAATCAAGTTGAATAATAATAATAAGATTGACCATTATGTATAAGCAGAGTGAGAAGGATGACGTTGTATTGGAGTATTGGAGTCTAGCTGGGGCAGAAAGTTAGCATGAGGCTTTCTCAAAAATAAGCTTTTTGTAGCATAAGTCTGAGGTCCCAGCTACTTGAGAGGTAAGTTGGAGAATTAATAGTCTAAGTTAACCCTGGAAAGAGTGCCAAACCCTATGTAAGAAATTGAAACCAAAGGGGCTGGGAAGGTGGCTCAGTGGTAGAGCGCTTGCCTTGCATGCCTGAGGCCCTGGGTTCAACCTCAGCACCACATAAGCAAAAAGAAAAAAGCCAGAAGTGGCGCTGTAACTCAAGTGGTAGAGCACTAGCCTTGAGCTGAAGAGCTGAGGGACAGTGACAGTGCCCAGGCCCAGAGTTCAGGCCCCACGACCGGAACACCCCCCCCCCAAAAAAAGAAAGAAATTGAAACCAAAAAGACTTTTCTGAAATATTTGCTCTGAAATTAGTAAGTTGAATACCAAATCCATGTTTGAGTTGCTTGCCTTGTTTGGCCAGAGCCCTTTTGCTTTGAGGTGACAGTACTCATTTCTGTTAGAAGGATTTCAGGACAGATATTGCCCAGTAACTTCACTCATCTGTAAGACTGAGAAGTTACACATATGAAATACTTAGTCTACTCCTACTTCTTTCTTTCTTTCTTTTTTTTCTTTTTTTGGGTCTGGTCATGGGGCCTGAACTCTGGGCCTGGGCGCTGTCCCTCAGCTCTTCAGCTCAAGGCTAGCACTCTACCACTTGAGCCACCTCCAGCTTTTTTCTTTTTGCTTATGTGGTGCTGAGGAATCGAACCCAGGGCCTCAAGCATGCAAGACAAGCACTCTATCACTGAGCCATCTTCCCAGCCCTCCTACTTCTTAAATGTTTAAAACACCTAAGATTATGGTGACTTCATTAATATGTCCACTTAAAACAATTTTTTGTTTTAGGTTCAGACTGAAGAAGAAGTATTAGAGAAAAATCTTAGTAACTGTGAAAAAGAAAATAAAAGGCTACAAGAAAAGTGTAGTGCATATAAAAATGAACTTGAAGTTCTGAAAGAGAAATTAAGGTACAGTATTCTATTGTTGAAAATGATATTTTGTGTAGAAATGGAAACTGAAACATTCATATATTTAAAAACAAAGTTTAATACTTTGTGGTTATAGATTTACATACTGTAAAAAGATAAGCTTCATAACTGAAACTTTTTTAGGTATATAGTTAAATTTTAAGTGTATTCTAAATTATAAGTGTTAACATACTTGTAACTATAAGCTAATACTAGCCAACATATGTATTTGTTTTATATATTTTAGACAAAATTAGCCCAGATATATTGTACGATTACATTAGCTGGCTAGTAAAGATATTCAAATAAAAAGAAATTTTTATATTGTGAGGAATCATGTAGTCTAACCTCGGTAAGTAAAGAAACAGACCCAAAGAGTAACTATTATTTGTTGAGGGTTCAGAAGGTAGGTGGTGAGTAAAGGGAATTGCTCAAGTGGTAGTCTTATCTAGCAAGCTTAAGCCTTGAATTCAAATCCCATTGCTACCAACAAAAGAAAATGTTGAAGCCAGGCACCAATGACTCATGTCTGTAATCTTAGCTACAGTTAACCTGGGCAAGGAAATCCATGAGACTCATGTTTAGTTAATTTCCAAAAGGCCAGAAGTGATAATGTAGCTCAAGTGGTAAAGTGGTAGCTCTGAGCTTTTAAAAAAGCTAAGGGGCAGAACCTAAGCCTTGAGTTCAAGCCCTATTACTGGCAGGAAAAAAAAAGAACAGAAAATGTTAAATGAAGTAAGCCAAGAAGTAAAGACACATCCTACATGGATCTTATAGACCTGGTATGTAAAAAGCTCATCACTCTTCATGGGTGCTGGTAGCTCAAGCCTGTAATCCTGGCTACTCAGGAGGCTGAGATCTGAGAATCTCCATTCAAAGCCAGTCCAGGCAGGAAAGTCTAAGGCTCCAGTTAATCACCAAAAAACTAGACGTGGAGCTATGGCTCAAGTGACAGTACCTGTATTTCAGAAGGTGATAAAGACCAATTACTATTAACCTTTGAAAGTTGATGGGAATTAGTTCTAAGAGCACAACTGATAAGAGATAGGGGACAAGTTTCATTCTTCTCCCTGTGGATGTCCCATTTTCCTGGACTATTTATCAGAAAGATTGTCTTTTTTTTCAATGCATCTTCTTGGTTGAAGATCTATTGTCTATAAATGTGTGGGATTATTTTTAGGTGTTTTATTCTATTCCATGCTCTACTTATCTGTTTTTGTACCAACACTATTTGTTTGTAGTTTATTTATTTATTTTTTATTTTTTTGCTCTGGTTCTGAAGCTTAAACTCAGCCTGGAGCTCTGGCTTGGTTTTCTTGCTCAAGGTTGGTGCTCTTACTTGAGCCAAATCTCTACCTCTGGCTTTGCTCATTAATTGGAGATAAGAGTCTCACAGGGCTGTGAATGTGGCTTAACGGTAGAGTGCTTGCCTAGCATGTATGAAGCCCTAGGTTTGATTCCTCAATACCACATAAACAGAAAAGCCAGAAGTGATGGTGTGCCTCAAGTGGTAGAGTACTAGCCTTGAGCAAAAGGCAGACTTTCCTGCCCAGGCTATTTTTGAACCAAGATCCTCAGGTCTCAGCCTCCTGACTAGCTAAGATTATAAGTGTGAGCCACTAGCACCTGGCTGCTAGTATAGACATTTTAATGATATTATTATTCTAGGTCATACATATCTGTGTCTTTGCATTTTTTTTTTTGGTCCGTCCATGGGGCTTGAACTCTGGGCCTGGGTGCTGTCCCTCAGCTCTTCAGCTCAAGGCAAGCGCTCTACCACTTGAGCTACAGCACCACTTCCGGTTTTCTGGTGGTTTATTGGAGATAGGAGTCTCATGGTCTCTCCTGCCCGGGCTGGCTTTGAACCGAGATCCTCAGATCTCAGCCTCCTGAGTAGCTAGGATTACAGGCATGAGCCACCACTGCCCGGCATGTCTTTGCATTTTTTGTGTCCTCTTTAATTTCTTTTAACAGTGTTTTACTGTTTTTAGTTGAGATATTTCACCTCTGCTTAGGCACATTGTTTATTTTAAAACTATTATAAATGGTCGTTGTTGATAAATTTCTAGTTGAATTTGAGTATTATTGACATCCAGCAGCACTACTGATTTTTGTATGTTGATTTTATATCCTGCAACTTTACTAAAATCATCAGTTAGGTTTTTTTCCATCAGTTGTTTTTATTTTTTGTTTTTTTGTCGGTCATGGGCTTCAACTGTGGGCCTGGGTGCTGTCCCTCAGCTTTTCAGTTCAAGGCAAGCACTCTACCACTTAAGCCACAACACTATTTCCAGTTTTCTGGTGGTTTATTGGAGATAAGAGTCTCATGGGGGCTGGGAAGGTGGCTCAGTAGAGTGCTTGCCTTGCATGCATGAGGCCCTGGGTTTGATTCCCTAGCACCACATAAGCAGAGTTCAGAGTTCAGTCCATGAGAGTTCAGTCTCATGGACTTTTCTGCCCAGGCTGGCTTTGAACTGTGATCCTCAGATCTCAGCCTCCTGAGTAGCTAGGATTACAGACATGAGCCACCAGTGCCCAGCTTTCATCAGTTTTAATAGACATTTGGTAGATTCATATTATCTACAAAGTGATAATTTGACATCATGTTTTCCAATTTTGAAGTCTTTTTTTTTCCCTCTTACTTGATTGCTCTGGCTTGTACTTTGATTACTATTTTGAAGAAAAGTAGTGAAAACAGACCTTATTTTCTTATTATTTCATATTTCTTATGGTCCAAATATATGAAGAGAAAGCTTTCAATTTTTCCTCATCCAGTGTAATGTTAGCTATGCTTATTATATATGACCTTTATTGTGTTGAGGTTTGTTCCTTTCACACCTGTTTTTTGTTTTGTTTTGTTTGCCAGTCCTGGGCCTTGAATTCAAGGACTGGGCAATGTCCCTGAGCTTCTTTTGCTCAAGGATAGCACTTTATCACTTGAGCCACAGCACTACTTCCAAACTTTTCTGTGTATGTGGTACTGAGGAATTGAACCTAGGGCTTCATGCATGCGAGGCAGATTCTCTACCACTAACCCACATTCCCAGCCCCTATGGTTTATCATTCTATTGACTTGGGCGTGTTGAACCTTCTTCCTTGTGTCTCTAGGATAGTTTCCTCTTGATCATGGTAAATATTTTTCTCAGTGAGCTGTTGCATTGAGTTTGAAGTACTTTGTTGATGATTTATACATCTATTTTTATCAAGGATATCAACCTATAGTTTTTTGTTGTCATGTCATTACTTGGTAAGTTTCTTTTTTTGGGGGGGGGGTTCGGTCATGGGGCCTGAACTCTGGGCCTGGGCACTGTCCCTCAGCTATTCAGCTCTAGGCTATCGCTCTACCACTTGAGCGCCACTTCCAGCTTTTTTTCTTTTTGCTTATGTGGTGCTGAGGAATTGAACCCAGGGCCTCATGCATGCAAGGCAAGTGCTCTACCACCTTTCCAGCCCCTCCTTTTTTTTTTTTCCTAGTCCTTGGGCTTGAACTCAGGGCCTGGACACTGTTCAAGGCTAACACTGTACCACTTGAGCCACAGCACCACTTCTAGCTTTTGCTGAGTAGTTTATTGGAGATAAGAGTTTCATGGACTTTTCTCTAGGTACAAAACACAGTCTGTAGATCTCAGCCTCTTGAGTAGCTAGAATTACAGGCATGAGTCACTAGTGCCCAACTCAAACAATTGGTTTTTTGTTGTTGTTATGCTTTGTTTTTGTCCTTTTTGGGGGGCTTGAACTCAGGGCCTGGGCGCTGTCCCTGAACTTCTTTGTGCTTAAGGCTCGTGCTCTACCTACCACACGAGCCACAGTGCCACCTCTAGTTTTTGAGTGGTTAATTGGAGATAAGAGTCTTAAGGGGACTTTTCTGCCTGGGCTGGCTTTGAACTGCAATCCTCAGATCTCAGCATCCTAAGTAGCTATTATTTCAGGCATGAGCCACCATCTCCTGGCTTCAAACATTTTTTAAAGTGAAAACAGACACTATTATTGCAAATGGATAGATATTTTCACTTTAATGATTTTTTTTTAATTTAGGCAGTTAAAAGAAGAAAATAACAGTGTAAAAGAAAAACTAAGAATTATGGCAATGAAAAACTCTGAAGTCATGACACAGTTAACTGAATCTAGACAAAGTATTCTGAAGCTAGAGAGTGACTTAGAAGGCAAGGATGAACTATTGAGAGAAAAATTTTCCCTGATGAATGAAAATCGAGAATTAAAGGTCCGTATTGCAACACAGAATGAACGACTGGATTTGTGTCAGCAGGAAATTGAAAGTTCAAGGGTAGAACTGAGAGGTTTGGAAAAAATGATATCCCAGTTGCCAGTAAGTATATCTGAAAAGAAATTCACTGTAGTATATTATACAATGGGAAAGATTTTACTCTAGCGGTTTATGAGAAACCATCACTTTGTGATTGCTTTGTTAGCTTCTGTTTTCTGCTTGTTTATACTTTTAGCCAAGTTTCTTTGCAATATAATCCATACTTACTTCCCACACACTAGCCTTTCTGGTCTTCCTTTTTTGCTCTTTCAGATGTCACATTTCTTATATGTACTGTAAAGTCACCTTGTTAAAATGTACTCTTCTGGGCTGGGAATGTGGCTAAATGGTAGGGTACTTGCCTCCCAGGGATAAAAAGCCCTGGGTTCAATTCCTCAGTACTACTATACAAAAAAAGCTGGAAATAGTGCTGTGGCCTATGTGGTAGAGTGCTAGCTTTGAGCAAAAGGAACTCAGGGACAGTGCCCAGGCCCTGAGTTCAAGCCCTAGGACTTAAATAAATAAATAAACAAACAAATAAATAAAAATGTACCATTCTGAACTGGGAGCCAGTGGCTCATGCCTATAATCCTAGCTACTGGAGAGGCTGAGATCTGAGGATCACAATTCAAAGCAGCCAAGGCAGAAAGGCCCCATGAGACTCTTATCTCCAGTTAGCCATTCAAGAACTGGAAGTGGAGCCTGGCTCAAAGTGGTAGGAGCACTAGCCTTGATCAAAAGAGCTTAGGGATAGTGCCTAGGCCCGTAATTCAAGCCCTATAACCAACAAAAAATAAAATAAAACGTATTATTCTATAGTTTTTTTTAAATTGTGAGTTTTATAACAATCATCCACTTCCAAATATTTTTTTCTTCTCAAAAGATCTCTATGTCCCTTTATAATTAGCACTCTCCCATCTCACCCTTGGGAAACCACTAATAGTTTCTGCTTCTGCAGATTTGTATTTCTAGACATTTCATATGAATATAATCATAACAATATGTCTTTTATACTTGTTAATGTATACTTTTAGTATTTTTTGGGGGGGTCCAGTTGTGGGGCCTGAACTCGGCCTGGGTGCTGTCCCTCAGCTCTTCAGCTCAAGGCTAGCGCTCTACCACTTGAGCCACAGCGCCACTTCTGGCTTTTTTTTTTTTTTTGCTTATGTGGTGCTGAGGAATCGAACCCAGGGCCTCAGGCATGCAAGGCAAGCGCTCTACCACTGAGCCACCTTCCCAGCCCCTACTTTTAGTATTTTTGAGGATCATTTCATATTGAGACATATATGAGTAATTTTTATTTTAGAATACAATAGTATTCTATTGTATGGATATACTGCATTTCATTTAACTATTAATTGATAGACATTTGGGGTTATTTTAATTTATGAATAACACTGGTAAAAATATTTGCATAGCTAGCACAGTGTCTTACTCCTGTAATCCTAGCTACTCAGGAAGTTGAGATCTGAGGATCACAGTTCACAGCCAGCCTGGTCAAGAAAGTCTGTGAAACCCCCAGAAAACCTGAAGTGTTACTGTGGCTCAAAGTAGTAGAGCACTAGTTTGGAGTGGAAAAAGCTCAGGGATAGCTCCCAAGCCCTGAGTTCAAGCCCAATGACTGACCAAAAAAATAAAATATTTGTGTAGAAGTCTTTGTGGCTGGGTGCTGGTGACTTATGCCTGTAATCCTAGCTACTCAGGAGGCTGAAATCTGCAGATCAGGGTTCAAAGCCAAGCCCAGGCAGGAAACCCTGTGAGACTTATCTCCAATAAACCACCAGAAAACCAGAAGTGGCGCTGTGACTCAAGTGGTAGAACACTTGTCTTGAGCTGAAGAGCTGAGAAATGCAGGCCCAGAGTTGAAGCCCCACGACCAACAAACAAAACAAAACAAAAGAAGTCTTTGTTTGGACATGTTTTTATTTTCCTTGGATAGATACCTTTGAATAGAATTGCTTGGTCATATGTTGATTTATACCAAACTTTTTCAAAATGACTACATCTTTTTATATTCTTTTTTTTTTTTTTTGGTCAGCTGGCCATGGGGGTTGAACTCTGGGCCTGGGCGCTGTCCCTCAGCTCTTCAGCTCAAGGCAAGCGCTCTACCACTTGAGCTACAGCACCACTTCCGGTTTTCTGGTGGTTTATTGGAGATAGGAGTCTCACGGTCTCTCCTGCCCAGGCTGGCTTTGAACTGCGATCCTCAGATCTCAGCCTCCTGAGTAGCTAGGATTACAGGCGTGAGCCACCAGCGCCCGGCTCTTTTATATTCTTTTCAACAATTTATGAGGGTGCTTGTTTCTCTATGTCTTTGAAATATTTGTTATTTTTTGGTTTTGGTGAGAACAATCAGTGGGTGTTAACTAGTGTCTCAACTAATCTTACCACATGAGCCACATAGTCTTACAGATTTTTTCTGCTCAGGCTGCATTCAAATCTTGAGTAGCTAGGATTAACAGCATGAGTCCCTGGCACGGGCTCACTGTGGTTTTAATGATAACTTATGTTGAGCAGTTTTACATGTACTTACTAGACTGTCTCAGAACTTTAAAATATCCATCAGTGAGAACAGGAAACCAGGGAGGCTGGGTTCTGATGGCTCATGCGTGTAAGCTTGTCTTCTCAGGAGGCTGAGATCTGAGGATCATAGTTCTTAGCCAACCTGGGCAGACAAATCTAAGGTTCTTACCTCCAGTTAACTTTTAAAAAGTGGAATTTATTTAATGTTCAGTCTGAGAATGTGTCCTAGTAGGAGTGTTTGCCTTGCTTGCATGCATGCATAGAGCCCTGGTTTCAGTTCCTCTGTACCACATAACAGAAAATGCCAGAAGTGGCAAAAAAAAAAAAAAAGTAAAGGTGTAGCTCAAGAGGTAGAGTGCCAGCCTTGAGCAAAGAATGAGTCTCTTGAGTTCAAGCCCCAGTACATGTACATACATACAACACACACATACAAAGGAATTCAGTGAGTTTGTGTTGGTAATTTGTTAGTGATAGGAGTGAAGATAAGATATTAGAGAAATATATCATGCTTGGTTTTTTCCTGTGGATACATGTTAGATTGAATGGTAGATTCTTAAGAATATTAAATTATTATAAAGCATGGAATTATGAACTGAAAAGCTCGGAAACCATCTAATACCATTAATAGCTATTCTGAAATTTGTTTATCTTATTCATATTTTAAATACTGCTATATAACTTTAGCTATATATACATTGAAAATACTGTGTTTAACACTGTAATTTGTTTGTATATAATGTTATGTTATGAAATACATTCTTATTGATCTGTAACTCAAGCTTAAGTACAGATTTTCATTATCTTAAAATTTCATAGTAATTTAAGTTCTACTTACGGATAGACTTGAGATTGTTTCCATTAAATTTATATAAATTTTCAGACTTGAGTTCTGAATAGGAAAACATGTAAGTTTTAAATGTTTGTTTTTAAACTTACAGTTTAAAAGAGAAATACTTGGCTTTAAGTCGCCTCTTTCTAAGCATCAGATGAGTGGTTTGTCACACAAGGAAGACAGTTGTGTTGGCTGCTGTGAGGCAAATAAAATGATGATTTCGGAATTGAGGTATACTTTTCAGATCTTAAGTTTCAGCAAATATAATGGTTTTATTTGGATGTTAAGAAATTGTCAGGCATGTTGCTATAATGTCAGCCTTAGGAATGCTGAGATAGGAGGATCACAAGTTTGAGGCCATGCTGTGCTATCTAGTGAGTTGGAGGACAACCTCAAACTCAGGACTATGTGGTAAGGCCCTGTGTCTTAAGTAGATGACTAAAAGAATAACTTTAGGGGCTGGGAAGGTGGCTCAGTGGTAGAGTGCTTGCCTTGCATGCATGAGGCCCTGGGTTCGATTCCTCAGCACCACATAAGCAGAAAAAAGCCAGAAGAGGTACTGTGGCTTAAGTGGTAGAGTGCTAGCCTTGAACTGAAGAGCTGAGGGACAGCACCCAGGCCCAGAGTTCAAGGCCCATGACTGGCAAAAAAAAAAAAAAAAAAAAAGAATAACTTTAACCAGGCGCCAGTGGCTTACACCTGTAATGCTAGCTACTCAGGAGGCTGAGGATCGCTGTTCAAAGCCAGCATGAGAATCTTATCTCCAGTTAGCCACCAGAAAGCCAGAAGTGATGCTGTGGTTCAAAGTGGTAGAGCACTAGCCTTGAGCTGAAGAGCTTAGGGACAGTGCCCAGGCCCAGAGTTCAAGCCCCATAACCACCACCAACAAAAAAAAAAATAACTTTAGTTGAGAATGAATACGTTTAGTTGAGATAATATTATATTGATTCCTCAATTTAGAATTGATTCTTTTTAACATTTTGTAATTTTTGTTTCAAATCTGTTTTTTTAAAATAAAAAATAGAACATTACAGGATGGGTAATAATCTTCGACTCTAACTGCTAGTCTCATTCGCCCTTAAAAATACATCATCTATTTTTAGATGCATATTTTTTCTATCTATATTATACTAATACAATATATGTTTATATTGTTTTCAGTTTTCTCTTTTTTATCCAGAATCATTTAAAAAATCCATTCTGGTTAGCTATATTAATGAATAACTGATAAACTGATGTGGCTATCTTAGTTGAATTTTAGAACTGAAATTGCGTGGTCACGGGGTGTCTGACTATTCAACTTTACTAATTTCTATCTAGTTTGGAAGGTGTGAGAACCAATTTATAATACTATTTTAGTTGACAAATTTCCATATCACATATAAAAGTTTACCAATATGAAAATTTTAAAGCTTTTCCCAACTTTAAAGGTTAAAGCAAAAATACTATGAGATCTTTTAATAATTTTTGGCTGTTTTCCTTTTATGTCAGGATTAAACTTGCAATGAAAGAGGCAGAAATTCAAAAGCTACATGCAAATCTGACTGTGAATCAGTTATCTCAGAATTTTATTGCTTGTAACGATAGTCAAGAAACTGGCAAATTAAATATTTTAGAAACAGAACCTGTAAAACTACGTGGTAATCAAATAGGTGAGTATGTTATATTGAATTATTTTCATAAATGATAAACAGAATTCTTTTTTTTTGGCCAGTCCTGGGGCTTGAACTTGAATCCTGAGTAGCTAGGATTACAGGTATGAGCCACTGGCGTCCAGCTCAACATTGTATTTTAACCTCCAGTTTTCAGAGGATGGGACTGGGAAGGGTACGCTATCTGCAGCTTTTGAAACTGCACATAAAGAAACTACATAAAAATATTATTAATTTATGCTGGCACCAGTGGCTATTCCTATAATTCAAAAGGCTGAGATTTGAGGGTCAAAGCCAGTCCGGGCAGGTAAGTCTGTGAAATTCTTATCTCCAATTAACCACCAGAAAACCAGAATTTGCACTGTGGTTTAAAGTGGTAGAGCAAGCCGGGCGCTGGTGGCTCACGCCTGTAATCCTAGCTACTCAGGAGGCTGAGATCTGAGGATCTCGGTTCAAAGCCAGCCCGGGCAGGAGAGACCGTGAGACTCCTATCTCAAATAAACCACCAGAAAACCGGAAGTGGTGCTGTAGCTCAAGTGGTAGAGCACTCGCTTTGAGCTGAAGAGCTGAAGGACAGCGCCCAGGCCCAGAGTTCAAGCCCCACGACCGACAAAAAAAAAAGTGGTAGAGCACTATCCTGAGCAAAAGAGCTCTTAGACAACTTCTAGACCCTGAATTCAAGCCCCATGACTGACCCCCCCCCCCCGGCCAAAAAAAAATCTTAATAAATAAAGTACAATTAAATTTCTGGCACAAGGGACAATCTTAAGCTTTCTAGAAAAGTGAATGCTCTAGAGTCTTCTTTGTTATATATTGAATTTAGAAACTACATTACCATATTTAATATATGTGTTTTCCTTATGTTTCATTCTCTATCCCTCTTATTCTGTGAATCAAAAACTAAACTGGACACTAGTAGCTCATGCCTGTAATTCTAGCTACTCAGGAGGCTGAGATTGTGGTTCGAAGCCAGCCTGGGCAGGAAAGTCCATGAGACTCTTACGTCCAATTAACCACCAGAAAAACTGGAAGTGGCCCTGTGCCTCAAGGTAGAGTGCTAGCCTTGAGCTCAAGAGCTCAGGAACAGTGCCCAGGCCCAGAGTTCAAGTCCCATGACTGACCAAAACAACAACAAACACACACACACACACACACACACACACACAAACTAAATTTTATTATTAAATTATCCAACTATTTAAATTAAATTTCAATTATTGATGTTTTATTTAGAACAATTTTGATTTTGTGTTTATTAGCAGAAAGTGTAAAAGGTCGAAATCAACAGATAAACAAGCAATATGAAAGAGAGAGGCAACGACTTGCTACTGGAATAGAAGAACTGCGCACTAAGCTGATGCAAATAGAAGCTGAGAATTCTGATTTGAAAGTTAACATGGCTCACAGAACTAGTCAGTTTCAGCTGATTCAAGAGGAGCTGCTAGAGAAAGCTTCCAACTCTAGCAAACTAGAAAGTGAAGTAAGCTTGGAATTAACTGAGTATATTTATTAAATTTTGAGATAGGAAGAAAGGTATTCTTGTGAACTTTCCTAACACTTTAAGTCCTGAGTTAAAAGGTTTTTGAAAATAGTACTATATTAAGTTATAAAAAATTTTTAAAATCATATTGGGAAACATGTTTTGACTTATGCTAAAAGTAAGAAAATACTCTCTGAAAATGGGTCTCAAATTTAGTGGAACTAAACTACCTTACACCAGCTTAGATTCTTGTTGAGCATACTGAAAATACAGAAAGTTCTTTTTCCAACATTGATACTTCCACCACCAGAAATAATTACTGCTCTCTTTGTACTAATTTTAATAGTAATTACTGCTTTTAAAAATGAGTTAGAGGGCTGGGATGTAGCTCAGTGGCAAAGCGCTTGCCTAGCAAGTGCAACGTCCTGGGTTGGATCCCCAGTACCAAAAAAGAAAAGACAAAAAAAAAAAAAAATGAGTTAGATAGCCAGGCGCCAGTGGCTCATGCATGTAACCCTAGCTACTCAGGAGGCTGAGCTGTGAGGATCGTGGTTCAAAGCTAGCCCTGGCAAGAAACTCTGTGAGAGTCTTATCTCCAATAAACAACCCAGAAAACCAAAAGTGGCACTGTGGCTCAAGAGATAGAGTGCTTGCCTTGAGCTGAAGATCTGAGGGACAGCACCCAGGCACAGAGTCCAAGCCCCATGACCACCACCACCAACAACAAAAAAGACTTAGAGAAGCCAAGCACCGGTGGCTCATGCCTGTAATCGTAGCTACTTAGGAGGCTGAGATCTGAGGATTGCAGTCCAAAGAGTCTCTCCCAAGACTCTTATCTCCAGTTAACCACCAGAAATCTGGAACTGGTGGTGTGGTTCAAAGAGGTAGAGTGCTAGCCTCAAGCAAAATTGCTGAGGGATAGTTTCAAGGCCTGTGACCAACGGGGGGGGGGGGGGGGGGGGGGGGACGGGGCGGGGGCGGGGAATGGTTAGATACCATCTCCTTGGTTAAAAAAAAAAAAAGGCTCCCCACACTTGGGCCTGTAGACTGTATCATTGGCCATCTTTCTAGAACATAGCAAGCTTGTACTTAGCCTAGAGCTTCTATACTTTCTGTTTCCTGTATTTGTTTTTTCTTTTGCATGACCGACTTCTCATTATTCATCTCACAGCCATCTTTGCCGTCTACCTGAAGTTACCCCCAGCCAGTCCTTTTCTATTACATGGCTTAGTTTACTTTTTTCCTCTTTTTTTTATTGGTTGTGGGGCTTGAACTCTGGGCTTGGGCGCTGTCCCTGTGCTCTTCAGCTCAAGGCGAGCGCTCTACCACTTGAGCCACAGTGCCACTTCCGGTTTTCCAGTGGTTTATTGGAGATAAGAATCTCACGGACTTTCCTGCCCAGGCTGGCTTTGAACCGTGATCCTCAAATCTCAGCCTCCTGAGTAGCTAGGATTACAGGTGTGAGCTACCGGCGCCCAACCTTTTTTCCTAATTCTTAAAATACCTATTTTGCTCATGTGTTTTTCTCTATCACAATATAACCTTATAAGACAAGACCTTAATCTCTCTTCTTCACTATTAGATCCCTAGTACAGGGGCTGGGAAGGTGGCTCAGTGGTAGAGTGCTTGCCTTGCATGCCTGAGGCCCTGGGTTCAATTCCTCAGCACCACATAAGCAAAAAGAAAAAAGCCGGAAGTGGCACTGTGGCTCAAGTGGTAGAGCGCTAGCCTTGAGCTGAAGAGCTGAGGGACAGTGCCCAGGCCCAGAGTTCAGGCCCCAGGACCGGACCCCCTCCCCCAAAAAAAAGAAAGAAAAAAAAAGAAAGATAGATCCCTAGTACATCTAACCATGCTTGCATATAGGAATTGTCAATGAATACCTGTTCAGTGAATAAAATTTTTCAAATATCACAAAACATTCATGATCTCCTTGTATGTTCAGTGTTCAACATAGGTTTTGGTTTCAGAGTATGAACCAAGTATAACTCTTGTGTCCCTTAGATACTAAATATAATCTTTTTGTTGTTGTTGTTATTGGTCTTTGGGGCCTGAACTCTGGGCCGGGGCAATGTTCCTCAGATCTTCAGCTCAAGGGAGCACTGTACCTCTTGAACCACAGCTCCACTTCTGGTTTTCTGAGTGGTTTATTGGAGATAAGAGTCTCACAGAGTTTCCTGCCTGGGCTGGCTTTTAACTGCTGTCCTCAGATCTCAGCCTCCTGAGTAGCTAGGATTACAGACGTGAGCCACTGATGCCCAGCTAAATATGATCTTTTTGCTTGAAAAAATGGGTTAGAGTGTAGTTCTGTTTGAATATACAAGTGTCTGACTTACATTAATTATGTATTCCATAGTTAAAGAGGTGGTGCAATACTCTGCCCTTCCTTTCACTATATGAAATATATATGAAAAATATATATATATGAAATATATATATGAAAATATATATATATATGAAAAATAGCTCTTGTTCCTTAAGTATTTATGCAATTATGAGGTTTAAAGATCTATTCTCTATGTAGCCTACATTGTTTGTTACTATAAATCTGCCTAATTTATTTAAATGCAATGTATAAAGCTTTGGAGAAAGGAACAGGTATTTGATTTACCTTTTAAAACTAACTTAATATTTATTTCAGATGACAAAGAAATGTTCTCAACTTTTAACTCTAGAGAAACAGCTGGAAGAAAAAATAGTTGCATATTCTTCTATTGCAGCAAAAAATGCAGAACTTGAACAGGAACTTATGGTAAAAATTTACCTTTGTTGTTGTTGTTGTTGTTGTTTTTTGGTTGGTAATGGGGTTTGAACTCTGGGCCTGGGCACTGTTCCTCAGCTCTTCAGATCAAGGCTAGTCCTCTACCACAGTTCCACTTTTGGCTTTTTCTGCTTATATGGTGCTGAGGAATCGAATTCAGGGCCTCATGCATGCCAGGCAAGCACTCTACCACTGAGCCACCTTCCTAGTACTGTTTTGTGTGTGTGTGTGTGTGTGTGGATTGTGTCTCTCTGTGTCACCCAGACTAGTCTTGATTAGATTCTTTTTCCCAAATATTACAAGTATGCAGCACCGTACCCAGAAAATTTTCCTTTTACTTCAAACTTAGTTTGACTTTTAGGTACTTAATTTGTGGCAGCATGTTTGTTTTTACAGCATTATTATAAAACATAATTAAAGTATGGTACAAAGTATAAATTGTATTAAAGTCTTTATTTTTTTGTTTTTAAGATAATAGGCTAACAGAACAATGTATTATCCAAGTTTGGTCGTTTTTATACTAATAGAAACAAAAGAAATGCTAGTTTTTTTATATGTTCTTGAATTTTTTAATAGTTTAAACTCATTTTGAAATATTAACGATTGTGATTTCTCAAGGATAAAGTCTGTTATATTTATTGTTTGACTAATACTAATATATTTTCATGTAAAACTGGCTTTCAGTTATATTCTTTTACTATGTTTTATATTTCTAGGAAAAGAATGATAAGATAAGAAGTCTAGAAACTAATATTAATACAGAACATGAGAAAATTTGTTTAGCCTTTGAAAAAGCAAAGAAAATTCATCTTGAACAGCATAGAGAAATGGAGAAACAGATTGAAAAAGTATGTGTTTTTTAAAATAGTGTAAACTCATTTTGAAATATGGTGTATTTATTGCTTGACTAATATATTTTCATGTAAAAATGGCTTTTACTTGGGGTATTCTTTTCAGTATATTTTAGGTATTTCAAACAAATTTTAAATTTAATATGAAAATACTGGTTTTTTATGTTTAGCTTGAAGCTCAATTAGAGAAAAAAGACCAACAATTTAAAGAACAAGAAAAGACTATATCCATGTTGCAACAAGATATAATATGTAAACAACATCATCTTGAATCACTAGATAGACTCCTGACTGAAAGCAAAGGGGTAAAGTCATCTTTATAAAGTTTATGTTTATGTTTCTATAACTTACCTTGAATAGATGATTTGTGATATTTCTATTGTGAAAGTGTTGATGTCCTTATATTTTGCCTTTCAATTTTTGTGTTTTCAGGAAATGGAAAAGGAAAATATTAAGAAAGATGAAGCTTTGAAAGCATTACAGAGCCAAGTATCAGAAGAAACTATCAAGGCAAGCATGCTGATTCTTTTGTTTTTTCTTATTAGAGATATTCTTGTGAATTGTAAAAATTGTACACATAAAAGTATAAAACAGGGACTGGGAAGGTGGCTCAGTGGTAGAGCGCTTGTCTTGCATGCATGAGGCCCTGGGTTCAATTCCCCAGCACTACATAAGCAAAAAGAAAAAAAAGCCAGAAGTGGCGCTGTGGCTCAAGTGGTATAGCACTAGCCTTGAGCTGAAGAGCTGAGGGACAGCACTCAGGCCCAGAGTTCAGGCCCCACGACCGGACCCCCCCCCCAAAAAAAAAAAAAGTATAAAGCATGGGCTAGGAGGGTGGCTCAGTGGTAGAGTACTTGCCTTGCATGCATGAAGCCCTGGGTTCAATTCCTTAGCACCACATAAACAGAAAAAAACAAAGTGGCGCTGTGGCTCAAGTGGTAGAGCACTATCCTTGAGCTGAAGAGCTGACGGACAGTGCCCAGGTCCAGAGTTCAAGCCCCACGACCAACAAAAACAAAAATAAAAAAAACAAACAAACAAAGAAGTCATCTAAAAATTATTGAGCATGTAATTGGAATTCATTACTATTAGTTGTTTTCCTGTTTTTTGTTATTTTTGCTTTTTATTTGCTTAGGTCAGACAACTGGATTCAGCATTGGAAATTTGTAAGGAAGAACTTGCTTTGCATTTAAATCAGTTGGAAGGAAATAAAGAAAAGTTTGAAAAACAATTGAAGAAGAAATCTGAAGAGGTAAATTAACATTTCCCTTATATATAATGAAAATTTCAAGTTGTTTCTTTTTTTGGGGGGTCCGGTTGTGTAGTGAGCCACAGCGCCACTTCTGGCTTTTTTTTTTTTCTGCTTATGCGGTGCTGAGGAATCGAACCCAGGGCCTCAGGCATGCAAGGCAAGAGTTCTACCACTGAGCCACCTTCCCAGCCCAAGTTGTTTCTTTTTGAATAGTATTTTCAATATACTATAAAAGTATATTTTATGTACTAATATTAAAATGTAAATTAATTTCACAATAAAGGAAAAGTTACTTTAATGTCACGTAAGATAGGACACTTTACATTTCTGGAATCATAAGAATAGCTAATATCACAGAAAAGTTCTAATATGAAAAGAGTAACACTTAGAACATTTAGATTTAGAAGTGTAAGAGCCTTTAAATCTTTTCCATATTGCTTTTGTTCCTTCTAGTTATTTGAAGAATTAAGAATCATATTTAGCCAGTTGCAGCTGGCTCACATCTGTAATCCTAGCTACTCAGGAGGCTGAGATCTGGGGATCCCAGTTCAAAGCCAGCCCAGGCAGGAAAGTCCCTGTGAGACTCTTATCTCCAATTAACTACTCAAAAGCCAGAAGTGGTACTGTGGCTCAATTGGTAGAGAGCCTAACCTTAAGTACAAAGAGGCTCAGACACAGTGTCCAAGCCCTAACTTCAAGCTCCAGGACCAGCAAAAACAAACAAAACTTTTGGGCTAGGAATGTGGCTTATTGATAGAGTGCTGCCTAGCATGCGTGAAGCTCTGGGTTCAATTACTCAGTACCATATAAACAGAAAAAGCCAGAAATGACACTGTGGCTCAAGTGGTAGAGTGCTATCCTTGAGCAAAAGAACTCAGGGCCTGAGTTCAAGCCCTAGGACTGGCCAAAAAAAAAAAAAAAACAAAAAAAGAATCAGATTTAGAAACGAAACTTTTCTTAGTTGCCCATGAATCTGTCTTTTTGTGTATGGGTGGGTGGGTATTTGTTTTCTTTCTTATTTTGAGGCATGTCTCATTATGTAGCCCAGACTGGCCTAGAACTTGCTATTTAACCCAGGCTGGCCTTGAACTCATGATTCTTGTGTCTCAGCCTTTTAAGTGGTAGCACTGCACGTGTCTTATGTTTGGTCCCAGTAAGTCTTCACTTGAATATATCAGAAAGGTCCAGCCAGGAAAACAGAACCCTGTAATTACAAATCCATTTTGAGGTGGAGAAAACTTTATTCAGAGCATTAAATAACTATACAGGTAATTAATAAATATGTAGAGAAACCAAAGAGCATGCTAAAGTGACTCAGAAGGATCTGCTGTCATCCTTTAAAAGATGTCATGAGGGGCTAGGAAGGTGGCTCAGTGATAGAGCGCTTGCCTTGTATGCCTGAGGCCCTGGGTTCGATTCCTCAGCACCACATAAGCAAAAAGAAAAAAGCCAGAAGTGGCGCTGTGGCTCAAGTGGTAGAGCGCTAGCCTTAAGCTGAAGAGCTGAGAGACAGCGCCCAGGCCCAGAGTTCAGGCCCCACGAGCAGACCCAAAAAAAAAAAAAAAAAGATGTCATGAAGAGGTAGTATGACCATAGTCCAGAACAGAGTTGCCTTGCTGGAGCTAGGGGCCATAGAGGGGGAAAAGTGAAGCTACATCAGCCAAATGGGCAAGGGCTCCGAAGAAATACTGTTTCTTCCCAAACCTAACAAACCAATTACCAAATGGGCAAGGAAACTAAAGAGGGACTTCTCAGATGAAGAAATAAAAATGGCAAAGAAACACATGAGGAAATGTTCATCATCCCTGGTGGTGAAGGAAATGCAAATAAAGACAACCCTGAGATACCACCTTACCCCAGTCAGAATGTCCCACATCCACAACTCAGCCAACAACAAATGATGGAGGGGATGTGGAGAAAGAGGAACCCTATTACACTGCTGGTGGGAATGTACACTTATACAACCACTTTGGAAAGCAGTCTGGAGGGTCCTTAGAAAGCTAAAGATTGACCCCCCCCTTACGACCCAGTCATACCACTTCTAGGCATCTACCCTGAACAACAGGAACCAATATACAAGGACACGTGCACCTCCATGTTTATTGCAGCACTGTTCACAATAGCTAGGATATGGAAACAACCCAGATGCCCCACCACAGATGAATGGATCCAAAAATTGTGGTATCTGTACACAATGGAATATTATGCAGTCATTAGAAATGACAAAATAATGGCATTTGCAGGGAAATGGATGGAGCTAGAAGGAATCATGTTGAGCGAGGTAAGCCAAGAGCAAAGAGACAAACGGTACATGGTCTCCCTGATAAGTGGATGCTAAATCCAAAATGTTAGGTGATATGACAAAACTAACAGGACTTAAGAAACAAAGAACTCCCACTCATCTGGTCGAACCACTACTAAATATCCCCATGCTGCTGATCACATGTATGGTGTATAACATGTGTACACCAATATATGTTATAGACTGTGATAGACAATTTGCTCCAGGAAAGTTAGAATGAACTTGTGACTTTAAATGAGCATCATTATTCCACAATACTGTGAAATTCGGGAAATTATGTAATCACTTAATCACAATCAAAAAAAAAAAAAAAAGAACCTCGGGGAAGGTAGGGAGGGAAGGGATGGTAGGGGGAAAACAATGGAGGGGGTAACAATGTTCAATAGGAAGTGTACTCATTACCTCACTCATGTAACTGTAAACTTCTGTATAGTATCTTTACAATTAAAAAAAAAAAGAAATACTGTTTCTTGGGGCTGGGAAGGTGGCTCAGTGGTAGAGTGCTTTCCTTGCATGCCTGAGGCCCTGGGTTCGATTCCTCAGCACCACATAAGCAAAAAGAAAAAAGCCGGAAGTGGCACTGTGGCTCAAGTGGTAGAGCACTAGCCTTGAGCTGAAGAGCTGAGGGACAGCACCCAGGCCCAGAGTTCAGGCCCCATGACTGGACCCCCCCCCAAAAAAAAAAAAAGAAATACTGTTTCTTATAATATATAAAGCAGAGCAGGGATGGGTTGGGGTGGGGAGTAAGCTTATGAACATATCATGTAATTAAATAACAGACTAAAAAGAGCAAAAAATGGAAATGACTCAATGTTATTTCAGTTAGGTGAAAGTAATGAAAGGAAAAGTAGAGAGAAAGAAATCTTTCATGCTCATGTATTCTTTCTACCTCTTTCCATGAAGATTGTTGTATATCTAACATGTATCCATCTATTTCTTTATTTCAGTATATAAAACTAAACTACCAGAAAATCATGTGTACTTTGACTTTTTGAAATACAAGTATCTTTTTCTCTTGTTGGTTATGGGGCTTAAACTCAGGCCTGGGAGCTGTCCCTGAGCTCTTTTGCTCAAGGCTGTCACTGTACCACTTTGAGCCACAGTGCCACTTCTGGTCAACCCTGGTTGATTTTTGAACCGAAATCCTCGGATCTTAGCTTCCTGAGTAGTTAGGATTATAGGCCTGAGCCAGTACTCAGCTTGCAAGTCAAGTGTCATTTTATTTAGTTTAGTTTTTCGTGTGTGTGTGTGGGGGGGGGGGGGGAATGTTGGTCTTAGGGCTTAATGATGCCCAGGTGATGCTCCTGAGCTTGTCTGCTCAGAGCTAGTGCTCTACCATTCAAGCCATAGCTCCACTTAAAATTTTTGATAGTTAATTAGAGATAGTCTTATGGACTTTTCTTGCTCAGGCTGGCTTTGAACCGTAATCCTCAGACCATAGCCTCCTGAGTATGTAAGATTATAGACATGAGCCACTGGTGTCTGGTTGATTTTAAAAAATACATTAGCTTGGCAATTGCTCAATTTGCCTCCCTTCAGTTCAGCACAAACGGACTTGGCAGAGATGGAATTTGTAGGTAGACAGTCTAAAGTTTGTTGAAACTTTACATTTTTTGAGACAACATCAGAGAGTAGAGTCTGTAACAGGTACTTACAGACAATATAAACTTGAGAGGAGGAAGTAGCGCTGTGGCTCAAGCAGTAGAGCACTCACCTTGAGCTGAAGAGCGCAGGGACAGTGCCTAAGCCCAGAGTTCAAGCCCCACGACCGACAAAAAAAAAAAAAAAAAAAAAACTTGAGAGGATTTTCAGAATAGTTGGGAATATAAACCTGAATTAGAAATCTGAAGTGCTGGTGAGATATCTAAATGAGAAAGACTTGCAGCCAGGCACCAGTAGCTCACACTGATAATCCTAGCTACTCAGGAGGCTGAGATCTGAGGATCACAGATCAAGGCCAGCCTGGACATAAAAGACTATAAGTTTAAGACTCCTGGAAGCATAGTAAGAGCCTATCTATGAGTAGATAATTAATAAGATGAAACATGGAAAATAATCCAAGTACTATTTACTTTTATCTTTTGTACAAATTGTTACCAAGAAACCTCTTTCTACTACTGGCTTATATAAATAATAACAGCAATGTTGTAAAGTTTTCATTGAATATAGTTAGATATTGGAATTTTTTAATTTAATTAATTAATTTATTTTTTGCCTGTCCTGGGGCTTGAACTCTGGGCCTGAGCACTGTCCTTGAACTTCTTTTGCTCAAAACTAGCACTCTAGGGGGGAGGGGGGAGGCTGGGAAGGGATGTGAAGGGTAAACCAAAGGAGGAGGGTGCAATGCTTGGTAAGAAATGTACGCATTATCCTGCCCATGTAATTGTAACCCCTCTGTACAGTATGTTCACAAATAAAATTAAATTTAAAAAAAAACTAGCACTCTACCACTTGTGTCACAGCACTACTTCCCACTTTTTCTGTGTATGTGGTTCTGAGGTATTGAGCCCAGGACTTCATGCATGCAAGACAAGCACTCTACCACTAAGCCAAATTCCCAGCCTTTTATTTGATTTTTACTGTACCCATTCTCTTTGTTTTCTCCATTCTCTTAATAATAAGTGATTGTTTTTATTTTATTTATTTATTTATTTATTTATTTATTTATTTATTTATTTATTTATTTATTGTGGTCAGTCATGGGGCTTGAACTCTGGGCTTGGACGATATCCCTGTGCTCTTCAGCTCAAGGCGAGCGCTCTACCGCTTCAGCCACAGCCCCACTTCTGGTTTTCTAGTGGTTTTTATTGGAGATAATAGTCTCACAGACTTTCCTGCCTGCGCTGGCTTTGAATTGTGATCCTCATATCTCAGCCTCCTGAGTAGATAGGATTACAGGTGTGAGCCACCGGCACCCGGCTTGTTTTTATTGTTTTTTATTTTTATTTTTTTTTAGACAATAAAAGACATTTTATTTTTCCAGAGGGGTTACAATTACATGGGCAAGATAATGAGTAGATTTCTTATCAAGTATTGTAGCCTCCTACTTTGTTTCCCTTTCCCATCCCTTCCCATCCTCCCCCACCTCCCACCCAACATTCCCCCCTCCTACCAAAGGTGTTTTTTTTTTGGGGGGGGGTCCGATTGTGGGGCCTGAACTCTGGGCTGGGGCGCTGTCCCTCTGCTCTTCAGCTCAAGGCTAGCGCTCTACCACTTGAGCCACAGTGCCACTTCTGGCTTTTTTCTTTTTGCTTATGTGGTGCTGAGGAATCGAACCCAGGGCCTCATGCATGCAAGGCAAGCGTTCTACCACTGAGCCACCTTCCCAGCCCCATGTTTTTATTTTTTTTAATAATTTTGTTACTATTAATGTGTTTGTTATACAGAGGGCTACCATTTTATATTTTTATTTTTCAGACTTGGTGCTTGAATCAAGGCCTGGGCATTGTCCCTAAGCTCTTTTGCTCAAGGCTGTGCTCTACCACCTGGAGCCACAGTCCCACTTCCAGTTTTTGAGTGGTTAATTGGAGATAAGAGACTCATGGGGACTTTTCTGCCTGGGGTTGGCTTCCAACCATGATACTTAGATCTCAGCCTCCTGAGTAGGTAAGATTACAAGTTTGAGCCATTGGCACCTGGCTAGTTAATTTCTTTTATTTTTTTTTTTTGGGGGGGGGGTTGGTTGTGGGGCTGGGCCTGGGCGCTGTCCCTCAGCTCTTCAGCTCAAGGCTAGTGCTCTACCACTTGAGCCACAGCGCCACTTCTGGCTTTCTTTTTTCTGCTTATGTGGTACTGAGGAATCGAACCCAGGGCCTCATGCATGCAAGGCAAGTGCTCTACTACTGAGCCACCTTCACAGCCCATAGTTAATTTCTTAATATATATTTTTTCTGAACTTTTTAAAAATTTTAAACACATCTCTACTTTTTCATAAACATACTGATTTTAACAAGAAATGTAAACCTGGATTCAGCGATTTAGTATCAATAACAAATAGTTTCTTCTATGCTGGTGGGAGCCTCAGTGCAATGGAACTGTCCAGCTTCCCAGTAACCAGTAAACCAAAGTTCTGACCTCAGACTGGCAGTTGCAGGAGTAACTGCTGTCAGGACAGAATTGAATAGCAATAGGAAGAGGTCTGAATTAAAGATCTATTGCTTCTTCACTGGGCCATAGTATTAAAACACACAAGATCCAGAAGTCATTTGCAACAGAGGAGCCATCAGAGTCCTCCTGAGAAGCCAAGACTAAGGCACCTACAAGGTGACAATAGAAGGTGGGAAAATAAAATGTATATATTTTAGGAGAAGGGCTATTCATGTTGAGAGCTCAGCAAACTTACTCTTGTTAATAAAACACATTGCTTAAAAAGCACACTATCAGCCAGGCACTGGTGGCTCACGCCTGTAATCCTAGCTACTCAGGAGGCTGAGAGTTGAGGATTGTGGTTCAAAGCCAGCCTGGGTAGGAAAGTCTGTGAGACTCTTATCTCCAATAAACCACTCAGAAAACCAGAAGTGGCACTGTGGCTCAAGGGGTGGAGCACTGGCCTTGAGCTGAAGAGCTGAAGGACAGCACCCAGGCCCAGAGTTTAAGCCCCACAACCAACAGAGAGAGAGAGAGAAAGAGAGAGAGAGAGAGGGAGGGAGAGAGAGAGAGAATGTGTCTCAGACTTTCCTGTGTGGGCTGGCTTTAAACTATAATCCTTAGATCTCAGCTTCCTGAGTAGTTAGGATTCCAAGCATGAGCTATAGGTGCCTGGCTAATTATTATTATTATTTTTTTGGTCATGTTAATGCTGGGGTTTGAGCTCAAGTAGTTTACTACTTAAGGCACCCCTCAGCCTTTTTTGCTTTAGACTTTGTTTTGAAATAAGAAGTCATATTTGTGCACAGAGCTAGCCTTGGATCATAATCCTTCTATCTATACCTCTCTTGTTACTGGGTACATACCCAGTAATACATACTGAGTATGTACAGTATGTACCCAGCAGTAAGGGAGTATAGCATGTGCCAACCGTACTCAGCTTGTTTATCCAATAATTAGAAGAAAAAGAATCAAATCATAGAATCTCTTCCACTATTTCTTAGAAGGACTTTAAAAAGTCTTTTGCTTTGAAAGAGTGGCTTTGTCTTCACATACACAAAAAAACTTACATAGGCAACATAGGAGAACTCTATAGAAAATCTAACTTCTCAGTCTTAATTCTTTCTCATTCACTTGCATTTTTCATCATTACATTAATGAATGTGATTTTTTTTTTGGTGGGGCTTGAACTCTGGGCCTGGGTACTTCAGCTCAAGGCAAGCACTCTACCACTTGAGCCACAGCGCCACTTTTGGTTTTTTTTTTTTTCTGCTTATGTGGTGCTGAGGAATCAAACCCAGGGCCTCATGCATGAGAGGCAAGCACTCTACCACTGAGCCACCTTCTCAGCCCTAATGAATGTGATTTTAAACTTGGTTTCCCTGGTACATTTTTTGTTTCCTACTGTCTTTTTAGTAGTTTTTTTGGTTTTTTTTTTGGGGGGGGTCCGGTTGTGGGGCCTGAACTCTGTGCCTGGGTGCTGTCTCTTAGCTCTTCAGCTCAAGGCTAGCACTCTACCACTTGAGCCACAGTACCACTTCCGGCTTTTTTCTTTTTTGCTTATGTGGTGCTGAGGAATCGAACCTAGGGCCTCATGCATGCAAGGCAAGCACTCTACCACTGAGCCACCTTCCCAGCCCTGGTTTTTTGTTTTTTTTGTTTTTTTTTGCTTGCCAGTCCTGGGCACTGTCCTTGAGCTTCTTTTTTTGCTCAAGGCTAGCACTGTACCACATTTGAGTCATAGCACCACTTTCTGGCTTTTTCTGTTTATGTGGCTCTGAGGAATTGAATCCAGGGCTTCATGCATGCTAGGCAAGCACTGTACCACTAAGCCACATTCCTAGCCCTTTTAGTTCTTTTAAGTTGATCTATCATTTTATCTCAGCTGCTTTTTTTTTGGGGGGGGGGTCAGTCATAGGGCTTGAACTCAGGACATGGGCACTGTTCCTGAGCTTTTGTGCTCAAGGCTAGCACTCTACCACTTTGAGCCACAGCTCCACTTCTGGTTGAATTGGAGATAAGAGTCTGTCAGGGATGTTCTTACCTGGAACGGCTTCCAAAAGTGATCTTCAGATCCGAGCCTCCTGAGTAGCTAGGATTACAGAGGTGAGCCATCCACACCCAGCTAAAGCTTCTTCTTTAGACTAGGCTTGATCCTAAAATCTTAAAATTGGAAGATAGAGTTTGAGGGATGGCAATTCAAGGTTGGCCCAAGCAAAAACAAGTCTTGTGAGACTATCTCAAACAATGGCGAGGTGTAGTAGCTCTGCAGCACCTATGATTCCCAGTGAGTAGGGGAAGCAGAAGTAGAAGGATCACAGTCCAGAGCAGCCTAAGCATAAAATGAGATCACACTTGAAAATAATCAACACAAAAAGGGATGGCACAGTAGATCAAGTGGTAATAGAGCACCTGCCTTGCAAATATGAAGCCTGAATTTAATACTTAGTACCACCAAAACAAAACCAGAAAATTTCCCCTTTGTAGGAAATTGACATATATTGCCATATTTTTTTTGGGGGGTCCGGTCATGGGGCCGGAACTCTGGGCCTGGGCGCTGTCCCTCAGTTCTTCAGCTCAAGGCTAGCTCTTTACCACTTGAGCCACAGCGCCACTTCCAGCTTTTTTCTTTTTGCTTATGTGGTGCTGAGAAATCGAACCCAGGGTCTTATGCATGCAAGGCAAGTGTTCTACCACTGAGCCACCTTCCCAGCCCAACCATATTTTTAAAACTATTGAGAAAAATAGGAGCTGGGAAGGTGGCTCAGTGGTAGAACACTTGCCTCACATGCATGAGGCCGTGGGTTCAAATCCTCAGCACCACATAAACAGAAAAAGCCGGAAGTGGTGCTGTGGCTCAAGTGGTAGCCTTGAGCTAAAGAGCTGAGGGACAGTGCCAGGCCCAGAGTTTAAGCTCCACAACCGACCAAAAAAAAAATTTATTTTTAAACACTATTGAGAAAAATAATTTCAGCTATTGTTATTTTTAGAATTTGAATTCCTACGCCAAAAGATTTCCAGATAATTGCTGGGATAACAGGTGTGTTCCACTGCACATTAGATATTTGTTTGCTTTTTATTTTTTTTTTATTTATTTATTTTGCCATTTGTGGGGCTTGAACTCTGGACTTGGGCACTGTCCCTGCACTCTTCAGCTCAAGGTGAGGGCTCTACCCCTTGAGCCACAGCGCCACTTCCGGTTTTCTAGTGATTTATTGGAGATAAGAGTCTGATGGACTTTCCTGCCCAGGCTGGCTTTGAACCACGATTTTCAGATCTCAGCCTCTTTTCTTTTCTTTTTTTTTTTTTTTTGGGTCCGGTCATGGGGCCTGAACTCTGGGCCTGGGCACTGTCCCTCAGCTCTTCAGCTCAAGGCTATTGCTCTACCACTTGAGCCACAGCACCACTTCGGGCTTTTTTCTTTTTGCTTATGTGGTGCTAAGGAATTGAACCCAGGGCCTCAGGCCTGCAAGGCAAGTGCTCTACCACTGAGCCACCTTCCCAGCCTGATCTCAGCCTCCTAAGTAGCTAGGATTATAGGCGTTAGCCCCCGGTGCTTAGGATCTTGTACTTGTTGGCAGGTGCTCCTCCACTGGAGACATAGCCCTTGTTCTTTTACTTTTAGTTAGTTTCTCAGATAGGGTCTTGCATTTTTGCCCAGCCTACCATTTGATCATTATCCTCCTGAGTAGGTGGGATTATTGGCATGTAACACCACACATGGCCCAATATTATTTTAGAAACAGCAATAATAACAACAGTAAAATAATAACCTTTAATATTTATGTAGTGCTTTTATGGCCTTCTTTTATTACTACTAAGTAAGGGTAATGAATAAAGGGGTAATGAATAAAGGGTAATGAATAAAACCAATCCATAACTACCTGTCCTTTCTTCCTTCTAGGAACAGTTATATAAAACATGCTTTTTTTGGTAACTGAAATGTGACAAACCTTTGTATGATTCAAAAGCTTATGGCTTTTAGTGAGGTTCTGGTCACAAAATAGTTGTTTTGACAATATCAAAATTGCAGACTTCCATAAAGAAAGCAGTGTCCCATCCAGCCAAAACAATCTCATCACATAGTAACATCTGAAAATCTCCATCTCTAGATACCAACCAAGAGCCGACTCTATAAGCAGGCCTTTATTTGTGAGTGTGTGTGTGTGTGTGTGTGTGTGTGAGAGAGAGAGAGAGAGAGAGAGAGAGAGAGAGAGAGAGAGAGAGTGACAGTACTGGAGCATGAACTCACTGGTGCTCTACCACTTGAGTTATACTTGGACTTCCAGGTTTTTGGTGATTAATTGGAGGTAAGAGTATCACACAAGTCAGGCACTTGTGACATGCCTGTAATCCTAGTTACTCAGTAGGCCAAGATCTGAGGATTGTGGTTTGAAGCCAGTGCAGGTAGCAAAGACCATGAGTAAACTACTCAGAAAAAGCCAGGAATGGGCCTGTGGCTCAAGTGGTAGAACGCTATTCTTTTTTTTCTTTTCTTTATTTCTTTTGTTTGTTTGTTTGTTTGTTTGCCGGGTGGTGGGCCTTCAGCTCTTCAGCTCAAGGCTAGCACTCTAACACTTGAGCCAGAGAGCCAATTCCAGCTTTTTCTGCTTATGTGGTGCTGAGGAATCAAACCCAGGGCTTCATGCGTGCAAGGCAAGCACTCTACCACTGAGCCACCTTCCCAGCCCCAGAACGCTATTCTTTTTTTTTGTCGGTCGTGGGGCTTGAACTCTAGGCCTGGGCGCTGTCCCTCAGCTCTTCAGCTCAAGGCAAGTGCTCTACCACTTGAGCTACAGCGCCACTTCCGGTTTTCTGGTGGTTTATTGGAGATAGGAGTCTCACGGTCTCTCCTTCCCGGGCTGGCTTTGAACCGCGATCCTCAGATCTCAGCCTCCTGAGTAGCTAGGATTACAGGCGTGAGCCACTAGCGCCCGGCTCAGAACGCTATTCTTAAGCAAAAGATACTCAGGGATAGCACTTAGGCCTTGAGTTCAAGCCCTAAGACCAACAAAAATAAAATAAAATAAATGTCATAGACTTATCTGCCCAGTCTCCCTTTAAACCAAAATCCTCAGATTTCAGCCTTCCAAGCAGCTAGGATTCTAATATATTTCCACATCTGAAAAATGAGAGTTTTTTTTTCATAAATACAGTTGTCACACAAGTAGACATTAATTATCTCCAGATAATTACTCAGAAGGCAGCATTTACATTTTACTGCTTGTTCTTTGAAAAATGTCATTATAGTGTTATGTGTATTTGTTAGGTATATTGTTTACAGAAAGAGCTAAAGATAAGGAATCACAGTCTTCAGGAGACTACTGAGCAAAATGTGATTCTACAACATACTCTTCAGCAACAGCAGCAAATGTTACAGCAGGAAACAATTAGAAATGGAGAATTAGAAGACATTCAGACTAAACTTGAAAAACAGGTATGTATAATTGGCTAAAGTTTTATTTATTTATTTATTGTCAGTCTCGGGGCTTGAACTCTGGGCCTGGGAGCTGTCCATCAGCTCTTCAAGGCAAGTGCTCTACCACTTGAGCCACAGTGCCACTTTGGGCTTTTTCTGTTTATGTGGTGCTGAGGAATCAAACCCAGGGCCTCATGCATGTGAGGCAAGCACTCTACCACTAAGCCACCTTCCCAGACCCTAAAGTTTTATTTATATAAAATAGAAAACTTTAATATAATTAAGAGATTTTTGGTTAGTTGTATAAATGGCTGATTATAAATTTCACGTTGCTCTAGAGTATTACTATAAAAATAGGTAAAGTGGGGGGGGGGGAGAAGGATTGGGATTGGCGGGGAGGGGGGAGGCTGGGAAGGGATGTGAAGGGTAAACCAAAGGAGGAGGGTGCAATGCTTGGTAAGAAATGTACGCATTATCCTGCCCATGTAATTGTAACCCCTCTGTACAGTGTGTTCACAAATAAAATAAAATTAAATTTAAAAAAAATAAAAATAGGTAAAGTCATGAGCCAGGCACTGGTGGCTCACACCTGTAATTTTAGCTGCTCAAGCTACTCATAGTTCAGAGCCAGCCTGGGCAGGAAAGTTTGTGAGACTTTATCTCTAATTAACCACCATAAAACCAAAATTGGAGCCATGGCTCAGAGTACTAGAGGCTAGCTCAGGGACAGCTCCCAGGTCCTGAGTTTAAGCCCCAGGACTGGGGGAGGGGGACATATTTTCAAAACTTGAAAGTATGGGTAATCATGGCTTATAATTTGTACTTAGTTCTCCAATGAGAGGTTTTTAGGAGAAAGAGGATATTAAGGTAAAAAGCGAAGATTGACTTTGAGATCCCTTAAGTCATGTGTATGTTCATTGAAAACATGAAGTGACTGAAATTAACTAGAGAGAGAATATAGAATGAGAACTAAGAATGTTAACTTGGACAGACCCCTGAAAGATATGGTAAAAGGAAGGATTGATGGTCTATTGGAATCATGTCAAATAAAATTGGAAAAGTCTACCAACAAATTAGCAACTTGGAAGTTTTTCGTGATTTAATCACAGTTGATGTGGTAACTTGTTTGCTATGGGTTGAGGAATAAATGTGAAGTGAGAAAGTGAGAATATGTAGAAACTCAGAAGTTAGATTGAAGGAGTTGAAAGAAAAAGTGGTAGGTAGAGGTTTGTAGTAAAGCTTTTGGGGTTTGAGATGTTTTATTTTTTATTTATTTATTTATTTTACAGTGGAAGGTCTTGAATATGTTTAAATGCTATTGAAACAAACAGTATAAAGAGAGATTGGAGATGCAGGAGAGAGCAAAACTAGTCATTAGCATTGAAGTTCCTGAGAAAAGTGGATTGGAATGAATCTAGAACTCTTATAGACATAGGATAAAGAATAACTCCTTTTTTGTCTGGCACTGATGGCTCACGCCTATAATCATAGCTACTTGGGAGGCTAAGATCTGAAGATTGTGATTCAAAGCCAGCTTGGGTAGGAGCCTGTATAACTCTTATCTCCAATTCACCAGCAAAAAAGAAGCGGAGCTGTGATTCAAGGTGACAGAGCACCAGCATTGAGAAAAATTGCATAAGGACAATGCCTAGGCCCTGAGTTCAAGTCCTACAACCCATTTTTTTTTTTTGGTCCGGTTGTGGGGCCTGAACTCTGGGCCTGGGCACTGTCCCTCAGCTCTTCAGCTCAAGGCTAGCACTCTACCACTTGAGCCACAGCATCACTTCCAGCTTTTTTCTTTTTGCTTATGTGGTGCTGAGAATCGAACCCAGGGCCTCATGCATGCAAGGCAAGCACTCTACCACTGAGCCACCTTCCCAGCCCATAATTCAGTTTTAGTTTGACTTTTTTTTTGGGGGGGGGTCTGATTGTGGGGCCTGAACTCTGGGCATGGGCACTGTCCCTCAGCTTTTCAGCTCAAGGCTACCACTCTACCACTTGAGCCACAGCGCCACTTCCAGCTTTTTTTTCTTTTTGCTTATGTGGTGCTGGGGAATCGAACCCAGGGCCTCAGGCATGCAAGGCAAGCGCTCTACCACTGAGCCACCTTCCCAGCCCCCCCTTTTTTTTTTTTTTAAAGAATATCTCCTTTAGTAGATCAGAAGAATGGGAATGGATAAGAGCAAATGCACATGTTATTTTGTGGTTAGGTGAGAAACTCAGAGTCCAATAACTGAATGAGCCAGTTATACAGAAAGGAACATAGATTGCCACAAAAGAAAGGACATTTCATGTGAGGACAGTAAAAAGGACATTGTTTATATCATTTACTATTTATTACTCAATTTTACCATTTCTTGCTCTGGTTCTTACACGTGCCAGGCAAGTGCCTATCACTGAACTGTATCTCCCTTGCTCAATTCTTACTTTAGTATTGCTTAGACTGGTCCCAAATGTGTGGGCTCAAGCAATCCTGCTCCTCAATCTCCCTAGTATCTAGGACTGTAGGTGGGCACCATTATGCCAGGCTTGCTTTGATTTTTTTTTTTTTTTTTTTTTTGTCGGTTGTGGGGCCTGAACTCTGGGCCTGGGCGCTGTCCCTCAGCTCTTCAGCTCAAGGCTGGCGCTCTACACTGGAGCCACAGCGCCACTTCTGGCTTTTCTACTTATGTGGTGCTGAGGAATCGAACCCAGGGCCTCATGCATGCAAGGCAAGCACTCTACCACTGAGCCACCTTCCCAGCCCCTTGCTTTGATTTTTATAAAGCATCTTAAAACTAAGCAGTAGACTGATCTGCATATTTATAAAAATATTTTTCTTGTGATTGAACTTAAAATGTTTACTGAACATTGCTTTAAAAGGTATCAAAACTAGAACAAGAGCTTCAAAAACAAAAGGAAGGTTCTTCTGAAAAGCTGAGAAAAATGGAAGAGAAATATGAAGCAGCTGCACGTGACGCAGATTTGAAAAGACAAAAAGTCATTGAACTTACTGGTACTGCCAGGTAAAATGAGACTATGTTAGTTTAGTTTAGCTTTGCATTATTATATCAGTGGTATCATAGTTTCTACATTAGACCTTGACTGGTGAAACATTTGCCTGAGGAAAAAAATTTTTACTAGTCTATGATCCTATAGCATTTTCATTTATATCTCTTTCATACCTCTCATGCCATTTTTTTTTTTTTTTTTTTTTTTTTTTTTTTTTTTTGCTGGTCCTGGGGCTAGAACTCTGTCCCTAAGCTTTTGTGCTGAAGGCTAGTATTCTACCACTTGAGCCTCAGCTCCCCTTCTGGCTTTTTTTGTAGATTAGTGGAGATAAGAGTCTCACAGAGGGGCTGGGAAGGTGGCTCAGTGGTAGAGTGCTTGCCTTGCATGCCTGAGGCCCTGGGTCCGATTCCTCAGCACCACATAAGCAAAAAGAAAAAAGCCGGAAGTGGCGCTGTGGCTCAAGTGGTAGAGCACTAGCCTTGAGCTGAAGAGCTGAGGGTCAGCACCCAGGCCCAGAGTTCAGCCTCCATGACCGGACCCAAAAAAAAAAAAAAGGATACAGGTCAGGTTGACCCATTGTAACAATGAGAGGTACAAGACACTATGTTGAAAACGAACTTTACAACTTGGGAGCATGGAGAGGAGTTGGGGAGGTGGAGAGGGGAGGGATGGTAGGGGAAGAACAAAGGAGGAGGTAACAATGCTTGATAGGAAATGCACTCAATACCTTACTCATGTAACTGTAACCCCTCTGTCCAGTATTTCTACAATAAAAAATATAATTTTTTTTTAAAAACCAAAAGAGGGCTGGGAAGGTGGCTCAGTGGTAGAGTGCTTGCCTTGCATGCCTGAGGCCCTGGGTTCAATTCCTCAGCACCACATAAGCAAAAAGAAAAAAGCCGGAAGTGGTGCTGTGGCTCAAGTGGTAGAGTAGTAGCCTTGAGCTGAAGAGCTGAGGGACAGCGCCCAGACCCAGAGACCAAACAATACCATCCTACCACTTTTCATAGAGGATAGCTTTTATACCACCTGTTTTTTCAAAATTTCAACTCTCTGCTCTTTGCTTCTCTTCCACTGAAACTCCTTGCTCTCTTCTCTACTGGAAAAATGAAAATAATGACTTGCTTTCTGACCCATTCTGTTTTTTACTTCTAAACAAAAAAGACTTAAAAGAACACTTTTATTGTTATGTATTAGCTGTAGAGGGAGATTTCATTGTGACATTTCAGTATATGTTTACAATGTATCTTTTTGGGGGGGAGCTTCGGTTGTGGGACTTGAACTCTGGGCTTGAGCGCTGTCCCTGCACTCTTCAGCTCAAGGCTAGTGCTCTACCACTTGAGATACAGCACCACTTATAGTTTTCTAGTGGTTTATTGGAGATAAGAGTCTCAAGGACTTTCCTGCCCAGGCTGGCTTTGAACCATGGTCCTCAGATCTCAGCCTCCTGAGTAGCTGGGATTATAGACATGAGCCGCTGGTGCCCGGCCACAATGTATCTTAATTGGATTCATTACCTCTAAACAATTTCCACAGCTTTCATTGTTCTAGTTTCATACATAAAGTATATTAGCCATATCCAGCTCTTCTTGGTTATAACTAGGAAGGCTGTGTATTATAATGAGGAAGGCTAAGCTCTAAAATGAAGGAAAGCTCATAAAATGATTAAACTTCATAAGAGGTTACCACTTGGCTTCAAAAAAATCTTATCTAGGGGCTGGGAAGGTGGCTCAGCAGTAGAGTGCTTGCCTTGCATTCATGAGGCCCTGGGTTCGATTCCTCAGCACCACATAAGCAAAAAGAAAAAAGCCAGAAGTGGCGCTGTGGCTCAAGTGGTAGAGCGCTAGCCTTGAGCTGAAGAGCTGAGGGACAGCGCCGGCCCAGAGTTCAGGCCCCACGACCAGACCCCCCCCCCAAAAAAAATCTTATCTAAAAGATCTTCTCTTTTTCTGCTGTTACTTTTTTTCTTCTGAAGCTGTAATTTATTAAAATTTTTGGTCACTGAAAGTGGCTCCTGCCTGTAATCCTCGCTGCTCAGGAGGCTGAGATCTGAGTATCCCAGTTCAAAGCCAGCCCAGCTGTAAAGCCATGAGACATCTTCTATTGACCTCAGAAAACCAGAAGTAGTGCTGTAGTTCAAAACAGTAGATTGTTAGCCTTGAGCAAAAAAGATCAGGGTCAGTGCCCACACCCTGAGCTCTAGCCCCACTGTCAAAAAGAAACAAAAACTTATTCTCCTGAAGTATGAGTTAAAATAGTTTTTAGATAGAAAATAGGTACCAGTGGCTCACACCTGTAATCCTAGCT
The DNA here is from genome assembly GCF_024711535.1 of Dipodomys merriami. Lineage (NCBI taxonomy): Eukaryota > Metazoa > Chordata > Mammalia > Rodentia > Heteromyidae > Dipodomys > Dipodomys merriami. Next base: position 19,528,889 of record NW_027206290.1, read on the forward strand.
ACTTAAGAAGCTGAGATCTGAGTATCAAGATTTGAAGCTAGCCCAGGCCAAAAAAAGTCTATGAGACTCTTATCTCTAATTAACCACCAAAAAGTCAGAAGTGGAGCTATGGCTCAAGGGATAAAATGCTAGCCTTGAGCAAAAAGCTCTGGGACAATGTCCAGACCACGAGTTCGAGCCCATGCTGGCACAAATACATATTTTTTGTTGTTGTTGTTGTTGGGTCGGGTCGTGGGGCCTGAACTCTGGGCCTGGGCACTGTCCCTCAGCTCTTCAGCTCTTGAGCCACCTTCCCAGCCCATCACAAATACATATATTGATTTAAGATTCTAACTACACATTTTGTACCCCCATAAGTTACAGACTTTGTCTAGTCAGACAAGTTAGTTTTTAAATTTCCATGTTATTTATCCTATTGTTTGTTTTTAATTAGACAAGTAAAACTAGAGATGGATCAATACAAAGAAGAGCTATGTAAAATGGAAAAAGAAACAATGCACCTGAAACGAGATGGAGAAAATAAAGCAATACATCTTTCTCAATTAGATATGCTCTTAGATCAGACAAAAACAGAGCTGGAAAAGAAAACAAATACTGGTAAGCACCTGTTAGCTGAGTTTAGCTTCCTGTGTATTTGTGTTTAAGAAGTAGAGTAGGGGTTCATGCCTGTAATCCTGCTACTCAGGAGGCTGAGATCTGAGGATTAAGCCATCGGGGCAGGAAACTCCTTGAGACTCTTATCTCCAATAAACCACTCAGAAAACTGGAAGTGACACTGTGGCTCAAGTGGTAGATCACTGGCCTTGAGCTGAAGAGCTGAGGGACAGCATTCAGGCTCAGAGTTTAAGCCCCACAGCCGACAAAAATAAATAAATAAAGTAAGAAATAGAGGTGATCAGGCAGGAAGGCACAAGGAATGTTAACTTTAATGTTAACTTTTGGGGGCTGGGAAGGTGGCTCACTGGTAGAGTGTTTGCCTTGCATGCATGAGGCCCTGAGTTCGATTTCCTCAGCACCACATAGTAGAAAAAGCCAGAAGTGGTACTATGACTCAAGTGGTAGAGTGCTAGCTAGAGCTGAAGAACTGAGGAACTGCTCCCAGGCCCAGAGTTCAGGCCCCTTGACTGACAAAAACAAAATAAAAGTTCTTTTTTGGGGCTGGGAAGTGGCTCAGTGGTAGAGAGCTTGCCTTGCATGCCTGAGGCCCTGGGTTCCATTCCTCAGCACCATATAAGCAAAAAGAAAAAAGCCGGAAGTGGCGCTGTGGCTCAAGTGGTGGAGCACTAGCCTTGAGTTGAAGAGCTGAGGGACAGCGTCCAGGCCCAGAGTTCAGGCCCCTTGACTGACAAAAACAAAATAAAAGTTCTTTTTTGGGGCTGGAAAGGTGGCTCAGTGGTAGAGCGCTTGTCTTGTGTATATTAGGCCCTGGGTTCGATTCCTCAGCACCACATAAGCAAAAAGAAAAAAGCCGGAAGTGGCACTGTAGCTCAAGTGGTAGAGCACTAGCCTTGAGTTGAAGAGCTGATGGACAGCGCCCAGGCCCAGAGTTCAGGTCCCATGACTGGACCCAAAAAAAAAAAAAGTTCTTTTTTGTTATGGGACATTTTATTTTGCCCTTTTTTCCATATTTATTATTAGCAACAACAAGTTACAAGGGAGTTTATTTTGAAAAGTATTAATGACTAATGGTTTATATATAATTCTAAATTTATTCTTTTCTCTTAATAGTGAAAGAGTTAGAAAAGTTACAACACCACACTGAAACTGAACTAACAGAAACCGTGCAGAAACGGGAAGCATTGGAGAATGAACTACACAATGCTCATGGAGAATTAAAAAGTACTCTAAGACAGCTGCAGGAATTGAGAGATGTACTGCAAAAGGCTCAGTTATCACTGGAGGAAAAATATACTACTATAAAGGATCTTACCGCTGAACTTAGGTAAACTAAATAATACAAAATCATTTCACAATTACAGGTATCTGTTTTCCTTGTTACTGTGAATCCTTGGCTCATATAGTAACGTTTGTTAACTTCTACATGTCCATACTTCTTAGTTGCTCACTGTGGCTCATTCAAGTTTTTCCATCCCATGTTCCATCTAACTGAGTCAGCTATTACTATTGGTTAATAATTCTACCTTCAGTCTTTTGACCATTTTACCCTGATCTAAAAAAATGAAAAAAAGGGGCTGGGAATGTGGCTTAGTGGTAGAGTGCTTGCCTAGCATGTTTGAAGCCCTGGTTTCAATTCCTTAGTATCACATAAACAGAAAAAGCCGGAAGTGGCACTTTGGCTCAAGTGGTAGAGTGCTAGTCTTGAGCAACAGAGCTCAGGGATAGCACCCAGCCCCCAAGTTCAAGTCCCATGACCAATAAAAATAACAAAAAAACAAGTATGCAAGCTCTTTATCCTAGAATATGAAGCCCCACATGGTCAGATTCCTACTTTACTGATCGCATTTGTTACATTCTCCTGAATGGTATGAAACTCATTGAATTTCTTCCTGCCTTAGGATTTTTTTTTTTTTTTTTTTTGGTCGGTAGTGGGACTTGAACTCTGGGCCTGGGCGCTGTCCCTCAGCTCTTCAGCTCAAGGCGAGCGCTCTACCACTTGAGCTACAGCGCCACTTCCGGTTTTCTGGTGGTTTATTGGAGATAGGAGTCTCACAGTCTCTCCTGCCCGGGCTGGCTTTGAACCGCGATCCTCAGATCTCAGCCTCCTGAGTAGCTAGGATTACAGGCGTGAGCCACCAGCACCCGGCTTGCCTTAGGATTTTTGCACCAGCTGTTCTTATGCCTGAAATGAGGATTCTAATAGCAGATTCTTCTTGCCCTTCACATTACCTCAGCGGAGCCTTTCCAAACTGTTTCTAAGGAAACTACCCTATCCTATCTCATCACCCTTTCCATGTTCTAACATAGTACTGAGAATTAGATATTTTTTGCTTAATTGTTTATTATTTAAAGTCTTTCTTTCCTCTCAGACTTATTAAAATGTAACTTCTTAATAAAGGATGTTTACTTGTTTAATATTAAATTCTCAGTACTTGTAACCTTGGAGAATAGAAAACATCTAGTAAATATTTGCTAAGCTATTATTAATGGTACATGAAAGAAATCAACCAGTTTATTTATTTTATTTTATTTTTTTGGTCTGGTTGGGGGCCTGAACTCTGGGCCTGGGCACTGTCCCTCAGCTCTTCAACTCAAGGCTAGCATTCTACCACTTGAGCCAAAGCACCACTTCCGGCTTTTTTCTTTTTGCTTATGTGGTGCTGAGGAATCGAACCCAGAGCCTCTGGCATGCAAGGCAAGCGCTCTACCACTGAGCCACCCATGAAATCAACCAGTTTAAATGGTCAATAATAGTACAGTTTAATTGTTTATGTTTAATTGTTTTTTGCATATATTGTATCTTTGAGTCCTTTGAATTTGAGGTAACTATGTACATTTTACAACATTTAATTTATTGGAAAAGTAATGTCATTTTTATAAGTGTTCTGAATACTAGTATTATTCCCATTTGCTTTGATCTCTTTTTTCTTTAATAAATTGCAGAGCATGCAAGATGGAGCTTGAAGACAAAAAGCAAGAAGTCCTTGAAATGGATCAGGCCCTTAAGGAAAGAAATTGGGAGCTAAAGCAAAGAGCAGCTCAGGTTGGTTGTCTTATATTGACATTTTCTGTTAATACATAATCACACAAGCTTTCAGAAGTCACTGATATTTGGTAAAATAGGCAATTTTTAGCTTATTTCTTTTTTTCTTTTTCTTTTTTTTTTGTCAGTCTTGGGGCCTGAACTCTGGGCCTGGACACTGTCCCTCAGCTCTTCAGCTCAAAGATAGCACTCTACCACTTGAGCCACAGTGCCACTTCCAGCTTTTTCTGTTTACGTGGTACTGAAGAATAAAACCCAGGGCTTCATGCATGCAAGGCAAGCACTCTACCACTGAGCCACCTTCCCAGCCCCTGAGTATTTTCCTTATTGAAAAAAAAAATAATTTATTTGAGATTAGTTAACCTTATAGTTATATCACTAAAGAAAATTCTAAATCATATTCTAACCGTGCAACTTTTTACATTAGAATAAAATTGAACAATTCATTACTTTTATTTTTAGGTTACTCATTTGGATATGACTATTCGTGAACACAGAGGAGAAATGGAACAAAAAATAATAAAATTAGAGGGTACTCTGGAAAAATCAGAATTAGAACTTAAAGAGTGCAACAAACAGGTAATTATTTTTAAATTACATGTTAAATTGTTTAAGCAGACCATGAGTTATAACTCATGCCTGTATTCTTAACTACTTGAGAAGTGGAGATCAGGAGGATACTGTTCAAGGACATACTGGGTAAATTTTCAAGAGACCTCATCTCAGCCAATAAAAAGCAGAGTACAGGGGCTAAGAATGTGGCTTAGTGGTAGAATGCTTGCCTAGCATTCATGAAGCCCTGGGTTTGATTCCTCAGTACCACGGTAAACAGGAAAAGCTGGAAGTGGCGCTGTGGTTCAAGTAGTAGAGTACAAGCCTTGAGCAAAAAGAAGCTCAAGGACAGTGCCCAGACCCTGAGTTCAAGCCTCAGAACTGGGAAAAAAAAAACAAAAAACAAAAAAAACAGGGTGTAGTGATATGTACATTTCATCTCACTCAGAAGCATAATTAAAAGGATTGAGCCCAGACTGGCAAAGGCAAAACATGAGACTTTGTTAAAATGTAATGAGCTGGGCATGAGGTGGCTCATGCCTGTAATCTTAGCTACACAGGAGGCTGAGATCTCAGGATCACAGTTCAAAGCTAGCCTGGGCAGGAAAGTCCAGGAGACTTTTCTTTTTTTTTTTTTTTTTTGGTCAGTTGTGGGGCCTGAACTCTGAGCCTTGGCGTTGTCCCTCAGCTCTTCAGTTCAAGGCTAGCGCTCTACCACTGAGCAACAGTGCCACTTCCGGTTTTCTGAATGGTTTATTGGAGATAAGAGTCTCATAGACTTTCCTGCCTGGGCTGGCTTTGAAAGGTGATCCTCAGATCTCAGCCTCCTGAATAGATAGGATTACAGGCGTTAGCCACCATTGCCTGGCTAGTTCAGGAGACTCTTATCTCCAATTAACCACCAGAAAACTAGAAGTGGTGCTCTGGCTCAAGTGGTAGAGCACTAGTCTTGAGCTGAAGAGCTCAGGGACAGCGCCCAGGCACAGAGTTCAAGCCCCATGACCGACCAAAAAAAGAAAGAGAGAGTGTTCAGAGACAGTACCCAGGCCCCAAGTTCAAGCTCCACAGCTGACACATACACACAAAAAGTTGGTGTTGGCAGTTAAGCTCAATGGAAAAGTACTTGCCTGGCAAGTGCAAGGCCTTGAGTTTAGTCCTCAAGACTACAAATAATAATAGTAATAATAAAAGCAAAACAGTCTGGGGGTGTGGCTCAAGTGGTTACAGCACCTAACAAGCACCACACCCTGAGTTCCTACCCCAGTACTGAAAAACTAAATATTGTTTGCAAAGTAAGTTCATAATTGTACATACCTATTCACATAGTATTTTTTCTTTGGTTTAGTTTGGTTTGGTTAGTTGTTCTAATGGTATTAGGGCTTGAACTCAGAGTCTTGGACCCTTGCTCAGCTTTTTTAACTCATTGCTGGTACTCTACCACTTGAATCACACCTCCAGTAGAGCTTTGTGGCTGGTTAGAGAGAGTCTCAAGGGCTTTCCTTTGGGAGCTGGCTTTGAACCTCAATCCTCAGATCTCAGAGAGTCCTGCAAATGCTGGCTGTTCTTGAGTTTAGATTTCACTGTTTGCAAGGCTAATCTTCAACTCCTATGTTCAAGTCATCTTCAAGCTTCCTAAGTAACTGGGACGACACTCCTGTGCTTGGCTATGGTATGTATGTGTGTATGTATGTATGTATGTATATATGTATGTATGTATGTATGCAAGTGTTTATTTTTGTGCTAGTAGTGGGGCTTGAACTCAGGGCTCGGGCACTGTCTAGCTTTTTCACTCAAGTCTGGCAATCTGCCACTTGAGCCACAATTCTATTTCTGGGTTTTTGTTGGTTAATTGTATATGAATCACAGGGACTTTTCCTCTTCTGGCTTCAAATCATGATTATCAGACTTTAGCCTCCTGAGTAGCTAGGATTACAGGCATGAGCCACTAGTGCCCAGCTATGATGTCTTTTGTTTATAGAGTACATGTGATTAAAAAAACAAAAACAAAAAAATTACAAGCCTGGTGCTGGTAGCTTATGCCTGTAATCCTAACTACTCAGGAGGCTGAGATCTGAGGATTGAAGTTTATAGCTAGCCCTAGCAGGAAAGTCTGTGAGACTCTTACCTCTAATTAACCACAAGAAAACCGAAAGTGGTGCTTGGCTCAAATGGTAGAGTGCTAGCCTTGAGCAAAAGAGGTCAGGGAGGGCTAGGAAGGTGGCTCAGTGGTAGAGTGCTTGCCTTGCATGCATGAGGCCCTGGGTTCGATTCCCCAGCACCACATAAGCAGAAAAAGCTGGAAGTGGTGCTGCGGCTCAAGTGGTAGAGCACTAGCCTTGAGCTGAAGAGCTGAGGGACAGCGCCCAGGCCCAGAGTTCAGGTTCCATGACCAGCAAAAAAAAAAAAAAAAAGAGGTCAGGGACAGTGCCAGGTCCCAGGCTCAAGCCTCATGACCAACAACACCAAGAATAAAAACATTACATAGGGGCTGATGGTATGTCAACCTGTGAGCAAAAGACTCAGACCCAAGGTTCAAGTCTGGTCCCAGAAGAAGAAAATACAGCCATCATAGTACTGAACATTTATTTTTCTCCTCTTAATATTTTGATAAAAAATTTTCTTATATATTGAATTCATTTTCTTATAATATGTACATAGCTGAATATTTATCTAATGCAATTGAATATTTATGATGTATTGATGGAAGGATTTACAAGTGATTAGTGTTCACTTCTGAGGAAAGAACAAAGTAGGAAGGACACTTTTTTTTTTTTTGTCAGCCATGGAGCTTGAACTCTGGGCCTGGGCACTGTCCCTCAGCTCTTTAGCTCAAAGCTAGTCCTCTACCACTTAAGACACAGCACCACTTCAGTTTTCTGGTAGTTAATTGGCAATAAGAGTCTCAAGACTTTCCTGACTGGGCTGGCTTTGAACTGTGATCCTCAGATCTCAGCCTTCTGAGTAGCTAGGATTACAGGTGTGAGACACTGATACCCAGCCCTGTAACATTTCTTTTGGTGAGATTTTTCTCATGCTAATTGTTATTGAGATCTTTATCTTTTTTTTATGTCAATGTGGGGCTTGAACTCAGAGCCTGGACATTGTGCTCAGGCTAGCTCTTTGCCACTTGAGCACCACTTCTGGTTTTTGACTGTTTAATTGGAGATAAGAGTCTCATGGGGACTTTTCTGCCCAGACTGTCTTCGAACCATGATCCTCAGATCTCAGCTTCCTGAGTAGCTAGGATTAAAGGTGTAAGCCACCAGTGCCCTGTAGTATATTTTAAGTAGACTGAAGTGTACATATAAGCATTTTATTAAACAAGAATTCTCAGGCTTAGTTTCAAATTATAGTTGTCTTAATAAAAATGAATGTTTACTCATTTTTATTTTATTTTGAGATAAGGTCTTGCTATATAGCCCAAATTAGTCTTGAACTCAGGACCTTTCTGTCTCTGCCTCTTTTTTTTTGGGGGGGGGGTCTGGTTGTAGGGCCTGAACTCTGGGTCTGGGCGCTGTCCCTCAGCTCTTCAGCTCAAGGCTAGCACTCTACCACTTGAGCCATAGCACCACTTCCGGCTTTTTTCTTTTTGCTTATGTGGTGTTGAGGAATCGAACCCAGGGCCTCAGGCATGCAAGGCAATCACTCTACCACTGAGCCACCTTCCCAGCTCGTGTCTCTGCCTCTTGAGTGCTGAGATTAGACATGTGTACCGCCCCACTCAGACTGCTTTTGGATATTTTTGAATAGGAGCTTTTAAAGTTTGACTTAAAACAGCTATGCTCATTTAATCTATTAATAATGTCCTTCTCCTTAAAATTTAGATAGAAAATTTAAATGAAAAATTGCAAAATGCAAAAGAACAGCTTCGAGAAAAAGAGTTTGTGATACTACAAAATGAGCAAGAGATAAGTCAACTGAAAAAGGAAAGTGAAAGAACACAGCAAAGGATGAAAGAAATGGAAAATGTAAGCAAGTTATTTTCCAGCAAAAAAATAGTATTTTACAAGATTTAAATGAATAGTGGCTTAATCTGTTTAGCTTTAATATACAGCAACTGTGCTACAATATTTCTAGGCTACTTGTTTGTGCTAGATGCTATTCATTTCTTTATTTTATTTTATTTTATTTTATTTTATTTGAGAACATACGATGCTATTCATTTCTTTGACCTTTAAAATATTTTATTATGATAGTTTAGGACAATGTCTTATGTATCTTTGTATCCTTACTTTTGGCATGTTATGTATCACACAATAAATCACAGTAATATATTTGTGTGGTCAATAAATTTTAAGAATCTACTGTGCTATAGAGTTGAAGATGCAGGTATTAATAAGATACAATCTTTTGTCCCCAAGGAACTCAATCTACAAAATAGTTTAACAAATAATTATTGTCAGTTGTTGAGTCCAACTATCTTAACCTTACCAGAGGAATTTTGGTGAGCCTATTTAACCCACTTACCTTTTTAACAAGTAAATTAGTGTCTGTATACTCTAATGGATATAATTTTTTGTGTGTGGTATTTCCACTTGCTAGGCAAATGCTCTACTGCTTGAAGCATGCCTCCATCCCTACTTCTTTCCTTTGTGGGCTGGTACTGGGGCTTGAACTGAGGGCCTCATGCCGTTTAAGTGTTGTCTACTCAAGGTTAGCACTCTACCACTTTTTGCTCCTTAATTGGAAATGAGAGTCTCACAGATTTATCTTCTTTGGCTGGTTTCAAGCCTCAAGCAACATTTTTATTTTTATTTATTTATTTATTTTTATTTGTTGTCGGGCATGGGGCTTGAACTCTGGGCTTGGACGCTGTCCCTGGACTCTTCAGCTCAAGGCGAGTGCTCTACCACTTGAGCCACAGCGCTACTTCTGGTTTTAGTGGTATATTGGAGATAAGAGTCTCAGGGACTTTCCTGCCTGGACTGGCTTTGAACCGTGATCCTCAGATCTCAGCCTCCTGAGTAGCTAGGATTTCAGGCGTGAGCCACAGGAACCCGACTATGCAACATTTTTAACAACGTTGTACATGACACAATTTCATGGTATTGAATTTTCTACTTGTGTCATATTGGTATTCAAAAAGTTTCTTATTTTTTGGAATATTTCAGAGTTTGGATTTTCAGATTAGAAATGCTCAACCTATTCCTTGCTAGAGACTTAGCCTATTTTTGCTCTTTGTACTATTGTATATTCTCTCATAAATGTTACATCCTTAATGTTAAAGAATGATAATTGTATATATTAAAGTCATGCAACATACATCAATAAGAGCTCTGACCAGCATGGTGGGTAATGCCTATTCTCCCAGCTACTTTGGAGGCAGGGCAATCACACTTTTAAGGCCAGCCTGAAAAACTTAGGGTGAACCTATCTTACAATAAATTGTTTAAAAAAAATTCTTATTATGTTGCTCAGTGGCATAAGCCCTGAGTTCAAATCACACTATTGAAAAAAAAAGTTTAAGATTTATTGTAGATTTCTATATGGGGCGATGTTTTTGGAGTTTGAACTCTGGCTCTCACGCATTTTTATATACTTTTTACCTTTTTTTTTTTTTTTTTGGTTCAGTCATGGGGCCTAAACTCTGGGCCTGGGCGCTGTCCCTCAGCTCTTCAGCTCAAGGCTAGCACTCTACCACTTGAGCCACAGCGCCACTTCCGGCTTTTTTCTTTTTGCTTATGTGGTGCTGAGGAATTGAACCCAGGGCCTCAGGCATGCAAGGCAAGCGCTCTACCACTGAGCCACCTCCCGGCCCCCTTTTTTTTTTTTTTTTTTACCATTTTTTTTTGTCAGGTTGTGGGGCATGAACTCTGGGCCTGGACACTGTCCCTCAGATCTTCTGCTCAAGGCTAGTGCTCTACCACTTGAGCCACAGTACCACTTTTTACCATTTTTTTGAAAAGGGTGTTTTTCCCTCAATATCAATTTCACAGTGGATGAAACTTATTATATGTTAAATTTTATAGGCATTTAGTTAGAAGGGAAAAAATTCACTTATTGAAAAAAATTAGAAGGAGGCTAGGTTATAAATGTTTATATCAGCTTTGAGACCTACAAAGATCTTGTGTTTTTCAGGTTATAAAAGAGCAAGAACAGTACATTGCCACTCAATACAAGGAGGCTATAGATTTGGGGCAAGAATTGAGGCTAACACAGGAGCAGGTGCAGAACTCTCATACAGAATTGATGGAGGCTCGCTGTCAACAAGTCCAAGCACAGAGAGAAATAGAAAGGCTTTCTACAGAACTGGAGGACATAAAGCAGCTCTCTAAAGAGAAAGTAATACCTGTTCTAAATTATTTTGTATTTCTGACAAATCCTTAAAATCTTTAGACTCTTTAGAACTGTATTATTTACTTTTTGTGAAAAGGAACTGTGTATTGCACAACAATGAATATACTTAATGCCACCAAAATATGCACTTATAAACATTTAAAACAGACTGGGTACTGGTGGTTCACACCTATAATCCTAGCTACTCAGGAGGCTGAAATCTGAGAATCACAGTTTGAAGCCAGCCTAAACACAAAAGTCTGTGAGATTCTTATCTCCAAATTAATCACCCAAAAATCCAGAAGTGGAGCTATGACTCAAGTAGTAAAGTGCTAGCCTTGAGCAAAAGAAGCTCAAGGACTGCGCCCAGGCTCTGAGTTTAAGCCCCAAGACCAGCATCAAAACATTAAAATGGTAGTATGGTCTAGAGGTGGGTTCCTGTAACTCCACCATTCAGGACACTCAAGTAGGTGTATCATGAGTTCAGTGCTAGTGTGGACTCTACATAGTATGATACTATTTCAAAAACAAAACAAAACATGCTCAGAACCCTACTCAGTAGGCTGAGACCTGGGGGAATTAGAAGTTGAAGCCAGCCCAAGCAGAAAAGTCCTCAAGACTCCAGGTCCAAAATAACTCACAAAGGGCTGGGATGTAGCTCAGTAGCCTAGCAAGTGCAATGTCCTCCGTTTGTTCTCCAGTACCAAAAAAGAAAAGACCAAAAAAAAAAAAAAAAAAAAGTCAAAATATCAAAAAGCTGGACTGAAAGTGTGGGTTAAGTAGTAGAGTGTCAGCAAGCTGAACATGAGTGAGGCCCTTAGTTAAACTCTGTTACAGAAAAGTGGGAGCAAGGTCTGGGAAGGTGGCTCAGTTGTAGAGCGCTTGCCTTGCATGCCTGAGACCCTGGGTTCGATTCCTCAGCACCACATAAGCAAAAAGAAAAAAGCTGGAAGTGGCGCTGTGGCTCAAGTGGTAGAGTGCTAGCCTTGAGCTGAAGAGCTGAGGGACAGTGCCTGGGCCCAGAGTTCAGGCTCCACGACTGGACCCCCCCCAAAAAAAAAGAAAAAAGAAATGTGGGAGCAAAATGGTTCTCAGAACGTAAATTTTGTTGTATGTACATGTTACCACAATTCACAAATTTTTTTTTTTTGGCCGGTCATGGGGCTTGAACTCTGGGCCTGCGTGCTGTCCCTTGAGCTCTTCAGCTCAAGGCTAGCTAGTACTTTACCACTTGAGCCACAGCACCACTTCTGGCTTTTTCTGTTTATGTGGTACTGAGGAATTGAACCCAGGGCTTCATGCATGCAAGCACTCTACCACTAAGCCACATTCCCAGTCCCTGTCTATATTTTTATATGAGCCAAACTGATTCTTTTGGTATGTCAAAAAGAATGTTTGCATTTTTTTTGAGAATACATTCTTTTTTGAGAATTTATAGTGTGTTTTACATAAACCACATTCATTCCATGATGACTTAATATTATTTAGTGTCTTTAGAGGAAGAACTAAAAGAAAATTTAAAATCAGTATAACTTTTTTGTTGTTGTTGTTTATTGGTTTGTGTTTGTTTTTGTTTTTTGTCCATCATAGGGCTTGAACTCTGGGCTGAGGTACTGTCCCTCAGCTCTTCAGCTCAAGGCAAGCACTCTACCACTTGAGCCACAGTGCCACTTCTGGTTTTCTAATTGTTTATCAGAAATAAGAGTCTCACGGACTTACCTGCCTGGGCTGGCTTTGAACCTTGATCCTCAGATCTCAGCCTACTGAATAGCTAGAATAACAGGTGTGAGACACCAACACCCGGCCTAACATGTTGCTTTTTTATACGTTTCTCACAGTATTTTACAAATATCTTGTCTGCTTCTAATTAGTTCAAATACTTATGACTCACTCATTGATATTTTTTTTTTTTTCAAAAAAATACAACTTGCCTGGTGCTGGTGGCTCATACCTGTAATCCTAACTACTTGTGAGGCTGAGATCTAAGGATCAAGGTTCAAAGTCATCCCAGCAGGAAAATCTATGAGACTCTTTTTTTTATGAGACTTTTTTGTTGTTGTTGTCAGTTATGGGGCTTGAACTCTGGGACGAGGTACTGTCCCTCAGCTCTTCAGCTCAAGGCAAGCACTCTACCACTTGAGACACAGCGCCACTTCTGGTTTTCTAGTTGTTTATTGGAGATAAGAGTCTCATGTACTTTCCTGCCCGGGCGGCTTTGAATGGTGATCCCCATATCTCAGCCTCCTGAGTAGGTAGGATTACAGGCATGAGCCACTGGCACCCAGCTTTCTATGAGACTCTCATCTCCAATTAATCATTGAAAACTGGCAGGGGAACTATGGCTCAATGGTAGAGTGCTAGCCTTTAGCAAAGGAGCTCAGGGACAGCACCAGGCCCTGAGTTCAAGCTCCATGACCAACAACAAAAATAAAAGCACCATTCAACTTGATTTTCACATTAAGACTTTCCATGTGAAGGCTTCTTTCTTTTTTGGGGGGTTGGGAGGTCCAGTCATGGGGCCTGAACTCTGGGCCTGGGTGCTGTCCCTCACCTCTTCAGCTCAAGACTAGCGCTCTATCACTTGAGCCACAGCGCCACTTCCAGCTTCTTTTTTTTTTGCTTATGTGGGGCAGAGGAATTGAACCCAGGGCCTCATGCATGCAAGGCAAGCGCTCTACCACTGAGCCACCTTCCCAGCCCCGTACAGGCTTATTTCTTTAGCATTTGTCTTACAGTAATTCTCATCATCCATGACAAATATGTTTCAAAGACCTCTAGTGGATGCAAACAATATACTAATACTTCCTTATCAGTTGTCTCTGAAATATGTAGACTTTAAAGTGGGCCATTTAATATGTTAACTTATAATATGATTTGCATAAAAGATTACTTGACTTTTTGTTAATGTACTAGATTGGTTTAGGCGCAGTTATTAATAAACAGTTTGTATAGACTGCTAAATGTGTAATTTTTTTAGGAAGCTCATGGAAATCATTTAGCAGAAGAATTGGGGGCATCTCAAGTACGTGAAGCTCATTTAGAAGCAAGAATGCAAGCAGAAATCAAGAAGTTGTCAGCAGAAGTAGAATCTCTCAAAGAAGCTTATCATATGGAGGTAAATAAAAATTTAATAATAAGCCCATCAAGACAAAAGTATGAATCTAGTTCATAAGTGTCCATTATAGAATGGCATAGTGTGATATTCATTTTTGCTAGTTAAATATACTGCTTTCTGTTAATATCCAGTGGGCTTACATGCTATAGAGTTAAGAGCTTTTAAGTTCTAAGCCAAGCCTGGGTTCAAATCCGGGCTCATAACCAATCACTTATATATGACCTTGGACAAGTTACCTAACCTGTCTAAGATAGACATAACAGTGTTTGTCTTTCAGGATTATTGTAAAGGTCTTAGACCAGAGCCTGACTCATCATCATTGACTCTAAAAAATAATCTGGAAGCCAGGTGCTGATGGCTCATACCTGTAATCCTAGCTACTCAGGAGGCTGAGATCTGAGGATTGCGGTTCAAAGCCACCCCAGGCAGGAAAATCCATGAGACTCTTATTTCCAATTAACCACCCCAAAACTGGAAGTAGAGCTGTGGCTCTACTTAGAGTAGCAGAGTGCTAGCCTTGAGCAAAAAAGCACTGAATTCAAGCCCTTCAACTAGAAAGAACAAACAAACCACAAAACACAGAAAACTAGATGCCAAGTGCTAGTGGCTCACATCTGTAACCATGATAGAAAGGAAACAAAACAAAACAATGGAGATTTTTGTATGGTGTGAATACTTAAAATCCCAGCGACTAAGGAGGTAGAAAAAAGGAAGATTACAGTTTAAGGCCATCCTTGGGGAAAACATTAGAATCTATACCTCAAAAAAACAATCTGGCAGGGCTGGGAAGGTGGCTCAGTGGTAGAGCGCTTGCCCTGTATGCATGAGGCCCTGGGTTCGACTCCTCAGCACCACATAAGCAAAAAGAAAAAAGCCAGAAGTGGCACTGTGGCTTAAGTGGTAGAGCGTTAGCCTTGAGCTGAAGGGCTGAGGGACAGCGCCCAGACCCAGAGTTCAGGCCCCACGACCGGACCCCCCCCCAAAAAAAAAAAAAAAAAATCTTGCAGTGGTTTATACCTGTGTAATCATTCATGTTTCCCTTTTAAGTGCTCTACCACTGAGCCACCTTCCCAGCCCCAAATCTCCTTATATTTGTTACTCAATTTCAGTAATTATCAACTTATGACCAATTTTACCTAGTCCATAAACATGTTGATCATTTCTTATATATAAAGGCAATACTGTTGAGATTGAAAGGAATGCTGTTAGTAATTATATCAGGACACCATGCATAAAATTCAGACACTTATAGGCATATTGAGAAGTGTTGTCAACATATATTTAACCTCACTCACTTTCTATTCCCCAGTTCCCACAGTAACTACATACTATTTTCATACAAATTCTAATTATCTTTATTTCATCTATAAACTGGTCAGTAGGGACTGGGAAGGTGGCTCAGTAGTAGAGCACTTGCATTGCATGCATGAGGCCCTGGGTTCGATTCCTCAGCACTACATAAGCAAAAAGAAAAAAGCCGGAAGTGGCGCTGTGGCTCAAGTGGTAGAGCGCTAGCCTTGAGCTGAAGAGCTGAGGGACAGCGCCCAGGCCCAGAGTTCAGGCCCCACAACCGGACCCAAAAATAAATAAATAAATAAATAAATAAATAAACAAACCGGTCAGTAAAATATCATTGTAAGGAATTTTTTAAAAAATTAATCACAACAGCATCACCGCACCTAAAAATTTAGAGCAATTCCTTAATCTCATCAAGTATCCAGTTCACATTTCTTTTTTTGGGGGGGGGGTCGGGTTGTAGGGCCTGCACTCTGGGCCTGGGCGCTGCTTATGTGGTGCTGAGGAATGGAACCCAGGGGTTCAGGCATGCAAGGCAAGCACTACCACTGAGCCACCTTCCCAGCCCCTCTTTTTTTTTGGGGGGGGGGTCCATTTGTGGGCCTGAACTCTGGGCCTGGGCGCTGTCCCTCAGCTCTTCAGCTCAAGGCTAGCACTCTACCACTTGAGCCACAGCGCCACTTCTGTCCCTCAGCTCTTCAGCTCAAGGCTAGCACTCTACCACTTGAGCCACAGCGCCACTTCTGGCTTTTTTCTTTTTGCTTATGTGGTGCTGAGGAATCAAACCCAGGGCCTCATGCATGCAAGGCAAGCACTCTACCACTGAGCTACCTTCCCAGCCCCTCTTTTTGTTGTTGTTGTTGTTGTTGTTGTGGGGCTTGAACTCTAGGCCTGGGCGCTGTCCCTGCACTCTTTATCTCAAGGCAAAAACTCTACCACTTGAGCCACAGCGCCACTTCCATTTTTCTGGTGGTTTATTGGAGATAAGAGTTTCCTGGACTTTCCTGCCCGGGTTAGCTTTGAACCAGGATCCTAAGATCCCAGTCTCCTGAGTAGCTAGGATTCCAGGAATAAGCCCCCAGCGCTGGGCTAGAATTTACTTTTTTCTAAGAATAAGTAACAGTAGCAAGTATTACAGCAAGTTTTTTTTTTTTTTTTTTTTTTTTGTCGGTCGTGGGGCTTGAACTCTGGGCCTGGGCGCTGTCCCTCAGCTCTTCAGCTCAAGGCGAGCGCTCTACCACTTGAGCTACAGCGCCACTTCCGGTTTTCTGGTGGTTTATTGGAGATAGGAGTCTCACGGTCTCTCCTGCCCGGGCTGGCTTTGAACCGCGATCCTCAGATCTCAGCCTCCTGAGTAGCTAGGATTACAGGCGTGAGCCACCAGCGCCCGGCTACAGCAAGTTTTTTGTTGATTTGGTTTTGGTTTTTTGGTCAGTCATGGGGCTTGAACTCTGGGCGTGGTCACTGTCCCTGAACTCTAGCGCTGTACCACTTGAGCCACAGCACCACTCCCAGTTTTCTGGTGGTTAATTGGAGATAAATCTCATGGACTTTCCTGCTTGGCTGGCTTTGAACCTCGATCCTCAGATCTCAGCCTCCCGAGTAGCTAGGATTACAGGTGTGATCCACCAGCGCCTGGCTAGAGCAAGCTTTTAAACCAACTTTATCCTATTTTCTTTTTTTCTGTTTACAATTTTATTACTATAGATGCTTTCACATCAAGAGAACCATGCAAAATGGAAGATATCTGCTGACTCTCAAAAGACTTCTGTTCAGCAGCTAAATGAACAATTAGAGAAGGCAAAACAGGAATTAGAAGAAGCTCAGGACACTGTAAGCAATTTACATCAACAAGTTCAAGACAGGAATGAAGTAATTGAAGCTGCAAATGAAGCCTTACTTATTAAGGTAGATAAAAATAATGAAAGCACTTGATTAGTTTTTCTTGATCTTGTAGTTTATAGAGCACTTTATGGCCAATTATTGGATTGCTTAAATAAGAATTATCTTATTAAAAGTTGAATTTGGCTGGGCACCAGTGGCTCATGCTTATAATCCTAGCCTCTCAGGAGGCTGAAATCTGAAGATAGCAGTTCAACCCAGGCTAAGCAGAAAAATCCACTCAAAAACTGGAAATGGGGCTGGGAAGGTGGTTCAGTGGTAGAGTGCTTGCCTTGCATGCATGAGGCCCTGGGTTCGATTCCTCAGCACCACATAAGCAAAAAAGAAAAAAGCCGAAAGTGGCTCTTTAGCTCTAGTGGTAGAGCGCTAGCCTTGAGCTGAAGAGCTGAGGGATAGCACCCAGGCCCAGAGTTCAGGCCCCACGACTGACAAAAAACAAAACAAAAACAAAAACTGGAAGTGGTGCTGTGGCCCAGGTGGGTGAGTGATAGCCTTGAGCACAAAGAGGCTCAGGAACAGTGCCCAGGCCTTGAGTTCAAGCCCCCCAGCTGGCCAAAAAAAAACAAAAACAAAAGAATGTGAGTGTAAGATTTACTACAAAAAATTGCTACTTTAACCACTTATAAGATGCTTTATGGGGCTGGGAAGGTGGCTCAGTGGTAGAGCGCTTGCCTTGCAAGCCTGAGGCCCTGGGTTCGATTCCTCAGCACCACATAAGCAAAAAGAAAAAAGCCGGAAGTGGCGCTGTGCTCAAGTGGTAGAGCGCTAGCCTTAAGCTGAAGAGCTGAGGGACAGTGCCCAGGCCCAGAGTTCAAGCCCCACGACCGGACCCAAAAAAAAAAAAAAGATTTATTTTTTTTTTTTTGATGATTCAAATGTAATGTTTATTACATGTTTATTACTGTGCCCATTATTAAAATAACCAAAGAAAAATCAATTTAAAAAATGCCCAACTGTCAGTCCAGGCAGTATTGACATTTCAGCTTGACTGGTTCATGGTAGAGCATAAATATGTGGGCATCTGAAGCAATTCCTTACAGACCCAGCTTGGTTCTTCTCCAGTGTCTTCTCTTGGAGTTGTACCTGATTTTGTTACCAGTTTTCATCCGAATCCACTGGGGAATGGGGCGATTTTGCTTTTGTTTCTTGGCCAGAAACTGCTTGATTCTGAAAGTCTTGTGAGAAGACATGATGAGAAGCTCTGGAAGGCACAGTAACCAGGATGGTGAACAAAAGCTGAAGAGCTTATAAGATGATTTATATAAGACCTGAAGAGCTGAAATATTTGTGTTAAACTTTTATTTGATAATGTATACTGTAGTTAAAATAGTTTTAGTTATTAGCATAATGACTTTAGAAACTAAACCTAAAAATAAGCTATCCAATTAAAAGTGATTGATTGAGTTGGGCCCTGGTAGGTCACTCCTATAATTCTAGCTACTCAGGAGGCTGAGATCTGAGGATCCTGGTTCAAAGCCAGCCAGGCAGGAAAGTCTGTGAGACTTATCTTGAATTAACCACCAGAAAACTAGAAGTGACACTGGCTCAAAGTGGTTGAGTGCTAACCTTGAGCAAAAGAACTCTGAGACAGCACCTAGGCCCCTAGTTTAGGTCCTATGACCAACCAAAAAAGCAAAAAATTAGAGCTGCTCATGGTTAGTACAAGCCTATAATTCCAACACTCTGGAAGCTATGAGGGTGGATGATGAGTTTGAAACCAGTCTAAGATACGTAGCAAGATGTTTGGGGGTAAAATTTTAATGTCATATCTTCATTATTTTTTTAGGCTTTATGAGGATGTTTGTTTTGCTGGTTCTGGGGTTGAACTAAGGGCCTGAGTGCTGTCTCTAAGCTCTTTTGCTCAAGGCTAGTGCTCTACCTCTTGAGCCACAGCACCACTTTGTTTTTGAGTGGTTAATTGGAGATAAAAGTCTGATGGAGTTTTCTGCCTGGGCTGGCTTCAAACTCAGATCTCATCCTCCTGAGTAGCTAGGATCATAGGCATGAGTCACCAGTACCTGGCTAGGCTTTATGTTTTGTCATTGTATGCTTCTTTCCTTTGATTCCGAAGTTTGATCAGAGAACCCAAACAAAAGACATAGGAAAATAATAAAAGGGTCTTCTTGAATTGAAGACAAACACAGATTAGCTAATATATATTTATTTATTTCCTACTAGAAAGTTTGAAAGGCATCTTTTTTTTTCTTTTTTTGCATGTATGTGTTCAGATTAGAGTATCAGAAATAGTGAATCTTCACACTTCCACTGAGAAATTTTTAGGTGTGAGGGTCTTTTAGATCGGTTCTTGTTTGATTGTTTCTTTGGTGTGGTACTAGGTCTTGAACTCTCAGGGCCTAGCATTCCTTTTTTTTTTTTTTGGTTGGTCATGGAGCTTGAACTCTGGGCCTAGGTGCTATCCCTTAGTTCTTTAGCTCAAGACTAGTGCTCTACCACTTGAGCCACAGCACTACTTCTGGTTTTCTGAGTGGTTTAAAAGAGGCTCACAGAGTTTCCTCCCTGGGCTGGCTTTGAACCTCAATCCTCAGATCTCAGCCTTCTGAGTAGCTAGGATTACAGGCATGAGCCACCATGCTGGCTGAGCCTAGCATTCTTGCTTGACTGTTTTTTGCTCAAGGCTGGCATTCTGCCACTTGAGCTACACCTCCACTTACTGCTTTTTGCTTGTTAATTGTATATAAGAATCTCACCAAGCTTTCTGCCCAGCTTGGCTTCAAACCATAATCCTAATGTCTCAGCCTCCTGAGTAGTTTGGATTGTAGGTGTGAACCACTAGCATTTGGTTAAGTGTGAGATTTTAATCTTGAATAGAAATGATATTATCTATTGCAACAATGATACTCACAAGACACTACATTGGAAATGAACTTTACAACTTTGTGGAGAAGAGGAGTAGAGGAAGTGGGGGAGGGAACAGATAGTAGGAGAAAAACAAAGGAGGGGGTAACCATGCTCGACAAGAAATGTACTCATTACCTTACTGATGGAACTGAATCTCTCTGCACAGCATCTATATAAGAAAATAATTTTTAAATTGATATTATCATTAACATTTAAAATCTAGTATCTATCTAACAAATCTAGTATTTATAGAATTCCTTAGAATATTGAAAGAAATTTCAAATGAGCATATGTCTCATAATGAGGCTATCTTAAACATTAGGAGATTTAAATAGAACTTGGAAAACTCTCAAGATCTATTGTAGAAGTACAGACTGACTAGAACTCTTAAAATTTTATAAGCTGTTGTTGTTTTGTTGTTTTTTTGTTGGTGGTGAGGCTTGAACTCTGGGGCTGAGTGCTGTTCCTGAGCTCTTCAGCTTAAGGCCAGTGCTCTACAGAGCTACAGTGCCACTTCCAGTTTTCTGGTAGTTAACTGAATATGAGTCTCATGGACTTTCCTCGATGGGCTGACTTTGAACCTCAATCCTCAGATCTCAGCTTCCTGAGTAGCTAGGATTATAGGCATGAGCCACCGGCACCCAGCTTGTTGTTATTTTTTTAAACAAACTAAATTATGCGATGGACTATGTGCTATTTTTTTTTTTTGTAGGAATCAGAATTAACCAGATTACAAGCCAAAATCACTGGACATCAGAAGACAGAAGACATCAAGTTTTTATCATCTGCATTCACATTTCCATCAGAAAATACACCTGTTACTCAAGATTCACAGTTCATCAAACATTCCCAGTCATCTTTTTCCAAGTGCAGAAAACTACGTCGTTCTATTAGTGCCAGTGACCTCAGTTTCAAAAGTCATTGTAATGAAGATCTTTCTGAAGAATTATTACAGGACTTAAAGAAAATGCAATTGCAACAGCCTTCAACATTAGATGAAAGTCATAAAGATCGAAATTATACTCAGGCAGATTCATTTAAGCCTCTCACATGTAACCTAGAAGATGATAATTCTGAGAATAATGATTTTAGTACTCTTAGTGGAATGCTAAGATATATAAACAAAGAAGTGAGACTATTAAAAAAATCCTCTGTGCAAACAGGTGCTGGTTTAACCCAGGTATGTATTTTATGCAGTATAATATGTGAAAATTTGTCTTCAGTGGATATTTTTTAATTACATGAAGAAAAATCAAATATAGGTTGAATACTCCTTATCCAGAACAGAAGCATTTCAGGTTTCTCCAGATTTTGTAATATTTACATAATAGAGCAGGTCTCCAATAGTTCACACTTGTATTACTACCTACCTACTCATGAGGTTGAGATCTGAGGTTTGTGATTCAAAGCCAATTGAGACAGACAAATTGAAGAGCCTCTTATTTCTAGTTAATCAGTGAAGAGATAGAAGTGGAGATGTGAGTAAGTGGTAGAGCTCCAGCTATGCAACAATCCTTGAATTCAAGTCCCAGTAGCAGTGCATGGTGCATACAACCACACACACACACACACACACACACACACACACACACACACACACACACACACACACACAGATATCATAGGCATGGGGTCACAGTCTAAGCATGAATTTTTTTGGGGGGGGGTCCGGTCGTGGGGCCTGAACTCTGGGCTTGGGCATTATACCTCAGCTCTTCAGCTCAAGGCTAGCGCTCTACCATTTGAGCCACAGCACCACTTCCGGCTTTTTTCTTTTTGCTTATGTGGTGTTGAGGAATCGAACCCAGGGCCTCAGGCATGCAAGGCAAGCGCTCTACCACTGAGCCACCTTCCCAGCCCCTAAGCATGAATTATTTATGTTTTGTATATTTTGTATATTGTATACACATAACCTAAAGGCAATTTCATACAATATTTTTAGTATGCTATGGAATTCTATACTTAGAGTCTCATACTGATACTCAAAAGCTTTTGAAGTTTGGAACAGTTAATTTTCAGATTAGAGATAAATTGATCTGTATTAGAAATAAGGCAACCTGTATTTGAATGAAGCATACCATATTATGAAAATTTTGTATGTGCTTTCCTTAGGTCAATATTAGAAATACAGTAAAAGTGTTAGGAATAAAGAAAAGGGTTGGGAATGTGGCTTAGTGGTAGAGTGCTTGCCTTGCATGCATGAAGCCCTGGGTTCAATTCCTCAGTACCACATAAGCAGAAAAAGCTGGAAGTGGCGCTGTGGTTCACATAGTAGTAGAATGCTAGCCTTGAGCAAAAAGAGCTCAGGGACTCTCTGTTCTCTTCTAGCTCTCTCTGCTCTCTGCTCTCTCTGCTCTCAGCTCTCTCTCTGCTTTTTCTCTCTCTCTCTCTCTGTTCTTTTCTAGCTCTTCTCTCTCTCTTTCGCAGCTCTCTCTCTTTCCCAGCTCTTCTAGCTCTCTTTCCCAGGCCTTTCCCCACCACGTGGAGAACCAAGATGGCCTGGTGCCAGCTGGAATGATGAATAAACCTACCCCTTACCTGAAAAAAAAAATAAAAAAAGAGCTCAGGGACAGTGCCCAGGCCCTGAGTACAAGCTCCAGGACTGGCGAAGGAAGGAAGGAAAGAAAGAGAAAAGAAAGAAGAGAGAGGGAGGGAGGGGAAGGAAAGAAAAGAAAGGAGGGAGGGAGGGAAGGAAGGAAGGAAGGAAAGAAGGAAGGAAAGAAGGAAGGAAAGAAAATACATTTTTCCTTAGTAATAGAAAGTGGGAAACTGAAAAACTTTGAGAAACTAAATTTCACAGAAAAGTGACTGGAAAGTATAGAGAAAAAAAAAAAAAACACTTTTTTTTTTTTGTCCATCCTGGGGCTTGAACTCAGAGCCTAAGTGCTGTTCCTGAGATCTTTTGCTCAAGACTAATACTCTACCACTTTGAGCCACACCTTCACTTGCATTTTGAATGGTTAATTGGAGATAGGAGTCTCACGGAGCCAATAGGGGCACTGGTGACTCATGCTTGTAATCTTAGCTACTCAGGAGGCTGAGATCTGAAGAGTCCCATTCAGAGCCAGCCTGGGCAGAAAAGTCTGTGAAACTCCAATAAACCACCAAAAAATTGAAATGGTTTGGTGGCTCAAAGTGATAGCCTTAAATGAAACAGCTCAGGGACAGCACCCAGGCCATGAGTTCAACCCATGAGCGACCAAAAAAAGAAAAAAGAGAATCTTACAGGGACATTTCTGCCTGGGTTGGCTTTGAACTGCAATCCTCAGATCTCAGCCTCCTGAGTAGGTATGATTATAGGCATGAACCACTCACACCCAGCTTAGAATTTTTTTTTTTTTTTTTTGGTCAGTCATGGAGTTGAACTCTGGGCCTGGGCACTGTCCCTCAGCTCTTCAACTCAAGGCCAGTACTCTACCACTTGAGCCACAGCACCACTTCCAGTTTTCTGGTGATCAATTGAAGATAAGAAATCTCTCAGACTTTCCTGCCCAGGCTGGTTTTGAACTGTGATCCTCAGATCTCATTCTCCTGAGTAGCTAGGATTACAGGCCTGAGATACTGGGTGCACAGCTAGAAAAAAAAAAAAAACCTTTTTAATGTTTAGAAAAGGATTCAGATTTTACATGTTAAGTATAATTAACTAAATCTAAATATACTTTTACATGGTGATAGGAGATAGCAGAAAGAGAGGCAAGAGGAGTCAGGGAGACAAATGATCTTTGGGACTTTTCTACCTAGGTTGACTTCAAATTGTAATTCTAAAATTTTATGGGGCTGGGAAGGTGGCTCAGTGGTAGAGCGCTTGCCTTGCATTCATGAGGCCCTGGGTTCAATTCCTCAGTACCACATAAGCAAATAGAAAAAAGCCAGAAGTGGCGCTGTGGCTCAAGTGGTAGAGCGCTAGCCTTGAGCTGAAGAGCTGAGGGACAGCGCCCAGGCCCAGAGTTCAGGCCCCACGACCGCACCCAAAAACAAAAACAAAAAAAATAAAATAAAATTTTAGCCTCTTGAGTACTAAGATTACAGGCATGAGCCACTGGTGCCTTCCTCTTTCATATGTTTTTTGTAGTGGAATTTTAATCTAGTTGAATTTAAGAAGTGAAAACTAGAAGTACAAACAAGTCAGTACCAACTCCTAGTACTTAAAGGCTATGTCTAACTAGGTAGCTGCTATATCTCTTCACCTAATAAACTGTCTACAATTAGAGAAGTAAATATTAGTTTTAAACATGTCAATAAGGCTGAACAAAATAGTAATTTTTTTTCTTTTTGCCAGTCCTGAGGCTTGAACTCGGGGCCTGGGCACTGGCCCTGAGCTTCTTTTGCTCTACCACTTGAGCCACAGCTCCAGTTATGGCTTTTTCTGTTTATATGGTACTGAGGAATTGAACCTAGGTCTTTATGCATGTTTAACAAGCACTCTACCATTAAGCCACATTCCCAGTCAAGTATTACAAGTTTAAGAGCAGGAAACATATATGAAATAGTTAACATGGAGAGTGGGAAAATATAAACAGACCAGGGAAATCTAATAAAATTATGGCCAGCTAGTTTTGTCCTGTGGAATCTACCTGCGAAATGTAGGGCATCTGGCTTTATTTGTCCCAACTGACTGTATGCTGGAAGCAGGGTATCCTTTCTCTTTATAATGACAATTAAAATGTATGCTCACAAACTCTACAGTGTTCTCTTGGGGATAGTACTGCTTCCCAATATTGATTCCCCTTAAGCCTAAGAAAAGGAGGAGCCTCTAGGAGGAGCCTTCATATCCTTCGCCCTGAACCCTGGTGCCTCCTCCAGGCAGTCATGGGCTCAGCACTGTACTGGAGCAGTCGTTACTGTCTTTTGTTGTTTGTTGAGACTCTCTTTGTAGCCTGGACTGGCTTCAAATTCGCCATCCTCCTGCCTCAGCTTTCCAGGTGCTGAGATTATAGATATGAGTCACTACATTAGATATTATTATTGCCCCTATTTTATAGATGAGAAATTTGAGTTCTGCTCTTAACCGCTGTGAGAAGTATTTAGTGTTAACTCCCTTATTTCATGTGACAATTTGTCTTTTTGCTGTGTGTTTTAGTCAAACTGTTTTGTGGCACTAATGTCTAAATATTTTTCACATTCCCATTTTGCTTGTTATTTTCGTTTTCTTTTTTGAGTTTGGTGGTTTGCTTCTTACTCATGGCTGATGTTCTGCCACTTGAGTCTGGCTTTTTTGCTGGTTATTTGGAGATAGAGTCTCACATTTCTGTCCTGAGTTGGCTTAAACTTTGATTTTCTGATATCAGCCTCCTGAATAGGCATGAGTAACCAGATCTGGGCAGTGTTCCCTATTTTGAGCTTTAAAGTCAATTTAATTTAACCTTGTATTCATTCTTACCTTCCATCCAAACCAAAACTCCTTACTTCTTTTGTATTCTTGGTTTTGCTGACTGACTAATATTTTTCCCTCTTTATAGTCTGTTGACTATAGTGGACTGTAATACTAAATCAATATTCAAATATTTTAAATATTAATCTATTATTTGCATTTTTCTAGGGAGAAAATTTATAATTAAAAGAAGATATCAACTCGATAAGAAATGGAATTGTTGGTACAGTCCTGTGTTTACTTATTATTATGTGTAGCACATGTTGCAATACAAGCTGTTATTTTATTGCCTTTGAATAAATTTTATATTTTAATATTTTTTGCTAAGTGTATCTTAGTGGAAGTTTATCTTATTTGGTCTATAATTGGTGATTTCTTTATTTTTTTCTTAATGTATTGTTGACATACTAAACATACTAAGTAATAAAGGGCAAATAAGGAGCAAATTAAGTGCTTTGGAGGCATGGTTTAGAATATCTGCCTGCCTAGCAAGTACAAGGTCCTGAGTTCAAATTTCATAACCACCAAAAACAAACAACAACAAAAAAGTAAGGGCTAGGAAGGTGGCTCAGTGGTAGAGTGCTTGCCTTGCATTCATGAGGCCCTGGATTTGATTCCTCAATACCACATAAGCAGAACAAGCCAGAAGTGGTGCTGTGGCTTAAGTGGTAGAGTGCTCACCTTGAGCTGAAGAGCTGAGGGACAGCGCCCAGACACAGAGTTCAGGCACCATAACCTGCATGCGCGCGCACGTGCACGCGCACACACACACACACACATACACACACACACAGAGTAAATATAAAGAAGAAACTGAGAATAGAAATTAGTGATAGAAAAAAAAAGTAGAGAAAACACAGATAAAAGTTGATTTACTGGGGCTGGGGAGGTGGCTCAGTGGTAGAGTGCTTGCCTTGCATGAGGCCCTGGATTTGATTCCTCAGCACCACATAAGCAGAAAAAGCTGGAAGTGGAGCTGTGGTTCAAGTGGTAGAGTGCTAGCCTTGAGCTGAAGAGCTGAGGGACAGTGCCCAGGCCCAGAGTTCAGGCCCCACGACCAGCAAAAAAAAAAAAAAAAAAGTTGATTTACTAAAAATACTAATAAAATTGATTGAACTCTAGCAAGACTAGTCAAGAAAGAGATACTACAATTACCATTATTAAGAATAATGGCTTAGTGGTACAATGCTTGCCTAGCATACATGAAGCCCTGGGTTCAATTCTTCAGTACCACATAAACAGAAAAAGCCAGAAGTGGCGCTGTGGCTCAAGTGGTAGAGTGCTATCCTTGAGTGCAAGAAGCTCGATGACAGTACCTAGGCCCTGAGTTCAAGCCCCAGGACTATCAAAAAAAAAAAAAAAAAAAAAAAAGGAACTGTGGGCTGGTATCTCAATCCTGTAATCCTAGCAGTTCAGGAGGCTGAGATCTGAGGATTATGGTTCAAAACCAGCCCAAGCAGGAAAGTCTGTGAGATTCTTATCTCCAATGAACCACCAGAAAAACAGAAGTAGAGCTGTGGCTCAAAGAGGTAGAGCACTAGCCTTGAGCAAAAGGAACTTAGGGACAGTCCCTAAGTTCAGTCCAGTCCCCATTTTCTAGCCCTTGACTGACGACAAAAAAAAAAAAAGGAAGGGTTGAAGGCATGGTAGAATGGCAGCCAGTGAATAAAAGCATCAGGTACTGAATTTGAGTTCTAGTCTTAGAGCAAAAAAAGAAATAAGGGAAGATTATAGAATACTTGCAGACATTAATTTTGGAAATATTAAGTATATCTTTATACTGTAATTTTGTAACTTAAATGATACAGAACAATTCCTTGAACAGTACGCCTTATCAGAGCTAACACAAATGAGTGGGAAAAGTGAATAGTCTAATCTGAGAGGAATTATGTTTGCAGTTTAAAACATTCTTTCAAAGAATACTGCCAGCCAGATATTTTTGTTGGGGGGTGGCGGTCATGGGGTTTGAACTCTGAGCCCTGGGCACTGTCAAGGCTGGCTGTTTCACTACAGCCATAGCACTACTTCTGGCTTTTTTCTGCTTATGTGGTGCTGAGGAATCGAACTCAGGGCCTCATGCATGTGAGGGAAGCCTTCTATCACTGAGCCACCTTCCCAGCCCCAGCCAGATGTTTTACTGGTACATGCTAGCAAATATTGGAGGAAGAAATATCAATTAAAGAATTTTTTTCAAAAAATAAGGAGGAAAACCCAGTAGTTCATTTTATTGAGCCAACATAACTATTACATGATAATTTATAAGAATATTGCATGAAAAGACTACAGACTGGCACTACAGTTAGGGAAAAGGGTTTCTTGCTACTTCCTGCAGACTTAGACAGCCTGCTCGAGGTTTGAACTCAGGGCCTGGGCACTGTCTCTGAGCTTTTTTGATCTAGAGCTCCACTTCTAACGTTTTGGTGGTTAATCAGAGAAAACAATCTCATGGACTTGAGTCTAAAGGACCTTCCTTGCCTAGGCTGGCTTGGAACCACAACCCGCAGGTTTCAGCCTGGTTTTTTTGTTGTTTTTTTTTTCCTCCAGTCCTGGGGCTTGAACACCGCTTCTTTTGCTCAAGATTAGCACTCCACCTTTTGAGCTACAGCGCCACTTTGGCTTTTTCTGTTTAGTGGTACTAATTAATTGAACTCAGGGCTTCATAGAAAGCACTCTACCACTAAGCTAGCCATTTAGCCTCGTAAGTAGCTAATTTTACAGGCACGAGCCACTGGTGTCTGGCCAGTCCTATTTTTAATGGTTATTTTGGAGATGGAGTTTCATGGACTATTTTGCCTGAGCTGACTCTAAACCACAAGCTTCTGTGAAACTCAGCCTTTTTGGTCAAAAGGATTATAGGTTTGAGCCACCAGCAAGCACCTGGATGTCCATGAACTTATTTATTTAGTCCTTGAATTTGAACTCAGGGCTTAGGTGCTGTCCCTGAGCTTCTGTGCTCAAGGCTAGCGCTTTACCACTTGAGCCACATCTCTACTTCTGGCTTTTAAACGCAGTTTAATTGTAGATAAGAAGAGTCTCACAGACTTTCATAACCTGGCTGTCTTTGAACTGTGGTCTTCAGACCTCAGCCTTTTGAGTAGCTTTAATTATAGGCATGAGCCTGTAGCTAGGATTACAGGCCTATGCCAGAACCCAGCACAAAGTTTTACATAAAGTTACGTTATACACAAATGTTACATTTTCCTCCATCTTTGTTACCAAAGTATGTTGAAAAAAATCTATATTGAGTTTAACATTTTTTAATTCCTAATTTTTTATAGAAATCATTTGATTATAAGAAATTGTATATCATAATTAACAGTATTCATAGGATTCATTGTGATATTTTCATACATCGTACATGATGCCCATATATTCTTCTTCTGCCTCCTTCCCTCTAGGTTACCCTTCCCCAGCAGCTTTCCCAACCCCTAGAATCCATCTTCTGCTTTTAGGTGCTTTCTACTCTCAGTTTTTGATTTTCTGAGTGCATTTTAGGATACACCTGCAGGTAATATAAGTAGCCACTAGAGGGCACCAGACACATACATAATGACAAGCTCCTTTATGTCTCTTAACTATTCAATTGGTCAAGAGTTCTTGGTAAGGGCTGGGAAGGTGGCTCAGTGGTAGAGCGCTTGCCTTGCATGCCTGAGGCTCTGGGTTCGATTCCTCAGCACCACATAAGCAAAAAGAAAAAAGCTGGAAGTGGTGCTGTGGCTCAAGTGGTAGAGCGCTAGCCTTGAGCTGAAGAGCTGAGGGACAGCGCCCAGGCCCAGAGTTCAGGCCCCACGACCGACAAAAAAGAAAAAAAAAAGAAACAAAGCCAGCCTGAGCAGGAAAGTCCATGAGACTCATCTCCAGTTAACCACCAGAAAACTGGATGTTGCACTGTGGTTCAAGTGGTAGAGTGCTAGCCTTGAGCTGAAGAGCTCAGGAACAACACCCCGGCCGAGAGTTCAGCCCCATGACTGACCAAAAGAAAAAAAAAAAAATCTTCCTTCTGTAGGTCAACTAAACCATAAATAATGGCATTTATTAAGTTTAACTGGTGAGCCAATTAAACTTTCTGAAGAATCCCAGACCTATGTCAATTCATGATAATAAAAAGCATTTCATCTTAGAAGAATCCTGGCCAATTTCTTTTTTTTGGGGTCCGGTCATGGGGCCTGAACTCTGGGCCTGGGCACTGTCCCTCAGCTCTTCAGATCAAGGCTAGCGCTCTACCATTTGAGCCACAGTGCCACTTCCGGCTTTTTTCTTTTTGCTTATGTAGTGCTGAGGAATCGAACCCAGGGTCTCAGGCATGCAAGGCAAGCGCTCTACCACTGAGCCACCTTCTCAGCACCTCCTGGCCAATTTCTATATTGTGCTTAGACTTTTTCCTCCCAAGACTGGGACTCAAACTTGGTATGTGATACTTTCATTCACTGGTTGGTACTCCACTACCTGAGCCACAACTCCAACCCCATTAGAACATTTTTCAACCCAAAGGAATAGTGTATTTGAGCCCTCCCAGATATTTCTCAGGCCCCAATCCCACATTCATGGACAATGGAATTGTGATTTATTATGTTAACAATGATACTTTACTGTGTATTAGGGCTATGTGAAATTCTGTATTAACTTCTTTAATCCTGTCAGGTCTTTCTGCCTATCAGGAAACTGAGGACCTAATTTGTAGTTGACCTTTAAGAAGTGAACATGCTTTGTGGTATGTAAATTATATACTAATCTTATACATTCCTACTGCCAACAACCCAGCCTTATCTCATTTTTTCCTTACATATTTCCCCTGCTAACCTCTTACATTATGGCTCCATGGTGAACTACATTTCTCAGTGTTGGCAAACTCACTCAGTGCCTTTTCTTTAAATCTAGGCTAGGCCTTTAACGTTCGTCTCCCAGTAGCATGCACCAAGAGTGACAGGTTTTTTGTTTATTTTGTTTTTTGTCAGTTGTGGGGCTTGAACTCTGGGCCTGGGCACTGTCTCTCAGCTCTTCAGCTTATGGCTGGTGCTCTACCACTTGAACCACAGCGCTACTTCCGGTTTTCTGGTGGTTTATTGGAGATAAGAGTCTCATGGACTTTCCTGCCCGGGCTGGCATTGAATCATGATCCTCAGAGCGCAGCCTCCTGAGTAGCTAGGATTACAGGTGTGAGCCACCAGTGCCTGGCTAAGTGACATGGTATTTGAAAGAGCCTTAAGGAGGCTTTATAGATATTTTTGTGCTATTGGGATCCCTGAACAACTATATAAGAGCTCTGCCACTTCAGTGCGCACGTAAAAGAGCAACAAATGGGGCTGAGAAGGTGGCTCAGTAGGTGGCTCAGTGGTAGAGTATTTGCCTTGCATGCATGAGGCCCTGGGTTCGATTCCTCAGCACCACATAAGCAGGAAAAGCCAGAAGTGTGGCACTGTTGCTCTAGTGTCGTAGAGCGCTAGCCTTGAGCTGAAGAGCTGAAGGACAGCACCCAGGTCCAGAATTCAAACCCCATGACTGACAAAAAAAAAAAAAGCAACAAATAAAGGCTATGGAAAAGGAAATGCCCTGAAGCTGCATGGAGAAGAGAAGTAGGAAAAAAAGAGATTGAAAAAGAAAGACTTAGTCCAGCAGTTCTAATATGTCAGTTGAGTCAAGATGATAGAATTATGAACAAATTAGTAAGCTAATTAAATGAAATAATTGAATGATCATATCCCAGAATACCCTATCCAAGCTTCCTCTCACTTTAAGATGGTGTTTCTCAAGGTCTGGCGTGAAGACCACCTATATCAGAATAGCCTGGTGTGTTTATTTGGATGAGAACATTTAGTCCAACCCCCAAATCTCCAGGGAAATACAGGAAATCAACATCTTTAACTTCCCCAGTTGATACACAGGCTCCAAAAAGTAGGGGTTTTGATATTTATAAGATTATGTCTTTGTTGTTTTTTATGTCCCTCCCTCATGGTAAAACCCCTGCTTTCACTATATATGATGTTGGTATATGTGGAGAGGAAGGGAAAAAACAAATCGTTAAAACAGGGATACAGGAGGACATTGCAACAATAAATGTACAAGTCGTTATGTTGATAAACTTTACAACTTTGGGGCGGGGGGGACAGGAGGGAGGATGCAAAGGGATGGAAGGGGAAACAAAGGAGGAGGCTACAATGCTGCTACAATGCTTGATAAGAAATGAACTCATTATCTTGCCCATATAATTGTAACCCCTCTGTACAATATTTTCACAATAAAAAAAGATATATACTCATTACCTTACTTATGTAACTTTAACCCTCTGTACAATGAAATTTTTTTTTGGGGGGGGGGGTCCGGCCGTGGGGCCTGAACTCTGGGCCTGGGCGCTGAGAGCTGGCCCTCAGCTCTTCAGCTCAAGGCTAGCACTCTACCACTTGAGCCACAGTGCCACTTCTGGCTTTTTTCTTTCTGCTTATGTGGTGCTGAGGAATTGAAACCAGGGCCTCATGCATGCAAGGCAAGCACTCTACCACTGAGCCACCTTCCCAGCCCTGTATAATGAAATTTTAAAAAATAAAAAACAAAACTAAAACTAAAAAAAAAAAAAGAAAAAAAAAGTAGGGGTTTTCTTTTTGGTTTTGTCAGTTGTAGAGCTTGAACTCTGGGCCTGGGCATTGTCCTGAGCTCTTCAGCTCAAGGCCAGAGCTCTACCACTTGAACCACAGCACCACTTGCAGTTTTCCAGTGATTAATTGGAGATAAAGAGTATCACAAAGCCGGGCGCTGGTGGCTCACGCCTGTAATCCTAGCTACACAGGAGGCTGAGATCTGAGGATCGTGGTTCAAAGCCAGCCCGGGCAGGAGAGACTGTGAGACTCCTATCTCCAATAAACCACCAGAAAACCGGAAGTGGCGCTGTAGCTCAAGTGGTAGAGGGCTCGCCTTGAGCTGAAGAGCTGAGGGACAGCGCCCAGGCCCAGAGTTCAAGCCCCACGACCGACAAAAAAAAAAAAAAAAAAAAAAGAGTATCACAGACTTTCCTGCCCAGGCTGGCTTTGAACCGTGATTCTCAGATCTCAACCTACTGAGTAGCTAGGTTTACAGGCATGAGCCACTGGCACCCAGGTCTATTCTCCTTTTTAACAAACCACTGCCCTATTCCTGGGAGTTTGACCTTGCTGTTGCTCAAATACTGGACCAAAATTCTAGATCAAAGACTTTTTTCCCCTCACCTATCCAATTCTGTCCCACCTAGTTTAGATCTACCTTATCTTTAGGGTCTCTGGTGGTAAGGTGCTTATGTTCCAGATAAAGAAACTCATGCCTGGAGCTGGGAAGGTGGCTCAGTGGCAGAGCGCTTGCCTTGCATGCCTGAGGCCCTGGGTTCAATTCCTCAGCACCACATAAGCAAAAAGAAAAAAGCTGGAAGTGGCGCTGTGGCTCAAGTGGTAGAGTACTAGCCTTGAGCTGAAGAGTTATTAGCTATACTAATTCAAGTTCTCCGGTTCTGTAGGCCAGCCATGTCATCTCTCATCCTTAACAGATCACAATGAGAACTTTAGAAATTTATATAATTAAATACAGGGACCTAAGACTGATGGCTTTGTCAGTTTGGAGGTTGTTAGAGAACTCAAATCAATTTTAGGAGTATGGTAAAACAATTTTGCAATAGTTTGAAAGAATCATAATCCAGTGCTGCTGAAAGCAGCTTCCTGTATGGCTACCAGATAACCAATATGTGCTACTATGCCCAGCTATTGATTGAAATGGATTGGGTCTTGTGAACTTTTTGCTCTAGTTAGCCTCAAACAGTAATCCTCCCAATCTCTACATCCCAAGGAGCTAGGATTATAAGCATGAGCTGCTAGTGCCTGGCCAAGTGTTAAAAGATTTTTATTAAGGTAGAAAAGACTAAGGATATTCACAGGTTTGAGGAGAAACAACCAGTATAGAAGGAAAACGTTGGTAACAATGTATGTATTGAGAAGGTAAGGTAAGTCATAAGAGAGGAATACTATAAAATAAGATCCCAGAGAAAACTAAAGGTATTTCAGTTTTCTGTTATTGCAGAACAAATTATCCCTGACTTCTCAACCATTCAGGGGCTCAGAAATTAGGACAGGACCTGGTGGGCAATTCTTCTGTCCCATGTGATACCATATGGGATCATTTGTTAGAAGATGGTTTAGCTGGAAAAAGTCCAAGATTGCTTCATTCACGTGTCTGATAGCTGGCAGGAGTATCAGGAAAGTTGTGCTCATCTGAGAATGTCAACTAGAATAGCCTAAGTGGCCTTTCCCAGGGTAGCCTCAGGGTGACTGGCCTACTTATATGGTGACTCAGGCTTCTAGAGTAAAAATGTTCCAAAGGCCATAGGCAGAAACTGACTTCTTAGGGCTTTGTCTCTTAGGGCATAGAATGCCACTTCTGATTAATTCTAATGATCAAACAAGTGAACTCAGTGACCCAGTCCAGATTTCCATGAGGGGGAATTAGACCACATTTATTGGCAAGAGGAGAATCAAAGGATTACATTCATTGTTAATCTGCTCCAGATCTTATCTGCTGGGTAAGATCAGAGAACATACAGGAGGCTTGCTTGGAACATGAAAAGAAACCACCTCTGCTATGCTAAATGCTGGAGTACACAGAGTTTTGTCCTCAACTCTTATCTAGTTTGTCTTCTAGATTAACTCATCTGTCCTATTGCCTCAAAGAACTTTGTATACCTTCATGCTTTTCAGTCTCTTGCCTGAATTCTACACTTACATATCTGAAATGCCTACTCATCATATCCACTTCAGTGTATAATAAACATCTAAAATTAACATTAGCAGCAGGGTGCTAGTGGCTTACTCCTATAAATCCTAGTTACTCAGGAAGCTGAGATCTGAGAATCAAAAGTTTGGGGTCAATCCAGACAGTAAAATCCACAAGACTCTTATCTCCAACTAATCAAGAAGCCAGAAGGGGAAGCATGGCTTTGAGTGGTAGAGCGCTAGCACTAGCCATGAGTGAAAAAATTGATCCTTAAAGCCTTGAGTTCAAGTACCAGTACTGGCTAAAAAACAAATAACATGAACAAAAGCACACGATTATATTTCTCTTCCACACAAAATCTAATTACTCCCAACCTTCCTCATCTTAATAAATGACACAAATCCATACTCCATCACTCAGGACATGTGCTTATGTGCCACCGGTGTTGACTCTTTTCCTTGTATAGCACATTCAGTCCATCAATAAATACCTACCTCAGATAAGTCTCGAAGGTTCCAACTTCCAAAATCTACCTTGAGTTTAGGCTCTTCCCTCCATCTCTGTTGCTGTCACCATGTCCTAGGAGCCTTCCTGTTACATTCTCCAGCCCTCACTTCCCTTCCCCTGCCCCCTTAGCCGCTGGAGCAAGCTTTTTAAACTCTCCATCAGGAGAAATAGATTTGTGGGTTTACCTCCCACTTCCTCTATTTTCCAGCAAGAATAAAAGTCTCCTTTACTATTCAATTGGTGCTTAGAGGTGTTACTGGTTCCACAAATCCAAGAGGAGGAAAAGGACCCTGTCTGGGCTAAAAAGTTGGTAACAGATTTGCACTGTTCCCCATTTTTAATGAATAAGGTGTGAGCCCCAATGGGCTAGAGTTTATCACAATGGAGGTATCACAAGTGGAGGAACACTCAGAAGATTGCTTTTGATTTTTCTGTTTGTTTGTTTCTGGTATCCTCCACTATGAGTAAGGCAGGTACACCTGCTCCGAAGTCAGACTACCAGGGACACTCAAGCCCTGGAGAGATCTGCTTTAGGGAAACTGAGAGATGAGATCTCCATTGTGAGGTGCTTCCAGCTTTTAGTCTCACTTCTAGAAGGGTAAAATAAATCTGTGCTATGAGACTGGCCCTTCAGGGTTTTTTTGGTTTGTTTGGTTGGTTGAGTTTTTTCCCCCCCTCAGTTTTTTTCTAGGATATTGTAAAGACCCTCCAGCCCTTGGAAGCTCACTTTGGATCCCTGCTGCAAGCATGAAGCTCCTGACAAAATTAAAGTGTAATTCAAAAAAAAACTGTAATTTGGGGCTGGGAAGGTGGCTCAGTGGTAGAGGGCTTGCCTTGCATGCATGAGACCCTGGGTTCGATTCCTCAGCACCACATAAGTAAAAAGAAAAAAGCTGGAAGTGGCACTGTGGCTCAAGTGGTAGAGCACTAGCCTTGAGCTGAAGAGCTGAGAAACAGTGCCCAGGCCCAGAGTTCAGGCCCACGACAGGACCCCCCCCAAAAAAAAAAAAAAAAACAAACAAACTGTAATTTGAGCCTGGTGCTGGTGGCTCTTGCCTGTAATCCTAGCTACTCAGGAGGTTGTGATCTGAGGAGCGCAGTTCAAAGCCGGTCTGGGCAGGAAAAAATTCTATGAGTTAATCTCCAATTAAACACCAGAAAACCAGAAGTGGCGCTATGGCTCAAGTGGTAGAGCACTTGCCTTGAACTGAAAAGATCAGGGACAGTGCCTAGGCCTGGGTTCAAGCCCCATGACCAACAACAAAAAAAATTCTTAATATATTAATTTGCAGGTGCTGGTGGTGGTTTACTGTAATCCTAGCTACTTAAGAAGCTGAGATCTGAGGGTCATAATTCAAAGCCTGGCACGAATGTCTTCGAGACTCATCTCGAATATACTACAAAAAAAGTTGGAAGTGGAGTGTGGCTAGAGTTTTAGCCTTGAGCAGAAAACCTCAGGGATAGAGTCCAAACCTGGAGTTCAAGCCCCAGGACCAGCACACACAAAAATTTTAATTTGGATTAGTTTTCCTTAATTGAACAAATGTTTTTCAGCAGTAATAATTACTTTGTACAGAAATTAGATATTGCTTACATATTTGTTGATTTTCCTTTAAGCAAGTGAGTGATTGACTTGAAGCTGGAGTGAGATTGGTTGGCACCATGGGGAACTTAATTTTCTTCATGATAACATAAACACTTATAGCTTATTCATTATATGAATAAGCTTCATTATATCCACATCTTCATTATATCTAAAGCAAGACATCATTATTGACTTCATATTTGATATTCTGATATTTTGTTGTTGTTGTTGCTCTTTTGTTTTTTTGGTGGTCCTGAGGCTTGAACTCTGGGCTGGGTGCTTTCCCTGAATTTCTTTTGCTCAAGGTTAGCACTCTACCACTTGAGCCACATCTAGCTTTTTCTGTGATTTAACTGGAGATAAAAGTCTCACAGACTTTCCTGCCTTGTCTGGCTTCGAACCAGGATCCTCAGATCTCAGCCTCCTGAGCTACGATACAGGTCTGAGCCACCAGTGCCTGGCTCTGATATGTTTTTTTGGAGCATAAATTCATCACCTCGGTTATGTTTTATGTATAAAACATTCCCACAGCAACAAGAAAAATGAATATAAGTAGTACCTTATGCATGAAAAATGATCTGCCAATTCTATAGTAATTGTAGAATAAAAAACTTCCTATCAGCCAGGAAAGAGAGGTGTGATGGCTCCTCCTAGACACTCAAGAGGCTGAATTTTTTTTTTTTTTGGTAGGTCGTGGGGCTTGAACTCTGGGCCTGGGCGCTGTCCCTCAGCTCTTCAGCTCAAGGCGAGCGCTCTACCACTTGAGCTACAGCGCCACTTCCGGCTTTTTACTTATGTGGTGCTGAGGAATCGAACCCAGGGCCTCGAGCATGCAAGGCAAGTGCTCTACCACTGAGCCACCTTCCCAGCCCATAATAATGTTTTCAATCGCCGAGGTTCTGACAGCTCTATATAGTTGTTTTTTTTTTTGTCGGTCATGGGGCTTGAACTCAGGGCGTAGGCGTTGTCCCTCAGCTCTTCAGCTCAAGGCGAGCGCTCTACCACTTGAGCTACAGCGCCACTTCCATGTGAGAGTCTTATCTCCAATTAACCACCAAAAAGTAAGAAGCAGATCTGTGGCTCAAGTGGTAAAGCACAAGCCTGAAGCACAAAAGATTAGAGACGGTGCCCAGACTTTGAGTTCAAATGCCAAGACTGGCAAAAAAAAAAAAAAAAAAAAAGGATTCTTCTATATTTCTGATCTATTACAATGGCCATAGTTTAGTTTTGGTGAAGATGATGATAGGTTAATGATGAACAATGTAACCTAGATTTGAGAACAATATAGGTTTCTACCACTTTGCCTGAAATTTAGCCATAATTAAGCCACTTACTATGAGATACTCCAAAAAAAAAATACTATAATTGGTCAATTAATCTCATTGTGGTCAGTACTGTCCTACCCATCTCATAAAGTTAAATCTCATTTGTTATTAGATCATTATAAAGACTGACAACTGTAACTTACTTTTCCCTTTATATTCTAATAAGATACTTTGAGACAGACATACTTTGTTGCATTTGGTACAAATTAATGTTGGTATCAAAACCAGCATGTCCTGTGTGTGAGCCTGACTGGGAAAAGAGCTCCACTGTGGTTACCAGAACACGCCAGGTGGACTGCTTGGCAGACTCAGCCTGTTCTTTCCCCAGTGTTCATTTACAGTGATGAAAACAAGCCAAGTGGCTGGGGAATTCAGCCTGAAAAGAGGCTTTTCCCTCCCAAGGGACAAATTTGATTTTATGTTGTGTCTCCTATTATAAAATAATGGCTGTGCTCCAAATCAGTACTTCAGGGTAATTCCTTTAAAATGGTTCTCACTTTCCTCCATAATTCTGCTTTCTTCATTTCATGGAGTATGTCTCTCTGGCTTCTTCCCCTCCTAGATCCTTTCTCATTGCACCTGCTCTAACTTCCTGCAACAGGAATCTTCTCATCAATTCTTTCCACTTAAAATCCAAACTTTATATGCTAGGTTTAAGAAAATAAGGTCAGGTGGGGCTGGGAAGGTGGCTCAATGGTAGAGTACTTGCCTTGCATGCATGAGGCCTTGGGTTTGATTCCTCAGCACCACATATGCAGAAAAAGGCAGAAGTGGCCCTGTAGCTCAAGTGGTAGAGTGCTAGCCTTGAGCTGACGAGCTGAGGGACAGTCGCCAGGCCCAGAGGTCAGGCCCCATGACTGACATAAAAAAATAAGATCAGCCTTTTTACAATTCACTATGCCGTGTGTTTTATTTTGTAGCACCAGTTCTAATACTGAAAGTATAAATTGTGTAAATATTTTTAAAAGAGCCAGGCGCTGGTGGCTCATGCCTGTAATCCTAGTTATTTGGGATATTTGAGGCTTGAGGTTCAAAGCTAGCCTGGAGAAGGAACGTCAATGAGACTTTAAAAAAATTGCTGTTATTGTAAAAGTGATGTATAGAGGGGTTACAGTTACATTAAGTAAGGTACAGAGTACATTTCATTTTGGACAATGTCACCCCTTCCCATGCACTCTCCCACTTTTTCCCTCCATAAGACTTTTTTTTGCTGGTCCTAGGGCTGGAATTCTGGGCCTGGACCCTGTCCCTGAGCTCTTCAGCCCAAGGCACGCACTCTACCACTTGAGCCACAGCGCCACTTCCAGTTTTCTGGTGGTTAATTGGAGATAAGAGTCTCACAGACGTTCCCGCCCTGGCTGGCTTTGAACCATAATTCTCAGATCTCAATCATCTGAGTAGCTAAGATTACAGGTGTGAGCCACTGGCACTCAGCTTCCTTCATGAGGCTTTTAATCTCCTATTAATGACCAAAAATTTGGAACTGGAGCTGTGGCTCAAATGGTAGAGTACCAACTTTGAGTGAAAAAGCTAAGGAATAATACCCAGGCCCTGAGTTTAAGTACTCACCTGCACATGTGCATGCACACGCAGGTACGTGCACACACATGCACACACAACTTTCAAGGTTCTAGTTTATTTTACAGTATTCATTTGCAATTTTTTTTTTTTTTTGTCAGTTGTAGGGCTTGAACTCTAGGCCTGGGCGCTGTCCCTGAGCTCTTCAGCTCAAGGCTAGCGCTCTACCACTTGAGCCACAGTGCCACTACTGGTTTTCTGGTGGTTAATTGGAGATAAGAGTCTCACAGACTTTCCTTCCCTGGGCTGGCTTTGAGCTGAGATCTCAGATCCTCCTGAGTAGTTAGGATTACAGGTTTGAGCCACCAGTGCCTAACTCATTTGCAAATTTGATTCCATGAAAGTGACTTATCATGTTGCTTTGTATGAAAGCTCTGCGAATGGACATTAAAATGTTGAAATGTCCTCACTAGAGATAAAGAAATGTCCACTTTGTATATGTACATTATTAAAGATGCAACTTCTACAGCTGGGCTGGGATGTAGCTCAGTAGCAAAGCGCTTGTCTAGCAAGTATACAATATCCTTGGTTCCATCCCAAATACCAAAATAGAAGACAAATGCAGTTAAAAAGAAAACAGAGGGGCTGGGAAGGTGGCTCAGTGGTAGAGCGCTTGCCTTGCATGCCTGAGGCTCTGGGTTCGATTCCTCAGCACCACATAAGCAAAAAGAAAAAGCCGGAAGTGGCGCTGTGGCTCAAGCGGTAGAGCGCTAGCCTTGAGCTGAAGAGCTGAGGGACAGCGCCCAGGCCCAGAGTTCAGGCCCCACGACTGGACCCCAAAAAAAAAAAAAAAAGAAAGAAAGAAAGAAAACAGAGGGCTGGGAAGGTGGCTCAGTGGTAGAATGCTTGCCTTGCATGCTTGAGGCCCTGGGTTTGATTCCTTAGCACCACATAAGCAGAAAAGGCTGGAAGTGGCGCTGTGACTCAAGTGGTAGAGCGCTAGTCTTGAGCTGAAGAGCTGAGGGACAACGCACCTGCCCAGAGTTTAGTCCTACGACCAATAAAAAAAAAAAAAAAAAAACAGAGCCGGGTGCCAATGGCTCATGCCTGTAATCCTAGCTACTCAGGAGGCTGAGATCTGAGAATTGCGGTTCAAAGCCAGCCTGGGCAGGAAAATCTGTGAGACTCATCTCCAATAAACTACAGAAAACAGGAAGTGGTGCTGTGGCTCAAGTGGTAGAGAGCTCGCCTTGAGCTAAAGAGCACAGGGACAGCACCCAGGCCCAGAGTTCAAGCCCCACAACCGATGAAAAAAAGAAAACACAAACCAACCCTTGGGATGGGAATGTGGCTTAGCAGTAGAGTGCTTATCCAGCATGCATGAAGCCCTGGATTCAATTCCTAAGTACCACATAAACAGTAAAAGCTGGAAGTGGCGCTGTGACTCAAGTAGTAGAGTGCTAGACTAGACCCTGAGTTCAAGCCCCGGGAACGGCAAAAATAAAATAAGAAGAGGGTTTCTGGGCTTAGAGTTCTCGAGCTGCAAGGTCTAGGGGCCTCTTGTGGTGATGGCCTCCTTGCTGGCAGAGCACAAGGTAGGGCAGAGCATCACATTGCCAGAGACAGGGAAACCGCCTGTGCAGTGGGTGTGTGCCTGAGTTCCCTTCCTTTGTATAAAGCCACAGCAGTCACTCATGACAACTCTACTCCAACAGCTTTAATTCTTATCCTGTGGCAAACTCCCCACTTCTGAACACCATAACTGAATTGAGTTTCCACTCTCTCCGAATCGGGGACCCTCAAACCATATCCAAACCACAACAAATAGCAGCTCTGATGTGGAAGGTCCTCCATTGTGCTGGGGGGCCTGTGACACCACAATCATGGCCCTGCTACACTGTGTCCCCTTCAGCTTACTGTTTAGATGCCAAGTCTCATCACAGTGCCCTGCACATAGGAGACCTGCTGAGTAAACAGATAAATAGGTAAACAGTTCCCGCTTCCTCACAAGAGCATGCCCAAGCTTACCTGCTGGAGAAAAGTGCCAGAGAATGGAAAAGAAGGCCTTTCTAAATCTGGTGGCAGCCAGTTGGTTACCAAACTATGTGAGTCTAGCCCAAATCCATAAAGCCACCTACCCAATCCACAGCTGACTTAGGAGCTGCTCAACTAATATAGACACTCCTAAGAAATAATACACAGCTATTTTTTTTTTTTTTGTCTTGGGGCTTGAATTGAGGGCCTGGGTGCTGTCTCTGAGTTCTTTTGCTCAAGGCTAGTGCTCTACCCCTTTGAGCCACATCTCTACTTCTGGTTTTCTGGAGTATAACTAGAAATAGGTGTCTCAGACTTTTCTGCCTGGACCGGCTTTGAACCATGATCCCCACATCTCAAGCCTCCAGAGTGTTTAGGTAGGATTACAGGGTTGAGCCACCAGCACCTGGCAAGGCAGCATTTTACTTTTTATTTTTGCCGGTCGTGGGGCCTGAACTCTGGCCCTGGGCGCTGTCCCTCAGCTCAAGGTAAACGTTTTACCACTTGAGCCACACTGCCACTTGCAGCTTTTTTTCTGCTAATGTGGTGCTGAGGAATCAAACCCAGGGCCTCATGCATGCAAGGCAAACACTCTACCACTGAGCTACTTTCCCAGCCCCAGAAGCAGCGTTTTAATGGCAAGAAAAAGCTGATACAATATCTATGGGTCAGTGATTACCAGAGTTTTGCTAACTAAAACTTCGATGTATTGCTCAAGGATTCTTTTTACAAGCCCTACTGTGAACATGAGTACATTTGTAACTTAGAAAAAGTAATCTTTCTCATAGCCTCTAGTGTGCTAAAATTAGTATAACATTTTAAAAACTAGATGAACCTTTTTAAAAAGGATGCTAGGTGTGGTAGTGCATGTCTGTAATGTCAGCACTTGAGAGGTAGAGGAAGGAGAATTCATTTGGGGCCAGCCTGAGCTGCATGGCAAGACTTAAAAAAAAACCAAAAAACAAAAAACCAAGTCTGTGCTAGCTAGTGCCTTATGTCTAACCCTAGCTACTGAGGAGGATGAGTTTGGAAATTGTGGTTTAAAGTCAGCCTGGGTAGGAAAATCCATTAAGATTCTTTTTTTTTTTTGTCGGTCGTGGGGCTTGAACTCTGGGCCTGGGCGTTGTCCCTCAGCTCTTCAGCTCAAGGCGAGCGCTCTACCACTTGAGCTACAGCGCCACTTCCGGTTTTCTGGTGGTTTATTGGAGATAGGAGTCTCGCGGTCTCTCCTGCCCGGGCTGGCTTTGAACCGCGATCCTCAGATCTCAGCCTCCTGAGTAGCTAGGATTACAGGCGTGAGCCACCAGCGCCCGGCAAGATTCTTTTCTCTAATTAAGCAGCAAAAAGCTGAAAGTGGAGGTTAGGTTTTTTAAAAAGAGCTTGCCCAGTAAGAATCACACCACTCACCACACCACGCACGTGGTATTCAGGTAAGGGTAGGTTTATTCATCGTTCTGGCTAGCACCAGGCCATGTTGGCTCTCCAAGCTGTGGGGAAAGACCTGGGAAAGAGAGCGTCAGGGTCTGGGCTAAGCCTTATCTAGAGTATGGGCGGAGAAAGGTGTGACCACAACTAATTCAGATGTGACCTCAGCAGATGCAGATGTGACCTCTCTCAGGTGTGCCAGTTGCCTAGGTAATGCAGGTACTAGGTGGAAACTTTGCTGCTAGGAGGATGGAGTCTGCTCACCATCCAGGAACCGACCTTACAGAGGTATGGCTCATGTGGTAGGACACAAGCCTAAAGCAAAAGAAGCTACAGGATAGAATCTAGACCCTGAGTTCACACGCACACTAAGTCTATTTAAAATACCTGTAAGGATTGGTACATTAAATTTCAGCCATATTACATGTGTTTTATTACTGAAGACGACCCGGATCTGACAAACACTAGCACTACATAGTACTTTCTAATAATAAAAAAAAAAAAATCTGGGGAGGGGGGGGAAGGGAGGGGTGAGGATGGGATGGAAAGGGGAAACAAAGGAGGAGGCTACAATGCTTGATAAGAAATGTACTCATTATCTTGCCCATGTAATTGTAACCCCTCTGTACAGTATTTTCACAATAAAAAAAATAAATAAATAAAAAAAGATCTCAGGGTGGGAATGTGGTTTAGTGATAATGCTTGCCTAGAATGCATGAATCCCTGGGTTCGATTCCCCTGTACCACATACACAGAAAAAGCCGGAAGCGCTGTGGTTCTGGTGAGTTCAAGGACAGTGCCCAGGCCCTGAGTTCAAGCCCCACGAAAAAGTAGCCATCAAGTATTCTGGAGAAAATGTTAACTGAAAAAATAATGTAGGACTGGGCTAGGCCCGCTTGGCTCTCCAAGTGCAACTAAAATACAACGTGATAGGCTGTGTCTTGGAAAGCACTCCAAATAAGCCGCGTGGCATCTACAACATGAAGGCCAAAGGACTCTGGTGAACTTGAGTGCCCGACGGATTGAAGTGGTTTACCCTTTTACAACACCCCATCCAGACACGTAGTCCCTGCTTCCACGTGGCAGCACGGAACAAACTTCGTTTGTGGAAAAATGCAGCTAGGGAAGGAACCGGAAACCGTTGCCGGTCCTCGTCGCCGGAGGCCCGACGAACCCCGGGGTTTCCTCTCTCCCGAGGCGGCGGGACGGGGCGCCCGGGGCGGCCGAGCGGGAACCTCCGGCCCGCCGCGGGGTCTGAGCTCCGGCTTCCGGCCCGGCCCGCGGCGGCGACCGGCCTCCCACCCCTCCGTGCATCGGAGGAAGTGGGCGGAGGGCCGCCGCCCGGTCCCACGCGCCTGGCTCTTCCCCTCCAAAGCTGCACCCCACAAGCGAGAGCGGGCCTCAGGCCGCCCAGCGTCGGTCGGGGCGGTCAGGGGACATCAAGAAGGATCTGGCGACACGCGTCCGCGCCTTTGTCCCCACTCGCGGGCCCGGGAGGGCGGAGACCAGTCACTCGGGCCTTCGCACCTTTCCTTGGGCCTGGCGCCCAGCTGCAGAGCAGCTCCGTGACGGGGGCGCGGGCCGGGCCGTAGGCCCCCGAACATCGGGCGGGGCCGCGGCCGGCGTGTGTGGGCGGTTCCCGCCGGCGCGGGTGGGGGCAGAGCCGCCGCCACACCCGGAAATCAGTCCGGGAGGGAGGGGACGAGACTTCCGGTGGCGCAAAGCGTGTCGGGAGCGGCTTCCAGCAAACCTGTCCTCTCCGGTCTCCGGAGAGGCCGCCGTTGCTGCTGCTTCGCCTTTCACGACGTGCGTTCGGCTAAACGGCCGCAGCGACCGACACTACGGTTCCTCCGGGCTTGGCTCTGTCCGTATTCGTCCCCACGCGGCCGCCGGGGTT
Organism: Dipodomys merriami; assembly: GCF_024711535.1. Classification (NCBI taxonomy): domain Eukaryota; kingdom Metazoa; phylum Chordata; class Mammalia; order Rodentia; family Heteromyidae; genus Dipodomys; species Dipodomys merriami. The sequence continues at coordinate 19,572,936 of NW_027206290.1, forward strand.
CTAGCGACGGCCGCGGCCGACATGTTGTGAGGCGGCGGCGCGGGTGTCTGGAGGATGGTTTGGCGGCGGCGGCGGCGGCAACGGCTGCTGGCGGCGGCGGCGGCGGCGGCGGCGACTCCGGTTCTGTAGAGCCGAGTCCACTGGGTGTCCCCCCGGTACCGCGGCCAGGCCGGGAGCTCCGGACCTTGCCTCTGTCCCCGGCACGGTTGAGGTCCGCTTGGACGACCCCTCGTAGCCGCTCCGCTTTCCGAGCGCCGCGCTTCCCGCCCCCGACCGGGGGTCCCCCGCCTCCGCCTCGGCCTCGCGGAACTCGCCCACAGTCGGGTGCTCCCCGCCTTGTCCACAGCTCCGAGCCTCCTTCCTGGTCTCGGCACCCTCTCCTCCGAGCGGGGGCCTCCCCGGGATCGCTCTCTGGGCAGCCGGGGCAGAAGTCCGGGCAGAGGAGTGGACCGGAGGAGGGGGAAGGCGGGGGAGGGGGGCGTCTCAAGTCTGGGCTCGACCAGACAGGAAGGTACGATGGCCTCCTCCTCTGGCAACGATGACGACCTTACTATCCCCAGAGCTGCTATAAATAAAATGATCAAAGAGACTCTCCCTAATGTCCGTGTGGCTAACGATGCCCGCGAGCTGGTGGTGAACTGCTGCACTGAATTCATTCACCTTATATCTTCCGAAGCCAACGAGATCTGCAATAAATCGGAGAAGAAAACCATCTCCCCAGAGCATGTCATACAAGGTAAGTGGCTTGGGTGGGTTTTGGTGAAGATGGGCCGTCGCCTGTCAAAAACCTTCTTTCCTTTTAACTGTTGAGTTCTGTTAATGAGGAAGCCACAGGGACAGGGAGATCACAACTACTGGTGTCATTCTTCGCACCTTTCATTCAGTGAATGCAGGGCAACCCAAACATAAAAATAAATACTGTTTACAACCAGATCTTAAAAGCCACCAGAATTGCCTGCTTACAAAGTTGAACATGAGAATGTTTTCCCGTGGTAGTTAAAATTTAGACTGAACTTCAAGCATGAATGGAGTCAGAGCATCCCTTCCTCACCTGACCTTTTCACCAGTTTTAAGGAAATACTTCACTTTTTGAACACAAAAAAATTCTGGGGCAGGGATTGTGTGTAGCTCAATTGGAGAGTGCTAGATTAGCCTACAAGATTCTGGATTCCAACCCCAGCAAGTGGGTGGGAGAGAGGCTTAACGATTGAGTTCAGTATAACTCTTATTGCTGTTGAATGAAGGGAGTCTATTTTCTGCCTAAAATATGACTTGATCAGAGAACCTTTCATCAACAGGTTACCAAAGTCCTCCTCTTGTCTTAAGAAAAAAGTGAATGTTCCACATTTTCTTTACTTTTTTTTTTTTTTTTTTTAAAAAGACAAGTAAAAACTAGTCTGGCACCGGTGACTCATGTCTGTAATCCTAGGTAAGATTACTATTCGGGAGGCTAAGAACTAAGGATCAGGGTTCAAAGCCAGCCCAGGGAGAAAATTCTGTGAGATTCTTATCTCCAATAAACTATGGTTCAAGTGGTAGAGCTTCAGTCCTGAGCACAAAGAGGCTCAAGGATAAGTTTAGGCCGTGAGTTCAAGCCCCAGGACTGGAAAAAAAAAAGTAAAAACTTTTTGTTTTTTGATCGTTGGAGATAAGACTTAAAAGCTTGGGTTGAAAGCGTATGTGAAAGAGTTTTTTCTTTATGGTACAGGGTCTCACTATGTAGCCCACTCTGCTTTCAAACTCAATCCTCCTACTCAAGATTGCAAGAATTACAGAAGAATACTACTGCCATAGCTGCTCAAAAGATGATTTTTTAAAATGGAACTTTTCCCTTTCCTGCAGCCATTCCAATTTGGGTGTGTGTGTGTATGTGCATATGTATTGTATAATATGTGTGTGAATGTGTATATATTTACATATATATTCACACACTTAAGCTATTGAAATGTACTTCTGAAGAGTGCATTTCTTCTTATTTTGGAAAGGAATGAGTTCAGTAATACGATTTGGGATACTATTCTGATGTGGTTTTGGTGAGGGATAATTACTAGTCACAATGATTTTTTTTTTAAAGTTGCCTTCAATTTGATGTGATAACTTTTTTGTAATAATCTTAATTAAAATCACAGTTTTATTCCTTTTGGAGTTACAAAAGAATCCATCAAATTTAATCACATTCATAAACAGTTCTCTATCATTTTTATGATAGAGATGGATGGAGGAATCAAAGTTGGTGCCTTACACCCTTCTCTATCATTTTTATTGTGTGTGTGTACGCACTGCTCCAGGATCTTGAACTCAGGGCCTGGGTGTTGTCGTGAGCCACTGGTTCCTGGTATTTTTATTACTTTTTAATAATCTGACTTTGAGCCTGGTGCTGGTGCCTCATGCCGTAATGCTAGCTACTCAGGAGGCTAAGATCAGAGGTTTTGAGTTCTGAAGCCAGCCTGGGCAGGGAAGGCCATGAGACTCTGACCTCCAGTTAACCACCAGAAAACCAGAAGTAGCACTCTGTCTCAAACTGGTAGAGCACTAGCCTTGAACAAAAGAACTTAGGGACAGTGCCCCCAGACCCTGAGTTCAAGCCCCAAGACCAATAATATTAATAGTAATAATATTCTGACTTTTGCAGTTATTGTTAAATGGAGAACACATCTGCTCATATTGACCTTATCTATATTTTATTGTCAATATGGACAAAAGATCAAATGGTTCACTTTGATATTTTATGTATCCTGAAAGTAAATTTAAAATATACCCTGTCTGGCTGGGTATATGTCTCAGTGATAAAATGCTTGCTTGCAAGGATCTCTGCATATACATTATATGTATATGTATATGTGTATGTATATATAGGTGTTTGTTATCTGTGTGTGTAGACTCTGAGCCTTTTTCCTACAATGGAAGATGTATGTACTCTGCCATTTCAGCACATTGGAGAAAAACTGCTAGGACAAAGTATATTTGGTTTTTTGGGGGTGGGGTGGGAGGAAGAGAGGAGTGGGAATAAAAGGATTTTGCTGTTAAACCCAGGCTATACCTGGAGATGCTCCTGCCTCAGTGCCTACATGCTGAGATTACAGACATGTACCACCATACTTGGCTGCATATTTAATTCTTAAAATTAGTATTGTTTTCTGCTGGTTTAGTGTGCTGAGTAGCAAGTAAAATGAAAACCAAGTTGTCTATTTTTCCTTTTGTGTTTTTATTTTTACATTTGGTGTATGATCACTCTCATGGGTCACAGTATTTTCCAACATAAATTACTATAATTTCCTTTTATAACATACAAAGAAAGGAACCTTTAGTCAGCGTTGCCTTTTTAATGAAAATTGCAAAAGATTTCAAAGGATTTGTCTAATACATTTGTTTACTGTACACTAGTGGGGATGGTTCCAAAAATTAATAACACATTACAGTCTGTCTTTTTTGAGGAGAGCTTATTCTTTTCAAGCATATATTTAGATTTTTGATTGACATGATGGAATAAAAGTGCAGCTGTAGCTAGCAGTATATTTAATAGTTCAACTTTAGTATATGCCAACTTCAGTTTAATATGAGTCAGAAAGTTCCAGTCTAGTTGAAGTAGATTTTATGCATAAGTTCATTTATAAAGATGTTTTGAAGCTGGGCGCCTTTGGTTCACGCCTGTAATCCTAGCTACTCAGGAGGCTGAGATCTGAGGATCGTGGTTCAAAGCCAGCCCGGGCAGGAGATACCCTGAGACTCCTATCGCCAATAAACCACTAGAAAACTGGAAGTGGCGCTGTAACTCAAGTGGTAGAGCGCTCGCCTTGAGCTGAAGAGCTGAGGGACAGCGCCCAGGCCCAGAGTTCAAGCCCCACAACCGCCAAAAAAAAAAAAAGAAAAAGATGTTTTGAGAAGTTGTGGGTCATGATTTGAAACTCTGAGCCTGGGCCCTGTCCCTCAGCTCTTCAGCTCAAGGCTAGTGCTCTACCACTTGAGCCATAGTGCCACTTCTGGTTTTCTGGTTGTTTATTGAAGATGAGAGTCTCACGGAGTGTCTGGCTTTGTGAAACTGTAAGTTTTTGTTTGGGTTTTTTTTTTTTTTAACTGTATTTTTTTTGTCTTTTCTTTTTTGGTACTGGGGATCGAACCCAGGATGTTGCACTTGCTAGGCAAGCGCTTTGCCACTGAGCTACATCCCAGCCCGAAACTATAAGTTTTTTTTTTTTGTTTTTTTTTTTCGGTCGTGGGGCTTGAACTCTGGGCCTGGGCGCTGTCCCTTAGCTCTTCAGCTCAAGGCGAGCGCTCTACCACTTGAGCTACAGCGCCACTTCCGGTTTTCTGGTGATTTTATTGGAGATAGGAGTCTCACGGTCTCTCCTGCCCGGGCTGGCTTTGAACCTCGATCCTCAGATCTCAGCCTCCTGAGTAGCTAGGATTACAGGCGTGAGCCACCAGCGCCCGGCTCCGAAACTATAAGTTTTTAAAGAAATGCTTAGCTGGGTGCCAGTGGCTCATGCCTGTAATCCTAGCTACTCTGGAGGTTGAGATCTGAGGATCTCAGTTCAAAGCCAGCCTGGGCAAGAAACTCCATGACACTCTTATCTCCAATAAACCACCAGAAAACCAGAAGTGGCGTTGTGGCTCAGGTGGTACAGTGCTTGCCTTGAGCTGAAGAGCTGAGGGACAGAGCCCAGGCCCAGAGTTCAAGCCCCATTACAGGCAAAGAAAAAAAAAAAAGAAATGCTTTTGTGTGGCTTACATGGTAGAGCACCTACTTAAAAAAATATGGGAAGTTAGGGGCTGGGAAGGTAGCTCAGCGGTAGAGTGCATGCCTTGCAAGAAATATGGGAAGTTAGTAAAATTAAGATAGATATGGCGCTCAAAAAATATTTTTTAGCTGGGTACCAGTGGCTCACACCTCCCATAATCCTAGCTATTCAAGAGGCTGAGATCTGAGGATCGCAGTTTAAAGATAGGCCAGGCCCCATGACCGGACCAAAAAAAAAAAAAAAAGAAATGTACTCATTACCTTGTTCATGTAATGTAACCCCTCTGTGTGGTATTTTCACAATAAAAAACTTAATAAAAAAGAAAAATAATAGACATAAAACTGTCATTTTTTTTGGGGGGGGTCCTGTCGTGGGGCTTGAACTCTGGGCCTGGGCACTGTCCCTCAGCTCTTCAGCTTAAGGCTAGCACTCTACCACTTGAGCCACAGCGCCACTTCCGGCTTTTTTCTTTTTGCTTATGTGGTGCTGAGGAATCGAACCCAGGGCCTCAGGCATGCAAGGCAAGCGCTCTACCATTGAGCTACCTTCCCAGCCCAGACTGTCAAATTTTTATAAAGATTCTTAAATGCTTACTTTGAATTTCGATTTTTAACTTATCACAACTGTTATAAGCAATAACCATTACAAACCCATCTGGCACAAGTCCATGGACCACACTTCAAGAAGTCTTACTCTGAAGCTAAACCACAATCTAGTCTGGAAAGTGAATGTGAAGTAATTTTGAAATTAGAGGAACTGAGTGATTGCAGAGAAATTGAAATCATAATAAAGTGGAGAAGGAGGATTCTATGTTGCTTAAATAGTTATTCAGATATTTTTTCCAAAGGGATATGTCTAATTTGCATTATGTAAGTTAACACATAATCAGTTTTTCTTAAAATTGACCTATTAACCTTGGTGGGGTTTGTGCTAGAACCCAGGGCCTCAAGCATACTTGCCAGGTGCTCTGCCACTGGATGATGTTTTCCTTTTGTCACCCAGCTGTTCCTGAATACTGCTAAGTACGTGACATTGTGGTAGAGTTTGTTTTCTGCCATTACTCATTCTCTGCTGACCTGGGAGCAGTGAAACCATGGAGGGCATGCTTCCTAAAGGTCTTCAGAATCCTTTACCAAGCTGATGAGCCAAGAGCCACTTTGGCTACATCCTCTTAATGTATTTTAAGAGAACTATATTATATTCTTTCCATAAAGGGGACAAGACAATAGAGAATACTGAGTTATGTATTTTTGTTTTATTTTTTTCTAATTTTTACTTTTTTTCTAAGCTAGGACTAACTGTGTGACTCAGGCTGGCCTTTAACTTGGCTGGTCCTGTCGCAGCCTCCTGAGTACTAGGGTTACATACTTATACCAGCATAACCTGTTGGTACCTTGAACAAAGGAAAAAAATTATTCTTTCTTCTTATCCCACTGAAGCTAAGTAGAGCTTTTATTAGCAGCCTATGTTCCCTAAGCTAAATCATAAGCCATTATTAACAAATATATTACAAATTCAAATACATTAGATTTTTTGAATTTTTTTAATGCCTGGCTAAATTTTTTTAATTCTTTAAAGACTTCATGCTTGACTTAGTTGAATGGTAGAGAAAAGATATTTTCTTTAAAACCATGTGTTACTACAGGACCTCTTGTTTTTCCTCACAGGAAATACGATGGTCTATTTTTTTTTTTATTGTGGGTCTTGAACTCTGTCCTCCCTGTGCTCTTCAGTTCAAGGCTAGTAGCTCTTTACCACTTGAGGCACAGCGCCACTTTCGGCTTTATCTATTTATGTGGTGTCGAGGAATCGAACCAAGGGCCTCATGCATGCAAGGCAAGCACTCTACCACTGAGCCACCTCCCAGCCCAATACTGTGGTCTTCTAAAAACTAGAGAGCCAGGTGCCAGTAGCTTATGCCTGTAATCCTAGCTACTCAGGAGCTGAGATCTGAGGATGGAGGTTCAAAGCTAGCTGGGAAAGGAATATCTAAGACTCTTATCTACAATTAACCACCAAAAGGCTGGAAGTGGAGCTGTGGCTCAAAATGGTAGAATGCTAACCTTGAGCAAAATAGCTCAGGGACAGTACCCAGGCCCTGAGTTCAAGCCCCACCACCAACCAAACAAAAAAAAAAAAAGAAAGAAAGAGCTGGGTGCCTGATGGCTTCTACCTGTAATCCTAGCTGCTCAGAAAACTGAGATCTGAGGATCATGGTGTGACACCAGCAGGATTTGAGGATCGTGGTTTGATACCAGCAGGAAAGTTTTTGAGACTCAACTCCATTTAACCACCAAAAAGCTAGGAGCTGGATCAAGTGGTAGTGCACTAGCTTTGAGCAAAGAAGAAGCTAAGGGACAGTGCCAAGGTTCTGAGTTCCAGTTCTAATATAGACACATAAAAGAAAGAAAGAAAAAGTAAATGTCTGTTCTTTGAAATGTTTCATTACTTTTAACTTATTTACAATCTACTCTTTAAGAAGTTAATAAAAATTTATCTTAGCCACCTAAACAATTGCTGTCTAACTATAAAATAGACAAAAATTACTAGAAAACAGCGACATGGAAGGGTGGGGGTGAAATAGCACAAAACTTTATGTTCCATTGGTTATCTTACTATCTTTCATTTTTTTTAGCACTGGAAAGTTTGGGCTTTGGTTCATACATCAGTGAAGTGAAAGAAGTTTTACAAGAATGCAAGACAGTTGCATTAAAAAGAAGAAAGGCTAGTTCCCGTTTGGAAAACCTTGGCATTCCTGAAGAAGAGTTGTTAAGACAGCAACAGGAATTATTTGCAAAAGTAAGTAATACATGCTGAACACTGGTGGACATGCCCATAATCTTAGCTACTCAAGAGGGTGAAGTCTAAGGTTTGTGGTTTGAAGCTAGCCCTGGCAGGAAAGTCCATAAGATGCTTATTTCCAATTAACCACCAAAAATCCAGAAGTGGAGCTGTGGCTCAAGTGGAAGAGTGCTAACCTTGAACAAAAAAGCTCAAGGCCAGTGTCCAGTGTCTGACAGGACTGCACAAAAGAAAAAAAAGTATAGTCTCTGTATAATTACTTGATTGTAGAGTCTGATACTTAGAGCTTCCCAGTTTGACTCTGGTTTACATAAAAGTAAATTAAAAAGAGCCTCTTGAAATAATTGTTATGATTTTACTTTGATATTTTCTCAGGCAGAATGATCATTTAAAAGAAGAAAAAAGTGCTGGGCGCTGGTGGCTTATGCCTGTAATCCTAGCTACTTAGGAGGCTGAGATCTGAGGATTGTGGTTCAAAGCCAGCCTGAGCAGGAAAGTCCATGAGACTCTAATCTCCAGTAAACCACTAGAAAACTGGAAGTGGTGCTGTGGCTCAAGAGGTAGAGCGCTCGCCTTGAGCTGAAGAGCGCAGGGACAGTGCCCAAGCTCAGAGTTCAAGCCCCACAACCGACAAAAAAAAAAAAAAAAAAGGGAAGAAATATTATACCTAACATCCTTAGGTTTAAAATGTTGGGCTAATAAGAATACTGAGTCAGTAGGAACTGGTGGCTCACCCTAGCTATCAGGAGACTGAGATCTAATGTTTATAGTTTGAAGCCAACATGGGCAAGAATATTGGTGACATTCTTAACCTTCAATCAACTACCAAAATAAAAGCCAGAAGTGGAGCTGTAGCTCAAGTGGTAGAGTGTTAGCATTGAGCTCAAAAGCTCAGGGACAGCTCCCAAGCCCTGAGTTCAAGCCCTAGAACTGGCATATACACAAAAGAAAAATCCTGAGTCAGATTTTATGATTAATGGCATAAAGAAAATATGGTAACATTTTTACTTTGCAGTTAAATTGGGTGGTTACCTTTATTATTTTTCAAAGGGATAATAAAGCAGAGAAGGAAGAAAACTTTCTTGTTACAATTCTACTACCTAGTCTGAAGGATTAGCACCATTAGTGATATTCCTCTATTTCAAATAATCAGAGCAAGAAAAGGTGGCAAGGTAATTTTTGTATTTTGCGGGGTAGGGGTTGAACTCAGAGTCGCACACTTGCTAGTACCATTAAGCTACATTTTCAGCTGTTTTTTGTTTTGTTTTGTTTTGTTTGGTCGTGGGGCTTGAACTCTGTTCTTGGGTTCTGTCCCTGCGCTCTTCAGCTCAAGGTGAATGCTCTACCACTTGAGCCACAGTCCCACTTCCAGTTTTCCGAGTGGTTTATTGGAGATAAGAGTCTCACGGACTTTCCTGCCCGGGCTGGCTTTGAACCATGATCCTCAGATCTCAACCTCCTGAGTAGCTAGGATTATAGGCATGAGCCACTGGTGCCGGCTTGGTTTTGTTTTTAGTTAGGAAATACTGGCTTAGGTTGGCTTTTTTTTTTTTTTTTTTTTGCTGGACCTGGGGCTTGAACTCATAGCCTGGGCTCTGTCCCCGAGCTCTTTTGCTCAAGGTTAGAGCTCTTTCACTGAGCCACAGTCCCACTTCTTCAGGCTGGCTTCATATTCAGGCCTGGTTGGCTTTGAATTTAAGGTCCTCCTGCCTTAGTCTTCTAGTGCTATGATGATGGCCAAGTACCACCATGCCTGGCTCCCTCTTGCCTCTTTCACTAGGTTCTCTTAGTTGGAAGTGTTTTAGATAGAATAAAAATCAGAATTCCTGGGCTGGGAAGGTGGCTCAGTGGTAGAGTGCTTGCCTTGCATGCCTGAGGCCCTGGGTTTGATTCCTCAAGTGGTAGAGCGCTAGCCTTGAGCTGAAGAGCTAAGGGACAGCACCCAGGCCCAGAGTTCAGGCCCCACGACTGGATCCAAAAAAAAAAAAAAAAATCAGAATTCCTGTAAGGTACTGTAGTAGCCATTAGAACTGAGGAGTATCATTTTAAGTAAACCCTTCTAAATTAGCACCATAGCTGAGTTCCATGAAGCTCCATGGTTTTGATTTTAGAGACAGGATCTTACTCTGTAGCCCAAGCTGGACCAGAACTCAACATCCTCCTTCCTTCACCTCTCAAATGCTAGGATTACCTGTGTTTTCCACCACACCCCAGTAGTACTTGTCTGGCTGCACCAGTTTGTCCTGCAGCAGAAAACGAATCCAGTTAGAATTTTGTTTAATACTTACAGAACCCGCCTGTCCTGGTACCCTCTCCCTTATGGGTGTGGATCCCAATCCTTGGGTCCTCCAAACTCAGGTCATTAATACCAGCTAATTTATGCCTCTTTAATGAGAGTTATGAGTCTCAGTTCCATATGATTGTTCCTTTAAACTTACAGCTTTCAAAATTCCAGCCTCTTCTTTTGTTCTCCAGTTATAGCATTGGTGGCTGTCCCCTGTAGTTGACACCTCTATAATATCTTAGTGCTCTCTTCATGCTTTTCCAGTTGCCTTTCACTAGCTTTGGGGGTTTTTTTGGAGGGGGGGTGGTTTAGGTTTGTCATGGGGCTTGAACTCTGGGCCTGGGCGCTGTCCCTCAGCTCTTCAGCTCAAGACGAGCACTCTACCACTTGAGCCACAGTGCCACTTCCAGTTTTCTAGTTGTTTATTGTAGATAAGAGTCTCACAGAGCTTCCTGCCCAGGCTGGCTTTGAACCGTGATCCTCAGATCTCAGCCTCCTGAGTATCTAGGATTACAGGCTTTAGCCACCGACACTCAGCCTGTCACTAGCTTTATACTTGGTTAACTTAAAATCCTTTACATTAAATTCCTCGTTTCCATAACTAGCATAACTTCTGCCTGCTTATTACATAGAGATTGATACTGGGAGTAGAAAATAATTTCAGTTTGATTTTGAGGAAGGGTATTTATTTGTTTGTTTGTTTATGTGTTGCTGAGGAATCAAACCCAGGGCCTCATGTATTCTAGGCAAGCACTCTACTACTAAGCCCCACTTCCAGCTCTATGGACACAATTTCAGTAGACAAAAATCAGTAAATTTCTCCAGGTACTGATGGCTCACAGTTAGAGTCCTAGCTACTCAGGAGGCTAAGATCTGAGGATAAAGGTTTAAAGCCAGCTCAGGCAGGAAAGTCTATAATGTTCTTTTTTAAAAAAATTTTTTATTGAAATTAGGTGATTACATAAATTTCACGTATTACAGTATTGTAGAATAGTGATACTTAGTTAAAGTCACAAACACATTTTAACCTTTACAAGGCAAATTGTCATTATCATGGTCTATAAAGTTTGAGTTTTGACAATACAACTATTTCTCCCACATCAGGTGATATTTACATTTCTTTCCTTTTGCTTAGTGTAAGCTGTTCCCTCATTACCTCTCATTCCCTCCCTCGCATCGCTGCCTTTGAGTTGCTTAGTTCATTTTTATCAGTGTCCAGTGCAGCTGATGGGCCCCTGTGTTATATGTTTTCTCATTTCCCTCTGATTCTATGTAACACTCTTATCTCTAATAAACTACTCAGAAAAAGCCAAGAGTGGCGCTATGGCTAGCCTTAAGCAAAAAGAAGCTCAAGAGACAGCCCAGTCCGAGTTCAAGCTCCACAACTGACCCCCCCCCCAAAAAAAATAGTAAATTTCAAGGAATGTCAATGAATAAATATACCAAGAATGAGAAAATGTTCTGTGTGTTTGATAATTTTTTTTCTTTTTTGTCAGTCATGGGGCGGGAACTCAAAGCCTAGGTGCATTGAGCTCTTTTTGCTAAGACTAAGTCATAGTGCCTCTTCCAGTTTTCTGGTGATTTACTGGAGATAAGTCTTAGAGACTTTACTGTCCAGGCTAGCTTTGAACTGTGATCCTTAGATCTCAATCTCCTGAGTAGTTAGGATTACAGGTGTGAGCCACTAGTGCCCAGATGAGAAAAGTTTTATTTTCTAGATTTTCTTTTTTTTTTTAATTTTATTTTATTGTAAAGAAACTGTACAGAGGGGTTACAATTACATGAGTAATGAGTGTCTTTCTTGTTGAGCATTGCTACCCCCTCCTTTGATTTTATAGATATTCTTGATATGAAAGGTAAGAAATAAAGATTCTTTTTTTTTTTGGTCGGTTATGGGGTCTGAACTCTGGGCTGGGCACTGTCCCTCAGCTTTCAGCTTCTGGCTTTTTCTGCTTATGTGGTACTGAGGAATTGAACCCAGGGCCTCATGCATGCAAAGCAAGCACTCTACCACTGAGCCACCTTCCCAGCCCTATAAAGATTCTTTGAGAAATATTTGAGTAGCTATTGCATTCAAGTACAATTCTCTTTCCCTAGTACTTGGAGCTATTGTGCTGGAGAACTTTAACCACAGAATGTTTTTGGGTTTTTTTTTGGTCGGTCATGGGGCTTGAACTCTGGGCCTGGCCACTGTCCCTCAGCTCTTCAGCTCAAGGCTAATGCTCTTCCACTTAAGCCACAGTGCCATTTCTGGTTTCCTGGTGGTTTATTGGAGAGAAGAGTCTCACAGACTTTCATGCCTGGGCTGGCTTTGAACCATGATCCTCAGATCTCAGCCCCATGAGCCACTGGAGCCCTGCCTGAAAAAATTTTATATTAAGTATTTACATCAGAATTGTAATGTGAGTGGACAGAAGAAAGGAAAAAAGAGAAACACAAGAAGATGGAAAGAGATACTGTTGTGATTTTTGTCAACCTTTGCAGTTTTGTTTTTGTTTTGTCTTTGTTTTTGCTGGTCCTGGGGCTTAAACTCAGCGCCTGGGCACTGTTCCTGAGCTTGTTTTTCTCAAGACCTAGTACTCTACCACTTAATCCACAGAGCCACTTCCAGCTTTTTCTGTGTATGTGGTACTGAGGAATCGAACCCAGAGCTTCATGAATGTGAGGGAAGCACTCTACCACTAAGCCACAGTCCCAGCCTTGCAGTTTTTTTAATTGAGCTAAACTACATAGTAGTTTGGAAATATACAAGTTTGGTAAGGATTAAGGATGTTAATTGGCTTAACTTACATTTAACCAAAGCTAAATCTGCTTTTATATCTTTAAAAAGTTATTTGTGTTTGTATTTTTAATATCTAGGCTAGACAGCAACAAGCAGAATTGGCCCAACAGGAATGGCTTCAAATGCAGCAAGCTGCCCAACAAGCCCAGCTTGCTGCTGCCTCAGCCAGTGCATCCAATCAGGCAGGATCTTCCCAAGACGAAGATGATGATGATGATATCTGAAATTCACCAGCTGAGTTTCTGTTTCCTCTATAAATGTTTTTCCTTGCACAAGAAAACAGTGAAAGAAATGCTTATCTGTAATTTTGTATGCATCTTGGTGGACTTGCCATTGGTATTCTAGGGGTGTCTGCTGTTAAGTTTCATACATTGTGTGCTATACATGTACAAACTATCTCTTTGAACTATTGAAAATTTAAGGTTCAGTATAATATCAATTTTGAATTTTTAATGGTGTTTATGAAATTTTGGATAGCAGTGAGCCCTTTCTTTGATCAATAAACAGTGTTAACAGAAAACTTCAAGTTTATAAAATATAGTGAAATTTATACAAAAGCTCTTAATCTGCATTTACATTTCCTCTACCCTTTTAACCAAACTAAAATTGGGAATTTTAAATTAGGTGTGATGTGGTGTATTGGATCAGGTTGGTGAAAAAAGGAGTTCATTTCTGTAGTGTCTGAATTTTTAAATAATGAGTATATATATATGCAGGCAGTAAGAATATGCTCAGATAAATATACTTATTTAGAAAAACCTCAAAAGAAGACATTCAGCTTGGAAAGGAGTGTCTTCAATAGTAGTTAACATAAATTTGGTGAGTTACATTTTTTTATTTTGTTTTTGTTTTGTGTGGAGGTAAAAGCTAGTTCTATCATGGTATAATTTATCTTGAGCTACACTATTATATTTAAAAAGACTGCTCAGTTTTGAGGACTGCCAGGATTCTTATATTTCACTCCAGTTCAATGCTTGTTAATAGTATTACTTGCTTACTTAGTCCATCTGTGTTTATATTTTTCAAGTATATAGGTGGGACTTTGAAACAATTGCTTGGGTTCCTTTGGTTTAACTGAGATTCATGAATATTCAGACCTTTGCTAGGAATAAGAAATGAAAGCTAATAAGAAAGGGTTTTTGTTTGTTTTTTAATTTAACTTGTAGTTGTAGTTTACTAGTGTTTGTTTTTAGCACTACCTATACATTTTCTTGACTAGATGGCTTAGAGAGTCCAGCGCTATCTTTTGACATGGCATTATTTTCTCCATCCTAATTGAATGATAGCTTTAAAAAGTTTGGTTGTGTAAGAAAGTGTGTCATAACTGATCAGCTCTGTATGAAACTTAAGTAGTTTCAAACTGCTCCTTAAAGGAGGAAGCTTTAATTTGGTTTCAGTAATAAAGTTTGGTAGTGATTGTTAAAGGAATCCAGTGTATTGCAGAAATGGCATATTATTTGTATGTCAGAGACAGAAAGAAAAGCCACTTAAGATAATATGAAGTAATTAAATCCTATGTCAGTTGCCAAGTCATTTAAATTTCTATATTCACAAGCCCAGAAATAGATTCTAGCTGCTAGGATTCCAATTTTAATTGGAGAGCTAAGTAAGTAAAGTTTGTAAGTATTAGATTTCTTAATGACCACATTTTACAGTTTTAGATAAAGGGAAATATTGTTATACATTTATCAAATATGTTTCCCCTACATGACAAAAAGGTTAATAATTTTGCTGAATATTTTTAAGTTGAAGTTGTTTTGAGTTACTTCCTGAAGTTCCATGAAGTATGTTTGGACAAGATAAAAGGAATTTTTTTTTTTAAAGTTTTAAGTACCAAAGGTAGTCTAGTCTAGGAAAAATAGTAAGTTAAAAAGTGTTGGCTTTTCTAATTTGTACTGTAACATCCTTCTACTTTCTATTTTAAGTGTATCTATTTCTCAAGTAAACAACTTAGATATTTTTCCATACTTCTTTCTTTCTGATGCAGATTCAGGTTAATTAATATTTTACTGCATCTGATGATGTATTATATGTTTAAAGTCTAGTGACTTCATTTTGACATTCTTGTGATTTCATATGCTGTATTCTTCAAGCAATAAAATTCTGATGTGTTTTATAAATTGTTCTTATATTTACTTATTTCGGGAGATTCTTATCATTTTTACTACTTTTGGATATGTTAAAACCAAAAGACATTTTGATCATTTAGTATATACTGACCTCTTTTCTCCTTTCTTTAGTGTTATTTCAGAAAATGTGTTTTTCACCTTTTTTTTTGTAATTTATAATTCTACGACCAATGCATAACAAAGCTAGGTAAGCAACAGTTTATTTTTAGGTTTTAAAATCACAATTATTTGTTACTAGTTATCAGAACTTTAGTCTTTTTTTTTTGTTATTGTTGTTCATAGGGCCTTAACTCTGGGTTTGGGCACTGCCCTTCAGCTCTTCAGCTCCTGGCTAGCTTTCTACCACTTAAGCCACAGGGCCACTTCCAGCTTTTTCTGCTTATGTCGTGCTGAGGAATCAAACCCAGGGCCTCATGCATGCAAGGCAAGCACTCTACCACTGAGCCACCTTCCCAGCCCAGAACTTTATTTTTTTATTTTTTTATTTTTATTTTTTTTATTTTTGCCAGTCATGGGGCCTGAGCTCTGGGCCTGGGTGCTGTCCCTCAGCTCTTCAGCTCAAGGCTAGCACTCTACCACTTGAGCCACAGTGCCACTTCTGGCTTTTTCTGCTTATGTGGTGCTGAGGGATTGAACCCAGGGCCTCTTGCATGCAAGGCAAGCACTCTACCACTGAGCCACCTTCCCAGCCCTGAACTTTAGTCTTTTGAAAAGAAAAGCAGCCTGGCGCTAGTGGCTCACGCCTGTAATCCTAGCTACTCAGGAGGCTGAGATCTGAGGATTGCGGTTCAAAGCCAGCCCGGGCAGGAGAGACTGTGAGACTCCTATCTCCAATAAACCACCAGAAAACTGGAAGTGGCGCTGTAGCTCAAGTGGTAGAGCGCTCGCCTTGAGCTGAAGAGCTGAGGGATAGCGCCCAGGCCCAGAGTTCAAGCCCCACGGCCAACAAAAAAAAAAAAAAGAAAAGAAAAGCAAAATCAGTAGTTTTGAAGAAATAATTTCTATTTTCTAATGATTTTTCCCCATCCCATTGAATATTACCTTTTATCAGCAGATTATAAAATTAATGTATTAAAGTACCAGCCGGGCGCTGGTGGCTCATGCCTGTAATCCTAGCTACTCAGGAGGCTAAGATCTGAGGATTGCGGTTCAAAGTCAAGCCCGGGCAGGAAAGTCCAGTCCGTGAAACTCTTTTATCTCCAATAAACCACCAGAAAACTGGAAGTGGCACTGTGGCTCAAGTGGTAGAGCACTAGCCTTGAGCTGAAGAGCTGAGGGACAGCGCCCAGGCCCAGAGTTCAAGGCCCACGACCGACCAAAAAAAAAAAAAAACAATTTTTAAAATTATATATGCCATACCTACAGAACATACACAAATAAAGTTTGAATAAATCAAATGTACTACTGTTTTTAGTCTTTAGATGAAAACAGAATGGTATGAACATAAAAAAAAAAAAAAAGAATGGTATGAACATTCCCAAAAGTCTTTTTCTTTTTTGCTGGTCCTGGGGTTTGACCTGTGGTCCTGGGTACTTACTGTCCCAGAGCTCCTTTTGCTCAAGGCTGGTGCTCTACCACTTGAGCCACAGCTCCACTTCTACCTTTTTCCGTGATTAATTGGAGATAAGGCTCTCACAGACTTTCCTGCCCAGGCTAGCTTCAAACCAGGCTGGCTTTGAACCATGATCCTCAGATCTTAGCCTCCTGAGTAGCTAGGATTAAAGGCATGAGCCACCAGCACCCAGCAATATGCCTCTTTCATTGATCATTTTTGTGATATATGTAACAAATCACCAAACTTAGTGCTTTAAAATGATACAGATTAATCATCTTGTACCCCTAGAAATCAAAACTTCAAAATCAATTTCATTGAGCCAAAATCAGGGTATTGGAAGGATTGATTTTTTTTTTTTTTTTCTAAAGGTGGTGAGGAGGCTGGGAATGTGGCTTAGTGGTAGATTGTTTGCCTAGCATGCATGAAGCCCTGGATTCGATTCCTCAGTACCACATAAAGAGAAAAAGCCACAAGTGGCACTGTAGCTCAAGTGATAGAGTGCTAGCCTTGAGCAAAAGAAGCTCAGAGGCAGTGCCCAGGCCCTGAGGTCAAGCCCCAGGACTGGCAAAATAAAAATAAAGGTAGTGAGGGGAGAATCTGTTTTGATATCTTTTTCAGCTTCAAATGACTGCCTCTATTTATTTATTTTTTATTTATTTAGTCAGTCGTGGGGCCTGAACTCTGGCAGCTCTTAAGCTCAAGGCCAGCGCTCTACCACTTAAGGCACAGTGCCACTTCTGGCTTTTTCTGCTTATGCGGTACGGAGGAATCAAACCCAGGGCCTCATGCATGCAAGGCAAGCACTCTACCACTGAGCCACCTTCCCAGCCCTGTCTCTTCTTGAGCTTAAGGACCCATTCCTCCATAATCAAAACCTACTGTTAACACATCATCTTCTCTTGTACATTCAGATCTTCTTTAGACTCTACATACAGCCCTTTAACTATTGCAGGGTAATCCCCCACTCAGTCTCAAGATTTTTAATTTAGGGGCTGGGAAGTTGGCTCAGTGGTAGAGCGCTTGCCTTGCATGCATGAGGTCTGGGTTTGATTCCTCAGAACCACATAAGCAAAAAGAAAAAAGCCGGAAGTGGCCCTGTGGCTCAAGTGGTAGAGCGCTAGCCTTGAGCTGAGGGACAGTGCCCAGGCTGTCATGACCCCATGACCGACAAAAGTGACAACTTAATAATTAAAATATATGAGCCTTATTTAAATACATTTATATCCAAATGTCCATTAGGAAGAATTATTCAAGCTAGGTAGCCCAGGAACTGCCTTCTGCTCTACCTGGAGTCTTTGTTCCCAGCCACTTGGTCACAACTCCTACCCCACTCTCCTTGGTGCCTGGCTCTGGCCCAGAGAGTTTCATCAGTAAGCTTGTCTGGAATGAAGAGAAGAATAATGGTACAAGTGCTCTTTCACTTAAAATGTCACCCAGCCTGACCTCAGGGCTGCATGCTCTTGCTTAGCTTATTTTTTTTTGGGGGGGGGTGTCCGGTTGTGGGCCTAAACTCGGCCTGGGCGCTGTCCCTCAGCTCTTCACCTCAAGGCTAGCACTCTACCACATGAACCACAGTGTCACTTCCGGTTTTTTTTTTCTGCTTATGTGGTACTGAGGAATGGAACCCGGGGCCTCATGCATGCAAGGTAAGCACTCTACCACTGAGCCACCTTCCCAGCCCTCTTGCTTAGCTGTTTTGCTCAAAGCTGGTGTTCTCCCACTTCAGCTACCTTTCTACTTCTGGCTCTTTGCTGGTTAACTGGATTTGTTTTCCCAGACTGTCTTTGAACCTTAACTCCAATCTCAGCCTTTTGCAGCCTCTTGAGCAGCTAGGATTATGGGCATGAGTCATCAGCACCCAACTACTTGTCCTCATCCTATTTCCTCAAAATAAGAACACTTAGAAGGCTCGGAATGTGGCTTCATGGTAGATTGCTTACCTAGCATGCATGAAACCTTGGCTTCCATTCCTCAGTATCACATAAATAGAAAAAGCCAGACGTGCTGTGGCTCAAGTGGTAGAGTGCTAACTTTGAGCACAAGAGAGTCGCAGAGACAGTGCCCAGGCCCTGAGTTCAAGCCCCAGGACTGGCCAAAAAGAAAGAATGCTTAGAGCTGGTGCATACTGGTGGCTCATGCCTGTAATCCAGCAGGTTGAAATCTTAGGATCACAGTTCAAAGCCAGCCCAATCAGAAAAGTTCCGGTGAGACTCTTTATCTCCAATAAATTACTCAAAAACTGGAAGTGGAGCTGTGGCTCAAAGTAGTAGAGCACTAGCCTTGAGCAAAAGAGCTCAGGGAGGGGCTGGGAAGGTGGCTCAGTGGTAGAGCGCTTGCCTTGCATGCCTGAGGCCCTGGGTTCGATTCCTCAGCACCACATAAGCATAAAGAAAAAAACCGGAAGTGGTGCTGTGGCTTAAGTGGTAGAGTGCTAGCCTTGAGCTGAGGAGCTGAGGGACAGCGCCCAGGCCCAGAGTTCAGGCCTCACGACCGGACCCAAAAAAAACAAAAAAAGATTCTTTGCCTTAGAACCATTACATCCCACTCACTATCCCACCAGCACTTTTTTTTTTTTTTTTTTTTTTTTGGTCGGTTGTGAGGCCTGAACTCTGGCCCTGGGCGCTGCCCCTCAGCTCTTCAGCTCAAGGCCAGTGCTCTACCAGTTGAACCACAGCGCGCCACTTCCAGTTTTTTTCTGCTTATATGGTGCTGAGGAATCAAACCCAGGGGCATGTGTGCAAAGCAAGCACTCTACCACTGAGCCACCTTCCCAGCCCAGCAGTACTCTTTCCTCCCTCCCCCCCCCCCCCGCCAGTTGTGAGGGGCTTGAACTTTTTAGGCTTGGGCCTGTCCCTGAGCTCTTCAGCTCAAGGCTAGCACTCTACCACTTGATTCATGGTACTATTTCTGTGTATGTGGTACTGCAGAATCAAACCCAGGGCTTCATGCATGCTAGGCAAGCAAGCACTCTATCTCTAAGCCACATTCCAGCCATGCAGCTTGTTTTCTGAAATATGTTCTTTTCTTCTTTTGATTGTGAGGCTTGAACTCAGGGCCTGTGAGCTGTCCCTGAGTTTTTTTCACTCAAGGATAGCATTCTACCACCGAGCCACAGCTACTTCCAGTTTTCTGATCGTTAATTGGAGATAGCAGTCTCCATGGACTTTACTCTCAGGTTACTCCTTGGGCTGACTTCAAACTGCAATCCTCAGATCTGATTAGCTAGAATTGCATGAGCCATTGGCACCCAGCCTGATATATTAGTTTTGAGTGTACAGTTCTATATCTCAAGAACTGAAAAGGGAAAGCAGCATAATGTAAAGGCTTTGAACTCAGAACCTCACTCTCAGCTTGTTGCTCAGCTGGTGCACAGTTTGTTCATCTTACATTCTACCACTTAAGCTATGCCTCCAGTTTGGCAATTTGCTAGTTAGCTAGATATGTAGTCTCAGACTTTTCTTTCTGGGCTGGCTTTGAACCTCAATCTTCCAGATCTCAGCAGATAAGACTATAGGCATGAGCTACCAGTGTTCAGCCCTGATGTTTCCTTTATAATTTCCTATCTTAATGTATTTCTTGCCTCTGTAATTTATATAAATAGTACTATTTAAATATAAATAGAGGGGCTGGGAAGGTGGCTGAGTGGTAGAGTGCTGGCCTTGCATGCATGAGGCCCTGGGTTTGATTCCTCAGCACCACATAAGCAGAAAAAGCCGGAAGTGGCGCTGTGGCTCAAGTGGTAGAGCACTAGACTTGAGCTGAAAAGCTGAGGGACAGAGCCCAGGCCCAGAGTTCGGGCCCCGCAACCGACCAAAAAAAAAAAAAAAAGAGAGATAGATAGATAGATAGATAGATACAAGTAGAAGTATAATAAGTTTTAGCGTGACTGGGTGGTTTTTTGTTAGGAATTGGAAGTGGAGGGGAGCCAGGTAACATCAGAAATAATACACCTACCCGTGGAAGAAATCACATGCCTGCCACTAAGGCCTCTAAAGAGTCCCTGACTACTGAGGGAAAACACTTGTCTCAATATGGCCTGTTTTTTTTTTTTTATTCTTCATAGAAGATGCCATTTAACACTTGTATTGCTAATAAGCTTCTGTGAGTAATGTAGTTAAATGAACTTACAGTGGTATTGATTTCAGAAATATTTATTACTCTGGACAGGGTATGTTTTCTAAGTTAGGTTTGCATATATAGTTGTGTATATAATAGTAGATGTACCAAATTAATTCTGTATGGTAAACATAAATGAGCAAACTAAGATTCAAAGAAATTAAGTAATACAATTGTATCTGACAAGAAATATCAAGCTTGAACCTCAGTTTAAGTAGTTATAAGTTCTATTTTTTTCTTCACTAAATTATTTTTTTCCAAAGCACATTGAAATAAATGTGGGGTTTTTTTGTTTTTGTTTTTTTTTGGGTCCGGTCGTGGGGCCTGAACTCTGGGCCTGGGCGCTGTCCCTCAGCTCTTCAGCTTAAGGCTAGCGCTCTACCACTTGAGCCACAGCGCCACTTCCGGCTTTTTTCTTTTTGCTTATGTGGTGCTGAGGAATCAAACCCAGGGCCTCATGCATGCAAGGCAAGTGCTCTACCACTGAGGCACCTTCCCAGCCCTGAAATAATGTTTTTTGTTTTTGTTTTTGTTTGGTAGGTCGTAGGGCTTGAACTCTGGGCTTGGCTGCTGTCCCTCAACCCTTCAGCTCAAAATGAGTGCTATACCGCTTGAGCCACAGTGCCACTTCCGGTTTTCAAGTGGTTTATTGGAGATAAGAGTTTCATGGACTTTCTTGCCCGGGCTGGCTTTGAACCTTGATCCTCAGATCTCAGCTTCCTCTGTAGCTAGGATTACAGGCGTGAGCCACCGGCACCTGGCTTGGAATAAATCTTTATGCTTTTGTTTGAAGGTCAGCTAAAGCATTATAATCCTGCCTGAACATAGTAAAATTGTATACTGTTTCAAGATAATTGTAGAGCTCAGTCTAAGGAAGCAGAGCTAATGTCTGGTAATATTTCTAGCTTCTCTTTTCTGCCCACTAAATGATTCATTTAGGGTTATACAGAATGCCAAATATTGTTTGAGAAGCTGTTTCAGAAAGTTTATTTGTATAATCCTCTGGTCAAAATAGAAGAGAGCTGAGTGCTGGTGGCTCATACTGTAATCCTATAATCCTAGCTACTCAGGCGACTGAGAAGGGAGAATCTCCTTTCAAAGCCATCCCAGGCAAGAAAGTCTGTGATATTCTTGCCTCCAGTTAACTACCAGAAAAGCCAGATGGAGAGTTATGGCTCAAGTGGTGGAGCACTAACTTTAAGTCCAGGAGCAGCGTGCGCATGCACGCGCACACACACACACACACACACACACACACACACACACACACACACCACACACACACACACACACACACACACACACATACCACACACACACACACACACACACACACACACACACACACACACACACATCCTTAAAGCTTATAGGAAAGGGTGACCTGGCATTAAGTTGTTAGAATTTCTCCCCATCCCCTCCCATCCTTTTTATTTGTTTGTTTGTTTGTTTTTTGTTTGGGTCCAGTCGTGGGGCCTGAACTCTGGGCCTGGGCGCTGTCCCTCAGCTCTTCAGCTCAAGGCTAGCGTTCTACCACTTGAACCGAAGCGCCACTTCCGGCTTTTTTTCTTTTTGCTTATGCGGTGCTGGGGAATTGAACCCAGATCCTCATGCATGCAAGGCAAGTGCTCTACCACTGAGCCACCTTCCCAGCACCTCCTTTTTTTTTTTTAATTGTAAAGATGTTGTACAGAGGGGTTGCAGTTACATGAATAAGGTAATGAGTACATTTATTGTCAAACATTGTTACCCCCTCCTTTGTTTTTCTCTTACTATCCCTTCATTTTTTTTCTTTCCTTTTTTGGGGAGGGAGGTACAAGGGTTTAAATTTACCTATATTTCAAATAGGGTCTCCAATTTGGCCAGTGTAGGCCTATGGTCTCACAATTATCTGGAATCACCTCTCTGTGTCTCCATGCCTAGCTTATTTGCTGAAATGAGGGCGTTTCACATTTGTTTGTGCCTGGGCTGTCTTCACATAGTGATCCTTCCAGTCCCTTGACATAATACCCTATTTTTCATCCTAGTAATAAGCTTTCTATTATATAAATACAAAACCTGATCTAATAGCCATGGCTCATTATTTAGAATTTTGAAATTAAGGATCACATTCAGATCTCTGCTTCTATCTCTACTATAGAATTTATTTTTACAATATTGGTCATACTGCCTGGGAAACTGAAAAACTACAAATCCTTGTTTCACAGCCGAGACTGCTTCTTCTGTGAGCCTCCTAACTAGCCTTGCTGGTAATCCTTCCTTATTTCAGTCATATTTTTAACATTGCATCAGTGTTTGCCTGCCTGCCGTTTTTTTTTTTTTTTTTTTGAATCACAACTAGTGCTCAACCACTGGAGCCACATCTCCAGTGACAGCTTTTGCTGGTGAATTGGAGATGAGTCTCACAAATTTACCCACCTAGTCTGGCTCTGAACCTCAATCATTAGCTCTCAGCTTCCTGTGAATAGGATTGTAGACTGGTTCTAAAATATTTCTGGAGGGGCTGGGAAGGTGGCTCAGTGGTAGAGCGCCTGCCTTGCATGCCTGAGGCCCTGGGTTCGATTCCCTAGCACCACAAAAGCAAAATGAAAAAAAAAGCCGGAAGTGGCACTGTGGCTCAAGTGGTAGAGTGCTAGCCTTGAGCTGAAGAGCTGAGGGACAGCGCCCAGGCCCAGAGTTCAGGCCCCACGACCGGACCCAAAAAATAAATTAATTAATTAAATTAAATATATCTGGAGAGGCAAAAGACCAAGATAGCCATTATAATATTGAAGAACAAAGTGAGAGGACTGACACTACCACATTTGAATATTTAACAGCAAGCTACAATAACCAAGCTAGTGTGGTTATTTATAAAGGAATAGACAGATCGGTAGACTGGTTAGAGCCTAGAAATAGATCCATATAAATAATTAATGGAACAAAAATGGTGATCTGTGGTGCTATTGCGAGGTGGTGGAAACTTGAGGTGAAGCCTAGTGGTCTTCAGGTCAATGGGGCATGACCTTGAAAGAGATATCCAGGCTCATTAGGCCTGTCCTTTGGAGGTGTATAAGCTTTCTTCACATGCTCTGTTCTGCGCTAGATACTCCTTGCTTTCCAGCCCAGGCAACACAGCCAACTAGCCATGAACTAAAACCTCTGAAACTTAAGTAAGCTATCTCAGACTTTTTATTACTCTAATGGAAAGCTGACAGACAATGTTCAAACATTTGGACATCACATTCTAGAAAAGAAGGCTTTATGCCTGTAAAGCTAGCTTGACAGAAGGGAAAGAGGGAAGTGATTGGGATCTGAAGGATTGAAGTTCAAAGTCCTTGAGACTCCATCTCCATCTCAAGCAAGGCCTGGGAGTATGGCTCAGCTGGTAAGAGTACCAGCTGTGAGCACTCTGAGTGAGTGCCAAGCCCAGAGCTAGTTTAAAAAAAGCAAACAAACTAGACACAGACTTAACACCTATTCCAAAAATTAACTCAGAATGAAGTCTTAAAATATTAAATGCAGGAAGTGGTGCTGTGGCTCAAAGTGGTGTAGTACTAACCTTGAGTACAGAAGCTCAAGGACATACCTAGGCCCTGAGCAAGCCCCACAACTGACAAAATATAAAAAGCACCCCCCCTACACACAAAACGTGTATAAGGATGATGGTACACATCTGGAAACCCAGCATTCTGGAAATTGAGGCAGGAGGATCTGTAAATTCAATGCCAGCATGAACTACATAGCAAGACCCTGTCTCAAAGAAAAACCAACTTGTAGAAAGAAAATCTAGATGACCTTGAGTATGATGACTTTTTAGATACAAAAGGCAGGATCTGCCAGGCAGCCACCCATGGCTCCCGCCTGTAATCCTAACTACCCAGGAGGCAGAGATCTGAGGATCGCAGTTCAAAGCCAGCCCAGGCAAGAAAGTCCATGAGACTATCTCCAATTAACTACCAGAATAAGTCGGAAGTGGAGCAGTGGCTCTCATTGTAGAGCACTGCCTTGAACACAAATGCTTAAGGGCCGTGCTCAGGCCTTGAGCGCTGTCACAGAGCAACAACAACAACAAAAGGCAGGATCTATGAAAGAAGTTATTGGTAAGTTGGACTTATTAAAATTAAAAACTAGGGCTTGGAATGTAGCTTAGTGGTACAGTGCTTGTCTAGCATGCATGAAGCCCTGGGTTTGACTCCTCAGTACCACATAAACAGAAAAGGGCAGAAGTGCTGTGGCTCAAGTGGTAGAGTGTTAGTCTTGAGCAAAAGAAGCGCTGGGGGAAGTGGCGCTGTAGCTCAAGTGGTAGAGTGCTCGCCTTGAGCTGAAGAGCTGAGGGACAGCGCCCAGGCCCAGAGTTCAGGCCCCACGACCGACAAAAAAAAAAAAAAAAAAAAAAGAAGCGCTGGGCCAGGCACCGGTGGCTCATGCCTGTAATCCTAGCTACTCAGGAGGCTGAGATCTGAGGATTGAGGTTCAAAGCCATCCCGGGCAGGAAAGTCTGTGAGACTCATTTCCAATAAACCACTAGAAAACTGGAAGTGGCGCTGTGGCTCAAGCGGTAGAGCGCTCGCCTTGAGCTGAATTGCTGAGGGACTTGCCCAGACCCAGAGTTCAGGCCCCATGACTGACAAAAAAGAAGGAGGAGGAGGAGGAGGAGGAAGAGGAGGAGGAGGGGGGGGAGGAGGAGGAGGGGGAGGAGGAGGAGGGGGAGGAGGAGGGGGGGGAGGAGGAGGGGGAGGAGGAGGGGGAGGAGGAGGGGGAGGAGGAGGGGGAGGAGGAGGGGGAGGAGGAGGGGGAGGAGGAGGAGGAGGGGGGGACAGGAGGAGGAGGAGGAGGAAGAGGAAGAAGAAGAAGAAGAAGAGGAAGAGGAAGAGGAAGAGGAAGAAGAAGAAGAAGAAGAGGAAGAGGAAGAGGAAGAGGAAGAGGAAGAAGAAGAAGAAGAGAAGAAGAGAAGAAGAAGAAGAAGAAGAAGAAGAAGAAGAAGAAGAAGAAGAAGAAGAGGAGGAGGAGGAGGAGGAGGAGGAGGAGGAGGAGGAGGAGGAGGAGGAGGAGGAGGAGGAGGAGGAGGAGGAGGAGGAGAAGAAGAAGAAGAAGAAGAAGAAGAAGAAGAAGAAGAAAAGAAGAAGAAGAAGAAGAAGAAGAAGAAAAAGAAGAAGAAGAAGAAGAAGAAGAAGAAGAAGAAGAAGAAGAAGAAGAAGAAGAAGAAGAAGAAGAAGAAGAAGAAGAAGAAGAAGAAGAAGAAGAAGAAGAAGAAGAAGAAGAAGAAGAAGAAGAAGAAGAAGAAGAAGAAGAAGAAGAAGAAGAAGAAGAAGAAGAAGAAGAAGAAGAAGAAGAAGAAGAAGAAGAAGAAGAAGAGAAGAAGAAGAAGAAGAAAAGAAGAAGCAGCAGCTCTGGGACAGTGCCCAGGCCCTGAGTTCAAGCCCCAGGACTGCCCCTTCCCCTCTTCCCCCATTGCAGTTGAAAGCCCAGACAGATAAGTCCAAGAAACTTACCTCCAATTCACCACCAAAAAGTTGGAAATGGAGCTGTGGCTTAAGTGGTAGGATGCTAGTCAAGCAATGAAGCTAAGGGACAGCACCCAGGTCCTGAGTTCAAACCCCAGAACCACCACCCCCCCTCCAAAAATACCTTAAAGTCTGAAGACATGAAGTACCATATCCAGGAATAGACCCCAAGATATTTTCTAAGGAAAATTCTCATCTTTCTGAAGTTTCTTGGATCTTTTTATTTTCTTGCCAGTCCTGGGACTTGAACTAATGCCTGGGCTCTGTCCCTGAGCTTCTTTTGCTCAAGAATAACACTTGACCACTTGTCACAGCACCACTTCCTGCTTTTCTTTCTTTCTTTCTTTTCTGTTTATGTGGTACTGAGGATTTGAACCCAGAGCTTCATGCATGCTAGGCAAGCACTCTACTACTAAGCCACATTCCCAGCCTGTAGCTTGGATCTCATTTTGGTCTTAGAATGAATCTTACAATGTGCCAAACACTGGAATAGTTCTATGGATATAAGGTAAGTTAATCACAACTCCTCAAAGACCTTAACATTTTCCTAGAGATCTTACTAATGATGGCAAGCATGTAGGGAGTACATCTAATGTGAAGGGAGGGGTGGGTAGGAGTTATCAGGAAGAATTTCTTAAGAGGAAAACCTGTCTAAATTGAAACCTGCATGGTAATTTCTTAGAATGAGTGTCAGAAAAATCAAACCTTCCCTCTTCTTGAGGAACTCTGTGTGTGTGTGTGTGTGTATACACTTGAACTCAGGACATGGTCATTGTCCCTCAGTTTCTTCACTGAAGGCTTTGAACTATAATCATCTGATCTCAGCCTCCTGAGAAGCTAGTGTGAATCATCAAGCACCTGGCTAGATATATTTGTAAATATGTACAGTTTAAAAACTTACATACTATGGGCTGGGAAGGAGGCTCAGTGGTAGAGTGCTTGCCTTGCATGCATGAGGCCCTGGATTCGATTCCTCAGCACCACATAAGTAAAAAGAAAAAAGCTGGAAGTGGCGCTGTGGCTCAAGTGGTAGAGTGCTAGCCTTGAGCTGAAGAGCTCAGGGACAGCGCCCAGGCCCAGAGTTCAGGCCCCATGACCGGACCTCCCTTCCCCCCCTCCCCCCAAAAACAAAAAACAACAACTGGCAGTGGTGATGTGGCTCAAGTGGTAGAGTGCTAGCCTTGAGCTGAAGAGCTCAGGGACAGTGCCCAGGACCAGAGTTCAAGCCCCATGACAGACAAAAACAACAACAACAACAAAAAATCTTAAATACTGTGTACTTGTTAAATGCCAGGCTTCTGGAAAGCTCTTGATACAAACAAAAAACAAATGGTTATGTTTGGATTATTTTGCTGGAGGATGAAGCTATATTCATCTTGGCTATTTGGTATGCACACTGAGTTTGGTGGGTGCTAGAAGACTTCCCAAGGCTTCTTCTTTTCCATCTTCCGGGTTTTTTCCCCCATAAAATTTTCTGAACCCCACAAAAACAGACAAAAAACATTACTAGCTGCTTTAATGCTTCTTTCCAGTGACTTTGCCCAAGGAAATTCCTCTTGTTTAAAAAAAAAATACTCGATGCCAGGCGCCAGTGGCTTATGCCTGTAATCCTAGCTGCCCAGGAATCTGAGATCTGAGGCTTGTGGTTTGAAGCCAGCCTGGGCAGGAAAGTCTGTGAGACTTATTTACAATTCACCCCCCTCCCCCATACACACACACACACACACACACACACACACACACACATGAACATGCTGGCAGTAGAGCATCTGTGGCTCAAGTGGTAGAGTGCTAGCCTTAAGTAAAAGGCTCAAGGACAGCACTCAGGCCCTGACTCCCAGGAAAAGCACTAGAAAAAATACACGGGGGGAGCTGGGAAGGTGGCTCAGTGGTAGAGCGCTTGCCTTGCATGCCTGAGGCCCTGGATTCGATTTCTCAGCACCACATAAGCAAAAAGAAAAAAGCCAGAAGTGGCGCTGTGGCTCAAGTGGTAGAGCGCTATCCTTGAGCTGAAGAGCTGAGGGACATTGCCCAGGCCCAGAGTTCAGGCCCCACGACCGGACCCCCCAAAAAAACAATAAAACAAAAAAAAAAACACGGGGCTGGGAAGGTGGCTCAGTGGTAGAGTTCTTGCCTTGCATGCATGAGGCCCTGGGTTCAATTCCTCAGCACCACATAAGCAGAAAAAGCCAGAACTGGCTCTGTGGCTCAAGTGATAGAGCACTAACCTTGAGCTGAAGAGCTGAGGGACAGCGCCCAGGCCCAGAGTTCAGGCCCCACGACTGGCCAAAAACAAACAAACAAAAAAAACACAAAAACTTGAAGCTCAAAAGTGCTTATCCTCTTGCTGGGCATCGGTGGCTCACGCCTGTAGTCCTAGCTATTCAGGAGGCTGAGATCTGAGGACTGAGGAGCGTGGTTCAAAGCCAGCCAGGGTAGAAAAGTCTGTGAGACTCTCATGTCCAATTAACCACCAGAAAACCAGAAATGGCACTGTAGCGCAAATGGTAGAGCGCTAGCCTTGAGCTGGAGAGCTCAGGGACAGCACCCCTGCCCAATGTTCAAGCCCCATGACTGACAAAGAAAAAGTGCTTATTCTAGGGGGCTGGGAAGGTGGCTCAGTGGTAGAGTGCTTGCTTTGCATGCCTGAAGCCCTAGGTTCGATTCCTCAGTACCACATAAGCAAAAAGAAACAAGCTGGAAGTGGCGCTGTGGCTCAAGTGGTAGAGCACTAGCCTTGAGCTGAAGAGCTGAGGGACAGCGCCCAGGCCCAGAGTTCAGGCCCCACGACCAGACCCCCCCCCTTAAAAAAGTGCCTATTCTCTTACCTAAGAATTTTCTTTTTTTCCTTTGGTTGTAAATGTAGATTTCATCACAATGCCCAGAATTTTTAGGTCAGACTTCAGTGATATCTTTAGAAATCCTGCTGAAAGTCTAGGGTCAGTAGCACCCTCATCCAATGCTGAGCATTGCTTTATTAAGGACTGAGTTACACATACCAAGCTTTGTGTTGCACTCAAATATTTGCTTGTACTAAGTAGACTTTGACCTGAAAGTAGTATAAAGTGGTCAAGACAAAGTAGGGTCATGAACTTCTTACGCAAGGAAATGGGATATTCTATGTTACTTCAGATTTAAAAGCCATAAATTAATCTCTTTATATTTACACTGTGTGCAGAGAATAGAAAAAAGCAGTCCTACAAATTTGCCGGCAAAGTGAAGGTGCTTGTGTGGTTTCTTCTGCACAGTATGGCATTTCTACCATTAGATGGCAGTCAAAACTAAGACAATGAGTAAATTCCCAATTTATGCTTTACATAGGTGCAACTTATGCCATGGAAATATTCTTGAAAATTTCCATGAGAGTCAAACTAATTGTAAAGTATCTAACATTCTTTTTTGAAACCAGGTTTATTTTACAAGGTAAGTAAATTTCCTAAAAAGATCAAGTCTTCATATCTATAGCTATTTATCTACATACATAAACATTTAAAGAAAGCTAAAGTTAAAGTAAGCCAAGCGCCAGCAGCTCACACCTGTAATCGCAGTTTACTCAGGAGGCTGAGATCAGAGGATCTCAGTTCAAAGCCAGCCAGAGTAGCAAAGTCTATGAGACTCTCATCTCCAATTAACCAGTAAAAAGCAAGAAGTAGAGCTGTGGCTTAAGTTGTAGAGTCCTAGTCTTGAGAGACAGAGGAAAAACACACACACACACACACAAAAACCTGGGCATGGTGGCTCATGCCTACAATCCTAACTACTCAGGAGACTGAAATCTGAAGATTGAGGTTCAAAGCCAGCCCAGCAGGAAAATCCATGAGAATCTTTTTTTTTTTTTTTGTCGGTCATGAGGCTTGAACTCTAGGCCTGGGCACTGTCCCTCAGTTCTTCAGCTCAAGGCTAGCACTCTACCACTTGAGCCACAGCGCCACTTCCAGCTTTTTCTGCTTATGTGGTGCTGAGGAATCGAACCTAGGGCCTCATGCATGCAAGGCAAACACTCTACCACTGAGCCTCCTTCTGAGCCCTGTGAAAATCTTATCTCCAATAAACTACTCAGAAGTAGAGCTGGGGCTCAAGTGGTATAGCACTAGTCTTGAGCACAGAGAGGCTCAGGGACAGAGCCCAGGCCCTGAGTTCAAGCCCCAGGACTGGCAAAAGAAAGAAAGAAAGAAAGAAAGAAAGAAAGAAAGAAAGAAAGAAAGAAAGAAAGAAAGAGAGAAAGAAAGAGAGAAAGAAAGAGAGAAAGAAAGAGAGAAAGAAAGAAAGAAAGAAAGAAAGAAAGAAGAAAGAAAGAAAGAAAGAAAGGCTAATAATTCACCTCCACACACTATATTGCCATTTCCCTCTCTTCTGCCTTTAACTTTGTTGTTGTTGTTGTTGTTGTTGTTGTTGGTCGTAGGGCTTGAACTCTGTGCTTGATGCTGTCCCTGTGCTCTTCAGCTTAAGGCGAGCACTCTACCACTTGAGCTACAGCTTACTTCCAGTTTTCTAGTGGTTTACTGGATATAAGAGTTTCATAGAAGCCGGGCGCTGGTGGCTCACGCCTGTAATCCTAGCTACTCAGGAGGCTGAGATCTGAGGATCGCGGTTCAAAGCCAGCCCGGGCAGGAGAGACCGTGAGACTCCTATCTCCAATAAACCACCAGAAAACCGGAAGTGGCGCTGTAGCTCAAGTGGTAGAGCGCTCTCCTTGAGCTGAAGAGCTGAGGGACAGCGTCCAGGCCCAGAGTTCAAGCCTCATGACCGACAAAAAAAAAAAAAAAAGAGTTTCATAGACTTTCCCTGTCCAGGCTGGCTTTGAACTGTGATCCTCAGATCTCAGCTTCCTGAGTAGCTAGAATTACAGGCGTGAGCTACCAGCGCCTGGCTTTCCCTTAATTTTTGTAGTTCATTACATACTCTAGATATTCATTCTCTTAAAAGCCAGTTCTGATCATTTAAATTTATCATTAGTTAGTGCTTTTTATATTTTGTCTTAAAAATCTCTGCCTACACTAGTCATTTTCTCATATAATTGTTCTAGAAGCTTCACTATATTCATTCACTGTATTCATCCATTCACAGTTTGAATTAAAATCTACTTGGAATGAACTTTTGTGTTTTATAAAAGGTAGGGTGAAAGCTGGGCGCTGGTGGCTCACGCCTGTAATCCTAGCTACTCAGGAGGCTGAGATCTGAGGATCACGGTTCAAAGCCAGCCCAAGCAGGAAAGACCGTGAGACTCCTATCTCCAATAAACCACCAGAAAACCAGAAGTGGCGCTGTAGCTCAAGTGGTAGAGCGCTAGCCTTGAGCTGAAGAGCTGAGGGACAATGCCCAGGCCCAGAGTTCAAGCCCCACGACCGACAAAAAAAAAAAAAAAAAAAGTAGGGTGAGGAATAATTGTTTCCATGAAAAAAAAAAAAAACATTATTTATTAAAGAGATGGCATCTTTTTTTTTTTTTTTTGGTCGGTCGTGGGGCTTGAACTCTGGGCCTGGGCGCTGTCCCTCAGCTCTTCAGCTCAAGGCGAGCGCTCTACCACTTGAGCTACAGTGCCACTTCCGGTTTTCTGGTGGTTTATTGGAGATAGGAGTCTCACGGTCTTTCCTGCCTCGGTTGGCTTTGAACCGTGATCCTCAGATCTCAGCCTCCTGAGTAGCTAGGATTACAGGTGTGAGCCACTGGTGTCCGGCAAAGAGACGGCATCTTAAGCTGCAAGGTGAACATGAGCATTTTACATTTAAATTTTTTGTAAACTATATCTGATTTGAATAAAATAGGACATATTCACATTTAACTAAGTTCGTAATTTGGTAGAGCTTTTCTGAAGTAAAAAAAAAAAATGTGCCATAAACTCCCATTGAGGTCTGGGAAGGTGGTTCAGTGGTAGAGCATGCCTGAGGCCCTGGGTTCGATTCCTCAGTACTACATAAGCAGAAAAAAAAAGCCGGAAGTGGCGCTATGGCTCAAGTGGTAGAGTGCTAGCCTTGAGCTGAAGAGCTCAGGGACAGTGCCCAGACCCAGAGTTCAGGCCCCACGACCAGACCCCTCCCCCCCCAAAAAAATCCCATTGAACTGTAAATATTTAGATAATCATATGTTTTTGACAAAATCTGAACACATTTGGTTATAAGGAATACTTTTTCACTATTCAGATGTATTATCTTCTGGGGAATTTAAAACTTTTTCTTGAGGGAATCTAAGTAGGATAAACAAGCTGTTTGAAGTGAAGCAGATTTATGTAGCTTAGAGATGATCCTGTATACACTTTAGGATCAATTACTCATTCTCAAAGACAATATTAATTCTCATGCCTGACCTGACCCAAACCTTTGCAGGTGTTCTCATCTAAGTGGGGAAATATCCATATGGTAAGTTTTTAGAAAATAATCAAATCACAATAGCAGAAAATCATGTATTTTCATTCCCAGTAACTCATAGTGAGAGAATGAAAATAAACAGATTCTCAGTCCTGACTCCACAGTTAAAAAGCAAGGTTTGTAGTTACAAAAATCTGTATTCCTCACTACTCAGGAGGCTGAGATTTGAGGATCAAGTTTCAAAGTCTGCTGGGGCAGGAAAGTTCATGAGACTTTTTTTTTTTTTTGGGTCCGGTTGTGGGGCCTGAACTCTGGGCCTGGGCTCTGTCCCTCAGCTCTTCAGCTCAAGGCTAGCGCTCTACCACTTGAGCCACAGTGCCACTTCCAGCTTTTTTCTTTTTGCTTATGTGGTGCTGAGGAATCGAACCCAGGGCCTCAGGCATGCAAGGCAAGCACTCTACCACTGAGCCACCTTCTCAGCCCCAGTTCATGAGAACTTTTATCTCCAATTAACCACCCAAAAGCTAAAAGTGGTATAGTGGCTCATATGGTAGATAGGTAGCCTTGAATGAAAAAGCTCAGAGACAGCACCCAGAGCACCCAAGCCTGAGTTCAAGCCTCAGAACTGGCGTGTGTCCAGGCAGGAAAGTCTGTGAGACTCTTGTCTCCTGTTAACCACCAAAAAGCCAGGAATGGAGATGTGGTAGAGTGCCAGCTTTGAATGAAAAAGCTAAGCAAGATGTAAGGCCCTGAGTTCAAGCCTCAGTACTGATACCAAATCAATACAACCAAACAGTTAAAAAAAAATTAAAAACCAACTCAAATACACAAAATAAAGCCCATCTTAAGGATTTTAGGGAGATCATATTAGATAATCATTTTGGTGTTAGTGGTAGTTGTGGGGCTTGAACTCAGGGCCTGGGGCTGTCCCTGAGGTTTTTTTTGCCCAAGACTAGTGTTCTTCCACTTTAAGCCACAGCTCCACTTCTGGTTTCTGGTGGTTAATTGGGCTGGCTTTAAATCCCAATCCTCAGATCTGAGTCTCCTGAATAGCTAGGATTACAGGTGTGAGCCACCAGCAACCAGTGTTTGGATAATCCTTTTAATCGAAATATTTTATTACTCAGGAAGATAGATTACTATCTGCCAAAGAATAATGACTTCAGAATTAGTCAATACAGAGTCTGAAGAAGAGTCTCCAAGAAAAAGAATGTACTCATTACCTGACTTAAGTAACTATAACCCTGCTGTGCAGGGGGGAGGCTGGGAAGGGAGGTGAAGGGTAAACAAAGGAGGAGGCTGCAATGCTTGGTAAGAAATGTATGCATTATCCTGCCCATGTAATTGTAACCCCTCTATACAGTATGTTCACAAATAAAATAAAAATAAAAAATAAAAAAATGATAATTGGCAAAAAAAACCCTGCTGTGCATCACCTTTATAATAACAATATAAAGATAAGTACTAAAAAAAAGTCTCCAAAAACCCCAGAACTATTGTCAGAGGTTAAATAGCAGGCACTGTTTTCTAGGACATGGGTTCATTGACGAGGGTCATTTTGTGAACAACATAAAATGCATTGCATAAACTGGTGAAAGCCTGTAATTTGTGACATTCTTTCCCTCTGGACACAAAGGGCCAGAAATAGAACACCAAGACAAGGGAATAAACAGGTACTTTTTTCTTAGATTGCGTCTGCCAGTAAAGAACTTCTTTGTGGCCAGTTTTACTTTGGTGGTAGGTAATGAAGGGACTGTCCTTGTTCAGTGGAATCTTGGAACATGGTCCAGCTGATGATAGACTGCATTGAGGGTTCCATCCTGAAGTACTGTTGTCCTTCCTTGACTATTCAAGGATCTTTCCTGGGGAATAGATTTAGTTAATTGTGAACAGGTTGTCACCTTGAAGCAGGCTGGGCAAATTCCTGTGATACCAGAACAGTAGAAGGTGCCAGGAGTGGCAGGTCCTTGTTACCCTTGGCCTCACCCACTAAAAGTGTAGACAAGGCAGGTTACTTGGGGATAAATAAAGGCTCAGTTACCCCATGGCTTAATCTAGTGGCAGAAAACACTAATATTTTGAGTCCTAAACTCAAACATGGACCAGTTTCCTGTCTCCACCACCGCTGAATACAAATGGGTTGATGAAGCTTTTGAGTTCTAAACACAATCACTCTAGCCTCGCCTGGAGTGACTCACTGTTTTCACACACACACACACACACACACACACACACACACACACACATCTATCTATCTATCTATCTATCTATCTATCTATCTATCTATCTATCTATCTATCTATCTATCTATCTATCCACCCATCCTGGGAGATTCAGAGAGCAGTATGTGTGAGTATGAGCTGTGCGTATTTGGGAGGGGGGGTTGCTTGTTTTGCAAATACCACAGAGAAATGTGTGTGATTTTAATGTGTAAGCAAAGCTCACTCATAAACATTATGCTCTAACCACTGGGAATTTTAAATTTCTGACTTGATAGGCCTAGAGTGAGACCTGGACACTGTTGGTTTCGCTGTTTGTTTTATAATTGTAAACTAAATACACAAAGCAACCAGGCACCAGTGGCTCACGCCTGTAATCCTAGGTACTCGGAAGGGTGAGATCTGAGGATCAAGGTTCAAAGCCATCCCGGGGAAGGAAAGTTTGTGAGACTCTTATTAACCACCAGAAAAGTGAAAGTGGTGTTGTGGCTCAAAGTGGCAGAGCACTAGCCTTAAGTGAAAAAACTTAGGGACAGTGCCCAGGCCTTGAGTTCAAACCCCAAGACCAACAAAATAATAAATAAATAAACAAAGTTGTGGGCATTGTAAGGAAAGTAGTACAAAGGAGTAATAGTAGAAAGGAGGATTCTGCTCACTCCAATCTCCAAGAGGCTCTGATCAGAGTTATGTGCTACTTCCAGTTTCTTGTGGGTCTTGGAGCTATTCTAAGAAGACAAGCACAGAACTGATGGTCACTCTACTGCTCTGAGCCTCCTCAGACCAAATTTCCTTTAAAAGTTTCCTAAGCCAGGTGCTGGTGGCTCATACCTGTAATCATAGCTACCCTAGAGGCTGAGATCTGAGGATTGCTGTTGGAAGCTAGCCCCAGGCAGGAAGTCCAGTCCCTGAGACTCTTTTCTCCAATTATCCACCCAAACAGCTAGAAGTGGAGCTGTGGCTCAAGCTATGGAACTCTAGCCTCAAGCAAAAAGAGCTCAAGGACAATGCCCAGGCCTTGAGTTCAGGCCCCAGGAATGGCAGAAAAAATAATCCCAAGAGATTTTGCTATAAACTCTTTGTTAAGAACTCCTCAAAAATCTCAAAAATCAGCCAGGTGCTGGTTGGTGGCTCACATCTGTAATTCTAGCTACTCAGGAATCTGGGGATCATGGTTTAAAGCCAGCCTGGGCAGGAAAGTCCATGAGACTCTTCAGTTAACCACCAGAAAAGTAGAAGTGGCATTGTAGTTCAAAGTGGTAGAGATAGCCTTGAGCAAAAAAAGCTCAGGGCCAGGATCCAGGTCCTGAGTGCAGGCCCTACAATAGTAACAACAACAACAACAAAGAAAAAGAAAAAAAAAAAGAAAACCTTCTAAAATGTGAACTATGCTTATTCTTTTCAGTGAGTCTTAAAATCTTAACACACACACAAACACACCAATGTCTTCATGCCAGTTCTATCCTTCTAGCATCCTCTAATCCTAATGACACCCCAGAGTTCTAACCTCCAAATATAATCATTAAGGGGCTGGGAAGGTGGCTCAGTGGTAGAGTGCTTGCCTTGCATGCATGAGGCCCTGGGTTCAATTCCTCAGCACCACATAAGCAGAAAAAGCTGGAAGTGGTGCTGTGGCTCAAGTGGTAGAGCACTATCCTTGAGCTGAAGAGCTGAGGGACAGCGCCCAGGCCCAGAGTTCAGGCCCCATGACCGACAAAAAAAAACAAACACAACAAATATAATCATTAAGTTTCCACTTTTTTTTTTTTTTTGGTCTGTCATGGGTCTGGGCACTGTCTCTGAACTTTTTCACTCAAGGCTAGCTCACTACCACTTTGAGCCACAGTGTCACTTTGAGTTTTCTGGTGATGAACTGAAGATAAGAGTCTCATGGACCTTCCTGCCTGGGCTGGTTTTGAGCCGTGATTCTCAGACCTCAGTCTTCTGAGTAGTTAAGTTTACAGGTGTGAGCCACTGGCACCTAGCTAGGTTCCACTCTTAATATCTCCCATTTGGGAGAATGAATTTTGGTGGATCACTCAGCTCAGCATCATGTAAAGAATAAAAAGGCATATTTAGGGGAAAACATCAAGTCTGTAGCCAAGTGTTGGTAGCATGGATCAGAAGAGACGCAGAACCTATTCAAGACAGTGAGAGGATGACTTCCGCTCAGAGGCATATAAGATCTTTCAGGCTGCTCTTTCTCTTGTAGGAGTGGAGGGTGGAGGGCAGAAGGGTTTTGGTGGATGATCTTGGGGTACTCTCTAAGGGCTTGTTCCCCAGGGCTGCCTGGGGACTGGATTTCCAGCATTTCTCTGCCCCAGCTGTGGCTCAAACAGCCCTGGGTAATATTGAATTTGTAGACCTGCAAAATGCTCAAGCTGTGGGGTTATGATGGCATCTGTTTGGATCTTACAGGATGTTGACGACAGTCTAAGGGTTTAAACGGGCTTGGTGCTTGAATGCAGACACCACTGAAAGCCCCCAGTGAGGGCAATGCCCAGTGGAAAGATGACCCACATAGGGCCACTAGCAGCATGATGCCGCAGGCTAGAGCCACCAACCCCCTCAGCTTTGATGGATAGGCTGAGCCCAGCAAGGCTGGGCTGCCGGAGTTCTTAGCAGCCAAGTCCTACCCTATTTTGCTCGAATGTGAGCAGAGGAGATGATCCTCTAGTTGTAAGACTTGCTTCTGTTTTCCCTGTTGGATTTTAGGCTTGCTTGCTGTAATGTGGATGTCTGGCTGGCTCCTGCCTGTCCCAACATTTTATTTTGGAAGCACATAATTTGTTTTGATATCCCAGGCTTGCAGCTGCGGGGAGGGTTTGCTTCAGGATAAGACACACCTAGATTCTAACATCTGATAGGGAGGACACTCTAGACTATGGACTTTCACTTTGGAATTGATGTGGGCAGGAGTTAAGCCTTTCGAGACTGTTGAGGTTGGGATGATGATGTTACATGTGAGGACACAAATTTGGGGGAGCAGAGATAGACTGCTGTGATTTGCTTCTAAGTTCTTGGTGTTGGAATATTATTAATTTTTTAGCTGTGCCAGCACTGGGGCTGGAAGTCACTCCCTTAGCTCATTTGCTCTGTACCACTTGAGCCATGTCTCCACTGCTAACTTTTTGGTGGTTAATGGGAGATAAGAGTCTTGTGGACTTTCCTGTGTAAGTTGGTTTTGAACCTAGTTCCTCCGATCTCAGCCTCCTAAGTAGCTAGGATTATAAAGGTGAGCCACTGGCATCCAGCTTGTGTTGGAATCTGAATCACCAGTGAAACGGCACTGAGAGTTAAACTTAAGAGGAATCTTTAGGAGGTGTTTAGAAGAATTCCGCTTGCACAAATGTTGTGAGATTTGCTTTGTTTTCACCAGAGCAGGTTTATTTATTATTATTATTTTTTGTCAGCTGTGGGGCTTGAACTCTGGGCCTGGGCGGTATCCCTGCGTTCTTCAGCTCAAGGTGAGCCCTCTACCACTTGAGCCACAGTGCCACTTCCGGTTTTCTAGTGGTTTATTGGAGAGAGGAGTCTCACAGTCTTTCCTGCCTGGGCTGACTTTGAACCTCAATCCTCAGATCTCAGCCTCCCGAGTAGCTAGGATTACAGGCGTGAGCCACCGGCGCCTGGCAAGAGCAGGTTTATTATAAAATAAAAATTGGCTCCTCCTTGTTCGTTTGTGCTTCTTGTTTCTCTACTGTTCTCCATGTGTTGATACAGTACAGAGATCCTCACCAGATGCCCACCTTTCCACAGAATTCCTAGTCTCCAGAACTGATAAAAAGTCTTCTTGTGTTTTTGTAGATTACCACTCTGTGGCATTTTGTTATAGCATGAAATAGACTAACACAGTAGCTATGGTACACTTTTATTTCCTTCATTAGTTCTCTCTCTCTCAGCAGATGACATTTGAACTCAGGCCTCCAGTTCAGCTTGCTTACTCAGCTTCATTACTATCACTTGAGCCACACCTCCAGCCTGGCATTTTGTTAATTAGTTTGGAGATGGAATCCAGTGGAGTTTTCCACCTGTGGTGGCTTCACATTTTCAATACTCTAGATATCAGCCTCTTTAGTAGCTAGAATTACAAGTGTGAGTCATCAGTGGTAGCTTATTTTCTTCATTGTTAATCTATGACAGATTAATATATAGTGGTATGTCAATGTTTAACATCAGCTGTCTAAGGGGAAAAACAGTCTGACTTGTGGCATTTGTCACCACCGCGGGATACTCTCATCCTAACTGTACTAAATTAACATTTTAAACAATATATTTGCAAAACTCCTAAAAATTTAACAATTAGATTGTGTGAGCCTGTATACAGATTTTATTTCCAAATTTATATGACATACCTGATTGGATTTCATAAGAACAGAAAACAGTGTTTTGCTTTTTTGCTGGTCCCAGGGCTTGAATTCCAGGCCTGGGTGTTATCCCTGAACTCTTTGGCCCAAAACTAGCACTCTATCACTTGTGCCACAGCACCACTTCTGACTTTTTTTTTGTCGGTCGTGGGGCTTGAACTCTGGGCCTGGGCGCTGTCCCTCAGCTCTTCTGCTCAAGGCGAGCGCTCTACCACTTGAGCTACAGCGCCACTTCTGGTTTTCTGGTAGTATATTGGAGATAAAGTTTCACGGTCTCTCCTGCCCAGGCTGGCTTTGAACCGCGATCCTCAGATCTCAGCCTCCTGAGTAGCTAGGATTACAGGCGTGAGCCACCAGCGCCCGGCCACTTCTGACTTTTTCTGTGATTAATTGAAGAGTCTCACGGACTCTCTGAACCATAATCTTTAGATTTCAGCCTCCTGAGTAGCTAAGATTACAGAGATTAAGGCATGAGCCACCAGTGCCCAGCAAAACTATGTTTTAAATTGTGTTCTCTTTGTTAATTTGGATACCTTAAAAAATTTCAACACAGGCCAATAAAACAAAGAAACTAGAAAAAACAGGAATACTTTAAGAACACAGCTAGTGAAAAATCTGAATAAGTTGTAAGAAGGTGCAATGGACATCTAAAGAAATCTCTAACTTTTGTTCTGCTTTGAAGATAAGCATTTAAAAACTGCACAGTTCTAGGCCAGGTGGTGGTGGCTTATGCCTTGTAATCTTAGCTACATATAAGATCTGATGATGGTGGTTTGAAGCCAGCCTGGGTAGGAAAGTCCATGAGACCATCATCTCCAATAAACTATCCCTAAAAAAGCCAGGAGTGGACTTGTAGCTCAAGTGGTAGAGTGCTAGCCTTGAGCAAAAAAGCTCAGCATCCAGGCAGCACTCAGGCCCTGAGTTCAAGCCCCAAAATTGGCACACACACAGAAAGTATGTATAACTCTATTATCATCTTGTGGAAAATGATTTACATACATTTTTTCAAGTTTAACACATTTTTTTACTAATCAATTTTTTAATAATTGGCAAATAAAATTATGTATATATTATACAATATGAACTGAGATCCATATACATTGTAAATGATTACTACAATCATTGAACATACCATCTCACACAGTCACTTATTTTTATTTTTTTGTCAGTGATGGGGCTTGAACTCTGAGCCTGGGCGCTGTCCCTCAGTTCTTCAGCTCAAGGCAAGTGTTCTACCACTTGAACCACAGCACTATGTTTGGCTTTTCTACTTATGTGGTGCTGAGGAATCGAACCCAGGGCCTCATGCATGCAAGGCAAGTGCTCTACCACTGAGCCACCTTCCCAGCCCCAGACACTTATTTTTTTTGTGAGAATCTTATCTATTAGCAGATTTCAAGTATATAATGACTCCAGCAAATTTCATATGTATAGTAAGTGTAAACATTAATGTAGTGGCTAGTCTCATTAGAGTAATTACACAAGATACTTTAACTGGATTCAAAAATAGAATCTCAAAAGCTATGAGGCTCTTTCTTCCTATTTCTCAATTTTCTTGGGTGAGCCACCTTAAACTATGTCCTTGAAGTCTGGATTTCTCCTAGTTCTTGGTTAGAAAATCTGGCAGTACAGGATGCAGAGATGAGTATGAAGTAGCCCAGACCAGTCTTCGTTTGGCTGGTATGGAATCAGTATGCCATTTTGATTCCATTTCTTGTGTGGGGCTTCACTGGACCACTAAAGTGGATATGCCTAACTCACTTTGTTAGTTTTCCCAACCTAATGTTAGCTTGATTTTCTGGCTTTGCTACTGAGACACTGACTCCACAATTTTAATAGTCTTAAGACTTAAAAATTTAAAAAAACAGCCGGGCGCTGGTGGCTCACGCCTGTAATCCTAGCTACTCAGGAGGCTGAGATCTGAGGATCGCGGTTCAAAGCCAGCCCGGGCAGGAGAGACCTTGAGACTCCTATCTGCAATAAACCACTAGAAAACCGGAAGTGGCGCTGTAGCTCAAGTGGCAGAGCGCTCCCCTTGAGCTGAAGAGCTGAGGGACAGCGCCCAGGCCCAGAGTTCAAGCCCACAACCGACAAAAAAAAAAAAAAAAAAATTTAAAAAAACTTTTTTTTTTTTTTTGCTAGTTCTGGCGCTTAAACTCAAGGCCTGGGCAGTGATCTGAGCCTCTTTGTGCTCAAGGCCAGTGCTCTACCATTTGAGCCACAGCACCACTGTTGTCTTTTTTGAGTAATTTATTGCGATAAGAGTCTCAGGAGGGGGGCTGGGAAGGTGGCTCAGTGGTAGAGCGCTTGCCTTGCATGCATGAGGCCCTGGGTTCGATTCCTCAGCACCACATAAGCAAAAAGAAAAAAGCTGGAAGTGACACTTTGAAGAGCGCTAGCCTTGAGCTGAAGAGCTGAGGGACAGCGCCCAGGCACAGAGTTCAGGCCCCACGACCGGACCCTCCCCCCCCCCCGCAAAAAAAAAAGAGTCTCTGGGGGACTTTTCTACCTGGGCTGGCTTTGAACCACAATCCTCAGGTCTCAGCTTCCTGAGTATTAGGATTACAGAGCCTGGATAGTCTTAAGACTTTTAAATGAGAATAAGAAGAGTTGGAAAAAAAGTAGCTCAGTGGTAGAGTGCTTGCCTTGCATGCATGAGGCCCTGGGTCCCATTCCTCAGCACCACATAAACAGAAAAAGCCAGAAGTGGCGCTGTGGCTTAAGTGGTAGAGCACTGAGCTGAAGAGCTGAGGGACAGCATCCAGGCCCAAAAATGAGAGTAAGGAAAATGTTATTTATGTGAGAGATTGTGATCTTTAGGTACTGAGAATTTTATTTAGTGGGTACTAAATTTTTCTAAAGCTTTATTTTGTCTCCTCGAACCCAAGGCATTGATTTATGATTAGACATTGCTGTATATGGACAAATAAATTATTACAAATTCTAGATTGCCAGATTTGTTTCATATCTTGACTTAAAAAAAATTGAAAAGGTAGCTCAAGTGGTAGAGAGTTATCCTTGAGCACAAAGAGGCTCACAGACAGCACCTAGGCGCTGAGCTCAATCCCCAGGACTGGAAAAAAAAATTATGCCGGGCTCTGGTGGCTCATGCCTGTAACCCTAGTTGCTCAGGAGGCTGAGCTCTGAGGATCACAGGTCAAAACCGGTTCAGACAGGAAAGTGTGTGACTCTTACATTCACTTAAGCCCCAGAAAACTGGAAGTGGTGTTGTGACTCAAAGTGTTAGAGCACTAGTCTGAAGCAAAAGAGCTCAGGGACACTGCCAAGGCCCTGAGATCAAGCCCTACAACTGACAAAAAAAGACCAAAAAAAAAAAAAAAAAAAAAGAAAAAGAAAAAGAAAAGGCTAGGGTGTAGCTCAAATAGTGGATTGCCTGCCTTGCAAACACAAACCTGAGTTCAAACCCCAGTGCCACCAAAAAAAGAAAAATAATTCCTATCTAAAAAAGATGCAGGAAAAATTTGAAACTAAATGTTTATTACATAAAGAAATTATGAGGACAATTATTATGTATCAATTAAAAATTAAAACTTGAAATAAGAGACTTGAATTTAAATACATGATAAAATATGCAGAAGAAAAAATTTAAAACTTCAATTTTGTTTTCTTTTTGTCATTCATGGGGCTTGCACTCAAGATTTATACTCTGTCCCTAAGCTTTCTTGCTAGAGTTCTTTTTTTTTTTTTTTTCTTGGTAGAGTTCTATTACCACAGCTCCACTTTGCGGTTTTCTGGTGTTTAATTGGAAATAAGACTCTCACGGACTTTTCTGCCTGGGCTGGT
Source organism: Dipodomys merriami (assembly GCF_024711535.1). Taxonomy (NCBI): domain Eukaryota; kingdom Metazoa; phylum Chordata; class Mammalia; order Rodentia; family Heteromyidae; genus Dipodomys; species Dipodomys merriami. The sequence continues at coordinate 19,615,521 of NW_027206290.1, forward strand.
TTGAACCATGATCTTCATAGCTCAGCTTCCTGAATAGCTAGGCTTACAGGTGTGAGCTACCAGCCCCTGGTTTCAGTGTCTTTTTATAGATCAGAGTTCAACACAAAAGCTAAGGCGAAAATGCATTCGATGAGAATATTTCTCATAGTTAAACAGATACAGTACAAAAATTGTTTAAGTTGCAGAAGAGCCTTTATGAGCCCTTCATAGTTTACCTAGTTGGGCTGCCACCATTGCAGAAATGCGTGGAGCTAGTACTGGTGGCTCACACCTGTAATCCTAGCTCCTGGGGAGGTTGAAGATTGTGATTTAAAGCCAGCCTGGGCAGGAAGTCCATGAGAATCTCATCTCCAATTAACCACCCAGAAAACTGTGGCTCAAAGTGCTAGAGGGCTCACCTTGAGCAAAAGAGCTCAAGGACAGCACCCAGGCCATGAGTTCAAGCCCCAAGACATTATAAAAACCAAACAACAACAACAACAACAAAAAACCTGGCCATAACCCAACTGGAAGAGTGTGTGCTCAAGGAGCACACCAAAGAGTTTTACCAAATGGTGTGGCTGGATTGCCGTAAGAGCTCAGGTTGTTTATTGGCCTCAGTCGGGGAGCAGAGCCTGGCAGAGGAGGATTGGCGCGCCAGAGGCCGGGGCACCTGTGCCGGTGGGGAAGTTCCACTGCTGACACAGAGCCTGCAGAGAACCTAAAACACTCAGCTGTCCCGACACGGGGAGCCCTCCACGAGCCGACTGCTTCGCGCGTGTACGTGTGCGTGTGTGGAGACAAGAAATGAACGCGAAAGCCTCTATCAGGGGCTTGCTGAGCACGCCGATCCGGACACCCAGCGGCAACAGCCAACCTTGCCGACGGCCTGACTGTGGAGCTGGGCTGGGAATCGCCTCTGCAGAGCCCGGGGCAGCGGCGGGCCGCACGGGGGAGACGTCGGCCGAGCCGGCCGGCGCCACAGGTGTCCACCCCGGCAGGTGACGGCGGGCCCGAGCCTCGCCGCCGCCACGTCCCCAAACCAGTCGTTCGACCCTTTGTGCGGATCTGTGAAAGCTTTCCCCGCACCCGGGCGGGGCGGGCGCGCGGGCATGTCTGCGATTCTCAGGAATCGCCAGGTCGCGAGGTCCGACCCGAAACGGGAGAAGAGGGAAACCAGGAAGATCTGCGAGGAAAGCACGGGTCTCCCCGGTCCGGCCCCCGAGGCTCGGCGGAGGTTTCTTTGTCCGGGTCTCCGGGGCCGTGCGCCTGAGCTGCCCGCTCGGGGGGGAAGGGGGCCGGAGGCTCCGGGGGGAGCGAGGGGGCGGCGGGCGCCTCTCCTGCCCGGTCTGGGAACCCGGGATCCCCCGCGGACCCAACCAGGCCCGGAGCGACCCGCCGGGCAGCCCGCGCCCGCGAGGGGTCCCCGGGCCCGGCCCGGCCCGATCCCAAGGTGCACCGCGCGCGCCCCCTCCCCGCTGCTCCGCGCGCCCCGCCCCTCGGCCCGGACCCTCCCTCGCGGCGGCGGCGGCAGCGGCGGCGGGAGGCGGGAGGCGGGGACGCGACGCGGCGGCGGCGGCGGTTCCAGTCGCGTCTGTCCTCACCGGGGAGCCCGGCGGTGGCGGCACCTCTCGAGACACCGACGCGGAGCCGGAGCCTGCTGGCTGGCCAGAGAGCGCGGTCGGACAGCCGGGCGGCGCCGCCGACGGACGTACGGACAGCGGGACAGCCTGAGTCGCCTCAAGTTCCGCCATGAGCTGGGGCACGGAGCTGTGGGTGAGTGCGGGGCGGGGGGCGCGGGCCGGAGGGGGGCGGCCCCGGGTCCGCGCCGGCGGGCGGGGGTCCCGCTCGGCTTTGTGTGCAGGGCCGTCTTCCCGCCGCCGCCGGGGGCCGGGGGGTCGGAGCCCGCGCCCCCCGTCGCCGCCCCGGCCGCGCCCCGGACGGCGGGGCTGCCTCCCGCAGGCCCCCGCGCCCGCGCCTGCACTTTCTCGGCGCCCGGCGGGGCGCCCTCCGCTCCCTTTGTGGCTCCCCGCCCCGCGTCGGCGGAGGGAGCTATTGTCCCGGGGCGCGGGGCGTCCGCGGCCGCCGGGGCTCGGGCGAGGGGCTCGGGCGGCGGGCTGTGCGGCCCGGGGCGGTGCCCGGAGGGGCGGCGCGGAGCGCGGGGCGGCGCCGCCCCAAGCCCAGGTACGCGGAGCCCGGCGGCTTTGTTCGGGGCCCGGCCCCCACGCCCATTTCCCCTTCCCCGCGCCGCGCGCCCCGCGGACGCCGCGCGCTCTGGGGACTCGGGGACTCCGGCCGCCGCCCGGGCGCCCGCGGGTCGGCTTTGTGGCCCGAATTCGCCAGGGGGGACCGATGGCGGCGCGGGCGGCTTCCCGCGGCTCCCGCCCTCCCCCCCGCCTCCCCGCCGGGGTTCTCCCTCTCGAACCTCCCCGGCGCCGCAGGCTCCAGACCCGGCCCCGGGGGGCTGGCCAGGGAGGTGGGGCGTTGGAGCAGTCCCGACGCGGGCCGGGCGGCGGTGGCGCGCGGGCGGCGGGTGCGCAGGTGCGGCGCGGGGGCGCTGTCCCGGGCGCCGGCCCGGCCACTCCCCCTTCTCCCACCTGTGCGGCTCCCGGCCTTTGTTCGCGGGCTCCGGGGATCGCTGCGGAGGGAGGGCAGAGCCGCTGGGACGCGCCGGGCTCGAGGTTTCCGCGCCTCTGTCCCCTCCCCCCGGTCCTGTGGATAGACTTGAGCGGTCACCTAAGGGGAACACTTGCTTCGGCCCTCCCGGGAATCTCCGGTCTGCAAACACCACACACGCCGAGAAAACACTTGAAGAGCCTCTCCAGACCGCGCCTTCCGTGGCACCGATTGTTCCTAGTATAACGGGAGAGTGCGCGTACGGTGAATCCCGCCCTCTTCACCTCTCACACCGGTGAGGGAGTCGGACATCATGTTCTTTTCCTTTTATTTGTACCTTTCTGTGATTGATTGTAGTGTCAAGGAACAGAAGTGGAGTTGGTTTTAGTTTCCATTTTCATGACTATTTTTTTTTAAAATTTTTGTGTGTGTGTGTGTGTGTGTGTGTGTGTGTGTGTGTATGTGTGTGTTGGTTGGTGTTGGTTCTGGAACTTGAACTCGGGGTCTGGGTGCTGTCCCTGAGCTTCTGTGCTCAAGGCTAGCACTCTTACCACTTCCTGCTTTTTGGTGTGGTTCACTGGGGATAAGAATCTCAGGGACGTTTCCTGCCCGCACTGGCTTTGAACTGTGATCCTCACATCTCAGCCTTCTGGGTAGCTAGGATTATAGGCGAGAGTTTTCAGTGCCCACCTTAGCTTTCACTTTTTATTTAAAACGTGGAGATTTGTGCATGTGTGTGCTGGTCCGGGGGCTTGAACTCAGGGCCTGGGGGCTGTCCCCGAGGTTTTTTTTTTGCTCAAGACTGGCACTCTACCACTTGTGCCATAGCTTCACTTCCCGCTTTTTGGTTGTTAATTGGAGATAAGAATTTCATGGACTTTGCTGACCAGGCTGACTTCCAACTGTGATCCTCAGATCTCAGCCTCCTGAGTAGCTAGGATTTCAGGTGTGAACCTGTCTAGTTTAGGTTTTGAACTCAAAACCTTGTACTTATAAGTGCTCTACTGCTGAGCAACACCCTCAGTTTCATTTAAAAACTTAAAGTTCACTTTGTATCACACTATAGAAAAAGTTTTAAGGAAAAAATATTTTAGTGACGACTAAAATGTGTCCAAGCCCTCCAGTACTACTGATAAAGACTAGAATGTAATTTAAAAGTTATTTTAAAAGTTAATCTGCTACATCAAGCAGCAATTTCAGTCCACCAGTCTCACCTAGTTTATTTTCAGCATTTGAATAGTTTTTTTCCCCAACATTTTGAAAAGATAAACCTTAGGAGAGAGGAATTTCTGCTCTAATTGAAAATTGTTTTATAGCCTCTGGAAATGATGGGAAGAAATTTACTTTTTTTTTTCTTGAAAAAAATTTTTATTCCACGCTGGGGCTAGAATTCAGGGTCTTCTGCAAATGAGCTGTGTTCTGGCACTGATGTACATCTTTAGCCCTCTCAAATTTTAACAATCATATTTTAAAGTTCATAGTGGTTTCAGGAGGACTTGATGGAAACATTTATTAGAAACTAAGTAATGCAGAGCCAACTAATATCAACTCTAAACCTTAGATAATTAGAACTTGGTGTAGAGAACTATGAGTGGGAGTAGAATAAACCTTGTAAAAATTCCACTAGACTTCGTTTTTACTTTTTGTTTTGAATAAGGATGTTGTGCTTCCAAAGAATTGTAAGGAGCTGGGTGCCAGTGGCTCACGCCTGTAATCCTAGTTACTCAGGAGAGATCTGAGGATCACAGTTCAAAGCCAGCCCGGGCAGCAAAGTCTGTGAGACTCTTATCTCTAATTAATTACCAGAAAACCGGAAGTGTCATGGCTCAAGTGGTAGAGAGTTCACCTTGAGCTGAAGAGCTGAAGGACAGGACCCAGGCCTAGAGTTCAAGCCCTACAACCAAAAAAAAAAAAAAAAAAAAAAAAAGGAATTGTAAGGAAAGACAAATACCTGTGCTTTCTCTTGGTACTGAGAACTTTAAGGTTGGGAAAAGTCCCAATTTTTAAATTTAGAAATAAAATTTCATAATTTATTTAACAAAGAATGCTAAGCAGTGATTGTACTCAGGCCTATTGTAATGATCAGTGGAATTTTGTTACTATCTAATGTTTCTTAAAATCTTAAATCTGATAGTAAAGGGATTCCATAGAAGTGCATAACTGGCACTAGGTGGTAGAACCAACAATGATTTCCTGAGTGGATTGTGTAAGACTTGTGTAGCTGGGAAGGAATATCAGTTAGCTGATAATGAATGAGTAGCAGCTGTGCTTTGAGGACTTATAGTGTTCCATGTGAACATTTAAGGCTGTGAATATATACAATACCAGAATCACCTCAATTCTCTTCCGAGTTACACCAAAGATTGCAGCAGCTTCATTTTCTTAGGGTGTGGTAGTTACAGAGTACCATCTCAGGCATCACTTATTATATTCCTTTCTTTATTATCATAGAAACAATGCTTGAACAGAAAGCTAAACATGAGTTGATGATGTCACATAACATACCTTTTAATAATTATTGGCTCTTTTCTTTTTCTTTTTTGCCAGTCCTGGGCTTTTTTTTTTTTTTTTTTTTTGTCGGTCGGGGGCTTGAACTCTGGGCCTGGGCGCTGTCCCTCAGCTCTTCAGCTCAAGGCGAGCACTCTACCACTTGAGCTACAGCGCCACTTCCGGTTTTCTGGTGGTTTATTGGAGATAGGAGTCTCAAGGTCTTTCCTGCCCGGGCTGGCTTTGAACCGCGATCCTCAGATCTCAGCCTCCTGAGTAGCTAGGATTACAGGCATGAGCCACCAGCGCCCGGCCAGTTCTGGGCTTTTTGAACTCAGGGTCTGGGCACTGTCCCTGAGCTTCTTTTGCTCAAGGCTATCACTCTACCACTTGAGCCACAGAACCACTTCAGCTTTTTCTGTTTATGTGGTACTGAGGAATCAAGCTGAGGGCTTCATGCACGCTAGGCAAGCACTCTACCACTGAGCCACATTCCCAGCCCTATGATCCTTAGTTTTTAATAGTACATAATTTAAAGGTTATTGCTATTTTCATCATAAATAAGCTAAATACCGTTGACAAAACTTACTATATATATTTTTGATAGAAATTGGAAAATGTGGGCTGCGTGATAGATTAGGTAAATTAGTTTTGGGTCATCCTTGGTCTAGCCCTTTAATGTTTCCTTTGCTTTATCCTCATAGCATTTGATTTTTTTTTTTTTTTTTAAAGCAAGGTTTCATTATGCAGCCCAGGCCTTAAATTCATCATCTTTCTGCTTCAGTCTCCAGAGTGCTGGGATTACCAGCATACCAGTCTTTTTTTTTTTTTTTTGGGTCCTGTTGTGGGGCCTGAACTCTGGGCCTGGGCGCTGTCTCTCAGCTCTTCAGCTCAAGGCGAGTGGTCTACCACTTGAGCCACAGCGCCACTTCCGGCTTTTTGCTTATGTGGTGCTGAGGAATCGAACCCAGGGCCTCAGGCATGCAAGGCAAATGCTCTACCACTGAGCCAACTTCCAGCCCCCAGCATACCAGTCTTAACATTTCTATTACATTGTAAACATACTTGCTTTTGAGGGAGCTAGATTGTTTTCGCTGATTAAAATATGTTCTGTCTGTGGATATTCATCCTTTGCCCAATGGAATGAATAGGTGCTTAAATTACTCTGAATATTGATTACTGATTAGTAATTGTATCCTGGAAGCAGGCTTTCAGATTCTGAAGGACTCTTAAGGGGTGATAGATTAGGTGGTCTAGATCAACTCAGGAATGTCTAAACAGACTGAAAATAGTACAAAATTAGCAGTGCAGTAACTCATGAGAGCCAACCTTTTTTTTTTTTTGAAAAATGTTAAACATGAAAAAAAATGGTGATGTACAGTGGGATTACAGTTACATAAGTCAGGTAGGGGGTATATTTCTTTTTTCGACAGTGTCATTCCTTCCCTCGAAGTTAAACATTTTTATAGGTTGAAGAGGACATTACCTCTTAAAAGATAGTTCCTGTCAATTTAATTGGCTGACAGCTTGGTAATGTTACTGTCAACAAGAGTTGGTGGAATCTTAAGAAGAAATAAGTTGATTTATTTGGACTAAAGGAATTGAGTTGCACTGCAGAGGACTAGTTAGAGTATGTTGATTAAAATTGACTTTATGTGTTTTAGAGGGCACTTGATTAGAGGAAGTAGGCAAAGCTGCTGCTGCTGCTTTTTTTTCCCCCGTAGGTCCTGGGGCTTGAACTCTGGGCCTGGGCACCGTCCCTACACTCTTCAGTCAAGGCTAGCACTCTATCACAGTGACACTTCTGGTTTTCTGGTGGTTTATTGGAGATAAGAGTCTCACGGACTTTCGGGCTGGCTTTGAACCATGGTCCTCAAATCTCAGCCTCTTGAGTAGCTAGGAATACAAGCATGAGCCACTGGAGCCGGTCTGGCAAAGCTTCTTGATGCGAACTGGATCATGTTTCAAAGGCCATGAAACTGGTGTAGAATTTTTTTTGTGTAAAAACTAAAGCAATTTTTATGTCTCATATACTAAACATTCTGCTATATGTGCTGAAATTTACTAAGGCTTGCAATATTGGCCCTGCCCTTAGGTAACTAGAGTTCTTTTGAGGTGGTATAGATTGTAGCCCTTATCTAAAAGCTTGCCACCTGAAATAAATACTTGGCACCCAAATGGATTTCTAATTTCAGGTTTGGAATATTCACATGTACATAAAGAAATGTCTTCAGTATAGAACCCGTCTAGGGGCTGGGAAGGTGGCTCAGTGGTAGAGTGCTTGCCTTGCATGCCTGAGGCCCTGGGTTCGATTCCTCAGCACTACATAAGCAAAAAGAAAAAAGCCGGAAGTGGTGCTGTGGCTCAAGTGGTAGAGCGCTAGCCTTGATCTGAAGAGCTGAGGGACAGCGCCCAGGCCCAGAGTTCAGGCCCCACGACCGGACAAAAAAAAAAAAAAGAACCCGTCTAAACACAAAATTAATTTATGCTTCAAGATACTTTACACACATAATCTGAAGATAATTTAAACAGTAATTTGAAAGAGGTTTTTGTGATATAGTAGTGAGGGTTGAACTTACTCTTGCTAGACCAGCACAGAGGGCACTGTACCATTTGAGCCATGCCTCCAGTCCTTTCTTTTATTTTTGGAATAGGGTCTTAGTTTATGCCAGGCCAGCCTTGACTAGATCCTCCTTTTTTTTTTTTTGGTTCAGTCATGGGCCTTGAATTCAGGCCCTGGGCTTTTTTTGCTCAAGGCTACTGCATTACCACTTTGAACCACAGCTACTTTTCAAATAAGGATTCACTTTTGCTGGGCTAGCCTTAGACCTTTATCTGCCCACCTACACCTCCTGCATAGTTGGGGTTACAGCTGTGTGCCAGTACAGGTGACTTGTTTGTTGAGATAGGATCTTGCTAAGTTTTTGCCATAATTAGCTTCGAAACTGTCCTGATTTCTGCCTCCTGAGCAGCTATGATTACATAGTGAGCCTGCCCCCCCCTTTCTCTCCCTTTCCTTCTCTCTCCTCTCCCCTCCTTCCCTCCCTCCCTCCCTCCCTCCCTCCCTCCCTCCCTCCCTCCCTCCCTCCCTCCCTCCCTTCCTTCCTTTCTCCCTCCCTCTCTCTTTTTCTTTCCCTTTTGACTTTTTCCCTTTCTTTTTCTCCCCTCCCCCTCCCTCCCCCTTTTTCTCTTTTCGTGGGCTTGATCTGAGGCCTGGGCACTATCTGTAAGCTTTTTGTGCTCAAGGCTAGTGCTCTATCACTTGTGCCACAGCTCAACTTCTAGATTTTTTTGGTAGTTAATTAGAGATAAGAATCTCATAGCTGGGTGCCAATGGCTCATGCCTGTAAATCCTAGCTACTCCGGAAGCTGAGATCGGAGGATCTTGCTTTCAAAGCCAATGTGGACTGGAAAGTCTGTGAGACTCTTATGTCCAATAAACTACTCAGAAAAAGCTGGAAGTGGCACTGTAGCTCAAGTGGTAGAGTGCTAGCCTTGAGCACAAAAAGGTTAGGGATAGTGCCCAGGCCCTAAGTTCAAGCCCCAGGACTATGAAAAACAAACAAAAAAATTCATGATTTTCCTTCCTGAGCTGGCTTTGAATGAATATCATCAGATCTTACCCTCCTGAGTAGCTAGGATTACAGGCATGAGCCACTAGTGCCCAGCCTACTTTTAAATTGTGAAATGAGCAATTTAGTAAAATGTACAAAATGGATTAGTGAATGACTAGCCGGGTTCTACAGCAGTTTTGCCAAAAAGATAATTGTATCTTGGGAGTAAAGTCAGATGACAGGAGATTCAGAGTAGATGACTTATGTATAGTGTCTCCTGCATGAGTAAATGGAAAATGAATGAATGACGCATAAATATGTCAGTATGCATTTTCTATAGCATTTAAAAGGGTCAACTACTGTGTTATCTGCTGGAATAAAAACCTTGAGGCACATATAAGCTCATTTAAATTTGTTTATATTGCTAGAGTGCTTTTTTTTGGTCTTAAGTACATGGTGGAAAAGATGCTAATCTACAAAATAATAGGTCTATAATGTTCATTCTGCTAACTTTACAATATACTTGATACTGTAAAGCACTTCTAGTTCTCATTAGACCCTTAAGAATACAGAAACAAATTATGGTATAAAGCTATTACTGCTTCCTGGATACTAGAGTAAAAGAAGAGTACTCAAGATGTTAGGGAATTACAGGGAAGAAATCACTAACTCTAAAAGTGGGAATTGTGACCTTCTTTAGCAATTAAAAAAACCCTGTTGGGTTTAACTTGAAATATTCCTATTTTTTTATCAAATAATCTACAATGTTCATATTTTGTATTAAAGTATTTTGTGATTAAGACACTTTCTCAAAAGAAAAGATGTAATATGGTGTTTAACTATTTTTTAAAATATTCTACCTTTAGATTAATTCATTTAAACCATTTCTATAAAATTTTCCTACCTTTCTTTTTTTTTTTTTTTGGTCCGGTCGTGGGGCCTGAACTCTGGGCCTGGGCACTATCCCTCAGCTCTTCAGCTCAAGGCTAGCACTCTACCACTTGAGCCACAGTGCCACTTCAGGCTTTTTTCTTTTTGCTTATGTGGTGCTGAGGAATCCAACCCAGGGCCTCATGCATGCAAGGCAAGTGCTTTACCACTGAGCCACCTTCCCAGCCCCTCCTACCTTTTTTTTTTTGTTACTTTAATCAATTTCCATAATTTTAAGTCCATTGATAGACACAAACATGATTTGGTTGTTGGAAACTTGTGAAGTATGGGATAGCTGTGGTTCTGCCTCAGTGGTAGGGTAGCAAGCCTAGGCCCTGTGTTCAAACCCTGTTACTACACAAGCCTGTCCACAACTATGAGACAGTCTGGGAAGATGGCTCAGTGGTAGAGTGCTTGCCTTGCATGCATGAGGCCCTGGGTTTGATTCCTTAGCATCACATAAGCAGAAAAAAGCTGGAAGTGGCGCTGTGGCTCAAATGGTAGAGCACTAGCCTTGAGCTGAAGAGCTGAGGGACAGTGCCTAGGGCCAGAGTTCAGGTCCTATGACCAACCCCTGCCCCCCAAGAAAAAAAAGTATGAGACACACATAGATTGACTTTGGTTTTAGAATTAGCAAAACTGAATTAAGAATATTTCGAGGCCTGGGAATGTGGCTTATTGGTAGAGTGCTTGCCTAGCTAGCATTCATGAAGCCCTGGGTTCAAGTGGAAGAATGCTAGCCTTGAGCACAGAGAGGCTTAGGACAGTGCCCAGGCCCTGAGTTCAAGACCCCCCACCCCCTCAGGATTAGCAAAAAAAAAAAAAAAAGGAAAAAAGGAAAAGGAAAAAAATCCTTCAAGTAAGAGATAAGTGAAAAACTGGTAATTGTGAAATATGTAATAGTTGAGGGCTGAGCAAGGTGATGTCTTATAGTGTTGTGAGCTGTGTTGATCTGGAGCAGAGTATAAGAACCTGAGTTTTGAGGAAACAGGAGTGTGACTGGAGTAGTAAAGCCACAGCCCGAACAGAGAATGGACATGAGAACGTGACGGGCTCAGTGTGGGATGAGAGAGGTCAAGCGGAAGATCTCACCATTGCTGTACATTGGAGCCCAGGTGAAATGAGGAAGGCATTCAGCCTCAGGGTAGTAGTAGCACCCAGGTGGACAGGGAGCGAGTGGGTACAGAGCACAGTGGTATCAGCCTGATGGAGAGTTTCTAACAGTGGTAGGTGGCCTGAGTACAGGGAAGAGAGTACCTGGGTGGAGTCATAGGTGCACACTTATCCTTACATTAAGGATAAGAGGATCCAGGTTTTTTGTTTTTGTTTTTTGTTTTTTGTCGTGGGGCTTGAACTGGGGACCTGGGCACTACCCTGAGTTCTTTTTTTGCTCAAGGCTAGTGCTCTAACACTTTGAGCCACTGCACCAATTCAGGTTTCCTGGTGATTAATTGGAGTAAGAGTCTCATGGACTTTACTGTCTGGGCTGGCTTTGAACCTGAATTCTCAGATCTCAGCCTCCTGAGTAGCTAGGATTATAGGTGTAGAAAAAGATTATGAATATTGGAAGGGTGGTATTTGTTGAAATTGGAGATGTTGGTATAAATTCATGGTTTTCAGTATATAGAGACAGATACAAAAACAAGTAGATGTAAATGTGTGTGTGTTGTCTTTGTACTTTATTAATCATTAAAATCTTAGTTTCTGATTACTTTCATTCATTAGAAGGAACTAGGGTTCTTTGGCTAAATAGCAGATTCCATGCTAGTGTAGGCAACTGCAAGATGAACCTAAAATACAAGTGTTGTTCCAGAAGTAAGGAAGTACTCAAAGAATGATGAAGACATATAAAAAACAGCAGCTTAAAGAGGCCTTGGGGACTATATGTGGGACGATTGTAGCATAAAAATCAATAATAATAGGAATCCGTAAGTCCACACTGATGAAAATAACTATATAAGTAAATGGAAAGTTGAATGAAGAAAAGGAGTCATTGTCTCAAAAGTTAAAAGAGTTACTTTGCATTACGGAGGCCTGACACTTTTAACACCTTAATCAAGTGATCACTTAGTATCACTAGTAATGGGACAAATTGAAATCATGTGCCATCGAATGGATGAACTCATAGACACATTATTTCTGGCCTAAGAAACATCATCTGGGACACACTGATAAAAGTTGATGTTTCATTCTACAAAATAACTCCAGTATCTGAATTCTTTGCTGTGTTGCCTATGATAGAGATAACTGGTAGCAAATGTTTAATCCTGTTATTCATCTGCGAGCAGTGTCTCCCAAATTAAACAGGTGTAAACTGGACTACAGTAGACATCAACCAAAGAAAAACATTTGAGAAGTAAATCTGCAGAAACTAAATGTTGGCATGGTGGCCCATACCACCAGTGAGGCTTATAGTTTTAGAGGTTTCTGTCCATCATCAGTGAGCTCTTGAGCTCTTTTGTTTCAGTGTTTCCCTGCCTTTAATGTTGTGAATATATGCCTCCCTAAAGCCTTTGTAATCCTCTCAAGTCTAGAAGGGCTATTGAAATGATAAGGTAAAAACTTTAGAAGAGATAAAGGAATCAAGTATCACAATGCAGCATGTATATAGGAAAAATCAAAATGGCCATGTAAATTTAAGGTGGGATTACCAAGAGTGTTAAATGTGCAAATGTTAATGTACAAAAGAATTTATTTACTTAATCATTTTCTCCTCATTTGGGATCTCCCAGCAACATTCCTGTCACATTAGGTCATGTAAAAATAAGTAAAATAGGCATATATTTTTCAATATTCCTGTTTTTGAATCATGGAGACTCTTCTGGTTATATATGATCTATAAGATTTTCTTTTAATTCATGAATCATAATTCCAGGGACACGTTACACTGAGATGTAGAAATTGGACACATTGCCAGCCACTGGAGCTACCTGAGTCTCTGTGACACTTAGGAGAGGTCAGGAACACATTGATGTCTTAGCTTAAAATAGGCACAAAATCTCACTGGAAAAATGAGGGCATCTTTTAAAAAAATGTACTAGTCATTTATTAAATGAATTGAGTAATTTCATATGGTGTTAAATGGATTGTTATGCATAAAACGTGATCCAGGGCTGGAAATGTGGCTTAGTGGTAGAGTGCTTGCTTAGCTAGCATGCGTGAAGTCCTGGGTTCAATTCCCCAGTACCACATAAACAGAAAAAGCTGGAGGTAGATGGTGCTGTGGTTGAAGTGGTAGAACACTAGCCTTGAGCACCGAGTGGCCCAGGGACAGAGCACAGGTCCTGAGTTCAAGCCTCGTGACTGACAAACTTGATCCAGGTTTACTGAAATGCAGTTTTTTCTCCCACTTGAAAGTGTAGACAACTATTTTATCTTCAAAATCTATGAAAATAAACCATAGAGTTGGTAGCATGGTTCAAGTGGTAGAGCTCCGGCCTCGTGAGTGCGAGTCTTCCCCCCCAAAAAATCATATTGAAAGTAAACTGTAAAATTCTGTTTAGGTCAACTCTGCTTCTTCCACAATATAGCAGAGGATATGTAAATATAACTATATTGCTTCAACATTTAACCGTAATTATAAGGTAAGAGCATGAGGTCATTCCTTGGATATAAGTAGCCCTTCATTTAGATTTGAGCCAGGAAACCCACTTGCTTTTTAAATAATAAATGTGGCCTCAGAATATTTACTTACCTAAATGAACTGATTTGAGGCAACAAAACAAGAATAACTTAAAAGAGTCTTGGATCCTTGATTCAGCCGGATTACTTAGCTCTGTTACCTTGGGCAAATAGTTTATTCTTCACTTTCCTCATAGGAAATAAGCTGATCTTTGAAGGCCCTTCTAGACATAAAGGCCTATGATTAGATTTTTCACTTCCTTTGCACTTACCAACTAGATTTAATAGGGAAGGGGAAACAGGCTAGAGTGAAAAGGAAATGAGTCCAGTGTGGAACAAAGCCAAGAAATCCAATAGAGGCAATGCATAGGGATGCTTAGCTCTGTTAAGAGGATTTTCACGTTTAAATGGGAGAGGATACAAAAGACTAGCTGTTTTTCACTTTTCTTTTTGCTAATTACATTGTCTAGTTTGGGGGCAAAAATATCAGCTCCAAAGGGATGTTAAACTAGCCTCTAGTCATCTGTTTCCTTTTTTTTTTTTCAAGTTCAGTTAGCAATAGTCAATTGCAGCCTGAAAATACTATATGGAAAACTCCAGCAATAAACAATTCATGTTACGTTTTGTGCTGTTTTGAGTAAAACAATGAAATCTTGTGCTATCCTGCCAGGATAGAGGATGTGAACTATCCTTTGTCCACAATATCTACACTGTGGATGCTACCCACCCATTAGTCACTTAGTAGCTGTTTGGTTATCAAATCCACCTTCTTGGTAGTACAGTGTTCATGTTCAGGTAAAGCACAAGAATAATGATTCTGGTAATTGGCTTAATCTGTAGAGAAGTTATAAAGTGCTTCCTTTAGGGGAAAAGGTGAAAGTTCTTGATTTTTGTAAGGAAAGGGGAAAAAAATCATAACCTGAGGTTGACAGAGACCACATTCACATATTTTGTAACAGTATATTATTATTATAATTGTTCTATTTGATTATTATTATATTAAACCTTACTGTGTTTAATTTGTATATTAAGCTATCATAGATATACCTATATAGAAAAAAGATCAGGCATGAGTTGGAGGTCTTGGAATAAATCCCCTAAGATACGTTAGGCTACTGTATTATATACTAAGTTGTAATTGGTGTAAAGGGAGAAGAATCAGTGGCAGGAAGAGGTCCAAGGTTCCGGAAGCAAGAACAATTAATTATCCAAGAAATGGAGCCAGGGCTAAAGAGTATAACATAAAGATAGGCATATAGTAGCGAATCCTACATTAACTCTAGCTTCTCAAGTTTGCTACCTTTGAAAGCAGAACAGACAAATGTGAAAACAGAAGTGAAAGTCAATAGGACCTCCAACTGTGAACTGTGAAGCCCGGTAAAAACATGGATATTCAGTGTGGATGTGGTGGTGGTGTCAGGAATTACAGAATTTAAAAAAAGGAAGATAGGTGGGGCACTGGTGTCTCATGCCTGTAATCCTAGCTACTTCAGATGCTGAGATCTGAGGATCACAATTCAAAACCAGCCTGGGGAAAAATGTCAGTGAGAACCCCAACAGCCCTCCCCCCCTCAAAAAAAAAAAAAGGAAAAGAAAAAAAGCTGTAAGTGGTGCTGTGACTTAAGAAGTAGAGTACTAGTCTTGAGCAAGATGCTCAGGAACAGTGCTCCTGCCCTGAGTTCAACCCCCAGGACCAGCACCAATAAAAAGAAAAAAAAAAAAGGAAGATGGTAGAAATTCACAGTATAATAGGAGAGAACAATGGAAGGAAGGAGTGACATGGATCAAGATGTATTGTATTCATAACCTGACATTGAAACTCCTTGTATGACTCATTTGTACAACTATTAAAAAAAAAAAACTAAGCAGGTACACATCTGCTGTCACATAACATGTTCTGATGGTATGTAAATTAATTTTGGATCAAATTGTTGTAGTTACTAAGACTGCATACCATTCTCAAGGAGTCTGTAAAGAACAGTTATCTTTTATTTTATTTTATTTTATTTATTTATTTTAAAGGCTAGCACTCTACCACTTGAGTCACAGCACCACTTCTGGCTTTTTCTGCTTATGTGGTGGTAAGGAATCGAACTCATGGCCTCATGCATGCAAGGCAAGCACTCTACCACTGAGCCACCTTCCCAGCCCCCTTTTTATTTTATTTTATTTTTTGCTGGTCCTAGGTCTTGAACTCAGGGCCTGGGCTCTGTTCCTGAGCCTCTCTATGCTCAAGGCTAGCACTCTATCACTTGAACCACAGTGCCAGTTCCAGCTTTTTCTGTTTATGTGGTATTGAGGAATTGAACCCAGGGCTTCATGCATGCTAGGCAAGCACTCTACCACTAAGCCACATTCCCAGCCTCTCTTGCAACTTTTTTTTTTATAAATGCATTTAGATACTAAGTTTGCTAGAAACTATAAACTCATAGGTTGTATGAGGTTGAAATGTACATGTCTGATCCTTTACAGTTGTTCACTATTGCTGCTGTGTTAACATTATTCATAACGTACTAACCAGTAAACTTAATGAGAAATTGCGATTATTTGATTGCTAGTGCTCCTTTCCCCTGTGTCTTTGCCTATGTCTCATGTCTAGTGCAAACTCCACATTTCTTCCTTTGTTGAATTAAACATATGAATAGCTATCAGTTCCAAGTTCTGTGTTAAATGACTTATTTACATTTAAGTTTTCTTACTTTAGAGAGGTTGTAATGGTTTTGGTTTTGCAAATGTGGAGTGTGAGGTTCTGAGAACAAGAGCTAGTAAATGATACTGGAGTAGGTGGGAGAAAAAGAACAATTAGAAATAGGTTTGGAGTGTGGTAGTCCTTATCTGTAATCACAGTTCTCAAGAGGTAGAGGTAAGAATGAAAATTTGAGGCTAGCGTGGGCTACACAATGATTTTTGTCTCAATCTCAAAAATGAATGAATGAATAGTTAAATCCTACATTTAGAAATTAATAGTCTAAAATCTGAATAAATACTTCAAACGAATATATGAAACATTAATGTAATACTTGTATGGTTAGTTACTGCAGTACTGAGTCTTTTTTCTTATATACCATGTACTATTTGATAGGAATTTGTAGGAAAGCAGGCAGTCAGGGAATTGCAGCCTGTAGAACTTGTAAATGGCAGGATAAGCAGATAAAGGAGAACCTGCCTGACAAGGAAGTGGGGGAAGGGCTACAAAAGAATGAGGAAGTAAAAAGGATAGAAGAATATGGAAGTGAGGATGGTCCTTAAATCTTTGGCACCAGGACCATATAGGATACAGAAAGAAGACTCACCAATCTGAACCATCAGAAGGAATCTTCAAGGACTGTAATTCTCCTTAATTAATTAACCAAAGACCAAATATCTGTAACCAGGAGGATGGTGCAAGATGGCTGAGATGGGCTAAAATATGCATGTGTATACCATGTGCTGTTTCTCACCACATTTCTTTTCTAATAAACTTTCCTGTTAGAAGATAGGATTATGTGAAGACTAAAGGATCAGAGGAAATATAAGTGATATGAGCTAACTTTTCCCATAACTGTCTTCAGACAGTTTGTCAGTAAGAATATCTACAATAAAATTGATGATAATTAAGCTTGGTGCTGGTGGCACACACCTGTAATCCTAGCTACTCAGGGGGCTGAGATCTGAGGATCTTGGTTCAAAGCCAGCCTGGACAGAAAAGTCCCCATGAAACGTTTATCTCCAGTTAACTACTGGAAAACTGGAATGGTGTTGTGGCTCAAAGTGGTAGAGCACTAGCCTTGAATACAAAGAAACTCAGGGACAGCACCAACGCCCTGAGTTCAAGCCCCACAACCAACAAAAAGAAGATGGTAATTTTTATTAATATAATTCACTTTTTTTTTTTTTTTTTGGTCCGGTCTTGGGGCCTGAACTCTGGGCCCTGGGCGCTGTCCCTCAGCTCTTCAGCTCAAGGCTAGCGCTCTACCACTTGAGCCACAGCACCACTTCCGGCTTTTTTCTTTTTGCTTATGTGGTGCTGAGGAATCGAACCCAGGGCCTCAGGCATGCAAGGCAAGCGCTCTACCACTGAGCCAACTTCCCAGCCCCATATAATTCACTTTTTAAAAGGTCAAGTGAAATGATTTTTACTTCTCTCTGTGTGTATGTGTGTATGTGTGTATGTGTGTGTGTGTGCATGTGTTTGTGTGTGGTTCTGGGGTTTGGACTCAGGACCTTCCACCTTCAGGTGCAAAGTATGCACTACTGAGCCATACTTCCAGCTCATTTTCCACCCCCGCCCCTCCCCACTGGTTATTTTTGAGGCAAGGTATCATTTCTTGCCCAGGCACATCTGGACCATGGTCTGCCTATTTAGGTTTTTCATCATAGCTGGAGTGACAGATATGCACCAGCTTCTTCCATTAAGATGGAATCTAATGTGTTTTTCTACCCACACTGGCCTGGGACCACAGTCCTCTCAGTCTCAGCCTTCCATGTAGCTTATGATGACAGGTATGTGCCACCACATTTTGCTGTTTGCAATGGAGTCAGCTGAACTTGGTCTGGATTGCCTTGCAACTATGATGTTCCCTGATCTCTGAGGTACTTAGGATTACAGGTATGAGCTTCCAGTGCCCAGCTTTGATTTCAGGTTCTATAATTGATGGTTGTAAGCACATGCTTATTAGCATATTTGTAGTGTATGTATTTAACACAAATGTTTCACCTTTTTGTACATTTGCCATTTTATTATATATTTCCTTCCTTCCTTCCTTCCTTCCTTCCTTCCTTCCTTCCTTCCTTCCTTCCTTCCTTCCTTCCTTCCTTCCTTCCTTCCTTCCTTTGTCTTGGGGCTTGAACTCGGCCTGAGTGCTGTCCCTCAGCTCTTCAGCTCAAGGCTATTGCTCTACCACTTGAGCCATAGTGCCACTTCTGGCTTTTTGGTGGTTTATTGGAGATAAGAGTCTCGTGGACTTTACTGCCTGGGATGGCTTTGAACTGTGATCCTCAGATCTCAGCCTCCCTGAGTAGCTAGGATTATAGGTGTGAGTCACTGGTGCCTGACTTGCTATATATTTTCATACATAAGAATAGAAGTAGGTATTTCTGTTCCTTTTTATTTTTTTGTGAGTCATGGTGCTTGAACTCAGGGCCTGGGCACTGTCTCTGAGCCTCTCTGTGCTCAAAACTAGCACTCTACCACTTGAGCTACAGCACCACTTCCAGCTATTTCTGTTTATGTGGTGCTGAGGAATTGACCGAGGGCTTCGTGGATGCTAGGCAAGCATTCAACCACTGAGCCACATTCCCAGCCTGTGCATGGTGATTTTTTTTCTTTTTTTGTTGGTTGTGGGGCTTGAACTCTGGGCTTGGGCGCTATCCCTGCGCTCCTGAGCCACAGCGCCACTTCTGGTTTTCTAGTGATTTATTGGAGGGAGATAAGAGTCTCATAGACTTTTCTGCCCTGACTGGCTTTGAACCGCAATCCTTAGATCTCAGCCTCCTGAGTAGCTAGCATTACAGGCATGAGCCACCAGCGCCTGGTGGTCAGTTTTTTTAGAAGAAGAATTAAAAAATTTTGTTATCTTGTTGAATGTAATTATTGTATAGTAAGATGTTTATTGCTACCATTTAATGTATCCTGTTTGACAAAAGGTATCATACTGAAGACATGGCAAAAGGGCAGTCCTACCAGCATGATATATTTTTTGTTATAATGAGTGAAGAACAAGTTATGATAAAAATACATGATCTGGAAGTGGCACTGCGGCTCAGAGTGGTAGAGCGCTAGCCTTGATCAGAAGAGCTCAGGGACAACACCTAGGCCCTGAGTTCAGCCCCATTACCTACCAAAAATATGATCTTAAAATTTTTTTTTTTTTTTGGTCCAGTCGTGGGCCTGAACTCTGGGCCTGGATGCTGTCCCTCAGCTCTTCAGCTCAAGGCTAGCGCTCTACCACTTGAGCCACATCACCACTTCTGGTTTTTTTCTTTTTGCTTATGTGGTGCTGAGGAATTGAACTCAGGGCCTCAGGCATGCAAGGCAAGTGCTCTACCACTGAGCCACCTTCCCAGCCGATGATCTTAAAATATTAGATGAAAAAGCCGGGTGCTGGTGGCTCACTACTGTAATCCTTGCTACTCAGGAGGCTGAGATCTGAAGATCACGGTTCAAAGTCAGTCTAGGAAAGTCCCTGAGACTCTTACCTCCAATAAACCACCAGGAAATCAGAAGTGGCTCTGTGGCTCAAGTGGTAGAGTGATCACCTTGAGCTGAAGAGCTAAGGGACAGTGCCTAGGCCCTGAGTTCAAGCCCCACGACGCCCCCCCCCAAAAAAAAAATAATGGGGGGTTAAGCACTGGTAGCTCACACCTGTAATCCTAACTATTCGGGAGCTGAGATCTGAGGATCGTGGCTCAAAGCCAGCTCAGGCAAGAAAGTTCGTGAGACTTTTATCTCCAATAAACCACTCAAAAAATTGGAAGTGGCACTGTGGCTCAAGTGGTAGAGTGCTAGTCTTGAGCTGAAGAGCTGAGGGACAGTGCCTAAGCCCAGTTCAAGCCCCAAAATTGACCAAAAAAAAAAATTAGATGAAAAGTAAAATTTGCATGCAGAAAACCCCTTTACTTGGAAGCACATAGGTTCCGTCATACCAAAGGAAATACTTAGTAAACTTACCAACTTGATCCGGTTTATGATTATGATGTCCTGTTTGGAAATATCTTCTCAGTAAATGAGAATGATACTGGATAATTTCTTATTTCCTCTTTTTATTTTCTTTTTCTTTTTTTCCTGTGGTAGGTTTTGAACTTAGGGTTTGGGCACTGTCATTGAGAGCTTCTTTTTGCTCAAGGCTAGTGCTCTACCTTTTTTTTTTTTTTTTTTTTTGGGTCCGGTCGTGGGGCCTGAACTCCGGGCCTAGGCACTGTCCCTCAGCTTTTCAGCTCAAGGCTAGCACTCTACCACTTGAGCCACAGCGCCACTTCCGGCTTTTTTTCTTTTTGCTTATGTGGTGCTGGGGAATCGAACCCAGGGCCTCATGCATGCAAGGCAAGCACTCTACCACTGAGCCACCTTCCCAGCCCCTGCTCTACCATTTTGAGCCATAGTGCCACTTCAAGTTTTCTAGTGATTAATTGGAGATAAGAGTCTCATGAGCCTGGTTACTAGTGGCTCATGTCTATAATCCTACTCAGGAGGCTGAGATCTTAGAATCAGGATCAAAGGTGGAAAAGTCCCTAATGAGACTCTTATCTCTGGTTAACTACTCAAAAACTGGAAGTGGTGCTGTGGCTCAAAATGGTAGAGTGGTAGGTAGCCTTAAGCAAAAGAGTTCAGGGACAGTGCCCAGGCCCTGAGTTCAAACCCTGTGACTGTCCAAGAAAAAAGTCTCAGGCTGGGAATGTGGTTTAGTGGTAGAGTGCTTGCCTAGCATGCATGAAGTCCTGGGTTTGATTCCTTAGTATCAAATAAACAGAGAAAGCCAGAAGTGGTGCTGTGGCTCAAGTCATAGAGTGCTAGCCTTGAGCAAAAGAAGCTCAGGGACAGTGCCCAGACCCTGAGTTCAAGCCCCAGGACTGGCCAAAACAGAAAACAGAACAAAAGAAGGAAGGTACATGGCTTACATTTCACATTTACTTCTTTTTGTTTGTTTGTTTGTTTTTTGTTTTTGGTGATACTGGAGTTGGAACTCAGGACCTTGTTAATCACTCTTACCACGAGTCATACTTGCAGTCCACACTTCTTGACTTTAAAATATTTAGGTAGTAGACAGTGGCATCAAGTAGAGTGCTCAGAATAAATATTTGCATATGTGATCAGATTGGTAATTATTAATAATTAGTGGTGATAATTATTATTAGTGTTGCTAAGGATCAAACCCAGCCCTTGGGCAGGTGCTCTTCCCCTAAGCTAGTTTGTGATTTTTGTCAAGCATGCCAAGACCATTCTGTGGGGGAAATGTGGTAGGGGTCATTTGAATATATTTTGAAGCTACTAAGATTAAAAAATTTTTTTTTGGGTCAGTCGTGGGGCTTGAACTCTGGGCCTGGGCGCTGTCCCTCAGCTTTTCAGCTCAAGGCTAGCACTCTACCACTGAGCGTCAGCCCCACTTCTGGCTTTTTCTGCTTATGGTGCTGAGGAATCAAATCCAGGGCCTCAGGCATGCAAGGCAAATGCTCTACCACTGAGCCACCTTCCCACCTAAGATTTAAAATTTTAAATTGGACCATACCAGTTAAGTTTTCTAAGTATACAGTTTTTAATATACTTTTAATATACTGAAGCATGAAAACGGTTAACTTGATTAAAAAAAACAATACTCTTTAACTTGTTTTAGGGGTAGATGTTGATTGACCCTAAATTGATTTCTGGTCTTTATGAGACTTGAAATAAAAAGAAAAAGTTTCTGCAGCCCATATGAGCCAAAAAGGAAGAAAAGTCAGTTGTATGAGATCCTTAAAAATGTTTTTGGCTGTAGTTTGGTATTCAGAAGTGCTAGAGAAACCTTGGCAGAAAACCAGAGCCATAGAGTGAGGCCAAAGTAGGACAGCAAAGTCATTATTCTGCTTTTTAGTGAAGAAAGTTTTCTTTAAATGATGGTTTCCCTTGGTGCTTGACCGGAAGTACTTTATGAGGACTTCATTGGGATGCAAAGCTGTATCAAAGTAATTTTAAAAACAAGAATTGAATTTTAAATAGTAACTTCTAAAAGTCACTTCTAAAAGTCCTGTAACATTTTTGTGAGTTATTTTAAACCATACTAAAGATACCACTAAATAAATAAAAGTAAAAACATGGTATTTTTTTTTAACACACATTACTCTACAGTAGAATGTTGGTACAGCATAATTTGATAGTGTGGACATGTAAGACCAGGTCAGTGTAAGGTAGGACTTGGTCGAGAGAAGGTAAAGCACAGTGCGTTTCAAGTGGAAGCCTTCAAAGAAGGCACACAAGATATGGAGAAAAGAGCTCAGACCTATCCTTTATGTAATCCAAATCTAAGAAACACATTTTGTTAATATTTAAAGTAGGAATTGACACTGATAATCTGGGATTAAAAGAAAATGGATTAGTGGGGGGGGGGTGGAGATGGGAAGGGATGGGAAGAGGAAACAAAGGAGGAGGCAACAATGCTTGGTAAGAAATGCACTCATGGGGCTGGGAAGGTGGCTCAGTGGTAGAGTGCTTGCCTTGCATGCATGAGGCCCTGGGTTCGATTCCTCAGCACCACATAAGCAAAAAGAAAAAAGCCGGAAGTGGCGCTGTGGCTCAAGTGGTAGAGTGCTAGCCTTGAGCTGAAGAGCTGAGGGACAGCACCCAAGCCCAGAGTTCAGACCCCACGACCGGACCCCCCCCCCCCAAAAAAAAAATGCACTCATTACCTTGCCCATGTAATTGTAACCCCTCTGTATGGTATTTTTTTTTCTTTTTTCTTTTTTTTTTTTAGTCACTCATGGGGCTTGAACTCTGGGCTTGGGCACCATCCCTCAGCTCTTCAGCTCAAGGCTAGCGCTCTACCACTTGAGCCACAGCGCCACTTCTGGTTTTTGAGTGGTTTATTGGAGATAAGAATCTCACGGACTTCCCTGCCTGGGCTGGCTTTGAACCTCGGTCCTCAGATCTCAGCCTCCTGCTGTAGCTAGGATTACAGGCTCAGCCTGTAATAAAATAAAAATAAAAATAAAAGAAAAAAGAAAATGGATTAAACACAATACAAACTACCATGTAGAAATGTACAAACTATCATGAGAAATGGTCAGGTTGATGCTTTTCATCACAACATCTTTGAGCAAACAATAATTTTTTTTTTTGTCCGTCATGAGTCTTGAACCCTGGGCCTGGATGTTGTTCTGCTGTCTTAAGCTCAAGGCAAGCATGCTACCACTTCAGCCAAAGTGCCATTTCCAGTTTTCTAGTGATTAATTGGAGATAAGAGTTTCAGGGACATTCCTGATGGGGCTGGCTTTGAACCACAATCCTCACATTTCAAAGCCTCCTGAATAGCTAGGGTTACAGGCGTGAGCCACTGGCACCTGGCTGTGTTTTCTGTTTTCTTTTTTAAACAAAAGAAGACAATAGCTTCCTAACTATAGGGGACTATAAAATGACTTCTTCCAAGAAGTTGTTGAGAGGCTGGGAAGGTGGCTCAGTGGTAGAGTGTTTGCCTTGTATGCATGAGGCCCTGGGTTCGATTCCTCAGTACCACATAAGCAGAAAGAGCCGGAAGTGGAGCTGTGGCTCAATTGGTAGAGCGCTAGCCTTGAGCTGAAGAGTTGAGGGACAACACCCAGGCCCAGAGTTCAGGCCCCATGACCCACAAAAAAAGAAAAAAAAAAAGGAGACGTTGAGATTCTTTGAAATAATGGCAGTCAGTATCATGTCACTGTTAGTACTAGAGCTTACCTTGAGCGTATTTTGTGCCTTGCTGTAATTTTCCTCACCCTTTATTTACATTTAGTAGTTTTAAATAGCCTTAAATCCCCCTTCTCCCTGGTTAATAGCCTTTCCACCTGGTTCTCCATCCTGTATGAGAGTGGAAGCAGAAATGACCCCAGAGCCTGAGCTGGGGGTGCCAGGAGAATGCTGTCACCAACACTCACCTATGTGTGTTTTCCTGGTTTTTGTTCTGTCTTTCCTATTAGCTGAGACAGATAAATACACAAACCAGTTTTTCTACTTAAAATATTTATTATTTTTTTGTCGGTCATGGGGCTTGAACTCTGGGCCTGGGCGCTGTCCCTCAGCTCTTCAGCTCAAGGCGAGCGCTCTACCACTTGAGCTATAGCGCCACTTCTGGTTTTCTGGTGGTTTATTGGAGATAGGAGTCTCACGGTCTCTCCTGCCCAGGCTGGCTTTAAACCGCGATCCTCAGATCTCAGCCTCCTGAGTAGCTAGGATTACAGGCGTGAGCCACCAGCACCTAGCTCTACTTAAAATATTTAAAATATAATTTTCTCTTACTCCTGAGGTGTGGGAGATTGAACCTAGGTGGGGCCCTAAGATCTAGGTTTCTGTTCTAGGGGCCCTGATAATATACTAAGAATAATAATATTCTCTTGCCATCATAATTAACAGGTATTAAAACACCTGCAATTCTTCAGTGACATTTAAATCAAGTGGTAATCTGTCAAATAACAAATTTCAAAAAAATGATTGATAAAAGAGTTTAGCAACTCCATTAAAAAATTTGTGGTAGGGGCTGGGAATATGGCTTAGTAGTAGAGTGCTTGCCTGGCATGCATGAAGCCCTGGGTGATCCTCAGCACCACATGAACAGAAAAGGCTGGAAGTGACGCTGTGGCTCAAGTGGTAGAGCGTTAGCTTTGAGCACTGAGAGGCTCATGAGTGAGCCCCAGGACCAGAGGGAAAAATTGTGGTAAAATGTGAATTATTTGGAATTTACTATTTAGCGCTTCAAAGTGTACAGTGTAGTAACATTAGGTACATTCACATGTGATCATCACCAGAACTCACCTCTACAACTTCTTTCTCGAAGGTGGCACCAGTGACTCATACCTATAGTCCTGGCTTCTCAGGAGGCTAAAATCTGAGGATAGCAATTCAAAGCCAGCTGGGACAGAAAAGTCTAAGAGACACTCCATCTCCAGTTAATCAGCAAAAATGCCAGACTGGAAGTTTGGTGTAAGTGATGGAATGCCAGCCTTAAGCAAGAAAGCCCAGTGAGAGAGAGGTCAGGTTCCTGAGTTCAAGCCCCAGTTTAACATACAAACCGAAGGATAGACAAAAACCTGCTTTCATGTTTTCACATGGAAAATTTGTACCTGTTACTTGAATCTAAGGTCCATACTACTGGCTACTCTACTGAAAACCTGGGAAACAGACGGTGGTGGTAAGAAAACAATTTATTCAAGACCACTCTGGAGAACAACCTCTTTTCTCAAATTTCTTTCTCTGAGAACTCAGAGTTTAAAGGGGTTTTAATGGACTGCAGTGAGACAATGGGCAGGAAATTGCCTGGAGTGGTCTTTCTCCTCAGAGTTGTCATCTCTTCTTGAATGAACAACAGGAGAAAAGGGAATAGCATGAGATGAACACTTGGAAAAGTATGGCTTTTGAGGTTGGGGAAAGATTGGGAGGAGGTAAAGACTGAAGTTCCCAGTTTATTACTCATCTCAACTCCTCCAAAGTAATCAACTATAATGTGCTGCTTGGTTGGACATTTTTCTATGCTTTCATATTTACAGCATAAATACAGTATTGCTTCACTATTACATACCCAGTAACTCCTTAGCCCTCCCTTCTCTAGCCTATCCTTCTTTTGTTCACAAATCTTGACTCTTTTGGTACCTCATGCAAGTGGAATGATACAGTATTTGTCTTTCTGCGACTGACTTCTCTTGAGTGTAATATCTTCAAGGCTAATCTATGTTATGTAGTATGTGTCAGAATTCCCGTCCTTAAGGACAAATGTTATTCCATTCTGTATACATACTACATTTTGTTTATCTACCCATTAGTTAATGGATATGTGAGTTGCTCTCACTTTTGGCTATTGCAATACTGTTCTTAACATGGGTTCACTGGAAGAATCTTTAGAAATTTCAAACTGATAAATGACAGCACAGGTTAAACCACAATTCTTGATACCAAGGTATCGGAAACAAAGACCTTTACAGATACTAGCCTGAGAAGAGATCAAGTCCTGAAGTAAGTTTCTGAAGCTACCCACACCAAGGCCAGATGTACTAGAAAAAAATGTGCACTGGACCTGGAGCTATGTGTATTTTTATAGCAAAAATTTGGGGAGGGAAAGTGTAAGTTGTTTACCCCAGTCCTACACTGGGTGCAGATGGGGGCAAGGTTGCAGAAAGAAGCAAAGAAAAGCTTTGGATGGGTGGGCGAGTGTTGAGAGGTAATTGTGGGGAAAATTCATATGTGCATAGAGCTGGTAGTCCTGTGATGAGATTTAAGTCCAGGTTTCAACATGCATTCAGGAATGTGCGAGCATGTTGATTTTAACTCCTGCTGCTAACTGATCTCTTCCCTTCCTTTGTAATAAAATGTGGAATATTTCAGAATTTATTGTTAGTGTGTGTGTGTGTTTCTGTGTGTGTGTGTGTGTGTGTGTGTGTGTGTGTGTGTGTTGGCAGTGCTAGGAATCAGAAGGTTTTGTGTATGTTAAGCAAGCACTCAGAGTGAGCTACATCCCAGCCCAACAAATGTGTAATTTTTTTTCTAAATTAATAACGAGTCCAACTCTCTGGGTAAGAATTAGGCATCTTACTGTTTAGTTCCGTTACTACCTGGATTTACTGCTGAGGTCATAGGTCCCGCTCTCAAACCCTACAATACTGTCCCCACTTCAGGTCTGGCTGTAAGTCTTGGGCCTCTGGCACTTCGGAATGACCTGACTATAAATCAGTTGATCTACCACTCCCACCTCAGATTTGATAATCTGCTCACAGAACTCAGAGGTAACACCTTACTTATTATTACTGTATATAAATGGTGGCATTGAACCAGGTACATAAGATGAGGTCTGGGAAGGACCAGAGGTGACAGACACCATTGATTCCTGTGCAGTTGGGGTGCTCCACCCTCCTGGCACAGGCTAACTCTGAAATCCCCCTGAGCATTTTTTTTTGGGCGGGGGGTCCGGTTGTGGGGCCTGAACTCTGGGCCTGGGCGCTGTCCCTCAGCTCTTCAGCTCTGGGCGCTGTCCCTCAGCTCTTCAGCTCAAGGCTAGTGCTCTACCACTTGAGCCACAGCGCCACTTCCAGCTTTTTTCTTTTTGCTTATGTGGTGCTGAGGAATCGAACCCAGGGCCTCAGGCATGCAAGGCAAGCGCTCTACCACTGAGCCACCTTCCCAGCCCCGAGCATTTTTTTTTTTTGAAGGTTCCATAATGTAGACATGATGAAATCAACAGCTATTTGTGATAGAATTCAATCTCTAGATTCTTCTCAGAAGGCTGGGAGGTCAGGCTTAAAGTCCCAGCCCTGCCAGGACTTGTTTCTCTGACAAACCACCTCCACCCACCTGGAACCAGCTCATTCACATCAACTCAGGCATAGTGAGAGAAGATCAGGAAGGTATACCGTCTCACCCTGTCCCCAAGGGAATTCCAAGCATTTTAGAATTCTGTGCTAAGCACTGGCACAGAGACCAGATTTTTCTTACTATGTCACACTGCTCTTCCTGTGGTGGTAAAAGTAGTGCTGTATGTATAACAGTATGGCAACAAGCTCAGTTATCTCAGCAAGTACTGTTAGAAGTGTGTAGTGAATACCTCTGAACAATGTTTGTTTAATGTTGGTTTATTGGGATAAAATTTTGCTACCTAGCCCAGACTAGTCTCTAGCTCCTGAAGTCAAGGAGTCCTATCCTCTTCCCTCATAGTCCCAAGCAGCTGGGACTACAGATAGGTACCACTGTACTCTGCAAAAATAATTTTTTCTTGTTTTTTTTTTTTTTTTTTTTTTTTTCTGCGACTAGGACTTGAACTTTGTACCTGATGCATTTGCTCACTGGCTGATGCTGTACCAGCAGAGTTATGCATCCAGGCCCAAGAAATATTTTTTTTTTTTGTTCAAGAAATAATTTTTTTTTTTGGGGTCTGGTCGTGGGGCCTGAACTCTGGGCCTGGGCGCTGTCCCTCAGCTCTTCAGCTCAAGGCTAGCGCTCTACCACTTGAGCCATAGCGCCACTTCCGGCTTTTTTCTTTGTGCTTATTTGGTGCTGGGGAATTGAACCCAGGGCCTCAGGCATGCAAGGCAAGCGCTCTACCACTGAGCCACCTTCCCAGCCCCAAGAAATAATTTTTAAAGAAATGTTTTTATGAGAAAATTACACCAAATTTTTGCATTACACTTTACAGTTTGATTAAAGCACAGATGTTTTTTTAACATTTCTTTTCTTTTCTTTTCTTTTTTTTTTTTTTTGGGTCCGGTCGTGGGCCTGAACTCTGGGCCTGGATGCTGTCCTTCAGCTCTTTACACCAAGGCTAGTTAGTGCTCTACCACTTGAGCCACAGCGCCACTTCTGGCTTTTTTCTTTTTTTTTTTTTTTTTTTTTTTTTGTCGGTCGTGGGGCTTGAACTCTGGGCCTGGGCGTTGTCCCTTAGCTCTTCAGCTCAAGGCGAGCGCTCTACCACTTGAGCTACTGCGCCACTTCCGGTTTTCTGGTGGTTTTATTGGAGTGGCTTTTTTCTTTTTTCTTACGTGGTGCTGAGGAATCGAATCCAGGGCCTCATGCATGCAAGGCAAGCGCTCTACCACTGAGCCACCTTCCCAGCCCAATGCTTCCTTCTTGATCAGTATCACCTCTTCCTTTATTCTCCCACATTTCCTCCATTCCCTCCTTAGTTCACTTTTATGTACATAATGTACATTGCATATAATGACTGCATTTGTTTAGTCTCCCTCCTTTCATGGCCCCTCCCACACTTGCCCAGCATATTTTTGTTTGTTAGTTAGAATTTTTAAAAGGAAATTGGAATAAATTTGCTGTTTATTGACATCATAATTTATTGGTAAGCAAAGGATATTCTAAGAAATATTGAAGAATATTTTATTATGGTTAATATAAATGATAGCTTTATAGAAGACAGACTATGTATAGCTATTTCCAAATGAACTGGCAGGGGACAATTAAAAATCTTCTCAGAGATTTGCTGTTTATCCCCTAGCTATTTCAGACATGTTGTCATTTTCTTCAATAAATGGCTGTCAGTAATATGCCTGCTTACCTAGCAACTAGTTAGGAGAAACTTTAATCTGTCTCTTCAAAAGACAGAAGGGAAGTTTTAATGGTTAGGGAACAGCTGCTTTTCCAAAGAAACAACGTATGGAGATAGCATTTTCATGATGAATGTTTAGAAATGTATTCTTCATTATGTAATTTTGTTGCTGAAAATATCTGTCAGGAACAAATATATTTGAATACATAAAAAAACTGACAAGTTCTTGGGTCAAAAGCCAAAATGACAAATTTAGTTTAGAGAACATGGTAGGCCATAGCTGTAGAGTGTAATAGGGCAGAGCAGATTGTCTGTAGACGAAGGGCTAAGGAAATTAGAAACACAAACTTGTCACTTACCTTGTAAATGCTCTGGCAGAGGAGAATTCTTTGTCACATAGGTCAGAGCTGGTGGAGTTGGGTATTTGGCTTTCGTACTCCACTGTGGCTCAGGTTGGGTGAACAGATTTGGTGGGTGTGGAACTTCTAGTTGTGAGTGAGTTCATTTTGATTTGTTCTAGTACCTTGCTCAATGGCCTCCTTTGTTTTAACTGTTGTTTTAGTTTTCTCCAGAGAAAGAGAATCAATAGGATACATATGCATATTTTATAGAGAGGGGGTGGGTTTTGTTTTGCCTTTTAATTGCTTTATTAACTTTTACCTTTTTTCATGCAAACAAGTAAAACTGTTGTTGACAGAAATCAAGGCTGGGTGCAAAAGCAATCTGTAATTAAAAGCTGGCAATTTAAGACCTACCCAACACGAGAGAATTAGATAGGTTCATGGCAGGAGGATCAGTAAAGCAGCTCAGGCAAATGAGGGAAAGGAAGATATTTTTAATTTCATGGGATGTGGAGGCAGGACACCCAATGGGCATGGGGCTTGGGGAGCAGTTCCTCAACTGCATCTCCCTAAATTTTCTCTCACTACCAGGAACATTACCCATCTTCATCTCCACCCATGCCATTATTCTTGCTGACTGGGTGTGGCCTGTCAAAAATGTGGGGCAAGTTTGTGAACTTGACTCTGTTCTTTGTTGCAAGTGGTGTTCACCTCCTCCTGGAGGACAGCCTTTCTCCTTTTTGCAGGGGCTGCCGCTGTTGTGTTTTTTCCCAGGCCAGGTTTTACAGCCCCCTTCTCCCTGTGATTCTTGCAGCAGCACAGTGACACTTAGCTTCTGGTACCTGCTCCATTTTCTCTCTGTGCTGCATGGGGAGCTGGTAATGGCTACCCTAGAGAAATTTCCTTTAAGGAATTGGCTCATGTGGCTGTGGAGGTTGCCAAGTCCAGAATGCAGAGTCCCTGGAAAGAGCCTCTGCTGGAACAAGGGCCGCAAGGGCCTTTTGCTTGCAGACCTGCCTTCTTGACGTGGGGTTTGGGGGAGCGGGGGGTGGGGGGGGAGGAGGGAAGGGTGGTCTTGGTTCTGCAAAAACCTTTAACTGATTGGATGAGGACCATTTACAGTTTGGAAAGTAATGTTTTTTTTGTTTTTGTTTTTTAAATGTGTGTGTGTGTGTGTATAAATGGTGCTGGCTTTTATTTAGGGACTTTACCATTTCAGTCACACCGATTTTAGCTTTCTGGTAGTTAACTGTAAATACCAGTCTCATGGGCTTTTCTGCCTGGGGTGGTTCTGAACCTTAATTCTCATATCTCAGCCGTCTGAGTAGTTAGAATTACAGGTGTGAGCTGCCAGCACCTGGTGGTAATCTGTTGTAATCATAATTCACCTATTTAAATGTTAATTTCATTAAAAAACAACAAACACCTCTCATAGAAACAGAGTAATGGCTAACCAAATAAGTACCTAGGCACTGTGGCTCAGACAAGTTGACGCAGTTCCAGAGGGGTCTGAAGCCATTGCTGAAACGTAAGTGTGTACTGTGTCCTGCTTCGTTTGTAAAAATAACAAAAATTAAAAAAAAAAAAAGGGCACTGGGTTTGAATTAGGGCCTTATGCTGGGTAAGAAGGCATTCTACCATTTGAGTCATACCTTCAGCTGTCAAGGAAATTTATTAACCAAACTTAAACCTTTGCATATTGGGAAATGGGGTAGAAAAATCAATGAATCTTTTCTTCCCTGCCTCCATCCTTCCCACTGGGCTTTGAACTCAGGGCTTGTGCTTGCCAGACAGATACTCCCCTACTTGAGCCACTCCCAACTCTTTCTGCTTTAGTTATTTCTTCAAAAGGGTCTAGAATTTTCCCCCTGGGGTCTGTCTCAATCAAACCTCTATCCTTCAATGACACCAGCTTGTTAGTTGAGATGGAATCATGAACTTTTTTGTCCTGGCAAGTCTCAAACCATGATCTCTCAAACCTGATCTCTGCCACCTGAGTAGGTCACCCCCTACCCCCAAATCAGTGAGGTCTAAAAATAAATTACAAAACTTAGTCAACAGTAAATTTTTTCATTAAACTATGTTCTCATGCAGTGTCTTCTAACTATGACAACCACTAAAAGTAAACATCATAGTTTAGAACTAACATCTTCAAATTACTATCATTAAGTGTGTTAAAGGCAAAATTACAACAAATTAGTGATAGATCTAATGGACCTTTTATTCATGATTCGTGAACCAAGGAAGCCTCTTCTACAAAATAGAATGAAAGCCCTCACTAAGCAATAGCAGAACAGTGGGTTTTATAAGATGGGAAACAGACAGTAGAAAAAATACTGACTAGTTAACATTAGGTTACTTCAGTGTATACTATTTAGTAAGGGTGAAGGCGAAGGGACTTCCTTATTACAGATTCAGACAAGAATCTCTTGTTTTTCAGGAAAAACTGTTCTGGGATCTGTTTCTTTAAAGTTTAGTTTGATTATATGTCATTTAGCATGGATATCTCCATTTTGGATTGGTCTGGCATATTGGGTCTTCATGCCAGAGCTCAGTCCAAATGGCCTTCATAATTTTAACAAGACTTTAGAATTAATGAAGTACATTTGACTTATTGCTAAAAAATTACTAATATTTTAAGAGTTACAGCCTAAATGTTTTTTTCTGACTAGTAATGTTAACGTAACATTTAATTTTATTTCTATCTCTTCTTAAAATTTCTCCTTTGACTTTCAAAATTACATAACTTAATATTATGCAATTTGATTTACAAATACAGAGTTTTTTCTGATTTTTTAAAAACTGAAATGACATAATTAAAAAGTTGGGAGTCTTCATCTAAAGGATAAATAAAGAATGATCTAAAATTTGATAAAGAAACTTACAAGGAGAGATGCCTCTCAAGACGTTTGAAATGAAGATTGTTTAGGCTCTGGAGTATTCATTTTGGAATTTTGGGGGGGGATTTTAAATTTAAGAGAGAATTCCAATTCATAATGGGACATGCCACATAGACTAAGTTTACTGGGCAGTGCATTTCTCCATGCATGTAAATCTACCTTGGAAGCCAAATGATTAGCTTAGAAGAATTGAATAGTAACACTAAACTATGACAGTTTATGAAATATACCTGTTTAGATTGACTTTAGTAGCAGAACTTTGAAATGAGAGAAGATTTACTTGTAAATAACATGATTAAACAATAGATGATTAACCTTGGCATTACAAAATTGGATGATAGTTAAATATTTGTCAGTGTTGTAGAATTTTGATATGTGAGATAAGAAAGCAACAAATCGTGAGTCAATTTCGAGATTATTCTTTTTTTTTTTTTTTGTCGGTCGTGGGCTTGAACTCTGGGCCTGGGTGCTGTCCCTCAGCTCTTCAGCTCAAGGCTAGCGCTCTACCACTTGAGCTACAGCGCCACTTTTGGCTTATTTCTTTTTGCTTATGTGGTGCTGAGGACTCGAACCCAGGGCCTCAGGCATGCAAGGCAAGCGCTCTACCACTGAGCCACCTTCCCAGCCCTTGTGATCTTGCTTGACTCTGCCCTCCTGTCCTGGGGCTTGAACTCAGGGCCTGGGCACTGTCCCTGAGCTTGTTTTTCTCAAGGGTACCACTGCACTTGAGCCATGGTGCCCTTCTGGCTTTTCCTGTGAGGAATAGAACCCAGGGCTTCATGCATGCAAGGCAAGCACTCTACCACTGAGCTACATTCCCAGCCCTAGTCAAGCCTTTTTGCTCGTCAGTTGGAGATGGAATCTTTGGGACTTTTCTATCTGGTTGACTTTGAACGGCATCCTCCAGATCTCAATCTCCTGAGAGGAGATTTGAGGATTGTAGGATTATAGATGAGCCACTGTGTCTTGTTAAAAACGCCTTTGGGGGTGGGGGTGGTGATTAATGGTATAGTCCTCTCATTTTAAATGTGGAATAAAGTTCAGAGAGGCTTGATTAAACTTGACAATATCCAACATCTGGTAAATGGCAAGTCTCAGAATTTGAACCCAGGCGTATGCTTTTGTTTAAACAATTCTTTATTATTTTTTTTTGTCGGTCGTGGGGCTTGAACTCTGGACCTGGGGTTTTGTTTAAACAATTCTTCATTGAGGCCAGGTGCTGGTGGCTCACGCCTGTAATCCTAGCTACTCAGGAGGCTGAAATCTGAGGATCGAGGTTCAAAACCAGCCCAGGCAGGAGAGACTGTGAGACTCCTATCTCCAATAAACCACCAGAAAACCGGAAGTGGCGCTGTAGCTCAAGTGGTAGAGCGCTCGCCTTGAGCTGAAGAGCTGAGGGACAGTGCCCAGGCCCAGAGTTCAAGCCCCACGACCGACAAAAAAAAAAAGCAACAATTCTTCATTGAGTCATGCACTAAATGCATAGCATTTAGGCCTTCAAGAGTTTAGAGTTGCCGGGCGCTGGTGGCTCACGCCTGTAATCCTAGCTACTCAGGAGGCTGAGATCTGAGGATCGCGGTTCAAAGCCAGCCCGGGCAGGAGAGACCGTGAGACTCCTATCTCCAATAAACCACCAGAAAACCGGAAGTGGCGCTGTAGCTCAAGTGGTAGAGCGCTCGCCTTGAGCTGAAGAGCTGAGGGACAGCGCTCAGGCCCAGAGTTCAAGCCCCACGACCGACAAAAAAAAAAAAAAAAAAAAAAAAAAAGAGTTTAGAGTTGAATGAAACACATTTCCTGCCCTCATTATAGTATGGAGAATGTATAAGGTAATTTTAGGGAGCTTTGGAGACTTACAGAAAGATAGCTTATCTCAGTCCAAGATTTTAGAACCATTCTAGAGGACATATGATTGAGCTGAATCTTAAAGTAGGAGTAGGAGTTAACTGCTAAAGGCCAAGCAGGGGAAATATGTGGAAACCAGGGGAGGCCTTGTGGGTAAAGGCACTCAGAAAATTTCATGTCTTTGCTTAGGAACCCATTTGTTGGTCTTGAAAGGTGATGTAAATGGGGACCAGGATATTTCTGCCTCATTGCTTCGCTGTTCAAATGTCAGGTGCTGATTAAAATATTTATGGATAAAATGTCAGACTTTAATGCATTTTTTGCTTTTCTTTTTTAGGATCAGTTCGACAGCTTAGACAAACACACACAATGGGGCATTGACTTCTTGGAAAGATATGCCAAGTTTGTTAAAGAGAGGATAGAAATTGAACAGAATTATGCAAAACAATTGAGGTAAGTTAACTTACTTTTCAGTTCAATGACATCACATATATAAATAGTATTCTAGGAGTTAAAATTTGTGCTTTTCATCAGAATTGTATTGAATTAGGTAATTATTTTGGTTGATTTTGATCAAACCATCACCTTGTACTGTAAGGTAAATTGGTTACGAGGATCAGGAATAGCTTTCATTATAGAAAGACATTTAAAATCTGGGAGCAAAATGCCACGAGAAATATACCTGGTTATTCTTTCATACTTTATTCCCTTTAAGTTTTTACTGTGGTAATCCTTCCAAAACACTAAATTCTATTTGTTTCAGAATTTTTCATTTCTTCAGTTTCTAAGACTTGGAAATTAAAGTTGTACTGAGTGGAATTTTTATCTCTCTAAATCAGGAATATGTTACTGATGTAGGTAATTTTGGTGTCTGTGTTAGACAATTTAATCATAAAATGGTTGGAAGGCTGGGTGCTAGTGACTAATGCCTGTAATTGTTAACTACACAGGAGGCTGAGATCTGAGGATTTTGGATTGGAGCATGTCCAGGCAGGAAAGTCTGTAAGACTCTTCATTTAACCAGCAAAACCCAGTCCTGTGGCCTCAGTGGTAGAGAGCTAGTGTTCTGCAAAAAAGTTCAAGGACAGCACCCAGATCCTGAGTTCAAGCCCCACTACTGCCACAAACAAAACAGAACAAAAATTCTGATGGAATTCAGATTTTCATCACTTGGCAGAATCGTAATTGCTAAGATCACTATTTGACAAGTAGATTTTCTGGAACTTAATTCAGTAAAAATGATTTTTGAAGTCTGAAGGCTGGATTCTACAGACTGTAAAGTTGCAAGTGACAAAAATTTCAACCTAAACAGGTGCTCAGGACCAAAAGGTCCAGGCATATTTTGATTTGAGGGAGAAATTAGCTCCATCTCCCGTTTTCTTTATTCTTAGATTCCATTCATAATGGACCCCCCCCCCATCCTGGAGAAGAATAATATTTTTCTCTGTTATACTTTTGGAGGGGAAGAGAAGGGAAGGGAGTAGAGAAGGGAGAGAGTGGGAAGAAGAGAGGGTACAAGCTGTGCCACCTTTTGTCCAGAAGTCCTAGCAAACATTTTTTGTCATATGGACTCAGATGGAAATACTGTATTGACTTAAAGCTGATAAAAGAAGGATGTTGAGCTTAAAATAAATATAAAGTAGTCATCCCAGATGGAAGGGGAGCTATATATGAGGGATCAGTGACAAGCATCCAATATAGTAGTCCCTACAACCAGTTTGCTAAATGGAATAAACCTAGTATAATTACTTATAATACTTTTATGATGATATAATATTTTTGTGATAATTATTGAAATGTTGACATGCTAATTTTCTGATCCATTTGACTCTGGATTTTCTTGTTTGTTTCCCTTCCCTTTTTCTCCTTTGCCTTTCCTTCTTGCCGCTTTCCCTCTCCTCTCTTCTCATGTTCCCCTCCCCCTTGATAGAGTCTCTAACCAGAGAATTCATCTGGTAAAATGGCAAACTTGTTTGCCTCTGTCTCTTGTGCCTGATAAATTACCAAACTATGAATGTTTTCATTTACTTGAAAAAAAAAAAAGATTTCAATACTGTTTTACTGAAGGAAGAGTGACAAGAACTCACAATTTAATGAAAAATTTAATTTTCTAATGACAAAGTAGGGTTTATTATGTGTTCAGTGATTTGTATCTCAAGGAATGCTGCATACTTAAGGAATTTGGCACGTTTCCATCCTAACTGTGGCTTTCAGTAGTGGTGATGCCCAACAGTATGGGAATTATTGGATGATGTTGAAATATTTGAGTAATAGAGTGGGAAGGAGGAGGCATATTTAATTTGAAACTGTCTACTCCCTACTCTCCCTCTGTATTGAAACTTGAATACCTGGTAAGCGATTGAATTAGCAGGTGCTGTTTATAGTATGTTTTGTTCAAAAGGAAGAGGTTTGCCCTGTTTACTTCCTCCTCATTAGTGGGAAATATTTTGTTGTTAGCGCTGCCTAGTTTTGCTACTGCAGTGGCTAATTTCATATACAGGAGAAAGAGTGTGCTGCAGCGAGGCAGGTTTTCCTGCCATTATAGCAATTATATTCAGATGGTAAATATTTTCTGTGCTTTATAGCTCGGCTGGCTCAAAATTGTGATTCTTCTGCTTTAGCCTTCTGAGTCCTGAGGTTGTAGTTATGTACCACCACACCCATTTCCATTTTAGATACATTGCAAGTCTAAAATAATGGGGAAGTAGAGCTGTGTTCAAAGTGATAGAGTGCTAGCAGCCTTGAGCAAAAGAAGTCAGGGACAGTGCCCAGGCCCCTAGTTCAAGCCCTACAATTGCGCGCGCGCGCGCACGCACGCACGCACGCACACGTACGTGCGCGCACACACACACACACACACACACACACACACACACACATTGTGTTTTTTTTTTTTGGTACAGTGTATTGAACTCAAAACCTCACCTAGGCAGGTACTCTCCCAATGAGCAACACTTCCAGGAACTTGGCTAATATTTAAATTATGTACTTCATAGTTTTAGATCTAATTGTGTATTTTTCATAAATTATGATAAGTTAGGAAGGATGAACCATTTAGAAGTCCTTCCTTTTGAGAAAATGGTTTTTCTTGTTAGTGAAGGTGAAAGAAAAACTTTCAAAAAGCCCTGTTTATTTTTTTCATTTCCTTCTCAAAGTACAGATTAGGAATACTTACAGCATTTTAAAGCCTTATTTAGAAAGTACTCTTTTTTGTTACAAAGATTTATCTTTTTTTCCATAACCTGTTGTACATTCGAGTTACATATTATTTTAGATCCTCCATTACTATTCCCTAAGCTCTCTCAGCTGTTTTCTCCTGATGACTCATGAGAGAAGAGGAAGTAGCAACAGGAGAACTTTTCCTTAATATTAGGTAACTAATGGATATTTTTGGATTGGGATTCATGTTCATAAAATTATCTTAGGTACATTTTAATTTTTTTCTTACAGTTTTCCAATTAACTATTGAACTATAGTGTTGAGTTTTTAGAGTTTTTTTCTTGTTAGCTTGTTTGGTTTGGTTTTACTGTGTAGCCTAGAATAGTCTGGAACTTTCTTTTTTTTTTTTTTTTTTTGGGTCCGGTTGTTGGGCCTGAACTCTGGGCCTGGGCGCTGTCCCTCAGCTCTTCAGCTCAAGGCTAGCGCTCTACCACTTGAGCCACAGCGCCACGTCCGGCTTTTTGCTTATGTGGTGCTGAGGAATCGAACCCAGGGCCTCATGCATGCAAGGCAAGCACTCTACCACTGGGCCACCTTCCCAGCCCCTAGTCTGGAACTTTCTATGTAGCCAAGGTTGGGTTCTGAATTTACAATTCAAATTGCTGGGATTATACGCATGACCACCTCCTCCAGGCTTTTAAAAAATATAAAAAATTGTTATTATAAAGGTGATGTACAAAGAGGTTACCGTTTCATAAGTCAGGTAATGAGTACATGTCTTTTAATCATTGGCTTCTGTTCGTTACGCACTTTTTTGTGTGCCATGGAACATAACTTAATCTCTTTCTATTACACTTACGAAGATGGCTTTCTCGGGGTTGGGAAGGTGGCTCAGTGATAGAGTTCTTGCCTCGCATGCATGAGGCCTTGGGTTGGATTCCTTGGCATCACATAAACAGAAAGCTGGAAGTGGTGCTGTGGCTTAAGTGGTAGGGTGCTTGCTTTGAGCTGAAGAGCTCAGGGACAGACAGCACCTAGGCCCAGAGTTCAAGCCCTATGACCCACAAAAAAATAAAGATGGCTTTCTCCTCCCCTAACTTAATTGTCCATATTACTAACCTAAAGGAGCAATGAGAGAGTTGTCACTTTCAGTTTTTGTATGCTGCTGTTGCTAATCTCAAGAGTATGGTGATTCATGTTGTCATTATGTTTGGAGCACCTGCAGAGCACCTGTGCTCTTGTGGGCACACAGCAGGACGTTTTGTGGGCTGATCAGTCAGTGAATTCTACTACTTTACTAGCAAAGAAAGTCAGCCTCATTTGCCTTAACATGAGTTACAAAGCATACTCCTGATATTTGTATTTATTTACTTTTTGTGGTACTAGGACTTGAACTTAGGGCCTCAAGCTTGCTAGGCAAACACTTTACCATGAGCCACACTCATAATAGAAATATTCTTGATTGGTATATGAAAGTATTATCTTCAGTGATCTAGCAGAATCTAACATGTAAAACATAAAGCTCTTAAAAAATAAATTCAAACATGCTGTGTCTTTATAGTGAACTTTTCAGTGAAGAAAATCTCAAGACCTCATTGTTTAAACGACTGAAAAATATAGTTGGGTTGTTAATGGTGCCAGGGCTTCATGCGGGCACTCTACCATTGAGTACATCCTCAGCCCCTCTTGGTCAATCTTTTAGATTCATCAAGATTTTTTTTTTTTTTGTTGGTCGTGGGGCTTGAACTCTGGGCCTGGGTGCTGTCCCTTAGCTCTTCAGCTCAAGGCTAGTGCTGTACCACTTAAGCCACAGCACTACTTCCAGCTTTTTCTGCTTATGGGATGCTGAGGAACTGAATCCAGGGCCTTATGCATGTGAGCAAGCACTCTACCACTGAGCCATCTTTGCAGCCCTACCAAGAATATTTCTGTTTTCAGATTGCTTTTTTTTTGTACCCATTTGAACTGTCTAGTAATGATGAAAGTTGGACAAACATTTCTCTCATCAGCCTATGCATAGAAGTATGCAAATTATTTAGATTTAGGTGCTCCTTTTTGTGTTTTGTGTAGGCATTTTTGGACTCTGGAACCAAAGTACTGAAGTCCTATTATGAATATAACATTTTAAAAGAAAATAGGTTATCCATTGTAATGAAAAAAATCCTCTGAAAAATACTTAAATATGAGATGGCAGTCTTTTTCTCTCAGTCTAAATTAAGCAGGTAAAATACTACTTAACATACCTGAAATTATTCTTGGCAGTTTCCTAAAAGCTACACCTGTGTGCTTCCAGTATTGACTGTGGAACTGATAGTATAATGCAAAGCCCACATTCACATGTAGTTTATGTACAGTGTATTGTTCTGTGCATGTCAGTTGTATTGTCAAAAATGAGTTTGGAGTTGTGCATGGTTTGCACACCCATAATTACAGCCATGCAGAAAGTTGAGACAGGAGATATGGTTGGAGGTGTTTGAGAAAAAGTATGAGCTCCTATCTAAAATATAAGCTGAAAAGTAAAAGGGCTAGGGGTGTGATTCAAGTGGTAGAGTGCTTGCTGTGCAATCCCCAGTACTGCAAAGTAAAAAGAGAGAACAGTTTCTATACTTTCACACTTCTTGGAGCTTGTCTGGTTTTATTTTCCTAAGTAATTTAGTCATAAATACTTGAATTTTCTTTCGGGGGTGGGGGACATGGGAAGGGTCACCTGTTTTACTAAAAGAGATTTAAAAATTGAGAATGAAGCCTGTCCCTTTAAAAAACATACAATATTGCTGTGTGTGGTGGTTCACACCTAATTCCAGCTACTCTGAAGGCAGAGTTTGAGGGGCATCATGGTTTGAGACCATTCTCAAGAAAGCATTAGTTGAGACCCCCATGTCAGCCATTAAGCTAGGCATATTTATGTTTGCTTGTAGTCCTGGCTATGGGGATGTAAAGAGGAGGATCACTGCCTGAGGTTGGTTCTAGGCAAAAACTTAAAATTCTGTCCAAAAAATAAAGCAAAAAGAGGTGTGGTTTACATGGTTAAGCTTTTGCTCATCAAACATAAGGATTTGAGTTCAAACCCCACAGTGCCCAAAAAATTAGGGCAAATGTATAATAACATTTGTCATTGTGACCATTTCAGCACACAGCTCAGTGACAGGAAGTATATTCATTTATATCCTTGTGCCGTTGTCCCCATCATCCATCTCTATAACTCTTCCTCTTGCAAAACTGAAACCTTTACGTGTATACAAATACTTCTTCAGCTTCCTTTAATTCCTGCTAACTGCTGTTCTGTTCTTTGTCTCTGAATTTGAATACTCTAGGTGCCTCACAGAAGTGTAATCATGCAGTGTTTGTCTTTTGTGACCAGTTTTAGCAAAATATCCTCAACAATCTATGTTGTAACATATACCATATTAACATCCATGCTGTATCATTCCCTTCTTGTTTAAGGCTGAGTACTATTTCACTGTTCTATAGTTCTACATCACATTCTGTTTATTTACCTATTGTTGGTTTGTTTCTATCTTGATTATTATCACTACTACTAAGAACTGGGTATACAGATAACCTATTCAAGACTCTCCTTTAGTCCCCCCCCTTCCCCCCCCCCCCCCCCCCCCGTCATGGGTCTTGAGCTTAGGGCCTAGGCACTGTCTCTGAGCTTTTTTAGCTCAAGGCTAGTGCTCTGCCACTTGAGCCACAGTGCCAATTCAGGCTTTTTTTTTCTGTGTATGTGGTACTGAGGAATCGAACCCAGGGTTTCATGCATGTTAGGGAAACACTACCCCCAAGCCACATTTCCAGTCCTCAGCCTTTAGTTTTTAGAGTATATACTGAGAAGTAGAATTGAGATGATTAAAAAAAATTCTGTTTTTATTTAGTTTTTATTCTAGTACAGGGCCTTGAACTCAGAGCCTCATGTTCTTTTGTGTTCTTTTGTCTTATGGTACTTTACAGATTGAGCCACATCTTCAGTCTACCTTTTTTTGTTGGTTATTGGAGTTAGAATCTTGAGAACTTTTCTTTCCTTCAAAGCACTATCCTTAGCCTCCTGAGTAGCTGGGATTCCAGGTGTGAATCTCCCTCAGTGTGTAGCTATTTTTTATTTTGAAGGACTTGACATATAGATATCTCAGTAGTTGTACCATTTTACATCCCCACCAATAGCACACCACACTTTAAAGTTTTCCACATCCTTGCTTAACCCATCCTCAGGATAATAGCTATCCTCATTATCATTCTGAATTGTATTGCCCTAGTGATCGGTGTTTTTGAACATCTTTTGCATGCTTACTGGCCATTTGTTATTTTCAGAGAAATGTCTATTCAGGTTCTTTGTCCATTTTAATTGGGTTTTTATTTTGTTGTTGAGGTCAAGGAGGTTTCTTCTTTTTTTAAATATTATGGATATTAACCCTTTGTTACATGTATGTTGACATTATGACATTAGATTCCTTCCTTCCTTCCTTCCTTCCTTCCTTCCTTCCTTCCTTCCTTCCTTCCTTCCTTCCTTCCTTCCTTCCTTCCTTCCTTCCTTCCTTCCTTCCAGATTTCTTAGAAGACATAAATCAACTACTTGGAGGAATGAATTCTTTTTGTTTATCTTTAATATTTTTACATGTAAACAATGTGAATGTTGTAACACATTTAATAAAATTCAGATCCATTGCAGTTTT
Organism: Dipodomys merriami; assembly: GCF_024711535.1. Taxonomy (NCBI): domain Eukaryota; kingdom Metazoa; phylum Chordata; class Mammalia; order Rodentia; family Heteromyidae; genus Dipodomys; species Dipodomys merriami. Next base: position 19,657,294 of record NW_027206290.1, read on the forward strand.
TCTCCCTGGAAGTGAATGCTATTAATATTTTGTTGAGTCTTTTTTGCCAGCATAGAAATTTGAATCTGGTAAAGAATGAGAACATTATAGACTACGCTATAATATTTCAAGTTGTATGGTTGGCTTGAATGGAGTCTGTTGTGACTTGTGATTAGTATCTGAGGTCTTTGGATATTTGGGGTTGGGGAAGAGCTAGCTGCAGATTGATGATTTTTACATATAAGGCAGCAAAAAGGATTCTTTAGAAAAAATTGCCTAGAATAAAATGCATGGTTTAGGTAAACTTACTTTCTTCCCTTTCTCTCCTGTGTTGTCTGTGCAGTCCCCCACCAGAAACTGAAGTTCAAATTAATGCTGCTAATGCTGGACTTCCACAGTTAACTGTGTGATAGAATTCCGTCATGTCAGAAACCTAACTCAGATTGACTTAAGCAAAGAATGGAACTTACTGGTTTATGTAACTTACTTGTTGGGCGAGTATAGCTACTTTAAAAAGTACCTAAGTAGGCTTCATTACTAAGTAGGCTTCTCTTTGGCTGATGGATTATGTCTGTAAATCTACAAACTTCAGAAAGAGCACATGTCTTCCTAACAAAGGCAATGTGAATTTTATGATTGACTTTTTCTCAGCTGGGATTTATGGGCTTGAATCACCTAAAAACTTATGGATATCTGTATGTGGCCAACATCACCTAGCTACAGGGAAATGACAATGGAGGAGTATACTTTACGCTATACCAGCCTGTTTGGGAATATCAACTTCCAAATGCCCAGGGACTTTTCACAACAAAAGCTTACTTCTCACTCATACTGTGTTCCAAGTCCAGGTGATAACAGGGCAGCCCGTGTGGTGACTCAGGAATCCACCCTATTGTCCATCTTCCTCTCCTTTTGAGGCCTCTACAATGGCTTCATCAGGGAGAGGGAGGTGGGGGGGGGGTTGGGGACAGAAAAGGTTGTGTGTAGCTCTGAATGCTTCAGCCTGGTACTTGAAGCAGTGCTTACTATGCAAGAGGCACTTGAACTATGACCTCACTCCCAAACTTTATACTTCTTCAGTAGCTTTAGTCACATTTACTATTTTAACTATCTTAGTTATTGGAATAAGATTTGAAGTGTGTTTTGGCTTTATCTACTCGATATGGGGAAGTTTGACATCTCAAATTCTACTAAATTTACAAATATTGCTAAATTTGAAGTACTTGTAACAGATGGACAGCCCACCATAGCTATTCCTCCTTATGTAGCAACTTTATTGATGCATAATTCACACACAATATAATCACTCTTCTTTTTTTCAGAAGCTTTTCTTTTTCTTTTTGTTTTTTTGTCCTTTTTTTTTTTTTTTTTTTTTTTTGGTCAGTTGTGGGGCTTAAACTCTGGGTTTGGCTGCTGTCCCTGAGCTCTTCAGCTCAAGGTGAGCACTCTACCACTTGAGCCACAGTACCATTTCTGGTTTTTTGGTGGTTAATTGGAGATAAGAGTCTCATGGATGGTTCCTGCCTGGGCTGGCTTTGAACTGCGATCCTCAGATCTCAGCCTCCTGAGTAGCTAGGATTACAGGCGTGAGCCTGCACCAAGCTAACATGCCATTTTAATATTTAAAGTTTGATAATTAAGATTATTTTTACAATGACCAAAATACTAAGGCCACCTCCCCATTAAGTTTTTTAAGTAGTTGTACAAATGGGTTTCAGTTCAATAAGTGAGATTATGAAGAATAATTCACTCTTTAGAAGTATAGAATCCAGTAGATTTTAGTATATTTGCAGTTGTGCAATAATTAGCACTGATTTTAGAACATTTTCATGGTCCACAAGGAACCCTCTAGCAGTCATTCTCTTCTTTAGGTCTGGGCAACCATGAATCAATCTCCAGTTGTCTGGAGAAAACACTTCCCTCCCTACTCCCCACAGTGCCACTTCTGGCTTTTTCTGTTTATGTGGTAAGGAGCAATCAAACCCAGGGCTTCATGCATGCTAGGCAGGCATTCTACCACTAAGCTACGTGCCCAGCACCTCTGCTATTGTTTTTTATCATGCTAATATAAAAATGTTTATTTTATTTCTTTAATCATATGATTTTTTTTGCTTACCTGTTAAAATGTTTGAGTGTTCATCTGCACAGTTCTTTAAGTTATATGCACTTGGGTAATTTCAAAATATTAACATATTAATAAATATTTTGATCAAAAATGGAGGCACAATGCTTTCATTCTTTACTTTTCTTTGTAAGTTAATGCTGAGTAAATTTCTTTTCTCCTCCTCATCCTCGTCCTTGTCCTCCTCCTTCTTTTTTTGTTGGTTGTGGGGCCTGAACTCTGGGCCTGGGCACTGTCTCTCAGTTCTTCAGCTTAAGGCTAGTGTTCTACCACTTGAACCACAGCACCAGTGCCACTTCGGGCTTTTTCGGCTTATGTGATGGTGAGGAATCGAACTCAGGGCCGCATGCATGCAAGGCAAGCACTCTAGCACTGAAACACCTTCCCAGTTTCTCCCACTTTCTCAGTTTTCTTTGTTTTGGTCCTGGAGCTTGAACTCAGAGCCTAAGTGCTGTCCCTGAGCTTTTTTTTTTTTTTTTTTTTTTGTGTGTGCTCAAGGCTAGTGCTTTACTACTTGAGCCACAGCCACACTTCTGCCTTTTTTTTTTTGTCTTTTGGTTGGTCGTAGGGCTTGGGTGCTGTCTCTGGGCTCTTCAGCTCAAGGCTAGCGCTCTAACCACTTGAGCCACAGCTACACTTCTGGTTTTCTGGTGGTTTATTGGAGACTTTCTTACCCAGTGGCTTTGAACCATCACCCTCAGCCTCCTGAGTAGCTAGGATTACAGGCAGGAGTCACTGGCTCCCCGCTGGCTTTTCTTTTTCTTTTTCTTTTTTTTTTTTGGATAAGAATCACAGAATTTCCTGCCTGGGCTGGCTTTGAATGGTAATCCTCAGATCTCAGCCTCCTGGGTTGCAAGGATTACAAGTATGAGCCACTGGCACCTGGTTAGACTGTCATTTCTAATATTCCCAGTAACTTGCACAATCTTAGAATACCGTACACAATTATTTGTAGAATGAATAAACAGAACTAAGTAGAATGAATCTGATAATAATTAAAATAGGTTATTTTTGTAAAATATTTATCTGATAGATTGTAGAGCCATTTAGATTATAAATGTTTCTATTTAAAGCAGTGAATCTCTATTTGTGATGATAGACCTGGTTTTTTTTTTTGTGGGGGAGGGGATGGGATGAGGTAAAAGACCATGACTTTGGTATCTGATGCTTTAAGCTCATTGACAGGTGCCCTAACATCTGAGCCATGTCTCTTAACCCCATAGATGGACCAGTTTTTATTTGTTTCTAATCCATTGTGTGTACTCATTGTTGTGAAGTAGTAGAAGATGACATTAAACAGACATGCAAAATACAGGCTATTTTTGTTTTTGATTCTACAATTACTTTTCAAAGAATCCATAGACTCTTGGAGGGGTGTGTAGATTGTACTTTGAGGGGCATGATACAAAGCATCTGTGGTAAATGCTTTCCCTTATTTAATTCTCATAAATCTATGGGGTAGGTGTTGGCACCAGATATAGGAAACTAGGGCATAGAGAGATTAAGTAAATTGACCAAGGAGCTAGGGTTCAAACTATATATGTTGGTATGCTTATTTAATAAAGATAAATTAAGGTAGCATTTTTGTTAAAGAATAGGCATGGATGGAAGCAAAGGTCGATGAGATCATCTAATTCATCTGCCTAAAAAGAGAAAAGTTAAGCTGGGCCTTAGTAGCTCATACCTGTGAGATCTGAGGATCACAGTTCAAAGCCAGCTGGGACAGGAAAGACTGTGAGATTTTTTATCTCCAATTAACCACCAAAAAAGTCAGAAGTGGAGCTGATGTTGCTCAAAAACACCAGGGACAACACCCAGACTCTGAGTTCAAGTCCCAGAATCAGCACAAAAGGAAATAAAAAAAGTTAAAAATTACAGAATGATTGTCATATAAAAATAGTTCTGGGGGCTGGGAAGGTGGCTCAGTGGTAGAGTGCTTGCCTTGCATGCATGAGGCCCTGGGTTCAATTCCTCAGCACCACATAAGCAGAAAAAGCCTGAAGTGACGCTGTGGCTCAAGTGGTAGAGCGCTAGCCTTGAGCTGAAGAGCTGAGGGACAACATCCAGGCCCAGAGTTCAGGCCCCAGGACTGGCAAAAAAAAAAAAAAAAAAAGTTATGGAAGATGGTGGGAGATCACTTGTTCTCTTATCCCCATAACGACACAATGCCTGCTTACATTTTACCTTATTTAATATTAAAAGTCTCTGATTGGCCAGCTAAAAGGGTCAGGACATTTCTTTAAAATAGGTCCTTATGCTGCATACTCTTATTTTTTTTCTTATTTGACAGCTTAATCAAATCATATTTATTTAAGCAGAAATAAGCTTTCTATGTATCAGTATTTTAAGAACAAAACATAATGATCATATGGTAGTAGATGATCACATTGCTGTTGTCATTGTTTTATATTCTGAAATTCTTAACATAATTAAGTCAGAAACTTTTGAAGTATTTTAATTTCAAGAACACTATTGTATTAAATTAAAAAAAAAATCTTCTTCCTATAGAAATCTGGTTAAGAAGTACTGTCCCAAACGTTCATCCAAAGATGAAGAGCCAAGGTAAATGACCTGCTTGTGTATTTTTGCATATGAAAAACTTTTTAAAACTTATACTCCTATTATTTAACAAAAATGTGTGATTGTATTTTTATGAAGCTATTTAAAAAGTTTGTTTTAATAAATCAGTGCTTATACAAGAGGAAATTAGTGTTTATCTTGTAAACATAAATACTAAAGTAGTTTTCTAGAATGGTGGAAGTGGAGATTTCCTTTGGGTGATGGTGAGTTTGAACCCATTAGAGTCATGCCTTCTAGCCCTCTTTTTGTTTTTGTTATTTTTCAAATAGTTTCACTTTGTGCTTAAGCCAGACTGTGATCTTCCTTTTTACAGTTCCCTGAGGTTAAGTGGGATGTGTGGGTGCCATTGTGTCCAGCTCTTCTTTCTCCTCATGTTCCCCCTCCCCTGCCCCCCTTGGCACTGTAGTTTGAACTCAGGGCCTCGTGCTTGCTATACAGGCACTGTTACCACTGAGCCGTGTTTCTAGCCCAGATTTTTATTGGTTATACTTGAAATAGGGTCTTGCTTCCTGACCAGGTACATACCTGGGCAGGCTTCACTTGTTAGGCCTCCAGCAGCTTAGGACACAAAGCACAAGCCACTGAATCCTGCATTCCATGGACTTTTTTTTTTTTTTTTTTTTTTGCTGCTGGAACTGGCTTTCAACATAGATTTCAACAATCTCAGCCTCCAAAGTAACCACCGGTGCCCAGCTAAAGTGGGAATTTCTTTTTTCTTTTTTTTTTTGGGGGGGGGTTTGGTCGTGGGGCCTGAACTCTGGACCTGGGCGCTGTCTCTCAGCTCTTCAGCTCAAGGCTAGCGCTCTACCACTGAGCCACCTTCCCAGCCCCTAAAGTGGGAATTTCTAAGCAAGTTATATTCTAGAACTCTCTTAGTCTCCAGAAGAAAAGAATTATTTTCCCACTCTTTTTTTAGTTCTCAGCTTCTGAGATTCTACACTTAGAGGGAGTAAACAATCTGGCTGGATAATTTAAAAGGATAATGAACAGTGAAAAGGTTTTTAATTTTGTATATGTGAGTGTGCCTGTGTATGTGTGCATGCACAGTTCCTGGAGGTTTGAACTCAGGGCCTAGGTACTATTCCTAAGCTTGCTTTTTGCTCAAGGCTAGTGCTCTAGCACTTAAGCTATAGCTTCACTTCTGGCTTTTGGGTAGTTTATTGGAGATAAGAGTCTCTTGGACCTTCCTGCTTGGCTGTTGATTTTTAGATCTCAGCCTCCTGAGTAGCTAGAATTATAGGCAAGAGCCACTGGTATCTGGCATTTAGGTTAGTTTTTAAGCTCTGAGTAAAAGGTGAGAAATTGCTTATGAGCTATTTGGGAGTCTGGCTGTAAAATACAGAATCAAAAAGATATAAGACTTAACAAACACACTTGTATAATTGTTAGGATTTTTTTGTTTTTAGTAGAACTCTGTATGAGCTGTCAATCTTTAACTGTAAACAGAGTGTTCCTTAGCATGTTCAAAGTAGATCCATACATTGTAATATAGTGATTCTCTTTGTTTCTCTCCTTCCCTCCACACACATTTTTACCCTTATTTTTGACCCTTCTTATCCCTTTGATGCCAACCATAATGGCACTTCCATTCAGGATGTGGGCAGGCAAACAGACAGCTGCATCCAGAGCTGATAACAAAGTTGTTGTGTAGATCAGTCTTCGAGATGCATTTGAGTGGTATGATTGGCAGGTTCTGTCCTCGAGAACAAGCAAGCACATCATCTCTGCAACAGGCTCAGCTGCCAAGCCTGGGGATCCAAGGTCATTCCCAAGCTCAGGCCAGTCAGTTGGCAACCTAAGCGATTCCACTATGCCCAAAGAGCCTACAGGTAGTATTCTTATTATTTTTTGGCCCCAAATATTCGTTTGTTTATAAGTTTCAGGCTACTTGAAGATAATCCGACATGTACAACTTGAGTTTAATGTAGGAGTCTTTCCATATGAAATCAATTTAGAACTGGTAGCTGGGATTTAGGTAGCATAATGTTTAAATTTGTCAATTGTTCAGTATAGTCTATACCTCAGTAAAAATTTTATGACAGAAATAAAAAATAAATTGCACCATTTTTATTTATTATTCTTTTTTGCCAGGTTTACCTCGTGTATCGCCTTTTTTAACATCCTTAATGAGTTAAATGACTATGCAGGACAACGAGAGGTAGTAGCAGAAGAAATGGCGCACAGAGTGTATGGGGAATTAATGAGATACGCCCATGACCTGAAAACTGAAAGGAAAATGGTAATTTTTATCTGGTTACAGTAGCTGTATGGAATATTTTTTCACAGAATTACTTTGGTTTTTAAAAAAGTGTGTGATGATGGGCTGGGAAGGTGGCTCAGTGGTAGAGTGCTTGCCATGCATGCATGAGGCCCTGGGTTCCTCAGCACCACATAAGCAAAAAGAAAAAAGCTGCAAGTGGCACTGTGGCTCAAGTGGTAGAGCGCTAGCCTTGAGCTGAAGAGCTGAGGGACAGCGCCCAGGTCCAGAGTTCAGGCCCCACAACTGGACCAAAAAAAAAAAAAAAAGTGTGTGATGAGTGGTTGGGTTGGTGGCTCAGTGGTAGAGTGCTTGCCTTGTGTGCATGAGGTCCTGGGTTTGATTCCTTAGCACCACATAAACAGAAAAGGCTGGAACTGGTGCTGTGGCTCAAGTGGTAGAGCGCTAGCCTTGAGCCTAAGAGCTTAGAGACAGCACCTAGGCTCAGAGTTCAAGCCCCATGACCAACCAAAAAAAAAAAAAAAGAAGTATGTGATGAGCATAAATCCTTTTTTTTATTCTTTTACTAAATTTCTCTGGTATAAAAGTTATGAGCTAGACTTGCCAATTTCTGGATCCTTTTGGATTCAAGACCAAGATCCAACAATTGTAGTATACAGTCTAAAGCCTGACTATTGCATATTTTTGTTTCCCAGATACTACAAGAGTTTTTTTTCTTTTATAGATATTTGAAAAAAATGAAATATTTTATGGCATGTGAAATTTACATAAAATTTTTGTTGTCCACAAATAACATTTTATTAGACTCTGATTTATTGACCTAAAGTTTGTCTGTGGTTGTCTTTGCATTACCTAGGCAGAATTGAGTATTTATGATAGAAGTTACGTTGCTTGCAAAGTTGATATTTATTACTTGATGCTTTGTAGAAAATCTTTAACTCCTAAAAATTTAGTCATTATTTTAAAAGTTATATTTGAAATACTCCAACACAAAATGTATACAGATAGGTTTTACTCTTTCTGTATCTGGAGAAAGGGGTGTTTGTATATGTGTGTAGTACTTGTAAAAAGTGAAGATCCTTTTTGGGACTCTAGAATTTATTTAGTATTTAAATGTAATAATTTCTGTTTGTTTGCTTTGCTTTGTTTTTTTGGTGATGGTTATACTCTAGCATCTCCAAGAAGGACGAAAAGCTCAACAATACCTTGATATGTGCTGGAAACAGATGGATAATGTGAGTTAGTGTGTTTAGTTTAATTTTGTAATCTAGATTACCCTTAAATTCTGTTTGCTTATATCTGTTTGAATTTAATATGCTTCAATATATGATTCATAATTTTGAGATTTTTTTATCATAACCTGTAAAGAATAAACAAAGGATGTGAGATCAATATGTCATTTTTTTTTCTGTGTAACTCTGAATTCTCTAATCTTTATATCACTATAAATGTGTAGTGAGACTGTTTTAGACTTTTAGTAGTTCCTCTTAACTATACTTTTTCTTTTTTTGTATGTTTTTTATTGTAGAAATACTGTACAGAGGGGTTACAGTTACATAAGTAAGGTAATGCGTACCTTTCCTATAGAGCATTGTTACCTCCTCCTTTATTTTTCCCCTACCTCTTAACTATTAATGAAGGAAGAAATAGTAGGGAAACAGTGATATATATTTCACTGAGAGAACCAAGATTCTAGTTCTAGAAAATTTTTTTAGGATTTAATTTCTTTGACCTCATTGTTTTTCAAATTCTTTATTGTGATTAAGTGATTACATAATTTCCCAAATTTCACAGTATTGTGGGATAGTGATGCTTAGTTAAAGTCACAAACGCATTCTAACTTTCATGGGAGAAATTGTCTATCATGGTCTATAACATTTGTGAGTTCTATGAGCTTTGACAATACAGTTATTTCTTCTACATTGGGTGATATATACATTTCTTTTGTTTTGCATAGCATCAGCTATTCCCTCTTTCCCACTCGTTCCCTCCCTCCCATCGCTGCCATTGAGTTGCTTAGTTCATTTTGATCAAGGTTCAGTGCAGCTGATGGGTCCCGCTGTTGTATGTTTTTCCCTGATTCCCTGTAGTTCTGTGTCCTCCTCCTGGTTTCCCTCCAGTGTGCACATATATATGTGATCAGCAGCATGGGGTTATTTAGTAGTGATTCAATCAGATGAGTGGAGGTCCTTTGTTTCTCAAGTCTTGTTAACTTTGTCGTATCACCTTACGTTTTGGATTTAACACATCCACTTATCAGGGAGACCATGTGTGCTTGTCTCTTTGCTCTTGGCTTACCTCGCTCAACATGATTTCTTCTAGCTCCATCCATTTCCCTGCAAATGCCATTATTTTGTCCTTTCTAATGGCTGCATAATATCCCACAATTTTTGGATCCATTCATCTGTGGTGGGACATCTGGGTTGTTTCCATATCCTGGCTGTTGTGAATAGTGCTGCAATAAACATGAAGGTGCATGTGTCCTTGTATACTGTTTCCTGTTGTTCAGGATAGATGTCTAGAAGTGGTATGGCTGGGTCATAGGGGAGGTCAATATTTAGCTTTCTGAGGACCCTCCAGACTGCTTTCCAAAGTGGTTGTATAAGTGTACATTCCCACCAGCAGTGTAATAGAGTTCCTCTTTCTCCACATCTCCTCCAGCATTTGTTGTTGGCTGACTTTAGGATATGGGCCATTCTGACTGGTATCTCAGGGTTACAACCAGGGATGGTGAACATTTCCTCATGCGTTTCTTTGCCATTTTTACCTCTTCTTCTGAAAAGTCTCTCTTTAGTTCCCTTGCCCATTTACTAATTGGTTTGTTAGGTTTGGGAGCGATTAGTTTCTTGAGTTCCCTGTATGTACTGGATATTAAACCCTTGTCTGATATATTGCTGGTAAATATTTTTTCCCAGTTAGTTGGTTGTCTTTCTAGCTTGGTTGCTATAACTTTAGTTGTGCAGAAACTTTTTATTTTAAGGTAGCCCATTTGTCAAGTCTCTCTCCAATTTGTTGTGACCCTGGGACTCTGTTCATGAAGTTCCTGCCTGTGCCTATAAGTTCAAGTGTCTCTCCTACTCTGTCCTGCAGTAGTTTCAGAGATTCAGGTTTGATGTTAAGGTCTTTAATCCATTTTGAGTTGATGTTGGTGCATGGTGATAGACTGGGGTCCACTTTTAGTTTTCTGCATGTGGCCCCCCAGTTTTCTTAGCACCAGTAGTTGGAGAGGCTGTGTTTCTTCCACTGTGTGTCTTTGGCTCCTTTGTCAAATATCAGCTGACTGTAGGCATGTGGTTTTATTTCTGGATCTTCTGTTCTATTCCATTGGTTTTCGGGTCTGTTTTTGTGCCAGTATCATGCTGTCTTTGTTATTATGGCTCTTTAGTAGAGTTTGAAGTCCGGCATCATCCCTCCCATGTTGTCTTTTTTGCCTAGAATTGTTTTGGCTGTTCTAGGTCTTTTGTTGTTCCATATGAATTTTTGGACTGTTTTCTGTATTTCAGAAATGCATGTAATTGGGATTTTAATAGGAATTGCATTGAATTTGTATGTTAATTTTGGCAGTAGGGCCATTTTCACTATAGTAAGTCTGTCTATCCAAGAGCATGGAAGGTCTTTCCATTTCCTGGTGTCCTCTGTAATTTCTTTAAGTTTTTATAGTTTTCATTAAATAGTTCTTGTACATCTTTGGTTAGGTTAATTCCTAAATATTTAATTTTTGAGGGGGTTATTGTGAATGGGGTTGCTTCCTTTACTTCATTCTCTGCTTGTACATTGTTGGTGTACAGGAAGGTGACTGATTTTTGTGGGTTGATTTTTGTATCCTGCTACTTTGCTGAAGTAGTTTATAATTTGGAAGTTTGGGGATGGAGGTTTTGGGATCATGAAGGTATAGTATCATGTCATCTGCAAAAAGGAATAGTTTAACTTCTTCCTTCTCTATGCAGATCCCTTTAATGTCTTTTTCTTGCCTTATTGCTGTGGCTAAGGGTTCTAGGACTATATTGAAGAGGAGTGGAGACAGTGGCATCCTTTTCTATTCTTATTTTCTCCAGAGCTTTTAACATGAATGAATGTTGTATCTTATTAAAAGCCTTTTCTGCATCAATGGAGATAATCATGTGATTCTTGACCTTGGATCTGTTGATGTATTGGATTACATTTATTGATTTACATATGTTAAACCATCCCTGCATCTCTGGGATGAAGCCTACCTGGTCGTAGTGTATGATTTTTTTTAATGTGTTTCTGGATTCTGTTAGCTAGAACTTGTTAAGGATCTTTGCATCTGTGTTCATCAAGGAGATTGGTCTGTAGTTCTCTTTTTTGGTTGGGTCTTTGCCTGGTTTGGGGATAAGTGTGATATTGGCATTGTAAAATGTGTTTGGGATAGCTCCTTCCTTCTCTGTTTCTCTGAAGAGCTTGAGGAGAATGAGTATTAGTTCTTCTTTAAAGGTCTTATAGAATTCCGTTATGAACCATCTGGTCCTGGACTTTTCCTTATTGGAAGTCTTCTGATTGCTTCCTGTATCTCCTTGTAAGATATTGGCTTATTTAATTATTTCTTCTTTGCTCAGTTTGGACAACTTGTATTTCTCTAAAAATGCATCCATTTGTGCTAGGTTTTCTTTCTTTAGAAAGTATAACTTTGGAAAATAGTTCTTTATAATTGTTTGTATGTCTTGGGTATTTGTTGTGATCAGGCATCCCTGATCTTGTTGATTTGGGTTTCCTCTCTTCTTAATCTTGCCAATATCAATTTTATTTATTTTTTCAATTTTGTTTTGTTAATTTTGGCTATGATTCTCCTATACTCTATTTCATTAATTTCCACTCTTACTTTGATTATCTGGCTCCATCTAGTAACTTTAGGTTCCATTTTTTTCATGTTTTTCTAGCAGCTTTAATTGCACCATGAGATTATTTACTTGGTCTGTTTCTATTTTCTTGATGTGGGCACTGAGGCTGATACATTTGCCCCTCAGGACTGCTTTTGCTGTGATCCACAAGTATCTTTGTGATGTGTATTCATTTTCATTGAATTGTAGGAACTTTTTAATTTCTTCTTTAATTTCTTCTGTTACCCAGGTGTTGCTTAGTAGTGTGCTGTTCAATTTCCATGTATTTGAGTAATTTCTGCAGTATGTTTTGTTATTAAGAACTAGCTTGATTCCACTGTGGTTGGGATTGTATCAATCCCCTTGTATTTGCTTAAGTTCCTTGCATGAACCAAGATATGGTCTATTTCGGAGACAGTTCCATGAGCTGCTGAGAAGAATGTATACTGTGTTGTTTTAGAGTGAAATACTCAGTAGATGTCTTGACCTCTTTTTTTAGTGTGTGAAAAATGAGGAGACTGAACTAAAATATATAAGGTATATGTTTCTTTTAGTTAATCTGTAATTCTAAAAATGATACTAATTTAAGCCTGCCAATCAGAGAAAAAAAAATAGCTGGGTGCTGGTGGTTCACGCCTGTAATCCTAGCTACTCAAGAGGCTGAGTTCTGAGGATTGCCAGCTCGGGCAGGAAAGATTGTGAGATGCATCTCCAATAAACCACCAGAAAACTGGATATGGCACTGTGGCTCAAGTGGTAGAGTGCTAGCCTTGAGCTGAAGAGCTGAGTGACACTGCCCAGGCCGAGTTCAAGCCCCAGGACCACCACCACCACCAACAACAACAAAAATAGAAAAGAAAAATACTTTAGGGCATTGAAGTATATAATAATTTGGGACTGGGAGTGTGGCTTAGTGGTAAAGTGCTCGTCTAGCATGCATGAAGCCCTGGGTCTGATTCTTCAGTACCACATCAGCAAAAAAAGCCCGAAGTGGCACTATGGCTCAAGTGGTAGAGTGCTAGCCTTGAGCAAAATAAGCTCAGGGACAGTGCCTAGGCCCTGAGTTCAAGCCCCAGGACACCCCCCCCCCCAAAAAAAAAAAAGCACAAACATTTAAAATTGTTCTAAGGTACTTGCTAATATGTTTTTTCTTCAAAGTTCTGATATATCGTAATTGGAAAAATAAGGTATCTAAATGGAACATTAGACTCTTTGCTTAAAATGTTGTGCTAAAGGTCTGGGAAGGTGGCTCAGTGGCAGAGCACTTGCCTTGCATGCCTGAGGCCCTGGATTCGATTCCTCAGCACCACATAAGCAAAAAGAAAAAAGCCGGAAGTGGCACTGTGGCTCAAGTGGTAGAGCGCTAGCCTTGAGCTGAAGAGCTGAGGGACAGCACCCAGGCCCAGAGTTCAGGGCCTACAACTGGACCCCCCAAAAAAAACAAAAACAAAATGTTGTGCTAAATGATTTTTATAGTATATTACATTCTTTTTGAACTTCTAAGTTTTGAAGCAATTTTCTATTTACCAGTGTATTTTTCAGATAATTTTCAATAATTATGATGAAGGAAGTTTTTAATATTTTTTTTTGTTTTTTGTTTTTGTTTTTTTTTTGGGTCCCGGTTGTGGGGCCTGAACTCTGGGCCTGGGCGCTGTCCCTCAGCTCTTCAGCTCAAGGCCAGTGCTCTCCACTTGAGCCACAGTGCCACTTCTGGCTTTTTTCTTTTTGCTTATGTGGTACTGAGGAATCAAACCCTGGGCCTCATGCATGCAAGGCAAGTGCTCTACCACTGAGCCAACTTCCCAGCCCTTTCATATTGTTTAGTCTGTGATTGATAAGGGAAAAAAAGACTTGTTTAAGATCGAAAGTTGTTGGACACATGTATATATTTGCAGTATTTTTATCTTTTCCTTCCTTTTTTAAAAAAATGGCCTATTTTAGAGTTTAGATTAATCTTCCACTGTTCAATTGACACTAATAAAATATTCTTTACCAGTGCTGATGGAGAATCAGGTGTAATAATAATCTGCTTTCATTTTTATCTTGAGTTTCTAATTGGTCTCAGTAAGACTTTTAAGGAATGTTTTTATTGATTAAATTTTAAATTGCATTCATTAGCATTTTTATTATTTGACACCTAATGAATGTGCATATGTGTTTAATTTGCACAAAACAACAGACTCCTACACTCGAGATCTTGTTGTCCTTTAAAAATTGGTGTCACAAATCATTGTCGATGATATGTGCTGACTTGCCTTTCAAACGGATGACAGTTAATAAGAAAGGTTGCAAAGTCCTAAGTAAGTGAGAATCATCAAAACTCTTCAAGGCATTGTGTGGAAAAAAGGGTGTCTTCAATGCTATAAATGCTTGTCCTTTACACATACTGGTCCCTGGTTAGATAAAATAAGTATGGTTCTTGTTTTTGTCAGGGTTGCAGTCCAGGGAAGGAGATTGACAGATTAATTTCTGCCTATATGTAGGAGCAAGTAAAGAATCTTATTTCCTAATTCTGTGTCTTGTTTAGTCAAGAGAACAAAAAATTGTAGACTTCCAAACAAGTCTGCAATAATTGACTAGAGATATAAATAACTGGGACAGTGTGACATGATAATGAAATAGGCAGCCCTTGCAATTCGCATGAGGGCAGAGGAAAGCAGCATGTGAGAGAGATCTTGAAAGAACGGTCAGAGACTGAGAAGATGAAGGTTTCAGTGCTAGTTAGGATGGGCACACATTTATAAGAACAGAGCCCAGAAGTGGAGCAGGTCCAGAACTGACAAGAAGTTCAAACGTGTGACCAAGGGGCTGAATGATCTTTTCTGTTTGTTTGCTTTGGCAGTTTGGCAGTTTGCCTTGATGGCTATCACTTGACTTTAGGTACCAAACACCCTCTCCTCAAGTAAACTGTACCCAGAGACATTTCTTTTCCAACTGTCCCTTTTTATTAGGGAAGTAAAAAAAAAAAAATCCAGAACCCCCCAGCAGACTTCTTCATAGATACCTTTCATGACATTGGATTACTTGTTCATGCTCCAGTTATTTTTAGCTTCTATATTAGGAAGCAGGTTCTATAAAGTAAGGGTAGAAGAACAGAGGTGGCAATTATCAGTCTGCCCACCAAAAGCGTAATTAAAGAAGACATGTTTTTTGGAGTATGTCTTGAATTGTATAATGATATGCAATATTATTTAATGGTTAAGGAAGTGTTTTAAAAAATACTGATGTGCTATGATAGTTTTACTGTTACAAGAAAATTATTATCCAGGTGTATTCCACAAATAAAGATACTTAATATAAAAATACTTCGGTTGAGCCCAGGCGCCTAACTACTCAGGAGGCTGTGATCTGAGGATCATGGAGTAAAACCAGCCTGGGCAGGAAGGTCTGTAGTTCTCTTAACTCCAATTAGTCATCAAAAAGCTGGAAGTGGAGCTTTGGCTCAAGTGGTAGAATGCTAGCTTTGAGCAAAAGAAGCTGGGGGACAGTGTCCAGGCCCTGAGTTTGAATCCCAGGATCAGCAAGAAAAAAGTTCTCTGTAACTAGCCTCAATTTCTACCAAAATTAGTAGCTCATACCTGCTGGTAAATACAAAATGTCAGATCTTTCTTCTTCTGAGCACCTTCAGACTACGAGTAGGCAAGAAATTGGAAGAGGCTTTCTCTGGAGAATCCCAATCAACTAGAGACAGAAAAAAAAAATCATTATAGATACTGATCCCAGGGGTTTCCAAAGAAACTATCTGACCATTTCACCTTAAGGGAAGACCATAATTCACCAGCCTCACCTGTAGAGCCTTCAATTTACTTTTTAAACAACAGCATATAGCCAAAGATTCCCCAGACATTTAAAGAAACATCTAATTGTGCACATCAGAGATCAAAATAAATGTTCAGGGAAAAAAAACTCAGAGGAAACAGGAAATGAACATTAAAAACAAGGAAAACGAACATGTTAATTTTCTCAGTGGGGATAGAGGGGATATTAAATTTATGAACATAAGGTTAGCCTACTATTTAAGACTATAAAGAAGACAAGGGCTGGGTGTTGGTGGCTTGTAATCCCAGCCACTCAGTTAGTTGGCTGAGATCTGAGGATCGTGGTTTAAAGCCAGCTGCTGGGACAGTAAAATATGTGAGGCATTTATCTAACCACCAAAACAGCAACAATAACAACAACCCCCCCCCCAAAAAAAAAACCACAAAAGGTAGAAGTGGAGTTGTTCAAATGGTAGAATGATAAGCTTGAGCAACAAGCTCAAGAACAATACTGAGGCCGTAAATTCAAGCCCCAGGTTCAGCTCACACCCACAAAAAAAAATTCATGTAGTAGAAATAAAAAACACACTAAGAAGAATGAGAGATGAAGTCTAAGAAATCTCAAAAGACCAAAAATGGTAGGGATTATAATGTAAAAGTAAAAATAATCTAAAATTAGAGGGTAAACTTGCCAATTTCATTTTCAATATAATAAGCTTCCTGAATGGGTCAAACTAAGTCAAGAAAATGTCCCTCAAGTTGAAAGACATGTTTCCTCTGTATCTAACACAGATCTAATCTATATGATTTCAAAACATGATATCAGAGAGAGAGAGAGAGAGAGAGGGAGGGAGGGAAGGAGGGTCACATAGGAAACTAGAAAATAGTAGAATAGGACTTTTAAACTTCTGAAGAAAAATGATTTCTACTTAGAAATTCTATACACAGCCAACTTTTATAAATGAAAAAAAATGGTAAGGACTATGGCTAATGCATTAGTGGTTTCCTAGCATGGGTAAGGATCTGGATCATTCATTCTCCAGTACTAGAAAGTTGGGAATGAGTGTGGTGGGGGATGGGGAATGGTGGTAAAGGCAATTTTAGTCATAGAGACTCAAAAACTTCTAAGAAACCTAGGAGGCTGCTGTTGACCATGTTGCTGCAGAATGAAGAAGTAAAACTAGAAAGGAGAAACGTGGAACTAGGAACTAGGTCTGAATAGGACAACAGTATACAGGAATCCCCAGGATCATGGAAAGGGGAAATCCCAAGGAAACAGCTAAACACTAGGTTCAAGTTAAAAAAAAGAAAGAAAAAAGAATCCTGAGAGGCTAGAAATGTGGCTTAGTAGTAGTATGCTTGCCTAGCATGCATGAAGCCCTGGGTTCCTCAGTACCATAGAAAAAGCTGGAAGTAGCACTGTGGTTCAAGTGGCAGAGTGCTAGCCTTGAGCAAAAGAAGCTCAGGGACAGTGCCCACACCCTGAGTTCAAGCCCCAGGACTCGCAAAAATAAAAAAGAATGCTCTGAGACAAGTTTAATCAAGAGAGAATGAACTTGACAGAATTCCTAATATATTAAAATTAACTTTGGAGACATTTAAAATGGAGGAGGATTTATTAAATTTAAATTGGGAAGACTTATTAAAGTGCATTGGAAATATACCTATGTATGTATATATATTCATATGGCTATGGATATAGATATACATATAGCGATAGAATGGCTCAGTAAGTAGCTTTTACAAGTCAAAGTTTATTTTTACATGATCTCAGTCTAGGCAAATGATATTCCTGTAGAACTTAACAGAAACAATACCACACCTGTTTGGAGGGAGACTTTATATTTCAACTCAGTATCCTACTCAAAAAGTATAAAAGCAGGTATCACAATCAACCAATAAAATTTAAAATGGAACAGACTAAAAATGACCTGCTGAAAGTGAGCTTATAATAAAAAACATACATTTTTGGTGGTTGGGGTGGGGCAGGAAATGAGATTTATATTTATGTATATGAGATATAATGTGTCTTTTTTCCTTGATAGTCTATAATTATAGTCTGCTGCTTATAACACAGATTTGTTGTAATAGTTATTTTTAATTTCATAAAGACAATTTTACTTTTAGTGTACAGTTCATTTCTAACAACACACAGTGGTAACATTTTAAAGTTATTTAAACAAATTAAATCTATTTTATGCCTCAGTGTGATGTTTGAATTTTTTTTTTTTACAGAGTAAAAAGAAGTTTGAAAGAGAATGTAGAGAGGCAGAAAAGGCACAGCAGAGTTATGAAAGATTGGATAATGATACTAATGCAACCAAGGCAGATGTTGAAAAGGTAAGGAGACATCATCCAGTTCAGCTTTGAAATCAAAATATTGCTTGTAAAGCCAGGCATGAGTGGCTCATACCTATAATCCTAGCTATTCAGGAGGCTGAGATCAGGATTGTGATTCAAAGCTAGCTCTGGCAGGAAAAGTCCATGAGACTCCTATCCCTAATTTATCCACCAAAAATCTGGAATTGAACCTGTTGATCAAACAGTATAATACATCTTGAATAAAAAAGCTAAAGGAAGTGCCTGGTTCTTAAGTTGAAGCCGTAGTTAGTCTCTCCTCGGCCCTCCCCCCCATACATTTCAAGAGTTAAACTGCAGTGGAGAAAGGTGGCTCAGTGGTAGAGTGCTTGCCTTGAATGCATGAGGCCCTGGGTTGGATTCCTCAGTACCACATAAGCAGAAAAAAAAAAGCCGGAAGTGGTGCTATGGCTCAAACAGTAGTGTGCTAGCCTTGAGCTGAAGAGCTGAGGCACAGCGTCCAGGCCCAGAGTTCAGGCCCCACGACCAGACCCCCCCCCCCAAAAAAAAAAAAAAAAAAAAAAAAAGAGATAAACTGCATCTAAGTCTGAAATATACAAATATCTGCCTATTAAAAAAAATATATATATTGACCTGAGAAGGAAATGTTGATTGATTAATTATAACATCTGAACTATATTCAAAATGTAGAAGAGAGAAGTTGACACTGGGATTGTTTGGCCCATCTCAGACTTGGGCATAAACCCAAGATGTGTCAGTTGAGAATGTACACAGGGTTTGAGGAGTGTGCCTCACCAACTTTTTTTTTTAATTGTGAAAATACCGTATAGAGGGGTTACAATTACATGGGCAAGGAAATTAATGAGTACATTTCTTTTTTTAAATTTTTATTTTTTATTTTATTTTTTTGTGTGAAAATACTGTACAGAGGGGTTACAATTACATGGGCAAGGTAATGAGTACATTTCTTATCGAGCATTGTAGCCTCCTCCTTTGTTTCCCCTTCCCATCCCTTCCCATCCTCCCCCCCCCCCCCGCCCCCCCAAATCCTTCCCGCTTCCCCCCCCACCACCAAAGTTGTAAAGTAATGAGTACATTTCTTATCAAGCATTGTTGCCTCCTCCTTTCTTTCCCCTTCCCATTCTTTCCCATTTACCCCCTCCACATCCCTCCCTCCCCCAACTTTAAAGAAGAGAAAGCATGGTAAACCTGCCAGAAGGGCATGGTAGCTGTTTATTCATTGATGCTGCACATTTGTTGGTAGAATTAACCCTTTGACCCCCAGGGCGAGAGGGGGAGGGCTTCCTATGTGCTCTTTATCTTAGAATATTTGACACAGAGACAACGATGAGATGTTGAACCTTACTTCCTATAGTTGGAAATATTAGAAGACCATCCTTCTTATATATCTCCTTTGGATTTTACAGTTCCCTAAAGGATTAGAGTGAAAAAAAAAGAACAAAGGGAGAGAGAAATAATTTTTATTTATTTTTATTTTTATTTATTTATTTATTTATTTTTGGGTCCGGACGTGGGGCCTGAACTCTGGGCCTGGGCGCTGTCCCTCAGCTCTTCAGCTCAAGGCTAGCGCTCTACCACTTGAGCCACAGTGCCACTTCTGGCTTTTTTCTTTTTGCTTATGTGGTGCTGAGAAATAATTTTTATTTCCTGCTTACCACTTTGCCAGTGAGAAAAAGAATTCTTTAAACATATCAATTGTAGGTTATAATTACATTACAGGTCTTTTAATCATAACTATTTTACTATTTTTAATGACCTGTACCTCTAACAGCTTGTCATCTTGTCACTGAATATGTACAATCTTAAGTCAGTTTGCTCTTTGTTTTTTTCTGTTTTGTATTATGTCTTAAAAATTATTTTTAAGTAGTTGTACAAAGGGGTTTCAACTCAACATAGCAATTTATGAGCATCTTCATCAATATCATAGCCCCCTTTTTTTTGTCCTTTCAGTATTAGGATTTGAACTCAGGGCTCACTACTTGTAGTGCAAGTGCTCTATCACTTGAGCTACTCTTTTGCTTTTAGTTTATTTTCTCAGTAGGATCTTCTGCTTTATTCCTGGGGCTAGTCTCAGACTATAGCTCTTCTGTCTTGGCCATTCTTGTAGCTGGGTTTATAGGTATGTTACCACCATGCCTGGCTTGTTGAGACAGGATCTCTGTTAACCATTCATTTATTCCTTTATTTGTTTGTTTATGGCCTTAAACCATAATATCCTGTCTCCTCCTCATGTATAGCTAGGATTATAGGCATGAACTGCCATGCCTGGCCTTGCTCTGGCATTACTCATTTCCAGGTGTTTTTTGTTTTGTTTTGTTTTTTTGAGTTGTGGGTCTTGAGCTCTGGGCCTGGGCACTATCCCTGAGTTCTTCAGCTCAAGGTGAGCTCTCTACCATTTGAGCCACAGTGCCACTTCCAGTTTTCTGGTGGTTAATTGGAGATAAGAGTCTCATAGACTTTTCTTTCCCGGCCTGGCTTTGAACTGTGATCCTCAGATCTCAGCCTCCTAAGTACCTAGGATTACAGACATGAGCCACTGGCCCCTGGCTGGAAACTAACATTTGTTTTACTTTGTTTTTCTAGAAATACTTTCAGCTGTAGTATTTAGTTTCCATAACTCTTACTGGAATCTTTGAGTGCGTCTTAAGTTGTTTTTTTGTTTTTTTTTTTAAATCGGCTTCATCTCAGATCTTGAGTATCCAAAGATCAGGTTGTGGAGATAAAAGCTGTAACCTACCACGTGGGGACTATATTTGTAGGAACTAGAATTAGAATGGTGAAGTATATTTACAGTGTGCTTTATGAGTTTACAAATCCCTGACAGGTAAAATTATTTATTTTTTTTGGAACATTATAAAAATTGAGCTCAGTTGAGTGTAAATGGCTCATACCTATAATTCTAGCTATTCAGGAAGCTGAGATTTGAAGATTGAGTTTGCAGCTAGACTGGACAAGAGACGCTTACCTCCAATTAGTGAGCAAAAAGCCAGAACTGGAGATGTGACTCAAATAGTAGAGTACAACTGTAAATAAAAAGGGCTGAGCTGGACTGGGAATGTGTCTTAGTGGTAGAGTTTACTTAACATGCATGAAGCCTTGGGTTCAATTCCTCAGTACCACATAAACAGAAAAAGCTGAAGTGGTGCTGTGGCTCAAGTGGTAGAGTGCTATCCTTGAGCAAAAGAAGCTCAGGGACAGTGCCTAGGACTTGAGTTCAAGCCCCAGGACTGGCAAAAAGGGCGGGGGGGGGGCCAAGCTGAGAGCATGTAGCTCTGAGTTTAAGCCAACACACACACACACACACACACACACACACACACACACACACACACACACACACACACACACACACACACACACACACACACACACACACACACACACACACACACACACACACACACACACACACACACACACACACACACACACACACACACACACACACACACACACACACACACACACACGAAAGTTGAGTTGAATTATTTTGCTTATGTATCCATCCATCCACCTACCTACTCACCTACCCATCCATCCATTTTTACTTACACTTACTTGAAATGAGGCTTTGCTCTCTTGCTCAGGTTGTTTTTGAGCTCATGATCCTCCCACCTCAGCCTTTTGAGTATCTGGGACTACAGGTATGCACCATCGTGTCTAGTGATCTTAATTTTTCTTTCTTATTATTTTAGAACATTTGAGAAATGTTTTTAGATTACTCTCCAATGCATCTAACATTAACAGTTTGTACTTCATATTCTTTATATTTGTATCACTCAATATTTATAATATTCAGTTGCTTTTCTACAAGAACAATTTATTATTCAAAATTCACTTTTTTTTTTCCTCCTTTGGTCAGTATTAGAATTTTGAGGTTTTGGACTCAAGATCTTGTGCTGGCTAGGCAGACGGTCTACCACTTGAGCCATGTCTTCTAGTTCTTTTTGGGTTTACTTATTTTTTTTTCAGATAGAGTCTGGTGCTTTTGCCCAGGAAGATCTTAGACCATGATTATCCTATTTATGCCCTTCTTTGTGTGTGTGTGTGTGTGGGGGGGGGGGATTCCAACACATCATCATTCCATGGCTTATTTGCTTAGATGAAGTCTCACTAACTTTTTGTTGGGCTGTCCTTGAACTTTGATCCTCCTAATCTCTGTCTCTAGAGTAGCTAGGATTATAGGCATGAGCCACCTCTCCCAACTCTATTTACTTCTAATTAGAATTAAGTGGATTACAAAGAAGTATTTTACTTTTTTTTTTTTTTTTTTTTTGGTCTAGTCGTGGGGCCTGAACTCTAGGCCTGGGTGCTGTCCCTCAGCTCTTCAGCTCAAGGCTAGCACTCTACCACTTGAGCCACAATGCCACTTCCGACTTTTTTCTTTTTGCTTATGTGGTGCTGAGGAATCGAACCCAGGGCCTCATGCATGCAAGGCAAGTGCTCTACCACTGAGCCACCTTCCCAGCCCTCTATGTGGATTTTATAAAGACTATTTGAATGGATGTTGCAGGAGGAGGAGGATTATAATAGGGAGAAGGAGGGATGTTGCAATATGGAGGCCACTCTTGACCAAAACATCTGGAAGCATCTGCTTGTATTTAAATGATAGTAGTTTAGAAGAGTCTGATGGCTGTTGGCTTCTCCATTATTGTGATCTGATTTTTAATATAATTTTAGAAAAGTGAATTGCTATATTTTTGTTATTGGTAACTATTTGGATCAATTTGCCTCTAGGCCAAACAGCAGTTGAACCTGCGCACACATATGGCTGATGAGAATAAAAATGAATATGCTGCACAGTTACAAAACTTTAATGGAGAGCAACACAAACATTTCTATGTGGTAATTCCTCAGATTTACAAGGTAAGTTTTATCCATATGGTTTTATCTAGTTTGAGTGAAAAGAATTAGCATTTAATTTTTTATTTTTTTATACTTTTTTATTGTAAAAATGCTGTACAGAGGGGTTATAGTTACACGAGCAAGGTAATGAGTACATTTCCTGTTGAACATTGTTGCTTCTTCCTTTGTTTTCCCCCTACCATCTCTAAGCCTCCCACCCAACTACATGCGCCTCTCCGCCCCTCCCCCCCCAAGCATTTACTTTTTTTTTCCCTCAGTTCTGTAGGTTAAATCCAGGATCTTGTGCAGGTTAGAGGGACATTTTACTACTGAGCTAAATGCCCAGCCATAAAATTTAAATTTTAAACCTTATACATCAAAGTTTTCTAAGTTTACTAGTTATTAGGAATGGTGATCTGAGGAGTAAATTTTTTGTTACTTTTAAATCATGAATTTTTCTGAATTATTGTTATAAATAGCCCACTAAAACATATTATAATCTGTTTACCTAGAATTGGGATGTAGCTTTTTGATCCCACATCATTGTCTTTGGCATTAGCACAAGTGGCAGGAATAAAAATAAATTGTTTCTGCTAGTCTGATTTCTGGCTGCTTGTCTTGTTGCCTCTGTTAGATCACAGCTAAATTGTATTTCAGGATCATCCTTTAATGATAACAGATGCCAAACAGGTAAAGACCAGAGACCTTTCATCAAGATAAAATTACATTAATGCTTTGTCTAGAAGAGAAATTAGGGGAAAGAGATTTAGTAAAACAGTGTTGCATGTAGTTGTATCTAGGAGAATGGAGTGTATGTAGAATGTCAGCCCATTGATACTTATTTTTCCTTTGTAAGGCATTATGGAAGTACAAAGGAAGCAGAGCCTGTGTTGGTAGATTAGAATTGGATATCAGATTCTGATCATTTACATCTGGAGCAGCAAGCCTGCCTCTCCTCACTGTAATGACTTTCTAGGCTTACTAGCTGTTTTCATAATCTAGGGAAGTCTGTAGTAACTATCTTTTGTGTTCTGGTGCCTGATTATTTTGTTTGGAATTTACTGTGGAATAACCTCGGTATTTTTCAATGCCAGGAGCCTTTTTTTTTTTTTTTTAAAATGCAGGTCTCAAATTTCCAGGTTTGGGGAAGTAATTAAAAAGGAACTATGGTGTGAAGGCTATGGGAATTTGAGGACTTGAGCAATGTAGCTGCTTCCTCGGAAAGCCAAAGGTTATTGTTGGCAAAAAAAGAAAAAGTATTAAAAAAGAAATCATTAAGCTCTTGAACTTAATTGCCCCAACTAGTGGCCATGGATTTTGAATTGTGGGGGTTCTATGTATTGCCATTTTGGCTATGTGACTTCCTGATTTTCTTGTTTCCTAAGCTACTTTAGTAATTACTATAATCATTAAATTATGGTTGTCTTGGTACTCATTTGCATGTAATCAACTGCAAATGCTTTGTCTAGCTAGATTGTACCAAAGTATTCTAAACTCATTTAAGAGATTGAAGGTCTTAGCCTTAAGTGTGTAATGATTGAGATAAAGGTCTTACATCTTCAAAAGGAATTTTTACTGGAGATATAAGAACTCAATAAGAACTACCCTGGGTTAGCTGTAGAGTGCTTGCCTAGCATGCACGAAGCACTGGGCTCAATTCCTCAGCAACACATACACAGAAAAGGCCAGTGGTGCTATGGCTGAAGTGGTAGAGTGCTAGCCTTGAGCAAAAGAAATTCGGGACAATGCTTAAGATCTGAGTTCATTGAGTTCAAGTCTCAGGACTGGTAAAAAAAATAAATGAAAGAACTACTTTGGAGGGTAAAAGGTAGAAGAGGTATGGTCAGAAATTTGGTAGCTATAGGAGTAATTTTAGAAGACATTATTGCTTTGTTTTTGGATGTACTAAAGCCCTGAGGATTTCTTTCTTTTAGTAATTTTTATGAGGCCTCGAATTCTAAGAATTATAAGTCTATATAGCACTTGTCAAGAAGTATTAGAATAGATGTCTTCAATTATTTGAGGCGAGTCACTTCAAAGTGATAAAACAAAACAATTTTTCTTTTCTTTTTTTAAAAAAATTTCTGAATAGCAACTACAAGAAATGGACGAACGAAGGACTATTAAATTAAGTGAATGTTACAGAGGATTTGCAGATTCAGAACGTAAAGTTATTCCTATTATTTCAAAGTGTTTGGAAGGAATGATCCTTGCAGCAAAATCTGTGGATGAAAGAAGAGTAAGTGCTGATAAGTCTTTGAATAAACACATTTGATTTGGGTGTATGTTTAAGTTAATGAAGTGAGATGAAAAAGTAATAAAATGATCTTGGTTCTAAGTTATATTCTTTAGGACAAAGTCTCACAATAAGTTAGACTCTGGACTCTCAGTTATATTCTATAGGAGACTGAATTTTAAGGACTATTCAAACTGCTACATTTCTTTTTTTTTTTTTTTGGTCGGTCGTGGGGCTTGAACTCTGGGCCTGGGCGCTGTCCCTCAGCTCTTCAGCTCAAATCAAGGCGAGCGCTCTACCACTTGAGCTACAGCGCCACTTCCGGTTTTCTGGTGGTTTATTGGAGATAGGAGTCTCACGGTCTCTCCTGCCCGGGCTGGCTTTGAACCGCGATCCTCAGATCTCAGCCTCCTGAGTAGCTAGGATTACAGGCGTGAGCCACCAGCGCCCGACCTCAAACTGCTACATTTCTAAATCTGAAAAAAATATATTCCTAGCTCTCTTGTTCCCCCACTAATTTTTCACTTCTCTTTGTCTCTCTGTCTCTCCTTTCTTTCCTTTCTTTTCCAATTCTGGGACTTGAACTCAGGGCCTGAGTACTGTCCCTTCTTTTGCTCAAGGCTAGCACTCTACCATTTGAACCACAGTGCCACTTCTGGCTTTTTCCGTTGAGGTGGTACAGAGGATTCGAACCCAGGGCTTCATTCATGCTAGGCAAGCACTCTACCACTAAGCTACATTCCCAGCCCTAATTTTTCATTTCTAACCCAAGAATGTATCTTATGAACTTTTTGTTACAAATTGCACTATTTAGTGAAAGTTTAGAGAAAGACATGGTTGGGTAGATTTAGTTAGCAGAATGACTTGAACACAGGAGTTGGTATTTAAGCTGGATCAAGAACTGTGGATCAGGGCTGGGAAGGTGGCTCAGTGGTAGAGCGCTTTCCTTGCATGCATGAGGCCCTGGGTTCGATTCCTCAGCACCACATAAGCAAAAAGAAAAAAGCTGGAAGTGGCGCTGTGGCTCAAGTGGCAGAGTGCTAGCCTTGAGCTGAAGAGCTGAGGGACAGCGCCCAGGCCCAGAGTTCAGGACCACGACCAGACCCCCCCCCCCCCCAACTTTGTATGTAGAGGAAATGGGAAATAAATCTAATCATATTGCATCTAATTAAGGTATAACCCTAGCTATGGGAATTTGGGGACTTGAACAATGTAGCTGCTTCCTAGGAAAGCAAAAGGTTATTGTTGACAAATAGCAACTGTAAAAAAATACCAGTCTTGTGTCTGGTGATTTTTCAGTAAATATGGGTTGTCCAAAAAAGTATGATTTGCTGAAAATGAAAATGCGAGGGAGGAACAAGAGAAAAGAATTAGTTTTGTGGGGAGGTATCACATATGCACCACGTATTTTAGTCTTCCCAGCAAGCGTATCAAATAGATATTAGTGATGATCCTTTAGTAACTAGTAGAATCCTTAAATTTACAGAAAAGGAGAATTTTTGGCTTCTTCAGTTGGGAGTTCCAAAGTATACACTTGTGTGTTGTATTGTGTGTATGAAACACATATGTAGGCTATTTGTAACTTTCAGGTATTTTTCTATTGGGATTAAAATACTGAGGGCTTATTATAAATTCATAGAAAATTATTTACATTGAACTTTTGGTGATTATTATAGAAGTATGTCTTAAATCTTTATTTCCTTATATTGATTAAAGTTTTGAAAACCAATATGGTATTATGGGCAGCTGAAATGGTTTAAAAATTTTGTTTCTTGTATGTAGGATTCTCAAATGGTGGTAGACTCCTTCAAGTCTGGTTTTGAACCTCCTGGGGACTTCCCATTTGAAGATTACAGTCAACATATTTACAGAACCATTTCTGATGGGACCATCAGCACATCCAAACAGGAGAGTGGGAAGATGGATGCCAAAACCACAGTAGGAAAGGCCAAGGGCAAATTATGGCTCTTTGGAAAGAAGCCAAAGGTAAAAGTCATAAAATTCCTATATACTAATCAGATTTTCCTAGTAAGTCAATAAATTAATATAGGCATTGACTGGATAAGAGCTTACTATTAAAGGAGGATAAATATTTTCTGTTTGAATGATTTGCTTACCTTTCACTTATTATCAAACAGTTTATATCAGTAAAAATTATTTCTATATTTAACATTTGACCACTACATAATGATGAAATATTAACTAAGTTGTTAATTTCTGGTTAAATTGTAGGCTTTTTGAAATTTTATTTGCATATAGTTCCATCAGAATTTCTAAGGAGGCATGATCTGACAAAAACACCACTAAAATAGCCAGTCTTGGAATGAATGGTTAACCAGAGTTTCAATAAATGTCAAATTGGATCATGTAGCCTGGACTGACAAAATTACTTCTCTTATCCATATGAGTTTTTAAATGAGAAGGGAAGGGTTCTGTTCTTGATTAGTTGAAATAAAAAATGATCTCTAGCTTGCTAAGAAAATTTCACTCCTCTTGTCAAACTTGGGCTTTTTATGTGTCATTTGTTTTAGGTAGGTAAACAGCCTAGCAGTCATCAAATGGATTAATGAGTGGTTTGTCCTTCTCCACAGTTAAGTGCTTGTAGTGTGGCATAGCAAGGAGAATAGATGGATACCTTTAGTCTGATGGATATGCTATACTTACAAAGAATACTTGATAACTTTAATCAACTTTGATCAACTTGATTATGAATAGCTATAAATGCCTTTAAAAGCACAGTTGCAGTTTGATCAGGCTTTAGTCATGCTTTTAATAATATTGTCCAGTCAAGAAGCTGGAAATTAGTAGACTTTTTATAGTCAGAGTAGCTATAGGAGTTTGAGGTACAAGCAATACAAAAAATTACTTTAAAGAGGATGAAATAAGTGTAACATTCAAATAGTCTGAGAAGGGAAACCATGCACATAATGAAAATATCTGGCCTATTTATGATAATAATTGCAATTTTAGTATTACGCGTGATAACACTAGCCATACCCACTGCTTTTATTTATCTCTGGCAAGGACAGGTTAGGTATGCCTGTATAAGAATCTATCATGGTACTGAATCTCTAGACATCAGAAGAGAATGTAAAAAATCTACCTCACATTCTTTAGTGTATTTTTATTTTTAGTGTATCAGCTTGTAGGAAATCAAGTGAAATAGTATAATTTTAAAAGTAAAGTTGACGTTTAAAATGGTAGTTTTGGGCAAAAATTTGTTCACTTTTTAATAATAATAAACATTTTATTTGAGGTATATTTTGTGAAAAGTATGTTACCAAAAATAGAATTTTCATTTAGGAAAGAACTATGCACATTTGGCTTATTGATTCCTTTCTTTATTTCCATATTAGCCACAGTCCCCACCCTTAACCCCTACTAGTTTATTCACATCCAGTACTCCTAATGGGTCCCAGTTTCTCACTTTCTCCATTGAGCCCGTGCATTATTGTATGAATGAAATAAAAACAGGGAAGCCCAGAATTCCTTCTTTCAGAAGCCTCAAACGAGGGGTAAGTTTAATGATGGGTTGAAATGCATGATGGCCTATTGTGTGTGTAGTGTGGCTTTTAATACTCTCCACCCTCATTATAAGGCTCCGTTAAAAACACCACAGAATCAAGTAGAGCTGTCCCGAGTTAAATACAACTCCTCTTGGTAACATTTGAAATGCTCAACCCTAAAAGAAATGGTATTATAAAGAGGGTGTTGGGTACAATCATATTTTAGCTATTTTTTTCATTTATGTGAAATCATATGTCCACCATTGTCTTGTAATGTATTTACATTTTTAAGACTTTCAGTAATTTGTCACTGGAGTTACTCTTGTAATAATTTGTCAGTAATGATAACTACACCTGACAATTTAAAAATAATACTTTGTTGACAGTAAAATGTCATGCTTGATTTTAATTGCCCTTTTTACTTTTAGAAGCAGAAAACATAATTTTGAAAAGCTTAATAAAAAAACTAGGGTATGATGACATCTGTCATCTCAGCACTTGGCAAGTTGAGTCAAGAGGGTTACAAGTTCAAGACCACCTGGGGTGCAGGGAAATTAACTGTTTTTGAGACTGTCTCAAAATAAACTAAAGTTTAAACATAGGCATATTAAATATAAAGACTGCTTATAAAACATATCAGAAGGTACTTTGGAAATTTTAAAGCCTAGAAAAATACTTCGGTATTACTGAGTAATGTTTACATAGAATTTGCTTTCTTGAACCTTTTTTTAAAAAAACACCAAACAGTTTGTACCAGAATTTTCTCATTCTTTTCTTTTAAAAATTGGCTAGTTTGTGACATTTGCATACGTCAGAAAACTCAGCCAATGAAAATTTATATAGACTAGCAAAATGCAAATACAATATTGCTTCTTAGCAACAACTATACTGTACTACTGATAATTATTACTCTGTTGGTGAAACTAACCCCCTTTCCTATCCTCCCTCCCTTCTTTGTGGGAGTTGATCCCAGAGCTTTGTATATGCTGAACACTTGGTTCTACCACTGAACTCCCAGACCAGTAAAATTTGAGTTGACCTTTATTTATTTATTTATTTATTTATTTATTTATTTATTTATTTATTTATTTATTTATTTGTTGGTTGGTTGGTTGGTTGGTTGGTTGGTTTTGGGGCTTGAATTCTGGGCCAGGGTGCTGTCCCTGAGGTCTTCAGCTCAAGGCAAGCGCTCTACTCTTGAGCCACAGCACCACTTCCAGTTTTCTGGTGGTTAATTGGAGATGAGAATCACATGGACTTTCCTGCCCTGGCTGGCTTTGTACTATGATCCTCAGATCTCAGCTTCCTTAGTAGCTAGGATTACAGGCATGAGCTACT
Source organism: Dipodomys merriami (assembly GCF_024711535.1). Classification (NCBI taxonomy): domain Eukaryota; kingdom Metazoa; phylum Chordata; class Mammalia; order Rodentia; family Heteromyidae; genus Dipodomys; species Dipodomys merriami. Next base: position 19,687,054 of record NW_027206290.1, read on the forward strand.
GGTGCCTGGTATGACCCCTAATGTTTGAGTTTTAAGGTGTGTTCTTAATATTTCTAGCCTATAGTTTATTTTCATCTGTAAGATTTGCCTGACATTTGGAAAACCTAAATATGATAATCATAGATGAGAAATCAGTGTCTTATACTGTCAAAAGTCTGATTATGCTAGATATGGTAGTACACACCTATAATGCATGCCTATAGTCCCAGTACTTGGAGGTGAAAACTTGTTGGATCATGAGGTCCAGGCCAGCATGAGCTACATACAGAGTGAGATCCTGTCTCAATCCCCACCCCCCAATAAAAAAGAAGTCTAATCCTTAACAGTAATACATCAAAATTGGATTTTTCCCTCCCTTCTCTCTCTGTCTGTCTCTGTCTCTGTCTCTGTCTCTGTCTCTCTCTGTCTCTCTGTCTCTGTCTCTCTCTCTCTCTCTCTGCCTTTTATCTTTTTTTTTTATCCTTTTATCTTTTTTTTTTTCCCTTTCTTTTTTCCCTTTTATCCTTTCTTTAGCTTTTTCTGATCTCAAATTGCATTTTGGACATCTGTAGAACAAAGTATGTTTGCTTAGTCAAGATTATATTATTATCTACATTTCTGTTAAAACAATATAACAAACTTACCTGGAGTCAGTAGTGTAGAGTAACATTCTAGTATGTTACTAGAAGTTACAAAGGCTATGTCGCCTTTGTGACTTTTTCCCTTGGAAGTGTGAATTTGTGTGCATCTGCCTAACCTAATTCTGTATGACTACAGAATAGGCTAAAGAGTCCCTGTGGATGAATCTGCATTACTCTTCCCAGTATGCTAGTCATCACTTCCCATAGACCTTTAAAACTTGTTTGAAAGAAATCATACTCAGAATTTCTGTTGCCTGAGTTAGGGTAGAATGGGTAGAATTAATTCTTGTGTTGTTTCTCTGTGCCATAGATAGGAAGTGAGTATAATTCTATTAAAAAAAATAGTTTCGCTGGGCACCATTAGCTTATACCTGTAATCCTAGCTACTCCCGAGGCTAAAATCTGAGGATCACAGTTTGAAGCCAGTCCAGGTAGGGAAGTCTGTGACACTAATTTCTGGTTAGCCACCCAAAAGACAGTTAGCCACTAAAAAGACACAAGTAGAGCTGTGGCCTTGACCAAAAAGCTAAGGGACAGCAATCAGGCTTCACATTCAAGCCCTGGTACCAGTACCCCCACACCCTCCAAAACCAAAAAACTTCACACATTTAGAACTAGTTTAAATTTTATTCTATTTTTTAATTTTTATGGCACTGAACATTGTACCCAGAGCCTGCTACTTGGCTAGACGAGCACTTTACCGCATGAGCTACACCCCAAACTCAGTATCTTCATTCTTGTTGAACTTTGCAGGTAGAATTTTACAAATACAGTGAATTTTACAGTAATTAAAATTATTGGCTTGATCATTATTTTTTATATGTTGCTTTAATTTTAAATATTCACATATTTTTATAGGGTCCTAGTATTAGAAGGCTGAAATTTCCTCCTGGTTTTAGTATTAGTATCCTAGCAAAGAAGCAAGCAGCATGTTTGAGACACCACAGCTGGGGAGTGGGGAGTAGATGATGCACAAGAGGAAAGTGTGCTGTGTTGGATCATTGGCATTGAGATTTTATTGTTGTTTCAATTGCTATTTGGAATTTTACTAGATATCAAAACTAACCCAGGGATCTTTTTCTTTTGCTTAAGAATTTTATCAATACAGAAGAACTCAGAAAGAAGAAAGTAAACTTTAAACAAGTCAATTTATGTGTTTTTTTAACATGAATTTTTGTACCCATTAACTTTATAGAATAGGTCTTGAGGTTTCTTAAGGCTCGTGAGATATTCAGGAACTTGCTTCTGTATTTGTTAGACATTGTAGTGTCTACATTTCCCAGTATCAGTAAGGAGATGAGTATTGTCACATGAGAGCAATGTTTTTTGAGCTTGACTTTGGGGCCAGTGGATTTTTCTGAATGCTAATTTCTTTCTGTGAGTTTACAGTATAACCTTTAATGGATATTTGGGGAATATATCCATGCCTAATTTTAATACATAAACTAACATTTTTACCCTAAACTGCTACTTTTGGTTTTCATTAAATCATTCCTCTTTAAAGTAATAGATCTATCTAGTAATAGGAAGTACATATTTTGTGTCTTAAACTATTCATGACCTTATAGCCAGAGTTTTTTTTTGTGCCTGGTCTGGGGCTTGAACTCAAACTTGGGTAATGTCCATGAGCTTCTTTGGCTCAAGGCTAGTCCTCTACCTACCACTTGAGCTACAGCTCCACTTCTGGCTTTTTAGGTAGTTTAGTGGAGATAATAGTCTCACAGATTTTCCTGCCCAGCTGGCTTTGAACCTGAATCCTCAGGTCTCAATCTCCTGAGTAGCTAGGATTACAGGCATGAGCCACCAATGCCTGGCTTCCAGAGTATTTTTTAAAAAAATATATATGTATTTAAAATATATTACTGATTTCCTTTTTAGTTCTTTTGCATTTATTAATATTCAGTGATTATGTGAAATTTTATAGTCTATAAAAAATAAGAGTACAGTATTTTTGTATTGAATATGTTTTACTTAAAAAATACGCAGTACATTTCAAATATTTTTACAAAGAACTGAAATTTTCAGTGAATTATAAGATGATAGTTCATTGGTAGTAAAACTATATTAGCTAAAATGGAAATTTTTTTTTCAGTTGTAATTATTTTAGAAATATATATCTTAGATATATTAGGAATATATTACAGAAATTATTAAAAATGCAGCACTGGAAAGAAAACGTGAAAATTATCATAAGAGATAAATCAAATACTTTATTTCTTGTCCTATATATAAATTTAATAGCATTTAAAGAATACTCTGAATATCTTACCTTAAACCTTTCATTTTCTCACTGTTAATTTCATTATAGCAAAATAAATTGTTTTTTATTCTTAAAACTACTGATAGTCTAAAGAATGTTAAAACTTAGTTTGGAAAGATAATGCATAGCAAATATCATCTTATTTTCATAACCATTAATATATATGGCCAACTCATCAGAGATAAGGGGTAGATATTTTTACCAGATATTTATTAAATTTCTTTCAAAATTTTATATGAAATTCTTCCTTATGTTTCTCTACTATTTTTCTTAAACATTATTACTTAGAAAACAGGGACTAAATGTAAAAAAGAATTTTTATTGTGATACTGGGAATTGAACCCAGGACTTTGTGCATGCCAGGCAATCAGTCCACTTCTGACATTCATCTCTAGCCTGAGAAATGAAAAATTTAAGGGCTACTAGTCAAATGTGTGAATGTGAAGATTAATCTTGTAAAGCATGCTTCATATGATGTAATCTCTGTGTGTGTGTGTGTATGAGTGCGTGTGTATGTGTGTTATTCTATTAAGTCCATTGTTCTCTTCAGATTGTTATTTCATATTTCAGAATAAATTTTATTTGCTAAAAGTTTTCGGTGTTTTTTGATGCACATTGTTTTCAGAATAAAAGCTAAAAAATAGAAACTATTTTTAAAGCTAAATTTAACCTATATGTTATATTTGTGTCTGTTGGGAGGTATGTGTAGGGAATTTAATTCTGGGTAACTTTTTTTATTTTTGTCAGTTGTGGGGCTTGAACTCTGGGCCTGGATGCTGTCCCTTAGCTATTCACTTGAGCCACAGTACCACTTCCAGTTTTCTGGTGGCTAATTGGAGATAAAAGTCTCATGGCCTTTCCTGCCCCGGCTGGCTTTAAACCGTGATCCTCAGATTACAGCCTCCTGAGTAGTATTACAGGTGTGAGCCACCAGTACCTGGCTAATTTACTTATTTTGATAATGAATTTTTTTTTTTTTTTTTTGTCGGCCGTGGGGCTTGAACTCTGGGCCTGGGCGCTGTCCCTCAGCTCTTCAGCTCAAGGCCAGCGCTCTACCACTTGAGCTACAGCGCCACTTCCGGTTTTCTGGTGGTTTATTGGAGATAGGAGTCTCACGGTCTCTCCTGCCCGGGCTGGCCTTGAACCGCGATCCTCAGATCTCAGCCCAGCGCCCGGCTTTTGATAATGAATTTTTAATGTGGCTATCACTAAAAAAAAAACTAAAAAAAAGCTAAAAAATGATACACTTGGATTCCTGTGATATATTTATATATTTGTGTTTTGGAATATGAAAATTCAGATGATAATATTTTCTTTAATTGTTGGGAAGGCCACTCAGTTTTTCACCTAAGATTTTCTTTTTAAATAGTTAATTACTAAATCTTTTACATTCAATTTTTCAAATGCTGGTACTTTTTGAAAATTTTGAAAAGAACAAGTAAAACTTACTTATATGAAAATTGTCTGACAGCATTTCACTCTTAAAACATGTATGTTTCTTCTCTTATATTAGAGAGAAACTATATTAATAGATTCCAAATTGTGGTAGAATTCTATAAAATACCATGAAAACAGGAATTTTGCATCATTGATATAATGATTATTTTTGAGTTTTAATTCAACTTAGAAAATATCTGCCCATTATCATCAGTGTGTGCTGCTTTTTCTTTTTTGCAAGTAATTTGCTTTTCCAAAATGTGCTTAAAATTGTTTTTTTTTCTAGCATAATTGTTTGGATTGCAAAATTTACATGATTTACATGATTTATTTTAATATTTTAAGAATATAGGTTATTGCATCTCCTGGATTACAGTTTCATGCGAATAATTTACCATTTCTTTCTGTTTTCCATTGAACTATTCAGTGGTCGGTGAAGATGGTAAGCCTTGTGTGCTGATCTATATACTATGCCAACATTAAAAAAAAATCTCTAAACATTGTTTTAATTCAAAACAGTGGTGAAGTACATCCCACATTTTCACCTTGTTTGTGTGTGTGTGTGTGTTTTAATATTTATTACAATATTATTACAAGTACCTCTAATGTCAAAGATTAGAAAATGTGGTTAACTGTCATTAACCCTTTAAATTCTTAAATGTTCTTGATTGGAGTCCTTGTCATGCTATACACCAGAATAAATGAAGCAGTATTTTTAAAGTTACATGGTAGAGCAAGAGTTCATGTTATGCAGAAAGAAAACTTAGAAACTAATTTACTCAGCTCTCAGCACCCTGTCTAATGATGATATAAATTTGATTTGTAGCTTATTACAAGATTACTAGTATTCTTCAAAAGAGTTAGAAAAAGGTTTCCTAAATTTCATTTATGGAGTCATTGCTCTACAACTGAACGGGAACAGAAACAAATAATGCAGAGAGAGAGAGAGAGAGAGAGAGAGAGAGAGAGAGAGAGAGAGAGAGAGAGAGAGAGAGAGAGAGAGAGAGAGAGAGAGAGAGAGAGAGAGAGAGAGAGTGTGTGTGTGTGTGTGTTGTTCCTCTCGTTATTTCAGATTGATGGGCCTACTTTATGAAGAACTAATTCCAAAGTTATTGATTGCATAAGAACAGAGACTTACAGACACTTACAATTGAGCCTTTTATAAAATCCTTTATACTAAGAGACTGTTGAATGCCTGGGAGGGCTTCTTTATACCCATAGGAAATGCAGTGATTTAGTGCTTGTTTCCTGTGTAAGAGTAGGTTGTAATGTTGAACTGGGGTATGAGATCTCTACTGCAGTAAAGTTGATAACAGTGTTTGGTTAGAGATAAGCAGAAATGTGATTTATTCATGGCTAGTTCTGAAAAAATACTGCATTTCTGAAAAAAAAAGCTTACATTGAAATTATTTCATCATTTCATAAAATATTTTTCAAGGTTTTCAGAAATATTTTTACAAATATGAATTAAGGCCTGGGTGCTGGTGGCTCATTCTAGCAACTCTAGCAACTCTGAGAACTGTGGTTCCAAGTCAGCCCAGGCAGGAAAGTCTGTGAGACTCTTATCTCCAGTTAGCCACCAAAAGCCAGAAGTGGAGCTGTGGCTCAAGTGGTAGAATGCTAGCCTTGAGCAGAAAAACTCAGAGGCAGCACCTAGGCCCTGAGTTCAAGCTCTAGGACCAGCACACAGTCAAAAAAGTTTATCTTTGACACATACATAATAACTTAAGAAACAAATTTTAGCATTCCTTTGTTTATGTAGATTGATTGGTATTATTTCTGGTAACTCTAGACAAACCAAACCACTTAGACAGGTGCTCTGCTTTTTGCCAGGAAGCGTGTTGATTGTTTCATGGTATATAAGCTGCTAGGGAAAAGAGTCTAAGGATTCTGTTACTAATTAAATTTTGCATTTGTCATGCGTTTTCTAAAAGTGAGGTTTTCCTTTTTAAAAAGTAGTAAATAAAAATAGCTTATAAATAGTGAAATACAGCCATTATAGGCCTAAGTATCCCAAAGAGCAAAGATGCATTTCAGTTTGGAAGTTTATTTCAGCAATGCCTTAAAAATTCTTAAAAGAATAATTTTGAAAAGGAAAGAAATATATCAATTTTTGGAATATATTCAATATTGCAAATATTGATTCTGTTATAATTTCTAGTAGCTAAGTGCAAATAACTGAAATAATATTGAACAGGAAAAAGAGAGCTGGGTATGGTAATTCAGCATTTGGGAAGTTAAAATAGGAGGTTCTCAAGTTCAAAGCAACGCCTACACTACATATCAGACCCTGTTCCAAGAAAAGAGGAAAAGACATTTGTATAAAAGTTTTACTCTAAATACTGACATTTATTTCTTAAATTATGTGATTTTTTTTTGTTTATAAAAATATTTTAAAAATTCATTGGTCAAGAATAACTTCTTGAGCCAGGCAATGGTGGCTCATACCTATAATTCTAGCTACTCAAAAGGCTGAGATCTGAAGCTTGCAGTTTGAGACTAATATTGGCAGGAAAGTCCATGAAATCCTTGTCTCCAATGAAACACTTTCCCTACCTCCTAACTCCCCCCTCCTCCCCCCAAACTGAAGTGGTAGAGTGCTAGCCTTCAGTAAAGAGGATCAGGGGTATCACCTAGGCCCAGAATTCAAGCCCTAGGACTGGCAGAAATAAAAACAAAAAACAAAAAACAAAAAACAAAACTTACTGAAGGATTGGGCATGGTGGTGCATGCTTATAGTCAATTTGAAGAGCTGAGGCAGGAGCATTGCAAGTTCTAAGCCAGCCTGAGCTAAATACTGAGATCCTGTTTCAAAAGAAAAGAAAAACATGAAGAGGTAGTGGTGGTAAACAGAATATAATTAATAGTGGAGCTGGGTGTTGGTAGCTCATGTTTGTAATCTTAGCTACTCATGAGGCTGAGATCTAAGGATCGTGATTCAAAGCCAGCCTGGGTAGGAAAGTCTATGAGACTCTTATCTCCAATTAATCACCAGAAAACTGCAAGTGGTACTGTGGCTCAGTTTCTACATAGAGCCCTAACCTTAAGCAAAAGAACTCAGATTGCACCGAGGCCCTGAGTTCAATCCCTATGATGATGAAAAAAGTGCATATAATACTATTCTATGGAATTTATATATATATATATATATATATATATATATATAATATCTGTGGAATTATTACAATGGAAACCCCTTTATACTATTAATTAGTATGTTAATAAGAAGGAAAGGAGAAAGATGGATTAGATCCTTCCTATTTTTTCTTTCAGGAGCAGCTGAGAGATGTTACTTGATTTTACATATGGAAAATTGCAATAATACTCCATGTGTGAATGCAATTTTTCCTCAGTAGATTGTCTTACCTCTTGTTTTTTAATGATTAAAATTTAGTTTTGATTCTAAAGAATGATTTAATAAATATAATCACTTAAAAGACTATATAGTATTGAAGCTCATTTCATGAGTTGTCTTGTGAGGTAAGTTGTTTACCAAGCTCATTGTACAGGTGCTTCTTGTTTTTAGTTTGAATGTTTATAGTATTTTAAGTATGGCAGTGAAACATATGTAAGCATATATGTAAAATAATAACTTGAATAGATGAGAAATGTTACATGTTTCCATGTTGTTGTTGTTACTGTAAGAAGATTCATATGTATTCATTTGAACTATGCCAAGAAAGTAATGTGACACTTGTGATTACCAGTTACATGTATTTGGTGATTTTTTTTTTCTTTTCATGGTTTAAAAAGTAACTGAAATGTGAGCTTTCCAGTATAATTGTTTTCATTAATTCACATATCTATGCAGTTTCTCTTTAAAAATTCTTGAAACTAAAACTTAGAATTTTGGTATATTTCCCATTTTGTAACAGGTACATTTTAAAAATAAAATTTTCTAAAAGTTTATTTAATAATGATTTAGATTTTCTTTTCAGGGTCCAGCACTAGAAGATTTCAGTCATCTTCCACCAGAACAGAGGCGTAAAAAGTTACAGCAGCGCATCGATGAACTGAACAGAGAACTACAGAAAGAATCAGACCAAAAGTAGTGTCCCTTTAAGTCCTACAACTATCCTATCTCTCAAGCTTTTTTGGGGGGGGGTCCAGATGTGGGGCCTGAACTCTGGGCCTGGGCACTGTCCCTCAGCTCTTCAGCTCAGGGCTAGTGCTCTACCACTTGAGCCACAGCACCACTTCCGGCTTTTTTCTTTTTGCTTATGTGGTGCTAAGGAATCGAACCCAGGGCCTCAGGCATGCAAGGCAAGTGCTCTTCCACTGAGCCACCTTCCCAGCCCTCTCTCAAGCTTTGAATGATGTGTTCAAATGTGTATGGAAGCTGGGCATTGTGACTCACACCTGTAATCCTAGCTACTCAGGATACTGAGATCTGAGGATTGTGGTTTGAAGCCAGCCTGGGCAGAAAAGTCCATGAGACTCTTTTTTTTTTTTTTTTACCGGTCGTGGACCTGAACTCTGGGCCTAGGCGCTGTCTCTCAGCCCTTCAGCTCAAGGCAAGCACTCTACCACTTGAGCCACAGCGCCACTTCTGGCTTTTTCTGTTTATGTGGTGCTGAGGAATCAAACCCAGGGCCTCATGCATGCAAGGCAAGCACTCTACCACTGAGCTACCTTCCCAGCCCTCCATGAGACTCTTTATCTCTTAATTAACTACTTAGAAAAAGCCAGAAGTAGTGCTGTGGCTCAAGTGGTAGAGCAATAGCCTTGAGCAAAACAAGTTTAGGGACAGTGCCCAAGCATTGTGTTCAAACCCCAGACAGTCACACACAAAAATAATGTGTGTGGGGTTTCAGATTCATATATGTTGGGCTGTGGATATAGCTTAGTGGTAGATAGAGTGCTTATTTGGCATCCACAAGTTGTGTGTGGAGGAATGGGGGGTTCCATCTCCAGCACTGCATGCCCCCAAAGATAGAAATCGCAATGCAAATACTTTGTTAGAAAAATATGCTCTGGGTTGGGAAGGTGGCTCAGTGATAGAGTGCTTGCCTTGCACGCATGAGGCCCTGGGTTCAATTCCTCAGTACCACATAAACAGAAAAAGCTAGAAGTGGTGCTGTGGCTCAAGTGGTAGAGCACTAGCCTTGAGCTGAAGAGCTGAGGGATAGTGCCCAGACCTGACCGACAAAAAAAAAAAAAAAAAGAAAAGAAAAGAAAAATATGCTCCTAGATTGCAAATTTTGTGATTATGATGTTTTAGCTAAAAACAAAACATTTGAGAATTTCTTTGATGCAGATTTTTTGTTGCTATGAATGTGTTTTTGCTTTCCACAAATTTTTAATATAGCTGGTGATTTATTATATAGTTTTACCAACACTATCTTATAGTTTTATAAACATTAGTTTTAGAGTACAAGTTGAGTTCAGTAGTAACCTGAAGGTCCATTTAGTTTGCTGCAAAATGTTGCTTGATTACTTAGATCTTTATTTGTTTAAATTTTTGTTATGTTTGCAACGATTTACTATGTATATTTTCACAGAAGATAGAATTGAGGCTTAAACTCTAGCATGAAAAATTAAAGTTTTGTTTTTGTGCCAGAACTGATGCTTGAACTTTGAACCTCTCACTGTCATTCAGATTTTTGTTCATAGCTGGTACTCTACTATTTGAGCCACACCTCCACTTGTAGCTTTTTGCTGGTTAATTGGAAATCAGAGTCTTGAGGATTTGTCTACTTGGGCTGTTTTTAGAACCTTGATTCTCAGATCTCAGTCTCCTGAGTTGCTGCTAGATTATAGGTACAAGCCATAGATGTCCAGCTTGAGAAATTAAAGCTTTGATATTAAGAATCATGTATCTTATTGGGCATGATATTGCATTCCTATAATCTTAACACTTGAGAAGCTGAGGCTAGAGGGTCTAAACCTTTCGGCTGGTTTGGGCTATAAAGGAAGACGCTGGATCAAAACAAGTAAAACTACCAAATAATAACAAAAGAAGTGTGTGTCAGGCAGGTGCCTGTGGCTTGCCCTGTGATCCTCACTAGCCAAGAGGCTGAGAAATTAAGGATCATGGTTTGAAACCAGCCCCAACAGAAAAGTCCATTTGATTCTATCTCTTAAAAGCTGAATTGGAAGTGTGACTCAGGTGGTAGAACACTAGCAGTGAGTGAAAAAGCCAAGTGAGAGTGCAAGGCGCTGAGTTGAGACACTGGTATTGCCAGCCCCCTCCCGCCCATAAAAAATATATATGGGATATTCAATTATGAATGAGATTACATTACAGCTCATTCTCATCTGCAATAGTTATAGTCTGTAAAATCACCATAAACACGGAATTACTGAATACTGAAACATTGTTCCAGGAATGAATGCAGAGTCAGGCTTGAGGTGGCCACTAGCTCAACATTTTTGTTTTGTTTTTGTTTTTGTTTTTGTTTTTTTTGTTGATTGTGGAGCTTGAACTCTGGGCCTGGGCACTGTTCTGAGCTCTTCAGCTCAAGGCTAGTGCTCTACCACTTGAGCCATACCACCGACTTCCAGCTTTTTCTGTGTATGTGGTGCTGAGGAATCTAACCCAGGGCCTCATGTATGCAAGGCAAGCACTCTACCATTGAGCCCCTAGCATTCCCAGCCCCTAGCTCAACATTTTTTATCAACAGATATATAACCTTATTTCATGTATGTTTCTATTTAAAGACACCCTGTTTAATATTTTAAACTGTGCCAATGGCATTATAATTATGCCTCAACAAGGCTTATGTAACCCATGATTTCTCTGTAAAGGAATTATAGACGTGCTTAGGAGCGTGGGATAGCACTTGAGTACCATGTATATAGGTCATCGTCAATACCAAGATCACCAGCAGAAAGCACCAAAAACATGACAATAAGTTGCAAATAGGATACTTATTCAGAATATGAGTACCAGAATTAGAAGGCAGAGTGTTTTTTGTTTGCCTGACTTCTTCTGGATACTCTAGTATACCTCTTGTGACTTGAATTTTTTTCTTTGTGTCCATGAGTTACCAGGAAAGCATTTTGGTTTTGTTTTGTTTTGTTTTTGCTGCTGTCCCTGAACTTTTGTGCTCAAACGAATACTCTTTATCATGTAAGTCACAGCTCCACTTCTGGGTTTTTTTGGTGCTTAATTGGGGTAAGAGTCTCATGGACTTTCCTGCCCAGGCTAGCTTTGAACCAGATCCTCAGATTTCAGCTCTGAGTGGCTAGGATAGCAGGCATGAGTAACCAGCACCCAGACAGGAAATGGCTTTGAATACCAGTTCTGGAGTTAGCAGATTTTAGTAGGTAAATTTCCAAACATGAATCTGCCAATAAGGAAGGGCGTCTATGTTAATTTAAATGATTTTTGGATGGTACAGCATTTCTCAATAGAGCCATATATAAAAAATAAATTATAGTTTGGTTTAATATTTGGTGCTTACCATAGATATTACAATCCATGCTAGGGCTATATTTTTTTTTTAAATTGAAGGCTTATTCCCAGATCCTAAGCATTTTACATTCTAATTAGGGAAGACAAGACTGAGGATGACTTAATTTTTATATAAGCTGGATTGTGGTAGCTGCTAGTAGAGAAAGAAGTAAATTAGGAAAGTCTATAGGCTGTCAGCTGCCAGTGGCTTAAGCCTATAATTTTAGCTACTCAAGGAGGATGAGGTCTGAAGATTCAGGTTCAAAGCAAGCAGGTCAGACAAATCTGAGAGACTCCTATCTCAAATTAACCAGCAAAAAGCTGGAGTGGAGGTGTGGTTCCAGTAGTAGAGCTTTAGCCTTGAGAGAAAAAGCTAAAGAGAGTTCCAAGCCTTGAGTTCAATCCTTAGTACCAATACAGAAACAAAAGAAAACAACTAGAGGAAAGAATAAGGAATTTTTCCTGAGATAATTGGGGAAGACTTTATGGGGGAGAGACAAAGGGAAGAAGGAGAACTATGGTTTAGGAAATGAATGTTTATTGAGGGATTATTATGTGCCAGGTAGTCAGCTAAACATTTTACATGGAGTATATCATTTGAACTTCTTAAAATAGTCTTCTGAGGATTTTCTTCTTTCTGAGGTGGGGAGCCTTTTTTTTTTTCCTGCCAAGGGGGTCATATGTATAATATGTATATGTATAATATTATCCTCAGACCACACAAAATAATCAATACAGTCAGATGGGCTGTGAGCAGTTGACTATGAGCATAAGAGAATCATATGTGTCTGTGCCGTCACATCTGAAAAGATTCCAAGGCCTTATGTGTCCTATGGGCTAGGTGTCCACCCCTGTATGAAGAAAGTATATATACTTTGTCTAAGTTTAGATAGCTTGCAACATTTAGTTAGCTTCTAGGCACTGGCCAGTTTGTGTCTTCAGATCATTAGAATTGGACCTTGATAGGAAAATGGGATTTTTGTCAGACAAAAAAGTGAAGGGGAGGGAGAAGACCATAGGAAAGACAAGAACAAAGGCATAAATGTGTTCTTGCCATGACCTGGAATTATCTCTGATCTAGGGAGACTTAACTGGAAGTTGTGTAGAGTATAATGATAGGATGTGGGTGGAAAGGTATAGGATGAGTAAAGAAACAAATGCTTTTCTGTGGAGTTCTGTTGGTGTTGAGGAATTGCCAACACTTGTTGAGAAGCCATGTTCTAAAGAAAGGTAATTTAAAGTTGTATGAAGACATCATAGAAGAAGGTGATTTGAGGCAGGGAACTAGTTAGGGGACTTTAGAGATACCGGGTCCTAAATTAAGAATGGCCATGGTTTTAAAAGGAGGGAATTATACAAGTGTCATTTCAAAGCCAGTGTAGGACTCCTTTTTTGAAATTTTTATGTTATTTATGTGGTACCAAGGAATTAGATGAAGGGCCTTATGCATATTAGGCAAGCACTCTACCACTAAGCCACGTTCCCAGCCTAGGACCTTTCTGTTTATTAACAATACTCAAATACTTGCTAAGCTGCTTGAACCACACCTTCATTCTTTTTGGTATAGTTTTTTTTTTTTTTTTTTGGACAAATTTATGTTTTTGCCTGGGGCTGGCCTCAAACTATAATCTAACTTATGCCTTCCAGTGTCTAGGACCACAAGTACATACCAATATAGCTAGCCATCTGGCTTATGTGTTGAGATGGGAGACTTGCTAACCCTTTAGCTGGGCTGGCCTTGAGCCTCTTAGTTCTCCTGAGTTCTGACTTCTGGGTTGCTGGGATTACAGTACAGGCCTTCTCTCCTACCCCCAGCAGTAGTTTGTAAATTTTTTGTTGTTGTTGTTGTGGGGCTTGAACTCTGGGCCTGGGTACTGCCCTGCAGTTCTTCAGCTCAAGGCTAGTGCTCTACCACTTGAGCCACAGCACCACTTCAGTTTTCCTGAGTGGTTTATTGGAGATAAGAGTCTCAGTGGCTCAGTGGTAGAGTGCTTGCCTTGCATGTATGAGGTCCTGGGTTCGATTCCTCAGCACCACATAAGTAAAAAGAAAAAAAGCCGGAAGTGGCGCTGTGGCTCAAGTGATAGAGTGCTAGCCCTGAGCTGAAGAGCTGAGGGACAGCCCCAGGCCCAGAGTTCAGGCCCCATGACCGGACTCCCCTCCCTCTCCCCGCCACCCCCCCCCAAAAAAAAAAAGTCTCATGAACTTTCCTGCCTATGCGGCTGGCTTTGAACTGCAATCCTCAGATAGTCATGAGTCACCAGTACCCTGTAGTAGTTTGTAATTTTTATGACTGGATGTCCAAAAAAAGAAAAATGGAGGAAGGTTTTTATTTATTTTTATTTTTTGTTTTGTGCCATATAGCACAGGAGAATAGCTATAACATTAAGAGAAAATAATAAAAATTGGGGACAAGAATGATGATTTTATTGATTTTTGAAATATGTGAAAAGTACATTGGAAGTATACAGTTGAGTTTGGAAGTATGCATCTTGAACTTAGGAGAGAAAGAGGGTTAGAGATATGCATTTGTGAATCATCTGAAGTTCGGTGGTATTAAAACTAAAGAAACCATTAAATGAGGAGTGTAGGATGAGATTGAGAAGAAACTTCTGTCATTTTATGTAATAGACATTTAAAATTTTAACAAAGAAGGAGAAGGAGCCAGTGAGGGAACATGAAAAAGCAAAAATGAGGAGGAGGAAAGGAAAAAAGTAACATCCAGATCAAAAAGGAAGAGAGTATTAGTACCACCCATGGGCGGGGGGGTCAGATGCTTGAGTAAGGGAGCACCCGTTGGACATTGGTTAGGAAAGAGATGGGCGATAGGAATTGGCAACAGAGCGAGATTTCAAGTGAGGGGCAGATTTTAAAGATGGCATTCCTATTTCTAGCATGGATGTGGGAGGACAGTGATGCTGTATCACCTGAGATAAGGAACACTGGTGCAATAGTGTAGCTGGATCCGCATAGAATGAGTTTTGCTTTAGAATCAGACCTGGTGGCACATGTCTGTAATCCTAGCATTTGGGCCAAGGCAGGAGACTGGAGAGTTGAAGGCCATCCTAGGCTTTATAAAATGTTCCTGCCTTAAAACAAAATAATAAACAGTAATGGGTAATGAAATAAACAGTAATGAGTTTAAGAATATGAGGAATACTTTAGTATATGTTCATTATTAAATGTATATGTCATTTAATGTATATATGAATAAGATTTGTAACAAGACATAAGAAAATCTATTCTCTTTGTCATTACAAGTATTTTAAAGGATCATTTTCTTATTTGATGTACAACTTTAAGCAAATTATCTGGGTAATCAAGTAACATTTGACTAAACTTAAAAGATGCCATTACTTAAAATTAAGCTGCACTTGAGTTTATGAAGACGAATGAAATTCTTATCTACATACGAAGTGAATATTTAATGCTGTGGGTTCCCCCCCCCCTACTTTTCAGAGAGGCGCTCAATAAAATGAAAGATGTGTATGAGAAAAACCCACAGATGGGGGATCCAGGGAGTCTGCAGCCTAAGTTAGCTGAGACCATGAATAACATTGATCGCCTACGGATGGAAATCCATAAGAATGAGGTAGATTCTCTGACTCACCAGTTCTCTAATATATTATTTTTATAAGCTTCTTTGTGATCTATTGGATTTTTCTAGAATTATGTTTAAATTTAGGACATGATTAAAATATCATTTTGGTAAATGTTGAATTAATCCTTCATTGAAGTTTTTAAAAATTTTTTTGTGCCTATTCTAGGACTTTGAACTCAGGGCTTGGGTACTGTCCCTGAGGTTTTTTTTTTTTTTTAAACTTTAATTGTTATCATAAATGTGATATGCAGAGGGGTTATAGTTCTATAAGTTAGGTAATGAGTACATTTCTTTTTGGACATTGTCATCTCTTCCTCTGGCTCTCTCCCAGTTTTTCCCTTCCGTCACTACCCACAAGTTATATAGTTCATTTTCAACTATGATAAAATCAGCTATAAAATTGATCATTGACCAAATTGGAAGAAGTTCTCCTCTTTAAGAATCATATATGCTGGGTACCAGTGGCTTTGTGCCTGTAATCGTAGCTACTCAGGAAGCTGGGATCTGAGGATCATGGTTCAAAGCCAGTCTGGGCAGGAACGTATGTGAGACTCTTATCTCCAATTAACTACAGAAAATTGAAGTGGTGCTGTGGCTCAAGTGGTAGAGTGCTTGCCTTGAGCTTAAGAGCTCAGGGACAGCACCTAGGCCCAGAGTTCAAGCCCACGACTGATTAAAAACAAAAAAGAATCATATATATATATATATATATATATATGTTTAAACCTCAAAGCACATTTTAAATTTAGAGTATCTTATGAGATTTTGAACATATTATTGAGCTTGTTTACTTTTTTCCTAAGGCTTGGCTTTCTGAAGTTGAAGGCAAAACAGGTGGAAGAGGAGACAGAAGACACAGCAGTGACATAAATCATCTTGTAACACAAGGACGAGAAAGGTCTTTCTTTGGCTTGTATTAAATTATTTTTTTTCCAACCTTTTCATGTTCTTTTGTCTTAAAGTTCATGTAGTCCTTTTTCTTCCTTCCTAATAAGGTTGGCATTGTAGAACTTCAAATCTTTTAGACCTAAGTAATTTTCTGTTCCTTTAATAATAGTTTCAGGTGAAGTATGAAATTACTATCGTGCTGTTGAATTCTGGTTTATCATGCATCTGCAAACAGCTAGGAACCTAGAAGATTTTTGGAACTACAATCTAAGGGCATAGGAGGAGTCTCAGGTGTGGGAAGACTAAGGTGGAGTTGGGTATTTTTTACTGGAGAAAAATCAGGTTGCTCAAGATTTGGTAAAGAATAAAAAGGGTGGGAAAGGGCAAGTTCCCTACTCAACTTGACATTTTGCCCTTTCTACATTTTTATTAGCACTTGTGACATTTCTTCCTTGTATAATATACATATGTACATATATACATACATTTTTTCCCCATAATTAAAAACCTATAAGTTAGATTTTACCTTAGAGGAGAATTTGAGAGGTCTAGTATCAGAACTTGGTATAATTTGACCAATTTGGTTGTAATATTTCTCTAATCTGAGCTTTCTAGAATATAAAAATGGAAGTTAAAATACCCATTTTTCACTGGGTGCTGGTGGCCCATGCCAATAACCCTAGCTACTCAGGAGGCTGAGATCTGAGGATCACGGTTTCAAAGTCAGCCCAGGCAGGAAATTCCTTGAGACTTTTAGTTCCAATAAACCACCATAAAATTGGAAGTGGCACTGTGGCTCAAGTGGTAGAGCACTAGCCTTCAGCTGAAGATCTGAGGGAGACCTCCCAGGCCCAGAGTTCAAGCCCTATAACCAACAAAAACAAAACAAAACCATTTTTCAGGATTGCTAGTAAGTCATAAAAGAAATAATATGTAAAGCATCTAGAAATAAAATACTTGATAACTTGATAAATTCTTCTCAAGTATTATTTCCACCCTCTCCTCTTTATCTGTCCTGTCACTTTGGAGTTCCTGTCTTTAGTACCTCAAAAGAGATGTACTATAACTGGGTTTTGTTACTGGAAAAAACCAAGATTAAAAATACCTCATTTGGCATGTATTGTTTAAGAACATGTCTTTCAGACTTGCTGAAAGTGCTATAAGATCTAATCCTATAAATTTTTCTTTTCTTTTTTTTTTTTGGGGGGGGGGGTGCCAGTCCTGAGGTTTGAACTCAGGGCCTGGGCACTGTCCTTGAGCTTCCTTTGCTCACTCTACCACTTGAGTCACAGCTCCACTTGCAAGTTCTGTTACTAAAATCTCTTCAGCTATTTTGATATATTAACAAAAAAAATTGCACTATTTTTTCTTTTATATATATATGTATATATATATATATATATTTTTTTTTTTTTTTTTGATAATGTGTTACCTGTTTTCTTCTAATTGTTAGTACTTGTTGGTTTCTAACTTCTCTGTCATGGTGATAAATTGGAAATTGACTTTATTAGGAGTCTTTCTGTTTTGCATAACAGAATGAATACTTGTATTAACTTAAAGTAAAAATGGGTTTCATTGGTTGACTTAAAGAATATCCCAGATTATATCCTCTGGACTCATTTTTTTTCTGTCTCTCAGTTATACCTTTTACTCTGTTGATTTCATTTTAAATCTTCTATCAGGTGATTTTTTTCCCCCAAAGCTCCAGGTTCAAAGAAAAAAGGGAATGAGCTTTCTTCCAGCCCAGCCAGTGGTCTCTGTACATTTTTTTTATTTGATTAGGTTGCAGGACTACTGGTTAACTACCATCATGAAAGTACTGTGTTCTTAGCCCTTCAGAGTCCACAGTAGAAACAACTTAAACAGCAACCAAACATAGGTCTGGGTGGGTTCCCTCCAGAATATTAGGGCTCTTTTGCCAAAAGAGGAAGGCAGTGAATTTAGGATGATGCAGTGGGAAATGTGTCTACTACAATTTTTTATTTTTTATTTTTATTTATTTTTAATTTAATTTTATTGTCAAGGTGATGTTACAGTTACATATATATGTAGTACATTTCTTGTTGAACTACAATTTTTTATTTTAACTTTAGACCCAGTGTTAATGAGATGTGTTTGTTATGTGTCTAGAACCCTAATTAAAAAATATTACAGGAAATTCAGTAAAAAAGAATTTTGTGTTAGAAATAATTTATCTTGTCACTGTTTAAGAAAATAGTGCTTAATAATAGAACTATGTCATTGATACAAAATTTCTGAATTGATCCTGAAGAGATCAGCTTATAAATAATAACATGAAGAGTTCTCTCATTAATGATACTTGATTGGGGATAATTTTATGTTTTTAGTCCTGAGGGAAGTTACACTGATGATGGAAACCAAGAAGTCCGTGGGCCACCTCAACAGCATGGTCACCACAATGAGTTTGATGATGAATTTGAGGATGATGATCCCTTGCCTGCTATCGGTCATTGCAAAGCGATCTACCCTTTTGATGGTACATTCTTAATGTATTCTGTTTGATAAAATTGGTGCCTTAAAGTCTAACTGTACTGTCATTTACTTTAGTGTTGTTAGCTAAATAGTACATTGTCAGAAAATTATAGTCCCAATTCATTAGTTGTATACTTTTATTTTCACTATATTATAAATATAGATGATTTTTCACCCATACCTGGAATTGAAAGAAAATTACCTATTATAATCATTCTAAGACAGATTACACCTAGTGGTGTTGGTTGATTCAGAATTCCCCTCTCCCTGTCTCAGTGTTAACAAACCAAATGTCATTGTATCCCAACTCTACAGGCTACCTTTTTAGATGAGAGTAAGAAAGTGAGTCATTTCTACACAGTCTCTTTTATGATGAGGGCTATGGCCCTCTGCTTCAGATTTTTGTTAACCTTTCTTCTTGTGTACTCTGAAAAATCCCTGTCCTCAGCAGAAGAACAGAGTGACGCTTTCATGAATAAGTTGTTATAAAATGGTACAGGATTTGTCTTTCTCTAGCTATCCACTGATTTTTAAATTGAGTAAAGTCTTTAGTCACTCATCTAGAAAGTAGGAAAATAACTTACGTTAAATGGAGAGTCAGTATAAAAATTGTACTCCTAACCCTGTTAGGGTAAGAGAAAAACGGATCTGAGACTGAAGAGGTCTTGAGAGGAGTTTGTTCTTTGTGACTGTTCTGCTATCATCACTAGAGTCTAATTTGTTCTCTCTTTAAGCATATATTTTCTGTTTTTCCCCACCTTCTCACTGTCTTATTACTATTTCACTGATTCGTATTTAGTAAATTTTTTAGGTAGGAGCACCACTCAGAATAGTATACTTAGAATAGTAAAATAAGTAGAATAAAAATAATAGAATAGTAAAATAAGAGTCAGATTACTCTTAGTGTGGCTCACTTTCTTTATCTGGGTTGATGTTCATCCAGCCTCAGGCTCACTATGTCATTCAGATGAGATTGTGTATGAAAGTGTTGGCAAACTACAAAGCATGTGTTACTAATGGCAGTCAGTAGATTCTTAGTCCCAGGTATGTTGAGATCCACTAGGATTTTCATATTATTTTGTATGTTGTCTTTATAACGTCTAGCAAATACTGTTGTGCTTCAGTCACACTTATGTCATGAAAACTGTCATCCTAGGACACAATGAAGGTACTCTGGCAATGAAAGAAGGTGAGGTTCTGTACATTATTGAAGAAGACAAAGGTGATGGATGGACAAGAGCCCGCAGACAGAACGGTGAAGAAGGCTACGTTCCCACATCATACATAGATGTAACTCTAGAGAAAAACAGTAAAGGTGCAGTAACTTATATCTAAACTAATCAGGCAGCTTTGTGCCATGCATGACATAAGAACGATAACATAAAATGAAAACACATCCAAAAGGTCAGAAAGATAAGAGGTTGCAGTGCACCCCAGTCTACTGTTCGCTGTGTGAGCTGAGTGCAGGCTTGATCTTTGAGATGTGACTATTGCCACAAGAAATTGTTTTGTGATGCCTTATCATTTGAGTAATGTTGGTGTGAAGCTTAACTGATGCCTTCTGCTTTACGTCCTGCTTAAGTCTGTGTGAAGGATTTGTTTTTCTGCCTTATAAATAATAAGATTTGATTACTGGGCAGGAATTCATGTTTACTTCAGAAAACACAGCAACTGTAATCAACTGAAATAAGTAAAACTGCTCTGAACTGCTGGAGTAAGTGATTCCCAAAAGAGCAGTTTGTTCTAGAAATTTGAATCGATAGCTTCAGTATCTAGGGAGAACAGTAATAGGTAACTGGATAAAATAATCATTTTTATTTTTCTTCCTATTTTTAACTGATTTTGTAAAGGAAGAAAATAAGCACCTATTCCATCATCTCTTTAAATCAAGAGACTAGCTTTCTTTTGAGGTATGAAAATACTTTTAGATTTATGGTAATTTTCAACCTTCCTTTCAAATTAATCTCATGCTTGTATTTTTCATCTTGAAAATATCTTTTGGAAATATCACTTTATTTAGAGATTACTTAGTGTTTGGCAGTTACACATAGGAAAATAAGATTTTTAAATCATTAAAGATAGAGGAAATCTGAAGGGAAATATTGACCGTTTACTTTTAGAACAGAAAATACTTTTTTGGCTGGGTTAAAGGAAAACCCTGCACCACCGTTTAGGGCTTCGTTTTAGCTGGATCATTACTATTAGAATAGATTGTATTTTTTTGTCTTTTGGGGTTTCCCCCCTCTATACTTTTGATGAGCGTTTTTGGAAACATCGTATAATCAAGAACTGCTCAGTGGGCTGTTCTTATGATTACATTGAGTTAGCTGTGAAGAAGCTGTGAGGCTGCCCTTGATTTTGCTTAATGTCTCACATTTTTCTGGTGTTTTCAGTAGCTGATTGTAAGATTATTTTAGAGACATTTTGGGCAGACACTTTATCTGAACACCTCTTTTAGTCTTACCAAAGGTCTTCAGTAATCCTTCTTTTCTTTTTCCTCCTGGACTGCAGGTTCCTGAAGAGGGGTTCTGAGGAATGGGCAAGATGTTGAAGGAGGTTACATGCAGCTGCTTTGGGGGAGAGGGGGATAGAGTTGTCAGGCTCAGAGAGATGAGAGAAGCAAGTTGCATGAATGCATGCAGACATTTTTTTTTACTAACTTCATTAGCATTTCCATACATTGTTTTTAAACAATCCCTATAATACCAATCCTTAAATTCCTAGTGCACCATTACTCACATAGAAGACAAAAAGCCTACAGTGTCTGAGCCTCTTTCCATTTATTTTACTGATGTCCAGATCCGAAAGAATGCAGAGCTGTCATAAAACTTCATAAAATGTTCTTTCTTTTAGCTATCTTGTCAGGACTCTGTCCATCCAGCTCTGTTCTAAGTGACTTTTCGACCCATTGTCTGTTTGTTAGAGCCTTTGCCATCTGTCTGCCTGCGCCACCTCCGTGCTTGCTTAACATCCTGTTGCATGTCTAGAGTGACCAGCTTAGATTCTCAGGCATGTCTTTATAATCCCTTGTTCTTATCCCAGTCTTTGTGTTGTTTTACATTTGTAGTACAAATTACTTTTGTCAGACATCTCCAGCACTAATGTTCCATCTTAGTCTTTGTGTATGCTGCTATAACTTCCCCACTGCAAACATTCCAGTTTTGACATTACGAAGACGTAGTCTGTGAACCTGAAGCATTTATGATGAGAAAAAGAAACCACCTGCTCTAGCCTACAGCCCAGTTACTACAGAACTCTCTGAAATATGATACATCTTCTGCACCACTGTCTGGGAAGAACCAGTAGTGAGCACTGAAGTCCTGGAATAATAAACACAGAAGAAACTTTCCACCTCAAGACACAGGACTATTGTCATGAGTCAGCTGCTTCCATTCAAATGCTGCCTTAAACGAGAGTGCCTAAATCTGTTGATTGCCAACACTACCACTACAGTATCCCATAAAGGGCTTTATGTGTCAGCTCAGTGCGACCTCTTTTAACTCTGCGGCCCTGCTGCAGCTGCCAATGTAGCCTTGGTAGGTGGCTTTCAGAGCTCTACCATGTACACTGGTGCATCTTCAAATTTATGCATCACACTGAAGGACATGTTTGAGCCCATTTTACTTAGCGTTTTTATGAGAAGTTTTGTGGACTTCCCCTAGCCCCACATTTGTCTTTTAATTTGGGACTAAGACAATGTCACTTGATTCCTGCCATGATAGTCTTGTTTCCAAGTGATGCTTTTGTTTGAACCAGATAAAATTTAGTGAAACTTTGTAATGATCTATGTGCACTTTTACTTGTAAAATGGAAATTTCTGTATGTTTATACTTGTAAATATATTCGTTGTTAGTGGCCCTATCACTCATGTCGTCTTGCCTGGCATTTGTGATTCTGTTGATGACTTGTACCTGAGCTACTTTCTTAGTGGTGATGTAACAGGGTGGGAGGGGGAGGGGTTATTTGTACCGCTGACGCGCTTCATTAATTTGGTTCTTACTGGTTTGATGGGAGAAAGAGAACGTGAAATGGTCTGTGTATTATTGGATTTTAAGCAATATTTTAGAAGCCGTGTGACTGCTTTTAATAATTTTTCCCAGTGTTAATTGAATCATGCTCTCATTTATACTAAAGCTGAATGACAATTGTGTGAAAGTTAATGCCTTCATAAGATAAAGTACACCACTGTTACACAGCTGACATATAGTGTATTGTTTTTGAGGCTAGTAAACTATAAAGTTTAGATAGTAAATCTCGTTACAGGGTTATTTATATAATGTGACATTATTCAGTACTAACTACGTGAAGTAGTTTTAAAAACTAGTGCCGTTTTTATTTTAAAGGTTAGCAGTGAGGAGGAAATGTGACCGGGCTGTGTTTGTCTTCTGTACAAAGCCTGAAGTGCTTATGTTTTTTTGGCCATCAGCCACAGAGGGCAAAGTTTAAAGCTTTCTTGTAAGGACTAACTGTTCTTTTCAAGCTACTGTTTGTTTTTCTAAATACAGGATTTGCTTCAGTAGGAGGCAAGTTCCTTCATGTAGAATAGTGCAACCTGTAACCGGCTCTTACAATAGGACAGACATTTGTACGCGAAGTTTAAATCATTCTGAAATCATTCTTAGATTTTGAACATGTGAATTGTCAAAAAGAAATCTTTAATTTTGCAGGTATTTTTACTCTTTGTGCACATGTTGATTTCATAATGGTAAATGCTTTGTTTAAGATAGTGTTCTCTGTTGAGAATATTTTCATGGAATAAAACAAACTTTTCATGGTCAGTTACGGTGTGTAGTTACATTTTATTGTTAATGTGAGCCAAAGAGATGTAAAGATTTTGGTTTTAAATGTGCTAAATTGCAGTGGCTAACTTTCTGAAGTGGAACATCCTTTTTGGAAACTAGCTTCAGAAATTGATTCTGGTTTTAGTCTCTCTTAAGTGATCTACTTTTAGCTCTTTCTTTCTCACTCTTTCCTCCCCTCTCCCTCTCTTCTTCCTTCTCTTTTTTTTCTTTCCTCCCTCCCTCCCTTCCTCTCCCTTCCCTACCTTTTTCCTTGCCTGCTTCCTTCCTTCATTCCCTTTCGCTTTATCTTTTCCGCCTGCACTCCTTTTCTTCCCCACTCTTTCCCTCCTTTCTTCCCTTTCTCCTTTCTCACTTGCGCTCTCTCACCCTCCCTCCTTCCCTCTCCCTCTTTCCCTCCCTCTCCTCTCCCTCTTTCCCTTTCTCTCCCCCTTTCTCTCCCTCTCCCTCTCCTTTGCCCTCACCCTCTCTCTCTCTCTCTTTCACTTGGGGCCTTGCTTTGCACTTTCTTGGTTGGCACTCAACCACTTGAAACACTTCCAGCCTGACTTTTTGCTGATTATTTTGAAGTTGAAATCTCTTTTCTGTCTAGGCAGGTCTGGAACTGCAGTCTTCTGAATCTCATCTTCCTGAGTAGCTAGGATTATAGGTGTGAGCTACTGGCAGCTAGCCTCAATGTTTTGGAGTGAATTTAAACTGTATATAATAACTTGGATTTATCTCCATTCAGCAGTTGCACAGATTTTTTTTTTTTTTTGCGGGGGTGGGGGTGGGGTGTCATCTTCTTACCCTCTGCATTTATAAGGGCTGTCCCTGACCAGCTGTTAATGACTCACGCCTGAAAACCTACCTACTCAGGAAGCTGAGATTTGAAGATCACAGTTCAAAGCCATCAGGGCAGGAAAGTCCACAAAACTCTTATCTTCAGTGAACTACCAAAAAGCTGGAAGTGGAGCTCTGGCTCAAGTGGTAGAGCACCAGTTGAGTGAGAAAAAGCTAAGAGACAGCTCCCAGACCTGGAGGCCAAGCTCCAGGACACATGCACACACAAAAGGGGAGTCTTCCAAAATTAGGCTTCTTAAAAGTTACAGATACCATGTCACCAATTGGGGCAAATGTTCTCTTTTTTTTTTTGGGGGGCCGGTCGTGGGGCCTTGAACTCTGGGCCTGGGCGCTGTCCCTGAGCTCTTCAGCTCAAGGCTAGCGCTCTACCACTTGAGCCACAGCGCCACTTCTGGCTTTTTCTTTTTGCTTACGTGGTGTTGAGGAATCGAACCCAGGGCCTTGAGCATGCAAGGCAAGCGCTCTACCACTGAGCCACCTTCCCAGCCCCTGCAAATGTTCTCTTTGCATGCTCTCACTTGAGTGCTGCAAGTGCCCAGGAGTTGGGCAGAAGCAGAAGAGACGCTGGCCAGAGGATAAGGGGATGCAGAAGGATAATTTGTGCAAAGAAATGTCTCATCCTGCTCAAAGGAGTGAAGGCAGGCCCCACCTCGGGGGTGCAGGCCATGTGGCAGTGCAGGAATGCCCTTCAGATGCTTTTTCAAAGCTTTGCTTTATTTGGGAACTTATTGTGTGTGGTGGAGAACAGCCCATTGGAGGCATTTGAAACGTGAGGAACATTATCTATCTAGAAGAGAGTTCATGACAACACCATTACTACTATGTTCTTACCCTTCTTGGCTGGTCTACAGGCAGTGTTATATCTGTCCACTGTCTCATTGCTGTATTTCCACCTTCCACACTGGACTGCTGGGTAGACCCAAGTCACTCAGGGCCAGAGGGAGCCTTGGAAGACTTACTCAGTGTGGTTTTTAAATTCTCCCTTCTATTTGTCCTGCTTCCCAACAGACATCCAAAGAGCAGTGATTTGCTGATTAGCCAGAGGGGGAATAAGTACAAACTAGATGTGAAGTGGAAACACCAGCTCCTGCGTATAGTTATCTCTGTCTGTCTGTCTGTCCGTCTGTCTGTCTGTCTCTCTCTATGTATCTGTCTATGTATGTATGTATGTATGTATGTATGTATGTATGTATGTATGTATGTATGTATCTATCTATCTATCTATCTATCTATCTATCTATCTATCTATCTATCTATCTATCTATCTATCTATCTTCCTGGCTTGAACTCAGTGCCTAAATGCTGTCCCTGAGCTATTTTGCTCGACTAGTGCTCTATTGTTTGAGCCACAGTTCTACTTCTGAGTCACCTGCACTTTATCTTGTCATTTCAGAGGATGTGAAAGTACTTCATTTGTGGTTTTGTTTCCCTGTTCATTTTTACCTGCCTCGTGGGAATTTTTTTTGCTTTCATTTTTTTATGGGAGATCCTGGTGCATTAAGGATGCCAGTTACATTAGTTATTTTTAATAGTCATTAAACAGCCACTTAGAGATTTGGGCTGTAAGTCCCATGAGATTGCAGTTCTCTCAAGGTGTTATTGGGGCTGAGAAAGCCACACTGCTGCTTTCTGATGGTTGTTCACTGTCCTCAGTTCCTGGCTGGCTGCTGACTGCAGAGCTTGCAGTTCTTGTATAACCTAATCTGTTCATGCTCTTGGTCATACCAGCCAGGCCTTGTACAACTGGGGGGTGGGAGATGGGGCGTGGTGAGGATGGCACCAGATGTGAGCATCAGGAGGTGGGAACATTCGGCTCTACTTGGAGGCTCCTCCTTTGTCAGTTGCATGTGTTGATAATATTCAGTTTCTCTGGGGTCTATGGATAAGTAGAAGTTCTTCATTTCAGTGTGCATTAACTAGCTTCTTGTAACTCTTCTTTTTTTAATCTCATGAAAATGGTTCTTTTGCCTTTCACATGTAGGTTCTTAATTCATCTATGTTGTATTGTGATGTTACAAGGTAAGGAGCCTTGTGTTTTTTTTCTTGATCTTTTTGGTGGTTCTGGGGTTTGAACTGGGGGCCTCATATGAACACTTGATACTCCAGCTCAGGAGCCATTTTTTCCCCCTTTTTCATTCACTTTATCGGTTCAAATAATTGTTAGTTGTTTTAATTATTTTAAAAGTCATCCCCACAGGTCAGCAATACCTTTTTATTTTTATTTTTTTGTCAGTTGTGGAGCTTGAACTTAGGGCCTGGGCACTGTCCCTGAGCCTCTTCGTGCTCAAGGCTAGTGTTCTACCATTTATAGCACTTCTGGGTTTTGAGTGGCTAGGTGGAGATAAGAATCTCATGAGGACTTTTCTGGCTTTTAACCACAGTCCTCAGATCTCAGCCTCCTGAGTAGCTAGGATTACAGGCATGAGCCACTGGTGCCCAGCTAGCAGTACCATTTTGTCATTAAGTTTCTAATGATGAGCTCTTAATTTGAACTATAGCTTAATAGTGAGTTTTTACATCTTGTAGGAGAGATATATGATCACTCAAAGACCTCTGTAAGTCAGTTTCTTGGTTTTGACTTTTGCAAATTTTGCTCCAGTCCTTGTCTGAAGATAGGCCTGTGACTGCAAGTTTTCACCAAGGACAATTACAATGATTTTGTTCTTGAAGCTGTATGTGAAGACAGGTATGATTTGTGGCGAGATGGTTAATTTCAGGTGTCAGGGTTAAGGGATAGCTGGATCCCTGGTAAAGCCTTATTACTGCATCTGAGAGGGTGTTTCCTGTTGGGATTGGCATGTGAGCTGGTGGGCTGAGTGGGGAAAATCCAACCTCAATCTACCTGGGCACCATCCAATTAATTGGCTGGGTTAGAGAGAGCAAAAAAGCAGAGGTAAATTCTTTTCATGAGCTGGAATACTCTTCAGACTTCAGAATTTCATGTCCTTGGACCTTTGGACTTAAAGCATTGGACCCCAGGTTCTGAATCCTTTGGCCTGGGACTGAGAGTTAGGCCATTGGCTTTGCTGGCTCTCAGATATTTGGAGTGGGGCTACAAAACCCCAGGACTTCCAGCAGGCAGATAGACTGCCATGGGACTTAGTCATATAAGCATGTAAGCTAATTCCCTAACAAATAACCTCACTTATCTCTATTTATATAAATATGCTATTGGTTCATTCTGGAGAGCAGTAACAACCTCCTTTGGCTGGCAGATGGTTTTTTACCGCAGACCATTAATAGGGTGTCTTTAAGGATCCCTATATAAACAGAGGTATTTCAAGTTCAACTCCTCACAGTCTCTCATTCATTGAACTTTCATAAGTATTTGCCTCCAGGTCTGCCAGTGTATTTGTTACCTTACAGAATTAAGTTTGCTGTACTTTTCAGGGGATATGGTGGGGAGAGGACTTGTGTTCTGTTCGTTCCCTTGAGCTTAACAGTGGATTAAAGGAGTGTGTGTGTGTGTGTGTGTGTCATAGACTTTCTTGCCCAGGCTGGCTTTGAAGTGTGATCCTCAGATCTCAGCCTCCCTAGTAGCTGAGTACCCACTGGTTCTGGGTAAGATTTAGCTTAAAAAGCATTAACTACCATGTCAAAAGTGGTGTTGTATTTAGTTAGGTTTTTTTCCCTTTCAATAAATAATATGGCAGCTTCTTTTAAAGTGGGGCCAGAGGGCAGGGAAATCAGGATTCTAGATTGTTATGGAAATAAAGTATGATTTGAAACTAAAGTAGGCATGTTTAAGATGACCAAATTATAATGTAACACCTGTAATTAATCTTACTTTTCAAAGGCCATTTGCTGTTGAGAAGATATTTTTGCAACTTGAGAAAATGCATAAATACAATTTGATATAACCTTAATGTTATTTAAAAGTTAGGAAGAGGGGCTGGGAAGGTGGCTCAGTGGTAGAATACTTGCCTTACATGCATGAGGCCCTGGGTTTGATTTCTCAGCACCACATAAGCAGAAAAAGCTGGAAGTGGTGCTATGACTCAAGTGGTAGAGTGCTAGCCTTGAGCTGAAGAGCTCAGGGACAGCGCCCAGGCTCAGAATTCAAGCCCCACAACCAACCAAAAGAAAATGGCAGTGTCTTGAATCTTGCATTCTAAGTTTTTGTAGAGGAACAAAACCAAGGTTACCGATGAACATCCCAGTATGTTATGGGAAGTGAACCTAGAAAATTCATTGTATTTATCAGCTAGAGGAAATGAGAGTCCATCTACCTTTTCTATCTAGTTTAAGAAATTCTTGCTACTCAGGGCAGGCTGAGAACTTGAGTATTCAGGGTTGAAACCAGCCCACACAGAAATGTCTATGAGGTCTTTTCTTTCCAGTTACCCAGCAAAAAGCTGGAAGTGGAGCTGTGGCTCATATGGCAGAGTACTAGTAGAGTGGGAAAGCTATGGGACTGTACCCCAGGCCCCAAGTTCAAATCCCAGTACTAGCATAAAAACAAGAAAAATCTTAGTCAAGGTTGTGTTATGGTTTTGCCTTTGCATGTAGGTTCTTAACTCATGTCTTTAGGTGTCACCCTGACTGGATTTAGGAGTCCTTGGTAATGGTTGAAGCATTATTTCTGGTTGTGTCTGGGAGGATGTTGCCAGAGGAGATGGTGGTTGGTTTACTGTCAGGATCTAGTGGCTAGCGAAGGAAGGAAGTGCCTTTGGAGGCTAGCTAAGTAAGATGAGTTCACATTAGACAGACTAGAGGCCAGGCTGGGAATGTGACTGAGTGGTAGAGTGCTTGCCTAGCATGCATGAAGCCCTGGATTCAATTCCTCAGTACCACAAAAACCAAAAAAGCCAGAAGTGGCACTGTGGCTGAAGTGGTGAGTGCTAGCCCCAAGCACAGAGAGGCTCAGGAATAGAGCCCAGGACTGGCAAAATAAAAATAAAACAAAACTGGATACAATGTTTCACAAAAAGATATATTTTCATTCATGACTATTTACAATCTTTCATATTTAAGAATATCATACAACTGATACCTTCTGAAATGTTTCATGCTTTAACAAAAAAACTCTTATGTACATTTATCTGACATGAAATTAAAACTAAAATAGCCAGATACTCTATAATAGAAGACTGATCTCTTATATTGGCCAATCAACATTACAATAGTTACCCTTAATAATAAATTACTCATTTAAAAATCAGTAGTAACTTTAAACAATTCATAAATAAGTGTGCTCTGTGCAACTTACATGTTTAATATCCCATGGCTTTCAAAAGCCTGTACATTGTCAGATTTCCATGTATTTATTAATTTGTCAGGTAGGCTTTTCCCAAGGAGACAGTGGGAAAGCTTGGCCCTCGCGGTCTCTGGACAGCTCAAAGCTCTGCCTGCTTTAGAGGAGGTTCCAGTTTTCGGGAGAGGGCAGTTAGAATCTGGTTGAACTTCTCGTATCTCTCCATCTGATTGACCTCAGCTCCTTTGCTGCCCCACAGCAGTCGCATTTGGAACTCAGTCTTGAGGATCTCACTCATTTCTTCATCTGGTTGAAAACCTAATCAAGATGAAACGAAACAGGTAACGGGTTCTGCCTCCAAACAGTACTAAAAGTGACTGCAAACTTGGTTGTTTAAAGTGGGAGGAAATGAACTTGTTCTTCCACGATCTACTCACCCACCTTCAAGAAATTAAGCCACTGAGATGAGCAGGAATGAAGTTTGTGTAGAAGCCCTAGGTTGAGATGCTATGTGTATTCACTGTTTGGCTGTGCAGATTAAGCTAGTGAATGTACACTTTTAAAAAATGCCTAGAGGGCTGGGAAGGTAGCTCAGTGGTAGAGCGCTCGCCTTGCATGCATCAGGCCCTGGGTTCGATTCCTCGGCACTACATAAGTAAAAAGCTGGAAGTGGCGCTGTGGCTCAAGTGGGTAGAGCGCTAGCCTTGAGCTGAAGAGCTGAGGGACAGTGCCCAGGCCAGAGTTCAGGCCCCATGACTGGACCCAAAAAACAACAAAACAAAAACAACAACAACAAAATGCCTAGAAAGCTCCCTAGTATTTTTTCATAGCTAATTCTTGTTCCTTCTCCAGGCCTTCACCAACCCTCAGACCTGCTTCTCTTTACCTTCTCTACAAATGTGATAGGAATGAAGCTAGGCATAGGCACTTTCAGTCAGGTTTCTCTCTGCATGATGGTTTGCAGTATTAGCAACAATGCGTTCCTTTTTATTGCTGAGGAGTATTTATTTGTATGGTCATACCAGGTTTTGTTTATGTCCACTAACTGCTGGATAATTAGGTTGTTTCCAGGTTCTGGCTGTGAATAATGTTAAAATTTTTGCACAGGTCTGTCTGTGGACATATGCCTTCATTTCTCTAGGAGCAGAATTACTGGATCAAATGATAAGTTCATTTGTAAAGAGGTCATAAAGCTAGACCCTGATGTCTCAGGCCTTGTAACCTTAGCTACCCAGGAGGCTAAGATCTGAGGATCATAGTCCAAAGACAGTCTGGGTAGATAAGACATGTGAATCTCACAGAATTACCACGCAATTAACCACTAAAAAGCCAGAAAACAAGCTGTGACTCAAGTGTAGAGTGCTAGCCTTGAGCCCAAAAACTCAGGGACAGCACCCAGGTCCTGAGTTCCAACTATTCCAAAATGGTTGTTCCATGTTATATTTGCACCAGCAACATAGGGGCCATTTCCTTCATGTATAACCATTTTTTTTGGGGGGGGGTGTTTAATAGCCATTCTATATATAATGAGGTAGTATCTTATTGCGACTCAAACTTACATTTCCCTAATGATTATGAATCTTTCATGTGGTTGCCATTTGTATATCTTCTCTGATGGGGTGTCCGTTCAAGTCTTTTTAATTTTTCTATTTAAATACTGTTTTCTCACATTGTAAAGGGGTTTGTATTTAGAGTATGTTATTATCATATGCTTTTTTTTTTGGGGGGGGGGTCCAGTCATGGGCCTGAACTCTGGGCCTGGGCGCTGTCCCTCAGCTCTTCAGCTCAAGGCTAGCGCTCTACCACTTGAGCCACAGCCCCACTCCGGCTTTTTTTCTTTTTGCTTATGGGTGCTGAGGAATCGAACCCAGGGCCTCATGCATGCAAGGCAAGCGCTCTACCACTGAGCCACCCTATGTTTTCTTATATAGGCATTATACTCTAGCTTTTATATTTTGGGTCTATAATGCATTTTTGGATTGATTATTGTGTATTATATGATGTAAGGATTCAGATGCGTGCACGTGTGTGTGTGTGTGTGTGTGTGTGTGTGTTGGTACTGGGGCTTGAACTCAGGGCCTGTATGCTGTCCCTGAACTTCTGTGTTCTAGGCTAGTGCTTTACCACTTGAGCCACACTTACACTTCTAGCTTTTTGGTGGTTAAGAGTCTCATGGAGGGGCTGGGAAGGTGGCTCAGTGGTAGAGCTCTTGCCTTGCATGCATGAGGCCCTGGGTTCAATTCCTCAGTACCACATAAGAAAAAAGCCAGAAGTGGCGCTGTGGCTCAAGTGGTAGAGCACTAGCCTTGGGCTAAAGAGCTGAGGGACATTGCCCAGGCCCAGAGTTCAGGCTCCATGCCCAGACCAAAAAAAAAAAAGAGTCTCATGGATTTTCCTGCCTTGGCTGGCTTTGAACCTTGATCTCCAGATCTCTTCCTCTTGGGTAGCTAGGATTATAGGTGTGAGCCACTGGCACCTGGCTTGAATTGTATTTTATCGAGTGAATTATCTTGGCACCGTTGTCAAAAATCATTTATATGGGCCTATTTCTTGATCCGCAGTTCTGGTTTTAAGGAAGATGCTCAGGCAGCTCTACCAGAGGAGCGGGAAAGCTGTGTGGTCCTCATCCTTCACTGTTGCTGGAATATAAATGTACTCCCACCACCCAGATCGTAGCATCTTGAGGGAGGCGGGGAGAAACAGGTCTATGGTACTGGTACCTACAGCAGACAGTGCAAACTCTGCAGTTCTAAATTGTGGCTCTGAGGCAACAACCTCCTTTTAAGAGAAAATGATAGGCTTGTCCTGTCGCAGACAGCTCAGCAACTCATCGATCAAAGGGTGGGTCTTGGAAGAGTTCTAAGAATTCATCACCTGATCACTGCCATGGTAATGCCTGTCCCCTCCAAAGAACCAGGGCAACTTTCTCCCTTCACCGAGAGCTGGACTCCCTGTGTCTTTAGCCTAGGTGGCCATGGCTCAGGTCCAAGCTCTTCTGTGAGTCTGTGTTCTGTCCTCTGAAATGGAATCCTGTCCTTCCCATGTTTTCTGGCTAACTACTTCTGTGCTTTAACTGTCATTGGGATACATATTTTTTTCCTTCTGGAAGTTTTCTTCACATGACCCAATCAGTTGCTTCTAAGAGCACTGTGTTGTCCTTTTTCTTTGGCCAGTCCTGGGGCTTGAACTCAGGGCCTGGGCACTGTTCCTGAGCTTCTTTTGCTCAAGGCTAGCACTCTGCCACTTGAGCCTCAGCACCATTTCCAGCTTTTTCTGTGTATGTGGTACTGAGGAATCAAACCTAGCGCTTCATGCATGCTAGGCAAACACTCTACCACTAAGACACATTCCCAGCCCCTGGCAGTTAGATAACTGTGCTCCGTCATTCATCCCAATTACAAAATGCAGTTCCTACCTGCCAGGACCCTCTCTGCATTCATCCGGTAGCTGTCTGCAGCCTCAGCCATGAAGCGGGCTGTGGCCAAGTGGTTCAGCATCATTTCACAGCTTTGGTCATTTTTTTCCCACATGTCAGTTCCTTCAAATGTGACAGCCTGGCGCTCCATTAAGGTGACAAGAGGCATCAGCAGTGGAACTGATATGTTGTTTGGCGGGACACACGTGTTCTCTGAGGAACAAGGAGTAAAGTTTTCCCTATTAGGTTCTGTTGAAAGTCACAGAACAAAGTGACTCTCAGAGGTTTCTTTTTTTCTTTTTTGTGGGTCATGGGGCTTGAACTCTGGGCCTGGGCGCTGTCCCTCAGCTTTTCAGCTCAAGGCTAGGGCTCTACCGCTTAAGCCACAGTACCACTTCCGGCTTTTTCTGCTTAGTGGTGCTGAGGAATCCAACCCAGGGCCTCATGCATGCAAGGGAAGCAGTCTATCACTGAGCCATAAGATACTTGTATCTGCAGACATTTCTTCAGGTGATGCTGTCCTCTGCTCCCAATGCCTCCATGAACCTCCCACAGCCTGCCCTGCATACAATAGAAGGCCTCACTCTGGGCCTTACTATCTGCTTTGACAAACTGAACAGATACAAGCTAACAAACTGACTCTTGAGGGGCAGCATCCACTCTCCTCTCCCCTCTCCCCTTTCTTCTTCCCTCCCCTCTCTTCCCCCCTCTCCTCTCCCCCTGCTCACCTCGGCCCTCATGTAGGATCTTGCTGAAGGGCTTCAGCTGTTTCTCATAGAGAATGGCAGTCTGGGTGAAATGGTGCCTCAGGGCCATCCAGGTTTTTTCTAATCTGGTGATCTAGAAGCAATAAAGGTACTAGTATTTAGAAAAAGCTTTCATTTTTAAAAATTTTTACTTACGTGGTATGAAGGAATTGAACCCAGAGCCTCATGCCTGCTAGGCAAGCACTGTACCACCAAGCCACATTCCCAGCCCCAAAAGCTCTTTTTTTCTTTTGGTCGGTCGTAGGGCTTGAACTCTAGGCTTGGGTGCTGTCCCTCAGCTCTTCAGCTCAAGGCGAGAGTTCTTCTGCTTGAGCCACAGCACCACTTCCAGTTTTCTAGTGGTTTATTGGAGATAAGAGTCTCACAGACTTTCCTGCCCCGGCTGGCTTTGAACCGAGATCCTCAGATCTCAACCTCCTGGGTAGCTAGGATTACAGGCGTGAGCCACCGGCGCCCGGCCCAAAAGCTCTTTTTTAAAAGTATCTTTCTGCTTGATGCCAGTGGCTCATGCCTGTAAAAATAGATACTTAGGAGGGTTAAGATCTGAGGATCTAGGCTCCTGGACTGCCAGGAAAACAAATCTAGTTCATCTGGGTTAACCAGCAAAAAGCAGGAAGTAGAACTATGGTTCAAGTGGTAGAGTGCCAGCCATAAGTGAAAAAGCTAAGATCACTAGTCTCTTGAGTTCAATCCCCAGTACTGGCTTGTGTACACACTCACCCCCCCCCCCCACACACACACAGTTATCCTTTTGCTTAAGTTTGGTAATAGATAATGTGCATGGTCAAAATGTCACAAGCAGTTGTGAGTAGAGAAAAAGATATCTCCTACCTCACCTTTTTGCTCTGATGGCCCATCCCAAAGAAACTGCTCTCCCCACTCCTGTGTGTGCAAATGTCTATACACCACATCTTTTAAAATATGTGCATCACACTGTAGATGGAGTTGTTCCTGGCTTAGAAATGGTTCCACAGGAAAAATGGTTCCATAGAATAACTTTGGTTTTTTTTAACTTGTGTATAATGCTCCACCATATGGATAAACTGTAGTTTAGTGTAGACGTAAAAGGTTTAAGCCTATTCTGCTGTTACAAAATGACCTTGTGGTGCTTTTTACAAATGTGTATCTGAGTGAAAATAATCTGGAAGGTAAGTTTTCAGGAACTGCTGCTGGCCACAAGTGCATAGAGTTAAATGCTGACTCATGTTCCTGTATGTCCCACAGAGGTAGGTGTGTGTGTGTGCTGGTCCTGGGGCTTGAACTTGGGGCCTAGGCATTATCCCTGTTAGATGCACATACATACATACATACATACATACAAACATACATACTCAAGGCTAGCACTCTACCAGTTGAACTATAGCTCTATTTCTGGCTTTTTTGGTGATTAGCTGGAGATGAGTCTCTCATGGGCTTTCCTGCCTAGGCTGGCTTTGATCTCAGCCTCCTAAGTAGCTAGGATGACAGGCATGAACTACTGGTGCCCGGCCTGATACAAAACATTGTAATAGTGCTTGTACATAATGTGAGACACAGAAGGTGGCTCAGGTCATGCATTACCTCTGCTCATTCTTTTTTTTTGGGGGGGGGTCAGTCGTGGGGCTTGAACTCTGGGCTAGGGCACTGTCCCTGAGCTTTTCAGCTCAAGGTGAGCGCTCTACCACTTGAGCCACAGCACCACTTCCAGTTTTTGGGTGGTTTATTGGAGATAAGAGTCTGACAGACTTTCCTGCCTGGGCTGGTTTTGAACCGTGATCCTCAGATCTCAGCCTCCTGGGTAGCTAGGATTACAGATGTGAGCCACCAGCACCGGGCTCATTCATTTCTTTTGGAGTCGTGGACACTGGCACATGCATCCTAAATGGTTCCTCATGATTACATGAAACAAGGAAGCCTTGGGAATGAGGTATTTGAAGAATTTCCTAATCCTCACAATACCCCTATGATGCAGGTGTTTGGGGCTTGTTTTACAGATCACAAAATGCGCAAGAGATCAGATAACAGCTGGGGATTTCCCAGCTGGTGAGTGGTAGAGCTTAGATTCCTTTTCCTTGGCCTCCATGTCCCCTTTGTACTTCAAGATGAAGCAGATCTGTGGCTAGTCTTCCTCTGGCTAACCATGGGTCCTCTTCTTGTAGCCCCTCCCTGCTAACCCCCTGGCCACAGCTCTCTTTCCAAGAGAGGGTGAGGCTGTCCTGGGTGTGGTAGGAGGGACTCTTTTCTTGGGTTTTTCCCAGTTTGGCACTTCCTTCTCCATGGCTCACCTCAGGCCCTGGGTACCTCAGAGGCTGGTATTCCCCCAACCCCCATCATTGAGAGTCTCCAGGAAAGAAAGGTCTGACATCACTGGAGCCCCCATGAAGGCACTTGGTGTGTTTGGGATAAGTCCCTAACTGCTGAGGGTGACGTCATAGACAGCATCCATGTGACCCCACAGAGTTCCTCAAAGAGGAAGCTCAGGCCAGAGCCTTTATCCACAGCTCAGCCTGTGGCTCTGATGGCAAAATGATAGGCTGTTCTGGAGAAGGGAAAAGAGGCAAATTTAATGAAAATGTATAGCTCTTCTTATGGTAGGAATCCTGGAAATAGGGCAGGCCTTATGTACTGCTTATTTCAAATACTGGCCTTGCAAAATTCTAGTGCATCTGAAGACTTTGAAAGCTCTTGTAATATTGTAACTGCAGTTGAGCCTCCCCAGAATTTTGAAGAAGGCACATCGTTGTTCAGTTTCTTGTTTATAAGATGATGTTGCTTTAACTGGGGAAATTAAGTTCATCCCATGTTCTAACTTGCAGGACTTGTGATTCTAGCTGTGTCTTTGAGTGCAATGATGGATTTTCAGTGAACTCATGGCAAGATTTCAGAGACTGTGTGTGGCTCTCAAACTAAACCAGTAGTAGTCTGGGTGTTACTGGTTGTAGACCTGGCTTAAAAGACTGTAATTTCAAACTCGAGTCCGAGAAGAAGCTGGACATCAATGGCTCACACCTGTAATCCTAGCTACTCAGGAGGCTGAAATCTGAGGATCAAGGTTTAAAGCCAGCCTGGGGAAGAAAGTCCATGATATTCTTATCTCCATAACCACCAAAAAGCCAGAAGTGGAAATGTGGCTCAAATGGTAGAGTGCTAGCTAGCCTTCAGCCAAAGTGTTCAGGGACAGCACCCAGGCCTTGAGTTCAAGCTCCAAGACCAGCACGCGAGCGTGCACACACACACAGGGACTTTTTGAAGTGGACAGAAATTGGAAAGCCCATTCTGAGCCGTAAAGACAGCAGGCAACTTTTCCTCTTGGAGGCCTGATTGATTTCAAATGCAGATCTTCATGTTGCACATCCATCTTAAAACACCTTTCCAATACAGATCAATTCAAAGGCCCAATTTTAGAAATTCTATTAGGGAGCAATACGATGAGTGAGCCAGGGACATGAATTTTTAATCAGCAAGTCTGTTTTAGGTGACTTGAAGACACTGCCATCATTAGCCAGGCGCCTGGGGACACAGGCGGGGCAGCCTCTCCGATTCATAACACACTGCAGCCCCACAGCCTGTTCCAGCTGGTTCTCAGGAGCACTGATTGTTCCTGAGGATAATTCTAGTGAGTGAGTATACATCAAAGACAAAGCTGGGACTGGCAGCAGTTGCCCACTGTTTTCATAAACAGAACCAAAGACCTGGGTACATGCTCTAGGTTGCTGCTAACACAGGTTTTGCAAAGATTCAGTTTAGCTTTAGAGATCGACAGAATAGCTTGTGATTTCTCAAGCATGGGTGTGCAAGACCTCTGCAAAGCCCCGAGGGCTGCACAAAGCAGGTGCCTTACCTGGGGCATTTCCAAGGCTTTCATGATGGCTGAGAAAGAATACAGATCTCCCATGGCATCTTTCAGCTCCACTGCCACCTGGATGATCCTGTCGAGGGTGGCCGCTCGGTCCTCCAGGGTGCCCGTGCAGCCCAGAATGTCCACGGCAATCCCGATGGCCATCGTGTTGTGTCTGAGAGGGAGGAGGTCATGGTCAGCCTTGGGTCAGTGAGACTGGGAGAAAACAACACCAAATGCACCAGAAACAGGGCTGTGTGTGTGTGCTGATTGCTGTACAATGTGCTGGCAGGTCCGTTTGAAAGGCTGATCTCCAAGGAGGCCATCCACGAGTGGGATGTGCCAGGGTTAGACAGTCAAAAGCAAGACGCTCTCAGGGCCAAGTTCAGCCCTGGATCTGGGGACAGGAAGAGGAACTCTGGGGGCAGTGCTGCGCAATAAGTGTCTGTGGTTGCTTGGCCTCTACCCCCACCACCAGAAATCCAAAGAGACACCAGGATCCCTCCATACACATAAAGCGTCTGTGCCCTGAGGCGCCACAAGCACTGAACCACCTGGGAAAGGAAAGGCCAGAAACATGAGAGGACCGTGCTTGATCCAGGAAAGAAAGGCACTCAGATGGATTTCTGCAGCCCCAATCAAGAGGCCACCATGTGAATGGAGCGGTAAAGGCAGATTGAATAGCTACTGGGCAGTAATCTGCTATCTGTTCAGACCCTAATAAAGTCAGAATCTTAATTCCCCCAACAATCTTTCCTTTTCTTGTCTCAAACTCCATGGGTCAACCTCCCAGACCCAGGGCAGGAAGCAGGGGGAGCTTTTCTATTAGTGGCAATAAAACTACTATGAATAGGGGTCAGTTGGTGGCAGGAAGCACACTTAGGCTGTAAATCCAGGCCCAGGGCGGGAATTACCCAAATTAAATTTGTCCCGGGCTGCCGGACAAGGGGTGGAGGTAACTTTATAGCTGTCGTTATTTAAACACGTCAGGCCTTCGAAACTCTGGAATTGCATTCAGCTGTGAACGTTCACAGCTGAACATGCAGCTGTGTGGTACACGGAAGATGCTTTTGGCTCCGTGTAGCTGGGGTAGATGGCTGGGGTGCTAAGTGAAAAGTCAAGGGTGTTTCATATTTGAGTCTCAAAGGGAAGAGAATGATGTTATTCCATAACTCAGGACTCTGTGGCCCTGGCCTTCACTTAGCACACGGTAATCAAACCACACCCTAGGTGCAGCAGGATCACCCCTACAAGTCATTCATTCTTGGGCAGGAAACAAGCTGAGTGAGACTCCCCACAAACAACAATCAGGGAGAAGAAAAAGCAAGGGATGTTAACAAAAGTGCAGCCAGGAAACAGCCAAGAGAAAAGCTCCAAACCTGACTACAGCCTGGCCCAGAACCCATGCCCACATTCACCCAACAATACTGGGAAATAAGGCTCAGGTTCATTAGGCCTCAAACCTGGGGACATTTCAGGCCATGCTGCCTCTCAGGAGAGGTGGAGCAAAGGAGGTGTGATCATTCCAACAACAGACGGGAAGTCAGGGTAACAGAGGACAGGTCCCTGTACAAGGAAAAAAAGGCTAACCTCTAGAAGCTTTCTTAGGAAAAGTAGAGCAGTTTGGAAGTTAGGTCTGTAATTTCCCACAGCCTTACACCCTGGGCGTGCCCGAACAAAGTCTGCTAGCCTCTTTATCCTTGGTCCTCCCTCACCATCCTGATGTGGTTGACTGGAGGCATCTACGGCTATGGGGCCTGGGTGCTCTCCCTGAGCTCTTTTGCTCAAGAATGCTCTATCAGTTTGAGCCACAGCCCCACTTCCAGTTTTCTAGTGGTTGAGATAAGAATTTCATGGGACTTTCCTGCCTGGTTTGGCTTTGAACACCGATCCTCAGATCTCAGCCTCCTGAGTAGCTAGGATTACAGGTGTGGGCCACCAGTGCCTGGCTCTAGGTTACTCTTTAGGTATATGTTTACCATTTGTGGTAGTCATTCAGTGTGAAATGCAGCATTATCTTTCAGAAGCTACCAACCATTAGCACGTGCAACTTAGACTTAAAGTAGGAAATTTAAATGTTCTTCCCCAGGTAAATTAACCACATTTTAGGTGCTCAATAAGCCAACTGCCTGTGCCTAGCTACTTCTATCATTGCCAGCTCTATTAAGGATATTCCTGTCCTGTTCTGTCCTTCCCTGTCCTTGCCTAGCCAGTGCTGTGATCAAGAATATCATAGAAGCCCGGCGCTGGTGGCTCACGCCTGTAATCCTAGCTACTCAGGAGGCTGAGAACTGAGGATCGCGGTTCAAAGCCAGTCCGGGCAGGAAAGACTGTGAGACTCCTATCTCCAATAAACCACCAGAAAACTGGAAGTGGCGCTGTAGCTCAAGTGGTAGAGCGCTCGCCTTGAGCTGAAGAGCTGAGGGACAGCGCCCAGGCCCAGAGTTCAAGCCCCACGACCGACAAAAAAAAAAAAAAATCATAGCTCTGGGGACACCAGTCATGGTCACTGGGTCATTGAGCAGAAAACTTAAGATATCTTGTGCAAATTAGCTGTGTGTGTGTGTGTGTGTGTGTGTGTGTGTGTGTGTGTGTGTGTGTGTGTGTGTGTGTGTGTGTGTGTGTGTGTACTGTCAAAAAGGGCAGAAAACTTAAGATATCTTGTGCAAATTAGCTGTGTGTGTGTGTGTGTGTACTGTCAAAAAGGGCAGAAAACTTAAGATATCTTGTGCAAATTAGCTGTGTGTGTGTGTGTGTGTGTGTGTGTGTGTGTGTGTGTACTGTCAAAAAGGGCAGAAAACTTAAGATATCTTGTGCAAATTAGCTGTGTGTGTGTGTGTGTGTGTGTGTGTGTGTGTGTGCTGTCAAAAAGGCCAGTTCCTGTGACAATAGGTAAATCTAGTCTTTGGTCATGGAGCTTGAACTCAGGGCTGGGGTGCTATCTCTGATCTTTTTCACTCAAGGCTGGTATGCTACCACTTTGAGCCACAGCACCACTTCCAGTTTTGTAGTGGTTAATTGGAGATCAGAGTCTTACAGATTTTTCTGTCCAGTCTGGCTTTGAACTGTGATTCTCAGATCTCAACCTCCTGAATAGCTAGGGTAACAGGTGTGAGCCACTGGTGCCCAGGCCAAGTCTTTTTTTTTTTTAAATTGTGAAAATACTGTACAGAGGGGTTACAATTACATAGGCAAGATATGGCTAAGTCTTTTTTTGGGGGGGGAGGGGTCAGGTTGTGGGGCCTGAACTCTGGGCCTGGGCGCTGTCCCTCAGTTCTTCAGCTCAAGGCTAGCACTCTACCACTTGAACCACAGCACCACTTCCGGCCTTTTTTTTCCTGCTTATATGGTGCTGAGGAATTGAACCCAGGGCCTCATGCATGCAAGGCAAGCACTCTACCACTGAGCTACCTTCCCAGCCCGTCTAAGTCTTATACCTTTTAAAAATATGCCTCACTCAGGTACTCAGGGCCTAAGACTTTCTGAGCCCTGGCACCCCTGACCTCCCTCATTAGTCCATCCCTTAAAGAAATTGTTGAGAATTTGTTCTTCCCAACCTTTCCCAGCTCCCATTTAATTTCTCAAGCAACCTTAAGCTCCAAAGTGACAAAGGCATGCATTTCATGAGTCAGCCAGAGGCGGTAGAAGATCTCCGAGGCTCCAGGCTGGCCAGACAGCAGCAGAACGCCAGTCTCACCATCCACCTTGGTGTTCTTGTCCCTGGCTCTTCTAGGTGTTACTCCAGGAAATCTTGGGCTTCTGAGAAGAGCCTCCAGTACCAAGCACAAACCTTGGACTGACAGGCCCCTGGGGCAGGGGCCTGCATGGAGTTGAAAGGATGGGAAATTTGGCCAGCGTTGCTTACCTTTCCATGATGTCCAGGCGCAGCTGGTGCCCATGAGGCAAGGTGATGAGTTCCAGCCCTGAGCTCACGCCCATGTTCCTCTTCATCTCTTCTGAGACTTCGAGTATCCTAGCAACCTGTGGGAGGCCAAGTTCAAATTCACTGGGTTAGAAGAGGGGATTTCTTTCCATGTGATGAACCTTTTCTTTTCTTTTCTTTTCTTTTTCCTTTGTCGGTCATGGGACTTGAACTCTGGGTCTGGGCACTGTCCCTGTACTCTTCAGCTCAAGCTGAGCACTCTACCGCTTGAGCCACAGCATCACTTCCAGTTTTCTAGTGGTTAATTGGAGATAAGAGTCTCATAGCTGGGCACCAGTGGCTCACGCCTGTAATCTAGCTACTCAGGAGGCTGAGATCTGAGGATCACGGTTCAAAGCCAGTCCGGGCAGGAAAGTCCGTGAAACTCTTATCTCCAGTAAACCACTAGAAAACCGGAAATGGTGCTGTGGCTCAAGCGGTAGTGTGCTAGCCTTGAGCTGAAGAGTGCACGGACAGCACCCAAGCCCAGAGTTCAAGCCCCACAACCAACAAAGACTCTCACAGACTTTTCTGCCTGGGGGCTGGCTTTGAACCATGATCCTCAGATCTCAGCCTCCTCAGTAGCTAGGATTACAGGCATGAGCCACTGGTGCCCTGCCATGTGATGAATCTTGCTGGTGCTGGCGCCAGCTAGATTCATCACATGGCAAGGAATCCCCTAACCTGGACCACTAGAGAGAGACTTTAATTGTTGAATGTATGAACAACTATGCCTAAAAGTATGATTCTTATATGATATTTGGGTTAACTTAAACACACACACACACACACACACACACACACACACAGAGATATAAAGCTGAAAGGGAAACTCCTAAACTGGTCTACAGGTTTGTCATGTGTTATCCAGCAAGAGAACAATTTAGTTGCTTGAAGCTGGATCCTGCCAGCAGCAGGAAGGCCCTCCCCTGCGGAGGAGCAGTGGAATCCCACCCACGCTGGCGTCAGCCCCAGGCTTTGCCATTCATGTTCTCACTGCACAACCATGGCTGGCTGCTGTTGCCCTTAACGATGCCTCTCCTGGGTGCAGCTCACATGCTGTATGTCTGGAAACTATTAAAAACGTATGTAGTGATTAAAAACCCTATGGTCTCAAACATACCCGTGGCCGCCTCCTGAGAGGGTTTCCTTGAAAGAAAATTCTCTTGTTCCAAGCAGCCCTCACCACATCTCGATTCTACTCTGCAATCCCAGTTTCTCAAAATCAGGCACTTAGTTGGCCATCGGCTGATACGCTATACCAGAGTCAGCTCCGAAAATGGGGCTAAGCAAATCTGGACAGTTCCTCGCCTGCATCTGGTGGGCTGCCTTCCAGTATAATGATCCCAGGCATCTGAGCAGTGCAGATGTGCATAATAGACCGCAAAGGAACATCTGGAAGTCCAGCTGGTGTTATTAACCCTGACCTTTTAACTTCTGTGGTTGAGCAAAGGAAAACCGCTGTCCACCCTGGGAAAGAAGCCTGCAGGACTGGCTGCCCAGGGGCGGACATCAGAATGCAATGCAGAATCCACATTGCATTCTCAATTCCGCCCACTGGCCTCAGTTTCCCCTTTTGTAACACAACTACTAAGTTCACCTCTCTTGAGGACTTTGCAAATGAGTTAAAAAAAAAAAAGTCCAACCCCCCAAAAGCTATTTGAAAATCTAAGTTGTGACTCACTACTGGGAAGGGAAGGTTCTGGCTGGATCTTAGCAAAGAGACTTAACACCTTAGCACCCTGCCTAGGGGCAGCTCCAAAAACAGGCCTCACTTCTGAAAAGAGAAAAAAAAAAAAAAAAAACCCTAAACTGAGCCACTGTAGATGGACTGTAATTGTTTTTTGTTGTTGCTTTTTTTTTGGTCGGTTGTGGGGCTTGAACTTAGGACCTAGGTGCTGTCCTGAGCTCTTTTGTTCAAAGCTAGTGCTCTACTACTTTGAGCCACAACTCCACTTGCCAGTTTTCTGGTGGCTCATTGGAGGTAAGAGTCTTACAGACTTTCCTGCCTGGGCTGGCTTTGAACTGAGATCCTCAGTTCTCAGTCTCCTGAATAGCTTAGGGTTACAGGCATGAGCCACCAGTGCCCAGCTTGAATTTCTTTGTGAGCATCCATGTTTGAAAGAAGGATTTTTGTTTTGTTTTGTTTTTGGGTCCAGTCGTGAGGCCTGAACTCAGCCTGGGCGCTGTCCCTCAGCTCTTCAGCTCAAGGGTAGCGCTCTACCACTTGAGCCACAGTGCCACTTCCAGCTTTTTTCTTTTTGCTTATGTGGTGCTGAGGAATCGAACCCAGGGCCTCATGCATGCAAGGCAAGCGCTCTACCACTGAGCCACCTTCCCAGCCCGAAAGGATTCTTACATGGTATTTGAGTTATATTTATGCGTGAGTACACGCGTCTAGGCAGTGGTCCTGTCAGAGGTTTCTAGCCTGTATCTCGAGTTCTAATCCCTAGATTTCAAGGTTGGACATTGATTTGGTTTTGTTCTGGAATTATTAGCAGCATTCTGGGGTCCCAATTTTGTCTCCAATTTGTCTCCTACGTCACTATGTCGTCTCTGGGTCCCTTTCCTGACTCTGCACCCACACATCTTGGCTGAGCTACAAACCAAGGTGACTCAGAGCCCAACTGCAGGACCTAGGTTAGGTGTCAGGACTCACAGAGGAAGGAGCACTTACACAGTACTTATGGCAGGCTGAGTCCAGCAGGATGGGGGGGGCGGGTGGCGAGGCCCCTGACAAGGCGTCCCTGCCTCCCAGTCTTGTCACCCTAGCTGCTGAATCTCCGAGTTCACCCATTCCTCTTCGTCCCACTGCCTCAGAGGCTGCTGCGTGGACCCACGGCCCAGTCCTCCCATGGGGCCTTCTAGAATGCAGTAAGATCACCTGGCCTGATCATCGTCTCTGCCCGCAGTACAGAAGACTCAGATCTGCACCCCTATTTCTATGGGTCTGTCCCTCAGTTACTGGTAAAGTGTTTTGCTGGCAGAGACCTAGTGTGAACCCAGAGGTAAAAGCTTAGGAACTGTGAAAGGGAGACCACCAGGCCCTCCCTATTCTACCCAGTCCTCATCTTTGTTTTATTTTGTTCCGGTCGTGGGCCTGAACTCTGAGCCTGGGTGCTGCCCCTCAGCTCTTCAGCTCAAGGCTAGCGCTCTACCACTTGAGTCAGTGCCACTTCCGGCTTTTTTTTTTTTTTTTGCTTATGGGTGCTGAGGAATCGAACCCAGGGCCTCAGGCATGCAAGGCAAGCGCTTTACCACTGAGCCACCTTCCCAGCCCCCGGTTCTCATCTTTGATCTGCGCGTCTCCATATACACTTCCTGCTGCTGCCACAATCTTCCTACATTCACCTGCCAGCTATGC
This sequence comes from Dipodomys merriami, assembly GCF_024711535.1. Taxonomy (NCBI): domain Eukaryota; kingdom Metazoa; phylum Chordata; class Mammalia; order Rodentia; family Heteromyidae; genus Dipodomys; species Dipodomys merriami. The sequence continues at coordinate 19,731,870 of NW_027206290.1, forward strand.
AGACTTCCAAACATATCCCAGACCCTCTCTGCCCCTACCCCTCACCCAAGGGACCACAGCTCCTGTGGGACAGTGGTTCAAGTTCCCAAATCACCAAATCTTGTCTCTGTCTCTCTTTCCTTCTGCCAGTCCTGGGACTTGAACGCAGGATCTAGCTGCTGTCCCTGGGCTTTTTTTTGCTCAAGGGTAGAGCTCTACCACTTACAGCACATCTCTACTTCTTGCCTTTTGATGCTTAATTGGAGTGAAGAGTCTCATGGCCTTTCATGTCCAGGCTGGCTTTGAACCATATTCCTCAGATTCGCAGCCTCTTGAGTAGCTAAGATGACAGGTGTGAGCCACCGGCACCTGGCTACTGTCCCTTTTTACCTCACCCCAGTATGGTCCCCTTCAAGGAAGGGGCTAGCCTGGTATACCACACATGCCCCATCTAGGCTGAAGACCTAACATAATCATTGCTTAGACACATGGTAGGCCAGGCACAGTGCCCAGGGCATTACACGTATCATTTCACTTCGTCTTCACCTGGGAGAGCTCGAATCTGGTCTACCTGGTGGGAACAGAGAGAGCCAGCCATGCAGCTGAGGTGGCAACTGTGGGAGTCAGGCAGTTCAGGCCCAGGGGCCACGCTCTGAAACCACTGGGCCTCACTGGGCCAAGACAAGCAGGTGGGAGAATGGCTGAGTTCCAGAAGCACAGGGGTGGCCAGCGCCTGCACACAGGGTTGGCGGGGCTCCCAGCTCCTAACCAGGCCCCGAAGGGGGAGAGGACCAGCCTCCACCAGCCAGGCAGGGCCAACACAGCCCTCATGACCACCCATTGTTCTGTTGGCCTCCATGAGCATCTGCACCCAGGCTGTAGGCATGGGCGGGAATGGGCATGTGGGCCCCAGATGCTGCCCTCTACCCGCTCCTGGCACCTGGTGGCCCTTTCTGGCCACATTTGAGGAGGGGAACGCCTTTCTTGTTAGGAAGCCTGGTTCTAGGACAAGAACAGGAAGTAGTGGAGGAAGAGGGAGGGCTGCACATGGCCCCAGGCTTCGGTGGGGCTGGCTCCTCCTCACTTTCTGGGGACCCTCTCAGGGACACCCAAAGACAGATGGCACGCTGTCCAATTGAGATCAGGTTCAGTTCCCACTCAGGCTCTAGTTTCATGGCTGTCAAAGACTATGGGAAGGTTCAAGACTTCCTGCAAGGGGCAGGCATCTCCTCCTCCCGCCTAGACTATCAACAAGCTGTTCAGTCATCGGGCGCGTTTCCAGCAGGAGCTTCCTGTATGGAAGTCAGGCAGGTTCCCAGCCGGCTACAAGGAAGAGTGTCACCTCTGGCCTATTCGCATGGCCCTTCGCTCAGATCCGGGGCCCAGTGGGAAGGACTTGCTGGTCAGAAATCCTCAATCCTTTTTACCTTTGGACAGGTTACCTCAAGTGAAGTTAAGAGTTTGACATAGCACCTGGCCAACGGAGTCTGCAAGCCTTACTTTTCTAGAGCGGCCATTTCCTGGCTTCATTCTCAGGGCTTGCTTAGTAGCCCCCACCCCCCTCCAGGCTGAGCAATGGAGTATGCTGGTTACTGGTGGTTGTCTCCAGAGGGGACTTTTTGCTCTCAGGGCAATCAGTAATTACCTAATAGCTGGCCCCCTTAGCAGCTCTGTGGATTCCTTAATCAACTGCAGAACTTCCGCAGAGTCCTCAGGGGCTGGATTTCTAGACATGATTCCTGACTTGGGAAGAAAATCCAGTTCTTAAATAAGCCCTGACCTTTGAAGCTGACGGAGTTTCCTTACCTAGAATTAAAAGGGGCTTTAAATAATTTTTTAAAAGGCTTTAAATTTCACTGAGGCCTTATCAAATACCAAGGGACAAACTAGACTTCAGTGGCTCACACCCGTAATCCTAGCTACCCAGGAGACTGAGATCTGGGATCTGGGTTCAAAGCCAGCCTGAGCAGGAAAGCCTATGAGATTGTTATCTCCACTAAACCACCACCAAACAAAAAAAAAAAGCCGGAAGTGAAGCTGTGGTTCAAGTGATAGAGCACTAGCCTTGAGCAAAAGAAACTCAGGAACAGAGTCCAGGCCCTGAGTTCAACCCCCAGGACTGGTGCACAGGAGTCATCTCAGCCTGTGACACATATGATCTAGAAATTTCTCTCTGAAGGATAAGTCTCCTTGGAAACTACCTGTGAACAAAATGTCACCCAAACCTGAAAAAACTATTTCCTGTCAAAAGTAACTATGATATTCAGATACTGGTGGCCCTCCACTGTAATCCCAGCTTACTCAGGAGGCTGAGATCTGAGGATCATGGTTCAAAGCCAATCTGGGGAGAAAAGCCTGTAAGACTCTTTATTTCCAATCAATGCAGGAAAAGTTTAGAAGTGGAGATGTGATTCAAGTGGTAGAGATCCAGGCTTGAGGCAGAAAGTGAAAATAAGAGTATGAGGCCATGAGTTGAAGCTCTAGTACTGGCAGCCATGCCAACGTGCACACACACATACATACACAGGGTCCATGACGACAGCACATGTATTCAGTCTTACGGCATGTCAGCCATGATGGGTTGTTTAATGAAAGACTGGGTGTGGAATAGTATCTCCAGGTCAGTGCAGGGTGTGGTGAGCAAGGGGTGTTTACATGTATGTATGAGTGGAGCAAATGATGATAATGTAACATTTTCACATGCACCAAGCGTTAATCAATGGAGAGCACCAGGAAGCTGCATTTTTGTGTGATGTGTCTTTTCACCTAATCTGCCATCTTACTATTTTTTTACATTGAGTAATTGTTAAAAAAAAAAACACAACCCACAAACCCATCAAGGTAACGATCCTAAGGACCATTTTAGTGGCAACATACATGTATCATGCATATGTGTAATATATAATAAAAGTTTTTAAAAAGCAAGGCATGGCGGCTCCAGAAATGACATCCGCGTGTGGAATCTGCTCTCCTTTGGCTCCAGCTCAACCTGTTCTGAAGGGGGTTGAGGCCAAGGGAGAAGCTCTAAGGGGAGAAGCCCACAGGGGAGGAGGATTCTGCAGCAGCGCCAGTCACCAGCAGGAGTGGGCGCAGGGGTCCCAGCCCTGGGCTCAGTCTGTCCAGGGTGAAGTTTCTAAGCTTCTGTTGGACAAAGGTTGCCCAAGAATGGTTCCCACCCTGTAAACCAATCCCACACCTGTGTTAGGGTCAGACTTCTCTGAGCAAAGCACCTCAGTGGCAAGGTACAGAGAGGCCAGCCAGCTAGCCAGACAGACACAGACAGACTCCCTGTGAACTCTCAGAAGACAGGGGAGGGGAACGGATCACGCACCTTGCAGTCCATGCTCAGCATGTGCTGGGCGATGAGCTTGGGCTCGTGCTGGGTGAACAGCTCTTTTGCACGCTTCAGCATGGCTGTTTCCAGGGGTTTGTTCTCCGGAGGGAGGAGCTTGGATTCAAAGTCATTGGGCCTGAATGAGGACACGGTCTCCATGATGGGCTTCACAAACTCTGCCCTGTCCTCCTGTGTCACCGCTGGCTCCCAAGGCCCAGCTCCATCATCCCCATCAAGAATCAAGTAGTTGATACCAGAGTTCCGGGGACCCGGCACTCCATTCTGCCTGGCTGTCAGCAGCTCCGCCTGGCTGCCCGTGGTCCCCAAGGGCAGCTTTGTTCCTCGGTCACAGCCGGTGGCAAAGGCTGGGTTCAGCTCACAGTAGTTGGCGTCGGAGTTGAGCCAGGAGGATGGAGAGGGCGGTGGCTTGAGGAAGGGCACCTTGCAGGGCTTCGGGGGTGGTTTGGGGCACAGCTGGCTGTCAGATCCCCGCAGAGCCTCCCCCGCCCTAGTGTCCAAGGAGACCCTCCGGATCAATGCTGGACTCAAGCTGGGCTCGCTTCCAGTCCTGAACACTGGTGAGTTTGGACAAGGGCTCGTGTCCATGCCCGGGCACTGGGGAGGCAGCTTGCCACCTGTGGAGGAGAAGCGAAGGGCAGGGAAAGATTAGCTGCGTGGAGAACGGGAAACAAACAAAACTCAGGTGACAGCTGCCCAGCCTGCCACTACATGCTGGTGGAACACAGTGGGCCTGCCCCTCACCTGGACTTCTCTGAGAGTTAACAAGGCCCCATACCACATTTTTTGGGGGGGGGGGCAATCCTATAAAGTCTCTCTCTCTCTCTCTCTCTCTCTCTCTCTCTCTCTCTCTCTCTCTCTCTCTCTCTCTCTCTCTCTCTCTCTCTCTCTCTCTCTCTCTCTCTCTCTCTCTCTCTCTCTCTCTCTCTCTCTCTCTCTCTCTCTCTCTCTCTCTCCTAGGTTGGAACTAAGGTTCCGGGAGCTGTCTGTGAGCTCTCACGCCCAAGGCTGGCACTCTACTACTTCGGCCCAGCTCCACTTCTGGTTTATAGGTGGTGAATTGCAGATAGGAGTCTCATGAACTTTCCTACCCCAGCTGGCTTCAAATCGCAATCCTCAGCTCTCAGCTTCCTAAGCAGCTAGAATTCCAGGTGTGAGCCACCAGTGACTAGCATCTTTCTGTGGTCACCAAGGTTGGGAAACACAGGAAGACAATGGTGAGTAATGCAAGACTTTCTCACCCTAACAAACAGAAGTCTTAAAGGGCTCTGAGTCACTCTCCGCCAGAGCCAGGGCAGATCCCAGCCCATATTAACAGTTAGCTAGTGACCCAGGGGCTTGTCACAACCCCTGTGACAGTCAGATGACAGAAGCACTTGACAAAGGGGGCTCTCGGAAAATCAATCTGTGGTTCCGAGGAAAGTTATTTGTAAAAAGAACAAACTCCCTTCCCCCTCCCAGTCACATAACTGCTCACTGGATTTCCACACCCCTTCCTTATCACTCTTCTCCTCGTGGAAGGAGACCAGAGAAAGGCAGTTCCTGTGGACAGCTGCCGGGCCAGGCGGCCAGCCTAACCCAAAGTGGGGACCGAAGGAGTTAGCACCTTTTTTTTTTTTTTCCTTTAAAAACTGCCAGTTATCAAATGGACATCACAAAATCTGAGTTCAAATATGAGGTGACTCTCCTCCATTCACTTCTCTGCACCTCAGTTTCCTGAGATAATCAGGCCTGCTTGTAGTGTGCATAAAATAGGCAGCTGAGTGTTTGAAAACCAGAGTTGCCCCCAGTCCTTTCCCCTCCAGGCCACCGTCGTGGAGGTTTAAGACTTTTAGAAACTCTTGATGAAACAAGGCGGCCGCCTGAAGGAAATTGGAGCCACACTGTCGTTTCCCCCCCATCCCTCCCTGGCATTCCCACAGACCTACCGATTGGCAGGTGACTCTCCGACTGGTGAGCTTTGAGGACCAACGCCCGCCGGTCCTGCATGTGGTCCAGGCAGGCTGGCTGGCTGCCGCTCTTCTCTCTGTTCCTGAAGCCAAAGACAAAGCGGGCAGAACCGTGTCATTAAGTAGTAAAACCTTTAGGCAACGTCATGGAAAGTTAAGGGAAAAAAAAAAGCACTCAAAAACTCAACAACACAAACCCCAAACCCAGCAAATCAAAGCAACACAACTTGCCCAGAACGAGAGTACTTCACATACCCTAACAGTGAAGGAATGTTCACCGAGAAGGAATGACCGATAATAGGACCATTAATAAAGACCCACAGCCCCGGGACCGGCAGCTAAGTCCCAGGACGCCTCCATCCTCTTCAACAGAGCAGGGTAAGACTTTCACGATATCCTTTCTGGGGAAAATCTGATAAACTGGAAAGTGCACTTTTAACAGAGCCTAAAATAACTGGGAGAAAGACTTGTTGAAGGATGTGAGCATGCGCTTTCCATCATGCTTCAGTGTTGGCTGGAAGGAAGCTGTTTTTTTTTTTTTTTTCTCCATCACCCTGGACTGCGGTGACTCCCAAGGGAGGCTGTCACCCCATGCTCCTGAGTGCTGGGGGACCCCCTGACCAGTCCCTTCTTCCTGCTGTTAAAAAAAGCCACCAATCACCATGCACAGCGACCTCAGGGAAAGACGAAGGTGACCTTTGACACATCTGCCAGCATTGCTCCACTTGGGATCTTCTCTATCTAGCACCAGCATTTGGGGTCTGTCTCGCTAGAGGAAAAGGCACGGCACCAGGCAGGTTAGCATGAATGTTAGCTGGCCCGCCCAGAAGCAAACATTCTATGTCACAAAGATGGTGAAGGTCTTCTCCTACCTTTGCCAGCATCAAACAAACCAAATCATAAAACCCCCAAACTCCAAACAACAGAGATAGTCCAGCAACCGCTCAGAGATAAGGCAAGACACAGGGCAAATTCCAAAAGGAAATCGCTTCTGAGAAATGATATTTGAGTCGTGATTACAGAGGTCAGACTCCCGGGGCCTGGAGCTGGGCAGGCAGAACGAGACCTGGCTGACTGGGACAGCACACCTTTGCTGGAGCCTGGCCAGCCAACCAGAGGACCTGACGTCAGGGTGGGCGGGCCCCGAGCCAGGGCTGACGTCTGGGAGGGCAGGGCAGAGGACAGGCAGTCAAGGCCATCACTCATGCTCAGTCCACCCCCAGATCCACCTGTACATATTTCTGGGCCTGCAGGCTGAGAGATAATGGGGTTCCACATACCCATAGGGCTATCAGAGCAACAGCCAGGCCGTGTCAGGCCAGTTTCATCCACTTAGAGACTTCCACTACTTAGTCTTTTGTTTTATGTTGGAAAAAAAGAGGGTTTTGTTTTGTTTTTGCCAACAGATGGTTTCAAGATCTGAGGATCACAGTTCAAAGTGAGCGTAGGCAAAAAATCCATGAGACTTATCTCTAACTAATCACCAAAAAGCAGGAAAGGGAGCTGTGGCTCAAGTGGTAGTGTGCTAACCTTCAGTGGAAAAAGCTAATGGACAGCACCAGGGCTTGAGCTCAAGCCCCCATAATGGCACAAAAAAATAAAGGAGATTTAAATTTTTTATTTTCCATCTAAACCTTGGTGTGGTGGGTATTCTCAGAAGGCAGAGGCTGGGGGTTGAGAATTGAAGGCCTGCCTGGGTTGCGTAGTAAAACCCTGCCTCAAAACAACCAAAACTGCCAGGCGCTGGTGCCTCATGCCTGTCATACTAGCTACGCAGGAGGCTGAAATCTGAGGATCAAGGTTCAAAGCCATCCTGGGCAGGAAAGTCCATGAAACTCTTATCTCCAGTAAACCACTTAGAAAACCGGAAGTGGCGCTGTGGCTCAAGTGGTAGAGTGCTAGCCTTGAGCTGGAGAGCTGAGGGACAGCACCCAGGCCCAGAGTTCAAGCCCCATAACCGACAAAAAAACAACAACAAAACAAACACAAAAAAACAGCAGCAACAACAACAACAAATACTTTCCCAAAACGTGATTAAATGAATAAACTCTCACTCCAACTGTGACATTAACTCCCTGTCCCCTGGGGGCAAGCCATGCCCCCACTGCTCCTTAAGAGGTTAGAAGTTTCCCTTTCTGTTTTTTTGTTGTTGTTGTCAGTGGTGGTAGTCATGGGTCTTGAACTCAGGTCCTGGGTCACTATCCCTGAGCTTTTTTTGCTCAAGGCTAGCACTCTACCACTTTGAGCCACAGCTCCACTTCCAGTTTTCCGGTGGTTAATTGAATCTCACAGACCTTCCTGCCCAGGTTGGCTTTGAATGGCGATTCTCAGATCTCAGCCTCCAGAGTAGTAGCCACAGGCACCCAACCTCCCTTTATGTTTTCAGGGATCTCACCTCCAATTCCACTAAAAAGTAGAGGGTTTCTAAATAACCGCCTTCTCCTCCCCTGCGGATAATAATAATCAGGATCGTTAGCACTTTCCTAGTACTTATTGTATCTGCATTGTGTGAAGTGTTCTGCATGGCACACATTTAACCCTCACAGCTCCAGCTTTCTGGCTGAAGAAAAACAGGCCCAGAGAAGTTGAGGCCTTCATCTGGGTTTGCACAGTGGGCCAGGGGAGAGCCAGCATGGCAACCATGCTACTCCACAGCCCGAGATGCTGACTAACACGTACCGCGGGTTAGAGCACAGCTGGGGAAAGCACAGTGTAATTTGTGTGACTCACACAGTCCTCTATTTTGCAAAACTAATTTTTTTTTGCAGTATAGAAATGGCGGTTTATGACCTTTTTCCCCCTCCCAAAACAGACAGAAAACTAGCGAGTGGAATAAACGTGCTGGTTTATGTATAGAAGTTCAGAAACTGGGAGCCACAGCGCTCCCCAATCCTAGCCTCCCTCTCCAGCGGGCACAGGACGCCCAGCTCCGTGAAAGACAGACCCTGCACAAATCCAGGAAGCTGGCTCTGTGCTGAGGCCCTGGTTTTCCATCCTCAGCTCCTCCCCCAACTCTCCCCACAATCGACACATCCCAGACCTTCAGATCTCACCACCCCTGAGTCAGCCACCCATCCATCTGAGCCAAGCCTGAGTCCAAGTCTTCAAGTCCTGACTCGTGGCCACAGGCCATGAGCCCACAGCCTCTGCCCACTCTCCATCCCTTCTCTGGACCCACTGTCTCCAGACCAACATATCCGTTGTCTCCGGGCTCCTCTTACCCTTTTCTGTGTCCCTCTGTCTCCTTTGCGAACCCCTGGGCTAGGGAATAATTGTGTACAGCCACGTGACAGCTATTCCACTCACGGGGCACCCTCCCATCTTTTATTGTGTCTCTAGCATCAGCCTTGCTGCCTCACCCTCCCCCCTCAGTCCTGACACCCCCAAAGAGGCTCTCACCCACCTGAGGAGGTTTCCCTTCGGCAGGCTCTGCTCTCGGGCCTGGATGCCACCCATGGTGAGACTTAGCCTTTTGGCCACATCCAGTCTTCCTTCGGGGATGCCGCCTTCCCAGGCACGGCTCGGGGAGGTGCCATAGCGCTCCTCCAAGCACCGCAGGGGCACCGTCCTGTTGATGGGTTGGAAGATGATGGCGCCGCTCTGCTGGGAGATGGGCCGCCGGTTGCCCACATAGCAGCGCACCAGGCCTGGGATGGAGTCGAAGCTCTCCATCTCGAACTGGTACTGCACGCGGCTATAGGCCTCGCTGAGCCGCAGAATGGTCCGGTTGATCTTGAAGTGCTGAGCAAGGTTTTTCCACTGACAGGTCAGGACAAAGTTTCCGGGGCTGGACAGGGAGTCACGGACTAGGAAATCACCGTCTCGCTGCACAAGGTTTTCAGACACCTGTGGGCCCAAAGGGTACCAACAGAAGACAGCATGACCACCCCTTCTTCAGTCAGCCAAGGGTCAAATTCAAAGACCGCTACTGATAGGCATTGTGGTGTCCATCCATCATCCCAATACTGGAGAGGCTGACACAGGTGGATCCTAAGTTCAAAGCCAGCCTGGGCCATGTGGTGACAAAAAACAACTATTTAGTGAGCAGTGGGAATGTGCCCAGTGGTGACCATGTAGACACCCTCAGGGACCTTCTATTTTTAGTGCAATGCTTCAATCCTAGGATAAACAGCCACAGGCGTTGTATGTCAGACATTCGTGACATTAAGGAAAAGAAAATTGGGATGTGAGTGCTTGGGTGGGCTGTGCTTCAAAAGTGGGTGGTCAGGGGAGTACCCCAAACGACCCAGACCCAGACTGCAGGGATGGAAAGCAACAGAAAGTAAGAAAAGAGAAAATATGTGCCTGGTGGGTCTGATTTTCTCTCCCAAGCAGGGGAGGAAGAATGAGAGTGTTTTTGTCTCCAGAAGTTCTTCACTGAGTCCTGTCCTAAGACTCCTCTCTCCAGAGGGAGGAGGCCTTTGCAGACAGGGCTAGGGCACTTGGGGGGGAGGGGGATGAGGTGGATTCTGGACAAGGCAGCCACCCGATAGAAGGGTGGAACAAAGCCAGGCTGGGGTTCCTCATCTGAGTTATTGTGAGGACTATGGATCTGTAAATGCAACATGTGCAGATGAGTTGTAGTGGATGCTGGGATATGGCACTGCTGGTGGCACAGGAAGTATTTATCCTGTGCCTGGGTTTGTAGTCTGCGTCAGCGACATGACTGGACAAGTTACGTCATCTCTCTGGGGCTCTGTTATAGCATCAATAAAATAGGGAGAACATTATTACCTACAGAGGAGCTATACAGCTTCAAAGGGATAAAGCATTATTATCATTACAGTGTTGGGTTATCAAGGCCAGAGTGACAGATCACTGCATTTCACTCTCATGGCAACTGGTAAACCAGGATGGTAGTGATGGTTGGTAGCTTAATACACTCTGACATTTTTTTTTTCTGGCATTTTTTTGTTCCCCCAACATTCAATCAGTGGTATGCTTCTGTTAGCTTAGAATAGTATGCTACCATGGTTACCTTAAAATTGCATCTTTGCCTTAAAACTGTTTTTTGCAGAGAAACTCTATTTCTTGGAATGGAGCCTATAGAAATAATTATAGGTTTGAACATGGTAGTTATCTTAAAGGATGTCGATCAGAGCAGTAAGAACCCCCAAGTGTCCAATAATGTGTGGTGCTGGACACATATGTAGACCTCGTGGCAGGGGAGAATTCCTACCCTTATTCAGGAATAGAGACACCAGGCTACAAAGACAATCTGAGTATGATCTTCTACTTGAGGGGGTGCGGTCGTGGGGCCTGAACCCTGGGCCTGGGCACTGTCCCTCAGCTCTTAAGCTCAAGGCTAGCTCTCTACCACTTGAGCCACAGCACCACTTCTGGCTTTTTCGGCTTATGTGGTTCTGAGGAATCAAATCTAGGGCCTCATGCAAGCAAGGCAAGCACTCTAACACTGAGCCACCTTCCCAGCTCCTTAGTTATCTTTTTTGCTGGGAGTTATTGGGGATTGAACCCTGGGTGTCTCCTGTCCTGATAATGTTTTCTTTTTTTGGGGGGGGTGTTCGGTCGTGGGGCCTGAACTCTGGGCCTGGGCACTGTCCCTCAGCTCTTCAGCTCAAGGCTAGAGCTCTACCACTTGAGCCACAGCACCACTTCCGGCTTTTTTTCTTTTTGCTTATGTGGTGCTGAGGAATCGAACCCAGGGCCTCATGCATGCAAGGCAAGCGCTCTACCACTGAGCCACCTTCCCAGCCCCCTGATAATGTTTTCTAAGTTCAATTTTAAACTTAAAAAAAAAAAAAAAAAAAGCAAGATCAAGGTCAGAAAAGGAAAAAGCATTACTTCTTTGATGGAGCTCAGAAATCTCCTACACTAAAAATAAAAATAACAGCATGGTACCTTCCTTCCCTCTACCCTCCCTCCCTCTCCACTTCCAGTCCTGCTATTTCTTGGTTAATGACTGGGCAGATTAACAACAACAACAACAAAAAAAAAAAACCTCAAGGAAAATTCTATATCTCAAACCCTACAGACTTAAGACTACTTGTCCATTTTTTGTATCACTGACCAGAAACAGTCATGGCAATCACACAGGTGACAATCACACAAAGTAAGGGTCTAGGCGTGAGGCTGGGGTTGTTGGTTTTATTCCTTGTCTTCCCCACAGCTGGGTCATGGGTCATAGTTCAGGGGTCATGGGTGGGTGATTACTTGCTGGTCCCACTAAAGCCTAGAGGGGGTAGGGGCTCACAGACTGTGCCAGCGTCGTCACCTGAAGGCAAACCACTGCCTGAGGAAGGAACGAGCTCATGTGGGAGAGGACAGTAGTGGCTGGCCTGGAGCTCAATTATCTGAACCCCCGCTGACTGCCAACTGCTCCAACCCCAAGGGCACTGGCTTTTCCTGGCTCACAGGACTTGTGGAAATGGATCTGGGCCCCTGACCTTCGCTCCTCCCAAAGTCTCCTTAGAGACGGTCTGGGTAGTCATAATACAGTCCTCGATGGATAAACCAGGACTCGCTCCCAGCGTTCTGCAGTGGGGGTCCTTCCGGCCTTGCCCAAGGTACCTGGCGGGGGATGCGGCCGTGGTACCAGGCATGGCTGCGCAGGTCCTCGCTGCTCAGCAACAGCTCCTCCTCCAGCTCCTTCTTCAGCCTCTCGGGGGTCCTGTCCATCATGTGCCTCTCCCTGGAAAACTGCAATAGAGAGTCTACAGTGACCTCACCCCACCCAGGCAGAGATGATGGCCACCTGGCCGGTCCTCCACGGTGCTAAGCAGACCAGTGTATGGCCAGGGGCGCCCTCATGGAGGGGGCCTGGGTAAAGACTGCAATTGGCTGTGACCTTTCACGTCTCCAGCTGTATGTAAGACAATCTCCACTGCACATCAACTCCGGCAGCACGTCTATTTATCTATTTGAGTAGTGGGAGCTGGCCAGGCTAGCCTCCTGTGTTCCCATGGATTTTCCTTCTCTTCCTCCAGAATCACCCTAACATGGTGCTGGGGAAGATGGCAGCTCCTGACTGGCCTCTCACGTTGGGGCAGCCTCCGGGGCTGGCAACCATGGCTGTGAAGTTTCTGCTACAGGAAAGATCAAGTTTAGGAATTAACTTTGTCTTTAGAAAATCTTAGAACAGGGGCTGGGAAGGTGGTTCAGTGGTAGAGTGCTTGCCTTGCATGCACGAGGCCCTGGGTTCAATTCCTCAGGACCACATAAGCAAAAAGAAAAAAGCCGGAAGTGGTGCTGTGGCTCAAGTGGTAGAGTGCTAGCCTTGAGCTGAAGAGCTGAGAGACAGCGCCCAGGCCCAGAGTTCAGGCCCCACGACCGGACCACAAAAAAAAAAAAAAAAAAATCTTAGAACACTTAGACAAGGCAATTTATGCCTCTTGAATCTAGTAATAGAAGTCTAGCTGTGTATTTTATATAAACCTCTGTCTCCTTTTTTTCTAGAACTCACTATGAGTTTGAGACTACTGGTCTCAAACATGCAATCCTCCTGCCTCAGTCTCCTGAGTGCTGGAATTACAGGCATGCATCAACATGCCTTGCTTATATAATTTTTTAACAAAAGTTGAATATTTCTGCCAGGTGTGGGTGGCTCACGCCTGTAATCCTAGCTAATCAGGAGGCTGAGATCTAAGGATCATGGTTTGAAGCCAGACCAGGCAGGAAAGTCTGTGAGACTCTTATCTCCAATAAACTTCTCAGAAAAAGCCAGAAGTGGCTCTGTGGCTCAACTGGAGAGCGCCCAGGCTGAGTTTAAGCCCCAGGACTGGAAAAAAGTATTAAATTATTTCTAGTACATGATTTTATTGTTATGAAACACTAGAAATAGACACAAAATAAAAACCTGGTCCCTTCCCTCAGAAGGTTTGTAACTCTACACAGCAGCCCCGCAGAGGGTTCTGGGTAGGGACACTGGCTCCAGGTTCAATTAGAATCACATCCACTTCATCCTAGCTACTCAGGAGCCTGCGATCTGAGGATTGCGGTTCAGAGCCAGCTAGGGCAGACAAATCTTGAGAGACTCTTATCTCTAATTAACCAGCAAAAAACTGGAACTGGAGGCATGGCTCAAGTGGTAGAGCATCAACTATGAGTAAAAAAGCCAGGGGAGAGCCCAAGGCCCTGAATGAAAGCCAGGATCCCAGCAAAACCAGGCTGCGGACCAACTCTCTAAGGTCATGCGAGAAAGAAGAGGGCATATCATTGAGCTTTCCTGAGCCTCTAGTTTGCCCTCCTTTGTTAGAACTTGCTACTCTATTCCCTACCATGTTGTTTTTTCTATTTTGGAACATCCTGATATATTTTAAAATTCTGTAAGAATTTTAATTTTGCTGGGTGCCAGTTCTACTCATGATGATGACCGTAATCCTAACTACTCAGGTAGCTGAGATTTGAGGATCGTGGTTCAAAGCCAGAAGTGGAGCTGTGGCACAAGTGGTAGAGCGCTAGCCTTGAGCACAAAAACTCAGGGCCAGTGAGTGCTTAGACCCTGAGTTCGAGCCCAGGACACACACACATACTAATTCCATGAGCCTTGAAAATAATATGCTTTCTGGGCTCTGAGACAATGAGATAGTATGAGATTTTTGTCATAGTGTTTTCTTTTTTTTTTTTTTTTTGGTCCAGTCGTGGGGCCTGAACTCTGGGCCTGGGCGCTGTCCCTCAGCTCTTCAGCTCAAGGCTAGCGCTCTACCACTTGAGCCACAGCGCGCCACTTCCGGCTTTTTTTCTTATGTGGTGCTGAGGAATTGAACCCAGGGCTTCATGCATGCAAGGTAAGCGCTCTACCACTGAGCCACCTTCCCAGTCCCTCATACTGTTTTCTTATCCACCTTTCTTAGGTATATATTTACCAACTACCAAACCAAATCAAACCTTTTGTTTTTTTTTTTTTTTGGTGCTGGGGCTTGAACTCATGGCCTGGGCACTGTCCCTGAGCTTTTGTGCTCAAGGCTAGTGCTCTACCACTTTGAGCCATAGCTCCACTTCTGGCTTTTATTTATTTAGTTAGTTAATTGGAGACAAGAGTCTCACAGACTTTCCTGCCCAGGCAGCTTTGAACCGTGATCTTCAGATCTCAGCCTCCTGAACAGTTAGAATTACAGGCATGAGCCACCAGAACCTAGCCAAAACAAAATTCTCTAATATTCTAATGTTCATTTTGTTCATGTGACTTTTTCTTAAATATAGTAACTTTTTTATAGAAACAGAATCTCCTCTCATCTCCCTACAATGAAGGGGTCCCCCTACATACTTCTTCATTCTTTAGCTAGAGATGAGCTCCCCAAATCCTTCTCTACCAAGAACCCCCCCAAAATAGACTTGGACTTGAATCCTCTAGGTTTTCAGGCATGAGGCCTTAATGGTACCGCGTTAGGAACTTCCCTCTTCTCTCTCCTGGTCCTCCTTCTGTCACTCAGGAGTACTTGATAGACAGAATTTATTCATATCAAAGAGATGGGAAGAGAGGTGACTATTCGTGAAAGTCTCAGGCATTATACAGAGAGGACCTGTGACACCGTCTGCTCCTGCCACTAATTATGCGCAGCTACAGCTGCAAATGCGAGTCTAGAATATAGGTTGTCAACTGACTGTCATTTATTTTCTGTCTTGCTGCCAGTTTCCTGAGAACAGAACCCCTCCCCCCTCCCCCCAGCCCTCCCCCAGGCTGGCCAGCCAGGCAGTTGGTATCACAGGCTTTTCTGTGATGGGGATACTCTCCCCTCTCTCCTAATTATCTCAAGGCCTATTTTAGCTAGGTTTGTTGCCATTCAGCGAAAAGAACCAATTCCTCCAAGACAAGATAGCCATGTGACTCAGGTCTGGCCAGGGATGGGAAAACTGGAGGAGTCGATAGGCATCTGGGGTGATCGGTGAGTACCCCATGGCATGCGAAGTAAGCCACACCTAGAGATGGCAGTGCAGAAGATGGACGCTGCTGCGTGTCTGAACACTGCAGGCTTGCACACCAGAGCTGGAGACCAGCCCCCATCTTCAATGTGACCTCCCACGCCTCATAATGACGGCTAACCTAACTGACAGCCTGAGCCCCTCTTCAGCCACCCCGACAAGCCGTCTGCAGACCTTGCCAGCTTACTCCCGCTGCCCTGGGTCTGAGATGGAAAACCACACAGATCTAAAAATGACTCAAAAGCAGCCTTCTTTGCGATCCCCCATTTGTTCTTGGGGTCCCCTTCCTCCCCAAGCCCTGTCCCTGACTCAGAATCGGTTCTAATTCCTTTTATTTGGGGGGGGGGAAATGTTTTATATGCAACCATCTTTCTCCTTCCCAGGCTCTGATATCATTGTTTCACACCTGTTACCAAAGATATAAATTCAGCTCGCTCTCTCTGTACAGCTGTCCTGACTTCCTAGAGGAAAATACTGCAATGACTGTGTTTTATCTCCCAGATTCTGGGAAAAAGACTGTAAGGAACTAAGCCTATAAGGTGACGCCTAGGAAGAGGTTACAGAGAGCATTCTAACAAATAACTTGAGACAGAGATTAAAACAACAGTACTAAACAAAGCAAAAAAAAAAAATGCTGCCCTTAAATGCCTGCATTTTTTATTTTTTATTTATTTATTTATTTTGGTCCGGTTGTGGGGCCTGAACTCTGGGCCTGAGCACTGTCCCTCAGCTCTTCAGCTCAAGGTTAGTGCCCTACCACTTGAGCCACAGTGCCACTTTCAGTTTTTTTCTTTTTGCTTATGTGGTGCTGAGGAAGCGAACCCAGGGCCTCATGCATGCAAGGCAAGCGCTCTACCACTGAGCCACCTTCCCAGCCCCTTATTTTTTATTTTTGTCCATCATGGGGTTTGAACTCAGGACCCGGGTGCTGTCCCTGAGCTCTTTTTGCTCAAAGGCTACCACTTTTGAGCCACAGCACCACTTGTGGTTTTCTGGTGGTTAATTAAAGCTAAGAGTCTCATGGGGATTTTTCTGCCCTGGCTGGCTTTGAACCGCTATCCTCAGATCTCAGCCTTCTGAGCAGCTAGATTACAGGCCTGAGTCAATGGTGATTGGCTAAATGCCCTCATTTTAAAGGGGGAGGAGAAGAAGAGAGGGAAGGAAGGGTGAAAGTGACGTCTAAGAACTTTTCCTCAGACCAGGGAGGGCTGGTTCTGCCACTAGATGGGGTCTGGTGTGAGGGGGCGGGGCTCCGAAGGCGATGTGGGCGTGAACCTAAGGAAGGGAAGGAGTGCCTGCAGCGAGTCACGGCATCTGGCAGCCTCATGATGAAACAGTGGTTATTTAAAGGGTGTGGTTGCCTTCTAGAACTTTCACTTACTGTCTAATCACATACATGAATGCAACCTTTTACATTTTTTTCCCTCAACTACCTACATTTATGAGACCTTGATCTTGCCAACTATGACTCCACCTCTATACTTGAGAACCACATGGTTGGTGAGGAGGTGAATGTGAGAGAAAATTTGGCATGCTGAGATGTGGTAGAATGTGCCTATAATCCTGACATTCAGGAGGCTGAGGTTGGGAGGATCGAAAGTTTGAGGCTAACCTGAACTACTAACAAGATTGTGTTTCAATTTTTTTTTCAAAATGTATCCACTTAATACTTTGAGAATTTTATGACTGATACTTGTGCTCCTTTAGGAATCAAAGATGAGATTCCTATTGGATACCTATGGCTCATGCCTGTAATCCTAGCTACTTAGGAGACTGAGAGCTGAGGATCATGGTTCAAAGTCAGCCTGAGCATTAAGTCTGTGAGACTCGTAGCTCCAATTAATGACCAAAAAGAGCCAGAAGTGGAGCTATGGCTCAAGTGGTAGAGTGTGATCCTTCAGCAAAAGAGATCAGGGACAGCTTCTAGGCTTTGAGTTCAAGTCGTAAAACTAGAACAAAAAGAATTTTTATAAATACACACACACACACACACACACACACACACACACACACACACACAGATGTGACATGTCTCTGTGACATTTAGCAGACTTCTGATAACTTCCCCTAATTACTGAATTTTTTTTTTCCAGCCATGGGGCTTGAACTCAGGGCCTGGGCACTGTCCCTGAGCTCTTTTTGCTCAAGATGCCTCACTTCTGGTTTTCTGGTGGTTAACTGGAGATGAAAGTCTCACAGATACTCCTGTCTGGGCTGGCTTTGAACCGCAATGCTCAAATCAGCCTCCTCAGTTGTTAGGATTACAGGCCTGAGCCACCAGCGCCTGGCTTCAACTGTGTGGTCTTAAGCAAGTGACATTAATTCTCTGTACAGCCTCAGGCTCCCATATGCAAAATGAGGATAATGTCACATGGTGTTAATAAGGACTAATGAGTGAATATCTGGAAAGCACTAGACACAAACAATGGTGGGTCACTGGGACGAGGGTTCACTGTCACTGCAGACAAATCAGGAGCTGCGGATCTGGCTCTGTAACTGCAGGTCTACGGCGGGAGGGGCAGAGGGCTAGGGAGGGAAGCAATCCGGGAAAGCAGCTTCTTCAGCCCTTTAGAGGGGGCTGGCGACCACCAGCTGTGCCCGCTGGGGGTCCAGCTCCGTGGCCAGGACTGGAGCTAGCTTGCCAGGGCCGGTTCTGAATACCAGGAGGATCACTGTGAGTCTGCAAAGAGCATCTTCGCAGCCCCACATCCCTGGCAAGTCTGAGCTTGACAGGCAGGGATAGATGGACCGGGAGAGGCTGGAAAACACATTCTGTGGAGGCTCAGAGCCAGCTTGACGGACGTGCTGAGAAACCTGATTAACTCTGAAACCCACGCTCCCAGCTCTCTTGAGGATGTAAAAAGCTGTTCTGGACTCAGAAGAATGGAGAGCAGGGAGTCCTGCGTGAACATCGGAGCCTGCATTTCAGATCAGGCCCAATGCCTAGGCCAGGGGGCGGGGATGGGGGGGTGAGCCGAGGTACCAGGCACCATCGGAGCCCCCTCAGAGGGGCTGGCGCTCATTTGCATGTCAGAGACAGTTCAGAGAATTTGAGAGAGATGCCATCTGCATTGTGAGGAATGCTTGATCGGTAAGCAAAGCTCAGCTCCCACAGGATTTGAAGTTGCTTGAACAAAAAGGAAAGATCTTGCCGAGACCCCTGCTCCATCCTCCCCAACACCACCATCACAACCAAGCAATGTACCATGCAGGGAGGGGCGTGGCATGCCACCCTGGCAGAGGGCCAGGCCTGGTCTGGCCGTGAATGACCACACACAAAGAAACCCAGCCCAGAGCTCTGGGAATAGACAGCTCGCATTTCCCTCTGGCCCCTCTGGCCCCTCCCAGATTACCCCAGCTCTTTATTTCTGTGGCTTTTTTTTCTACTGTTAAAATGAGAAAAATCTAGGAATGTTCTGGGAAGAGCTCTGGGTGGTCGCGAGGCTGAATAATCAAGAGCAGGATACTGTGTTGGCCATTTTAATGTGGGGAGCCCAGGCTGTCCTGAAGTCACCAGCCCCCAGCCTCAGCCTCCCATGAGTTGGAATGACAAGTGTACCTCACCTGGATGAGTCTAGTTGTTTAGTTGTTGTCTTTACCGCCCGGCTCCACCCCCCACTGCCGCCCCGCCACTCCATGGCTGTTGAACTCAGGGCCTGGGCACTGTCCCCTGAGCTTTTTGGGCTCAAGGTTAGCACTCTACCACTTGAGCCACAGCACCACTTCTGGTTTTCTGGTGGTTAATTGGAGATGAGTCATTAATTAATTAATTTTTGCCAGTCCTGGGGCTTGAACTCAGGGCCTGGGCACTGTCCCTGAGCTCCTTTTGCTCAAGGCTAGTGCTCTACCACTTGAGCCACATCACCACTTTTGGCTTTTTCTGTTGATGTGGTACTAAGGAATCAAACCTGGGAATTCACGCACATTGGCAAGCACTACCACTAAGTCACATTCCCAGCCCCTCTCACAAGACTTTTAAACCACGATCCTCAGATCTCAGCCTCTTGAGGTGTGAGCCACCAGCTACTGGCTCTAGTTTAGATTTAAGTAAGAAATTTGAACTAATGAATGTTCTATAAGGAACACAGGACTGAGGTATGCGATTGCACAATGAAAGATATATTTTGTTTTTATGCGAGTCTTTGAGTTTGAACTCAGGGCCTGGGTGCTGTTCCTGAGCTTCCTTTTGCTCAAAGCTAGTGCTCTGCCGCTTGAGCCACAGCGTCACTGTTGACATTTTCTGAGTAGTTTATTGGAGATAATAGTCTCACAGATTTTCCTGCTCAGGCTGGCTTTGAACTGTGATCCACAGATCTCAGCCTCCTAAGTAGCTGGGATTACAGGAGTGAGCCTGGCTAAAAGGTATGTTTTAGATATGTGCACACATCTACTTCAGAATCCAGAGGTCACAACTTGTCCCCTCTACAAAGGTTGTTTCCTTCTGTCATTTCCCCTGACTTCATTATTCAAATGCAACCCTCAGAATCAGGTGAAGAAACTCCTGACTCCACCTCTCCTCCCGAGACAGACATGAGATGCGGACTCCCTTTTAGCCTGCTCGCTCCATCTTTTTTTTTTTGTCAGTCTTGGGGCTTGAACTTTGGGCCTGGGTGCTGTTCCTCAGCTCCTCACCTCAAGGCTAGCACTCTACCACTTGAGCTACAGCGCCACTTCTGGTTTTCTGGTGGTTAATTGGAGATAAGAGTCTCACAGACTTTCCTGCCCTGGTTGGCTCTGAACCATGATTGTCAGATCTCAGCCTCCTGAGTAGCTAGGATTACAGGCCTGAGCCACCAGCGCCCCGCACCCCCCCCCCCATCTTGTACTTGTCCATCCTAGCACTTGGAACATGCTCCCTGCAAGTCCCAAGGGAGTGGAAACCGCAGCCTTGCTGAAAACGAAACCTGCGCACGTGCTGGGATCTAGCTTGGAAGGCTCAGATGCGGGGAGGTATGGACATGAGGCAACCAAGGCTTAACGGGCAAAGGTGTGAATGATTGGGGAGCTGCTCAGGGGAGACAGGATGGAGTCCATGAGGCTAAACCTCTGGGACATCGAAGTTTCCAGGACCTTCTTTATGTGTGAGGGCTGCCAAGGGCCTGCCTGGGGAACACCAGATCTGTTCCCACGCTCAGGAGAACCTGAGCAGAGCCATCCCTGCACCCCAATCACACCTCCTCCCGCACGTCACGCACTGCTGATTTGTCTTTTTTTTTTTAACTGAATTTGAAAAACTGAGATGAATTTCTAGTCATTCATTCACTTTATGACACAGCCTGGAAATGAACTGGTTGGAAATCAAGAGAAAGCAGGTGATGTACATGCGTGGAAAAGGAGAGGAAGGAAGAAGTGGTGAGTGTGGGGACACTGAAGGTTTTCAGTCGGCTCTGTTCTACTCACGAGTGTCTGTCCACAACACCCAGAATGCTATTAGCGCCCTCCAACAAAAGCCTCCTTTCTTCAGCCTTGGAAGAGCTTATTAGATTAAGGGAGAAGTCAACAGCAGTTCAAGCTTTTTATTAGGATGTCGTAGCTCACAACTGCACAGCTCAGATTTTTAAAGAAATCTCACCCACAGGGGAGGGGGGGGATGGGAAGGGATGAGAAGGGGAAACAAAGGAGGAAGCAACAATGTTTGATAAGAAAAGTACTCATTACTTTTCCCATGTAACTGTAACCCCTCTGTACGGTATTTTCACAATAAAAAAAAAAAAGAAAGAAAGAAATCTCACCCACAAATGACAATCACAAGCAAAAGTACAAAAAAAAAAAAAAAAAAAAAAAAGAAGAAGAAGAAGTCATACTGGAGCCAGAGCTAGTGGCTCACGCCTGTAATCCTATCTACTCAGAAGGCTGAGATCTGAGGATTGTGGTTCAAAACTGGCCCGGGCAGGAACGGCTATAAGACTCTTATTTCCAATTAACTACCTAAAGCTGGAAGTAGAGCTGTGGCTTCAAGTGGCAGAGCAGCACTTTTAGCAAAAAAGCTCAGGGACAGAGCCCAGGCCCTGAATTGAGACACTAAGGTGAGGAGAGAATGCAGGAATCCAAAATGACAGACCCTCCACTCAGTGCCTCTGAACCCTGGTGAGACTTGCAGCGACAGGCAGCCTGTCAGCGTTCCTAACGAACGTTATAAATATATAGAGGTATTTGAACCCCACTCTTCAAAGTGTCTTCAAAAACCAAGACATGAAGAACTCTGCAGGGGGCTTCTTAGAGGATGTCTTGAAAGCAATCAACCTAAAATGAAGCTCTTTGGAGAATGTCACTCAATTCTGTCTTCCCTTGCATATCAAGCTGTGGCCAAGTTTATCACCAAATTCCAAAGTATGTATGGGAGGATGGGAGGCGTGGCTCAGTGGGTAGAGTTGTAGACTATGAGCAAAAGCATTAGAGTTCTGGTTTTGGACCAAAAAGAAAAGAAAAAAAGACCTGATGGGTATTTTACAATTAAAAACCTGCCTAAGCGCATCATGAACTTCACTCCAAATGAATAAGTCACAGTGATTTCCACCACCAAAGCCAAAAAGTTTAAACCCAGTTCTCAACAACCTTCAAGCCCAGTAACTTTTAGTATAAGCCCTTGGATGTGTTAATCAGGTAAAAGGGTACGGGTTGGGAATAGTAGGACATATGTGTAATCCCAGCTCAAGAGACCGAGGCAGAAGGATCACAACTTTGAGGCTAGACAGGATTATATAGAGAGTTCTAGGCTAGCCTGGAATATACAGGGAGACCATGTTTAAAAAAAGAAGATAAAAAAGTAAGCTGGGTGCCTGTGGATGATACTTATAATCGTAGCTACTCAGGAAGCTTTGATCTGAGGATTGTGGTTCGAAGCCAGCTGTGGCAGGAAAGTCTATGAGACTCTTTATTTCCAATTAACCACCAAAAAGCCAAAAGTAGAGGTGTGGTTCAAATGGTAGAGCAGTAGCCTTGAGTGAAAAAGCTCAAGGACAGCACCCAGGCCCTGAGTTCAAGCCCCAGGACCAGCACACCAAAAAAAAAAAAAAAAAAAAAAAGAAAGAAAAAGAAAAAGAAAAAAGATAGTACTTGTGGCAATCCTCAATCCCTGTAATATAATGATGAATGAATGCATTGTGATTCACCTTTTGTGGACACTACCCACTTTGTGGCTTACCTAAAAATACCTTATTCGAATCCAAAGAGAAGTGAAGGAAAACATGAAGTTACCAATCCTACTTTCCCACCAGGGTGGGCAGGCTATTCACACAGTTCCTTGTGCTAGTGGGTGCTTTAAAGCCAAAGTCTTTCCTTAAATAAACAATTAGCTTTGTAAATAAAAGCCAAAACGCTATATCCCTATTGGGTACACAAAGCCAAATGGGAGCATGGGCAATTCTTCCAGCCCTGTGGACACCCAGTGCCTGAAGACAGCACAGCGACATCACAGCAAAGCAGGAGGAGGCTATGGTATGTCTGTGGACTGGTTGGAAGATTTGCCAGGCAGATGGCAAAACAAAGGGCCAGGAAGGGGTGACAGAGAATTATGGCGCCATGGTCTCTTTGCCTTTGTGGTGTCAGGCTCTCCCCAGACGAGCATTCCACCCTCGCCTGGGTGCCAGCCTGTGAGCCTGCCTGACCAGGTCCTTATGCCTCCGTGGACATTCTCCTCACCCCATTGGGCCACAGTTCTGCAGAAACAGAAGCGTGAGTGTCACTAGAACCCTATGACTTTAACCCCCAAGACTTAGCACTTGGCCCTCTGTGGCTGACCGTGGCCACTGAGTTGAACCCAGTGTGTTCTATTTTATGAGGTCCCTGCAGAGGGAGGGGCCCAGAACAGAAGGTTCCATAGGACCCCGGCTTAGTGTTAGCATTGGGAAATAGGTCCATTCGTTAGATGTGAACGCCTCAGTACCAGGAGAGTATGAATCTCTCTGTGCCAAATCCTAGAAAGAATCTTATCCCTGACAAATCCTGCAGATGGGCTGAGATGCCATCTTAGTAATGAAACCTGTGCCATTTCATCATACTGTCACTCGGATTCCCACTCCAGCGCCAGCAAACACGCATTCACAATTTGCTCTTAAATTAAGATGCTTCATTTTCCTTTGGTATATGATTTTCCTTTTCACAGGCGAATGATTACATGCCGACAGGAAAATACCATCTAAATCCCCAGAGAGCCCAACTCCAAGGGATTTCATTTGATTCATTCCCAAACCTTATCAAACTCTTATCAAAAGAGGCCCAGAATTCATGAATATGAAATACGAAAAGATCTGTGAAACTCCCTTGCTTCTCAAGGTCCTGAGAAATTCCCATTAAAATTCTGCTAGATGTGTGTGTGTGTGTATAGACTACAGAAGCTAATTGAATTGCATTTTGGGTGGGCTGTAGTTTTAAAGCAGAGGAACCTATAAGCAGGCAACTTAATCCTACATCCAGACTCGCCGCATCACAGTCACACTGGAGCGTGGGCTCCCTTTTGATGCTAAGCTGCCTTTACCTTTCAGCCTCCTGCATCCTCTGGCCCCGGTTCTCCTCCACATTTCTGTCCTAACAGATCCAGATCTGGGGAGCTATAGTTTTTGGGGCTCAGTTTTACTTTGAGGAGACATCAAAGCCCTGCATAGTAATCCTCACTGATTTCAAAACTGAACACCAGAGGGGAAATCCAAGCTTTCATACCAGCAAATGTGACTTTGTGCCGGACGCCAGTAGCTCACACCTGTAATCTTAGCTACTCAGGAGGCTGGGATCTGAAGATCATGGTTTGGAGCCAGCCTGGGCAGGAAAGTCTCTGAAACTCTTGTCTCCAGTTAACAAAAAGCCAGAAGTAGAGCTGTGGCTCAAATGGTAGCATGCTAGTTCAGGGCTAGCTCATTGCTCAAGCCCTGAGGACTGGCGGGGGAAAAAAGAAAAGTGACTTCTTTTCTCCATATATTGAGGAAAATTGCTCATCTAATTTATCCAAAGACCTCCTTCTATCTGACTTGGCCCCCGAGGGTTTGCCCAGCCTGTTTCTATCTTGACAAAGTATTCTTTTTAATCTACTGGACACTCAGAGCTCACCTTTTCCTGTTGACAGAGAAATCAGATGCTATTTTCTTACAGGCTATTTATTAATACCATGGCCTGTGTCAGGCCTCCGGTGGAACCTCTATCTAGATTGAATTCAGATGATGGCTTCCCAGAGCAAGGCTATGGAGAAGCAGACTCATGATCCACCTGGCGCCACCCTGTACTCTCTCTCCTCCCAGAGAAATGAAGTGCACCGCATTAAGCTGGAGGCAAAGGTCATTTGGTTACACTTAATCATTTATTGGGTCAATGATATGATAGGCTTCAAATAAAAGCTAAGTATCAATTTGACCTCTGAAAACCTTTCAACTATTTGATCCCTTTAAGCAATAATACTTCTCTCCCACATGGGGCTGGCACACGGATTCAATAACAAAATGCAACTGAAACTCTAATCACCGAGTCTGGCCATGAGATAGCATTCAGTGACTGTAGTGTCAGCCTTTGCTACCATGAATAGAGAATGAAACACACACACACACACTCTCTCTCTCTCTCTCTCTCTCTCTCTCTCTCTCTCTCTCTCTCTCTCTCTCATGAAAACAACAACAACAAAAACCTCAGAAACTGCCCTAAGGTCCTGAGAAGGTCTGAACATAGTTTAAAGTGCAAGGAGTTTCAAGCCAGAAATTTTGATCACTGGTAATGTGACCCTGTTAGTTTCTTAATGCAAATTATATTTTGGTACATAGCTATTTAGCAAAATGGATGTCCTGTTCAATAAGAACGTCAGAGCTGGGCACCAGTGGCTTACGCCTGTAATCCTAGCTACTATGGAGGCTGAGATCTGAGGATTGCAGTTCGAAGCCAGCCCTGGCAGAAAAGTCTGTGAGACTCATATCCAATTAACCAGCAAGAAGCTGGAAGTGGAGCTGTGGATACAGTGGTAGAGTGCCATCCTTGATTGAAAAAACTGAGGGACATTGCCTAAGCCCCAGATTTAAGTCCTAAGACCAGCATGCATGCACACAAATGTCACACACACAAAAGTCAACAACACAAAAGTCAGAAAGTGAATAACACCTTAGTTCAAACACTGTCCTTTTCTTCTTTCATCTTGAATGAATAGGATACTACAGAATCACAAAATGTACCATAGCTGAAAGACACTGGGAGATGTAATTAGAAGCAAAACCAAGATATGCCAAACACACAAGAGGAAACACCAAAGATTCAGCTTGCCTTCCAGTATGGGGCTGGAATAAATGACTCGGGAATGTTCTCTCCAGAACAGCACCATGACTAACAACTTCCTTAGAACTCGGCTCTGGACAAAGTGCACTGTATATCAGTGCTGAGCACAGAGAAGGTGTGCGGTAAAACCAAATGCTTCCTCACAAGATCGATTCTGGCCAAGTATCCAACCTCACTACTTTCAGTATACAACTTGCAAGTCGCTTTAGAGGTGTGTAGCAGGGGTGGGATCTAGTTCCGTGGCAAAATGCTTCCCTCGAAGTGCAAGGTCATTCTCATTATCAAAAAAAGAAAAGACACAAGAAACACAGTTTAAAAAAACCCAAACAACAACTACAAGGTGTGTATCGTGTCTCCCAGTGGAGCACAAACCCCGCGACACACACATGCCCATATATCTTGTTTGTTTGTTTGTTTTTTACAAAGCAGAAACACTGTATCAGATGTTACGGAAAAAGCTAGAGAGCCACGAGCTAGACTTGGACAAGACCTTCAACAAATACAACTCAGATTGCATGAATTCATAGAGGAGCCCCAAAGCCAAACAGCACACAGAATATTTATATTTCAGAGCAGGGCGCTGGTGGCTCACGCCTGTAATCCTAGCTACTTAGGAGATCTGAGATCCGAGGATCACGGTTCAAAGACAGCCCAGGCAGGAAAGACCTTGAGACTCTTATCTCCAATCAAGCCCAGGATGGATATGGACTCACACGGGGAGACACACACACACACACACACACACACACACGAATTAACATAGACGGGGAGACACACACACACACACACACACACACACACACACACACACACACACACACGAATTAACATAGAAAGGAGACAGATGAGAACGCTGATCCAGCAAGACAAATGAATCATCAACATCCAATGGAGCACCAGAGAGGGAAGCGGGTTTCTAGAAGGTTGCTCATCAATCCATGAGGCCCTGGTGCTGTGGAGATGGGCTGACTTAAGAGACACAACCTGAGAACCATCTGTGCATTGCGGGGTGTGGTCTCAGCTCTTGCCCGAGAGGTAGAATGGCACATGAGAACAGTGCTGGGGGAATCCTGGCATTTAAGACACAGAGTAGAGGGTAGAAAGCAAAGACAGCGCAGGACTGGCCGGGAAGGACAAGAGACAAGGCGGGTGGTGCACTGGAGGCTCAGGAAGGGAAAGTCAACAAGGTTTGCAGGTGTGGGTATGTGGGTGTGGCCCTGGAGAGGAAGGGGAGAGAGAGAGAGAGAGAGAGAGAGAGAGAGAGAGAGAGAGAGAGAGAGAGAGAGAGAGAGAGAGAGAGAGAGAGAGAGAGAGAGAGAGAGAGAGAGAGAGAGAGAGAGAGAGAGAGAGAGAGAGAGAGAGAGAGAGAGAGAGAGGCCCTGGAGAGGAAGCAGAGTCTTTGTTGTTGTTTTGCTAGTCCTGGGGCTTGAACTCTGGGCCTGCGTGCTGTCCCTGAGCTTTTGTGCTCAAGGCTAGTGCTCTACCACTTGAGCCACAGCTCTGCTTCTGGTAGTTAACTGGAGATACAGGGCCAGGTAACAGGGCTGAGGCCTCTGTCCTGCCACCCTGAGGCAGGTGCTCATCCAGGCTGGAGCAGCCAGGCCTCTGAAGCATGTAGCACCCCCCTGTAGTCCAGGAGGAGAATTTTCCCAGGGTCCTGGTCCTGCCTCTGCCTTCCACTCAGATCTCTTCAATGAAAACAAGTCATTGGCTGGGATACGAGCTCAGGGGGTCGGTCAGGGTCACAGTGCCTGCCAAGCGCCCCGATGCCGAAACCAGATGCGCTCGGCTCCCAGACGTCCTTGGAATGCAGTTAAGGTTCTTAAAAAAAAAAAGGAGCAGTGCTGAGATTTTTCTTTTTCTTCTAATCTGGAATGTTGGAGAAATAAATGAGTAGCTAGCCACCACCACGAGGAAGGGCTGAGTCAATGGAAAGACATTTCCCACATGGCATTTTCCACCTGGGGCACTTGTACTGATGGTGCATCTGCCCCCAAACAAAGATGATGAGCTCGCTGTGCATGCCAGGAGGGGCTCGTGGGACCCAGCCTGGCACGATCGCACAGATGGGAGGACAGGAGGGTGGGGTCTTTACCACTTAAACTTCCGCCAGGGATCTGGTGCTCTGGGGATGGCCACTGTGACATTTCAGACTGAAGTTCTAAATTTGTGTTCTCTCTCTCTCTCTCTCTCTCTCTCTCTCTCTCTGCAACTGGAACAATGGAAACAGCTTAAATAAAACTCAACAACACGACTTAAGATCTTCCCACTGCAAAGCCAACCTGAGGAGAATCTACAGATGGCAGTCTGTCTTTATCTTCCACTGCCTTCCAATCACAGCTACCCCTGGACTGCATGACCCTAATGACCTGTTGTTAGCCAAGACTTACTGATCTGCACACCCCAAACCCCACCCTGTCTGTGCTCTCTTACTCAGACAGCTTTTCCACACCTGGAAGCCAATTCTTATCCCTTAGGCCAGCAAGCGCCGGCACCCTGAGCCTCCTCAGAGGCAGACACAGGTATGATGACAGGTTTCAGCTCTTCTTCAGCCGACAGCAACCCGCCAATCAATCATCCAGAATACAGGGGCCCAAAGAAATGGGGTCTCATTGTCAACCCCCCAAAATGTCGTCTATTTGTGCTTCTTACCAGATTCCTTCTGGAGCTTAGTAGGGTCTTACCTCAGGCTACGTAGCTCCCTTGCCAGGCACATGTGAGGGTCCCAAGTGTGTCCGTTGTGCAGGGTGCTCCTCCCTCTACCCAGAGTGCCATTTCCTTGCCTCTGAATAATAGCCACCCATTCTTCCAGACTTGGCAGACACCCCCAAGCCCAGGGGGCCTTTCTTGCTCTAACCTGAGATGCCAGGTAAGTACCCTCTGCAGAGAGCACTGCCAAACCCTGGGAAACGATGCCCCCTTGCTACCTGTTGATAAACATCTGACCAATGGCAGCAGTAGATCTGGTCAAATCATCCCTAGTGTGGGGAGGCCCAAGCCCCTGCCAAAGGCCGGGCACGTAAGAGGGCACGATCAATGACTGGTTGGTAATTAAGGCTGCAACTAGGAGGTAAGTCCATGTGGATGTCTACCTCAAATACCATGCAGGGATCACTCCTAACTCCATTACTTTTCTCACTGTGCCATTCACTAAGCACATCTGTGAACCATCTGTTCTTAGCAGGCCCAGCTCTTGAAGCTTCTGTCAACAGCCTGGTCTTTTCTAGCTCTGAGTGAGTGGGTCTGCTGCTCCCCTTGGACTGGAATGCTTCTTCCTCGTCTTCATGCACCTAAGTCCTGGGTTACTAAAAATAGATTAAAAACCCACCTTAAAAAAAAAAAATACGGGGCTGGGAAGGTGGCTCAGTGGTAGAGCGCTTGCCTTACATGCTTGAGGCCCTGGGTTCGATTCCTCAGCACCACATAAGCAGGGAAAAAAAAAAGCAGGAAGTGGCGCTGTGGCTCAAGTGGGAGAGTGCTAACCTTGAGTTGAAGAACTGAGGGACAGCGCCCAGGCCCAGAGTTCAGACCCCACGACCGGACCCAAAAAAAAAATACGGGCTGGGAAGGTGGCTCAGTGGTAGAGTGCTTGCCTTGCATGCCTGAGGCCCTGGGTTCAATTCCTCAGCACCACATAAGCAAAAAGAAAAAAAGCCGTAAGTGGTGCTGTGGCTCAAGTGGTAGAGCACTAGCCTTGAGCTGAAGAGCTGAGGGACAGTGCCCAGGCCCAGAGTTCAGGCCCCATGACCAGACCCAACCCCCGCCCCCCCCCCCAAAAAAAAGGCTGCCTGTTCTACAACAAAGTCCCAGTCTCCTATCTACCTGCAGTCTCTCCCGAGGCTCACACCGTCTTCCCCCATCTAGACTACAAGACAAAGCTTTCATGCATACAGCTGCATCCTCTTTTCCAGTTTCAATTATCTTAATCCAGCTGTTTTGGGACAGGCTGTTTCTGAGCCCTGGCTTCTCTTCCCTGAAAGGGCAGACTGTACTGCCCTGCTCAATCCACAGAATTTGTTTTGAGGTTCTGGTGAGACAACACAGAAACTCAAGACAGTCCGTAGCCTTTTAGAAGTATAATGAGATGGTACTATGACCCAACATTCCCATGGCGAATCTTGTAAAGACAGGGATCCTGCTCAATGGTCACGTCACACTCTATTGCTTCAAGCCCACCCCATCTAAAAGTGCTTACCCATAGATGGCGGCACAATTTACTCAAATTCAGCTTGTGAATTTGCATGTGCTCTGTTGATGCGGTGCATCTGAAATATCTTCAGTACCAGTTCCTTGTAGGTTTGAGCAAAATACAAGACTCCTTGAGCTTTTCCTTTGCCAGCACCAGGGTTTGAACTCAGGGTTTCACATTTGCTTAGCAGGTGTCTACCACCTGATCCACACCTTCAGCCCATCTTTTTGCTAGTTAACTTGAGATTGAAGACTCTTGGACTTTCTTTGTTGCTGGCCTTGGGGCTTGAATTTAGGGCCTGGGTGCTGTCCCTGAGCTCTTTTGCTCAAGGCTGGCATTTTACTACTTTGAGCCACAGCTCCACTTCCAGTTATCTGTTGGCTAACTGGAGATAAGAGTCTCACCGACTTTCCTTCCTGGGCTGGCTTTGAACTGAGATCCTCAGATTTCAGCCTCCTGAGTAGCTAGGGTTACAGGTGTGAGCCACCAGTGCCTGGTGGATTTTGGACTTTTCTACCGACTTTGAACCAATGACCCTCCACATCTCAGCCTCCTGAGTAGCTAAGGTTATAAGCATGAGCCACTGGTGCCCAACTGATTCATTCACTGTTTTTGTTTTTTTAATGAAATGACTACCTACTTGGAACCCCCTTTGGGAACTGAAAAATTAGGACCCTCAATCTGACTGAAATATCTCATGTATGCCATATCTCATCTCTAGGAAGGCCAGCAATGTATGCGTAATCCTGACCCTTCCTTCCAATCTGGCCTCCCATTTAATTCCTTTCCAGGATCTTTGTACAAAAGTCCTAAATCCAGCCTAACTTCTGCAACACATCTGCAAATAAGAGCTTACTCCCAGAATGCTCCATGGTGACTGGTGTCCTATGGAACGAGGAGTTTTTTTTGTATTTTTAGC
Organism: Dipodomys merriami; assembly: GCF_024711535.1. Lineage (NCBI taxonomy): Eukaryota > Metazoa > Chordata > Mammalia > Rodentia > Heteromyidae > Dipodomys > Dipodomys merriami. The sequence continues at coordinate 19,762,382 of NW_027206290.1, forward strand.
TTTCTTCCCATACAACCAACACTATTTATAACATCCTACTTTCTCTAGAGATGATATGGATTAGACCAAATGGAAAGTTACCATAGCTACTGCAGTGTTATTTTTGGTATGAGAAATCCATGCCAAGAGAAGCAGCATACATGGTCAAGAATCCGAGCTTTTATTTCCGCTTTGTTATCGGGCAATCAATCCCAATTTCATTTTGCAACTCTAATTGCAAGAGAAACTAATTATGAGCTGTGAGACCCGAAACCTCTAATTAAGGCGGGAGTCAATAAACCGATCTGGCATTATCATCCGGCCAACAGGATGAAGGATTGAGTCCGAGCAGATTGCTTTCCTAGATAACTAAGCTAATCAAACCAGGAGGGACTGGGTCACTGGGAGCTCATGCCTGTAATCCTAGCTACTCAGGGGTCTGAGATCTGAGGATCATGGTTCAAATCCAGACCAGGCAGGAAAGTCCATGAGACTCTGATGTCCAATAAGCCACCGAAAACCGGAAGTAGAGCTATGGCTCAAAGTGACAGAGTGCTAGCTTTGAGCAAAAGAGTTCAGAGACAGTGCTCAGGACCTGAGTTTAAGCCCCATGACCGACATTAAAATAAACAAAACAACAAAAACCCGGGGGGGGGGGGGGCTCATCTGGAGGTTGCACCTGGAGAACAGGAAGTTGGGATTGAAGGCTCCACTTTCTGTGACCAGGTCCAGACCTCTCTTTGTGTCAAAGATGTCAATAAAATAGAGGTAGCTCAGGAAGCGGGGGTAGGAGGAGGGCATTTCTTGAAACATTCACCCACCAGGAGTGACCGTGATAGGGAGAAGGGATGGATGGCTCAAATTAGCCTGTTCTGGGGCTGGGAAGGTGGCTCAGTGGTAGAGCGCTTGCCTTGCATGCATGAGGCCCCGGGTTCGATTCCTCAGCACCACATAAGCAGAAAAAGCTGGAAGTGGTGCTGTGGCTCAAGTGGTAGAGCACTCACCTTGAGCTGAAGAGCTGAGGGACAGTATCCAAGCCCAGAGTTCAGGCCCCACAACCGACCAAAAATAATAATAATAATAATAATAGCCTGTTCTGTGGCCTTTCTACACAGGCCTTGGGAAAGAGCAGAAATATACAGAGTCTCACTGCTCAGATCCAGATATTTATGGGCTGATTCCTCACATACCAAATGATGAGCTGTTCTTGTTTGAATGAGCAGAAATTGGCTTATGGTGGTATTTCTATTAGGAGAAGAACCTACTGCCAATCTCTGAAGCGCACAGTTCCCTTTGGGACCTCCCTATCTATCTTTGACAGTTCTAAAATCCCTTTAATGGCATGACATCATCTGCCCCAAGCTAGAACAATCCATATTTAGTCCCCAAGCCACAGGCTCCTCACATCACCCCCCTCGGCTCTAGGAAAAGAAAGGGATTCTCAAGTCAAGCAGTGGCTACTGAGTCCATTCATCCTCCTCCCAACTTCTCGACAAAGGGACACACAAATAAACTCAGTTGAATGTAGAAATGGCCCCCCTGAACACTGCTAGTAAGCAACAAAATCAGAGGTGGCCTATCTACTTCTCATGATCGCTTCCTTTTCTTCTTCTTTTGTGCCAGTCCTGAGGATTAAACTCAAGGCCTGGGCACTGTCCCTGAGCTTTTGTGCTCAAGACTGGCACTCTAGCCCTTGAGACACAGCTCCACTTCTGGATTTTTATTATTATTTTTTTAACGGGTTAATTGGAGATAGGAGTCTCCTACCCAGGCTGGCTTCGAAGCACAATCCTTAGATTTTTCAGCCTCCTGAGTAGCTAGCACTACAAGTATGAGCCATCAGCACCAGGCTTAGCATTTATTTTTCTACAATCAGGCTTTCCCCTGTAGCAGGTTACTTTGCTGAGATTTTTCTTTCATAATGCATTACACAGAAGAAAGGAGAACACTATAACCTGGTTAGTTAGTGTCTTCTGGTCCTCAGAGAGGGAGGGCCGCCTCTGCTTCGGGTGGGAAGGATTCCTTGGGAGCCTTGGGACCTCTGTTTCCCAGAGGGAAAGGAAGTGAGTTCATAGTCACACTGGGACTGGTAGGGTTGTTTTTATCAAGGCAGACAAATCCCAGGATGAACGAAGCCTATGTGAATCTTAATTCTTAGTGGGTTACAGACAGGCAACATAGAATCCAGGCCTTGTCTTGAGTGAGTCAAGTTAGGTTTGCTGAAGATTTCCTTCAAGACAGTGCAATGATAAATTATGCAAAAATAAATTATTGGTACTCTTTGTCTTGAGGCTAAGGTGAGTGGGGGCGGGGAGGAAGAACCCACTTCTGAACCCTGAAACATCTGGGGATCTGGTTGCCATCTACAAAGGCGATTTATTTTGTGGTTCTTGTATATCATATACATTATTAACAGATAATGGGCCATGAGGTTATTAAGTAGAGCACTTCACAGACAGAGAGAAAACAGAAAAACAGCTCTGTCATCTTGAACTACCTTGGTGTAAAATTTCAGCTCAAGGAAACAGTAAGCTATGAACAATACAAATGCATCCCAAATACAGACAGGAAGCCCGGCTCTGGGCTGGACTCCTACGTTCCCTTCCCAGAGGGGGGGGATACCGCTAGGGGTCAGGAAGATCTATCAGGCAAAGCAAGCACCTCTGTCTTTACAGTTAGCAGCAAGCCACAAACTTTTTCTAGCGTCCTTTAGAAAAACCAATGTCTCTGGAACTTCGTCTCCGAGCCACACCTACCTTGATTCCCAGGAAAGATTTGCGTTGGTAGAAGCAGCAAAGAGCTGCGGAGAGGGTGTGGAAGGCATTGCACTCCTTAGGCATCCTTCAGACTTCAGTCCTGGGTACCAGTCACCTTCGTTAGAGTTAAAAGCAAGCGGCATCGGGTGGCAGAGCCCGGGTCTTGCTGCCTCTGGCCACAGCCAGCAGCTCCTTCGCGCAGGCCAGTCTGGGACTTTTCCCCTCTTCTGAAGCCAATACAATCCACTCGCTCAATTCTGGCAGGCTGGTGTCCAGCCTGCCATGCACACGGTGCCAGAAATTCTCATGTGACCAGACTTGCTTGCTGATGAAATCCTAACCCCTCTTAGAAGAGGCCTTTCGCTTTATGCTGTCCTCTAATTTAGAGACCCAGCAGAAATCATTAAAGCCCCCTGCGCGTCCCCTCCTCCAGCCTTCCCTGCCCAGGGCTGAACCGCACAATCTGCTGGCTTTGTCTGTTTGCTCGTTACCCCAGCACCTAGGGGGACAGGATGCGGGACAAGTTGTACACTTCACACCGCGTTGTTAGGACACAAGGGCTCCTTTGAGCAATGGAGGTGGCTGAAAAGGGACCAGGGTGTGGCTGTCCCTCTAGAGGTCCTCAGAGCGCAGGCTGGGCCCCAGGCACACACACCCCCCAGCGCTGTTTATTTTTAATTAGGATGTTCCTGATAGTCAGCTTGCAAGCTGATAACGTTGGCACCGCCATCACTATTGGCAAATCAATATTGCCTTTTGGTGGTGTTTAATTAGCAAGTCTGTGGGCAAACACCCTGAGCAGCCTCTACCCTGCCCACCTGGCCAGGCAGCCTGCTGAGGGGAGGGGACTGCGCTGCCTTTAACCCAGCTGCCTGTGCTACACCCCTTCCTCCCTTTAAGTCCTTTACTTTCATGACCCATCTTTTTTTTTTTTTTTTTTGGTCTGTCGTCGAACTCAGCCTGGGCACTGTCTCAAGGCTAGAGCTCCACCATTTTGAGCCACAGCACCACTTCTAGCTGGTTTGGGTGACTAATTAAGAGTCTTCTAGACTTTCCTGCCTGGGCTGGCTTCGAACCACGATCCTGAGATCTCAGCCTCCTAAGTAGCTAGGATTACAGGTGTGAGCCACAGGCACCTGGCCCTCATGACCCAACTTAACTTGAATTACAGGCTTCATCTAACCTACATCCGGCACAAACCTTGTGTCCAACGTTGTCAAATGAGGCCTTTCTATGGTCCCAGTCCCGATCCTGTGCGAAGGAGGCCTCCCCTGGGCCCAGAACACCTTCAGGGGGAAGGAACGGCCTACCTTCCACTCTCCATTCACGCTCAACTATTGTGCACATTGGCTTTTTGTTTTAAAATCAAAGCCAGTTTTTTTTTCTTTTTTTTTTGGTTTTTGCCTGTAGCTCTTCCTCTCCTCTACCATTCCAAATATTAACTTCGTGGCTCTGGCCACTCATAAATGGAATGTGTCCTGAAGATTTCTACAACTGCACGCAGGCAGGAACTTGTAATAAAGAGAGGGGGCCATGCATGCCAGGAAGAGCAGCACTGAGGAGGCCTGAGGGAAGAATGAGAAGCATCCAATGAGATTAGGGCCAGATCCTCAGGAGGCCATGGCCTTTGGACTGGGTCTGACTGTGAAAATAGGAAACTGTTTGTTCAGCGGCAGCGAGTGGCTCCTGTGCTTGCACAGGGAGATGGAGGGCTGCAGGCCTCACACCTGCCCGAAAGGGGAGGAGGCTGGGCTTTTTAAACATGGCCAGCGTGGTCCCAGAGCTCCAAAGGGCCTATGGCCCCAGCAACTGCAGGGGCAGAGAGCTCTCCTGCACCTTCAGCTGACTTCCTCCCTCACCCTGCTCCTCTGCAGGTTCAGTTTGCTGTCCTGGGAACTTCCTGGGCCCTGGGAATTCTGGCCCTGAGGACCAGAAGTAAGAATCTAGCCAGGTGCCTGTGGCTCACGCCTGTAATCCTAGCTGCTCAGAAGGCTGAGATCTGAGGATGGTGGTTTGAAGCCAGCCTGGGCAGGAAAGTCTGTGAGACTCTTATCTCCGATAAACTACTTTAAAAAAGCTGAAAGTGGAGTTGAAGTTGAAATCTGAGGATCACAGTTTGAAGCTAGCCTGGCTGACTGCCCCAGGACTGGCACCAAGAAAAACAAAAACAAAAAACTAGAAGAAAGCAGGCATCGCTGAGCTGACTGAGCCCATGTTTGTCCAGTTAACGGGGTCTAACACCATCCTCCAAGGTCCATGTACTAAAGGAGCAGTTTCTGGTTGCTCTTTTTCTTTTTTGCCAGTCCTGAGGCTTGACCTCTGGGCTTGGGCTCTGTCCCTGAGCTTCTTTTGCTCATGACTAACCTCTACCACTTGAGCCACAGCGCTACCACTTCTGGCTTTTTTATATATATATATACTTTATTGGAGATGAGGGTCTCACAGACATCCCTGCTCAGGCTGGCTTTGAACCACGATCCTCAGATTTCAGCCTCATCTCTACTCTTTGAGTAGTTTATTGGAAATAAGAGTCTTACAGACTTTACTGCCCAGGCTGGCTTCAAACTGCCATCTTCACATCTCCGATTCCTGAGTAGCTAGGATTACAGGCATGAGCCACTGGTGCCCAGTGTTCTGTTTGCTCTGTTTTTACCGATGGGGCCAAAGCAAGCTCCTGAGAGCCCATCGCTGAGGCTGACTCACTAACAAGGCTGGGGAAGGGACCCAGCCTTTACCTTGGCATCCTTTTAGCAGAAAATGACAATCTCTTTCAGGCTAAAAACTTTCCCAAGAGGGCTAGAAAAGCATCATTCCAGGCCCAGGAAAAGGGAAGGAAGCAGTCCTTGAACTCTAAATAGAAACGGCTTGAGGTTGTTTCACCAAGAGCTTCTCAATGTAATCACTCCCCCCAAAGCCAAAGAAAATGCATTCCTGAAAATAGATATGCAAATACTTTAGACATGTAAATTGCACAGAATTATGTCGTCAAGTGCCATGAGAGCCAGAGTGAAAGCAAAACAAAAGACACTTGGGGTCACTGGGGAAAAAAAAAAATCATACCTCAATCACTAAGCCTCATTCTAAGAAACTTCTCCAAAATGGGCAGGATTAAAGAACTGCCGGATCTGATCAGGTAACTGGTTTACTAAGCAAGCTTTTTTTTTTTTTTCTTTTTGGTTCTACACCAAAAATTCTCTCTGGAGCAGCAGCACTCAAAAGGTCTTAATCAATTTTCTTCCGAAATGGCCAAGGAAGAGAGACAAAAATAACGTGTTGTTATTGCAATGAAAGATGATAACTGAATTCCCAAAGTGCCCTTCGCTGACTTGTTATGCTTTTAAATGTCTCCTATCTTCATTGATCAATCCCCACATTATCTCCACAATGATCATTCTATTCCAGTCACACAGAAACAGAGGACCAGAATGGAGGGTTCACTCTGCAGAGAACAAAGTCAGGACCCCGGCCTCCAACTGCAGTCTAGTCAGCACCAGGAGCAATGAATAACGAGATCTTCACAGTCTTATAATTGTGTTCAACCGCACACTCTCTTGGTGACTTAGTACAAGGGACTCAGGGTTTTTGGGGGGACCCTGGGAGGTGGTGTGTCTTTTTTTTTTTTTTTGTCGGTCGTGGGGTTTGAACTCTGGGCCTGGGCGCTGTCCCTCAGCTCTTCAGCTCAAGGCAAGCGCTCTACCACTTGAGTTACAGCGCCACTTCTGGTTTTCTAGTGGTTTGTTGGAGATAGGAGTCTCACGGTCTCTCCTGCCTGGGCTGGCTTTGAACCGCGATCCTCAGATCTCAGCCTCCTGAGTAGCTAGGATTGCAGGTGTGAGCCACCAGCGCCCGGCTCAGGTGGTGTGTCTTATAAAGGAATCTCAGGGACTAATGAAGGTAGGAAGGGGACCAGTAGGAGGTACAGAGCTCAGGAAGGATGCTGGGGTGCTGTGCAATGCCCCCCTCTGGCCACCTGAGAGGCGGCTCCTCTGTATCATGTGATAAGGCAGGGCTGGGCAGCAGGTAGATGCGAGAAAATCCTTAGTCCTCAGGTCAAATGTTGTCTTGCCCCTCAAAATCCCAGCAGAGTCAAGACAGGGAAGGAAGTCCCCTTTGCCCACCACAAAAGCACTTCTCTCAATGACAGGCCTCCCTTGGGCCGCTATAATGCTAACTTGCCCAGCATGGTAACCATGGAAACAGGAGCTGACTGCCAGCCACATTCAACAGATGCATGTTTCCTGTTGGCAGCAGCCCTTGGCTCCCGGGGACGAGAGAGTCCCTTTCCCAAAGTGTCACAGCCCCAGCTAGCAACAGGGTGGTAGAACCTCCCTGGTGGGGTCTAGGGAAAAGATATGCCAGCAAGATGTCTGCTACGGAGCACTGGGGGAGAACAATGCTGTCTGGAGTTCCCTTCACCCTTTCTCCGGAGCCACCCCGGAATCAAGGTACTGGGCCTTCAATGGGAGGACTCTTGGTCACTGTCAAGCAGGTCTGTGGATAGGGTCACTGCCCATGGTGGGTTGACCTGAGGGATGCTGGTCCAAGGCTGCAAGGCCTAGCTCAGCTTTGCTCCAGTGAACTCTCAGAACTGCCAACGTCAGTCACCCCAACCAAATGACAACACAGACTCGCACACACTTCCACAGACACCAAACCACCAGTTTTCTATCTGTCTGGTGTCTGTGTCTGTCCATCTGTCTGTCTCTCTCTCACACACCTATATTTTCTTTTTGTTCCCACTAAGCGGGTGATCTGGCTCTTTGTGAACAAAGACATCTTTAACAAGTGAGGGCCTAAAGCCAAGGAAACCAGCTCCATTCCCCGCTGTCAGGGAGACAGGAGAGGTAAGGCGGGCTCACACTCAGGCATCAGCGTGGTATTACAGCTCCCTGAGGAGTGGTGTAGCAAGGCCAGGGTGTTGCCGGCAGGAAGAGAGGCAGAATTATGGACAGCCCTGCCTCCTGCAGCTTCTGCAGATACCTTGTCCTCGGTTGTCTGATTCTCCGCAAACACCCAATGGTCCCTGGCTTCACAACTCGGAAGGGAACCACACGTTTCTTATTTCACTCTCAACATAGCAGTCAGTAAATTATGTGAGACATTCCGTATTTTCTTCTAGAACAGGCTTTATGTAAGATGACCTTGCCCAACGTTAGTGTTCTGAGCACTAGGCTCAGCTGGGATCTTTGGTAGGTAGGGGTATCAAGTGTATGTGGGGGGAAGGGTGTGTGCGCGCACACGCACGCACGCACATGCACGTGTCAGAACTGGGGGTTGAACTCAGGGCCTGGATGTTCTCCCTTAGAATTTTTGCTTAAGGCTGACATTCTACCACTTGAGACACAGCTCCACTTATAATTTTTTTATGTGTATGTGTGGTTAACTGGAGATAAAAAGACTCATGGACTCTGACCATGCTGGCTTTGAATCTTGATCCTCAGATCTCAACCTCCAAAGCACTTAGGATTATAGGTGTGAGCCACCTGCACTTGACTCATGTTCATTTTTTTTTCTTTCTGTTGGTTGTGCAACTTGAACTCTGGGCCTGGGCGCTGTCCCGGCACTCTTCAGCTCAAAGCTTGTGCTCTATCACTTGAGCCAATCCCACTTCTGGTTTTCTGGTGGCTTACTGGAGATAAGAGTCTCATGGACTTTCCTGCCCTGGCTGGCTTTGAACTGTGATCCTCAGATCTCAACCTCCTGAGTAGCTAGGATTGCAGGTGTGAGCCACTGGCCCTTGGGTTCATGTGCATTTTTGACTTAAGGTATCTTCGATTTAGGACAGGCTTATGATACATCACCTTGGTGTAAATGGAGGGCCATTTGTAAGCCAGGAAAGCTGCTGCTGGGTCTCCCTGCCCATCACAAGGCTGGAGGGAACAGAACTGGGAAACCACGGAAGGAGAAGGCTGGGGAAGAGGCCAGAGAGAGCAACGAAAGCTGCAGAGGACAGTCCAAGACACTTTCCTAAATGCAAAGCAATTGATTCCTTCCTCCAAACCGCAATGCTCTGGACTGGGTGGGCAGAGGGTGGGCAGAGCCAGCTGAGCTCTGGGCTGCTTTGGGTACTGCTGTGGACATGTTGCTTGCCTGCCCTGGCAGACACAGAACATTTAGGAGCATTTGCTACATATCTCAGTCTGACAGCTTCCTCAGATTTCTCAGGGGAGGTGAGAGGAGATGGCAGTTAAATGGTCTCTTTCCGGAAGTGGTATTGATCTGCATGGCACACACAGAGATAAAGTATCATTCTCACAAAACAGATCGTCCCTCAGGTCCTGCCCCTCCTTCTATACTGTATCTCACAAATCTCCTTGCCTGCCTTTCCTTTTCTTTCCCTTCCTCCTTCATCTCTCTCTTTCTACCCCTCCCTTCCTCCCTTTTGTGCCAGTACTAGAGTTTGAACTCAGGGGCTGGGCACTGTCTCTGAGCTTGCTTTTGCTCAAGGCTGGCACTCCACCACCTGAACCACTTCCAGCTTTTTGGTGATTCATTGAAGAGTACCACAGACTTTCCTGCTCAGGCTGGCTTTGAACTGCAATCTCTTAGATCTTAGCCTCCTAAGTAACTAGAATTCCAGGCGTGAGCCACCAGTGCCCAGTTACAAGCTTCATTTTCTGAGCTGTGGCAGTAAGGTAAAATTAAAAGTATATATACATATGAAACAGAATTCCAGCTTCTCAAAACGGCATGCTCAGATTTACCCTTCAGCCTTGACTTTCTTTGTGCCATCCCCCAGGGCAAAGGACACAGACCATAATGTTTTACCGAACCTTCCAGGGGACGCCTATATCCCTGAGGCATTGGCGCTCTGCTATGAGTCACTTCCTTCCATTCTACGCATGTGGAGATATCACACCAAAGCAAGCATCGATTTCCTTCCTCCTGGCTCCCAGGTTTTCTTGGCTTGTACATTCTCTCTTTTGGTCATGGTCTGAACTCTGGGCCTGGGTGCTGTCCCTCGGCTCTTCAGCTCAAGGCAAGAACTCTACCACTTGAGCCACAGCACCTCTTCCGGTTTTCTGATGGTTAATTGGAGCCAAGAGTCTCCCGGACTTTCCTGCCTGGGCTGGTTTGGATCTCAGCCTCCTGAGTAGCTGGGATTACAGGTATGAGTCACCAGCTCCTGGACATTCTCTTTTTTTCTTTCCTCCCACTGTTGGTGTCAGCTACATACACAGCCAATAGGCAATTACCCCAAAAGTGCCACTGAGGTACACTGTGCTGCGGAGGTGGGCTGCAGACACTGGTACCATCTCAGGAAGACACGGTAGCCAGCAGCCCCACTCTGTGGCCACTGGCTCTGCCTCTCCAGAGCATGTCCATGAACTGGCATCTTGAGCACCTGCCTATCTCTAGTCTAGGCCACGCCCTAGACTGGCAGAGATGGAGAACCTTTCTACTGCCCAGGACCATCTGGATGTTTCTAACGTCATTTGTGAGCCATAGAAAAATGATCAATGTAACACTGACCTGTGGGCAGGTGATGAGAAGTATACAAAGAGCATGCCCGTTGTCTGCCAAATGGCAAATGATTCGGCAGACCCTAAACAATGGCCAGATGTTCACCCTCCCTGCTCTGGAGGTAGGATGGTACAGGAGACCCAGGCTGCGTTCTTCAAGGCATTCCTAGCCAGGGCGATCTCTGGAAATCACTCACGCCTCAGGTTGCTTTCCAAACTTAGCAAGTTCTTTCACCTGCACATGCGTGCGTGCGTGCGTGCGTGTGTGTGTGTGTGTGTGTGTGTGTGTGCGCGCGCGCGCGCGCGCGCGCGCCAGTACTGAGGCTTGAACTCAGAGCCTGGGTGCTATCAGTGGGCTTTTTTGCTCAAGGCTAACACTCTTCTACTTGAGCTACACTTCTGGCTTTTTGGTGGTTAACTGGAGATAAGAGTTTCATTGACTTTCCTGCCCAGGCTGGCTTTGAACCATGATCCTCAGATCTCAGCTTCCTAAGTAGTTAGGTTACAGGCATGAGCTTCCAGTGCTGGGCTTTACCAGGTTCTTGTGGACATCAGGTAGGATAACATACAGAGCGTAGCACCTCATGGTAGACAGCACTGTGTGCTCCTTTCCCCCTTTGAAGGAAGGGACTTAGGAGACTCCTGAATCTTCAAAACCACGGAATAAGGAGGAGATGGTTGCCATGACTTATGGTTCACACCCGTAATCCTAGCTACTGGGGAGGCTGAGATCTGAGGATCACAGTTCAAAGCCAGCCTGGGCAGCAAAGTGTAAGACTCCTATCTCCAATTAACCATCAGAAAACCAGAAGTGGTGCTGTGGCTCAAGTGGTAGAGCACTAGCCTTGAGTACAAAAGAGCTCAGGGACAGCGCCCAGGTCCACAGCTGGATCCACCCCCCCCCCCAAAAAAAAGAAAGGTGGTTAAGAGCTTTTAGCTCTACGTAAACATTAGCGCTTACATTTAAAAGGTGCACATTGAAATTACACATATGGTCTCAGTCACACATGTGCAGATGTCATTTGAGTTTATGGTAACAGGAAGCATGTGTATCCAGTATCTGCTCACGGGGTCCTCCAGAGAGAATCGACCACACTTGTACAAATCTGTGGGTCCCTGCTGCGGGATCTGGGGGACATCTGCCTTTCCTATTGCCTGGGACTAAGCTGGCCACAGAGCTGACATCCAGTTTGGCTGCCCAGCCAGATGCTCACTCTACCAGCTCCTCACCCAGCTCTCCAGGGCAGGTGGTTGACCCTAGAACCATACCTCATCCAGCCCCACAGAGGCTGGGTCCCCTCTGCCCAGGTACCCCCCACCAGTCTGTGCCCTCTCTGCCCACGTCTCTGCCTCTCAGAGACCGATGACTGGTATCTGTTAGAGTCACAGTGCATTCTTCCCACCCCACCCAACTGCATTTCTACCTAGAAAGGCTGCCAGATGTCTTGAGTGGATGGGCCAGCCCTGAAGAGATGTGAGGAAGGCAGGATCCCTGGAGTGGGGGCAGGGCTGGCTCAGCAGAGAGAAGAATCAGGACTAACAGTCCCCCTCCCCCCACCATCCCAGCCTTGCCAGGAGTAAGAATCCCTCCCTCTGTGGTCAGCAATTGTTAACCACCCAAAGGAGACACTTGGGTGGGACAGCAGCCTTTTCTTTTTCATGGTCAGAAGGTGCATTGTCACCTGTGTGACAGACTGTATAATTCTGTATTCCACCCAGATAACCATGGGAATTCGTCCAGATTAGACGTTCTTACCAATGGGGGTGGGGAGGGGGGTGTAGTGGGGCTTCTACCAGCTCCTAGGAATTGCGCACAAACTGACGGGTGACTGCAGTGAGATGGGTCAGTCCTCTAGTTCTCAAAGACTTGTGTGACCTGAAAATCCCCACTGATCCAGGAAGGCTTTAGTGGTGAGGGAGGAGAGGGGAGGGGAGGGAAGGGGAAAGGAAGAGAGGGGAGAAAGCACTCCTGCGGCTGTGAGCATGACTGAGGCCAGTCAGGCGCGATGCTGACTACCTTGAACACAACCGTGCAGGGCAGGGTAGGGCCTGGCCGGAGGAGGAGTCAGTGAACCTCGACACAAGCAGGGTCCTGGCTCCTTCCGGCTGTGGACCTGTGGGAGGAAGGGAGCCAGTGGGGAGCAACTGCCTTTGCCCTTCCGTGAAGCCCCCCACAGCCATGTACTGGGAGAACCCATTTGGGAAGACTGCAGCTGTCCTTCATCTTTCCTACCTTTTCCTTTCACCTACCGGGAACCTGCATTTCTACAAAACACTGTGGCGTGGCATCCCATGAGATGCTCATGCGAGGAGATGGACGACAGCATCTCCAGTCCACATGTGCCATCAAATCGTCCTTAGCGTTGATAATGAGGCAGGACCTGGCTCTATCCCCTGTGATCATGGACAGATGGCTCACACCTGGTTGCCAGGGGTGGATTCCCATCAGAGATGGCAGACAGGGAGGGGCGGGGCGTGGACACGCAACCCGGAACCAGGAGGCTGCAAACCCTCAGCACACCGGTGTCAAGGGAAGGCGAAGACAGCGCCTGTCAAGCATGGAGACCGGACCTGCACCCCTTTCTCTTGGGGAAGGGATTCCCAAGCAGGGCGTTCTCTACATAGAAAAGCCTGAATGGATCACCAGCCAGTCTCCTCACTTCCTTGAGTGGTACCCAGAGGAAAATATCTGCCTTTCCTGGTGTCCATGGTAGATACAATGGATTCCTTCTGCCAGTGGTTCCAAGGGCAATACAATCCCCAGTCAAGATGGGGGCAGGGAGAACTACTAGGGCAGTGATTGACTAGATGGTTCTCAGGAACCCCAACTCCATAGCTGGGATAAATGAAGTAACAGATGTGGGAGTATTCCAAGGCCAAACTACAGGTTGTATGTGTGTGGGGGGGAGGTAGGGGGAGAATCCACAACCCTAAGGTAACTCCTTTATAACCATGCCAGATCTGACACAAAAATTATCCAAAGGGAGATAAATTAGAGAAAGCAATAGGCATAGGACACACACACACACACACACACACACACACACACACACACACACACACACACACACACACACACACACACACACACACACACACACACACACACACACACACACACACACACACACACACACACACACACGGAAAATGCACAATGAAACCCACTAAAAACTTTTTAAAAAGAAGAGGGTCGGGTGTTGGTGGCTCCTGCCTGTAAATTGTAGCTACTCAGGTAGCTGAGATCTGAGGATTGTGGTTTGAAGTCAGCCCCAGCAGTAAAATCCATGAGACTCTTATCTTCAATTAACTTCCCCAAAGGCTGGAAGTGAAGCTGTGGTTCAAGTGGTAGAACGGGAGCAAAAGGGCTCAAGGACAGTGCCCAGGTCCTGAGTTCAAGCCCAGGAACAGCACTAAATAAAAATTAGTAAGAGAGAGGAGGAAAAGGGGTGAAGAAAGTAATAGAGATAAATTTAACCAATGTTCACTATATACACAAAATATTACAATGAAGCCCTTTTTTATGTTTCATCCATGTTAATAATCAAAATAAAAAAATAGTGTGGGGAGTAGGAAAATGTTCCTGCAAAATTGAGCATCCATGTGCCAACGTAGTATATACGTACCCCAAATAAAGAGAAATACCGAGAAAATACTTCTGCTCCTGAAAATTCAGGAGAATTGATGTAAATAGTTGGTGGTTATTGCATGATATATGTACTGGATAGCATGCACATTCACCTTTGACATGGATCTGACAAATCAGAACATTAAACACTGACTGGCCCGTGAGTGGACACGTGACCTTTAGGAGACCAATCAGAATGTTTCTCTGCGATATTTCAAATTAGATCGAAGGGAGAAGGTCCCATTCCATAAGGCCATAAGTAAGTTTTAAGGCCATAAAGCTAAGGGGAAAGCACTGTTCCCTAAGCATGGAGAAGCTGGTCTGAGAGAATGGAGCCGATGTGCCCAGAGAAGTAGATGCAAGAGACTGGGGTCGCTATCCACATTCTCCTTCCCACAGGGCCATTTCCAGTTGTAAGTTCCTTACTCATCAGTGTGAGTTCTCTGGTTTATTAGCCAATCAATCCTAAAATCCTAAATCCTTCGTTGTGGTCCTCGGAAATGAGAGTCAAAGTATGGAACAGCCCTCATTTGTGCACTTCAGTTTGTTTGTACCAACATCTCCTTTTATTCAAATGTCAAAACCCCCACAAAGCCTTGAGATCAAGATGTAACACAGCGCTAGGCTCTGCTGGAGTTTATGGGGATGTGATTTCTACATCTGAGAAGTGCATGGGAAAAAAAAAAGCCCCTATAACCTTATGTTGCACAAAAACATGGCGTTTCGTGTGCCCGTTTATATCACGGCAGCCTGCTGACCTGTCAGCAACAGGTAGAAATCGGTGGTATTTCCCCACGAGGCGGGGCCTCCCACGAAAAAATGAAGGGAACTGTCCCAGAGGATTCTTAAACTGTGGTGCATAGCCAAATGTATCCTAAGTGTGCCTATTCTAGACACATGCCTTTCTGCTTATCTATGCTAAGTCCCAAAGACTTTAGAATTACACAGGCCTGTTGCACTGAGGTTATACTCCCCCCCCCCCCCCAGAAGCTGCCCTTCTGTCCTCCAACTAGCTCACGAGTTAGTTCCCCTATCAGCCATTGCATTCCTCCAACCTGGGATCAACGATCAGAGCACAGGAACTCCTAACGCTCATCACCTGGGGCTCTGTTGGAGAAATCTTGAGACCAATGGACAGGAGATGTTGACTCTGTCCTGCCAGCATGAAGACCAGCAGGCAGCAGAAGGGAGGAACTGGGCAGACTGGACCTGGCTGGAACACACAGACCCCTCCGCCCAAAACAGCCACCTGGGCCTGGGAAATAATCACACTGCAACTGGAGATTGGCAGGCGCAGGAAGCAGCCATCGGCTTCATTACTGCTACTGCACAGAAAGCTCTTTTGAGTCTATGAATGGAGGCTTTATAGACGATGTTCTTGTCCACAGGCTAATAAATATGTGAAATGGCCTCTCAGACCAGGTTCCTGCGGTCTGGACACTAAGGTCATTCAAGACACAATTAGATGCCATCTGGACAGAGCCGGGACTCGAAAGGAAATTGCCTCCAAGGGCCAAACAGCATGTTCTCATTCCCAGGGTCTGACACATCCTTATCTTCATTCACATAAAGGGCGGGATGGCAGCCCGCCAGCCAGCCCACACGGGCCTCCAAATGAGCAAAAGCAGCGAACAGTTAATAATAAAGGCTTAAGGTCTCGAGAATGCTCCCTTCCAGCCTGCCCCAAGTGAAGTCATCTCTTCAAGGAATTTATCCCTCAGCTGCACTTTCACATCCAAACAGAGTGCCTTTGCCATAAACCAAGCTATGGGCTTTCAGTCTTCATATGAAGCAATTAGAGCAGAACCACCAGGGCTGCTGGTCCAGCTCTGTGCAGTAGACAATGAGCAATGACTCAGTGATGTTACAGAGACTTCAGATTTATGGCGGTTTCACAATTCACTTCATTGTAAGGAACAGGCCCACAGCTGAGAGACTTGTAGGCTACATTCTCATTCTCCCTTCGCTCTCCCTTTCCCCAGGGCTGACACTCAGGGCCTCATACTTGCTTGCTCGGCTGGCATTCTACCACCTGAGCCATACTCCAGTCTTACTTTTTCTGTTTTGGCTGGTTATTTTGAAGCTGAAGTCTAGTGAACTTTTCTGCCCAGGCTGGCCTCAAACTGTGATCCTCTAGATTACTCAGCCTCCTGAGTAACTGGAATTTACAGGTGTAAGCCACTAGCACCGGGTTTCTTATTTTTTAGTGCACTTAATGATTTCTTTATATTAATCATCAGGGTCTTATATAAATAAAAATTCAATGGTTGGGTAGGTTGAGTCAGGAAAAAACTTTAGTAGGGGGTTGGGTGGGGGGGCGGGGGGATGGGATGGGAAGGGGAAACAAAGGAAGAGGCTACAATGCTTGATAAGAATGTACTCATTGGGGCTGGGAAGATGGCTCAGTGGTAGAGTGCTTGCCTTGCATGCATGAGGCCCTGGGTTCGATTCCCCAGCACCACATAAGCAAAAACAAAGAAAAGCCGGAAGTGGGCGCCCAGGCCCAGAGTTCAGGCCCCATGACCGGACCCAAAAAAAAATAAATAAATGTACTCATTATCTTGCTCATGTAATTGTAACCCCTCTGTACAGTATTTTCACACACATACACACAAAAACTTTAGTAGGAAAACTATGGATTTAGATAAGTGTGAAATCTTCTAGGCTTTGTTTGTTTGTTTGGGTCGGTCATGGGGCTTGAACTCTGGGCCTGGGCACTGTCCCTCAGCTCTTCAGCTCAAGGTGAGCGCTCTACCACTGAGCCACAGCGCCACTTCTGGTTTGCTGGTGGTTTATTGGAGATAAGAGTTTGCTAGGGCTGACTTTGAACCATGATCTTCAGATCTCAGCTCCTAAGTAGCTAGGATGACAGGCCATGAGCCACCAGTGCCCCCAGCTTCTAGGATCTTTAGAAGTGCCCTCCCCTCCCTTCAGGGCTAGGGACTGGGAGTGTCAGCAAGTCAGGGGTCCACAGGGTTCTAAAGTTATTTACATGACAGTAACATGGAGATGTTCGTGCTCTAGGCACTTAGGCAGATGGAGCAAGAGGAAGCAAGGCAGAACCGGTCCACTGCCCCCACCCTTGCTGGGACCCACACAGAAGAAAATGCAGCCACACAAGGATTCCTCCTCTAGGAGTCTCTGTAGTGGGGTGGGGTGAGGGACAGGCTATGGGCGCTCAGGCTGCACCCCAGGCACCCAAGGCCCAGCCTGCCTGGAGGCAGAGCGACTGTGGGCCGCAGGGAAGCTGAGCATCATTTGCACTTCAAAGACGAGCTGACAGATACCCACTTGGGTATCTGCTTGGCAGACATGTAAAAATGAACAAAGCCGGCCTGGGACTTCTGGGAAAACAACTGGCCCTGCTTCTTGCCAATGAGGAAAAGCTGCCAAGTGGAGATGGGAGCTTCGGAAAACTCACACCACCATGCTCTGACAGTTTGCCTATATCTTGATGACTTTGCTGATGAGATCAATGGTGATATTAGTAAAGGTGAGGTGTGGATCTTACATAATGAACTATGTTGGCTGGGAAGGTGGCTCAGTGGTAGAGTGTCTCTGGCTTTTTGGTGGTTAATTAGAGGTAAGAGTCTCACAGACCTTGCACAGGCTGGCTCTAAATTGCAATTCTCAGACCTAGCCTCCTAAGTAGCTAGGATTATAAGTACAAGCCACCAACACCTGGCTCTATGAGGCTTTTATCTCTAATTAACCAGCAAAGAGCTGGAAATGGAAGTGTAGCTCAAGTAGTAGGATACTGCAAAAAGCTAAATGAGAGGATAAGGCCCCGAGTTAAAGCCCCAGCACTAACACAAGAAGAAAGAATAAAAGAGAAGAAATCTACTTAACACATGGGGAAGTGATCCACTCAAATTGCAAGAGAGATCAATAGATTTTAAAAGACTCGAGCTACAAAGTACACCGATGAGGTTTGAAAGTCCACATTGTACTGCACCTTTATGGAAGGGGTAACGTGTTGAATTCTAGCCTAGTATCAAAGAAGAATGTCCACATCCTCTGAAAAGATTATAAAATATATCTCATCTCTCTATTTGAATTATGTATCTATGTGAAGTCAGATTTTCTCCTGAGTCTAACCAAAACAGCATCATTGGACAGACAGGATGTACAGACAAAGGTGGGAGAAACAAACTGGGTTCTACTAGGTCAGATTCTTCAGAGGTTGGCAAAAATACAAGGTCTTTCTTCCCACCAAACCTTGTCTTGAAAAACAATTAAAAATATGCTACTTATACTTAGTTAAGCATAATGAGTTTGTTAGTTTTAAATAACATACATTCAGCATGAAATAGTAAGTAAAAAATGAATCCAATACACATTTAAATATTCTTCCATTTTAATTTCTAACATGGTTGAGTATAAATAGCTCTAACCAGTATAGCAAACTATTTTTTAGGATTTTCATCAAAGTTTTAAGACTGTAGAAACCAAAGAATTTAGGAATTCTTCTCTAATATATTTAAGCAGTTTGTTGTAGATAATTTTGATTAGGAACATAAGTTCTCAGTACTAAATTTATGGAGTAAACAAATATAGATGGGGGGCTCATAGCTGTAATCCTAGCTACTCAGGAGGCTTCGAGTGGAGGATCACAGTTTGAAGCCAGCCTGGGCAGGAAAGTCCATGAAACTTGTATCTGCAATTAACTACCATACAGTCACAGTGACAGAACACTATCCTTGAACAAAAAAGCTAGGAGACAGCACTTAGGCCCTGAGTTCAAGCCCCCCCCCAAAAAAAAAAACAACACCAACAACAAAACTAGCTTCTCCACTCCAAATAGCCAGGGCACACACACAGTTCCACAGGCTCAAATCTTCCTCATCCAACTCCAATGGTAAATGGCTACGTTCTGTCTCACACAATCCCAGCCTCCTTCCTGACCAGCCACCCATACTATCAGCTATCACATCACAAGTCAAATGCAAGCTATTCCAAGGAAAAGTCTTAGTTATAACACAGGTGGAACTTCAGCTGAACCACTAAGGCCTCCCAACCAAATCCACATACCGTACCACAGCATGTGAGGTCTTACTTCTAGACAGTTATTTGTCCTAATAACAAACCGTCCCATTTTAATCTACCTCATACAATGCCAAAGAGCTACCTGTATTTTTACATATTATATATACATGATGTGTGATTTTTTTTTCCTGAAGTCAAAACATGATGCTATTATTACCTTTCATACTCAAGTATAGAAATTGAATTGCAATCAAGGTCTGTACTGTTATGGCCCTTGATCACCACTAGAGGGCAGAGTTTAACAGCAAACAATTATACCACTAAAAACCCTGGCCTAGCATTTGGTGCTAGTTTATTTATTGGGTCCCTTAGTCTTCCTAGGCCCACAAGATGCCAGATTATATTTCTTAAAAACTGTGCATATGTGAGCTTTAGGACAACATCAGCGACCTCACAGTGTTCATCTTGAATAAAGCTGGCAACAGAAGGTAAACTGGAGATTCGGTGTGGGAACCTCCTGTTTTGAAATAAGAACACCCAAGACTTGCTGGAAAATTCTTAAAGATGTCAGTGTTGTTTCTGCAAATGTATAGTTTGGGAACCACCTCACTCCCTCTTCCCTCAACTTCAGCGTACTTTGCTCTGGCTACATATGGTCATTGGGTCACCAAATATTGAAGAGAACAAGGTCCCCTAGAGTTCACAAAAGCAAACACAAGTAGCAACAGGGCTGGGGAAAGATACACAGCCATGGAGCACTGGCGTGGCCCATGGTAATGAGTATTTACCTCGTGCTAATTACACACCAGGCTCAGTGCTCAGGGTTTTGCATAGGCTTCCTCATTGACTCCACAGTCTCCCGTTGACTGTTAAGGAAAATGAATTCCAGAGAATTTCAATAACTTGTCAAAGTTCCCACCATCAACACATGGCTAAGAGCCGGCCACTGGTAGCTCACGCCTGTATTCCTAGCTACTCAGGAGGCTGAGATCTGAGGATCATTTCAAAGCCAGCCCAGGCAGGAAAGTCCATGAAATTCTCATCTTCAATCAGCCACCAAAAAACTGGAAGTGGCTCAAATTGGTAGAGTGCTTAGTCTTCAGCAAAAAGATCTTAGGGACAGTGCCCAGGCCCTGAGTCCAAACCCCATGGCGGACCAAAAAGGACAAAAATAAAATGGCTAAGATGGAGATTTACATTCACAAGCTTATCAGAACTGCTGTGACCAATGATCACACCCCTGGGACTTGAAGATAAAAAAATATATTCTTTCACAAAGTGGAGACTAGAAGACTGAAATGAGGATCAATCAGCAGGCCGCCTCTCGCTGAAGAGGGGTCTTCTTTGCCTCTTTCTAGTGTTAGCTAGAAGCCCGGGGCTGCCTCCCTCCCTCCGGGTTGCCTCTGTTGACACAGGAGACTGCTGAGTCTCCAGTGTCAGCCTCTACTAGTCTAAATCCCTTCCCTAGGGCTCCAGCCAAGGCATTAGGGCTCATTGTATGAAGTAGAGCTTCATCTGATGTTCCATTTGTAGATCTGCAAAGCTCTCGTTCACAAATCCTGGGTGAGAATTTCAACAGGTGTGTAGATGTGTGTGTGTGGTGGTTGTTGTTACTGGGGCTTGATCTCAGAGCCTAAGCACTGTCACTTAAGATTTTTCACTCAAAGCGGTTACTCACTCTTCTACTTGAGCCACAGTTCTACTTCTGGCTTTTATTTTGGTGGCTAATTGGAGATAAGAGTCTCAAGAGACTCTCCTGTCCAGGCTGGCTTTGAACTACAATCCTTAGAAGATCTTAGCCTCCTAACTAGCTAGAATATACAGGTGTGAGCCACTGGTGCCTGGCTTCAACAGCTCTTTTAGAAAGAGCTGAACTTGATTATAACTGAGAAAATACTATTTCTAAAGAAGGCCACATGCACAGGCCCTAAGGGTTAGGATTTCAACATATCATTTTGGGGGACACAGTTCAGCTCACACATTCTGGTACTACTCCAAACCATTCAGCTTTTCTGCCTTAGACTCTTCCAGGCCAAAGGACAGGAGAAGGAAGACCTAGAGCCGTGTAGAAGGCCAGGGTCTGGGGCTTCAGAAGAATGTTGTATTTTTTTTGGGGGGGGGTCCGGTCGTGGGGCCTGAACTCTGGGTCTGGGCACCGTCTCTCAGCTCTTCAGCTCAAGGCTAGCGCTCTACCACTTGAGCCACAGCACCATTTCCAGCTTTTTTCTTTTTGCTTATGTGGTGCTGAGAATCGAACCCAGGGCCTCATACATGTAAGGCAAGTGCTCTACCACTGAGCCACCTTCCCAGCCCCAGAAGAATGGTTTTTGTTGGTTCGTTGTGGGGCTTGAACTCTGAGCCTGGGCACTGTCCCTCAGCTCTTCAGCTCAAGGTGACCGCTCTACCACTTAAGCCACAGTGCCACTTCCAGTTTTCTGATGGTTAACTGGAGATAAGACTCTCCTGGACTTTCTTGCCTGGGCTGGCTTTGAACCCTGATCCTCAGATCTCAGCCTCCTGAGCAGCTAGGATTATAGGTACGAGCCACTGGCTCCTGGCTAGAATGTTGTTTCAAGTCAAAGTGAGCTTGTGCCAGACCAGGCTCCAGGACTACTGAGTGAGCATCCAGAGGGCAGCTCTGAGCTTCAGCCTGGTCTCAAGGAGAGCCAGGTGCCTGTAATCCTAGCTCCTCAGGAAGCTGAGATCTGAGGACTTCGGTCAAACCCATACTAAATAGCAAAGTCCATGAGACTCATCTCCAATCAACCACCAAAAAACCAGAAGTGGAGCTGTGGCTCAGAGAAAGCCAAAGAGAATTTATTTCTCGCCCAGGACACAAGAAAATTCATCTCAGGCTGCCCTGGTTTGCAGAGTCAGCTAGGCAGGCTGGCCAGCCCCAACTGGAAGAGGGTTCAAGTCCCAGGTTGCCCCCAACCCTCCCCTTCATCCCCCCAGACCTGAGGGATCAGCATAGCCATGCAGTTTGGAGCTGAGAGATCTGTCCTACAAGACACTGAGAGGAGTTCAAATCCTGCACTGTTGGGACAGCACTATGTCTGTGATCGGGAGGATTGCAGGCTGGCCCAAGAGTCTCCGCTGGGTCCCTAGGGAAGATAAGTCAATGCCAAAAATGCAAGTTTGCATAATGTCAGTGGCCCAGCCATGAGGAGCTAGACTTTTCTGAGGGAGTCTCAGAGCAGGAATGTGGGAGGGGGACCATCTATAGCAGTGAACTCTTTCTGGGGGGGGGGGGGGTTCTGCTAGCTCTGGGGTCCAAACCATCACAATGTCTCCTGAATTCTGGAAGCCGCCACAGGCAACTGATATCTAATGGTGGCCTGTGTGCCAATAATATTTTAGGTGTACACATCATAATGTGAATTTAATTTTGTATAATTTTGCCGCTCTTTTTGTTTTTTGGTCAGTTGTGGGGCTTGAACTGGGGACCTGAGCCCTGTCTCTAAGCTCTTTTGCTCAGTGCTACTTCTGGTTTTCTGGTGGTTAATTAGAAATAAGAATCTCACAGGCTTTTTCTGCCTGGGCTGGCTTTGACTTATGATCCTCAGATTTCAGCCTCCTGAGTAGCCAGGATTACAGCCTGAAATAATTTTTTTTTCACATTAAAATCCATGTTTAGCCAGATACCAATGGCTCATGCCTATAACCATTCTAGCTGCTCAGAAAGCTAAGATCTGAGGGTGACAGTTAAAAGCCTGCTGGGGCAAGAAAAGTCCAAAGACTATCTCTAGTTAACCAGCAAAAAGCCAGAAGTAGATGGGCAGTTCAACTAGTAGAGTTCTAGCAATGAGGAAAAAAGCTAACAGCACCCAGGCCCTGAGTTCAAGCCCCAGCTCCGACCAACACACACACACACACACACACACACACACACACACACCTTCCCTAAGCACAGCATTCTCTCTCTAATCAGGTCTAGTATCACTGATGTAGCTCACCTTAGATGCAGCATTTAAGGGCTTAAAATAGGAGGTTTTTCACTTGCTTTTCCAAGTGAAGCTACTTGAGTCTAATTTGCATTCAGCAAGCCGGGCTCCCTTTTTAGCACAGAGCTACTGTCTCCTACAAATGCCTGGTTGTATAACTACCACCACAATCAAGGTGTTTCTATTTCTATCTCCCCTGGAAGTTCCCTTTAGCAGAAGAGCTCTCCCCCACCCCTTCCCACAATGACTCCCTGGCCCATCACGGTTTTGCCTTCTTCAGGATCATGCAAATGTAAGCATGGGCAGTAGTGTTTGCTGAAGGCTGAGTTCATTTGAGACTCCTCCATTCTTCTGTGGGTAGCTACAGCCTGTCCCTTACAGCATCTAGGCAGTGTGCTATACTTGTTCCCAGACGTTCAGGTTACTGCTATTTTTGTCACAGTGAATGACTTCATGATAAACAATTCAGACAGACCTTCCTAGGGCATGTGTTTTCACAAGGTTTGTTGTTTGTTTTTGGTTGGTTGGTCATGGGGCTTGAACTCTGGGCCTGGGTGCTGTCTCTGAGCTCGCGTTCAAGGTTAGCAATCTACCACTTGGAGCCACAGCTCCACTTCTGGTTTTCTGGCAGTTTAACTGGAGATCAGAGACTCACAAACTTTCCTGCTAGGCCTGGCTTCAAACCATGATCCTCAGATTTCAGCCTCCTGAGTAGTTAGGATGACAAGTATGAGCCATCAGTGCCTGGCAACAGAAGCTTTTCTTTTCTTTTCTTTTCTTTTGGGGGGGGGGGGGAGTCCAGTCATGGGGCTTGAACTCTGGGCCTGGGCGCTGTCCCTCAGCTCTTCAGCTCAAGGCTAGTGCTCTACCACTTGAGCCATAGCGCCACTTCCGGCTATTTTCTTTTTGCTTATGTGGTGCTGAGGAATCGAACCCAGGGCCTCAGGCATGCAAGGCAAGTGCTCTACCACTGAGCCACCTTCCCAGCCCACAGAAGCTTTTCTTAAGTGGCCACATTTTCAAAAAGCAGAGGGTGAGATTCCACTGAATGAGAAACCACCCTTCACCCTGATTCTTTTTGTTTTTTGTTTTGTTTTTTGGTCGGTCATGGAGCTGGAATTCTGGCCTCAGCTCTTGAGCTCAAGGCAAGCACTCTACCAGTTGAGCCACGGCACCACTTCCTGTTTTCTGGTGGTCATTAGAGATAAGAGTCTCAGAGACTTTCCTGCCCCGGCTGGCTTTGAACCATGATCCTCAGATCTCAGCCTCCGGACTAGCTGGGATTACAGGCGTGAGCCATGGACACCCAGCTCACCCTGAGTCATCTGTCATCCTGTGTGGCCTCAGCAATTTTCTAAACACTGTGGTCACCCTGAATCTCCCAACAATATCTGCAGAGCACGCTGGGGGGGGGGGGGGGGAGAGCAGCGTGGGCAAAGCTGACTGTGGGCTGGAACATTTCCTGCCAGAGAGCAACAGGGCCATGGGGTATTTGCACACTCAGGCAAAAACCTGCACAGCCAGCCAATCAGGCTATTATCTGGCTCATGGAACTTGCTAAAAATCTCACGGAATGTACAGCGTGCCATTGTTTGCCTAAGTCTCCCTTTCATGACTTTGCGAGCTGGCTAATTCCGGGCAGGCTGGCCTGTTTGCCTGTTGGAAGAAAAGGCTTCCTTCAAAGACAGCTATTTAACTGTGACCGTGGCTGCTGCCACAGTGAGTGGCCCCACTGCCCCGGGTCCCACTGTGTCTTCCCCCCCCACACACACACTTAATTTTGGTGCTGGAATTTGCATAATTCCTCCGCGGTTCATCCACTGGGTGATCTAATGTGACCCCAGCCGACTGCAGGAACCGGCCCTACTGAGATCTGAGCCTGCAGATGGGGAAGACCCTTGGGGAAGACACAGTAACCCCACTTTCTAACCCCACTTTCTAGATTGTTCTGGAAAAAGAAGTCAAGGCTCAGTCTTCATTCAGTGCTACAGCTCCAGTGCTTCCTTTTTCCCTCCTAAACTGCCAAGTGGGCTCAGAGGCTGCAGCCATTTTTGGAGGGTTCACAATGGGACTAACCAGAATCCAGCAATCTGGCGACAGAAGGGGACATTCCTTCACCAGCAGCCTAGCCAGGGACAAAGACAGCATTCTGCCAGAAGGACCAGAGGGACAGAGGGACAGGAGGGAGGGATGATCCTCCGTCCCTGGAGAGCCTGGCTTTTGTCCACAGCCATTGTGCAGATCAGCACCGGCTCACCACAAAGCGCTAATTTGAAAACACCAGCATCTCAAATTTTCTTTTCTACTTCCCTAGGTTTTCCAATTTAGCTTTCTTAAAAGACAATTTCTTTCTTAATGGAAAATCTATAACAAATACTTTCTTTTCCTAGAAGGGGGGGGGGGGGGAAACTCAGCTATTCCTTCCTCTAAAAACAGTAAGCCTTTAAGACATCCCCAGATAAAAGACTCTTTACTAAAGTAATGCCAGCCTGTGTATGAAGAGGAGAGATAGAGGGAGGGGGGAGGGGGAGAGGGGGGGAAGGAAGGAGGGAGGGAGGGAGAGAAGAGAAGGAGAGAGGGAGTGAAGGAGAGAGGGAGAAGAGAAATAACAGATTTATATCCACAATTTTTTTTTGGGGGGGGGGGTCCAGTCGTGGGGCCTGAACTCTGGGCCTGGGCACTGTCCCTCAGCTCTTCAGCTCAAGGCTAGCACTCTACCACTTGAACCACAGCGCCACTTCTGGCTTTTTTCTTTTTGCTTATGTGGTGCTGAGGAATCGAACCCAGGGCCTCAGGCATGCAAGGCAAGCACTCTACCACTGAGCCACCTTCCCAGCCTGAAATAACAGATTTATAAAATGTAGTATAAGGAGCAACTCTTGAAATGAGAATAGCTCCAAGAAAAAAAATGTGGAAGTGAAGGAACAACGAGGGAAAGTGTAAGTAAGTTGCCTAGACTTAAAGGAGGTGACAGAGAAGCCAGTTGCTCACACCAGTAATTCTAGGTACTTAAGAGGCTAAGATCAGAGGACCAGGGTTCAAAGCCAGCCTGTGAAGAAAAGTCTGTAAAATGGTGCTTTGAAATCAGCCTGCATAAGACTTTTTTTTTTTTTTTTGTCGGTCGTGGGGCTTGAACTCTGGGCCTGGGCGCTGTCCCTCAGCTCTTCAGCTCAAGGCGAGTGCTCTACCACTTGAGCTACAGCACCACTTCCGGTTTTCTGGTGGTTTATTGGAGATAGGAGTCTCATGGTCTTTCTTGCCCGGGCTGGCTATGAACCGCGATCCTCAGATCTCAGCCTCCTGAGTAGCTAGGATTACAGGCGTGAACCACCAGCGCCCGGCCTGCATAAGACTTTTATCTCCAATTAACCAGCAAAAAGCTGGAACTAGATGTGTGGCTCAAGTGGTAGAATGTCAGCCTGGATTGGAAAAAGCTCAGGGACCATGTCCAGGCCCTGAGTTCAGCCCCAGTTTAGGTCCCCCCAGAAAAAAGAAAGTGACAAAAGGGAAACAGGCCACAAAAACCAAGTTTCTAGGTAAGACTCTAGTCTTCGGAAGAAACACAATAGGTAGGCTCTTATCATCTATCAGGCCCTTGCTCCCAGTGTCTGAAATACAACATGCAATGCCACCCTTGGTCTAGTCAATATGACAATGGCGTGGTCAAGAGTTTAACAGCACAGCTAGATGTGGTGCTACACTCCTGTAAAACCAGCACTCAAGAGACTAAAGCAGAAGGATTAAGAGGTCAAGGCCAGCCTGCATTACATAGTAAAAACCTGTCTCAAAAACAAAACATGATCAGGGCTGGGAAGGTGGCTCAGTGGTAGAACGCTTGCCTTGCATGCATGAGGCCTTGGGTTTGATTTCTCAGCACCACATAAGCAAAAAGAAAAAAGCCGGAAGTGGCTCTGTGGCTCAAGTGGTAGAGCACTGGCCTTGAGCTGAAGAGCTGAGGGACAGCGCCCAGGCCCAGAGTTCAGGCCCTACGACCGGACCCCCCAAGAAAACAAAACAAGATAAAAAAACAATCCCAAGATGAACATTGGTGATTCAAGGCTGTATCCTACCTATGCAGGAGGCTGAGATCTGAGGATGGCTCTTCAAAGTCAGGCTGGCCAGGAAAGTATGTGAGACTCTAATCTCCAAGTAACTACCAGAAAACCAGAAGTGGGGCGGTGGCTCAAAGTGGTAAAGTACAATCCTTGAGCGAAAGAGCTCAGGGACAGGGCCCAGACCCCGAGTTCAAGCCCCAAGACTGAAAAAAACAACACACACACACACACACACACACACACACACACACACACACACACACACACACACACACACACACACACACACACACACACACACACACACACACACACACACACACACACACACACACACATTAGGAACTCAACACGTGCTAAAACAAGCAAAAAACCCTTCCTTTCAGGCGTATTACAGGCATGCATTGTCCCAAAAATATTAAGCTGGAAGGAGCAAGAAGATCCCATGCTGAAGTTTTCTAGCTGCAGCAAAACAGAGGCCATAGAGAAAATGGAAGAAAACTCAATGCAGCCCAGCCCCCTCCCTAGCATGACTAAGAGTCACTGCTGGACTGTCATGTGGGGGAGGTACACTGAGCCATTACCAATTACTAACATCTTAGCACAGCTATTTAATCACATCTCTTACACTAACACCTGACAAGCCTAAGACACTGGACACAGACTAAATACATCTTAATGGGGGTCGAAATACAGCAGAACCCCACGGGGACATTAAGCTGAGCAGCTATAGCCGCCCAGAGGGTCAAACTACATCAGTTATGCCCAGAGCCACTGCCTGTGAAAGCTCTTTCCTCCTGTACACACACACACACACACACACACACACACACACACACACACACACACACACACACACACACACACACACACACACAAAAACTGGTTTTATCTATGGTAAGGTATGCTAGGTACGCAGAGGAAAATTCCACTGCAAACCAAGTCCCAAACTACAAATGAAAAGAATTTCTTAAAATCAGACCTTCAAGATGATCGTGTTTTAAGCTACTGCAGGGGAAAAAAACAAAAAAACAAAAACCACACCACCAAAAAACAAACAAAACCCCCACAAGGGTAGAAAAGGGCTAAGGAAACGAAGATTGAGAAGCAAAACAAGAAAACAAAACCCAGCAAACTCTCCAGGGCAGATTTAGAGATGAACATGGTGGGGAATTAAGATTCCAAATTCCTGGGCTATTTTGGATCTTCTATTTATTTTCTGCTCACGTCCAAACTTCAAATTAAACCTTTCAGGTCTATGTGCTGTAGGGGGTGGGGAGCTCAGCAGGAGGCCAGCCTACTGGACAGCCGAAGAACCCCCCCCCAAACAGCCCAGGGACTCCCTAGCCTCTCCACTCCGCACAGAGGACAGAGGATGGTAACTAAGCAACAGAGAAACTGGTCCCCTTCCACACGGCTTTCACGTGGCACA
The DNA here is from genome assembly GCF_024711535.1 of Dipodomys merriami. NCBI lineage: Eukaryota > Metazoa > Chordata > Mammalia > Rodentia > Heteromyidae > Dipodomys > Dipodomys merriami. The sequence continues at coordinate 19,790,625 of NW_027206290.1, forward strand.
GCACAAAACCTGCAGAGACTGAGAAGGACACAGAATACCAACTGGGCAGAACTGGATTCTGGATTCTTACTCTCCCCAGCTCTGGTTGGTGCTGATGCTGTAGAGTCCAGTCGGTCCTTGGACAAGGCTTCCGTGCCTTGTCTCCTCTAGGCCCAGGGAGGCAGGGGATGCGGTCACACCCGTCTCCCCTCTTTCTCTGGGCATTAGAAAAGAGGTGAACACAGTGGCAGTCTCATGATCTGCCGCCTCTTGCCCACAGCTGGGTGTTCCCACCGCCTAAATGAAGCTCAGGCAGGGACCAGACGGTCCCCATTCAAGGGTGAGGGTGAATTCCTAAACATTTGGCACCTTGATTATTATGATTAGGCTTTAAATAAATCTGACCTTAGCATAAGGCCCACCAGGAGTTATTACATAGAACTCATTCTTTTCTCCATGCCCCAAAGGCAGTGAGTAAGTGGAGAAAGAAGGGCGGGGCAGATCAAAGTCAAGGGGCCAAACTGCATCTCACATGGTCCACCAGGACCTCACATGCATTTACCTTCAGCCACCCTCTAATCATGAGGCCCCCGCTGGCCCTGGTTTATGGGGCTTCATGGGACCAGTATCCAGGCTCCAAAGGGCAACTGAATCTGAGACGTGCTACAGTTGACATGAACCAGCCCAAGACGACTGGCATGTAGGCCTCTCTGGGCCTTCAGGTCAGAGGACTTCAGAACTTGCTTTCAGAGCTTTGTAGTCCCTGGAGGCAAGTGGAAAATACCCCCACACTGGCCCCAACCAGCGCCCAAATCCTTCTATTAGACCCAGAGCAGAGTAAGAAGGAAAAATATTTTGTAGCCAGGTGCTGGTGGCTCACAGCTAAACTCCTCAAGACTCTGAGATCTCACCAATTCTCACTACTACAGGGTGTGGAGATAAAGACGACACTGAAGCCATTCCATCCCAGATCTTGATCCATCACATCTTATGAGTGACATGCAATAGCTAAGATAATACAGCCATCCCCTCTTATCTCTAGAGAATACATCTCAAGATGCCCGGCCCCGTTCTCTATATACACTATCTTTTTTTCATCAATGCCTTGCTGTGTTGCCACGAAGTACGGGGTCAATCTGTCCTTCTGTGGTTTATACCCTGCTCCTTTCTGTATCATTACTCTCAAGCGCTGGGACCACTGAGTGAGCAAAGGTTACTTGGACACAAGCCTTGTGATGCTGTGATCACCAGGATGGCCCCTGGGTGGCCCGCAGGAGGGCAGCATATCCGGTGTGGCAATGCCAGACCCAGGATGATTCGGGTCCCATGTGAGACGGAGCAGGACAGCATAAGGTTTCGGAAGCTACTAAGAAAAGGAGGTTATTTAGAACAATTGTTGATTTGTGGACATTTTTTTTTCATTTGATGTTTTTTGGGCCATGACTGACTACAGGTAACAAACCCCACAGATCAGGAGGCTGAGATCTGAGGATCATGGTTCAAAGCCAGCATGGGCAGGAAAGATTGGAAGATTCTTCTCTCCAATTAACCAAAAAAAAAAAAAAAAAAGCCAGAAATGGAGTAGTGGTTCAAGTGGTGGAGCACTAGCCTCAAGTGAAAAAGCTGAGGAATTGTACCCATACCCTGAGTTCAAGCCCCAGGAGGAGCACATATGCGCGCGTGTGCGCACACACACACACACACACACACACACACACACACACACACACACACACACACACACACACACACACACACACACACACACACACACACACACACACACACACACACACACACACACACACACACACACACACAAAAACAGAGTTCAGTGAATTTTAAAGGGTTGGTGTAGCTTTATATCCTGCATCATCCCAGGCACATTTTTAATAATACAGCCAAGTAAAACCATAGCCTATAAATAGTGTCCCCTCATAAGCTGCAATACACAACCTGCAGAAAAATATATGTAACGTGTACAGGCAGGACACAAACCCACCATTCCAAAAGCCAGGAGCCAAATCAGGGCTGCACACTGGCTGTGCTGGAAACACAGCTCAGACCACTGGTCAGGTATAACAGACTGGCAGAAATAGCATCCACAAGTTGTACCATGTGATGGGTGATTGTTCTGGAACTTTCTTCTCTCTCATCTGCCTCTGGTCTAAAGAGGGAGGGAGAGCCAGAACTCTTAAGGTAGAGATTACAAAAACATGACTGTGCTCTGAAACCAGGAGGCTGCCCTGGGAACAATGAAGACAGAAATCACACTCACACTCACACACACACACACACACACTCACACACACACACAAAAAACACAGTAATATGTGATGTGTTTTATACGTAATATGTGTTATATATAACATATATGCACTATATATATATTACATATATGTATGTATATGTATATATTATGTACTATATATATATATACACATTTTCCTATAAATCTAAGTGTGACAAGCCAATTCTTTCTTCTATAGAAGGTACCAGATGTGGGGTTTTTTTGGGGGGGGGGCAATCAGTCATGGGGCTTAAACTCTGGGCTTGGGCACTGTCCCTGAGCTTTCCAGCTCAAGGCAAGTGCTCTACCACTTGAGCCACAGTGCTACTTCCAGTTAATTGGAGATAAACCGTCTCATGGACTTTCCTGCCTGGGCTGGCTTTGAACTGCAATCCTCAGATCTCAGCCTCCTGAGTAGCTAGGATTACAGGCGTGAGCCACCAGCGCCTGGCAAAAGTACCAGATCTAAGAGCAGTTCAAAAATAAAACAAAAGTGCATGTTCCCTAAATGAGGAGAGGCCAGAGGGCAGATGTGGAAAACAAAAATCTTATCTTTCTGTCCAGAAGGAAAATACTGTTTAGAAGGGCTAAATATTTAGCAGCATTGACTCTCAGCTCCATGGAAAACAGAGCTATTTCCTGGTCCCCTTCTCAACATGGGGGCGTTGGGAAAGAGCGGACAGCCCACAAAACCCCAGGGCCCTCAGGATCCACTAAAGGTAAAAACAGGCCTACAATTCCTCATCTGCCTTCCCCGGAGACCAAATATCCTAAGACTAAGAATTTAGGAATGAATCGTAAATCGTAAACAATGGAAGGGGTGACAGGGTCTGAATGCACCGTACTTATAATCTGACACGTTGAATTGAAACCTCTTTGAGGATCTTACAGATAATTTTTTTTAAATGATGCTTTAGCAACAAAATGAAATAGATTTTATTTGGTAGCAACAATGTGACCTGAATAAAATCATGTGTTGTTCATTGATTCCACTTGGTGTGAATGTTCTTACACAAACTAATGCACTTGCATTTTCTTGGGGAGTATTACATACAAGAACCATACCTTTCTTCATAAAAACTCAGTTTTAAGATACATTTGGGGCACATAAAAAGGGAAAGACTGTACACGTAATAGGATGTCACAAGACACTTATAAAGTTTACCAAGGACTAACAGAGTCAAATGTCCTCCAGTAGTTTCAGACCATTGAACCCACTTTCTACATAAGCCAGACTGCAGGATTATTTGGCAATACTGGGTGAGAAATGGGAACTCTATTATTCAAGGATAAACTAAATGTTTAAATCTACTATTCACACGAAATCCTGGCTTCCTACCTTCACATATTCCAGCGTTGGATCTAGAAGATGAGGATCCCTAAAAGAGAAAAGAGAAATGTAAGAAGGAGGAAGATGTGCCAACATTAGTTCATTCTGTTATGTAAATTCATAAGCAAGGACCCCAACTTCTCAGATACACACACGAGGTATCCGGATGGCATGATACCACGACCTCAGTCTGGAAACCTTGGAACAGGAGGCTGTTTTGTGTGTGGCAATTTGAGGTTCACTCGAGCATCAACTAGCCTCCAAGTCTGGAGCAAAGTCGGGCACCAGTGGCTCATACTTGTAATCTAGTGACTCAGGAGGCTGAGATTTGAGGACCCAAGTTCACAGCCAGTCCAGGCAGGAAAGTCTCCTCCAAAAAGCCAGAAGTGGAGCTATGGCTCAAGTGGAAGAGCACCAGGCTGGAACAAGAAAGCTAAGGGACAACACCCAGGCCTTGAGTTCAAGCCCCAGTGGTGGCACATGTACACACATGTATGCATGCACATACAGAGCTTGGAGCAAAAAGTTGGTGCGGGAGAGTAAGTTTGATGCCATTCTGACAGTAAGAAAATGGAGGCTCAGGCAGGTGGGCAGCTGCCAAGGTTGCCCAGCCTGGGGATGAGGGGCAGAAGGGAGCCTCACATCTGCATCTGAACTGTGTCATTCTCTTCCCCCCACAGAATGCCACCTCCCCATTCCCTTCAATGTCTCCTCTCCAACCAGAATAGTACAGGAAGATCAAGTGGACATAATTGGCAGCAGGGGGCAGAGAAGGGTGACTGGACAGGAACTGGGAATGTCTAAGACTCTAAGAGAGGAGGGGAGACACGAGGTCTCCCCCATAACAAGAACAGACAGCTGCTCCGTTCCCCTCTGAAGGCAGGGAGGCTCAAACCAGAAGACCCAAACTCCCCACAGAGATGATATCCCTTTAGGGCCCAGGGCTTTCAGCTTTAAGGCCAAATTCTGTCTTTTTGAATTATTTTTTAAAATAATTTTCTTTTTTGATTATGTAGTACCAAGGAATTGAACCCAGGGCCTCATGCATGCTAGGCAAACATTCTACCACTGAGCCACCTTCCCAGCCAAGGTCAGAGGCTCTTAAAGGGGAGGTTTCTTAGCCTCTCTCCTTGGTGACAGAAAGGGCTTGTCAGAAGGTGAGGATCCCACTGCCAAGCAGCCCCCAAAGTCAGTGAACCCAACCTCAGATCACTGCTGAGACCTCTTCTCTGGCTATGGGGTGACTGTAAGAACTGCAAACAAGAACAGCAAAGCCACTTCCCCTGGGGTCCAAGGAGTGCTTGCCTCGTGGTGGAAATGGATCTAAGCTCAAGCTTTCTTCCCACTGATCCATAAGTTGGACCTGCACATAGCACGCATGTGTGGGGTAAGTTGGTGTCCAGGATACCCCTTGTACGCAAAAGTGTCGAAAGATCAGGTCTGCTATGTGAACCAAAGGAACCAAGAAGGGCCGAAGCTCGCAGTGCTTGCGTGCACTGGCATCAAGACATCCCGAGTCTGCCCGTCGTGTCCGTGCTGGTCTCCTCCTCCCCGAAGATTCGGAGAGTTCTCCACCTCAGGCCTTCCTTCCCTGAAGAACCCAGTCTATGACTGAACATCTGGTCTGCAGCATTCTGCCTGGGCTGCTTCCCTTGTAAGTGCTTCAAACCTTGGTTTCTGTACTACATTAACATTTTAGGTTTATAGGCCCCCAACTGCAGAAAAAATGTTAGATCCCTTCAAATGTGGGTTTCATCTTCTGCCCGTTTGTATGTACATTTCATTTGATTAAGTTTTTTGAACTCATGGCCTCATGCTTACTAAGCAGATTCCTCTATCACGTGAGCCAGGCCTGTCTTCACATTTGTTTATGATTATTATAGAGGTGATGTATAGAGGGGTTACAGTTATTTCTTTTTTTGTGGGGGGGGGTCGGGTCGTGGGGCCTGAACTCTGGGCCTGGGCACTGTCCCTCAGCTCTTCAGCTCAAGGCTAGCGCTCTACCACTTGAGCCACAGCGCCACTTCCGGCTTTTTTCCTTTTTGCTTATGTGGTGCTGGGGAATCAAACCCAGGGCCTCAGGCATGCAAGGCAAGTGCTCTACCACTGAGCCACCTTCCCAGCCCATATAGTTATTTCTTTTTGGACAATGTCACCTCTTCTCTCGCTCTCTCCCAGTTGTTTCCTCCCATTCCCACCCACAAGTTGGATAATTCATTTGAACATAGTGTTTAGTGGGTACCATTGCTGCATTTGTTCACCCTCTGTCTCTCCATTTCTGTGTCCCCCTTTACACTCCCAAAGATAGATGAAGGAAAAAGAAACTCACTAAAACCTATTATTTCCATTTCCTGGAGTCCTGTCCTTTTAAAAATTACCTCAGTTATTTTTCAGAAGGGTTTCATGTTTATGACTAGGACAAGCTTCGGACTTTAATCCTCCCGTTTATACTTCCCATGCAGCTGAGATGACAAGTATGTGCCACCACCCCTAGCTTTTTCTGTTGAGAAAGGTCTCACCAACTTTTTGCTAGGGCTGACCTTGTACCTCGATCCTCCCAATCTCTGCCTCCCCAGCAGCAGGGATTACAGGCCTGAACCACTGCACCAGGCCTCACCAGACATTGTTAAACCAACATTACTTTCTCTTAACTGTGAGAGTACAGAGGCGAGGACTGTGGTGATTGTAGCTTCAGGGTAGTGGCATCACCTGGCTTTGCACCCACGCACCACCGTCACTTTTGTACCATCCCTGCAAATGTCAGCACAGTGAAAAGGCAAACTACCCCCTCTTAGTGAAAAATGGATTAGTCAGTGGAGACCAGAGGTAATGGTTCCAGGTTAGCTAGAGCTGGAAACACTGTATTTTGGTTTTTTTTTTTTTTTGGGGGGGGGGTCCAGTCGTGGGGCCTGAACTCTGGGCCTGGGCGCTGTCCCTCAGCTCTTCAGCTCAAGGCTAGCGCTCTACCACTTGAGCCACAGCGCCACTTCCGGCTTTTTTCTTTTTGCTTATATGGTGCTGGGGAATCGAACCCAGGGCCTCAGGCATGCAAGGCAAGCGCTTTACCACTAAGCCACCTTCCCAGCCCCGAAACACTGTATTTTGAAGAGCAAGCCAGGCATAGTGACACATACCTGTGAACTGCAGCTGCACAGGACATGGAAGTAGAAGAATGGGCTGAGACCAGCACTGGCAACAGCACCAGCCTCTATCAGAAAAACAAACTGAAGCAAAGAGGGCTCGAAGTGAGGCTCAAGTGATAGAAAGCCTGCCTACCCATCACAAGGCCCTAAGTTCAAGTCCTGGTACTACCAAAAGAAAGGAATAAGACAACTTGGGAGCCTTCTCGCCATGGTTCCCATAGTGCTTATCATGTTTTCCTAACCTTTCACTAATTACTAGTCTACACATGGGATTTGGTCCAACTCTGCTTGCTTTTGCCCTTCAAAATCTTTCTTGTCGATCCATGAGTCACAATACATCTGCAGTGTTTATTATTTCTATGCCATTGTGAACTGGTTCTCGCTCTACTTTCCTCTCTTCTTTTTCGACAAGCTCTCTCTATAGAGCCCAGGCTGGCCTCAAACCTGAGATCCTCCTTGCCTCTGCCTCCTGAGTGCTGGGCAAACAGGCGTGTGTCCCCTGGTGTACTTAATAATACTTTCAACATCTATGGCACGTTACACAACCCTGTCTGCACCCAGCAGGGTGAGAAAATGTTCCCAGACTCTTAAGAATCAAGCACAAACTGGACAAATGCCATGGAAAAAGCATTCTGAGGCTGAGACCAAAGCAATCACCAAACTCTCTGATGAAGCTCAAAACAATCAATCACCAAACCTTCAGATGGAGCCTGCACAGCTTCCTCTGACAGACTTTCAGTATCCCTGAGTATCCTTCAACATCCTACTGCATCCCCAGTTGCCCTCAGCCTACGGTTTCTATGGAAAGGTCTTCAGCACGAAAAGCATCTCTAACAAATGCCTTGAAAGTTCATTCTCAACGTGACCAGCCAGTACCATGCACCAGTTTTCTCAAAGACAAGAATTCATCTGTTTAACATAATCAACTCTTCTAAAGCCTTGCTGCGCATATGATCATCATAGAGCTAAAGATCTCCAGGTCTCAAGTGAAAAAGAAAAGAGAGAAACTGGTTGCCAGCAATGCTAGCTATGCAGGTGCGAGGCTATCTGAGGAGGAAGGTTCAAAGTCAGCAGAAAAGACCATGAGACTCTTTCTTTTCATTTTTTAGTTGTGGGGTTTAAACTCAGGGCATGGGCTCTGTCCCTGAGCTCTTTTGCTCGAGGTTAATGCGCTACCTTTGAGCCACAGTGCCACTTCTGCTTTTTGAGTGGTTAATTGGAATAAGAGTTTCCTGGGCTTTCCTACCTGGGCTGGCTTTGAACTGTGATCCTCAGATCTCAGCCTTCTGAGTAGCTAGGATTACAGGCATGAGACACTGGTGCCCGGCACCCAGCTTCACCTCTGGTTTTTGAGTGGGTAATTGGAGATAAAAGTCTCACAGGGACTTTTCTTTATTTTTTTCTTTTTTTTTGGGGGGGAGGTCTGGTCATGGGGCCTGAACTCTGGGCCTGGGTGCTGTCCCTCAGCTCTTCAGCTCAAGGCTAGCACTCTACCACTTGAGCCACAGCGCCACTTCCGGCTTTTTTCTTATGTGGTGCTGAGGAATCAAACCCAGGGCCTCAAGCATGCAAGGCAAGTGCTCTACCACTTCCCAGCCCTCACAGGGACTTTTCTGCCTGGGCTGGCTTTGAACCTCCATCCTCAGATCTCAGCCTCCTGAATAGCTAGGATTACAGGCATGAGTCACAGGTGCGTGGCTGACTCTTCATTTCTAATTAACCACCCAAAAGCTCTGGCTTTCCTCCCATTCCCTACAAAAGGTGGAGGGAGAACAAATCTCCCAAACTGTCACCCCAGCCTCAGTGTCTGGGGGGAGATCTTGGCATGGAGCCCGAGTCTACACTTGCATTCCTGGACGAACCGTGAGGTGCTCACTCTCACAGTGACCAAAGAAGAAACCCCAGTGCCTGCGTGGACCATCGGAGGACATAGCTGGATTTTCCTTTTATTCAGCCGAAAAACCTTGAGAGCTGAGCAAGGGAAGGAACTCAGGGCCTTCTTGGTCCTGTCCCCAAGTGAATGCAGGCCTGTCCATTCTGTTCTGAGAGACGAATGGAACTGCTCACCCAGCCCAGTGCCAGGGTTCAAGGGTGCCCCACCTCCGCTTGTGTGGCAGGGCATGAAGAAGCACCCCACACCAAGTCAGCCCACCACAAATCCCCAAGCTTTAAAAACCAAGGCCCTTGGGGCTGGGAAGGTGGCTCAGTGGTAGAGCGCTTGCCTTGCATGCATGAGGCCTTGAGTTCGATTCCTCCGTCCACATAAGCAAAAAGAAAAAAGCCGGAAGTGGCTCTGTGGCTCAAATGGTAGAGCGCTAGCCTTGAGCTGAAGAGCTGAGGGACAGTGCCCAGGCCCAGAGTTCAGGCCCCACGACCGGAGCCCCCCCCAAACAACAACAACAACAACAACAACAAAAACAAAAAACCAAGGCCCTGAGCTAAATCTTAATATTTAAATGGTGGAAGGCTCTGTCTGCCCTTCTCTCAGGCAGCTACTCCATCCCCGCATCTTCTCCCCAAATAAACAGCCCACCAGGTGAGCCTGAGGCAATGCCTCTGGCCCAGAACCCTGCCTCTAGCTTGAAGCAGAATATCCAATTAGTCAGACAAGACTGCAGCTCACCCGCCTCCAGCTGCACACTGGCATTCTCCAAGAGAGATCAGTAGAAAACACAGAAGCTTGTCAATATAAAAAGAAGCATTTTTTTCTTTTAATCATATTTATTTTTGGCTTTGGCCAATTGGGACTCCTCACCCCATAAGACATGGCGTGGGCACCTCTGTTTACAATCAGGTTTGGTAGTAGGCGCCTGGGTGGGGAGAGGGCTTCTGTGGGGGAGAAGGCCCCTGTGTGTGTGGGGGGGGGAGGGCCTCTGGAGGGTGGGGGGAGGTGGATCTTCTGCCTTGCCATAACTGGTCAGTGGGGTGAAATTTGATTCTTAGCTTTTAAGTTTATTCAGTTTTTTTTTCTGTGTGTATTCCAGTGAAGTCATTCTTTCCTGTGTCCTACTTATTCAAGTTCAAATCTTAGGAACTTACGAGTCAAGGAGATGATGTTTACTGTTTAGTTTTTCATCAGTAAACAAATGGATGATGTCTTTCCCTTTTAAAAGGACACTTGACCTGTAAGTGCCCACCATTTTGAGGTGTGAGATTCTCCTCCACAGCAAGAGTTCAGTAATATACCCTCTTTTCTGGGTGGTTGGACTATAGATGGAGATGATGTTGTCTATGTTTATCTTGAATGATTACTTCTTTAATTTAATTATATAATAAATCACTGGCCAACAGTATTGTCAAACAAATGTCTTTTTGGATATAACTACAACAAAAAATTAATCATTTGCTGGCATCACTGGCTCATGTCTATAATTCTAGCTACTCAGAAAGCTGAGATCGGAGGATTGCAGTTCAAAGCTAGCCTGGACAGGAAAGTCCATAAGATGTTTTTCTTTTAGGATTGCTCCTGAGGCTTGAACACAGGGCCTGGGCGTTATCCCTGAGGTGTTTTTCTCCAGGCTAGTGTTCTCCCACTTGAGTCACAGCTCCACTTCCAGCTTTTTTTGTGACTAACTGGAAAAAAGAGGCTCATGAACCTTTCCAGCCTGGGCTAGTTTTGAACCATGATCCTCTGAGGATCTCAGACCCCTAGCCAGGATTATAGGCATGGCCATGGTCACCGAGCCATGATACTCTTATCTCCAATAAACTACTCAAACAAACCCAAAACCAAACCAAAAATAGCCTGATGTGGAGCTGTGGCTCAAATGGTAGAGTGTAAGTCTTGTGCAAAAAACAGCTCATAACAGTGTCCCGACCATGAGTTCAAGCCTCAGGACTGGCAGAAAAAAACAAAAAGGAGGAGGAAGAGAAGGAAAAGTAAAGAAAGAAAAGGAGGTAGGAAAGAAAGAAAAGAAGGATGGAAGCTGGGCATCGGTGGCTCATACCTGTAATCCTAGCTACTCAGAAAGCTGAGATCTGAGGATCAGGGTTCAAAGCTAGATGGGGCAGGAAAAGCCGTGAGACTCTGATCTCCAATAAAACCACTCAGAAAACTGGAAGTGGGGGCTGGAAAGGTGGTAGAGCGCTTGCCTTGCATGCCTGAGGCCCTGGGTTCAATTCCTCAGCACCACATAAGCAAAAAGAAAAATGCCGGAAGTGGCGCTGTGGCTCAAGTGGTAGAGCCCTAGACTTGAGCTGAAGAGCTGAGGGATAGCGCCCAGGCCCAGAGTTCAAGCCCCACGACCGGACCCCCCCCCCAAAAAAAAAGAAAGAAAACTGGAAGTGGCACTGTGGCTCGAGTGGTAGAGCACTTGCCATGAGCTGAAGAGTTGAGGGACAGTGCCCAGGCCCAGAGCTCAAGCCCACGACCAACAAAAAAAAAGGAAGAATAAGAGGAAGAAGAAGGAGGAGGAGGAGGAGGAGGAGGAAGGGAAAAAGAGAAAAAGAAAAAAGAAAAAGCAACTCTCCATGGGGCAGTGAGCACAGGAACCTAGCCAGGCGACCTGGAGGCAGGAAGACCAAAGGGAAGCACGCTGGCAGGTCGTGGATGGACCGCAGTGTCAGACAGAGGGGAACAGGGGATGGGGTACAGACTTGAGAAACTTATCTAAGTGAGAATCGGTCAGTCTTGGTAAATGACTGGCTTCGTGGGTGACAGGGATGAGAGATAAGAAGATTTGCACACTCCTTCCCCAGGGAGCAGGGTAGACAGTGCCTGATCCCCACTAGATCTCAGTGTGTTTGTTCAGTGAATCAGTGCACATCTTTGTCACAGACACTACCCTTAAACTCTTGGGATCTGAATACACAAGATTCCATGTCCTTACCGCCATTTCCCATGCTGGCAGGGCCCCAACATGGCTGCTGCTCAGCTACTGAGTGACTCGGATGTGCTCTCTGACCTCTCAGCTGCTGTTACTTTAAACTTTAAAGAAGGTTGTTCTCAACCTTCAAACTGAACTCAGAGCATTTCCCATAGAACACAAGGAAACAGGGCAAACATGTAAGGCATTCCTATACACCCACAAAAACACTTAACTCATAAAGGAAAAGCTGAAACAACAAAACCAGGTAGCTGTGCAAATACTGGCCAAGAGAGTTGCACAGAGTCATTTGCCTTCCTTACCTCTACCCTGGAAAGCTGCCAGTGTTCAGGGTCTCTCTTCCCTGGACCAGATGCTTCCTGAGGACAGGGCTACTTCTGTTTCGCTCATCTCTGTACCAAGTCTTTAGGCCACTACCAGCCACAAAGTGAACAGAGCCAATGAATAGATGAGCAAGAAGAAGAATGGACAAATGAATATAAGCCACCCTAAACCCCTCTTGTGTTACATCTATAGAATTCAGGTAAGGCTTCACAAGTTCAAAATTGCTAAGGGACTTGCATTTGCTCAATATGGTAAACCAGAGCATCTCAACACTAAATGACAGCCCGGGCATGGGTGGCTCACACCTGTAATCCTAGCTACCCAGGAATTTTAAGATCTGAGGATCACAGGTCAAAGCCAGCCCAGGCAGGAATCAGTGAGACTTGTCCTCAACACACACACACACACACACACACACACACACACACAAACACACACACACGCATGCACGCGTGCTGCTCCCCCTGAAGCCCTATGTAGCGCCTGAGCCATCAAAGTGAGCCCCCAACCCCCGTGAGAAGAGAAGAAATATGCCACAAAACAAAACACACTCCAGCTCAGGAAACCAAGAATTAAACTTATTATCCCTAGATGCTAAGAAGACTCAAATTCATATTACCCACTTTGAAAAGTCCAAAACTGGGCAGTTATAATTGGTAGTGCTCATTAGAAGGGAACAATGTGAATGTCTCATAGGGAACAATTTTCCAACAGAATACTATTCAGTATATTCACAAATGTCACTAAATATAAATTCTCTACAAGAAATAACCATCTACACCCTGGTTAAGAAAGCCAGCTAACAATGGAGAGTCACAATAGCAATAGACTGAAAATTTCCAGAGTTCCAGATAAGAAAATTATCAGATATAGGCTATCCAACAACAATGTCTGGTATGTTTTAAGAAAAGGTGAAATCAAAAGTGATAAGAGTAGACATGTTAGCTACAAAAATAACATACTAGGAAGTGGAGCTGTGGGTCAAGTGGTAGAGTGTCAGTTTTGAGCAGAAAAAAAACAAAGTGAGATAGGGAAAGTCTTGAGTTCAAGCCCCAGTTCTGGGAGGAAAAAAAATTTTTTTAAATAACATATGCTAATAGCTAGAAATTTTAAAAAATAAAGCTTGGTGTGGTGGCATATGCTTGTAATCACAGTTTTGAGTTCAAGGCCAGCCTGAGTATTTACATAGCACAACTTTGTCTCAAAGGAAAGAAAATTATATTCAAAGAAAATATAAAACTCAGTGTCTATGTTAAGTAACAGATTAGATATGACTGCAGAAAATATTTATGAATTTAAACCAAAATTGCTAATTACACACAATGTAGTACCAAGAGAAAATGCAATGGAAATATGAAAGAGAAGCTGCATATAGAATAAGAAGTCACGGGCTGGGAAGGTGGCTCAGTGGTAGAGTGCTTGCCTTGCGTGCATGAGGCCCTGGGTTCGATTCCTCAGCACCACACAAGCAGATAAAGCTGGAAGTAGCGCTGTGGCTCAAGTAGTAGAGCACTAGCCTTGAGCTGAAGAGCTGAGGGACAGCGTAGCTGAGGGAAAGGCCCAGAGTTCAGGCCCCACAACTGGGGGGAAAAAAAGAAAGAAAGAGAGAGAGAAAGAAAGGAAGAGAGAGAGAGAGAGAGAGAGAGAGAGAGAGAGAGAGAGAGAGAGAGAGAGAGAGAGAAAGAAAGAAAGAAAGAAAAAAAAAGAAAGAAAAAGAATAAGAAATCCCAAGTCCACTTAGCTGGTGTTCTGGGAGAACTGATTATTTTTAAAAGTGGGGGAGGAAGTAAGAGTTAAAGAATAATGTCAGAAGTCTTCAGAATGAATGAAAGGGAGCTATCAATCCTCAAATTCAGGCTCCTCAGTAGATCTCATGCAGTATAAACGAACAGTAAATCCTTAGACACACTGTAATGAAATTATAGCTCACCAAAGACAAATAGAAGATCATGAAAACAGTTGAAGAACAAAGAAAAGTTAGAGCAATGACAAGACAGACAGATTTTCATAAACCAAAAGAGACAGTTCTCAACATTTTGTACCCAGCAAAACTATCAAGTGAATAAAGGCATGATGGAACCCACATACACACCCCTCAAATTTGGTAAATATACAGCTAATTTCAACCTGGCACAAGATGCATATTTAATTTGTAAAATTTTAGAAAAGTACAAATTACCACCTTATGCCCATGAGAATGGTTACCAGTAAAACCCAGAATATAACAAACAGTTGGTGAAGCTGTGGAGTATCAGAGCCTTTGTACTCTGTTGGTTGGAATATATAAAAAGGTACAGTTGCTATGAAAAACATGATGGCAGTTCCTTTAAAAAAAAAAAAGTGAAATTAGCCGGGCATGGTGGTATATGCCTGTAATCCCAGCTACTTAGGAGGCTGAGGCAGGAGGAGTGCTTGTCAAGCCTAGGACTTCAAAGATAGTGTGTGTAGTACAACGAGGGGGAAAAAAGGCAAATAAAGTGAAATCACTAGCAATTCCACTGCCAATGTTATACCTAAAAGAACTGGAAGTAAGGTCTCAAAGAGACATTTGTATATTTTTGTTCATAGAATTATTTTTGAAAGCTTCCAAAATTAGACACAGCTGGGCACCAGAGGCTCATGCCTGTAATCCTAGCTACTCAGGAAGCTGAGAGCTGAGGATCATGGTTTGAAACCAGCCTACACAGGAAGTCTGTGAGACTCATCTTATCTTCAATTAACTGCTAAAAAGCAGGAAGTGGTGCTGTGGCTCAAGTGATAGAGTGCTAGCCTTGAGCACAAAAGCTCAGGGACAGTACCCAGGACCTGAGTTCAAGCCCCACAACTGGCCAAAAAAAAGCCCATGGCTAAACATAATCCAAGTATCTATCAATGGATGAATGGATCAGTAAAAGGTAAAAGGTGCACAATAAATATAATTACCTTTATAAAGGAAGAAGATCCTGACACATGCTCCAAACATGGGCAAATCCTGAAGTAAAAGAAGCAAGCTACAGAACAGTATATGATCCTGCTTACGTGAGGGTGGTAGGGGAGTCAGATTCACGGAGACAGAAAGTGCTGTTGGATTGTAAAAGATGACCTGTTTTGCAAGAATCAGAGTTCTGTAAATTGGTTTCACAACAATGTCAATGTACTTATTAACACTACTGAACTGTATACTTAAAAATGGCTTAGATGAAATAAGCCAGGCATGGAGACATATACTAAATGATCTCACTCGTAAGCGGGATCTAAAAAAGGTCATTGTGAGAGTAGGTTTTGAATCTGGAGAGGGAGGGAGGGAGGGAGGGAAGGAGGTAGGGAGGGAGGGAGGGAGAGGTGGGGAAAGAAGGTGTTTGTTCTGGTGTAAGTTTTCTGGGGTAAGTTTTTGGTAGTAACTGTGAAGTCAGGATCTGGCATTTGCTAGAGAGATGCTCTACCTCAGAGCCAAGCCTCCAACACTGTTTTGCACTGGTTATTTGTAACTGGGTGTGTCATTTTTTGCCCAGGTTTGCCCCTGGACCTCTATCCTGACTTGATGCTTGCCATCATAGCTGGATTGACAGATATGTGCCATCATGCAGGCTTTTTTCTATTGAGATGAGGTTTCACAAACTGATTTTTGTTTGTGTGGGCTAGCCTAGAACCATGATCCTCCTGATTTTGGCTTTTAAAGTAGCTGGGGTTATGGGCATGAGCCACTGTGCCCAGCTAGTATAGATAATGTTTGCTTTTTTTTTTTTTTTGGTGAAGTAATACAAAGGTATTTTTTAAAGGAACCATTCAATGAACAGTAGAGAGTATTTTCAAAAAGATAATTTAAGTGGGCACCAGTGGCTCATTCCTGTAATCCTAGCTACTCAGGAGGCTGAGATCTAATGATCTCAGTTCAAAGCTAGCCCAAGCATGGAAGTCTGTGAGACTCTTATCTCCAATTAATCACCAAAAAGCTAGAAGGAGAGTTGTGGCTCTTGTGGAAGAGCACCACCCTTGAGAGGAAAAAAAAAATTCTCAGGGAACATCACCCAGGCTCTGAGTACAAAATCCAGGACCAGCAAATAAATAAATAGACAGATACAATTTAAAATAAGATAGTAAAGAAAATCCATAGCCACACACACACACACACACACACACACACACACACACACACACACACACACACAAATAGTATAGAATTACAGGTTAAGAGGCAGGTAAAAACCTCATTATATACTCAACAAAATAATTGTAGTTTAAATTCACAAGACATGTTTTCAAAATACAGGATAAAGTACAAGACCCAGTTGAAGGCAATGTATAAAGAAAGTCTGGAAATCACAGTTCAACTGAAGATAACAGAACATACCAAGAAAATAGAAAAATGGAGACAGACAAATGAATGGAAATGAAATAAGAAAATAATGATGTCAGAAGCTTTTTTCTCCAGCAGGTCTAAACAGAATAAACCTCTAACAGGTATGATCTGGATGACTGTGCATGAAACACTACAAAAAAAGGAAAATGGCAGAGGAACAGGTAAGAGAGTACAATGACAAACTAATAAAATAAAATAAGAAAATTAAAGGCAGGTGTGGTAGCATATGTCTGTAATCCCAACACTTTGAGGCAGAGACAAGAGGATCCTGAGTTCAAGGCCAGCGTGAGTTACATAGCAAGATCTTTTCTCAAAACACCAAAGGCTAGGGATGTAGCTAGGCATACTTATGGCACACACCAGGCTCTGGGATCCATCCCTACAATCTTAGAGTGGGGAGGAGGGGAAGGGAGTGATAATTAATTAAAACATAAAACGCAACCATAGAACAATTGATGCAAAAAAATGTCAAAGCTTAGGGAAGATGAGCAAATTTGGAGAAAAATAATACCTAAACAGTCTCAGAAAATAAAACCAGTCTCATCATTTAAAAAAAAAATTTTTTTTGAAGCCAAGAGCCAGTGGTGGCTCATGCCTGTAATCCTAGCTACTCAGGAGACTGAGATCTGAGGGTCGCAGTTTGAAGCCATCCCAAGCAGAAAAGTCCCCGTGAGACTCGTATTTCCAATTAAGCACTCAAAAACCAGAAGTGGAGCTATGGCTCAAAGTGGTAGAGCACACTAGCCTCAAATAGAAGAGGTCAGGACAGTACCCAGTCCCTGAGTTCAAGCTCTATAACCAACAACAAAAAAAAAAAAGAAGAAGAAGAAGGAGGAGGAAGAGACAACAGTAGGTTTTAAATCTATTTAAGATTTTGCATTTACTGGAGCTGGGCCTCAGTGGCTCATGCCTGTAATTCTAGCTACTCAGGAGGCTGAGATCTGAGGATCGCAGTTCAAAGCCAGCCCGGGCAGGAAAGTCCATGAAACTCTTATCTCCAATAAGCCCCAGAAAACTGGAAGTGGCGCTGTGGCTCAAGTGGTAGAGCACTAGTCTTGAGCTGAAGAGCTTAGGGACAGCACCCAGGCCCAGAATTCAGGCCCCATGACCAAAAAAAGAAAAAAAAGATTTTGCACTTACTAGGCAATAGTCCTCTTATTATAATAGGATATTTTATATATCATTATATATAATTTAAACTATAATCATATCCCATTAGATAAGACTCATGCCATTAATGCCACTCTAGCATTCTCATTTCACTTGTTCTTTAGATAACATCTTTGATCCTAAGATCTCGTCCGTCTTACCAGCCTTGACACCTCCTTCACTTCAAGTGCAAACCATTTGGAATTCTCTAAATCGGCAGTCCTGGAGGCCCCATCTCACATCATTCCTACCTCCTGAGCCTACTCCCTCAACTCCAGGGCCACAATCACAGCTCAGCTGGTAGAAATGAACTAAAAGCAGCTGAGCACCCCTTCCTCCAAATGACAAAACTCTGACAGTAGCTCACTGCAGGTGAGCCTGCAGTGTGTTCTAGGTCTCTCCTTACTAGACTATGAAATCCTTGAGAACAGAGTCTTTATTTCATTCACGGTGGCCTTTCTAGGACACAGTTGCTTAATAAATGCTGGTTTGTAGCGCTGGAGCATGGCTCAAGTGGCAGACCACCTGCCTACAAGGTATCAGCCCTGAATTCAAACTCCCCTCCACTGGGCAAAAATACTACATCTTGGCAGATACTCAGGAGGATGAGATCTGAGGATTGCCATTTGAAGCCAGCCCAGGCAGGAAAGTCTGTGAGACTCTTCAATTAGCCACCTTCAAAAAGCCAGAAGTGAGCCGGGCGCTGGTGGCTCACGCCTGTAATCCTAGCTACTCAGGAGGCTGAGATCTGAGGATCGCAGTTCAAAGCCAGCCCGGGCAGGAGAGACCGTGAAGACTCCTATCTCCAATAAACCACCAGAAAACCGGAAGTGGCGCTGTAGCTCAAGTGGTAGAGCGCTCGCCTTGAGCTGAAGAGCTGAGGGACAGCGCTCAGGCCCAGAGTTCAAGCCCCACGACCGACAAAAAAAAAAAAAAAAAAAAAAAGCCAGAAGTGGTGGGGCTGTAGCTCAAGTGATAGAATTGTGCCAGCCTTGAGCAAATACAGTGCCCAGGCTCTGTGTTCAAGCTCAAGAACCAACACACATACACACACACACACACACACACACACACACACACACGCACACACACCTGGTGGGGTATTTAGATCTAAAGTCTTTGGTTACTTCAAAAGGAATGTAGCTTTAAAGGCAAAGACTACCACATTTACAGACACACGAAACTTACAAAAATTATTCTTCTATCATTACCTTGCAAACCGAATGAGAAGACATTCGTTCTTCCACATATTTATCTTGTTTGGTCAAGTATTCCCTTGCAATTATCAAGATTAAAGTTAGTGCTTTTGTTTGCCTGTTTTCCTTGCAGGCTTACTCCATGATTTGGGAAGCACCTAGTCATGAGTTCAGAAGAATGTCAGGTGTAATCTTTCATGACTAACCCACAGAGAGGCTCCACAGCTCTGGGGGACTAAGCTTTCCGCTCCTGTTGTTGGAGCTAAAATAATTCTCCAGCTGTGATCTGGGCATGTGTGACCCCCACCTTTGGTCTGGGTAGTAAATTTCAATGAATTCTCCTAAAAGCACATTAGCTACTCTGACAACCATAGCATGCCACTGACTTATTCTGAGGCTGCTGCTGCTACTCAAGTCCTAGAATATATTTTTTATGTATGTATGTATGTATTGCTGTTAAACCAAAGTCTATTATAATTTCTATGTAATTAACATTCGTACTTCAGTGCAAGTCTTTATAAGTTTTTTCTGCATAAATTTTGTTTCAAAATACTAAGATGTTTGTTGTTGTTGTTGCTTGACCAGTACTGAGTGAGGTTTGAACTCAGAATCTCAAGCTCTCATGTGGTTTTCTTTCACATGGTTGGAACTATACTATTTGAGCCACGCTTCCAGTTGGGCTTTTTGCTGGGTAGAAATGAAGTCTCACAGACATTCCTGTCTGGCTAGCTTTGAACTGTGCTCCTCTAGGTCCCAGACTCCTGAGTAGATAGGATTATAGGCATGAGCCACTAGTGGTTGGCTTCAAGATCTTTCTCTGGTATGTCAAGTCTTGTCATTCTGACAAGATTCATGTCATACAGCTATATGATCTAAAATTTCTTAGAATGAGGCTGAGAAAACAGTCTCCATCAGGCTACTCTCAAGACACTAGCAAGTCTGAACCTCTGTTACACCACCTTCTCTTTAAAAGAAATTATTTATTCACCTGTATCTTTCCAGTAGCTGATATCCAGTATTCATCAACAATGGCAAAGCTGGCTTCATGACCTGACCCTCGATCTTTGCTGAGGCTTCACTTACTTGATGACATTAGGGCCTTCTTCAAAAACTGTTTTATTTTTTATTTATTTATTTTTTGGTTGAAGAGCTTAAACTCAGGGCCTGGCCACTGTCCCCGAGTTCTTTTGCTCAAAGCTAGCACTCTATTACTCTGAGCCACAGACCCATTTCCAATTTTCTTTCTTTATTGTAAAGGTGATAAACAGGGGTGTTAGTTACATAAGGTAATGAAAAGTTACATAAGGTAATGAATAGATTTCTTTTAAAACACTGTTCATTTCAAACATAGTGTCTAGTGAGTATCATTGTTGCATTAGTTCATCCTTTGTCCTGCTCTTTCTGTGATTCCCTTTCCCTTCCATGGATCAGGTAAGCTTATATACACGACAAAGCATACAGAAAACTAAAACGGAAAGAAAAAGAACTGCATACAGGACGTAATAAGAACCTCTTGTTTCCAATTCTTGGAGTTCATTTTGCCCCTCAGTAGATGAATGGATCAAGTAGATATGGTATATATACACAATGGAATTTCGTGCCTCCATCAGAAAGAATGACATTGCCCCATTTGTAAGGAAATGGAAAGACCTGGAAAAAAATTATATTAAGTGAAGCAAGCCAGGCCCAAAGAAATATAGGTTTCATAGTTTCTCTCATTTGTAATAATTAGAATGTCTATGATATTCTTAGCAGGGATCACAATAGCTTAATCGCTAAGTGCACAGGACCATATATAATGAAGCATATCAAAATGAACTTCATCTCCAGTTTTCTGATGGTTAGCTGGAAATTAAGAGTCTCATGGACTTTCCAACCCAGGCTGGCTTTGAATCACAATCCTCAGATCTCAGCCTCCTGAATAGCTGAGATTGCAGGCATGAGTCACCACCAGTGCCTGGCACATTAGGGTCTCTTGTCAAAGCTTCATCTACTCCAGGACAGTAATTCTTTCCAATCAGACAAGTCATTTCCTGGATAGAAAAAGCACAAGACAAGCAGACACCCAGGCTAGGGGAGGATATTTTCTCACATCCTCTTCTCTGGTCTTCCTCTTCTCAACTTGACTTCTGAAAGCCTTTTTTGTTGCCCGGGGGCATTTTTTCACAGTCCTCTGTTCACAAAGCACTGTTTTCTGTTACAGCCCAGAGCTATCCTCTAATGTGGTCCTTGGTCACCAGACCTGACATTATCCCAGTCTTTAGTCTAAGGTTAGAGCAGCCCAGGGGAGGCTGGAACCTGAGGGAAGGACAATCTACAAAGTATCACATGTGATCACCAAGCCAGGGAGAAAAAAGAAATGTGTTAAGTGGCTAAGGTCAGAGGTCAAGAAGACTCATCAAATTGTAGGATTAATATAAAGAAGTTGTCACTAATTGAGAAGGTGAAAAACAGAGGTGCTTTGCAGATGGTTGGAAATGGCTGTTCCTTTCTCCTAGGGCCACAGGCTCCTTACATGACAAAGACATGAAGGCCTGGCATGCTAGGGATGCTTAATTTTACATATGAATGAGTGAAAATAAACAAATGAATGTGATAAACAGCCTTGGTTTTCCATTCCACAGGAGGTGTCTGGCAAATCCCTGGCTTCAGGCCGGAAATGAAGAGCCATAGCCCAACCTTCTGAACCTTTCTTCTTACCTTATAGATGAGACTACATTTGATTGTAAGGATCTGGGGTGATTCTCAACTCCTGCTTCTTTCTCTCTGCAAGCCAACTTCCATTCTGATGAGTCATCAGTTTCTAACTAATCTGCACAGCAACTCCTGACGATGTGTTCATGAAAAGCAATTACAATATCTTTCTAGATGGTTCCCCCAGTCATGTTACAACACTACCATTTAAATATCCTGCATGCCCACACCAGAATGGGTGTCACAGGAATCCAAACATTGACAAAAAGCGGTCCTAGTCTGATTTTTGTTTGTTTGTTTGTTTGGGTCCGGTTATGGGGCCTGAACTCTGGGCCTGGGTGCTGTCCCTCAGCTCTTCAGCTCAAGGCTAGCACTCTACCACTTGAGCCATAAGCGCCACTTCCAGCTTTTTTCTTTTTGCTCATGTGGTGCTGAGGAATCGAACCCAGGGCCTCAGGCATGCAAGACAAGCGCTCTACCACTGAGCTACCTTCCCAGCCCCCTAGTCTAATTTTTTAAAAGACAGAAAAAAATAAATAAAATCCAGGCACGGGTTAATCTGTGCTCAGCAGACTTCTAGTGACGACATTAAGCTGAAGGCCACCGCTGAACTCTTCACTTGGCAGCCATCAAGCTGAATAGAGGAAGAACAAGAGCCACTGTATCAAGGCCAGTGTGTCTCTTGGCAGGAACCGAGGATCTAGCATGAAGGAATCAGCAGGCTGCAGGCTGCTAAGCCCCGACACACACAGCACTTTTGATCAAAGCAGAGGGTATGTTTGCCTGCTGTCTATCTGTCCTTCCTCAGTACCCATCCACCCCGCGCCGCTCCCCTCCCCACCCCCCCCCCACTCCCCACCCCCTTTCAGAAGACTGGGTTAAG
The DNA here is from genome assembly GCF_024711535.1 of Dipodomys merriami. Lineage (NCBI taxonomy): Eukaryota > Metazoa > Chordata > Mammalia > Rodentia > Heteromyidae > Dipodomys > Dipodomys merriami. The sequence goes on from NW_027206290.1 coordinate 19,812,778, forward strand.
GTTTCTCCTCAAAGCATTCCAAGGCAGAGTTTAAGTACTAAGGCTTGAGACAATGCCCTGAAGGTTTCTGGGAGGAAGAGCTTCACAACCAGAGCAGGGCTGGCACTGGTCCTCAAGGTGGAAGTACAGCCCTCAGCACCCCCACGGCAGAAACCTGAATGACAGCTATCCGTGTCCACACCCTTCCTGTCTACAGCCTTAGCAGGGGCACAGGCCCACTGGAAGCATGGCCTTAGGGATGCGTCTACTCAAACCAAATAAAATGTAATAAAAGCTGTGGCCATCACCAGTAATCCTAGCTCCTCAGCAGGCTGAGATCCAAGGATCATGGTTCAGCTTGGGCAGGAAAGTCTGTGAGACCTTTATCTACAATTAACCACCCCCAAAAAAGCCAGAAGCGGAGCTGTGGCTCAAGTGGTGGAGCAGATAAAAAGCTCAGGAACAGCACAGCACCCAGGCCCTGAGTCAAGCCCAAGGACTGGAACCCAAAAAAGTAAATAAAAGAAGTAATGAAAATGTACTTTGACTTATTACAAGCTTAAAAGACTGGATTTTTTTTTCTTCCTGGATTCTATTATCTTAAACCAAAGAAAACAACAAACACACAACTGTATTTGGATCGCAGCTTGTTTCTCCCTGCAGATTATTGGATCTTAGAGGCCTTTCTCTGGTCTTTCCGGACTATTCATGGCATTAATTTCGGAATTATACAGATTCCTAACTTCTTACCTTTCACAGCAGACTTCTCTCCAGAGCTCCGGGCTCATGACGCTGAGTCTAGTTAGGACTTCCATGGTCCCCAGTACATCCCAAACCTGGCATATCCCGAGACAAAGACATCTTCACTGTCAGAGACCTACCATCACCCTCTCGGCCAAAGGGAAAGCACCCACCCAGCCTAATGAACCCTGACCCTTGTGCCTCTCCCAATTATGCCAGCGACCCCTCCCCACACACCCAGCTGCCACTCTCTCGTTCCTCCAACATCCTTAGCTCTTTTTTTTTTTTTTTTTGCCAGTCATGGGGCCTGAACTCCGGGCCTGGGCGCTGTCCCTCAGCTCTTCAGCTCAAGGCTAGTGCTCTACCACTTGAGCCACAGCTCCACTTCTGGCTTTTTCTGCTTATGTGGTGCTGAGGAATTGAACCCAGGGCCTCATGCATGCAAGGCAAGCACTCTACCACTGAGCCACCTTCCCAGCCCCATCCTTAGCTCTTAAGTCCACTCATGATGTTTCTTCTGCTGTCACCAACAGCAACCCTCCACCCTCTGCTTCTAGAACCATCTACTGCTCCTATCCCAACCCTCTTCCATCAGTCAGTCCTCCACAGAGAGACAAAGCAATCTTCCTACACCTCAATCTGACCATGTCACTCCCTTACTTAAAACGCTTCAAAGGTCTCCCTCCGCCCTACAGACAAAATCTAAACTCCACACCAAGATTCAAGAGACCAGAGCTGTCTAGTAAAAAAAAAAAAAAAAAAAGGTGAATGATACATTTTTTACATTTTCACATTTTTTCCTAGTAGCCAATTTCAAAAGAAAAACAGGTGAAGTTAATTTTAACAATGTATTGTTTAACCTAAGATTTCAAAGACATTACCATTTTTGTTGGTCATGGGGCTTGAACTCTGGGTGTGGGCGCTATCCCTGCGCTCTTCAGCTCAAGGCAAGAGCTCTACTGCTTGAGCCACAGCACCACTTCTGGTTTTCTAGTGGTTTATTGGAGGGAGATAAGAGTCTCACTAGCTGGGTGCCGGTGGCTCACCCCTGTAATCCTAGCTACACCAGAGGCTGAGATCTGAGGATCGCGGTTCAAAGCCAGCCCGGGCAGGAAAGTTTGTGAGACTCACAGCGCCCAAGCCCAGAGTTCAAGCCCTACGACCAAAAAAAAAAAAAAAAAGAGTCTCACTGATGTTCCTAGCCAGGCTGGCTTTAAACCTCGATCCTCAGATCTCAGCCTCCTGAGTAGCTAGGATTACAGGTGTGAGCCACTGGCACCCGGCGATATTACCATTTTAACACACAAATTATTAATGATCTGTGTGTGTGTGTGTGTGCGCGTGCGTGCACCAATACTGGGCGGGCTTGACTCAGGGCCCACATGTTCTCCCTTAGCTTCTCTCTCAAGACTGGTAACTCTACCACTTGAGCCACAGCTCAATCTCTGGCTTTTTTGTGCTTAATTGGAGTTTAAGGGACTTTCCTGCCGAGGCTGGCTTCGAACCAGTGATTCTCAGATCTCAACCACCTGAATAGCTAGGATTACAAACTGAACCACCAACACCCAGCCTGATACTTTTTACAGCCGCAAATGTTTCTTCCAGGCTTTTCTCCTTAAGATTGGCCCTAGCTGGTCTTCTCCTATCTCATTTTATATTTCAGTAGCTCTCAATGCCTCTGTCCCAGGGCCCATTGGAGTGGGAGCTCCGGGCCACATCTAGAAGAAAACAGCACGGACACTGACGCCAACGAAGAACAAGACAGCCAGGCAGGAGAGGCCAGTGCATGGGGACCTAGAGGCTCTTCTGTGTACCCATACACCCTGCCCCATGCCTTTGCTATACCAGTAAGCTGTGTGTGTTGGTCAACACTTACTGCTGTAGGGCAGATCCAGAGAAAGGGATTCCAGCCAGGCACTGTCAACACGTGGGAAACTTTCTCCCACCGGAGGCTGCCAGCAACAATTTCAGCTTACCAGGAAGAATTAGGAGACTCCTAACTTCTACCTTCTTCAAGGAAAGAGAGAAAGGGAAGGAAGGAAGGAAGGGAAGAAGGAAGGAAGCAAGCAAACCAGTTTGCTGTGGCAGGCACCTTCATAAGTGACTAGATACAATTTGACCCTTTGAACCACCTTTCAAGGATGTAGATTCAGAAAGGTAAAATAATTTACCCATAGTCACAAAGCTCCTAGGTCTGGCTGCTGGACTCCGTGTGAAGATTCCCAGGAGTTTCCTTTGAAAGCCATGACTATATCCCCCTCCCAGTAAAGTTCTCCGGAACCTCCAGGCTGAAAGATCCCAGAAGAATTGAGGAGCAGAGAAATAAACGGTTTGTGACTAGGTGGAGCCAAGAGCAGTCACGTGACCTGCTCAATACAGACTCTCAGCAAGTAGACCAGCCTCAGGTGTGACAGTCAGAGAACCAAACCAGGTGCTGGTGGCTCACTCTTGTAATCCTAGCTACTCTGAAGGCTAGGATGTCAGTGTTCAGGTTCAAAGCCAGTCTAGACAAATAAAGCTGAGAGAGAGACTCTTATCTCTAATTAACCATCCAAAAGTTGAAAGTAGAGCTGTGGCTCAAGTGGTAGTGTGCCCATCTTTGACCAAAAAAGCTAAGCAAGAGCTCAAGGACTTAAGGTCAAGCCCCAGCTCTGGTACAAAAACAACAGCAAGGCTGGGACTGTGGCTCAGTGGTAGAGCGCTTGCCTATCCTGCATGAAGCCCTGGGTTTGATTCCTCAGTACCATATAAACAGAAAAAGCTGGAAGTGGTGCTGTGGTTCAATTGGTAGAATGTTAGTCTTGTGTAAAAGAAGCTCAGGGACAGTGCTCAGGCCCTAAGTTCAAAAACAAAAAAACAAAACCATAAAAACAACCACAGTCAAAAAGCACTACTGCCAATGGAGCCTACATATTTGGAGGGAAGTTAACCTTTACAGCACCCCTTGGGGGGCTGTGTTCACCCTCATTTTACAATTAAGAATTTGTCCTGGTCACACACATAAAAGGCAGCAAAGGCAGGGATCTGTACTGAGACTTCTGAATTACCTGGCTTGTGGGTTTCCCTCCACAGGAATCCTGTATTTTTGGTGCTGTATTTGCATGTAAATCTGGAATTACAGACAGTCCAGGTGGCATAAGGGCTTGGGCAATTATGGAAAGTTTCCAAACTTGTAAATAATAGCACAAACCTTCCAACAAGACCACATATGCAAGCCAGATGCCAGCGGCTCATGCCTGTAATCCTACCTATTCAGGAGGCTGAAGTCTGAGGATTCATGGTTCAAAGCCAGTGCAGGTTGGAAAGTCCAGGAGACTCTTAACTCCAATTAACTACCAAAACAAAGCCAGAATTGGAGCTGTGGTTCAAGTGGTAGAATTCCAGCCTTGAGTGAAAAAGCTACAGGCAAGAGCCCAGGACCTGAGTTCAAGCCCCAGTATTGGCCCCAAAAAGAACATACATGCTTATTTTGGGGGCCCTAAGAAGAGGAAGGTTGATAGCGTGCCCCTAGTCCTACAACTCATCTCTCAAGGACAGACTGAGTGGTGACCATTACAAAGCACGGAGTGGCTGTGACCTGAGGGTGTTTCAGCCATGCAGTCCAGGGCTCCGGACAACAGCACATTCTGGTCAGGCTGGGATGACTCCTAAGTCCATGTGATGGGAGTATGAGTAATGATTGATAAGTGCACCACACCTCCTGCTTCACAAACACTGCGGGATATAATCAAGGACTAAAAGCCTGAGCTTCTCAAGCAGTATTTGAGAGAGCTGAGAAAAGATGAGGTAAACAAGTCTGCCCCGGGGGGTGGAGGGACGGTAGACACCCCACTTACCACTCAACAAGGATGCACTGTGTGATTCTCTGATATTTCTTAGTTGTGATTTGTAATCAGAAAGAGACAGAGACATAGAGACAGAAACAAACAGAGAAAGTAACAGGAGAGAGACAGAGACAGAGATAGAGACTGAGAGGAAGAGATGGAAGAGACAGAGAGACTGAGAACAGAGAGACAGAGACAGATGCAGAGAGGTGCTGACCAAGAGACAGAGACACAAAGAGACAGAGACAGAAAGAGAGAGGCAGAGAAAAGAAGGAAAAAGAGAAAAATGATGCTTTTGGTTTTTTCCCCCCAGAACAGCTGAGAATGCACAGTTCTCAACCTTTCGGTTCAAATCATGCTTGTCGGCAGAGGATTAAGGGCTACCATCAGACAGCTGGCGGACCTGCAGGCCTTTCCCATTCTCTGGGCTCTTCCAAGCCAGGAGCAGCCGAGACACAAGGGCTGAGACCACCTCTGACCCAGCTGCCCCTGGCCTCAGCATGCCAGGGATCATCAGGGCCAGGTCACACGGGGCCCACACTCTGGGAATGCACCCACCCGTCCATGACAGCTGCATTGAAACGTCAGTAGGCATTTCAAAACAACAGGAAAAGCTGACTTTCATTTAAAATAAAACTTCAGCCTATCAGCTCTTACTTTATAGTGACATTAAAAAAGCCATTGTCATCCTGGTAGCTCAATAAATATATCTTTCATTATGAATAATCTATTAATCTATTATATTTAAAACTAAAATCTACTGGATGCTGATGGTGGCTCACACTTGTTTCCTAATCCTAGCTACTCAGGAGGCTGAGATATGATGCAGTTCAAAACCAGCTGGGACAGGAGAGTCTGTGAGCAATCTTATCTCTAATTAACTAGTTGAGCTCTGGCTCAAGTGGAAAAGCATCAGCCTTGAGTGGAAAAGCTAAGGGACAGTGCCCAGGCCCTGAGCTCAAGTCTCTGTTCTGGCACAAATAAGATTATTTAAATCAAACCCTAAATATGATTTTTCCTCTGCATGAAAAGCTTCTAGCTGCAGACAAGTAACAACTATACAGAAATAAAGCAAGGATGCTTGTATGTAGATTTTACTTTGCAAAGCTTCTGATTGGAGTTCAAAGGCTGGCTAATTTGCATATCCGGGCTATCCCTTGCTTTGTCAAAAAGAAAGCAGTCATTACAGGACCTAATGGTTCTAAATAACTTTTCAGATGAAGCTACTGGCATAGCACAGAGCTGGCTCTTTTGAGACAATGTTTTAGAGAAAAGTGTGGCACACTTTGAGGATCTGACACTGTTAACTCAGCAAGTTACTCAATTGCCTGGCAAAGGACATAGGATTGTCATTTGGGATAATTCTGCAGACTTTCTGGCCACTGTCAGCTACAACACTTGTGATGCGTCAGCTCCCCTCATGCAAACCAATGAAACACCACTTTGTCCCACCACTTGCTCCCAAGGTGCAAGGAATTAGGCTCGCACAGCTGTTCCCAGGCCTGGCGCCCCCACATACCGGGAAAGGAAAGGACCCAAACAGGCTCCAAGCGCAGATCTCTCAGCTCTCCTGGAAACCCACATGTCCTAACAGGATCAGGTGCCCTCTTAGCCAGGTCCCAGATTCAAATACAAATTCATCCTTGAAGATCAATGAATCAAAGAGACAGCAGCCAAAACAATGCTCATGTCAAAAGGAAATCCTGTCTGTAAGCTTCGCCGGAAAAGACCGGTTCTGCTTTTGGAACAAAGGCTCCTTCTGTGACACCAAGCAGCAGGTTTAAGAACTCTCTGGCTTCTAGCTTTGGCCACCTTTCAAAACCACAAGTACATCCAAGGGCAGCCAAGACAAGAAAGGGAAAAGATACGGTCTTGAAAAGAGAAGACCAACTCCTTCTTTTAGGCTTGCCTTCTGCCTGGCTCCTGGCAATTGGTACTCCGTTATTCACCACCCCCACCCCACCTGCCTGCCTGCCAAGCAGGTGTTCAAAGCTCTGAGGTCACACAAGAGACATACCCACACCTACAAGAAGACAGCTCAGGGCTGGGAAGGTGGCTCAGTGGTAGAGCGCTTGCCTTGCATGCGTGAGGCCCTGGGTTCAATTCCCCAGCACCACATAAACAAAAAGAAAAAAAAGCCGGAAGTGGGGCTATGGCTCAAGTGGTAGAGTGCTAGCCTTGAGCTGAAGAGCTGAGGGACAGCGCCCAGGCCCAGAGTTCAGGCCCCACGACCGGACCCCCCCCCCCAAAAAAAAGAAGACAGTTCATAGGATGCCCACAGCTGGCACCAATATCCTAGGAGCACTGTGGGGTACAATGTGTCAGGAAGCCTTTACAGCACTTACTTGGATCTAATTAAAGCTCATCATCCACTGGGGTATGCAATTAGGTATCTGAACATCCTGAACCTGTTTTCCCAACTGTATCTGACAGTGATGATGATGCAATCTGCCAAGTCTCTTTCACAGGGCTATGATGTACAAACAAAGTAACAGATGAATGTATCATCTGAAGAGATTGTGTGTGTGTGTGTGTGCGCGCGCACACACTGGTATTAGAGCCTTAAGCTTTTGAGCAGCTTTTTCTGCTCAAGACTGGCACTCTACCACTTAAGCCATACCCCCACTTCTGACTTTTTGATGTTAATTGGAAGTAAGAGTCTGTTGGATTTGTCTGCCTGGGCTGGATTCACATGGCAATCCTCAGATCTCAGCCTCCTCAGTATATAGGATTACATGTGTGAGCCACTGGCACCTGGCTCTTTTTAAGTTATTTTAAAACTGGGTTGGGAATATAGCTCGATGGTAAAGCACTTGCCTAGCATGTGCAAGGCCCTGGGTTTGATCCCAGTATTATGAAATATATATTTAACTAGAAAACATAAGAAATACTTATAATTCAGGAGGAAAGATATATGCCAACTTAAGAATGTGTATCTTTAGATCAAAGGAGGAACTTCCTCCACTTTGTCTGGTAATGCCTACACCGTAAGATATTCAGTTCATGTTCAGTTATAATAAAGGTGATTTTTTAATGATTAAGCTAAATATATTCATTAGGAGAATAGCAGAATGCAATAGTCCCCGGTCCTTATTTCACAGAAGATGCCTGAACCTATAAATATTATTTTGCTTACCCTACACATTCATGACTATAATTAAAAGTTTAACTTAAAAATTAGGCACAGTAAGATATTAAGTTATACAACTAATAAAAATAGAATAAGTACAATAATATACTCTAGATCTTAACATTGACACGCACTTTTGTTTTTCTTATTGAGTTGAAAGCTTTTACCTTTCACTCATAACACTTTGAAAAGGTGCTAGGAGCTCATACCTGTAATCCTGGCTATAGGAGGCTGAGACTTGAAGTATTGTGGTTCATAGTCAACCTTAGCAAACAAAGGGAAGATTCTAAGTGGCACAGAGCAGAATGGAGCAAGATTTCATGCTAACTCATAATGGGGCACAACTGATAAATATATGTTATTTACTTATGGAATTTTCCATTTAATATTTTCAGAGAGCAGGTGAGGGCAAGTAATTAAAATCTCCGAAGGGGAAATAGAGGCCAAGGGGAGAGTCGCAAGACAAGGAGGAGCATGTCTGGATGGTCCCCTGTAAGCCGAGCAGGTGGCGTGTACAGGAAAATGATGAGACGGAGATTTCAGACTTCATATCCAGCCAAGTCACTGAGAACTGAAATTACCCCCTGAATGCTCTGTGAAAATAGCGATGCATGAGCTGAGTGGGGAGTTGGTTAGTAGGTCCCCAGCTTCAAGCTGTACAAGCTGAATTAGCGTCCAGTGCTATTTTTCTCTCTCCAGAGCCTTGGGTTCTAGTTCAAGTTTTTTTTTGTCTCTATCTTTTCACATGTTAAAGCTTCCTTTCATCCAAAAGAATTGAAGCAGCTCTTCATCCTATTAGTAATTTATTTTTATTTATTTATTTTTTACCAGTCCTGGGGCTTGAACTCTGGGCCTGGGCACTGTCCCTCAGCTCTTCAGCTCAAGGCTAGCACTCTACCACTTGAGCCACAGCGCCACTTCCAGCTTTTTCTGCTGATGTGGGGCTGAGGAATCGAACCCAGGGCTCATGCATGCTAGGCAAGCACTCTACCACTGAGCTACCTTCCTAGCCCTCAGGAATATTTTTTAAAGACAAAAGAATATAAGGTACTTTGAAGTCCTTAAAATCAGGAAGGCTTTTTCCCCCCAGTATGGAGTTAGAATTCAGAGCACTGTACTAGGAAGGCACTCTCCTACTTGAGCCACACTCTAGCCCCTTTAGCTTTATTTTTCTGTTAAGGATTGCCTAACTGCAGTCCTTCCATTTATGCTTCCTATGAAGCTGAGATGACAAGCATGCACACCATACCTAGTGTTTTATTGAATTAGGAGGGTTTTTTTTTTTTTTTGCCTAGGCTGGCCTTGAACCACAATCCTCCTGATACCAACCTTTCTGGTAGCTGTACTTATAGCTAGGAACTGCCATACCTGGCTGGCTGTTGGCATTAGGAAAACGTTAAAAAAAACATGTTGGGGAAACAGTTATGTTAATAATAATACAAAGAGGGTCAAATTTTATGATCCTTTGACATACAACCTTCAATCGTCTCACTCAGCAAATATTTGAAGGGAATGTATTTGTTACTTCCTATACTCATTTTAAACCATAAGGTACTTTAAGTTTGGTGGAGAGGTGGGGGGGGGGGGGGATTGTGAATTTGTGTTAACCTAGCTCTGACTGGTAAACAAATCTTAAACTAGCAGTTCCTGTTAAGTCTTCTGAAAGCCTGGACTTCAAACTCAGGTCTTGTGTCCACCCTCTGATAAGATCTTTTACAGAGATCTGACCTCTGTCCAGGTTAGTTTTCAAATCAAAAAAGCTTTGAACTTCTGGCAGGCTGGTAGCTGGACCTTGGGTGTTTACTGAAGAGCGTCCTCAAGAAGGGAGGTTGACTCCATTACCAACTCCTCCACAGCCTCCTCCCTCTGGCCAGTTTTCTCCTTGTGAGAGCTGGCATGGAGCCAGGCAGGGCCTCACAGCTTCAAGGCATGCGCTGAGAACTGTCTGTGTCTGGTACATGGCAGATACCTAGCTCAATGAAGAGTTCAAGCTCATAAAACAACAACAAAAAAAACCAGGTCCACAGTAAGCCAGCAGTGAGTTGTGACTCCATACTGGGTAGGCTGGCAGGCCAAAGTTGGCTCTGCTGCTTACCTTTGGCATCTTTGCCCAGTCAGGCCATATTCACGAAACTGCACACAACTGGGCACCTCATATTTGCCTAAGTCATTGGCAGTCATTGGCAGGCTTCCTCCTCATTCTAAGCTAGGAAGTCATCCATGTGGATTTTTCAGGGCAGGTCTAGGGCCTATAGCATACCTGAGCCTTACCTTCCTTTCTTCTTACACTACTACAATTATGAAACTGGAACAAATTCCACTCACATCTGTCCTGTTCTCCTCTCAACTTGCTCTGTACTCAGCCAGGCCCCCATCAGCTTTCTTTTGGGGTTTCAAACATGCTGAACTTGACCCCATCTCCAGTTCTTTGCATTTCATTTTCCTAGGCCTGAAACTGCCTACAAGGATCATGGGTACCTTCTTTCATTATGCGAGTCTTACCCTTAAATTATCATCTCCTCAAAGACCTGCCCACTTCATCAAACACAAACATACAGCCCTATGTCTAATCAATCTCCAGCACACCAATCTATTTCTTCTATAGCATTTACTATAATATGCCATTGTCTTATTTACTTTTTTTATTTACTTGGTTTTGGTTTTTGTTTTTTGTTTTTTTGGTTGTGGGGCTTGAACTCAGGGCCTGGGCACTGTCCCTCAGTTCTTCGGCTCAAGGCTAGCACTCTACCACTTGAGCCACAGCACCATTTGCGGCTTTTTCTGCTTATGTGATGCTGAGGAATAGAACCCAGGGCCTCATGCATGCGAGGCAAGCACTCTACCACTGAGCCACCTTCCCAGCCCTTATTTACTTGTTTTTGGTATTATGATCTGTCACCGGAACCTAAGTTCTAGAAAGACACTGTACTTTGTTAGTTCACACATTTTCCCCACCCTATAAAAGAGAAAAGGCAAGGGCTGGAAAGGTGGCTCAGTGGTAGAGTACTTGCCTTGCATGCATGAGGCCCTGGGTTTGATTCCTCAGCACCACATAAGCAGAAAAAGCTGGAAGTGGCGCTGTGGCTCAAGTGGTAGGGTGCTAGTCTTGAGCTGAAGGGACAGTGCCCAGGCCCAGAGTTCAGGCCCCACAACCAATGAGAGAGAGAGAGAGAATGTCTTCTGTATTCAACCAGTCTTTAAATACTCAGAGAAACTGGTATTTATCACCTCATGAAATCCTAGGGCCTATAAAAATCAAGCCAGGCACCAGTGGCTCATTCCTATAATCCTAGCTATGCAAGAGGCTGAGATCTGAGGATTGTGGTTCAAAGCTAGCCCAGGCAAGGAAATCTATGAGACTCTTATCTCCAATTAGCTAGCCAAGCTAGAGCTGTGGCTCAGTGGTAGAGCACTAACTTTGAGCAAAAAGGCTCAGAGAGAATGCCCAGGTCTTGAGTTCAAGCCCCAAGATTGGCAAAAAAAAAAAAAGAAGAAGAAGAAGAAGCAGCAGCAGCAGCTAAGAGAAGTGGACACCTCTACACAAATCTTGCCTTAATGAATAACACAAACTACACCACTACCAATAAAACAAAGAAAAGCCCCAGGACAGACAGACAGACAGACACACACACACACATAAATCAATAAATTATAACTAATGTAAATGATCAATACCTAGACATTGAGCCAAAAAATGAGCTAAGATCAAAGTGACTTCCTTTGCTAGCAGGCTGGGCATTTTTATCTAGCAGCATCATAGGTTGCTAAACTTCTCCAACCGGAAAAGGAGTGCAATTCCTAAACTAGCTCTAACAAGCAGAAACCAATCACAGCCTGGCCATTACAAACCCAGAGAAGCAGCATTTACAACTGGAAGGTTTATTTCCTGATACCAGGCCTGCAGGCAGCCACCAGTTCTTCTCCTGTACTGTTATGAAGCTGACCTAATAGGGCATCTATCTACACATTTAATATATGTACAACTAAATATATGAGATATGAGTTCTGACACTTCTATAGCATTAAGTAAATGTAGTTCAAAAATCTCATGCTATAAATTCTTTTTAGTGTTTCCTTATGAGGTACTTTATGCTATAAAAGTTAGAGTTCAAAATATTCTCCAATATTAGATATTGATGACATTGATCAAGAAGCATTATACTCACAACCTGACTTATGGAACAGTACCCTCTTTGTACAAATGCATAATAATAGGAAGACTTTTTAAAAAAAGAAATGATTCCTTTTTATAAATGGTATAATTTTTCAGGTTGTGAATCTATGTAGTTGTGTTTTGTTTTGCTTGAATTCAGGGCACATAACTGGTACCCTGCCACTTAAGCCAGGCCTCTACTTCCAGCTTTTTCACTCGCTAATCGGAGATAAATGTCTCACAGATTTGTCTGCCCAGGTTGGCTTTGAATGCCCCAGGTTGGCTTTGAATCACAATTCTCAGCCCTCAGCTTCCTGAGTAGCTAAAATTAAAGCTTGACTTATATGTAGTTTTAAACTAAGAATCCTTAGCTTTGAAAGGCACAAACCAAAACATTTACACTGAAAACAAGTTCATCTGTAAGTGAGATTTACTTCAAAACAATACCCCAGGAGGGAAAGTAGGAAATGTAGACAAAACAGCCCAGTGCATGCATTTGATCACTGCTAAAGATAGGCTCCCCAGACTGAAAAGTATTTTGCTCAACTTTGTACACATCTGACCTTCTTTCTACCAAAACCGCTTTTTCAAGACCTATCAACTGCACGTGTGAAAGGACAGAAGTTACCTGAAGGTGAAAGTCTCGCCTTTCCAGTCGTGGAGCGGGTTTTCTGGGATGACATCCTGGGTGAGAGGCGAGCTCTGGCGTGGGGATTTGGTGTGGGGCAGAGTGCCCATGTGGCTGGCGTTATCACACGACCTGATGGGGGGCGGGCCCTTCTTCTTCCGTGGAAGGGTGCCGTGTAGAGACACGTCTTGATAGGCATCTGTGCGATGCTCAGCGGGAGGGGCCTTGCTGCTCAGAAGGTCCATGGATGAGGCCAAGGGAAACTGGTGATTCATTGGCATGTTTCGGGGAAGGCTTGCGAACTTTCCGGCAGCCATGATTCTCAATGCTAAGGGAAGAAAAGAATGAAGGACAAAGGTAAGATACTCCTGTGAGAACAGACTTCCTCCTTGCCAAGAGGAAAAAGAAATAATGCCACATAATTAAAGAAAATTTTCAAGCTGGGAAGGTGGCTCAGTGGTAGAGTGCTTGGCTTGCATGCATGAGGCCCTGGGTTCAATTCCTCAGCACCACATAAGCAAAAAAAAAATTCACCCAATTGACAGTGAAAGCGTAAGGGCAACAAACACATCTCGGAGTTGTGGAGAGGCACATGAGCCAGTCCATGGACAGAAAAGCTTGACTAAGCCAGGTGTGGGTAGTTCACCTGTAATCCTAACTACTCAGGAGGCTGAGATCTGAGGATCATGGTTGAAAGCTAGCCCAGGCAAGAATGTCCATGAGACTCTTATCTCCAATTAACCAGCAAAAAGCCCGAAGTAGAGCTCTGGCTCAAATAGTAGAGGACTATCTTTGAAGAGGTTAAGGGACAGTACCCAGGCACTGAGTTCAAGCCCCAGGACTGGCACTAAATAGATACATGCATAAGAAAATCATGACTAACAAAAAATGATAAGGAAGGAAATAATTCATTGCTTCATTAATTAACATCCCAGAAAAATGTTGTAAGTGGTTAATTAGTGCACATGTCTTCACCACTTTGCAAAGGATAAGAACAAGCGGAGATGGCTGGAATTCTTCAGCTGCTCCAACATCTCCAGTGCCAGTTGGAAATACTTAAGAGTGATGGAACTGAGCTTTTCTGGCAAAGACCTGATGCTTATGTATAAATCAATGTACTCTAATCAACGAAGACAGGCCAGGGTCAGGGGTCAGAGGTGAGCTATTCTTCCAATATCAGTGGGCTCAGCTGCAGAAGAAAGCCACTAGGGTGACAACCCCTTGTCCAATGTCCAATAGCCCCAGAGGGGTCAGGAATCCGCCTACCACCAGCAAGGTTAAGCAATCAATGCCCCTGGCTGTCTGTAACATCAGGGAAGAAGAAAAAGGAATGGGAGGCAGCAAAGCAAAGGGGATGGAGCTGAAGTAGCTGGGAAAAGAGGAACAAACACTCCCAAGTATGGGGAATAGAAAAGGTCTCCTTGAGCAAAACCAAGGCCTCCCATTGCCCCTAAACAAACTTCAGTTCTAAACTACATCAAATTACACCAATCTCTTTCAAAACCCACACATAGAGGAAAGGAAACGGAAGAATAAGGACAATCTTCTGCAGACATAAGGCCGGGAAGCCATCCCACGCCCACCTAGGATATCAGATTGTGGTCAGCGCATCACTGCCTGACAGCTGAGCCTGGTGCACGGCCTTCCCTTAGGGCTCAGGAGAGCCCTTGCTCCCGCCCAGCCTCACGCCCCGCAGCCTCCATTGCTCTCACCAGCCTTCTGCAGCATTGGTCAGGGAAGTGCTCTGAGCAAAAATCACTTCATAGGCTGGGTGTCAGTGGCTCATGCCTGTAATCCTAGCTACTCAGGAGGCTGAGATTTGAGGATCATGGTTCAAAGCCAGCCCGGCCAGGACTCTGTGAGAGTCATTTCCAATAAACAACCAGAAAACCAGAAATGGTGCTGTGGCTCAAGTGGTAGGACGGCACATCTAGAGCTGAAGAGCTGAGGGACACTGCCCAGGCCCAGACCAAAAAAAAATCACTTCATAGAAAGGAACTGGAAGCCAGGTGCTGGTGGCTTATGCCTGTAATCCTAGCTACTCAGGAGACCTAGATCTGAGGATCTCAGTTCAAAGCTAACCTGACAGGAAAGTCTGAGAGACTCTTATTGCCAATTAACCACCAAAACAAAGCTGGAGGTGGAGGTGTAGCTCAAGGAGTAGAGAGTACCAACCTTGAATAAAAAAACTCAAGGACAGAGCACAGGCTCTGGGTTAAAGACCCAGTATTAGTACAAGAAAGGAAGGAAGGAAGGAAGGAAGGAAGGAAGGAAGGAAGGAAGGAAGGAAGGAAGGAAGGAAGGAAGGAAGGAAGGAAGGAAGGAAGGAAGGAAAGGAGAAGGAGGGGGAGGGAGGGAGGGAAGGAGAGAAGTAACTGGAGACTTGAGGCTTTAAGACCACCCCTAACTTAAGCGGTACTGGGATAAAGACAGTATAATGTTCACAGGACACAAACTTCCTCGTGTACAAAAGGCCACACCTATTTTACTACTTGTCCATGCAGTAAGAGCTCATAAGTGCTGGGAAGTTTGATAGGATGACCCCTTACTCAAGGAATCTCCTCCTGACAGGTCCTCTGTTCTTTTCCAGGCCTGGTAATTTTGAAGCTTATCTGTTTCGTGTCCAACTGGGACCTCACAGAAGGCCTGGCTCACAGGGGTGGGGAACAATAGGGCTGGAAGTCTGGGTGAGGACCCCTCCTAGTTCTGCCCAGTACCTGGCACACAATCAGCACTCACTCAATGGTAATCATTGTTATTAAAAAGAGAAACCAAACTCCCAAGCCCCATTCCACCTGACCCCCAGTGACGCAAACCAACTAAGATCACACTCTCTCTCTCTCTCTCTCTCTCACACACACACACACACACACACACAACTGTAAAGTATCTCTGTTTAAGCTGTCAGCATGTATCAGCTTCACAGACAGGCTTGGGTCCTCAGGGGATGCCACTGGCTCCCTGCTCCACCCCTCACACTCTATTTCCCAGAGAGTATGAAGAGCAAAGCCTTCCCTAGTCCCAGTGTCTTTGGTAACCTATTTCCTCTGCACATCCAAGATCGATTTAAACTTGAAGACTGAGTTACAATGTTCTCTAGTGCCCTTGCCACAGTTAATACACACAGTTTACTCTCTGGTCACAAAAACCTTTCCTATCTTTAATTCCACAAACATTTAAGGACCTGCTCCACATACAACACATAAAGAAACAAAGATAACGAAATCCAGATCCCTAGCTATGAACTCTTAACAAGAGACAGAGACTAGAAATCAGTCATAGCAACCCTCCTGGTGGGAGAAAAAAAAAACCCCACAAAACAATCATTAATTTTGACAAAAGACTCCAAGAGGATCTCACAAAGGGGAACCATAAAGAAGAAAAAGTAGGGGGGGGGAGCTTGAGCTCAGGGAGTTGTATTCTCCTTTAGTTTTTTTCCCAGTTAGGGACGGTGCTCTATCTCTAGAGCCACACCTTCAGTTCTGGCTTTCTTGATAGTTAATTGGAGATTAATTGTTGAGCTGAGTTGAGGTGGCTCACTCCAGTAATCCTAGCCACTCAAGAGGCTGAGATCTGAGAATCCCAGTCAAAGTCAGCTGGTTTTGAACTGCAATCATCACATCTCAGCCTCCTGAGTCTCTGGGATTATAGGTGTGAATTACTAGTGCCCAAATGGAGGCAAAAATTTTGAGAAGCCGAAGCTTGCAGGGAAAAGCCTTTCAAGAAGATGCCATAGCCCCAGAAGCGCGAAGACATAAAATGCCTCCACAGACCAAGCACATGACAAACCTCGTGAAATTGAAAAGCATTTCCTGGAAGACCCAGAGCTGGGGAGAAGCTCATGAGGTCTTTCTTGGGGGTTCTGCCTTAGTGTTTGAACTTGACTATAAATGCTAAGGAAGACCTGGAAGAGAGGGACAGAATAAAGCAGGCACCAGGTGATTCTGAAGAGAAAGGGGAGCAAGGAAGGCAGGCAAGAGGATGCAATGGAGGGAAAAGAAAAAAGGGAATGTCACAATATCCTGGGCCACCCACCATCTCCTGGCTACTGCCCAGGGGAGGGTCTTGCCTGGTTTAGACAAGCCAATCACAATCTGACAAACTGCCTAAAGGGAGGAGAAAAAGATGGGGAGCAGGTAAGGGGTAACATAAAACAACAGCCCAGAGACCTGAAAACAGACAACCAACTGGTTTCTGGGTTCCTCTGCTGGCTCTCCTGAGTGGCCTCTACTTTCTCCTTGCTAAATAAAATCTTCACTACCTTACTATAACTACGCTCATGGTTCCCGGTTTTATTTCTATACTGCCGGAGAACAAGAAGCCACCACGCTCATACATTATGGTCACCTATCAAGAAGTGATGAAAAATGCTGAGCTAGGGCAGTGCCCCGGGCGGGGAAAGGAAGGGCAGAGGGAAGACACACTGGCAGCTCAAGCCCTCTGCCTTGGAGGAGAGCCACAGACCTAAGAGGATGACATCATACTGTTATCATGCCAGCTAGTGGGGGGTGGGCAGAAGGAGGGGAGCACCCAGCTTATTGCTGGGGCTCCTGGGTGTGAGGTACCAAGGGACAGGCTGGACTAGGAGGAGATTAGATACTGGTAGGTATGGGTAGGAGCAAAGGCAAATGTAGACTTTTAAGTCATCAACACAAAGGGAAACTGAAAACAGAGGAGATCCAAGAGCTTTTATTATCCAAGGTGATAAGAGATCTGAGAGTATCTCTTAAATTATCAGTAATCATATAAAACCCATAAATAATATTCTCTCTCTTTACTTTTTATTTTTATTTTTTTGCCAGTTGTGGGGCTTAAACTCTGGGCCTGGGGGCTGTCCCTCAGCTCTTCAGCTCAAGGCTAGCGCTCTACCACTTGAGCCACAGTGCCACTTCTGGCCTTTTCTGCTTATGTGGTGCTGAGGAATCGAACCCAGGGCCTCATGCATGCGAGGCAAGCACTCTACCACTGAGCCACCTTCCCAGCCCCCTCTTTTTATTCTTATGATCACCATGGATGCTATAAACCTATTAGAACCAAAGGGGGGGGGGGGGAGAAATGAGTTCTGAAAACACAAAATGGCTGTTCTCAACTTGGCTACATGGAAGCATGCCATGAGAATCTTTTCAAATCTTGCCACCCAAACCACCACCCAGAGCAACGAACTCAGAATGTCTGCAGATAGGACACTAGCTGGCACCAGGGTATTGTCCAAAGTGGAGCAGGGGCTGAGAAGCACTGGACCACTGACTCTCCTTAAATAGAGACAACTAAATGACAGGAGGAATATCCTTCTGTCAGTCAAAGCCAATCACGTGTTGATTCAGCACACAGTTGTGGAACCAGCTCTATGTGGCTGGCCCTGGGCTAGATATAGAAGACAGCAGCAAACAAGACAGAAGTGGTCCCTCTTGTCATCTTGTTCAGGAAAACTCTGGAGGAAGTGGCCATAAATTGTGGGTGGTTCCCGGTCCATGTTTCCATTTGGGGAGAATAAATGTTCATGCACTTGAAACATTTTCTCTGAGGGCTTTCTGTGTACTAGGGCTAAGGCTATAAGCTAGATAACGTTCTGCTCTCCCACAGCTACATTGTGGTGGGAGAGTCCAAACAACATGAACAAGAAACTAAGCCAAGTAACAACCAAGCTGTAAATGCTCTGAAGCATAGGCTGGATGAAGTGACAGAACATTTGGCTGGGGTGAAGGGTGACATGACATTAGGGCAACCTGGAAAGCCCTTCAGAAGGGATACAATGACACATGACTTGTTTAAAAAAAAAAAAAAAAGGAGAAACAAGTCAGGAAAAGATCAGAAGGGAGCACCATTCAGGCAGAGGAAGGATTGCATTCCAGCAAATGCAAAGGCCCTGAGGTAGGAACAATCTGTAAGAAAGGCAAGGTAGAAGCCGGGCACTGGAGGCTCACGCCTGTAATCTCAGCTTCTCAGGAGGTTGATAGCTGAGGATGCGATTCAAACCCAGCCCAGGCAGGAAAGTCCGTGAGACTGTTCAATAAACTACCAGAAAGCCAAGTGGCATTGTGGCTCAAGTGGTAAAGTGCTAGCCTTGAGCTGAAGAGCTGAGGGACAGCGGCCAGGCTCAGAGTTCACCCATGACCGATGAAAGAAAGAAAGAAAGAAAGAAAGAAAGAAAGAAAGAAAGAAAGAAAGAAAGAAAGAAAGAAAGAAAGAAAGAAAGAAAGAAAGAAAGAGAAAGAAAGAGAGAAAGAAAGAAAGAAAGAAAGAAAGAAAGAAAGAAAGAAAGAAAGAAAGAGAGAAAGAAAAAGAGAGAGAAAGAAAAAGAGAGAGAAAGAGAAAGAGAGAGGGAGGGAGGGAAAGGTAAGGAAAGGAAAGAGATTCTAGCTTCTGGCTCTCATGTTTTCTCCACTATAGAGATGTTTCCTTTGATGATATCAAAACTGTATATTTGCTCAGCGCTGGTGGCTCACACCTATAATCCTAGCTCCTCAGGAGGCTGAAATCTGAAGATCAAGGTTCAAAGCCAGCCCTGGCAGGAAAGTATGTGAGACTCATCTCTAATTAACTACCAGAAAACCAGAAGTGGGGCTGTGGCTCAAAGTGGTAGGGTGCTAGCCTTCCTTGAGCAAAAGTGCTCAGGGACAACGCCCAGGCCGGAGTTCAAGCCCATGACCAACAAAACAACAACAATAAACAAAACCCTAAGCCTTGGAGTCAGCTATCAGCTATTCAACACTCCATCCCTCTATGTTGCCTCCTTTACTAACGTGAGACACATTACTTGACTGACAGATTCTCTTCTGTAAAGTGTGTAACAAGACTTACTTCATATTATTGTGAAAATTCAGTCGTGTCTATGAAGCCCCTGCCATACAAAAACATTTAATAAACAGGGCACCTCCCATGAGCAGGGCAGGACCGAGTCTGTCTTGTTTGCTCACTGTAGCCCTTCTCCAGTGGGAGATCACAAAGTCAACTGCAGCATTAACAGCATTAACACACCAAGCTGACAAGACACGGCCCAGCTGTGGACACAGGACACGCCAAGTAAAATACACGCAGGCTTTGAAAGAAACACACCGGTGAGACTTTGCCCATCAGACTTGACCTCTCTTTGCTGACAAAGCCTAAGGCCTGATCTTCACATACACATAAAGGTTAAAGACTCTTGCTCTAAGTATGATATTGGTGTGGATGTCAAGGCCAAGAAAAAGCCTGCCAAAACTCCAGTGGGCAAGCAGCCTCCCTAAATCTGGTCAGCAGCTGCGCTTTGAAATGTTGGTAAGGAGGGCCGGACACACTTGCTTACACGGATAGATCAAAACAACTAAGCAAGTTGAGGCAGAGAGAAATGGCTCACTTGTTTGATTTTTTCTTTTAATTCTGAAATGGGATATTTCCAAGGTAAACTCATAGAGATCCCAAGAATGTTCTATCATACTTGAAACTCTTTGTATGACCACGACAGAGAATGAACAGTTTGCATCTGTACCCTTCCATCTTCTCTGCAGAGTCAGACTGGGAGATGGGTCAGAACAGCCTCACAAACACAGTGAGCTTATCCACTGCCAGTGAAGTTTTTCTTGGTTTAGGAACTAAGACTATCTCTTTATTTTTGAAGTAAACTTATGAAGTCTAGCCAAATGATTGAAGTATGAAGAATGCTTCCATGGATTGTATTGCAAGCAACTCCACACAGGGTTCTGCAGGACCAAGTTAGCATGGATCACCAGGGTTTTTGGTGTTTGTTTTCCTATATGAATAGGAGATTGCGATTTTGGTTAATCATCTTGGAAATGTCAGGCATCTCGCCAGCAGTGTAGGAGAACCTACACTGCGCGACCGGCAGGTTGGCAAGACTCAGTGTCCCGGGACACCCGGTGGGGGGGGGGACAAGCCCCTCTGCACCCCACCCTGCTCCCCTAAACCTCCTCCCCTGCTCCCCAGAGGGATGACCCACTCCCAGCTGACCTCGTGGTCGGTGTACTCTGTGTGGAGAGGTCTGTGCGGCCTTGAGAGATAAAAGTCAAGGTTTAAAAGAGCCTCGGGATGCTCGACTCTACTTTCCGTCTGACTAAATAAAGGCTTCACAGCAAAGACAGACGCCAGGTTGGGCAAACGGGCCCCCAACCCCCTGGCCCCTTGCTTTAAGCGGGTCACCACCAAACACCAGAGCTGTCCGGCCAACCCCAACCTGGGTTCCCTCCCCCTTCCCGTAGTGTTCACCGACCCCCCCCCCGACCCCCTCCCCTCCCCCTCTGCGCATTCCTTCCCCACAAAGGCGGAGGGGAGACGCGGTCAGCTTTGCCAACTTCCCACGCGATCGTAGAGAAAAGCCTCCTCCGGGCCTCGGGGGGCCCCGGCCCCTGCCGGCGTGGGGTACCCGCACGGAGCCGTGGGGGCGGCGAGCCCTAGCCCGGGAAAACGCTCGCCTCCGGAGCGCAGGGCGCCTCCCGCCGGCGCCGCGTCCCGGGGCCCGGCGTCCCGGGCGAGCGGAGGGAGGGAGGGCGGGCGCGCGCGGGGTCCCCACCTCGCCCGCCCCATCTCCGGGTGTCCGGGGATCCGGAGGGCCCGCGCGGGGTCCCCACCCCGGCCGCTCCACCCCGGTCTCCCGCACGGGGTCCACCGTCCCCAGAGCCCAACTTTTCTCCGACAAACTTCCCAGCCGCTCTCACGGGCGGGGTGCGGGCGAGGGTCCGCAGGAGCGGCGCCCGGCGCGGACTCACCTCCCCGCGCGCTCCGGTCTCGGTCCCGGTCCCGGTCCCGGCTCACAGCCGCCCCGCGATCCGCGCCGCCCGGTCCGCGCCGCCGCTGCCCCCGGCGCCGGGGCGGCTCATGGCTGGAAGGCGCGCGCCCCGGGCGCTCGCGGCGGCTGCGGTTCCGTCTGGCTCGGGTCTGGGCTCCGGCTCGGTCGGGGGCTGCGCTTCAGCCCCGGCTCCTGCCCCGACTCCGGCTCCGGCCCGCTCCCCGCCCCGCAGCTGCAGGCGCGGCTCTGGCGGACGGCGCGCGCTCGGCCCCCAGCTGGTTGGTGATCCGCCGCCCGGCGGCTCCACCCCGGCGAGCGGATTCGCGCGGCCCGGCCGATCCCCCGCGACGTGCCCAACCGTGACCCCGCCTGGCCCCCTCCGTGCGGATCTGAGGACCCGGCACTCCGCTCCGACGCCTCCACGAGTTAGATCGCCGCCCGCCCCTCCCGCGCCGGGCCCTCCCCGCCCCTCAGCCCCGCCTGTCCCCCCACCCCACCCCGTGACTTCACCTACCCGCCCCAACCCGGAGGGCTTCGGCGGAACCGCCCGCGACGCGGGGACCGCGGCCCGGCCCGGCCCGCGCGCTCGGAACCGCAGTGCGGGGCGGAGGTGGAAAAGTCACGTCCACGGGGAGGACTTAACCCTGCCGGGAATCACGACCTGTTTATTAATAAAGCCGTAGAAACCACCAGGGTCTAGGCCAAGCGAGCACTGGACGGGTCTCCACCATGTATATATATGGTCACTTGACTGATGTCAAAGTTGTCTGCGTGGCGCTTGTGAAGTCCTGACTACAAGGGAAAACAAAATACACCTGTCCACTGAACAGTGAGTAGAACTCCTGTGCATGGAAACACGCCCCGAATGGAGAATCCAAGCCAATTAGGGAGAAAATAGAGTTGTCCTTACGGACATCCAAAAGAGGACTCCTAGGCAGAATATAGAAAGAACTATAAATCGGCAAGAATAAAGCAGAAAAGCCGATTAAAAATTAGAGAAAGCCGGAGGCTGGTGGCTCACACCTGTAATCCTAACTGCTCGGGAGGCTGAGATCTGAGGGTCGCTGTTCAAAGCCAGTCCAGGCAGGTAAGTCTGGGAGACTGTTTATTTCCAATTAACCACCAGAAAAACAGAAGTAGAGCTGTGGCTCAGAGTGGTAGAGCACAAGAGCTCAGGGACAGCGCCCATGCCCTGAGTTCAAGCCCCAAAACCGACCCTCCCAAAAAGGCAGAATAGTTCAGAAGACATTTAAATAAGAAGAAGGAGGAGGAGGAGGGGGGCGGGGCTGGGAAGGTGGCTCAGTGGTAGAGCACTTGCTTTGCATGATTGAGGCCCTGGGTTCCCTTCCTCAGCACCACATAAGCAGAAAAAAAAAGCCGGAAGTGGCGCTGTGGCTCAAGTGGTAGAGCGCTAGCCTTGAGCTGAAGAGCTGAGGGACAGCGCCCAGGCCCAGAGTTCAGGCCCCACGATCGTGCCCCCCCCCCAAAATAATAATAATAATAATAATAATAATAAGAATAAGAAGAAGAAGAAGAAGAAGAAGAAGAAGAAGAAGAAGATTCTAAACTTAGTAATTTCAGAAATGCTAGTTGAGATGACAATGTTATCTTACTTCATACCCACCAGAGTAGCTGAAACAAGAAAGTCCGGCAATATTGCTGGTCAAAGTCCTTCCCTTCCCTTCCCTTCCCTTCCCTTCCCTTCCCTTCCCTTCCCTTCCCTTCCCTTCCCTTCCCTTCCCTTCCCTTCCCTTCCCTTCCCTCCCTTCCCTTCCCTTCCCTTCCCTTCCCTTCCCTTCCCTTCCCTTCCCTTCCCTTCCCTTCCCTTCCCTTCCCTTCCCTTCCCTTCCCTTCCCTTCCCTTCCCTTCCCTTCCCTTCCCTTCCCTTCCCTTCCCTTCCCTTCCCTTCCCTTCCCTTCCCTTCCCTTCCCTTCCCTTCCCTTCCCTTCCCTTCCCTTCCCTTCCCTTCCCTTCCCTTCCCTTCCCTTCCCTTCCCTTCCCTTCCCTTCCCTTCCCTTCCCTTCCCTTCCCTTCCCTTCCCTTCCCTTCCCTTCCCTTCCCTTCCCTTCCCTTCCCTTCCCTTCCCTTCCCTTCCCTTCCCTTCCCTTCCCTTCCCTTCCCTTCCCTTCCCTTCCCTTCCCTTCCCTTCCCTTCCCTTCCCTTCCCTTCCCTTCCCTTCCCTTCCCTTCCCTTCCCTTCCCTTCCCTTCCCTTCCCTTCCCTTCCCTTCCCTTCCCTTCCCTTCCCTTCCCTTCCCTTCCCTTCCCTTCCCTTCCCTTCCCTTCCCTTCCCTTCCCTTCCCTTCCCTTCCCTTCCCTTCCCTTCCCTTCCCTTCCCTTCCCTTCCCTTCCCTTCCCTTCCCTTCCCTTCCCTTCCCTTCCCTTCCCTTCCCTTCCCTTCCCTTCCCTTCCCTTCCCTTCCCTTCCCTTCCCTTCCCTTCCCTTCCCTTCCCTTCCCTTCCCTTCCCTTCCCTTCCCTTCCCTTCCCTTCCCTTCCCTTCCCTTCCCTTCCCTTCCCTTCCCTTCCCTTCCCTTCCCTTCCCTTCCCTTCCCTTCCCTTCCCTTCCCTTCCCTTCCCTTCCCTTCCCTTCCCTTCCCTTCCCTTCCCTTCCCTTCCCTTCCCTTCCCTTCCCTTCCCTTCCCTGTGTCCTTCCTCCTTCTCCCCTCCTCCCCTCTCCTACCTCCTCCTCATCTTCCTCCTCCTCCTCTTCTTTTTCTTCTTCCTCTTCCTCCACAGTGGAGTCATGATGGATCTACCCATGTGTCCCCTTTGTGCAAGTGCCCTGAGCTGTATCGCATCTTAAATCACATGGCATTGACTACTAACTCAAACACACTTAAGATATTAAAAGGGAAAATGGTGATAAACTCAAAAGGAAGGTGATGAGAGAAAAGGTCAATCAATCCACACTCACCTCCATAGATACAGGTCCACTTCTGCTAAGACCAGAAGTGAGACTAGTCTACCCACAGACCATATGATTGTTTGGCCACAACTCTGGATTTGCTGACTGGTAAAGAGCTTTCGCTAATAAAAACAAAAAAACAAGCCTGTAAAGTGGCACAAGGGCCTACTTTTCAGATGCACAGACACTAACACCTGGCCACAAGGATCATGAATAATCAGGGATACCTGACACCACTAAAGGAACAAATCAACCAACTTCCAGTAACTAACACAAAGAAACAGAGATTTGTGAACTGCCAGGCAGAATGTGAAATAAGCCAGGTGTGGTACTGTATACCTGTAATTCCAGTACTTCTGAGGTTGAGGCAGAAGGGTCATGAGTTCAGGGCTATTCTTAGAATTGCTGCATAGTCTTGTTCTATAACAAGACCTTTGTCTTGAAGTATTAAATAAATATCATTTTGTTGTTGTTTGGGGTTTTGTCAGAATTGAGGTTTGAACCCACACTCTCATGCTTGCTACACAAGCACTCTAGCACCTGAGCCATGTCCCTAATTAAACAAACAAATAGATTACATAAAAATGCTAAACACTCAGCACATTCTTAAAGAGGTTTGGTGAGTACAAATGTCATTTAGATAGACAACTAAATGAAACCAGGAAAACAATACATGAATGAAATTAGTTCAGCCAAGCGAAATCTTTAAAAATAACCAAACGATTATAAAGAGTACAACAGCTGAGCTTCAAATTCCATAGAGAGCTCTACAGCAGACTCAAGAAAAAGAAAAAAGCACCACACCAGTGGCTCACATCTGTAATCCTAGCTACTCAGGAGGCTGAGATCCTGAGGATTTCAGTTCAAAGCCAGCCCAGGCAGGAAAGTCCAGGAGACTCTTTTTTTTTTTTTTTTTTTTTTTTTTTTTGTCGGTCGTGGGGCTTGAACTCTGGGCCTGGGCGCTGTCCCTCAGCTCTTCAGCTCAAGGCGAGCGCTCTATCACTTGAGCTACAGCGCCACTTCCGGTTTTCTGGTGGTTTATTGGAGATAGGAGTCTCACGGTCTCTCCTGCCCGGGCTGGCTTTGAACCACGATCCTCAGATCTCAGCCTCCTGAGTAGCTAGGATTACAGGCGTGAGCCACCAGCGCCCGGCCCAGGAGACTCTTATTTGCAACAAACCAGGTCTTGTCCAAACTCTATCTTGGCATTCCAAGTTTCACTCTAAATAGGTAACGTGTCATGAGGAATTTTCAAAGTCAGCAGCAATTTTGCCTGGAAAGCTGCATTCTACACAATTGTTAGTATAAGCCATACCTACTACCAAGTAAATTAGCTATGAACAGAGCTCTCAATCCATGGCTGCTCAGCCAGGCCTGCCTTCACATCAGACTACTCTAGGCCATCTAAATCATCAGACAAAGAAATTCAGAGGCTTGGCCGCTTCTCATTTCTGATCTCATATCCCCAGTCCTGTATAGTATCCTTTATAAAGTAAGAGTTTGGTAAATCTAATGTTAACTTTGCTTTCCTATGTATCTTTTTCCAATTGCCCTCTAAACACCTGTAATATTTCTTTTTTTAATTAGATAGGTCTGGCTTTGAACTGAGATCCTCAGATCTCAGCCTCCTAAGTAGCTAGGATTATAGGCTGAGCCACTGGAATCCAGCTACAAGTACATTTCTTTTTGGATGTCACCCTTAATATTTCTTTTGAATCTCCTACAATAGCACTATGCACATCCTCAATAAATATTCAGTTTAAAAAATGAGCTGGGCACCAATGGCTCATGCCTGTAATTCTAGCTACTCAGGGACAACACCCAGACCCTGAGATCAAGCCCCAGGACTGGCCAAAAAAAAAAAGAAAAAGAAAAAGAAATGGCCAGGTCACTGGTGGCTCATGTCTATAATCCTAGTTACTCAACAGGCTGACATTTGAGGATCATGGTTTGAAGCCAGCCCCAGCAGGAAAGTCTATGAGACTCATCTTCAATTAACCACAAAAAGCCAGAAGTGGAGCTGTGGCTCAAGTATAGAGTCCTACCTGTGGGAGCAAAAAAAGCCAAGAGACAATATACAGGCCCTTAAACCCCAGCACACACACACACACACACACACACACACACACACACACACACACACACACACACACACACGCACACACACACACGCACGCACGCACACACGCACCAAAAAGTAGACAATTTGGTAATTTTGGTTAAGTGATGCCTTAGGGTTTGTGCCAATTTGCACACAACAGCAATTTAAGAAAGCATCTATTTTCCTGCAGCTTGATCAAAACACATTTTGATCAAGCTGCAGGCTTGAGGCTGCTTACCTTTTCATGTTTAGTAGCCTTTGTCTTTTTTTTTTAAGTTCCCATTTCAATGTTTCTATCTATTTGTTTTTGGTTATTAATTTTTGAGAATCTCTTTCCATATGAAAAAGCTTAGCTTTTTTTTTTTTTTTGGTCAGTTGTGGGGCCTGGACTCTGGGCCTGGGCACTGTCCCTCAGCTCTTCAGCTCAAGGCTAGCGCTCTACCACTTGAGCCACAGCGCCACTTCTGATCATTTCTGCTTATGTGGTACTGAGGAATAGAACCCAGGACCTCATGCATGCAAGGCAAGCACTCTACCACTAAGCCACCTTCCCAGTCCCAAAGCTTAGCTTTTTGTGCTACAAGCTATAAATAGTTTTCCAGTGGTGATATGTTAGAAAAGAGGTGGTGTGTGAGAGTTCTGGTATTTTAGGAAGTTCACCCTGCTAGCAAATAGGAAAATAGGAGACAAGCTGTGGACCTGACTAGCCTGGCTGTATTATCACGTGGCAGGGAGCTTCCACTAGCTCGGTAGCAGTAGGAATGGAAGGGAAAGACCAGGGGTATAGCCAAGAAGCAATTGGCCAGAATTAGTAATTAGCACCGATAACAATTATAGTCACAATCGGCTTATGATGGCTTGGGGAGTATGCCAAGTGCTATACAAACTTTGAGCCCTAAGTTGGTCCTATGAAAGCCCCATTGCACAGAGAAAGGGGAGTTTTAAAGCAACTTCCTCCAACTCACAGCAGAGGATAGTAGCAGAACAAGGCTAATCCCAGGCCTGTCTGACCTCAGCTGTGTGGCAGTGGCATGACCAGAAATGATGGACGGCCTTCGGTCTAAACGCACAATGCCTGTCTTGATGGCAGACATGACACTAGAGGACAGCTGCCTCTGTCCACCGAGCGACACGCTGGGGCTTGGAAACAGGAGTATTTTTCGTTTTTGTTTTTTTTTTTGCCGGTCATGGGGCCTGAACTCTGGGTCTGTACGCTGTCCCTCAGCTCTTCAGCTCAAGGCTAGCACTCTACCACTGGAGCCACAGTGCCACTTCCGGCTTTTTCTGTTTATGTGGTGCTGAGGAATCGAACCCAGGGCCTCATGCTTGCAAGGAATGCACTCTACTGCTGAGCTACCTTCCCAGCCCCACAGGAGTATTTTTCTAAATTCATTCGTACACATGATCATCCTTCTAACCAAGTGTCTGTGAGTCCAAAGGGGGAGTGTCAGCCCCACTTTACATATGTAAAAATGTAGATTAAATAACTAATCCAGCTCTGATGACTCATTCTCTAGAAAGCCTCCTCTCCCTCTCTGCACAGGCCTGGTGCCCAGCTTCACGCACCCACAGGAGCTTTTCTTCCTGGGATTGGTCTCTCTGGGCAATTATAGCTGTTCCTGTTGCTGCTGGTGAATACGGATTGTTCTACAGACTCGAAGATCTGTTTGGTTATTCCCAATAAGGGGCCTGGTACAGAATCATTACTATACTTGTTTATTAGATAAACTCCAGACCTTTAGACTCTGTGGCTTTTTAATTTTATTTTTATTGTTTTTTTTTTCCGGTTCTAGGGCTTGAACTCATATCCTGGGCACTGTCCCTGAGCTTCTTTTGCTCATGGCTATCACTCTACCACTTGAGCCACAGATTCATTTCTTTTTTTTTAATTTATTGGAGATAAGAATCTCATGGACTTTCCTTCCTGGGGTGGCTTCAAACTAGAATCCTCAGATCTCAGATCTCAGCTCCTGAAATAGCTAGGATTACAAGCATGAGCCACCATTGCCCTGTGGCCTTTTTTTTTTTTTTTTTGGTCAGTCATGGTGCTTGAACTCTGGGCTTGGGCGCTGTCCCTCAGCTCTTCAGCTCAAGACAAGCGCTCTACCGCTTGAGCCACAGCGCCACTTCCGCCCTGTGGCCTTTTATCTTTATACAACACCATGAAACTATAGGCCAAATAACCTAGTTCTATGGATGTTGGCAATGTTGTGATAATTTTAAGACTCAATTTTTTTTTCTTTTTTCAGTCATGGGGCCTGAACTCTGAGCTAGGGTGTTGTCCCTCAGCTCTTCAGCTCAAGGCCAGTGCTCTACCACTTGAGCCACAGCACCACTTCCAGGTTTTCCTGCTTAAGTGGTGCTGAGGAATCGAACCCAGGGCCTCATGCATGCAAGGCAAGCACTCTACCACTGAGCCACCTTCCCAGGACTCAATTTTTTTTTTTTTTTGGTTGGTTGTGGGGCTTGAACTCTGGGCTTGGACACTATCCCTGCACTCTTCAGCTCAAGGCAAGCACTCTACTGCTTGAGCCAGAGCCCCACTTCCGGTTTTCTAGTGGTTAATTGGAGATAAGAGTCTCACGGACTTTCCTGCCCTGACTGGCTTTGAATCGTGATCCTCAGATTTCAGCCTCCTGAATAGCTAGGATTACAGGCATGAGCCACCAGTGCCCAGCTCCAGGACTCAATTTTTTTAAGTCTATACCAGTCTTCATTTTGTGTGTGTGTGTGTGTGTGTGTGTGTGTGTGTGTGTGTGTGTGTGTGCACATGCGTGCACATGTATGTGTGTGCTAGTAGTATTGGGGCTTGAACTGAGGGTCTGGATCCTTTTTGTGCTTTATGTGCACAATGATGGTACTCTACCACTTGAGCCACAGCCCATTTCTGGCTTTTAGCTTTTGTGCTCAATGATGGTACTCTACCACTTGAGCCACAGCCCATTTCTGGCTTTTTGGTGATTTATTGGAGATAAGAGCCTCACAGACTTTCCTTTGCCAGGCTGGCTTTGAACGGACATCCTCAGGTCTCAGCCTTCCGAGTAGCTAGGATTACAGGCATGAGCCACCAGCGCCGGGCTTTTTTAAATTTTTTAAAAAATCAACTTCTCACTCATTTGCTTCTACATTGATTCCACAAGGGCAAGGAAAATAACACAAAGGTATCTCTGGATAATTATCAAATTCCATGTATTTTAAACTTCTTCCTTTGCATAACTTCCCTTTTTTTTGTTTTTTTCTTAGTAATAATGCTTTTATTTTAAGTTGTAAATGTTATTTTTCTAAAGTCCATTGCACATTTTGCCTGGGGAAAGCATCTGACCTTACAATGAAGATGAAAGATGAAAATGGTGCCAGCGCCTCCCATCTAGAAAAAGCACGGATGAGATCTGCAGTGAGAAAGGAAAGGACAACAGAGGTTTCTTTGCTGTGGGAGCGCAGGAAGTGAGGAACTGAGGTACTGGGGAGCAGAGCACTTGTAGCTCCCACCTGTAATCCTAGATACTCAGGCGACTGAGATCTGAAGATCAGAGTTCAAAGCCAGCCTGGGCAGGAAAGTCCATGAGACTCTTATCCCCAATTAACCACCAGAAAAATAGAAGTTGTGCTGTGACTCAAAGTGGTAGAGTGCTTGCCTTGAACAAAAGAGCTCAGGGTGCTGGGCCCTGAGTTCAAGCCCCAGAACCAGAGGAAAGAAGGAGAGAGGGAGGGAACAGGAAGGAAGGGAGGGAGGGGAGAGGGAGGGGGGAAGAAAGAGAGAGAGAAAGAGAAAGAGAGAATGAAGACAGAGATGTGTGGTATACACACACATATGCATAGATGAACTTTTTTTTCTCCCTGAAAATGCAGGGAGAAGAAAATATATGTAAAACTTAGTGGCCACTCGTCTGCCACCTTGAGTTCTGACCGGATAGGGCTCAGTTCAGAAGCTGCAGCCTGTCCCAGCCGTGTGGTAGCGATGAGGAAGGAAGGTAAGTGGCTGGAGGAAATGCAGACCACCAGTTCTCCTATCTAGAAGGAGCCAGAGGAACAAAAACCCTGCCTTGCTGGGCTCTTCAAGAGCAAAGTTGGTCTTTAGACGTTCAAGACTGCCGGTGGGCCTTCATGAGGGTTTGTGTGGAGAGGACTGAATTACAGCCCAGCTCATCCACACCGCGGTACCTGCTGTGTCGCTGAAAAGGAGGCAACTCCCCAGGTGCTGACATGGAAAGACGCTGTGAAATGGCAAATGAAAACAAGCTGCCCTTTTGAGTCAAAGACAACTGCACCTGTCTGTAACGCCAGCTACTCAGGAAGCTCAGGCAGGAGGCTTGAACGCAGAAATTTGAAGCCAGCCTGGGCAACATAATGAGATTTGATTTCTGGGGCTGTGAAGGTGGCTTAGTGATAGAGCGCTTGCCTTGCATGCATGAGGCCCTGGGTTCGATTCCTCAGCATCACATAAGCAGAAAAAGCTGGAAGTGGTGCTGTGGCTTAAATGGTGGAGTGCTAGCCTTGAGCAAAAGAAGCTCAGGAACAGTGCTCAGACCCAGAGTTCAAGCCCCAGGACTGACCAAAAAAAAAAAAAAAAAAAGTTAATGTAAAAATTTTTTTAAAAAAGCCAGGCGCCAGTGACTCACGCCTATAATCCTAGCTACTCAGGAGACTGAGATCTGAGGATTCAGTTCAAAGCCAGCCTGGGCAGGAAAGTCTGAGAGACTCTTATCTCCAGTTAACCACCAGAAAACCAGAAGTGGAAGTGGTGCTGTGGTTCAAGTGGTAGAGCACTCGCCTTGAGCTGAAGAGCTGAGGGACAGTGCCCAGGCCCAGAGTTCAAGCTGCACGACCAACAATTTTTTTTTTAATCCTACATATTTGTGTGCAGTTATGTGAGATTAAGTACAAAACATTTGGCAGAATTCCCCTCTATCAGGTAATTTGACAGGAGCATTCCCTTCATGCTGTTCTGAACCAATTTTTCCCAGTGGGCACTTTATAATTTAAATTTTAAAAATGCCTTTATAATTTAAAACCATTTCTTTGTTTATTTTGTATAGGTTCTGGGCCTTGAACTCAGGGCCTTGTACTCTCATCAGGATTTTTCACTCAAAGTGGATGCTCTACCACTTGAGCTCTACCTCTACTTCTGGCTCCCCACCCCTCCGCATCCCCCACTCCCCTGCTTAATCAGAGATACAATTTTTTGGATTGGTTTTGAACAATAGTCCTCAGATCTCAACCTCCTGAGTAGCTGGGGTTACAGGTGTGAGCCACTGGCACCTGATTTTAAAACCATTTATAGGGCTCCCTTTATGTGCCAGATTCTGTCCTGAGAGCCTCCAAGTTTATTATCTCACTTGACCTTGACGATGCCCTTCAAGGCAGCACTACTCCCAGTTCCTTTTTCCAAAGGAGAGGACTCAGTCTCTGCCCAGGGGGTCAGTGGGAGAAAAAGGAACTGAGCTTTGGACTCAAGCTATCTGCCTCAGACTTTGTGCTCTTAATCACTAAGTAATAGAGGCTTGAAAAGATTAAATAAACTAGACGTGCTGACGCACCCCTGTAATCCTGGTACTATGGAGACTTGATAGATTGAAGCCAGTCTGGGCTACACAGTGAGACCCTATCTCATAAAAAGAAACAACCAAAACCCATAAAGATGATCAAGTAATACCATTGCTTTTAGACTCACTTGCATTTGATGCCCAGTTTTGCTTATGTATGTCGTTTCTATTAGATGTTTTACTTGTTGGCCAGCTTCCCACCTGTAACATGGGCATAGGTGGTCACTGCCATTTACTGAGCACTTTATAGTCTACTTTCTCTATGGAGATTAAGTTATTAGCCCATTAACATGTACTAATTTTGCGGGCTGGTTTCTTGATTGACAGTCTTATAGCCTCTGGTGCTTCAGGAGTTAAATGGAAAGGGGGTTGGTGGATGTGACTTGGACAGTGGGAAATGCTCAATTAGCACTTTGCCCATTTCACAGTTTTGTTGAGGGCTAATTCAGGTACAACAATAACATGAAGAATATTTAGATGAGTTTTAAAAAATCATTCTGGCTGTAAATGTGTGTGGGGGGGGGAGGGGGCGGTGTCTGCGCTTGCGCACTGGTCCTAGGGCTTGAACTCAGGGCCAAAGCATTGTCCGTGAGCATTTTTGCTCAAGGCTGGCACTGTACTACTTAAGCCACAGCTCCATTTCCGGAGCTGTGGTTAACTGGAGATAAGGGTCTCACAGATGGGGGGGTGGAATTGGGTAGGTGGGGAGGCTGGGAAGGGATGTGAAGGGTAAACAAAGGAGGAGGCTGCAATGCTTGATAAGAAATGTACTCATTATCTTGCCCATGTAATTGTAACCCCTCTGTACAGTATGTTCACAAAAAATAAAAATAAAAAATAAATTAAAAAAAGAGTCTCACAGATTTATTTTCTTGCCTAGACTGGCTTTGAACTTTGATCCTCAGATCTCAGCCTCCTGAATAGCTAGGATTATAGGCGAGAACCACCAGCACCTTGCCTAGACTATTCTATTTTTAGACCATTCTGTTGCACACTTGGAAAAAGGAAGGTTGCAATCAAAAGTTAAAATGAATGCTTAGAAGCTCATTGGAATGCAAGTGAGTGAAAGTGTTGTTATGATGGAGACAATTGTGTCTGTCAGTTCATTTGAAAAAATAAACAACAACTTGAGACACTACCTACTAAGTCAAGATGTGCTTTCCACACAGCCCTGTCTGCTCCTGGAAAGTGTATTAGAACAGTATATCGGAAGCATCAGTGTGGTCATTTCCTCTCTGATTTCGTCTACACACACACACACACACACACACACACACACACACACACACACACACACACACACACACGCTTGCTGTGAACTCTCCCCTTGGGTGACAATCAATAAATAGGACCAAGATTTCCAGAGTAACACACAGTCCAGCTTTGAGTCACACCCTTAGAACAGTCTCGACGTCTGCAGTGAGGTTGTAGGGAATGACCACAATGAGATGCAAAGCCTGCAAAGTCCCCTGGGAGGAAACAGCTAAAATTTGAACAATACCAGCCACTGCTCAGGGACCAAAGCCTGCCCGGTCTCATTTCAGCTAAGCTTTTGGTGGAAGGGGAAGTTAGTCAACCCATTTTAGAGCTGAGAAGATGAAGACACAGGCATAGAGGTTGGCTGAGTTCACAGAGCTGGGCTGTACGGGCCCCTAAACTATGAGCTCATCACTTCGAACCCAGGCTCCCCAGGAGAGTAGGGGAGTTTGGAGTGAGTATGATGTGGGATGATGGCAAAGTGAGTCCGAAAGAGAGTTGAGCCTGGCCAGGTGCTAGGGGTTCACATCTGTAATCCTAGCTATTTAGGGAGCTGGTTTGAAGCCAGTCTGGACAGGAAAGCCCATGAGACTTTTATTTCCAGTTATGAACACACACACACACACACATACACACACACACACACACATACACACACACACACACACACACATGCAAACACAAATACAAACAAACAAAACTTAGAAGAAGAACTATGACTTAAGGTGGTAGAGCACTACACTTGAACAAAAAAGTTCTGAGACAGAGCTCAAGCTCTGATTTCAAGCCCCAAGACTAGGACAAAAAAGAAAAAAGAAAACAAAAAAAAGAGTGAGCAGTTGAGCTGGCCACACCTTATAATCCTTGCTTCTCAGAAGGCTGAAATCTGAGGAACAAGGTTCAAAGCCAGAATGGGCAGACAAGTCTGTGAGACTCTATTATTTATTTATTTAGCCAGTCTTGGGGCTTGAACACAGGGTCTAGGTGCTGTCACTGAGCTTCTTTTGCTCAAGGCTAGCACTCTACCACTTGAGCCACAGCACCCCTTGCAGCTTTTTCTGTTTATGTGGTGCTGAGGAATTGAACCCAGGGCCTCATGCTTGCTAGGCAAGCACTCTATCACTGAGCCACAGCGAGACTCTTATCCCCAATGAATCAGCAAAAAGCTGGAAATGTGGCCAGGCGCTGGTGACTCATGCCTGTAATCCTAGCTGCTCAGGTGGCTGAGATCTGAGGATCATGGTTCAAAGCCAGCCTGGGCAGGAAAGTCTATGAAACTCTTATCTCCAATAAACCACCAGAAAACCAGAAGTAGCACTGTGATTCAAGTGGTAGAGCACTAGCCTTAAGCAAAAGAGCTCAGGGACAGAGTCCAGCCCCTGAGTTCAAGCTCCACGACCGACAAAAAACAAAGAAAGAAGGAGCTGGAAGTGGAGATGTGGCTCAAATGGTAGAGTGCCAGCATTGAGCAAAAAAGCTAAAAGAGACCACTAAGCCATGAGTTCAAGCCCCAATATGGGGACTGGAAAAAAGGAGGGGTAGCAGCTTAGTACTTGCATAGTAACTAGCACAAGGCCCAGTGCTGGGGGCAGGTGCTGAACAAACAAGGGTTGGAGGTAACCTTAGCACATGAGCCTTGGCAGGCACATGGCAACTATGTTTTAGCTATGGGCTGGGAGGGCAGGGGTGTAGCGGGTGGGGATCCTCCATCACAGACTGGGTGCACGTGAACTCCCCCCCTGCAGGACGCCCTGCAGACAGCTCACAGGTATGAGACAACGTCTTAGGCTGTGTTCTTAGGCTCTTCTTACCCCAAGCGCAGTGGGCACAAGTCAGAAATGCCACCTATTTGTCCCACTTCAGAATGGCCTGAGAAGCTGCATTTTTTTGTGGGGGGAGGGTCGGTCGTGGGGCTTGAACTCTGGGCCTGGGTGCTGTCCCTCACCTCCTCAGCTCAAGGCTAGCGCTCTAACACTTGAGCCACGGCCCCACTTCCGGTTTTCTGGTGGTTCATTGGAGATAAGAGTCTCCTGGTCATTGCTGCCCAGGGTGGGCTTTGAACTGGGATCCTCAGATCTCAACCTCCTGAGTAGCTAGGATTACAAGCGTCCACCGGTGCCCAGCAGAAGCTGCATTTTAACAAGCCTCTGGGGTAGTTTGGGTAAAAGGCACTGCCGGGGCTCAACACTCTAAAGGAAGGTACTGGCCATCATCCTGGGGCTGCATGGTGGGGAGGAAGGGAGAGAATCCTTTTTCCTACACTGGATTTGGGGGGAATGAGCACCCCAAAGCTGGGGGCTAAAATGGCCATGCCTGCCCTGTGCCTATCCTGCATGAGTGTAGGAGGCAGATGGCTCAGTTGTCAGCATTTCCAGGAAGAGGGATCTCTGTGATCCCCACATGACCTCTCTGTCTCAGGTTCAAGACCACGGAGTGGGTGGGAGCATGGCTTGCTACAGTGGTGACACATGTGCGCATGGAAGGAAACCGTGACTCACGGCGCCTGTCCTGAGTCACCGCCACCTTTCCTGGGGACCCTGTGCCGGCTGATTAAATTTCGAGTTTCTGTTTCCTAATTCAGAGTATGTGGTTAATGAACCCTTAGAAGTTTTTCCCCTAAATGAAAGGTGCTGGGAACCTCAGATCAGGTGAGTTTTAGTCTTGAAAACACTTCATTAAAAAAAAAAAATTCCTCTTATTATCTTGGTAACAAAGTTAAAATACAGGGCCAGGTGCTGGTGCTAGTGGCTCACACCTGTAATCCTAGCCACTCAGGAAGCTGAGATCTGAGGATCATGGTTCAAAGCCAGCCTGGGCAGGAAAGTCCGTGAGACTCTTATCTCCAATTAACCACCAGAAACCAGAAGTGGAGCTGTGGCTCAAAGTGGCAGAGCACTAGCCTTGAACAAAAGAGCTCAAGAACAGCACCCAGCCCCGTGACCAACCAAAACAACAAAAAAGGTTAAACTATAGGACAGGTAAGATGCCTTTTGTGAATAAATAAGGTACAGCTCAGGGATCCATAGCTCCTCTCCCTCCCTCCCCCCGCCCTGCCCCTTTCTGCCCCTCCCATCTGCTCTGGACCATTAGTACCGAGTGTGACTGCCCGTAACCCGTGAGCACGGTTCTGCCCTCCGCTCAGTCACTGGGTTCTGCCCTCCGCTCAGTCACTGGGCGATGGCATTCCATGCGCTCTGCTGTGGAGTCCAAGCATCAGCTCTTTGAAGTGGTTTCTCATTACTGTTATGTTGTGGATGAAGAAACTGAGGCCTGGGGAAGTTGAGAGAGTATGAGAGGATTAGAATTTGGAGATGGTAAAGTCCTGGACTTGCTCTTTCCCAGGCCTTGCTCTTTTCAGTGTCATCCGGCTCCTTGTGAGATTTCAGGTAAAGGATGTACACCCAGAGGGCAGGCAAAGGGCTTCCTTGGTGCATCAAAGTCACGTGACACAAGCCACTGTCAAGTGGCACCAAGTCCAGAGTCCTGACACACCTTTGTGAATCTCGGAGGGACAGAGGGAGAAACTGAGGCCACATGTCATGACCATTTGTTCCCAAGACCCATCAGGATGAGAGCCAGACGGCCAGGACACAGAAAGACAGGGAAGGTGGCCAAAAGCAAAGAGCAGCCAGGGACTTGACCAGTGTCAGCCACGCTATGCTGTACAAGTAGACAGCTCAGAAAAAGATGAATTTGAGACCCAAGCCCAAACCCCATGAAGTTCAAGGGCACAGAATTCACACTGTTCCCATTAGGACACCATGATACTGAGCTTGCTGCGGCTCTTTCATGGCACAGCTCTTCAGGGACCCATGGAGTCAACACCGTGGGGTCCAGACCGCAGTGATGGGGGCTAGTCTTGACGCAGACTGCTTTACACCCTGTCATCCTGCCCCCATCCCAAATGGGAACACTTGTGATTGGATGTTTGCTCTAATACTCTACCCATGGCTCTCCTTCTTTTCCTTCTCCCTCTCTCTTCCCCTCCCCTTCTCCATTCATTCTGCATATTCCTTTTTTTTTTTTTTTTTTTTTTTTTGGTCAGTCGTGGGGCCTGAACTCTGGGCCTGGGTGCTGTCTCTCAGATCTTCAGCTCAAGGCTAGCACTCTACCACTTGAGCCACAGCGCCACTTCTGGCTTTTTTCTGCTTATGTGGTGCTGAGGAATCGAACCCAGGGCCTCATGCATGCAAGGCAAGCGCTCTACCACTGAGCCACCTTCCCAGCCCCCCTGCATATTCGTTTCCCTGCACTTGAGCACTTGAACCTTCCTGACAGCAGTGTTCTCCAACTTGCCTGGTTATGCAAAAATTGAAAAAAAAAATAACGTAGGAAACTTGAACATATCCCCAGGCTCTTCTGAAGTCGGAGACCCTGTGTTTGATAAGATGCCATATTTGGGGAACATTAGACTATACTCCTTTTTTTTTTTTTTTTGGTCAGTTGTGGAGCCTGTACTCTGGGCCTGGGCCCTGTCCCTCAGCTGTTCAGCTCAAGGCTAGTGGTCCACCACTTCAGCCACAGCGCCACTTCTGGTTTTTTCTGAGGAATCGAACCCAGGGCCTCATGCATGCAAGCGAAGCACTATACCACCGAACCACCTTTCCACCCACTTCCCACCCCATTATGCTTCTTCTGTTGTGACCCACCACACAGACCTTGTTCCTGACTCACCTAGGCGATGCCTACAGTCTTTAAAATCATTCACCCTTGTCCAGTGGGAGTGACTCCAATGCTTCATCCTCAAAGTAAAGCCACTTCCCGATGGCAGTGAGTGAACTGCACAGATCTCCATTTCCCTTGCTCACTGCCCTTGCCTGTGCCTACTCTTGCCCAGGCCCGGCTCTGCCCCTTCCCAAGAGTCTCTTCTACGCTCTCACCCTCAGGCCCTGGCCCTGAGCTTAGTTCTTCCATGCGTGTGCATCTTCCTTGCCCATTAGGTCCCTCCTGAGTGTCTCTCTTCCTTTGCTACCCATTTGGAATCTATGGTTGATCATATGAACTAGTCTGTTGGTGCATTTGAACCCAGATACTTCTGCTGTACATACTCAAAGACTTCTGTTCATTCATTCCATCTTTCCCTTTCTATACCCAAAGACCTAATATCCAAAATCTTTGGGGACATCATACAATCCTGCAAGCTGATCCCAACACAAATCCTGACTATAGATCATAAGGCCAGCAGTTTCCAACTTCTCACTCTCTCTTCCTCCACAATAGAGCCAGCAATGTGGTACCTCTTATCTGCTACATCTCAGGTGATCAGGCCACAGTCCTTAGAGTTCAGTATCAACCCCTCTCCCCCACTTCCTCCTTCATCCCATCAATTACCCTTGCTCTATGCTGCATCTACAACATCTCCCTCTGGCTGATTAGCTTAACCAATCCAGCTGCTCAGGTTTCCTTTACCCTAAACATCTTCATCTACCTGCTATCTTTTTCCGACCTCTCTTCTTCCATCAGTGGCTCCGTGGCTCCCAGCACTTGCCTCTGTGGTAGGCCCTCCCGAAGGCTGATGACTTGCCTGGATAGGACTCGGACCTGTGTCACTTGGCTATCATTGACCGCTTCCTCTTTCACGCATCTTCCTGTTCTCATGACCTCTCAGACCCCATTTTCTTCCCATTCTCCTGTGTCTCCATCAGTTTCCAGTTCATTTTCCTGTGGATCTTCTGTCTCCAACCACCTTGAAAATGGGTATATGTGATCCTGAATTCAGTCCACCTTACGCACAGGGTCCCATGCTCAGCCTACCATAGATACCTCGATGCAACTGGCTTTCCAAGCTTTACTTTTTATATTCAAGTGGTGTGTGAAATGTTGGTTATGAAATGGACATCCCAGAATTAGCACATCCCAAGCCTCATCACCAAATCCAGTTCCTCCTCCCTCTCCTTCCTTTCCTTCCTCTCCTCCCTCTCCACCCTCTCCTCCCTCTCCTCTTCCTCTATTCCCATTTGTCAAGATGGCACCTTTGCCTAGCTGATTTCCCAAGCTAGAACCCCAGGAACCATCTTAGGCCATGATCTGTCTAATACCACCCCCCACAAACACATACAGTCCACTATTCATCAGGGCCTGGGGACCTCATGCCTAACTAGGGCTGGGACACATGCCTTCCTTTGCCCATTATCCCCCAAGCCAGGTGCCCCACGGTCTAACTTGGCTCCTCCATGATCTTGCAGCCACTCTCCTTCCTCCCATCCTGTCCTTGTCCTGCTTATCTTTTACTCAATCACCTGAGTGACGTTTCTACGACATGAGCCCAAGTCCATCTCTCTAGACATATGCCCTTCAAGAATTTCCACTGCTCAGAGGTTCAAGTGCAAACTTCTCAGGGTGGCATCCCTAAACTCCTCACTTGGTGCCATGCTTCTATGTCATTGACCCCCACAGCTCCCTTCTTCCCTCCCCAGCTCAGGCATCACGATCTCCACAACTCCCTTTCTAGCTCTTTCCAGATGAGTTTGTCCCCCCCAAAGTGTTCTGCAAGCTGGGTGTCGGGTGGCTCATGTCTGTAATCCCAGCCACTCAGGAAGCTGAGATCTGAGGATTGTGGTTCAAGGCCAGACCAGGCAGGAAAGTTTGTGAGGCTATTAATCACCAAAAAGCTAGAAGTGGAGCTGGGGCTCAAATTCAAGTGGTAGAGCACTAACTTTGAGCAAAAACTCAGGGACAGAGTCCAGGCCCTGAGTTCAAGCCCCAGGTCCAGTGTGCACATTCTCTCTTTCTCTCTCTCTCCCTCCCCCCCTCTCTCACACACACATACACACACTTTCTGTAGCCCCCTATACTCATCAGACTCTACTGGCAAATTCAGCTAGTAACTGGAAGAGAGGGTTTGTGGGTGGTTATAGTGTTTCTGTTCTGTCAGCTCTGGTTACTATCAAAGTGTCCTTGTGGCTGTGTCTGACACCAGCCCTCTCCTTCTTGGGCCTCTCACAGTGAAACTTGGGGACCACCCAGGGATCAGCCCAGTTCCAGCTCAGCTCCTTGGAGGGAGTGGCTTCTCCTGGGTATTGGCAAAACTTCCAGAAACTTGGCTTCAAACTCTTCACGTCTAAACAGGTGGTCTAGGTATTCTGGCAGGGACTAAGTTTCAAAGGTATGAGATAGAATCATAAAATTCCATGTTTTCAGGCCACCCTGCACTCCAGGAGCTGGGTCAGCTGTGAGGGATCACTTTGGGGGGGAGGGAAGGCCCACCTGTCAGAGCAGGGCTGTTTATAAGCCAACTTGCAAAACAGTGCTGGGAAGAAAGGCCAAAAGGCCAAGATGGATGCCAGCACCTCTAGGACTCTGCTCTCTCTTGAGGGTGTGCTGGCCTCCGCCTCTGGGTGAGCAGCCTCTCCAATCTCAGAGAGATTATGACTCTGTGAGGCCCTTCCAATGCAACCTTGAGTGGATTTCAAGGTCCTTCCGAGAGAAAGCTGGGAGACTGGCAACCATAAAAGCTGAGGAGGTGGAGTGGGAGTGGGGGGCAGAGAATTCAGAGGAGCCAGCAGCAGAAGAAATGGCCTGGCCAACCCAGACCATTAGAACAGAGAGAAAATAGAAAGCAGGGCCGCCAAACAGTTGTGTTGTGCTGTTTACTGCAAGAAGCTGCCCAGTCATGGGGGCCATGGACATCTAGCCGGGGAACCCAACTGGCAGGGGGCCTGTCCTGGTGCAGGTGCTTCTAATCCGTGAACAGGAACCCTCTGGGATGGTCAAGATATGTATAGAGAAGACACTGCCTTAGGAGGATGTAATAATCCGGCCTCTGCCAAGATGCCAAGGGCTTTGGGAACCCTGGGGGCTGCACTGTCAGGGCTCAGAATTTTGATCTACCTACCATGTCCATGATTGCTTCTTCACCCCTTCTGTCCTGTTTCACTCCCTCCCAGCCTGCCCCAGCCCCAGTGCCTCTGTGGCCAGAAGAGAGAAGGTAGAGGATACAACAGCGTTCCCCTTCTGAACAGCATGGAGAATTCCCAGTAAAGAGAGGAGGCATCTTCAGTCTGCCCTGTGACCCGGACTGGTCCATCCTCGGCTGAGACCTTGGCAGGGCTATACTGCTGCCTTCTCACCTGAAGGCCAGGTGAGAAGCGGCCATTGCCTTTTCTCCTTTCTGTTCGCTTCTTATTTTAAAGCTTCCTCTTAGCAATATCCACCATCGATGACAGCCCACAGGTTGTAACCTGCCTGGAACTTCTAGGAAGATGATAAGTCTTGTCTGAAAGCACACTACTGGAGGGAACCCAGCCTTCTGCCCTTTCCATTGATGTAGTAGGTGGGCAGGCAATCAGAGGCCCCGCTCAGACACAGGTGGAGAGAAGGCCCGAGGAGATGAACTCTCCTGAGCCCCTGTTCTGCACAGTAGATTCACTCTTACGTGTCACTCCCTATCACCCCTGAGAGACGAGCCTCACTGTCTACATTCTATCCAGGGAGACCCTGGCCGGAGTAAGTAATAAGCCACTGGGGTCTGATCTCACCCCTGCCCCCGCCCCACTGGTCTGTCTTTGACCTAGGTGGTTTGAGATTTCTTCTTCATTAATTCACACCATGTCACCTGCAAAGGATCTCCCTGAGAGAGACAGAAACTCAAAATAGTAAAAAGAAACAGAAGAAGCTAGGGCAGAGTTCTGCTTGAGCAATGACATCAGTCTCCTTCTCTCTTTTCCCCTTCTCATTCATACTTCCAGAACATTCTCAGGGAGCCTGAGCATTGTGGACAATTATATGCCTTGTCTCCCTGACCCGGTCCCTAGGATTTCTATGCAGGTGGAATCACGGCCTTGAAGGTGTCCTTTGTGAGGGGGCATGGTGCTGAACAAAGAACCCAGTGATCCTCCCCTCCCCCTCCTCTCTCAACCACAATAAGGAAGAATCTTCTTCCTCCAGCATCATTCCCCCAGAGAATGACTGCCAAGACCCACTGTTTACTTCATACATTGTGAGGAGGAGATGCACCGTAAATAAGAGTCAAGCTATAGATCATCGGCAAGCATTGTTCTCAAGGCATTGTATAGAGTTTCATTTTACTCTCTCTCTCTCTCTCTCTCTCTTACACACACACACACACACACACGCACACACACACAGAGAACACAAACAAAGAAACAAAGATTAAGTCACTTGTCCAAACTCTCAGCTCCTAGGAAGGGGACGTGGCTTCTAGAAGCTTGTCTACCTCTCAAGGATCAGCTTTCTGGGATGCCCCACCCCATATTATAGGGGAGGGAGGACAAATGGGTGGCAGATCTCAGAACCAGGAATCTTTCCTCCACCCCAAAGGTGGGCCTACCTGAGACTCCAGTAGTGTGTTAGATCCCACCTAACACTTCAAAGCAGGGAATTCCCAAATGTCTCTTTATCTGGAGGGAGCCTGGGCAGACATGTGCACCGTACCCCTGCTGAGCTTCCCTCTGTGGGTTAAATATAGCATCTTCACCTCTCCCCTGCTCAGCAGGCGGATGCTCACAGCAGCTTGGAGGAACAATGGCACCCCATGAATCCAGTAGAGCTCCAGAAGCTGCTCAGAAGACTCCCTGCAAGGACAGCAAATATTTTGATAATCTTTCCCAGACAGGATTCTCCTGTGCTGAGCAAATAGACCCAGTCGGGGGTCATCTTTAAGAACTAGACAGGAAGAAACACGATGTCAGTGGAGAGGTTTTGATTCTTCTGGCAATGGAGAAGAGGCTTATTCCTAGATGCAGTGGCTGTGGCCCCAGGGGTTCTCAGGGATTCTCACCTAAGACTAGCCTGTGTGGCTCAAAGCCCTATAACCTTGGCCAGTTTCATCAGCTCTTTCTGCTCCTCAGTTTCCCCTCTGTGAAGGGACTTGGCTCTTGGTTTGGCCTTTGAGGATCATGACTCCAGGGCACAGGAGCAGAGGCACTGTAAACACAATGGTCACTGTGCCATGCTCCCCGTTCATCTAGGTGATCCAAAGAACCAACCCAAATGCACCTTTGGGAGAGGTGGGAGGGGCCTGCGTAAGTGACCAGTGTCAAGGCTGTAAAAGTGGGGTAAGAGTGTCAAGAGTAACTAACTGGTCCCTTGGGCTGGGAATGTAGCTCAGTGGTAGAGTGCTTGCCTAGCATGCGTGAAACCCTGGGTTTGATTCCTCAGTACCACATAAGCAGAAAAGGGTGGAAGTGGCACAGTGGCTCAAGTGGTAGAGTGTTAGCTGTGAGCAAAAGATGCTCAGGGACAGTGCCCAGGCCTTGACTTCAAGCCCCAGGATTGGCAAAAGAAAAAAAGAAGAAGAAGAAGAAGAAAAAAAATAACTTTTTCCTTCACCTGCTGGGCAGTAGGAAGAGCCCCAGAAATGCCAGGACAGCTCTCCAAAAAAGTCTATTATTATTATTTAGAAAAAGGTAGGGCCAAACCAGCAAGTGTTTAAGTGTTTATAAAGATTGGAAATACAAAGCCACTAGGACCCACAAAAAGATTTCATACAGAGGAGAAGAATGGAGTAGAATGTCATCTGTCCAGGCCACTAGGTCCTGCGTGACACAGTGGTCTTCTCTGTCCCCACCTCATGCCCATTTTCCTGTCCTGGCCTCAGAGCCTCTTTATGGTGACCTCAGGCCTTACAGACCAGAGGATTCCACTGGGCCCATCATTTCTGGGTGCCTCACCAGTCAGGCAGCAGGTGCCTGAGGCCTCAGAGCCATTTCCTGTGTCCCCAAGAAGCAAGGCATACCAGGAACCTCAGCTTCATCTTCTAAAGCACCTGACAGAACAGGATCTGGATAGGTTGTAGTCAGGGCCCTGGCTAAGAGGGCCTGGGTCACAGTGGGACCTGAGGTTGGGGTAATTCAGGGCAGATATTCGTAGACAAAATGTGGGGTGCTTTATTACCCCTATCCCCCAAAACATGGAATCTTTAAAGGTAGGGACCATCCCAAAGTCACTTGAGGAGTGAAATTCTCAGGGTAGAAAGTTAGGGCTATGCTGGGCACTGGTGGCTCATGACTATAATCCTAGCTACTCAAGAGGCTGAGATCTGAGGATCCAGGTTCAAAGCTAGCCTGGGCAGGAAAGCCCATGAGAGTCTTAGCTCTAATAAAAACCACCAGAAAACCAGAAGTGGCGCTGTGGCTCACGTGGTAGAGCGCTCTCCTTGAGCTGAAGAGCTCAGGGACAGCGCCCAGCCCCTGAGTTCAAGCCCCACAACCAACAACAACAACAAAAGCAAGTTTAGGACCAAGGGACATCCTTACACCCTTCTTGCCTCCCAGGCACATGCACCGTTCTTGGAGCTGAGCCCCTGCTACTGCATCCTTTCCATACTCCCAGGCTCCAGTTTGGTGTTATGTGTGTCTTGCATCAGATGGGGGTGGGGTGAGGTAGGTACCTAGGGAGGGAGAAAGTGGACAAGAAATGCAAGCGTACCAACCACAGAGGAGTCTTACAAACAACTTCAGCCTAATTGGTCTCCTGTTTGTGCCACCAACTTATCAGCTCAAGCCCAGGACAGGGGAAGGCCAGGCCAGCTTGGCACAGCAAGACCAATCTGGTGCCCAGACCTGGCAATGGACTTGCACAGTGCAAGTGGCTGCTTTGGCCACCAGACCCAGCAGGGCAGCCATGCCACTGGGTTCACATCCCAGATCCTTCACAGGGGCAACCTGCAGGGAAGGGGCAGCGGGGAGGGGTCCCCCCAGCCCTGATTAACTCTCCGGCTTATGTCTCAGCTCTCTCAGAGGCAGACCCAAAGGCAATGCACTTCATTAAGAGGAGAGGTCAGGTAACCGCCAGCAGCCTTCCCTGGACACCACACAAAACCAGCCAGGTCCTGGCGCTCTGTGAGTGCCTGGCTTTGGATTTCAGGGCAACCTCCCTGCCCGCT
Organism: Dipodomys merriami; assembly: GCF_024711535.1. NCBI lineage: Eukaryota > Metazoa > Chordata > Mammalia > Rodentia > Heteromyidae > Dipodomys > Dipodomys merriami. The sequence goes on from NW_027206290.1 coordinate 19,857,605, forward strand.
CCCACAGGAAGGACGGTTGTTCCCACCACACTTTTAATGTCCAGAAGCCTGCACTCCTGCCTGCCCTAGAGTCAGAGAGGTGCTCCCCACACAGTTCAGACGCTGTGGCTGTGACCTTGGTCAGGCCCAGAGCTGTGAGCTCAGGTCAGCAGAAAAGAAGGGCCCAGAAAGAACCAGCAACAGCAGCTGCTTTCTGTGGTTCTGGCTGTCCTGGTCTGTGTCGCATGAAGGAGCTCACAGGTAGGCTCTTGTCTTAATGCAAAGATGGGCTGCCCAGAAGTCACCTGGAAATGGATTTCTGGAGGGGAGGCCAATTGTACATACAATTAGAATAGTAAGGAATCTCATTTGGAGAAATGAAAATTATTGGCATTTAACAATTAGTGTGTGTGCTTGTGTCTGTGTGTGTGCTGTGTATTGTTTTAAAAAGTAAAGTAGGCTTTCAAGTTATACATACAGAAAATAATAATATATTGTATGGAGTGCTTTTATGGACCCATTCATTCATTATTCATCCAATATCTTTTTTTTTTTTTAATCAGTCATGGGGCTTGAACTCTGGGCCTGGGTGCTGTCCCTCAGCTCTTCATCTCAAGGCTAGTGCTCTACCACTTGAGCCACAGCACCACTTCTGGCTTTTTCTGTTTATGTAGTGCTGAGGAATCGAACCCAGGGCCTCATGCACATGAGGCAAGCACTCTACCACTAAGCCACCTTCCCAGCCCCAATTTATCCAATATCTTAATGATATTGGATAATATCCAATAATCTCCACAGAGGGATTGCAGCAGCGAATGGGAAAGGGAAGACCCGCAGAAGCTCAGCTTCATGGGAACACCACACACAGCAAACGCATGTGTGAGCAAGGCAAGCTCAGAGTAGAGGTCACAAGGACCAGAAAGACAGACAAATGAACCAGTCACTGCTAGCTCATGCGTGTCAACCTAGCTACTCAAGAGGCTGAGACCTGAGGAACATGATTTGAAGCCATTCTGGGCAGGAGAGTCTACGATTAGCCATCAAAAAGCTGAAAGTGGAGGCATGGCTCAAATGGTAGAGGGCCAGCATTGCCAAGCAAGAGTTCAAAATCCTTTGTTTAAGTCCCAAGACTGAGAAGCGGGACTGGAGGTGCTTCTGCCTCCTCAGGGTGGTTTCCATACCTGTGGGAAGGGGGCAGAGTGTTGACTCAGAAGGGGAACCTAGGAGTGGGTTTCTGGGTGGAGGGGGAGAGGTCCTGAGCTGTCTAGAACTCCGGGTCTTGACCTTGAGCATCTAGAGGGCAGGCACAGGTGCCTCAGTGACAATCATGGCCCCCCACCCTCCCTGAACTTGGCCTAGACTTGAGGCAGGGGGTGATCTGTGTGCTCCTGGGGCCCTTGTATGAAAAGGAATGAAGGAAATGGACAGACCTCCCAGGGAGAGCTGGAATGTGATTTCATATAACTCTGCGCTCCCAGCGCCCACAAACCATTGCCTAAGGTACTTAAATAAAATACATCTTCAACCCCCTCCACCCTTCCCAGTCTCCCTTATCAAATTCCATCACCTTATTTAGATCTTTTCCTCTTTGGGGGAACCAATGAAATGGAATTGGGGGGGCTGGAAACTCAATTTTGTTTCCTGTTCAGCAGCAACTACCTTCTAAGGTGGTCCATTTGATGTAGTATATAAAATAGTATGTATGGGGTACAGGGTTCAGAGCACCCCAAAACACTAGATACACTTTTCCCTTGAGTCTTTGATAACCTGACACCCCTTGCCTTTTAGTCCTCTGGGTGGGTGCCTTTCTTTATAACTAAAATGAAGATAATTACAGTTACCTACTGTTCTGCCTCTTAGTGCTGTTTGTGGGTATTAAAGAAGTTACAATTAAAGAAGTTAAACAAAGTTACCATGTCACCTATGATAAGTTATGGTTGTCACAAAGGAAGGAGAAGGAAAGAGGAGGCCATATTCAAACGTAGTCCCTAGGCTGTGATGAAGTGTGGATTCCGGGGTCACCCGGAGCCTCCACAGGTCGGTCAGAGGGTTCCCACTGCCCCAAAGTCACTACAAAGGTGGAGAAACACCACCCCACAACCCTGCCAGCTCATTGTCCTGCTGCCAGCTTGATTCCCACCCTGCTTCTCTCTGGCCTTCAGTCAGCAAGGGTCAGCTCCTATGGAAAAAGAAGGAAGGAAGAAGTGTGGTGGGAGGAAGTTAGGATCCCTCAGTCATTTGGAAGACAGGAACCAGAACCAACTCTGGTTCTCCCCTGGGGTAGAAATAATCTGGGCCTGGTTGGACCGAAGGCCCGGGGTCTGACACTGCCATCCCATCCAAATGTTTCTTTGAATCTTGTCTCAACAGCTGAGACAAGTAAAAGTGACTCACAGGATAGCATCCTTATTTTCCAGGGTTGAAGATTAACCATTCTCCCAGCTAAAAGAAGGTTTTTTGTTTCTTTAAAAGGAAGAGAGAAAGAGGCAAGCAAGTACTCAGAGCACAGTCTAGGAGCTACATTAACTCCACCACTTATAAAGGGACGCTACCCAGGACAAGCTATTTAGCCTCTCTTTGAGTCAGTATTTTCAGCTGCAAAATGGGGATAATAATGATACTGTATCTTAGGTGATGTCAAGAGCTAAATGAGTTGCTATCTGGACAGAGCTTAGAACAATGCCTGGAAGAAACATAGTAATTCCTTATGTTAGGGTTGGATGAATAAATTCCAATAATGGGGCCTGGTTGACAAATCTCTGTGAATACATTTCACAGTTTGCTAAAAGGAAAGCAAACCAACTATCTTGTGAACCCAGGTGTTAGTGGCTCATATCTGTAATCCCAGCTACTTGGGAGGTACAGAAGTAATGATGACTGAGGGTTGAGGCTAGCCTGGGCAAAGAGGTAACCAGACCCCATCTCAACTCAAAGCTGGGCAAGGTGGTAGAGAATCTGTCATCCCGGCCACATGGGAAGTGTAAACAGAAAGATTGTGATCCAAACCAGCTAGGGTATAAGTGTGAGGCACTATCCCCGGAATAATTAAAGTAAAAAGAAGTAGGGGTATTACTCAAGTGGTAAGTGATAGAAGTGCTTGCCTAGCAAGTTTGAGGCCCTGAGTTTGAACTCCAGTAACACCAACAAAGAGAGAGAGGGGCGGGGAGAGAAAAGGAAGAAAAACATAAAATTTTGTTAAAAAAATAAATGCATATAAATTGAAAAACTGAAAAATATATGCACTAGCTTTGTGCTGGTGACTCACATCTGGAATCCCAGATGTTGCCTGTAGCTACTTAACCAGCCAGGCCAGGAAAGTCTGTGAGATTCTTATCGCCAATTATCTTGCAAAAAAGCCCGAAGTAGAGATGTGGCTTAAGTAGTAAAATGCCAATCTTGAGTGAAAAAGCTAAGCAAGAACACAAGGTCCTGGGTTCAAACCGAGTACCATACAAAAAATACACTAAAAGGGTATTTCTTTTTTCTAAAATTTCCATGTTCTGTGTGTGTTTCTGAATTTTTACATATTTTTTATTTTGTCAGTTGGGGTCTTGAATTTAAGACCTGGGCACCATCCCTGAGCCTTTTTGTGCTCAAGGCTAGCTCTCTGCCACCTGAGCCATAGCACCACTTCCAGTTTTTCAGTGGTTTATTGGAGAAAAGGGTCTTACAGGGACTTTCCTGCCTGAGCTGGCTTTGAACATCAATCCTCAGATCTCAGCCTCCTGAGTAGCTAGGATTACAGGTGTGAGCCACCAGCGCCCGGGCTGAAGTAATTTTTTGAAAGTAAAAATGATTCAGAAAGAGATAATGGAAGCCAGGCACTGGTGGCTCACACCTGAAATCTTAGCTACTCAGGAGGTTGAGATCTGAGGATTGCCGTACAAAGCCAGCCCCGGCAGGAAACTCCATGAGACTCTTATCTCTAATAAACCACAGAAAACTGGAAGTGGTGCTGTGGCTCAAGTGGTAGAGTGCTCACCTTGAGCTGAAGAGCTGAGGGATAGAGCCCAGGTCCAGAGTTCAAGCCCCTCGACCGACGAGAGAGAGAGAGAAAGAGAGAGAGAGAGAGAGAGAGAGAGAGAGAGAGAGAGAGAGAGAGAGAGAGAGAGAGAGAGAGAGAAATGGAGTAGATGGCATAATTCAGAATGAATTATCATGCCTTAAAATAAATAACTAAACAATACTAATGGCTCTGATAGTTTCATTAGTCTGGGTTATTTAGGGGACTTTCTAGGCTGAGCTGAGAGGTGACCAACGTTGGTGCTTATTCAAGGTTATCATCAAAAGGAAAAAGTAACGCAAACATTACATGCGTGTTTGATATATAGCATGTCATCTTCCTTCTGGGAAAAATCAAAAGCTTCCTGCAGCCAGATGTAAATCTTACCTATACAACATTGACTTCCCCCTACCCCCCCTCAATCTATAAACTAAACAAAGCCACCAGTGCCTGAAAGCCAGGGACTTGCAAGGCTGTGAGTGAAAGGGGAGTCAGGAAAGTTGTGAGGTGGACAGGATAGGGCGAGGCAGGGAGGGGCAGGGCAGAGGAGCATTCCTCCAGCCACTGAGTCAGAGGTTTCAAGGAGGAAATGGAACCTCGGGGCTGCTAAAATAAAGGAAGCAGATAAGCATCGCCTGTCACTGCTCACTAGTGTAGAATTTGAATGGAGGAAAGAATAAGCCCTGAGCCACAGCTGAGTGGTCACCAAGTCACTTTTCACCTTCCTCTGGGGCTTGCAAAACAAGTCAGACCCTGAGCACCTGCTTCTGGCCTCCCACAGATGGGAGACAGAGGGGATAGGACAGATGGGAGGTGGAGGCCTATGTACCCCAGGCATCAGGTGAAAGGGAGGATCCAAAACGCTCTTCCTAGATGCCTTACTTGGCTTCACCAGTTTCCCTTCCGCCATCCCACAGGACTCTTTCTTCCAATCCGAACATGGTGCATCTTTCCTTCTCCACGTTCATTCATTCATTCATTTTGGTGCTAGTATTAGGGCCTGGGCCCTTGTCCCTTAGCTTTTTCACATTACCACTTGATCCACAGCTCCACTTCTGGCTTTCTGGTGGTGAACTAGAGATAAAAGTCTCACAGACTTTTCTTTCCTGGACTGGCTTTGAATTGTGATCCTTAGCTCTCAGCCACCGGAGTAGCTGGGATTACAGGTGCAAACCACTGGTATCTTTGCAGGGCCACTTTATAGGTGGGGAAACAGGTCCTAAAGTTATTTACTAACAGTCCCAGGCAGCTGAGAGGGCTGGGATTCTCACTAGACATGTCTGGCTCCTAAACTGTTGGAGCTGCCCTCATCAGCCTGGGTCAGGGACACCAGGGCAGGTGGCTCACAATTTCTTGAAAGCCCCAGGGAGCTGAGCTCAGGGCTGGCCCACAGCAGACACTGATACTATTTATGGACTTGATTTAAATATATGCAGATGGCTGGGCTGAGCAAGGGCAGTAACCTGGCAGTAGTACTTACTCCCTCCCGCTCTGGACTTCCCAAAAGAAAAAAAAGTCCTCTATGATGAGTCATTAGCTCTTCTCTTCCCAGCTTACCTAGATAGAAGCCGAAGGCTTGGCCTGTACCTTGGAGATTGCTGTCAGCACGAGCTGCAAAATTCTAGTGCATGTGGGCAGCACTCAGCCAACACAGCCTGGCACAGGCTGGCAAAAGGGTAAAGGGCAGGAAGTAGGATCAAGAGGTAAGCTGTCCTGGGCTGGGAAGGTGGCTCAGTGGTAGAGCACTTGCCTTGCATGCATGAGGCCCTGGGTTCAATTCCTCAGCACCACATAAGCAGAAAAAAAAAAGCAAGTGGTGCTGTGGCTCAAGTGGTAGAGCGCTAGCCTTGAGCTGAAGAGCTGAGGGACAGCGCCCAGGCCCAGAGTTCAGGCTCCACGACCAGACCCCCCCCCAAAAAAAAGTAAGCTGTCCTGTGTCTTCAATCTGCTTGCTTGCTTTCTTCCTTCCTTCCTTCCTTCCTTTCTTTCTTTCTTTCTTTCTTTCTTTCTTTCTTTCTTTCTTTCTTTCTTTCTTTCTTTCTTTCCTTCCTTCCTTCCTTTTTTCAGTGCTAGGATCAAATCCTGGGCCTCAGGGGTACAAGGCAGGCATTTTATCACTGAGCTACACCCTCAGCCCTCTTGTGTGTTTGAAAGCACTCTAAAAACAATGGTTATTTAAATACTGCTTTGGTGAGGGAACTTTCTCTAAAAATAGACTTTTTGTACTTTTCTAATTTTGCACCATATGTACTTTTTGACTATTCAAAAACATTGTTTTTACAAGAATCTTCATATTCTCACATTCCAAAGTAGAAGTAACCTTACTATTGCTTTGTACTCTACCACTAATTTTGTTTGAACCCACACATTTCTCTTGCTCAGTATCCTCAAGAGCTCAATCCCTTATGGAATGAATTCAAGCTCATGAACTTGGTCCATGAGGTTGAGCCATTTGACTCTCTCCTGCCTCCTTTCATATCGGTATTCCCCCAAATTGGCCCCTAAGATACAGATCTGGGCATAAGCAGAATGAGAGTGCTTGAGGAGATGATACCAGAGTTTGGTAAGATAGTGGAGACCCGAGAGACAAGGGAGAGGAATACCAATAAAGGAGCTTTATGAGTTGCTGAAGACAGGTTCATTCTCCTAGGATCCTCCTGAGAGACCTTGGAATGATCTGATTAAGGACACTTGGACTGGGCACTGGTGGCTCATGCCTATAATCCTAGCTACTGAGATCTGAGGATCAAGGCTCAAACCAGCCCAGGCAGGAAACTCTATGAGACTCTTATCTCCAATAAACCACTCAGAAAACCAGAAGTGGTGCTGTGTGGATCAAGTGGTAGAGTGCTAGCCTTGAGCTGAAGAGCTGAGGGACAGTGTTCAGGCTCAGAGTTCAGGCCCCACAACCGCCAAAAAAAAAAAAAAAAGGACACTTGGCTGGGTGATTTGTCCATCAGCTCCCTTCCTCAGACATGAGTGCCTCTGTCCTGGTGCTCTGCCTGATGTGAGGACTGAACCTGTTCTCACAAAGCATAGAGTATATGCAGGCTCAGGTACTAGAGCTGGGAAGCTATAGGTGAGCTAGACAAACCACCAAAACTTGGCCATCATCCTTTGCAGCTCTTCCCATCAAAAGGTCAAATCTATGTCTTTACCCTTTGGATTTGGGCTAGCCTTTGGATTCAACTCTATTGGATGCAGGGATCACAAGGTGTCAGGACTCAAGAAACCTTACAGCCTCTGTCTTTGCATTCTCAGAACCAGTGCTCATACCATATGAGTCAGCCCAGGCCAGGCTATAGGACACTACCTAGAGCAGAGACAAGTCATCCCAGCTGATCACTCCTTCAATCCCTTGGTCTCCAGTCACCTTACCAGCTGACCACAGGCAGCCTAGCCAGCAAGATGACCAAACCGAACCCAGTCCAATTTATGGAGTTCATGATGGTAAACTAACAGAAATGGCCATGCTTTGAACCACTAACATCTTGGGTTGGTTTTTTGCATGCTGTAAACACTAACTGATGTATCGTTGAGGAAAATTGTTCAAGAAAGCTGCAGGTAAGCTCGAGAGAGAGAGAGAACAGGGGACCAGCATGCTCTTAATGGAAGATGAAAAGCCGGGGCATATTCCAAGGGAGGTATTCCTTAAAAAGATAAAACTCCAGAGCTAGGGAGCTGGTGCCTCACCTCTGCAATACTAGCTACTCAAGAAGCTGATATCTACCATGGTTTGAAGCAGGAGAGGACAGGAGAGTTCATGACACTCTTATCTCCAATCAACCACTCAAAAAATCAGAAGTGGAGCTATGGTTCAAGTGGTAGAACACTAGCCTTGAGCAAAAAAGCTATAGGACAGCACCCAGGTTCTGAGTTCAAGCCCCAAGCTGGTAAAACTCCTCTCTTTGTTTCTATTTTCCTATTAAAAGAACTCAGAACCCCACTGTGAACAAGTTGAAAACAATAAACAAAAGGTAAAAGAGGTCATTCTGAGAGCCAAAAATACATGAATCCTAGAAGTCTGGTTTTCTGGCATTTATTATTATTAATAATTATTATTTTGTCTTTTTCTTCCTTAGAAGAAAAGAATGAAGTAGCCTCCCGGACCTTCCCCACTCCCAGGCTTCCTGGCTTCGTGCCGTTTCCTGTGTTCTCGTGGTGTTTACCTGCCCTGCCATTGGCCTGATGGAGATGGATGCGGGGCTGCTGGGAGTGGGCGTGTGTCAGGGTAGAGCAGCTGGAAGGAGCTGGTGCCAACTCCATGGGTGCTGCTGATGAGGCAGAGCTCAGACAGCTGATCTGGCGGCTCTGGGTGCGTGAGGGGTTCAGGGATGCCTCAGGCTGGAAAAATGTGCTTGGCATTAGGTGCGGCAGGAAGGGAGTAGGGATGGCTCCTTTGAGGTCAGCCTCTCTGGGAATCAGCAGTGAGAGGAAAAGGGATGGTACTCAGTTCCTGCCAGGCCTTCAGACTGGCACCCTGGGCCCAGTGACTCACACAGTCCTTGGGAAGAGAATGCTAGAGCCCGGTGGAACACGGCAGGAGTTTCCTCTACCAAGAAAATCCACCTCCATCTTGTCTACCCATAGGAATACTAGCATCCTTTAAGATCTCACTCAGATATCTCTTTCTCTCATGTGATGGTTAATATTAGGTGTCAGTTTGACTGGCTTAAGGACAACCGAAACCTAGTTGATTGTGTGTGTGTGTGTGTGTGTGTGTGTGTGTGTGTGTGTGTGTACTCACATACACATGACTATCCTGGAGCTTGAACTCAAGGTTTGGGCACGGTCCTTTAGCTTTTTGCTCAAGGCTAGTGCTCTTGAGCCACAGCTCCACTTATGGCTTTTCTGGAAGTAGTTAATTGGAGATGAATCTTATGGAGGGCTGGGGAGGTGGCTCTGTAGTAGAGTGCTTGCCTTGCATGTATGAGGCCCTGGGTTCGATTCCTCAGCACCCCATAAGCAGAAAAAGCTGCAAGTGGTGCTGTGGCTCAAGTGGTAGAGCACTAACCTTGAACTGAAGAGCTGAGGGACAGCGGCCAGGCCCAGAGTTCAAGCCCAGGACTGGCAAAAGAAAGGAAAGAAAGGAAAGAAAGAAAGAAAGAAAGAAAGAAAGAAAGAAAGAAAGAAAGAAAGAAAGAAAGAAAGAAAGAGAGAGAGAAAGAGAAAGAAAGAAAGAGAAAGAAAGAGAGAAAGAAAGAAAGGGAAAGAAAGAGAGAGAGAGAAAGAGAAAGAGAGAGAAAGACAGAAAGAAAGAAAGAAAGACAGAAAGAAAGGAAGGAAGGAAGGAAGGAAGGTAGAAAGAAAGAAAGAAAAGAAAGAAAGAAAGAAGTCTCACAGATATGGGCTGGGAATGTGGCTTAGTGGTAGAGTGCTTGCCTATCCTGCATGAAGCCCTGGGTTCGATTCCTCAGTACCACATAAACAGAAAAAGCTGGAAGTGGTGCTGTAGATCAAGTGGTAGAGTGCTAGCCTTGAGCAAAAGAAGCTCAGGGACAGTGTCCAGGCGCTGAGTTCAAGCCCCAGGTCTGGCAAACAACCAACCAAACAAACAACAAACATGCATGTATATATGTATGCATCTATCTATCTGTCTGTCTGTCTGTCTATGTTATCTGTATATCTATCTATAAAACCTCATCTACACCCATGTATCTACCCTGTTGATGGTTCTCTCTGAGAACCCTCACACACCTGGGAAGCCATCCTTGACAGCATGAAGGAAGTATGCCTCTGCAAAGAGCACACAAAGCCTTGTACAGTTATTCTCTGATTAATGTCATTAAATTTCCCCTTGAGATCCTCCAGAGCTCAGTGGGCCCAGAGGCCCCAAGAGCTAGCTCATTAGCAAATGCATGAAGGGAGCACTAAGGCAAGCCTTCCATCTGTTTTCCAAGAAGGAAAGCCACCACTCCCCAGCTCACACTGCCAGTGGCTACTACAGTGCTGAGCATCTCTCTCACAGCTTCCAATGGGAGCCCCTCCTCTGAGCCTTCCAGTGCAGCTACCTCTCCCCTCTTGGGGGCCATAGGACAAATGGATAGGAGGCAGCCTTTGGAATAAGGACTCCTTGGGGGTCATATTCCAGCACTTACTAGCTGTGAACCCTGGGCAGGTCAGAACCAATCCCAGGCCTTGGGGAGAGCAAGTAGAGGTCTGCCTGTAAGTAGATTAAGATCCACGTGTGGTATGCGACAGGCACGCAGTAATGCCCACCATCAGTGTTATTTGTTTTCCCCCAAATCACAGAGGCAGAGCTCCCAATGGTCTCAGGAAGTATCCTGAACGCATCTGGAGACAAAGGCTGTGCTGGGGATTGGTCCTCCTTGCAGTTCCTTGTGGGCACAGGCTAGGTCCAGAGACATGGGAGGGAGGAGGCCTAAAAAGAGGCCTGCAGCAGGGAGTGGGTGGCAGTGATGGGTGATGGGGCTCCACACATGTCCATATGTGCCCCTCGCCAACCCATGCTCCCAAGGGGAGGATCTGCCTGGATCCCAGGCCGGCTTTCGCTGCTGTCCTCAGGGACAGGCTATTTTAAGCAGCAGTCAAAATAAAACTGAGATTAACCCAGAATTCTTGGCAGTCAAACAATACCATAATTATGTGCTTTTTAACTTCAGAAATTAAGCAACTGGAGCTGACCCGCCGGGGTCTGCGGGGTGCTTTCAGGATAAAAGGTGGCTATCTTGTGTGAAGTCACCTTGTACAGCCTTAGCCACAGGCAGCTACGAGACAAGACAAGCACAGGGGACTGAGGACATTATTTCTTCTCTGGGAAGCCATCTTGTGTGGACTTGGCTTTCCACTAGCGGCCTGGCAGGTCAGAAGCAGGGTGATGATGACTTTCTGTGTCATAAATCCTCTCACAAAAGTCCTGGTCCGGGTGGCTGGTGGGCTGTGAAGGAACAGAGGGGCTTGTGTTCCAAAGATGGACTTGAGGGCAGGAAATCAAGTCTGTGCTTTGATTGCCGATGAGGGCTGCAGACCCTAACTCTGCCATACAGTGGGGGGAGGGGGGGAATTAGTCACACACCAGAGTGTCAGGATTAGACCCCGGAGAGCAAAACTCTTAAACTCTTTAATTCAGAATGGAGAGGGGGGGAAAAAAAAGAATAAGAGATTCAAATAGATGGGGGAGGGGAGAGTAGAGACCTTGTCAATAAAGGTCAAAGCCCTGGAGAACAAAGCAAGGCTATGATTAGAGGCCTGGGCAGATATAAGCTCCCAGGCCAGACCTTATAATGCCTGGAGGAGAATAAGGAACCAAGTGAGCCAGGCTCCAGGAATATTCCCAGATTCCCAGGAGGTGGGGGCTGGAGAAACACAGGCCTCTCCCTCTCCCCCCCCCAACCCACCCCCACACCCCCACCCTACACTTCTTCATCCAGGGAACCAGATCATGACCTTACACAGAGTTTCAAAATAGGAAAATGGAAAAAACTCCAGTGCCCCCCCCATGCCCTGCAGCCAAACTGCATTGTTGGAATAGAGAGAAATTCACTTTGTGTGGTGCTAGGTCTCTACATTCCTTTAAGTCTGGGCATCCTGAACTCAGAGGAGCAATGCTAGGGAATGGTCCCTTCACACCCTCAGGGACTTGAGCTGTAATTGAGAGCGGAGAGCCTTTCAACCTTCAGAAGCCCATTATTTACCACATTGCCTAGGGGTGGGGTTTTTACACCAGGCTTTCCCGAGATCATCTCCTACTTTCTTGCTTACTTTTAGCTTAGCTTTGTTTGGTCTTTCAAAAGTCTACCATGACCCATGCACATTATAGGCTCATGCCTATAACCCTGACTACTCAGGCTGAGATCTGAGGACCATGGTTCAAAGTAGCCCAGGCAGAAAAGTCAGTGAGACTCTTATTTCTAATAAACTCCCAAAAAGCTGGAAGGGGAGTTGTGGCTCAAGTGGTAGAGCACCAGCCTGAGCAAAAAGAAGCTCAGAGGCAGTGCTCAGGCCCTGAGTTAAAGCCCTAGGACTGGCGCGCACACACACACACACACACACACACACACACACACACACACACACACACACACACACACACACACACACACACACACACACACACACACACACACACACACACACACACACACACGCCTAACAGATCTATCTCTGCTATAGGAGCCCACAAGGATGATGAATTTGGGGACTTCACACCAGAGACAGGACCCTGAGTTTAGTCTAGGAGGGAGACAGGAAATGAGCTGTGGGCCCTTGAAAAACACCAGCAACTCCAACAAGTGGAGCTAGAGTGCAGGCCCCCTACCCCTGGCTGCGCTGCCTGGTACACACTTCTGGACTGGATTCCCCACTACAATGGCTGCCCTGCCCTTGCTTTCCTGTCCTCTAATGGGAAGGAGATCTTGCATTCAAGTATGAAAGAAAAGCCAGGAGGCCACGTCCCTCTGGAGACTTTATGGCCATAACCTTTTCCCCTGTAGACCTGTAAGAAATAGACTGCCTCTCTGTTCAGATAGCCACTGGCTTTGGGATCATTTGTTACAGTGGCTCAAGGAAATGAATAGATTATCTGTCAGCTATGATCTAGTTCTTCATTGGTATGGTTTACTGAGGAGTGCTCCCCCCAAACAGCCCTTGGAATACTATGAGAAAAGGTACTAGCCCAGGAGGTTGGGGGCTACAATATGATGCAGTTGTAACAGGGCTGTAGCCCATACCCCCAGGAGCTGCAAAGGTAGGGAAGAACCTTCAGAGTTGCCTAATATTGAGCCAGAGAACCAGGCCTGGGCACCTCTGCATCCAGGAGGGAAATGGCATGGGTGGGCCTGCTGGCTTCAGAAGGCAATGCCTGGGAAGTTCCCAAGTAGGGTGTGGCTTAGCAGGTGCCACACCCAACTTCTGGGGGAACCCAAAGCCTCCATAGTGTGAAACAAAGAATGGCACGGAAACAGGCTTCCAGTCTTTCCACTGTCTCTCTCTCACACTCGACCAGGCTCAGCACTCGATTTCTGAAATGCTTGAATTTTATGTTTATCCATAACTCTAGCAGGTTATTTAAAACATGAATCTATCATCAAAACATCCCTGGGTTTTATGTGCTAAATTCTAAAGGAAAAGCTCATTTTAACGAAGTAGAACTATTGCATATGACTAAATGGCCATGTGATTTCTTTTCCAGGCAGCAATTTTCTTTCTATAAATAAATAAATATATATATATATATCAGTCCCCCAATGGTTCTCTTGACACTAGATTTTGTGTGCGTATGTGTGTGTGCGCATGTGTGGGTGTATGCCAGTACTAAGGCTTGAACTCAAGGTCTCATGCTCTCACTTTTTGGCTTTTTTGCTCATACTGTACTTCTCCCCTCCTCCCCCACCCCGCCCCGATCTTGGGGCTTGAACTCAGCTTGGGCTCTTGTCCCTGAGCCTCTCTGTGCTCAAGGTTTGTTAACACTCTACCACTTGAGACACAGCCCCACTTCTGACTTTTTCTGAGTAGTTTACTGGACAGAAGAGTCTCATGAACTTTCCTGCCCAGGCTGGCTTTAAACCGAATTTTCAGATCTCAGCCTCCTGAGTAGCTAGAATTACAGGCATGAACCATCGGCACAGGGTTCATACAGTATCTCTTGAACCACATCTCTACTTCCAGCTTTTTGAGGTTAATTGGAGATGAGTCTCCTGGCTTTTTAAGCTGGGGCTGGCTTCAAACCTCCATCCTCAGATGTCAGCCTTCTGAGTAGCTAGGATGACTAGTGCTGGTGACCAGTGCTAGTTTATTTTTAATGCTGTTCTCCACCTGGTGAGATTTTCTTCCTGGAACCTTCATGCCACCTGTCACATACCTGGCTCAAACTTACTCAATTCTTCAAGGGGGGTCTTGATGCGCGCCCCCCCTCCCCATTTGTAGGCACTTACTAGAGTAATATTACATAGTGGTTACATTTTTACATTTATGCCTGACACCCAGCTTCACTTCCAAACTGCTCTTTGTGTTACCAAGGAACAGAAACCCCCAGGGAGTGGCCTTCTTAGATGCTCTGAGCAAGTTCTTGGCAACAGCCTTACAAAATCCACATGCCTAGCTCCACTGGCCTACAAACAGTAAATGCTGAAGGGAATTCCTCAGTTGCTTTAAAAACATCTCTGGGCTGGGCACTGGTGGCTCATGCCTATATCTAGCTATTCAGGAGCCAGCCTGGACAGGAAAGGCTGTGAGACCCTCATCTCTCATTAACCACCTAACAATCAGGAGTGGAGCTGTGGCTCAATTGGTGGAGGCTAGCCTTGAGCACAAAAGCTCAGGGGCAGTACCCGGGGCCTGAGATCAAACCCCACGAAAAACAACCATCTCTAGGATCTCTCCTATGGGAGAGTCCAGGAAATGTATGTGGATAATTTTTCCTCAGGAGGTGGAACTTCACTCCTTCCTGCCACTCCTTTGAGTGTGACTTGCCTTCAAAGAGTACGGAATGGGAAGATGGAAAGTGGGCAGCGTTGGGTCTGCCCAGGAGATCAGCCCGTCCCCGCTCCCTCTTCACCTGCCAGAAACCAGTCATCACCTCCGCTGTCAATCACAGGACTCCACCATCAACACTGGAGCCCAGGCTCTGAGGTCGCGTCCTCATCCACTGAGGTCACTTCCTGAACCGCCCTGGCCACGCCTCCCTCAGATAGGGAGAGGTTCCCCAGGCTCTGAGATCACTTCCGCATCCGCTCTGGTTCCGCCTCCCGCCCTTCCCTATATAATCCGGCTCAACCGACGTTTCCCCCCCCCACATATTTTCTCTTTTTCCTTTCCGTGTGTCTCTGTGCGCCTCCATCTTGTACTGGCCGGCAGTTTGTGCCCCCACTCCACCCCAATTAATTCTTTTCTGCAAGAACCATGTGGCAGTTTCTTTAGCGATGAACCTTGTAGGCAGAATAACTTGACGTGAGGAACCCTGGCTGAGCCGTCCTGGGGATGAACTTCAGGAGGATCACTGATAGCCTGTCTACCTGACAAGCGGAGCATGATTCTACACCTCAGGGGGACTTCTTCCCCTAAACCATCGCTTGCGTGTTCACCACGAGAAATGCACCAGAACAACGTAGATCAAGCTTCTGATCAGTGCTCTGCAGAAACTGGCGTGGTCAGCTAGAGCAAGGGAAGCCAGAAAGGCTGAAGATGACTCCGTACAATGAGCAATGCTGGAAATCGGGGAAAACTAGTGGATCTGAACGCAGGGTGGAGTTCAGCCACTTGTAATGTGATAATGGCCCCTGTTGATTATAGAAGACTGATGAAAGGGGTCCAGGAATTCTGTATTATCTCTGCAACTTTCCTGTTCACTGAAGGCTAGTCTATTTCTTTTTGTAATCAGGGGGAAGCACAACAATAATTTTGTGCCAGGGGAAAGCCGCCTGGCCTGCTTAGACCCTGCATCAAAGTTTATTGCAGAGAGATGAGTGGGGAGGAGGTTGGAAAGGAAGGCAGGGCAAGGTCAGGGCTCAACGGTGATAATATGTTATAAAGGGATGAACTAATAGGGGAAGCCCATGTCTTCTATAAATAAATAGTAGATGGGGAAATATAATATCTCAGGTGCTACCCAAATCCACTGTGACTCAGTGCACTGTTGACATTCCTGACTTGTCTAGTTCAGGTCAATCTGGGAGCTTTAACACCACTATCTCCTCCAAAGAGTCCTATTGAGGACTGAGAAGTCTGTTCCTCATCCCCTCTCCAACAGCAAGATTCTGACACTAGACCCTATAGGAGCTGGGTGAGGTTCAGATGTAAGCCTGAGCTGGGCATGGTAGTACACATCTGTAAGTCCAGGACTCGAGCCTGAGGCAGGAAGACTACAAATTTGAGACCAGCCTGGCTATATAGCAAAGAATAAATAAGTAAAACACACACACACAGAGAATAAATAAGTAAAACACACACACACACACACACACACACACACACACACACACACACACACACACACACACACACACACACAGCAAAAACAGTAACAACCACAACAACATTGAGCAAAGTAAGCCTGGAGGGCAAAGCTAGGAAAGGAGTGAATCTGCTAGCCTGGTGACTTTTCTCCTGTCAGCAGGTTCTGAGCACTCTCCACTCTCTAGGGAAAGTGAAAAAGGTAAAAAAGGAGAATAATCAAAATGAGTATTCCCTTCTCCATCCGCCCTCCCCCTAGGACTAGCTCTGAATGTTAAAGCCTATCCCCAGGGGGCCATTCTCAATACTAGGCCATGCTTTTGTAAGGCCAGCTAAGCCACTGGAGAGACGGGGTAAGAGAGTGTTAAAGAAAAGTCTAACTGGAAAGCTTTAAAGAAAAAGAAAATGACTCCAGCCATTACTATACTCCTGCTGTCCTTGAGCCTCCATTTGGATCCAAATTCTCACACTCCCCAAAGAAGTGACCTTGAGATGTCCTTTCTTCCCACCCCACCCCCGTCTGACTGCAGCACACTGGGCTCTGCAGAAGAAGGTCCTTGCCCTGCTCTTCCCTCTCGGGCCGCGGACACCATTCTTAGACCATCTCAGCAAACACAGTAGCAACTCAAGAGAGAAAAGAATTTTCTTAATTCCCCAAACCTTCTATTAGTTGGAGGGCCCTGTAGAGGCAGTAATAGAAAAATACAACATGGAGACCAGTGTGGGTGTGCCTGTGTAGCTTCTCCTTCCAGTGGCTTTGGAAGAAACACACGGGGAAACGCCAGGTATTCATTTTCTAATGCCTCTGCATGCTGCAGCTCTCATCGGATTTGTCGTTGGCTCAGAGGGCCCAGGCCCAGCATTTAGGGGGTGGGGGTGGGAGGGCTTGGACTTTTAGTGCAGCTGCCTGCATCGTAGACATCAAATCAAGGAGGACAGAAGACAGGGGTTAAGGACAAAAGGCCCAGATGGGGTTGGGATTCAGAAGTACTGGTTGCAGACTACAACAGAACTTAAGAGAAAGACGCATTTGTTCTCCCCAAGACTCAACTGGGGTGACATCCTCCAAGGGGGTGAGGAAGATTGGCTAGAAGAAGGGTTCTGCATAAACATGGTCCAAATGCTTCTTCTCCACCTAGACCTTTCAGCACAGATTGTGTGCACACACATTTACCTATGGACATGTGTGGGTGCCCATGTCCTCTCAGAATACATGCTTGTTTCTGCGGGTACCACCGTGTGTTTACTCCTTTCCATGGCCTCCACCTGCTCAGAGTTCTTGGCCTGTTGGCACTAGTCATGGTTTGCCTTCTTTCAAGTGTTAGGTATATAGGCATTGTTAGTTTGGAAAGCAAAACTTAAAATCAAAATCCAATGTGGAAGAAGGAGGAGGAAGAGGAAGGCAGGAGGAAGGGGAGGAGGGGGAGGACTAAGAAGGAGGAGGAAGAGGCAGAGGAGGAGGACAAAGGAGGAAGAAGAAGAGGAAGAAAGAGGAGGAGGAAAAGGAAGAGGAGGAGGAGGAAAAAGAAAAAGAGAAAGGAGGAGGAAGAATGAGGAGGAGGAGGAAGAGGAGGAAGGGAGGAAGAAGACAAAACTTTTTTTTAGCTGGGCACTGGTGGCTCATGCCTGTAATCCTAGCTACTCAGGAGGCTGAGATCTGAGAATCATGGTTCAAAGCCAGCCCCGGCAGGAAAGTCCCTGAGACTCTTATCTCCAATAAACCACTAGAAAATGGGAAGTGGCGCTGTGGCTCAAGTGGTAGAGTGCTCACCTTGAGCTGAAGAGCTGAGAGACTGTGCTCAAGCCCCATGATTGACCAAAAAAAAAAAAATTTTTTTTTCAGTTGTAGGACTAGAACTCTGGGCCTGATCACTGTCCCTCAGCTCTTCAGCTAAAGGATAGCACTCTACCACTTGAGCCACATGCCACTTCCGGTTTTCTGGTGATTTATTGAAGAGTCTCACAGACGTTCCTGCTTGGGCTTGCTTTGAACCATGATCCTCAGATCTCAGCCTCCTGAGTAGCTAGGATTACAGGCGTGAGTCACCAGCGCCTGGCATAGCAGTGGCTTTTCTTGGAGAAAATGTTGCCTTCCTCTATCTTTATAGGGAACTGGATCTTTACTGGAGGAGAACATTCTAGGCTGTTTGGGAGAATAGGCTGCCATTTTCTCTCTCTCTCTCTCTCCCTTTCTGTCAGTTGTGGGGCCCAAACTCTGAGCCTGGGTGCTTCCCTCAGCTCTTCAGCTCAAGACTAGCACTCTACCATTTGAGGCACAGCGCCACTTCCAGCTTTTTTTTGCTTATGTATTGCTGAGAAATTGAACCCAGGGCCTCAAGCATGCAAGGCAAGCACTCTATCACTGAGCCACCTTCCCAGCCCTCTCTCTCTCTCTTAACATGGGATAAAGACAAATAATTAGAACACATATTTGTGTTCTATATTTGTGGGTGACATTGTCCAGAAAGAATTGTACTCATTACCTGACTTGTGAAATAGTAACCCCTGTGTACAACACTTTGGTAATAACAATAAAATTATATATATATGTATATATTTAAAAAGAATTATTTTCTCAAAAAACCCCACACTTTTTGTTTTCTTCTTCTCCTCCTCCTCCTCCTCCTCCTCCTCCTCCTCCTCCTCCTCCTCCTCCTCCTCCTCCTCCTTCTTCTTTTGTGACTTGGGGCTTGAACTTAGGGCCTAGGCACTGTTCCTGAGCTTCTTTTGCTCAAGGCTAGCACCCTACCACTTGAGCCACAGCACCACTTCTGGCTTTTTCCTTATATCTAGTACTAAGGAATTGAACCTGAGGCTTCATGCATGCCAGGCAAGCACTCTAGCACTAAGCCACGTTCCCAACCCAGAACATACATTTGTAACCACACAAAATCTTTAGATGGAACTTAAAGCATTAAACATTCATTACCGTTTGAGAGGTATGGAGGAGGAGGGCAGTGCACACCTATTTCTGAGATGGGAAAGCTTGAGGCTCAGAAAGAGGAGCTGCTACTCTTCATACTCTACATGTTTTCCATGGGTTTTTACCCCACTCAAGACACCAGAAAAGTATTCCAGAATAACCATGAGTAACAATGATTAAGTTGTCATCTATTTTGATATCAGCTTAGCCTATGACTGAGTACTGACCTGGTGCTGGTCCTGGGGCTTGAACTCAGTATCTGGGTACTGTCTCTAAGCTCTTTTGCTCCAGGTTAGTGCTCTACCACTTGAGCCACAGCTCCATTTCTGGCTTTTTGTAGTTAATTGGAGATAAGAGTCCCACAAGGCTTTCCTGTCTGGGCTGCTTTGAACCTCAATCCTCAGATCTTAACCTCCTGAGTAGCTAGGATTACTGGTGTGAGCCACTGGTGCCTGGCAGAAAAGCTTTTTTTTCCTTTTCTCTCTCTCTTTTTATTGGATGAAGTAGTCCCTGGGTAATATTCTCAAGTGAGAGAAAATGGTCCCTTGGGACAAGCTAGGTAGGTTCCCTGGCCTGAGCCACTAAATGAGCCACTGTTCAGAGGAGCCAAAATTCCTTATGAGACACAGGCACGGCTATTCAAAGCATAGCACTTGGCAGTCATTCTATAGATTACTATAGGCAGTGCACAGGAAGAACTTTCCTGCCCCAGAATGGCAGGTTGTGTCTGTGAGTGGGTGTTGAGCTCTGGTTCCTAAATAAGGCATTTGGAATGCCAAGCAATCCAACCAAGCTACTTCCTGCACAATGACCACAGTAACCAAGCCTAGAGAACCTGGGAGAGAAGGAAACAAGCAGAGTGGTAGGAAGATGTGGCAAGAAAGAACTGAATAGTATACTTGCTGGATTAAATTAAGAAAACTCATGCAAAGTTCAAGTATAAAAGAACAAATTGACCAGGTGCCGGTGGCTCATGCCTGTCATCCTAGCTACTCAAGAGGCTGAGATCTGAGGATCATGGTTCAAAGCCAGCCCAGGCAGAAAAGTTCCCATGAGACTCTTACCTACAATAAACCACCAGAAAACCAGAAGTGGCGCTGTGGCTCAAGTGGTAGAGTGCTCACCTTGAGCTGAAGAGCTGATGGACAGTTCCCAGGCCCAGAGTTCAAGCCCCATGACTGACAAAAAATAAAATTAAAAAAAACCCACCATACTCAGGCTGGGAATAAAACTCATGGGTACAGCATTTGTATAGTATACACATGGCCCTGGGTTTGGTCTCTAATATCACACACACACACACACACACACACACACACACACACACACACACACAAACACAATGTGTCACTCTAAAGAAATATATGTATTTCTGATCCATAATACTTTTTGTACTCTCATTTGCAAAAATAGAAACTAAACACGACATGAAATGCAGAAGAACTTGTCTAACAAGCATCTTGAAGCCACAAATGCAACCTCAGCCCACCTCAAGTCCACCCTGTGTGCCAGAGATGGAGTAAACCTGTGCTTTGCCCTCCTCCTGCTACTTGCTGGTGTCAGCGCCAAGGATGAGCTGAGCTGGGAAGGAATGCGTTGAGGCCTGGCAGAGCTGGCCGCAGGTCAGAGCCGAGTCTGCCTGGCACCAGCATGGTCCATGGGGGTTAACGGCTTCTCATAGCAAGGCTGAGCAGGGCAGGGGTGGTCAGCAGCCAGACCCAAGAAAGCCTGCTTGATGATGCTGGTGGAAAGGCTTTGGCCAGTTCTGAGTTGGACAAGGTTATATATACTAAAACATTTTTCCTTCTTTATCTGAAATTTAAGTTTAACCAGTATTCTGTTTTGTTTTGTTTTGGTGCTGGCTCAGGGCTTGAACTCAGGGCCTGGGCACTGTCCCTGAGCTTCTTTTGCTCAAGGCTAGTGCTCCACTGCTTGAGCCATGGCTCCACTTTTGGCTTTTTTGGGTAGTTTAGTGGAGATGAGAGTCTCACAGATTTTCCTGCCTAAGCTGGCTTTGAACCGAGATCCTCAGATCTCAGCCTCCAGAGAAGCTATGAACCACCAGTGCCCAGCGAGCACTCTGTGTTTGTCTTTGCTAAACCTGACATCCTTAGGATCCTTCAGGTCAACAAAAGTTAACTTTGAAGCCCAAGTCACAAAGGAGGGCCACAGAGGGAGCAGAAGGGCCAAGGCTTTGGCTCAGCTCGCTGAAGACATGTTTTCCAGCTCCACAAATGCAACTGGGCGCCTGGGCCTGGCTCCGCCTCCATGCTCCTGGAATTCCACTTGCCTGACTAATGTGGAAGGCCTTCCCTCCTTTGGGTTCTGGTTGAACAACTGGGAGATGAGCTTCCCCTGGGAACTGGTCCTCTTTGGACATTGTGGCATATCTATCTCAAGTAAGCCCTGCTCCATTTTTTTTTCCCTAGTACTGGGGCTTGAACCCAGGGCTTTTCACACTCTCTTACCTTTTTTTACACAAGGTTGGTCTCTACTACTTCAGCCACAGCTCTATGTCCAGCTTCACTGGCGATAAAACTCTCAGATTTGTCTGCCCAGGCTGGCTTTGAACTTCAATCCTCAGACCTCAGCCTCCTGAGTAGCTAGGATTACAGATGTGAACCACTGGTGCCCAGTGTAATTATTTTTATTTTTTTCTCTTTTTAAATTTTATTTTATTTTTTGCTTATGTGGTACGGAGGAGTCAAACCTAGGGTTTCATGTATGCTAGGCAAGCACTGTACCACTAAGCCACCTTCCCAGCCACCCCCGCCCAGTGTAATTCTTACACTTTGATTGTGTACCATACCCCACAAATTATATACTCAGCTCTGTTTTAAGGGAATAGAAATAAGCCCAAAAATCAGCATAGCAAATGGAAGAAGAAAAGAACTTGGAAATGCCGTCTGTGAATACCCTAAATTTCTGATATGATATTATAGCTGAGAGGCATTTTTATTTGAGCTTGAACTCAATGGTCTCACACTCTTGTGTGGCTTTTTTATTTGGGGGGGGGGGTTCCGGTCGTGGGGCCTGAACTCTGGGCCTGGGCACTGTCCCTCAGCTCTTCAGCTCAAGGCTAGCGCTCTACCACTTGAGCCACAGCGCCACTTCCGGTTTTTTTTCTGCTTATGTGATGCTGAAGAATCGAACCCAGGGCCTCAGGCATGCAAGGCAAGCACTCTGCCACTGAGCCACCTTCCCAGCCCGTGTGGCTTTTTTTTACTCAAAGCTTAAACCACAAGCTCCACTTCTGGCTTTTTGGTATTTAATCAGAAATAAGAGTCTCACAAGCTCTCTTTCCCCGGGCTGGCTTCTAACTGCAATCCTCAGATCTCAGTCTCCTGCGCAGCTAGTGTGACAGGTGTAAGACGCAGCACCGGGCTCAGGCAGTATCTTGTCATCTGGAAGGCTGATACTCAACGTCTCCTCCTGAGGCCCATCGGGCCCAGTACAGTCAGTGTGTCCACAGAGATCTTGTTTTCCCATGGGTAGCGTACACAGCACAAACCCTAGGGGCGGGCTGTGGGAAGGTTGCC
Source organism: Dipodomys merriami (assembly GCF_024711535.1). NCBI lineage: Eukaryota > Metazoa > Chordata > Mammalia > Rodentia > Heteromyidae > Dipodomys > Dipodomys merriami. The sequence continues at coordinate 19,879,959 of NW_027206290.1, forward strand.
TTCCGGCCTCAGCCACAAACTGGACCATGCATTGGAATCCCACAGGGAACAGCCTTAAATTCTCAGCCAGCGTCTCTCCCTGACCCCAGCTCCATGCATCAGGGGGTTTGGTCAGTGGTCAGGGGTCTCTGTTGGGACTTTTCAGCAAGATGACCCCGAACAGGAAGGGGTCCTTGGACTTGTCTGCTCTGTTCACTCACTATTCTTTTCCTTCTTTTGTCTTCCTGCTTGGTCCTTCCCTCACCCCAGCCTCATCCCCTTCCAGCCCCCCCCCCCACCAAATAAAACCCCTGATGCATCTGGATTCCCACAAAGTCAGTAGCCCAGCGGAGCAGAGGTCAGGCAGGGGTGGCCTTTCCCAGCCTTTTTGTTCTGGTCCAGTGGCCTGGCCTAATATCTTTGCTATCTTAGGTGATAGGCAGGAGGGACTGACTGCCAAGACGAAGAGCCTGATGGGAAATTCAGTGTGGCGAGAGCTTTTTGTTTGTTTCGAGAAGGAAGTTAGGAATTACCCCCAGAGCCCTGGTTGTGTTTGCAGCTGACAGCCTGGTGCCCTGCTGATTTCCACATCCTCTGCCACTGCCTTTATCGCCAAGACCTGCAGATGACCAGGCCTAGAGTCTGGCTTGCTGCCTGCAGCTTTGATTTGGCTGACATCAAGTGCCCAGCTCCCAACTCTGTCAGGCAGCTGCAGGGCAGATAGCACTGGAGCCAGGATTGTAATTCAAGACATAGGTTGTTCTAACCTCTAGGCCTTGGTTTGCAGATCAATGTCAGTAGGACCCAGACATCAGCTTAGTTTTGGAAGAACCTGTTGAATAAAATAGCCCATCGTATTATTATTAATGCCTACAATCCCAATGGAGACATGGCAGTGTAGTATTAAGATCATGGATGAGGATCAGACTGCCTGGATTTAAAGACTGTCTGGATTTAAAGCCTCACTCTGTGACCCTGGAGAAATTTCTTAACCTCTCTGTGCCTGGGTTGCCTCATTAGTATAATAGGACTAGAGTGTCCACTCCATAAGGTTATGGCAAGGATTAAATACATTAATATCTATAAAACACATAAAACATCGCCTACCATGTAAGATGTTCTCATTAACTGGGGGCTCTTTTTGTTAATCTCTCAGGGCCTGGGCACTGTCCCTGAGCTTCTTTTATTTTTTGTCGGTCGTGGGGCCTGAACTCTGGGCCTGGGCACTGTCCTTCAGCTCTTCAGCTCAAGGCTAGTGCTCTACCACTTGAACCACAGCACCACTTCTGGTTTTTCTGTTTATGTAGTGCTGAGGAATTGAACCCAGGGCCTCAAGCATGCGAGGCAAGTGCTCTACCACTGAGCCACCTTCCCAGTCCCTGGATTACACTTTTACAATCCAGTGTGACACCAAGTAGCTCTACTGAAGCCTTACCTTTTGTGGTCTTTAGAAGACAACAAAGGCTTTAGATTTAAAGCGTGTGTGTGTGCGTGCGTGCGTGCGTGCGTGTGTGTGTGTGTGTGTGTGTGTGTGTGTGTGTGTGTGTGTGTGTGTGTGTGTGTGTGTGTGTATGCCAGTCCTGGGATTTAAACTCACTGTCCCTGAGCCTCTTTATGCTCCAGGTTAGTACTCTACCACTTAGCTGCAGCTCCACTTCCAGCTTTTTTCTGAGTAGTTTATTGGAGATAACTGTCTAATGAACTTTCCTGGCCAGGCTGGCTTTGAATCATGATCCTCAGAGCTCAGCCTCCTGAATAGCTAGGATTACAGGCGTGAGCCTGGCCAAGAAGCACTTTCGACTGCTGTGTTTAACAAGGCGCTAATGGTTTCAGATGACTTCTGGGTCTGTGTTAGGTGTTCCTCCAGTGGCTGTGATAGAAACCAGCTCTCCCAACAGGCCCTGGCCTTACTTCTCACTTTGCTTGGTTGCATTCCCTCTAATTTGCTTGAGCGCTTGGATCTGCTTAAAATGGAATTTACTCTTAGAAGCAGTTCATGATCTACCCAGATTCCATCCTTGTCCTCTATTTTGCTAAAAAGGAACTCTTTTCTGAACTATGTTAATCTGCAAATAACGCTACTACTAAAATTCACTTGTGTTTAGAAACACTGACAAGATCACCCTAAATTTCTGCTAAGGTGGGTGGTTTTACAAATGGAGCTTTTAATTTTTTTGTAAGCCTACTATTTGGAAAACAAAAACACAACACAACCCACACAGAACTATTTCAGAAATGCTACCGCACAGGGAAGAAACGCTCTTGCCCGAATGCCAGCATAGGAAGAAGGCAATTGAAGAAAGGGCACAGCGAAAATGCCACCTCCTTCATACTGAGAGCTTTCAACTGAGCCCTGTCGACTTCTAATCACACGTTATTTTAAGAATAAAACCTATTTTATTAAATGACATACTGCCAGATTCCTTTAGATAAGGTTATTAAAAACCTATTCAATCAGCTATTGGTATCAGACATTTTTCAGTATATCGCTAAAATTGAAAATAGTCAAGGGGCCAGCCACCAGTGGCTCACGCCTGTAATCCTAGCTGTTCAGGAGGCTGCCCTCTGAGGATCATTGTTTGAAGCCAGCCTGGGCAGGAAAGGTAGTGAGACTCTTCAATGAACCACCTGAAAACTAGAAGTAGAGTTGTAGCTCCAAGTGGTAAAGTGCTAACCTTGAACAAAAGAGCTCAGGGACAGTACCCTGAGTTCAAGCCTCATGAGTGACCAAAACAAACAAACAAACATTTCTGACATTGGTTGGTACCTGAGTTCAAAACCCCAGCATTGAGATTAGTTCAAGATCCTTCTCAGTCTGGGTACCAGTGGCTCTCTCAGAGACAGTGTCCAGGTCCTGAGTTCAAGCCCCAGTGCCAGTGCATGCACACACACACACACACACACACACAAGATCCTTTTCAGCTATGTTGCAGGAAAAGAGGGAAAGAAAGATGCTAGTTCAAGACTTCAGCTCACCTCTGCCAAGAGAGAAAAAACTCAATATCCTTATTCTACAACCAGGGCTCTAAATCTGGACGAGTCCCTCCATGTACCCAGAGCTCTCAACAGCTACACCAGGGCTGTCCAGGGATTTGCTTGCTTTTCTTTCTTTCTTTTTTTCTTTTCTTTTCTTTTTTTCTTTTCTTTTCTTTCTTTCTTTCTTTCTTTCTTTCTTTCTTTCTTTCTTTCTTTCTTTCTTTCTTTCTTTCTTTCTCTCTTTCTCTTCTTTCCTTACTTCTTTCCCTCCTCTCCTCCTCCTCTCTTCCTCCTCCTCCTCCTCCTCCTCCTCCTTCTTCTTCTTATTTTTTTTTTTTTTGGCAGGGGCGGGTGGGGGGGGGGGGAGTCCTGGGGCTTGAACTCTGGGCCTGGGCACTGTCCTTGAACTTTTGTGCTTATGACTAGCACTCTACCACTGGAGCCAAAGCCCTACTTCTGGCCTTTTGTGGTTAATTGGAGGTAAGCCTCTCACAGACTTTCCTGTTTGGGCTGGCATCAAACTGTGATCCTCAGATCTCAGCCTCCTAAGTAGCTAGGATGTCAGGTGTGAGCCACTAGCACTCAGCTAGGTTGTTTTCTTGATCTGTGGTAATTCTCACCATGATATGAATTTATAACAGCAATCTCCAATTTGAGCACAAATTCGCCTCCAAAGATTATTTTGGAAGTCTCATTCCCAAGAAACACTTGAAATCGAAACTACCACGATGTCCAAATAGAGTTCCTATGGCACTAGACCTTGGGTCACAGCAGCCATGGTTTCTCACTACTCTGTAGGAATCAGACTATAGGCTAATGAACAGGGCTTTGCAGTATTTCATGTGGCAATCACACTAGAGAGAAAATTGAGTCCCCAGGATAAAGAAAGTTCTTTATCCTGGGGACTCAATTTTCTCTCTAGTGTGAAAGTTCTGGAAGTAACTGTTCTGGATGAGTGGGCTAGGAATCCACCTCAAAGCTGATGGCCTTAGGAAACAGCCCGGACTCTCTATCAGTTGCGGCTGTGTCAGCTCAGCATCTCTTGTTCTTGAGCATATACAGCCTCTGCTATGGGGAGCCAAGAAGCTCCTTCCACTCTCAGAAGATAAACCTTAAAGGGACAGCGCTGAGATGGCTTTTCCTGGAGGCATTTGTATAATCCGGCTTAAGCAGGCTGGTGTTTTCCCAAGATAGTTCCTTTGTTTGGAAAATGTAGGGCTTTGCTGAGGGTTTTCATTCAAGCAGACAACCCATTTTGCCACATTACTCCTATGTACACTGACCTCATTATTTACCTATAATGTGCATGAGTGTTTACTGAATGTGCCTCTTTGTATAAAAGCTTGTACATCGGTCCGTGTGCCTGTCATCTCTCTGTCTATATGACTATTGTCTATTTCTTTCAGGCAAGAGTTAAGGTTTGCTGACATCAAGAGAATATGGCCATGTAAAACAGGTTCTGAGGGCTTGTGGTGGGAGGGGGGAGATGGTCCACGAACCTGGAGCCTGAGAGGTAGGAGGGAGGAGGTCACAGTGTCCCCTGCCCTCCCCATGGGACCTCAGTGCTACTCTGGCCAGTTACATCTATGATCTCACTTCACCCTTACAAGGATCCTGCTAGGTAGACACTGTTATCTGTTATCCTACACACTAGAAAAGTTAACAGTCAATGTCTCATGAGTCTCAGTCACATTAGAACTTAGTGAGCAGCAAGATCGTTTACCCCAGCACCCACCCCAATGGAGCTCAACCACAAGGTAAGCCCCATTGAAGTATGTAGGTGGCAAGCTGTCCTCCTCAGAATTCCCAACCCTTACAGAGCTAGTCTCTCTAAGGGGTAGCTGTTTTGAGATCACAAGGCCTCACTCATAGGAACACTTTACTGGAGCAACAGATCATGCCTGGAACCCTAGCTATCAGGAGGCTGAGATGTGAGGATCAAGGTTCCAAGCAAGCGCTCTACCACGGAGCCACCTTCCCAGCCCTCTGTGAGACTCTTATCTCTAATGAACTCCCAAAAAGCCAGAAGTAGAGCTGTGGCTCAAGTAGTACAGTGCTAGCCTTGAGCACTAAAGCTCAGAGACAGCACCCAGATCTGAGCTCAAGCCTTAGGACTGGCACACACACACACACACACACACACACACACACACACACGAGAGAGAGAGAGAGAGAGAGAGAGAGAGAGAGAGAGAGAGAGAGAGAGAGAGAGAGAGAGAGAGACAGAAAGACAGACAGACAGAGATACAGAGAGAGAGAGACAGAGAAACAGAGACAGAGAAACAGAGACAGAGAGAGACAGAGACACACACAGAGAGAAACAGAGACAGAGACAGAGAGGAGGGAGACAGAGACATGGAGAAAGAGAGAGAGAATCTGTAACCTTCCTTGAATCTCTCAAATCCCAGCACCCAGGCCACCCACCTGTGTGGCATACCTCAAAGGCTTATCCTTCTGCACACATAGGAAGGAACCAGCGCTCCACCCCCAAGCAGATATAAGCTGTGTTTGCGGAGAGATCCTATGAAAAAACTAAAATGTAGCCTGGAGCTCCTCTTCGGGCTCACTTGGGCACCTCCCATGAAACCTTCATTTCCCCCACTGTATTTTCAATCATCTTGGGGATCCAAGCCAATAGAAGCCCCAGTCCTGCCTTTCCTGCTCATTCTGAAAGACCTTCCTTCACAGACATGCTTGCATGCCTTCACTACACTGGCTGCTTAGCCACCTGCAATGGGTTTCGTATCTTCCGCTCAAGGAAATCCCCTTTAGGAAGCCAGCTGCCATGGTGTGGGAAAGAAGAAAGAAAGGACACATGATTGAGACGTATCCAAACTCTACAGTTTCACCTTTCCCTTCCAGGCCTTCTCTAATTTTATGTTGGGCTGGGCCAAGACCCAGAGGCATTTCTTTTAGCTTAATGATTTCCAGGGAACCGTAGCTAGAAAGCAGGCTTGTACAAGTGTGCCCTACGCAGCAGGTACACCCTTATTGGATGGTGCCAGAAGATGACAGCAACTCGGCCTCATGTACAAGTAGACCCTCTCAGAAAGTCAGTAGTGAAAAGTCACCCAGCGGGAGCCCGGCCTGTGGATCAGAAGTGACCTGATGATTTGGTCAGGAGGCTATAGGTAGAGAGCTGGGAGAGGGATGCTGTTCGCTTGGCCATGCAGGAGATGTTGGCATTCAGATTCAGCCTTTTCCTGCCTCTGTGGACCCAGATGCTTTGATGACAATGTTGCCTTTCAGTCAATGAACAGCACCTTTGCCAACAGCCTCCGTGAGGGGAGGTGGTGGTCCTGGCTTTTACAGTTATCCAAATATTATGTTCTGTGCTGAAATGAAAGATGCAAGATCAAGAAGAATTCGTTTCCTGTCCACCATCTTTTTTCTCCTGAGGTGCCCCCTTCCCGTCCCTGCCCAATCATATATACACACCGGAGCCAGATACCAGTGGCTCAGGCCTACAACCATCCTAACTACTCAGAAGGCTTAGATCTGAGGATCTCATTCAAAGCCAGCTTAGGCAGAAAAGCCCGCGAGACTCTCATTGCCAATGAGCCAGAAAAACAACAAATATACAAAACTAGAAGTGAGATGTGGCTCAAGTGGTAGAGGCCAGCTTTGAGTGAAAAGGCCAAGTGAGATTGTGAGACCCTGAGTTCAAGTCCCAGTATTAGCACACACACACACACACACACACACACACACACACACACACACACACACACACACACACACACATTTCAAGGCAGTGTCTTGAAATTTTTTTTTTTTTGGTCAGTTGTGGGGCTTGAACTCTAGGTCTGGGCGCAGCTCAAGGTTAGTGCTTTACCACTTGAGCCACAGTGCCATTTCCGGCTTTTTCTGCTTATGTGGTGCTGAGGAACCGAACCCAGGGCCTCATGCATGCGAGGCAAGCACTCTACCACTGAGCCATCTTCCCAGCCCTTTGAATTCTTCTCTTGTCCTACCCAAGTACTCACAAGTCTGTGTGTGTGTGTGTGTGTGTGTGTGTGTGTGTGTGTGTGTGTGTGTGTGTGTGTGTGTGTGTGTGTGTGTGTGTGTGTGTGTGTGTGTGTGTGTGTGTGTGCTGGAGGGAGTATTTGTTCAGAAGCTCCCAGACTGAAAAGAAAGACTCTTACAATTTTACTATGTTTCTAGGAGAATATGAGTAAAAGTGTTTCATATTCTTCCAAAGAGAGAAGGTCTTCTTCGCTTATATACAGCATCATGAGAGTGTCTAAAGCTTACCTTGAGGTCCTTGGAGCAATGCAAGCTAGCAGCCTGGACAAATTAAACTACACAAGTCTGCTGTTTTCCCTGTGTTCTACCTGGGGAAAGGCAGCTGCTGGTGGCTGGATGCCGGGTGGGTGAGTATGGAGGATGGGAGGATATTGAACCTCTCACTTGCTGTGTCTTCCGGGGTAGGATGGGAGCGGTGGTCTAAAGGAACCTGGGTTAGGTCCTATTCCTGTCTGCAAGCGGGGAAGAATGCATCAGGCTGAGCTGCTGCTACAAGGTAGGGCTGGAGCCCATCAAGGGGCCCCTCTCCTCCCTTTCTGGATGTCTTTTGCTGTGAACGTTTGCAAAGAGCAGATGTAAAGTTGGGGCTCTGCTCTTAATCCCTAAAGAAGGAGAGTTTATAGTCTTACAAAGAACAGGAATACCTTCTGAGCAGAGCAAGCAACTTGTCAGAGCAGCAGGAAGGGAGAGGGCATTGCTAAATTTGTTCTCCCCACAGCCTGTGGGCAGACTCTGGGAACACAGACCTGGCCCAGGCTGGCACACCTGTAAACAGACTCAGGATGCTTTAGGCTGAAGAAAAACAAGTCCACACCTTCCCTTCTGAGCCACTCCTTAGTTTCCACTTTCTCTTTCTTTGTTCCTACACCAGCTTCCTGGAAGAGTTGTTGATACTCGGTGGACTCTCCTTTTAGCTTCTGATTCTTCCTTCTCACTTTCCTTCCTTGGCCGTTTTCCGGGGTCCCTTAAATATTGTCACCCTCTGGGGGATGGGTAAGGAGGGGGGAACAGGAAGGGTGAGCAAATGCAGTTATATCCATTGTACATGATGTTAAAAAACGAACTATGTGACTTGAGGATAAGGATGGGAAGAGGAAGATGAGGAAGAATGAAAAATGGGGTGACATTGACCAAGAAGCATTATACTCATAACCTGACTTATAGAATTATAACCCCTTTGCACAATTACTTAATAGCAACAATAAAATGCAAAATATTTAAAAAATATTGTCGCCCCCCCCCCTCAGGTTTCTGGCCTTGTTTTTATTTTCCTTACTGTCCATACTTTTACTGGATCTTTGTCATTCATGGCTGGTCAGCTCTCTTCTGGCCTGCCCTCTGTTGGGTGATGATTCTCCATCTTAACCGTTTGGTGGGGGTGGGGGTGGGTGGGTAGAGATAGTCTGGCTTCTTAGTGCAGCTTCCCTTGCAGCTAGGGTGCACATATGTGACCTTGGATGCCCTTGAAATCTTTCTTTGAATGGAAGACCAGGCTCAGAAGGTCATGTCTTCATGGGCTCTCTTCTAGTCAGGATGGATAGATGCTGCTATATCTTGCTTCCAGAAGCCATGTTTAGTATCTTGCTGTGCAAAGTTGTGATCTCCATGCCCAGAATTACCATTCCTAGTGTGGGGGTGGGGAGGGCTGCCCTCTGCTTTCCAAGAGATCCTTTTCTTACATTCCCGCTCATTAGCCACAGCATCGCACAATCCCACCTGCAGCCTTTGATGTCATCTTCACTCATGTAGTTCATTGAAACTCCTAAATAGCTGTCAACTTAGTCTTCCCACCACTTCACTATTTTGGGGTCTCACTAGCACTCGCCTGCTTGATTCAAAGTCTCCTAGCAAGGTTCGCTGCCTTCTGCCCTTTTCTCTTCAATCCAGCTTGCACTTTTGCCAGGGCAGTCCCTCCAAGCTACCAACTACACCTTGTTTTCCCTTGTTAAGAGCCGTTCAGCACTCCTCCATTCCTGTCGGGATGAAATCCGAATCCTCTGGTAGGATCCTCACTACGGTACCTAAGCATGTCATGGAATGGCCACACCCGGCGGCCCAGGTCTCCACCGCCAGGCCTTTGCTCGCAACAGTCCTAGAGACCCCTGCGGGCTCCAGTCTCACCCGGCTGCCATCAGTGATGACACAGCCAGTGCCTCCCATCCGGAGACCCAAGCTAATGAGTGGCTCATTGGAAGGCCTCTCAGTAAAAAAAAAAAAAATCCTAACTTTCCCTAAGCCTCGTGTCCAAGGTTCCTGTTTAAACAGAAACCCAAGTTTCCTGTTTCCCCTCTGAACCCATTTATCTGCTTATAAAACACATATTTTCTGAATGTCCATCAACATGGGACACTGTGCAGGTAGGTGCTGGGATGGAGCAGGAGGAAATCTCAGTGCACGGGACACTCACTGTCTGCAATTCTGCTCATACATCCTAATAAGTTTCCTCTGGGCCCTGGGCCTGACTTCATTCCTTGGATCAGAGGCTTTGGTCCAGACAGGACTTGAGTTGCCATACTCAGTCTGGATCTGGTCATTTTAATTTCTGGCTCGTCATGAGAGGGAAGTAGTGCCCTCCATCGCCACCCTCCACAGCTGTCCACAAACCACAGGTCGCTGCTGCTGTTACTGCTACCACCGCCTCCTCCTCCTCCTCCTCCTCTTCCTCCTCCTCCTCTTCCTCCTCCTTCTTCTTTCTTCTCCCCCTTCTTCCTCCTCCTTCCTTCCTTCTTCCCCTCTTCCTTTTCTCCTTCTTCCTTCTTCTTCTTCTTCCTCCTCCCCTCCTCCTCCTCCCCCTCCCCTTCCTCCTTTCCCCCTCTACCTCTTCCTCTTCTTCCTCCTCCTCTTCCTTCTTGTTCTTCTTCTTCCCCAACCCTCAGTGTGGATCACAACATTTCCTGATATTTATGAGACTTCTTTCTTCCCATTTGACTTTCCGTCTTTGGGAAATGTTTGTCCTTCCTTCAGACTGGGTAAAAAAAAATCATCTCTTCTGGAAAGCTCCCCGCACCCACCTTCCCTACCCCACCAAGTCCCGGCTCCTTTCCCCACATGTTGGCTTTGGGATATGGAGTCACACGCAATTCTACTATATATCTGTGTTTGTGCACATCTATGAACACCGATGTGAATTCTATTGTCCTTTAGCCAATGAACTATCCTTTTGGTCATTAGAACAAAATGGCTGACACAAGCTCCTTATGAAGACAAAGGAGGTTTACTTCGTTCCTGGGTTTAGAGGTTAAGGAGTCCAAATGTAGAAGCACAGGCGCTGGGATGAAAGCCACCCTCGGGTGCATTGTCTCATGCATGTGCTATGGGAAGGAGCAAGAAGATTACTTCAGAAGCCTTGGGTCCCACAGTCCCTTTCAAGAAATTGACCTCAGGACCTTCTATTACCTTACCACCTTCCTGGGGGACCCCAGCTTTAGCACATGAACCTTGTGGGGAGGGAACACAATGAGATGATTTCCCAAACCATTGCATTTTGTCTTCTCCACTTGACTGTCAACTCCATGAGGCTGGGTGTGTGCTTTAACACCTTGTCTTATCCCTGGTGCCTGGCCTGGCATGTGCTATAGAGTAGAAAATAATCTCACATAGAACTTTCTACTAATGACTTAATCAAGGAATGAAATAAACAAATGACAATGCAATGAAATTTTTTTTTTGGTTGGTCATGGGGCTTGAACTCTGGGCCTGGGCGCTGTCCCTCAGCTCTTCAGCTTAAGGCTAGCCCCCTACCACTTGAGCCACAGTGCCACTTCAGGTTTTCTGGTGGTTTACTGGAGATAAGAGTTTCACAGACTTCTGAAAACATTACAGGATGGAATAGGAGAAACCCTAGGTCTCCTTGGCTCAGGCCGAAATTTTCTGAATAGAGACCCGGAAACACAACAAATCAAAGAAAGGTTGGACAAATGGGATTGCATAAGGTTGCAGAGCTTCTGCAGGGCAAATGACATAGCTAGCAAGATCAATAGAAAGCCCACGGATTGGGAGAAGATCTTTACTAGCCATACAACGGACAAGGGTCTCATATCTAAAATATACTTGGAACTCAAAAAATTAAACCACCCAACAACAAATCCTCAAAGAAACAACTGCCCAATAAATAAGTGGGCGAAAGACTTAAAGAGAAGCTTCTCTGAAGAAGAAAGAAGGATGGCCAATAGACACATGAAGAAATGTTCAACATCCCTAGCCATAAAAGAAATGCAAATCAAAACGACATTGAGATATCACCTCACTCCAGTTAGAACAGCAAAAATCAAGAACTCTAACAACAACAGATGCTGGAGGGGATGTGGACAGAAAGGAACCTTACTTCATTGTTGGTGGGAATGTAAACTTGTTCAACCACTTTGGAAAGCAGTATGGAGGTTCCTCAAAAGACTTCACATAGAACTCCCCTATGACCCAGCAATCCCACTTTTGGGCATTTACCCAAATGTTTACAAACAAGACCACACTAAACCTACCAGCACAACTATGTTTATTGCAGCATTATTTACCATAGCTAAGATATGGAACCAACCCAGATGCCCCTCAGTAGATGAATGGATCAAGAAAATGTGGTATATATACACAATGGAATTCTATGCCTCCATCAGAAAAAATGACATTTCCCCATTTGTTAGGAAATGGAAAGGCTTGGAAAAAATTATATTAAGTGAAGTAAGCCAGGCCCAAAGAAACATAGGTCCCATGGTTTCCCTTATTTGCAATATCTAGTATAGGTATAAGTCAAGCGGAAAAGGTCAGATAATGTGATGTTAGGAAAACGAACCCTTAAATATGTATTTTAATGTTTTCGTTTCTTTCATGCATGTGTTTCTAACGCATTTATAAGATTATTTCTTTGTTGCTTTGTATGTCCCTCCCCCACAGTGTAACCCCCGCTTTCACTATATTTGATGTCAGTATAACATGTGGAGGAGATGGGGACAAACAAGTCGTTTAAGGATTCAGGTGGACCTGTTGCAACAATGAGAAGTACAAAATGTCATGTCAAAACCAGCTTTACAATGTCGGTGTGGGGGGGAGGGGGGTATGATTGGGTGGGGGGGAGGGGGGAGGCTGGGAAGGGAGGTGAAGGGTAAACAATGCTTGGTAAGAAATGTATGCATTATCCTGCCCATGTAATTGTAACCCCTCTGTACAGTATGTTCTCAAATAAAATTAAAAAAAAAAAAAAAAAGAGTTTCACAGACTTTCCTGCCCGGGCTGGCTTTGACCCTCGATCCTCAATCTCAACCTCCTGAGTAGCTAGGATTACAGACAAGCCACCAGCGCCTGGCTGACAATGCAATTTTATTTTTCAAGTATATTCTTCCTTCTGTTCCTTCTGTTCTTCTTCCCTTCAATCATGTGCCAACAAATGTTTAACCATTGGTGCTGTGTGCATGCGTGTTGAACGCTCTTCAATTTAATCAGCTCCAAATCCAGCTCATCCTCTTTTAATACTCCTCAGCCTCTAACTCCCCATACCCGGGCACATCTGTTCCATTAACACACCCTTTCTCCAGGGGAACTTTTGGCTGCTGTAACAATTGCCACCAAGTTGGTGGCCTAAAACAATACAACTTGATTCTCTCACAATCAGAAGTCTGAAATCAGTTTCATGGTTCAGAATCAAGCATGGGCCCAGCCATGCCCCTTCCATTCAGAGGCTCTAAAGAAGAATCTGTTCCTTGTCTGACCCAGCTTTTGGTGACTCCTGGGCCAGCTTGTATTATGTTTGGAAATCAAAATTAGGAAGTTTTCGTAGGATAATTTTACTAGGAAACTCCTCATCCTCACCATCCCCAGACAAAGTTAACATTATTTAATTTATAACTTTTTGGCTGGGGATGCCTAGCATGCATAAAACCCTAGGTTCAATCCCTAACACAGAAAGAAAAACCAAATACAAATGTTTGATTTTTTTATTCACCAAGAGCAGGAGTATTATGTAAGACAAACTTTACCTGTGCAACCTTCGTTTATTTTTATTTTTATTGTTTTGGTTGGTCATGAGGCTTGAACTCTAGGCCTGAGCACTGTCCCTCAGCAGTTAAACTCAAGGCAAACTCTCTACCACTTGAGCCACAGTGACACTTCTGATTTTCTGGTGGTTTATTGGAGATAAGAGTCTCACAGATTATCCTGCCCAGGCTGGCTTTGAACCACAATCCTCAGATCTCAGCCTCCTGAGTAGCTAGGATTACAGGGGTGAGCCACTGGTCCCCGGCAACCTTTGTTATTTTATGTTCTCATAAATCTTCATTCTTGGTCTTTACTTGCTTAGTGAGTAATTTGCTTCATGCTCTTGATTATTTTCCCCCTTTTCTTGCTTTGGTTGAAATGTCTCAACTTAAAAATATGTATTTACTGGAGATTCCTTATCTTAACATGAGGCACCAAAATCAGTTGAAGGAATTTGTACTCCAGTCAAGCAAAGATTATTCTTTCAACTCTCCTTTGATATTTGGCATTGAACCAAGGAATCTAAAAATCACTGACTTTGGAATCCAGGTGTGGGCTCTGCAGTTTCCACCAGGAAGTCACAGACATGGCTGAAAGCGTGGAATGTCAAGTCATTCACATAGCAAGTAATTTATGCATTCTAATCTCCAAACAAGAGGCATAACCTTTTTCTTCCTGGCTCTCAGAGCTATGGACCTATTATTGTGACCCATTATTATCTAGAAGATTCCTCACATCCTGATGCTCTAGCTAGCTCTTGTTGAGCATCCAGCATCCAGAATGCTTCTTAAACAGAAATGTGTAGTTCAGGGGGCTTTCTGGGGGTGAGGCCTTCCCAGCCTAGAAGGGCAAATCCAAAGCTGCAGGGCCACCCACATGGCCCAGATAAAAGCACATGTCTTCGAATATCTTTAGAACAGCACTCAGATGCAACCCTTTGCTGTATACTCGAAGATCTGCTTTGGTTCTTCCCATTTACTCCCTGAGTGTGTGCACACCTGCGTGTGCAGTACCCCCAGCCCTCACCAAGCCAAGACCTCAGGCACATCTTGCTGGCAGGAGGCCATTCTTGTCGAAAGGCAGACATGAAAAGAGCTGGGCACTAGCTTTTCCACTGAAGACTGCCACTAACTACCACAGAGTAGTTAGGTGGCTGGCTCACCCTAGCAATGAAATTGGCCAGTCAATTGCTTGTCCTCTGTCACCCAACGGCAAGGTTTTCACATGGCTATCTATGATCAATGAGCTCTTCTGGGCTCTGACCTGCGGCTCACCTCTGAGGAGTCAGGAGAGTCCTGGTCACAGCCACCAATTTAGGTCAGTGTTGTGTGCCTACCATGTGTTGGACACTGGAAATGCTAAAATGCAAAGGAGAAATATCTGCTTTCATCCGCAGATAAAGACTTCCATTTTCAATCATGACCCACAGGTACCTTCTTGTACCAGTTGCTTGCGAGTCATAAATATGTATTATCAGTTACACAGATTTAAATAAGAGTGCATTTATAGTTGTGTGTAGAATGTATCTGCTCACTTATATTCTTGCACAACTTACTTGGTGCAGAGAAAAGGCTAGGGAAAGGAGATTTACAGTTCAGGAATGATGGTACAATTGTAAATGTATCTGTCCTGCCTCCAGTAGAAAAACACTGAGGATGGCTGTGAATCCAGGGAGGGAAATGACAGGCCCACTCATCAGACCCATCCATATGACCTCCCAGAGGGAGCCTTCTGGCCCTCTTTCAGAGAACCAGTGGTACCAGACTGCCTTTCAAGGAAGAAGAAAAAGTCATAGAGACTGTGCTCTCTGGACTTTTGGTAAGATTTTGTTCACTTGTTGTTTGCTTAGGAAAAGAATAGTGTTCTAAGTTAATCCTTGAGAAATAATAATAATGGTCTTTATTTGTATAGCGATCTGGACTCACTCCGAATCTTCCCATCATGGGCTGGGGTAGCCTTGTGATTTGGATATGGAGCCTGATCTCAGTGCAACAGTGATGAAAAGTGGGATCTTCAGAGATGATTGGATCACAACAGCACTGCGGTGGTCGCTGGATTAATCCATAGATGAGTTCCTGGCTAACTAAGCAATTTAAGAGGTTGGGGCTAATTTGGAGCTGTAGAGAAGAAAGATCTGTCTTTTCTCCAGTCTGCCCTCCTCCTCCAGCCTTTGTGCTTCCTGACCACCAGGATCTTCCTCCATGAAACTCTAGCGAAGCCTTACTTCAGGCCCAGAAACAATGGCACCAGCTGACCACAGACTGGAGTCTCTGAAACCCTGAGTCCAATTACACTTTCTCTCCATTATAATGCTTCTCTCAGGCATTCCTTCATAGCTAGACAAAGCTAACTCAGGTTCAACTTCACGGCCCTTTGAAGGAGGCCATACCCCCAGTGACAAGTAAAGCAATAACCTCAGTGAAGTCTTGCTTAGCAGGTGAGTCAAACTCAGGTCTTGGGTTTCCAAACTATGATTCTCACATTATACTTGCACCCAGCTTTATGAGGGTCAGGGACAGAGATATATCTCTACAGCTAAAGAAAACATGGCCAGTCTCGTATTGTTGTCTCATTGGTTACAAAGAGTCACGCCTTTGGTCCTTCTCTTGATAGCTTAGCAAGACAGCTGTCTTCTGTTTTAGGTACACAGACACTCCTGTCTTCCATGACAGACACACCCAAGACGACTTCAGACTTGGCAGAAAGAAATACTTCTATTTGGAGCTTTAGTAAGCAGTATAGATGAGCTTGGTGGTAAAAATTTTGAATCCCAGCACTTGGAAGGTTGAGGCAAGAGGATTTGAAGTTCATTGTCAGCCTGGGCTACATAACAAGAGTGTCATATTGAAAAAGAGAGCACGCGTGCATGTGCACGTGCGCACACACACACACACACACACACACACACACACACACACACACACAGGGGCTGGGGATGTGGCTTAGTGGTAGAGTGCTTGCCTAGCATGCATGAGGCCCTGGGTTCGATTCCTCAGCACCACATAAACAGAAAAAGCTGGAAGTGGTGCTGTGGCTCAAGTGGTAGAGTGCTAGCCATGAGCAAAAAGAAGCTCAGGGACAGTGCCCAAGCCCTGAGTTCAAGCCCCAGGACTGGCAAACACACACACACACACACACACACACACACACACACACCCCTCGAGCTCCACATACTTAGATAGATCAGGCATTTGCTCTGTGACTAAGATGTTCTCCCTCAGGGAGCCCTCACGTGGACCGCTGTACTGCTCATCACTTGTCATTGAAAGCCAAGGACTTGTCACCCCTCAGTTAAAGTATTTTTCAATCAAAGCGTCTATTGAGTATAAAAATGAGTGGTCACTTCAAGGATGATTGTAGCACTCCCACAGTTCAAGAAATGAAACTTTTGGCTTTGCTAATGCTGCATCTTGGCTCAGCATTTGAAGGCTGGATGGAATTCTGCCCTGTACTTGCAAATGTTTGGAGAAAGGGCTCAGCCTTCGGGGACAAACATGCCCTGGGCCTTCTGTGGTCCCCAGCTCTGGTCTTGTCCGCACAGGATCATTGAGAGTCTGCGTCTACATCTCAGGTCTCTCTATTCTCCTGAGGCTAGAGAGCAAGAAGAGCAATCAGATAACAAATGACGGAGTTGTGGTTACTGGTAGGGAATGCCACCAATCTTATGGAATGTAATCTTTTGAGAGAGTTTACATATCATATGCCATAATACATCTCAGAGAGGAAGATGAATTAGACTTTCTTATTACCATTATGGAGATGGAGAGTAAGAAATGTATAATTAACTTGGGCACTGGTGGCTCATACCTGTAATCCTAGCTACTCAAGAGACTGTTAAAATGAACAAAAACAAACAAACAAACAAAGAGACTGAGATCCAAGGATTGCACTTTGAAGCCAGCCTGGGCAGGAAATTCCCAAAGCTTCTTATCTCCAATTAACTAGCAAAACAAGCAGGAAGGGAAGCTGTGGCTCCAGTCCCTGAGTTCAAGCCCCAGTACTGACACAAAGAGAAAAAAACAAACACAAAAAGTTGTGTGGAGCCAGTCCTAGCTAGGGACTAGCATGGTTTCCACCAAAGATGATTTCATTGGATTCTCAAAGATGACTAACCCTACTCTGCTTCTTGGTGGAAGTTATTTTAATTTTATTTTATTATTATTATTTTTTTTTGCCAGTCCTGGGGCTTGAACTCAGGGCCTGGGTGCTGTCCCTGAGCTGCTTTTGCTCAAGGCTAGCACTCTACCATTTGAGCCACAGCACCACTTCCAGCTTTTTCTGTTTATGTGGTGCTGAGGAATCGACCCCAGGGCCTCATGCATGCGAGGAAAGCACTCTACCACTGAGCCACCTTCCCAGCCCTGGAAGTTATTTTTTAAAGCACAGCAGACTCCAAGCAGCCCTGCAGGAAAGAATCAAAGAAACATGCTTTGGGTACTGAGAAACACGGACCAAATCTAGAAGCCATACCTGCCTAGCAGAGTTGGCAAAGTCCCTTTATTAAGTCCCACTTGGCTCCTTGTTGCCATCGTTGCCACCAATCTTCATTTTTTCATTTGGGAGGAGTGATGGTGGGGAGAGGTGAGGAGAGGCTGTAAGGAAAAAGAACTGGGCGGGGGAGGGGGGTGGGGAGGCGTCCTGCTTTTGACACATGGGAGAACAGGTATCAGTGGACAGGTGAGCTAAGGAAAGTCCCAGGCCTGCGGACCTCAGCTGAGAGCGCTGTACCGTTCCTGACACCCCTTTATCTTCTCCCCAGCACTATTGTGCAGAATCAGATGTCACCAAGCCAGCGCCAGCCATTATCCCCAAATGAGGCGGACAGAGCCCACAGGGGCTGATGCAACCCACGGCCTGCGGCCCAGTTAGCAGGTCCCTAGCAACAGTGTTCAAAGTGTGGCCAAGGGTGAAATATTGCCCCACTGGTCTGAATAGCCTTTGCCACTAACAAAGAACCATTATAATAACAGGAAGGCGTCGAAAGATAAGCACAGAATAGACAGGGAAAATCTCTCTTTCTCTCCTGTTCATGAAAAAGGAAATGGTTTTAAACTTGTCAGTGCTCAGCTAATTCAGCAACCATGCTGGATTTGAGTCCTTACCCAGCAGAACCCAGAGAGCATCACCAGCCCATGGCCGATCAGAGGAGAGGCTGACCACAGATCCGGGCTCCTGCACATTTCAGTGCCAGCTCTGCCTTCCTGACTGGCCCAGTCCTTTGTGCTGAGATGAATGCCTACCCTCTCCATGGGTGCCATTTTGTCACTAAGGCTCCATTTAGACCAGGTCCAGTGGGCCTGCTGAAGCCACAGGCTGATCCTCGGCTAACATCTCTTCTCTCCTTGCTGGGAAAGCAGAGGCAGGCACCAACCAAGACTGCCTAGCAGAAGTGCACAGCCTGGAGGGCATCCAGTGTGTGTCCTCTGGAGCAGCCACAGCAAACCCTCAGCCTCCAGCCAGCCAGGCAAGCACCATGTGTTCTCTACTTCACTTCCCCAGGTTACCTGAATGTCCCTAGGCCACCTTCCTGGAGACCCAAGTGAATTGAAAATAGCTTTCTATTTTTATTTTTTTTTATCAGTCATGGGGCTTGAACTCTGGGCCTGAGTGCTGTCCCTCAGCTCATCAGCTCAAGGCAAGTGCTCTACCACTTGAGCCACAGCACCACTTCTGGTTTTCTGATGGCTTATTGGAGATAAGAGTCTCACAGAGTTTTCTGCCTGGGCTGGCTTTGAACCATGTTCCTCAGATATCAACCTCCTGAGTAGCTAGGATTACAGGCATGAGCCACCAGTGGGTGCCCTGCTAACTTTTTATTTTTTAAGTCTGAGACCTGAACTCAATCTTGGTACCTGTCTCTCATTGGCTAGCGCTCTACCAACTGAGCTATGCCTCCAACCCTTGAAAAGAACTTTGACGACACCAAGTTCATTGCACATACACCTGCAAAACCACTTGTGGGTACCATGCTAATTTTCTGCCTGCCCAGCCTGACCACAAGAACACCAGCATCTGGGTCCTAGGTGTTCATGTGGTGGAACAGTTGGGAGCCCAGCTGTCTCCCCAGCTCTGGGCCACATGTTGTCCCCAGGGCCCCACAGCAGCAGGACATCCCTTGGGAAAACAGCTTACATGGTTTCCTCCCAACCCTGCTTCCCACAGGGGCTGAAACCAGCACTGAGGGCCAAGTTGAGGACAGATGCGGCTCATCCGCCACTGTCCTTCTGTCACCTTTCCTGGTGGAGGCCTTAACAAGAGATCCCCCCACCTCCTCTGCCAGAAGACAGCATATACAGACTCATGCTAACAGACTCTAAGGAGGACTACTGCTCCTAGTGCTACTCTATGCACCATCCATATACATGGCAGACAAAACCACCAAGCAAGCCAGGTGCTCAGGTGGCTCACGCCTATAATACTAGCCACTCAGGTGGCTGAAATCTGACAATCAAGGTTAGAAGCCAACCCAGGCAGACAAATCCTTCAGACTCTGTCTTTGCTCCAATTAACTGGCAAAAAGCTAGGAGTAGAGGACTAGCCATGAGTGAGAAAAGCAAACAAGAGGACAAGGCCTTGAGTTCAAGCCCATCCCCTGCCCCCTCCAAAACAAAAACAAACAAACAAAACCTGAAAGCAAAGGCTCATATGTTTTAACCGCAGACTGGGGAGTAAAAATACTGACCCATCAGGCACTTGGCAATGGACCCAGACAGGTGTGTATGAGCAGTAGTCATGTGTGCTGGTGGCTAGGTTGATGAAGCCTATGCCACAGTAGCTGTAGGCTCACACCTGTAATCCTAGCTACTCGGGAAGCTGAGATCTGAGGATCATGGTTTGAATCCAGCCCAGGAAAAGTGTGTGAGACTTCTATCTGGAATGAACTACCCTCACCCACTGACCCCACCCCCTGCAAAAAAAAAAAAAAAAGCTGCAAGTGGAACTCTAGCTCTAGAGCTAGAGCCTTGAGCAAAAAAGCTCAGGGACAGAGCCCAGGCCCTGAGTTCAAGCCCCAGGTCTGGAGCACACACACACACACACACACACACACACACACACACACACACACACACACACACACAATTGTCCCCTTTATTGTGCTCATACCCCATCACTGACAGGACCCACCAGGTATTCTCCTCCCCCCAACAATGAAAACTCGATTTTTTGTCTTCCACGGCTCTTCCTCCTTCTCTGCCCTTTAAGATCCAGCCTGAATCCCACCTCACTTGTCCTGGTCACCTTTGCACACTGTGCCCTGGACGCCATCTTTCCTTGGACAATTGTCAATCTTCTAGTCACTGATATCCCTCAATCCATTCGCCTCTCTCTTCCCTAGCTCAGGCTCTTTCCCCCTCTTGTCTAATTAATAATCCCTGCTCCTTTCCTGCTCTTCCTGTCTTTTCTTGTCCCATTCAAGCTATTCTTCAGGCTGTATCATGCATTCCAAAAGACAAATATATATCCATGTCATTTATCTGTCTACAATAGCTAACACCTGCTTGAATACCTGCTGCATGGCAGGCTCTGTCCTAAGTGATTTACGTGCACAACTTACGTAAATCTCAGAATAACCCCATGAAGCAGGCATTATTTCCCCTACCAACTAGGGAAGCCCAGGAAAGCCAAGTAACACTGGGAGCTGTAGGCACAGCTAAGTAGCTGAAATTCTGTGTTTTCTTCCCACTCCTGGTCTTGCTTTATGCATCCCTGACATGACATTCCATAACCCTGACCAATGCAGGTGGCATGCTTGTAACATCTTTTTGTTGCATATTTAATTTTGCATTGCCATACAAGCTATACATACCATATAAGAGCAGCCTGCTAGCTGGGCGCTAGTAGCTCATGCCTGTAATCCTAGCTACTCAGGAGGCTGAGATCTGAGGACCGCGGTTCAAAGCCAGCCCAGGCAGGAAAGTCCGTGAGACTCTTATCTCCAATAAACTATCAGAAAACTGGAAGTGGCACTGTGGCTCAAGTGGTAGAGTGCTAGCCTTGAGCTGAAGAGCTGAGAGACAGTGCCCAAGCCCAGAGTTCAAGCCCCATGACCGACCAAATACAAAACAAACAAACAAAAACAGCCTGCTTTCCCAGTCAATACTTTCAAATTGAATCTCCCTGGTCTTGGCCGTTCTGAATCTATGCTACCTGGGATCCCTTTTTATGATCACCAGTCAGCATCTTTTTCTATTGATCTATGATGGACAGATAGAAAGCTATGTGCTTTCCAGGCACTGGTGGCTAATGCTTGTAACCCTAGCTACTTGAGGCTGAGACCTGAAGATCGCAATTGGAAGTGGCACTGTGGCTCAGAGTGGTAGAGTGCTAGCCTTGAGAAAAAAACGAAAACAACGATAACAACAAAACTCAGTAACAGTGCTCAGGCTCTAAGTTCAAGCCCCGGGACTGGGGAGAAAAAGCCACATGCTTTTCTTTTCTTTTTTCTTTTTCTTTTGGTCAGTTGTGGGGCTTGAACTCTGGGCCTGGGCACTGTCCCTGAGCAAGAGCTCAAGGCAAGCGCTCTACCACTTGAGCCACAGTGCTACTTCCAATTTTTCTCGTGATTAATTGGAGATAAGAGTCTTGCCGACTTTCCTGCCCAGGCTGGCTTTGAACCACGATCCTCAGATCTCAGCCTCCTAAGTAGCTAGGATTACAGGTGTGAACCAGCGCCCAGCAAGCTGCATGCTTTTATTGGGTACAACCAGATGAATCTGAACATATCACCCATGAAACTATCTCCATCAACTATCAAAGCCATCGAGTATTGATCATCTCCCAACGTTCTTTCTGTTCCCATTATCATCGTTTTTGTGTGTTATGTCATATGAACAAAATATAATCTACTTTCTTAGAAATGTTTTAAGTATATAATTCAATATTGTTAGCAGTCAGTAATGTGCAGAGCTTATTCATCTTGCATAAATGGAATTGCATCCTTTGACCATCATCTCCTCATTTCCCCTCCTGCCAGCTCCTGGCATTCTATTCTGTGTGTGTGTGTGTGTGTGTGTGTGTGTGTGTGTGTGTGTGTGTGTGTGTGTGTGTGTGTGTGTGTGTGTGTGTGTGTGTGTGTGCTGGATTGGGAGAAAAGGGCCTGGGCAGCTTGTGTGGTAGTGTTGATAATGACTGAGCTGCTACAACCCCATCTACACCAAGAGGTAGGAGTGCCCAGTAGCTCCCCAAAAGCACCTCTGCCCAGAGTTGTTTGTTTTCTGACCCCAGGAATGGGCAGTTCAACTGCTTCCTGGCGGGCTGAGCCCTGTGCAGCCAGGGCTGACTGCAGGGCATTCCTAACCCGAGGCTGCGCACTTCTGCCGGCTCCTGCTCCTCTCCTGAGGCCTCTTCCTGAAACCCTCCTCAAATCACTTAGACAACCCCGGTCTCCTCCAAGTCCACGGTAGCAGTTCTAATCGTATGCTAAACCAATTGTGTGGATCATTTTAAGTCCATTGGTTGGAGATTTCCAGGGAATTTATTTTTAAAGGCTTTATCTGATTAACGGGGGCCAATTCTCTAAGCATCCGAGTAATGGAATCTGCTGGAAGCTTCAAGACATGCAAACAAAGACATTTGGGCAAAAAAATGGTTGAGATAAAACATCATACTACTACAAAGGCTCTATTGTAGGCTGTCAGAAGTTTTTGTTTTTTTTTTAAAGAGCTTAAAATAAAAGATAAACTTATATAGCTGTAAGAGTGAGGTGTAGGAACAGGTTATATAATCCTAAATGATACAAGAAACAAAGAGCAGAGGCTATCCACAGGATGAGACCTGAGCAGACCAGTGGGCAGGACTTAGAGAAAGAGTTTTTCACTTTTTAATAAAGTTTATCCTTTTTTGTCTTTATATAATCATATGAGATAGGAAAATAAAGCAGGCTCTGATGGGGGAGGGAAAGGTACCAGAGGGAGGGCTAATGAAGAGGACGAATAAGATGCATGTGTGAAATTAGAACAAGCCAGGGGCCAGTGGCTCACGCCTGTAATCTTAGCTATGCAGGAGGCTGAGATCCAAGGATCCAGGTTCAAAGCCAGCCTGGGTAGGAAAGTCTGTGAGACTCTTATCTCTAATTAACCACCATGAAACCAGAAGAGGCACTGTGGCTCAAGTGATAGAGTGCTAGCCTTGAGCTGAAGAGCTGAAGGACAAAAAAAGAAAAAAGAAAATAGAACTCACTGGCATCAGTGGCTCACACCTGTAATCCTAGCAACTCAGGAGGCTAAGATCTGAGCATCATGATTTGAAGCCAGCCCTGGCAGTAAAGTCCATGAGAATCTCATCTCCAAATAACCCCCTCTCCTTCCCACCCCCAAACTGGAAGTGGTGCTGTGGCTCAAAGTGGTAGAGTGCTAATCTTGAGTGAAAAAGCTCAGGGACAGTGCCCAGGCTCTGAGTTTAAACCCTTTGACTAACAATAAACAACAAAAACAACAAAACCTGAACAAACAAGCAAACAAAAAAGCCATATGAATTTATTAAGTCTTTAAGAAATTAAATGAAAAAAAAACCTATAAAGTGTTCCTTACTCTATTTGGAAAAATGAATATCCAATAAAACATTTCATATGGGCAGGTCTTATGAAATTAGATAGGAATTATAAGAATATATCTTTCTAGGCATGAAAAACATTATTTTTCAAAGATGCCCAGCATCTGTGCTCTGCCTTAAACTAAATCTCAAAAGGAGGGACACCATGGACCAGCACCCTTCAGGCCGTGCTGGAATACGCTCTCTCTCTCTCTCTCTTTCTCTCTCTCTCTCTCTAGCATGCTTGGACTAGGTGAACAAGCAGCTTTTTTTTTTTTTTTTGGTGCCAGTCCTGGGGCTCAAACTTGACCACAGTGCTGTCCCTAAGCTTTTTTGCTCAAGGCTAGCACTCTAGCACTAGAGTTTAGCTCCACTTTTGGCTTGTTCTGTGATTAATTAGAGATAAGATTGACACCGTTGTTAACACCACTCCTGACTTCCACCCACAATCCTCAAATCCCAGCCTCTCATGCGGCGTCTGCCTGCAAGTGGCTTCTTCAAAGGATTAGTCAGTCAAGAGGCTCGATAGTGGTGAGGGCCCTATTTTGTCGAGAGTTCAGCCAGAAAAGCCAAGGGCCAAAGAAGACTGATTGAGTTCCTGCCCCCAAACTAAGGAGGCTGTGTGTGTGTGTGTGTGTGCGTGTGAGTGTGTGTGTGTGTGTGTGAGAGAGAGAGAGAGAGAGAGAGATGAGAGAGAGAGAGAGAGAGAGAGAGAGAGAAGAGAGCGCCACTAAAGCTTGTGTGCAGACAGGGCATGCGGGGTGCATGCCAAAGGGGAGCTACTTGAGGAGAGAAAGCTGCCTTGATGGATCTGACCCAAAGGTGCCGGGTAGAAACGTGCACAACTCGTGGGGTTGGATCAGAGAGGCCGGGCCACTGGCACTACACTGGAAAAGCAGCTGTGGGAAGCCAGCCACGGTTGTGAAGACAGCCTGAGCTACCAGCAAGTTCAAGGCAGGACGAACTCCATCACCTACTCACTGCTAAGCCTTGGAAGAGTCTAGGCATTAAAACCAGAGCCCAAAGTGGGATCTGATCAAGGGTGACTGTATAAAGTAAGGGGGGGACCTGGGACAAGAGAAGTATTTAATTAAAGAGACAGCCACAGCGATGAGAGATTTGATTTCAGCCCCGCAGCCACAGGGCCGCTGTGGAGACCAGAGATAAGGCAGCCTGGGGAGGGGCCCCGGAAAGGATCCTCGGGCCTCTGGTTTCATGGGGATAAGGTATCTGCCAGCCTGCCGAACAAACAGGGCCCCGCAGGAGACACAGGCCGCAGACCCCCCTCCAGTCATAAAATCCTTCCTCTGGTCCCTGTGGGTCACACCAGGGGACAGAACAGACAGAGAAAAGCAATCCCTTGTTGTTCCAAGGCCATCTCCTGCCTGCCCCTGCCCAGCTCTGGGTCAGCGCCCTGTGGAGACCTGAAATTGAAGTGTTGCTACACCATCCCTCAGGATGTTTGCGCCCTGGGGAATCCAGGGCTCGGTGGGGTTAAGGTCAGGGCTCCCACTTCCAAGACAAGCAAGAGCTCTATCATTTCCTAACCTCAGGGAGGAGGAGCGCCAGCCATAGAACTTCCCGGAAAGCACAGCTGGTGAGCGCCCTGTACCCTTACACTGCAACTCCCTCAACTAATTAAAAGGCAGAGCCAAGAGCATGTCCGGCTTGCTGCCTAAGCATCTCCTTGGGAAAGTATGTTTATGGAGTCCTTCCCCCACCCCACCCCACCCCCAGAGCTGAGTGGGTCACAGGTGATTATAATGTTGACTCCAACGTGTAGGAATGCAGTGTGTGTGTGTGTGTGTGTGTGTGTGTGTGTGTGTGTGTGTGTGTGTGTGTGAAAAAGAGAGAGAGAATCCCTTCCCCCACCCCCTCCATATCTCCATATCCCCAGACAGACAGGCAGGCAGGCAGGAAGAATGCGATAGGGTGGATAAGATTTGGTAGAGAGTAGCCCAAGTAAGGACTATTAAGCAAGGGCTCAAGTTGCACCCAAAGAGGAGTGTGGCCATGAGGAGAAAAATCAAAATCGCTCCAATCCAATCCAAAGGCTGTTACAGCATTTCAGTCTCTGGAAGGAGCTATCCTCCCTTTTCTTTCTAAGTTTAGCAATGATTGTTTTGAGTTTAACCCATCCTGGGACCACAGAATGGACCAATTCAACAACCAGAGTGGGTTTCTCTCTCTCTCTCTCTCTCTCTCTCTCTCTCTCTCTCTCTCTCTCTCTCTCTCTCTCTCCCCCCCCCCCCCTTGGTGGATATGCAGAAGGGAAATGTCTCTAATTATTTCCTTGACATTCTCTCCAGTTTGAGGTAAACTCCCTTGTATAGGAGAGCCTGAGGCACATTCATATCTTACACTGAAGGTGACCTGTTCCAGGACATTGGAAGTCTAGCTAAGCTGCCATAAAGGGTGTCAGATAAAACTCTGCTAAAGAGGACAAAGGCAGCACCTCTTTCCCTGGGGAGGCCGTGGTGGAGGCTGGACTTCATTGGGGGCAGTGATGGGTTGCACTGAAGGCTTTGGAGTGAAATCTGGGACAGAGAAAGAGGGGGTTCATCAGTCCCTTGGTTGGGAGTCCATTGGCAATCTCCCCCAAGTCCTTTTCTGTTAAGCTGAAACAGCAAGAGAATTATGATCCTCAGATCTCAGCCCCCTGAGTGGCTAGGATTACAGGCGTGAGCCCCTGGCACCCGGCTCACCACTCTACTCTGCTTCGAGTAGAGGTGTAATTATTTTGCAGCTTTAAATGGTATCAGTTCATGGAGATGCACGGGACATAACCAGGGCAATGGCTGCAGATGCAGAGGAAGTTCATTCAGGGAAGATTCAGTCACTACGGAGCTGCAAGCCAGCACTGGAAATCCCTCTAGGCTAATCTACAACCTGGCGGGGGGGGGGGGGGGGGGGGGTGGGGGGGGTTGTCCAGGGAACTCTACGTACTTTAGATAGTCCTTATGAGGCTTCTCACTGAGACCTTGACTGGGCCCAGCCTAAGCTGCCCTAGCCTGGGGAGGATCTGATTGGAAGTAGACCCATTAACAATGGCAGGTGATGAGGTCCCCTGCAGACTTGGGTCCTGGCCTCAGGAAGACAGGGAAGGTTGTGCAACACGGTGTGAGCCTTCGGGACTCAGTCAGTGAACCACACTGTGCCTTCCATGGGCTTGGGATTCCTGTGACTGTGTGAGAAGTAAAAATAGTGCTGTCACTTTCTTGCTATTTAACTATGGTCCTCAGATTGAGGCAATGGATGTAGCTCCTTCATGAACACACCATAGGTCAGCTGTTATACTTTTAGAGGTTAAGAAACTAATGGCTCAAGCCAGGTGCTGGTGGCTCATGCCTGTAATCTTAGCTACTCAGGAGGCTGAGATCTGAGGATTGTGGCTTGAAGCCAGCCTGGGCAGGGAAGTCTATCTGGAATTAACCACAAAAATCTAGAAGTGGTGTTGTGGTTCAAGTGGCAGAGTGCTAGCCTTGAGCAAAAGAGCTCTGGGACAGCACTCAGGCCCAGAGTTCAAGCTCCAGGACCAGCAAAGAAAAAGAAAAGAAATGAATGGCTCAAAGGGTCATCGACAATTTATCATATTTAATTGGCCATTGTTGCATTACATTATCCATATTTAACTGGAGGCATTGGTCATAAGTAAGAGAGAAGGTCATGGTGTTGTGTAATGCTTGCTCCAGCTCCAGGAGTGGGGGCTGTTTGGGGAATTGGGTGGGTCCTTGTGACAAATTGTGTTTCAGGACCACAGACAGCAGCAGAGGAGCACTGTCTGGGTACACTGCCCCATTTCGTTCTACACCAATGGTGGCTTATCTCTCATCCCCACACCAGCCCAGCCTTCTAAGTGGAAGCTGTGAGGAGATCACACAGCAGACAGCGTGAGGACTGCATTCCACGAGTGCTGAAATGAGGAGTCCGTTCTCTTCATTCGCAAGTCCAGTCCTCATCAGTACTAATACTCGTTAATGCTCAATGATCACCTACTGTATCCATGCTCACTTTACCATTATAGTAAGACTATGAAATTAATTCTCATTCTGCTGATAGGAAAACGAAAGATGAAGAAACCAAAACTGGAAGAGGAAAAAAATATTAAGTAGGTAATTTTTTTTCAGGTGACTCAGGCAGTCTAAATGTCAAAGCCCATTCTCATAGACAGTCTATTTGAACTATGAAGATTACAGTTCAAAGCCAGCCTGGATGAGGCTCTAAGTTAGCCCAGGCAGACAAAACCTTGAGATTCTATCTTCATCAGCAAAAAGCCAGAAGTGGAGCCAGGTGCCAGTGGCTCATGCCTGTAATTCTAGCTACGTAAGAGGCTGAGCTCTAAGGATTGTGGTTCAAACCAGCTCAGGCAGGAAAGTGTAAGACTCAATTTTTTTTTTTGTCGGTCATGGGGCTTGAACTCAGTCTGGGTGCTGTCCCTCAGCTCTTCAGCTAAAGGCGAGCGCTCTACCACTTGAGCCACAGCACCACTTCCAGTTTTCTGGTGGTTTATTGGAGATAAGAGTTTCATGGACTTTCCTGCCCGGGCTGGCTTTGAACCATGATCCTCAGATCTCAGCCTCCTGAGTAGCTAGGATTATAGGCGTAGTGTAAGACTCTTATTTCCAATAAACTACTCAGAAAAAGCCAGAAATGACACTGGATCAAGTGATAGATCTCTAGCCTTGAGCACAGAGAGGCTCAGGGACAGAGCCCAGGTCCTGAGTTCAAGCCCCAGGACTGGCAAAAACAAAAACAAAAACAAAAAACAACGAAGTAGCCAGGCATTGGTGGCTCACATCTCTAATAGTAGCTACTCAGGAGGCTGAGATCTGAGGATCATTGTTCAAAGCCAGTTTGGGCAGGAAAGTCTGGGAATCTTATCTCCAAATAACCACCAAAAGTCAAAAGTGGAGCCGTGGCTCAAGTGGTAGAGCATTAGCCTTAAGCTATCCTCGGAGACGGTGTCCAGGCCCTGAGTTCAAAGCCCAGAATTCACACACACACACACACACACACACACACACACACACACACACACACACACACACCACAAATTCAGAAGTGGCGGTATTGTTCATGTGGTATCAGTCTTGAGCAGAAAAAGCTAGACAAGAGTGTGATGCTATGTGGTTTCTGACAGTCATAAGAGGCAATACAACTTCTCCCTAGTTTTCTCTCTTGGGATGTTCACATTTGGAACTCAACCACCATCTTGTAAGGGAGCCCGAGTGCATGAAGAGGCCCACGTGGAAAACAACTGGGGCCTTGGGCTTCAGCCCAGTGCCAAGAGCCAGCTAGCAGTGACTCATCTTGGAGGAGGATACAACAACCCCTTAGCTGAGTTTCCCCAGCAGTGGTGAGTTTTTCCTACAGAATTCGAGAGATTTGTGAAAAGCAAAGAAGAATTGCTATTTTACAGCAGTCCATTTGGGTATGTTGTATTAAATAATAGGTACAGGGAATCCATGGTAAACATTCTACTGAGCAGCCAAAAATGAGAAGCATAAAATTTCAGATCCTGGTTACAGAGGGAGGAGGTGATGGGGTATGATGGATGAGAGTCAAAAGGAGCTGCCTGCCATAGCATTCTGGCCTAGAGTTGTAGAACCTGCTCAGACAGGAGGAGCGAACTCGCATTTCCTGTCCTAAACTCAGTTTGTTCAGCATTCAAGAGCTAGGAGAGCGGGCCCCCAGGGGAAGGGTGTCCTGAGGAGACAGAGTTAGACAGTGAAAACCTAGCTTCTCTAGGGCTACAGGCAGACAGCTCAGTGAACACTCTCTTTAGGCAAAGCCCTTTTCCTTGTTTGTAGTTATCAGTTGACATTTTGGAAACAAAACCGAGTCTTCTTGAAAGGATCAAGCGAGCATTCTGATGCCAGAAGCCATGAGAGATATTCAGGATGGTTTCTGCACAGTGGGACAGCTCTGGGAGACAAGGTCACTATGTGCACATTGTGGAGCTGGGAAAAACTGACATCTGTGCTCCCTGGATGAGCTTTCCCCACACATGCCGGAAATTCGGGGTTAGAGGACCAGTCTGAGGCCCTTAGGAGAATTCTGCTCCACCCTGGACCCCAAAAGGACCAGCCTAGGAGGAGATCAGGAACGGAAGGGCTGATCGCTCATACAGATGAAGATTGCCTTTCAACAGGAAAAAGCAACTTGCTGGTCTGCCCCAAAGAGAGAGAATATTAAAAAGAAAGGTAGCTTTCTATAGAAAGTACACGAACAAGGTATTGTTACTTCTATTTCCTGAAGTAGCATATGGACCCATTTTTTTCCTTTATTTTTTATATTAATTTTTGCATGTGTGCCAGTTCTGGGGTTTGAACTCAGGACCTGGGCACATGCTATCCTTGTGCATCTTATTTTGCTCAAGGCTAGCACCCTACTACTTTGAGCCACAACGCCACTTCCGGTTTTCTGGTGGTTAATTGGAGGAAAAGTCTCATGGGCTTCCTTCCCGGGCTGGCTTCAAACTGCAATTCTCAGATCCTTGAGGTTGGAATTCAGGACCTATGGTTGCTAAGCAGGCCCCTCTACCACGAATCCCTGCCTCCGACACTTTTTTTTTTTAATGCTTGTTATTTTTGAGATCGGGTCTCACTTCCTGCCTGGGTGCTTGCCTGGGTGTGACCCACTAGTCAGGCTGGCCGATAGGAGGATGGGTAACAGGTGCTGCCTGCAGCTTCCAGCTCTGTATGGAGAGGGAGTAGCTCAGATGTGTTGTTGTTTTTTTTTTCCCTGCCCAAACTGGCCTCAGAGATTCTCCCAATCTCAGCCTCCCACGTAGCTAGGATGACATAAGTGTGAGCCACTGGCATCTGCCAACGTCCATTGTAGGCTTTGACTGAGATGAGATGGAATCTCAATGTAGTCTTGATTTACATTTCCTTTATGGTTAAGACTATTGAGCAGCTTTTAATGTATTTATTGGTCATTTGTACTTTTGATTGGTCATGGGGCTTGAACTCAGGGCCTGGGTACTGTCCCCGAGCTTTAGTGCTCAGGGCTAGTGCTCTACCAGGGCACCACTTCCAGTTTTCTGATGGTTAATTGGAGACAAGAGTCTCATGAACTTTTCCTGCCCAGGCTGGCTTTGAACCGTGATCCTCAGATCTTAGCCTCCTGAGTAGCTAGGATTACAGGTGTGAGCCACTGGTGCCCTACATGATTTCTTTTGAGAACTTCTGTTGAGCAGACTTATGGGATATTGTTTGCTAAAACAGAAAGCCTCCATGGAATGCTGGGAGACCTACGGGTAATGAGGGCAATGGTCACCGAGTGGCGGAGAATGTAGCAAACAGAGACTGGACATCATGACAGGGCCACCGCAGCCCTGTTGTCACTGCTGTGGATATGGGGGAAGCCTGGCCTACATTTTACATTGTGAAGACCAGACTTCTCTTGGAAGTCAGAAATTCAGATGAGTAAAAATGTATATTGTGTGTGTGTGGGGGGGGGGGGGGGAGCGAGGTGTATGCGTGGGTGCCAGTACTAGGGCTTGAACTCAGGACCTGGGTGCTATCCCTTAGCTTTGTTTTTTCCTCTGCTCAAGGCTATACCACTTGAGCCATAGCTCCTCTTCTGGCTTTTTGGTGGTTAGTTGGAGAGAAGAGTCTCACGGACTTTCCTACCTGGGCTGGCTTTGAACCA
Source organism: Dipodomys merriami (assembly GCF_024711535.1). Lineage (NCBI taxonomy): Eukaryota > Metazoa > Chordata > Mammalia > Rodentia > Heteromyidae > Dipodomys > Dipodomys merriami. The sequence goes on from NW_027206290.1 coordinate 19,911,090, forward strand.
TGATCTTCAGACCTCAGTCTTTTGAGTAACTAAGATGATAAGAGTGAGCCACTGGCACCTGACTAAAAATTTACAATTTTTATAGTAATGTGTCAGCTACAGCAAGGATGTTTATGAGTCACATTTAACTATGGAAAGGAAGGACAACTATCCCTCAGGATTAGAAAACAGAGGAAGAGAGACAGACCAGAGAATAATTAATTAGTGAATATGTTTTAGTAAAAACCTATAGCCACCTACACAATAAGTGAAGGTTTAGTGACAGATTACATTTTTCCAAAAATGGTGGCAGTAACACCACCCATCTCACGTGCTATTTCTGTGGTGCAATCACAACACTCCTTCATTGAATACGGGGGCGTCTTTTCCTCCCCTTGAGCCTCAGAGAACTTTATAGTTTCTTGGAGTGCCAGGACGGTGCAAATGCCAAGAAGTCCTGGGAGCTGATGGAGGGGTCCATGTTAAGAGGAAACCTAACCCACACACCCTGCTTGACTGCTAGACAACCGCCAGATCCAGCTTACGAGAGCCAGCCCAGGCCTGGACCCTCAGCTGGAGCCTCCCCGCTGAGACCCTGGCAAGGGAGACGAGCCCTTGCTCAGGCCTGGGTACAAATCACAGGCTCATGATCAAAACCGCGAATGCTGCTGTGCAAAGTCAATAAAGCGTTGGAATGTTTTGGGGTTTGTTTTTCCTTTCTTTTCTTTTCATTTTATTTTGTCTTTATACAGCAACAGAGAATGAGAACAGGATCAAAAGTCTCATTTTTAGCCAAAGTCACTGTGGCAGGTCAAAGAAAGAGATCCAACATCTATCTAGGGCCTCCAAAAGTGCAGAAATAAAATGTTTTAGGTTAGAATGAAAAGGTATTTTCTTTCAGATTACTAAAGCTCAGACAAACTTGTACACACCACTGCAATCAGGACAGAGACCATTTTAAAAGGCAAAGCAAAATAAGACAAAAAAAGAATGAAAATATATAAAGGGATAATTCAAATAATTGGTGTATAAATGGTAGGAATTACACAAAAAAGAGGTATAGAAGAAAAATAGGAGTTATAGGTGAAAATTCTTATTACTAAGAAAAGGGCGCATCTTTGATCTGTACTGCCCACTGAGTGCTCAGAACAACAAACATAAAATGTCCTACACTTCAACTCATCACTGAACGATTTCAGAACACCAAGAATAAAGAGATGCTGAAGGGCTGGGAAGGTGGCTCAGTGGTAGAGCACTTGCCTTACATGCATGAGGCCCTGGGTTCGATTCCTCAGCACCACATAAGCAGAAAAAAGCCGGAAGTGGTACTGTGGCTCAAGTGGTAGGAGTGCTAGCTTTGAGCTGAAGAGCTGAGGGACAGTGCCCAGGCCCAGGGTTCAGGCCCCATGACTGACCAGAAAAAAAAAATAGATATGCTGAAAAGTTTCACAGTTAAGGAGATTCTATTTTGTTTTGTTTTGTCAGTCATGGGGCTTGAACTCAGCCTGCATGCTGTCCCTGAGCTTTTGAGCTCAAGGCAAGCACTATACCCCTTGAGCCACTTCTGGTTTTCTGGTGGTTAATCGGAGATAAGAGTCACAGACTTTCCTGCCCAGGCTGGCTTTGAACCAGCTACCTAAGTAGCTAGAATTACAGGCATGAGCACTTGGCGCCTGGCACTTACTCTGTTTTGAGGGAGAGGGTGTTTCGTGTTGAATTTTGTATCCAACCATTTCATTAATCAAGTGAAAATTTGAATAGAGACATTTTCATATGCGAAAGTATCCTAAATTTTATCTCATATATTGCTTATCTTCAGGAATTAACCAAGGATCCACTCCAGCAAGATGAGGGCATAAATTAAGAAAGGAGAAGCTATTAGGGTTTGGAAAAGAGTGATTCTAACCATTGAAAGCAGGGAAGGAAATTGAAGTAGGATTACAGCTCCAGGCTTACAGAAAACAAAACAGGAAGAGCCTGTAGAAAGCCAGAGAAAAGCCTTTCTTGTTTTGTTTTTGGAGAAGGGGGAACAAAGAAAAAGGAGTAAAATGAATAGGAAAATAGTATGATTAAAAGCCCAGAAGGCAGAATGTGAGGATAAGACAAAGAGTAATAGCAAAAAAAAAAAAAAAATAGGGCTCAGATGTAGGGTAGTGTGTTTACCTAGAATGTGAGATTCTGGTCTGTTCACCAACACTGCAAAACAGAGAAAGTGGAGGAGAAAAGAAGAGTAAACATTGTTCCAGAAACACAGTCTGTTGAATAGGGACATTGGTCCCATAAAGAGATGGGGTCGGGGCTGGGAAGGTGGCTCAGTGGTAGAGCGCTTGCCTTGCATGCATGAGGCCCTGGGTTTGATTCCTCAGCACCACATAAGCAAAAAGAAAAAAGCCGGAAGTGGCGCTGTGGCTCAAGTGGTAGAGCTCTAGCCTTGAGCTGAAGAGCTGAGGGACAGTGCCCAGGCCCAGGGTTCAGGCCCCATGACCAGACTTCCCCCTCCCCAAAGAAAGAGATGGGATCTGGGGGTTGGAGGTGTGACTAAAGTGGTAGAGTACCAGCCAGTGAGCAAAAGCATGTATCAGATACTGAATTCCAGTCTTGGTCTTTCTTGTACAACAAAAAGAAAAAAAGCTGGGTGCCGGTGGCTCACACCTGTAATCCTAGCTACTCAGAAGGCTGAGATCTGAGGATTACAGCTCAAAGCCAGCCTGGGCAGGAAAGTGTGTGAGGCTCATCTCCAATAAACCAGGAAAACCAGAAATGGTTCTGTGGCTCAAGTGGTGGAGTGCTCGCCTTGAGCTGAAGAGCTGAGGGACAGCACCCAGGCCCAGAGTTCAAGCTCCACTACTGACAAAAACAAAAAACAAAAATAAGAAAAAATAAAAGAAAAGGAAAAGGAAAAAGAAATGGGATCCACAAAAAGAAATAATAAAGGAAAGGAAAGGAAAAGAAAGAAATTGAGAAAGAGGGGCTGGGAAGGTGGCTCAGTGGTAGAGCGCTTGCCTTGCATGCATGAGGCCCTGGGTTTGATTCCTCAGCACCACATAAGCAGAAGAAAAAAAAAGCCGGAAGTGGAGCTGTGGCTCAAGTGGTAGAGCGCTAGCCTTGAGCTGAAGAGCTGAGGGACAGCGCCCAGGCCCAGAGTTCAGGCCCCACTACCGGACCCCAAAAAAAAAAAAAAAGAGAAAGAAATGAAATCCTAGTGTTACCACTTTGATCTGTTGTGAATTATAATTACATAGCCAAAATAAAATGAACATTATTTTCTCCTTCCATTCTTAGAATCAGCCTGTGTAAGTCAGTCAGCTTTCTATCACTGCGAAAATGCCTGAGCTAAATCAACTTCAAAGGAGGAATGATTTCTTTTGGCACATGAGTTCAGAGCACGACTGCTTCCCCTGTTTCTTCAGACCCTTAGTGGCACCAGATATCGTGGCGAGAGGGTATGGCAGAAGATGCTCACTTCTTAATAAAGCAGACACAGAGAGAGAAACAGAGACAGACAGACAGAGACAGAGATGGGGGACATGGTCTAGATAACTCCCCTCAAGGACATACCTCCAATGACATCACTTCTTCCTGCTAGGCGCATCTTAAAGGTCCTATCACTTCCCAATGGCAAGCAGGCTGGTGAGCAGGCCTTTAGTATATGAATCTTTGGAGGACATTTAAAATCTAAACCATGGGGTGGGAATGTGGCTTAGTGGTGCAGTGTTTGCCTAGCATGCATAAAGCCTTGGGTTCGATTCCTCAGTACCATATACACAGAAAAAGACAGAATTGGTGCTGTGGCTCAAATGGTAGAACGCTAGACTTGAGCAAAAGAAGCTCAGGGACAGTGACCAGGCCCTGAGTTCAAGCCCCAGGACTGGCAAAAAAAAAAAAATCTAAACCAAAAACACAACCTTAGGCAAACAGAATCAGTGAACATTGGCTTCAGAACCCAGGTGTACAGGAGAAAAGAGGTGACAGAGAGGTAGAGAAGAGGGAGAAAGAAAGGTGGGAATGCTAAGACCTTGGGTACAAAGTGGAGAATAAAGGAGTGGAGAGGAAATGTAGGTTTAAATGGGTTCTCTGAACTTGAAGGGACCAGAGAAGGCTCTCAGGACAGGGGCTTAACTATATTTAGAAAAGGGAGGGGGTGTAGGAGGGAGGAGTAGACTAGAAGTGAGTGGACTTCCTATAACCATAAGACAACAAAAGGCACCAGGATTAGGAGTGGCAGAGAATGGGCCAAGGCTTTTCACCATAAAGTCTTCGGTATTACTTGCTTTGGTATTATTGTACATACTTTACATGTATTACCAATTAAAATGAGGAGCTCTCCAAAATTCCCAAGATAAGCAGTTGATAAAACTGTAGAATATAATAACACACAAAAAGAGGAGAAATCTCCTGATTGCTGGTAACTCACATCTATAATCCTAGCTACTCAGGCAGTTCAAAGCCAGTTTGGGCAGGAAAGTCCATGAGACTCTTATCTCCAATTAGCCACCAGAAAACCGGAAGGGGGATTGCCGCTCAAGTGGTAGAGCACTAGCCTTGAGCACAAAGAGGCTCAGGGATAGTACCCAGGCCCTGAGCTCAAGCCCTACAAGTGAAGAGAGAGAGAGAGAGAGAGAGAGAGAGAGAGAGAGAGAGAGAGAGAGAGAGAGAGAGAGAGAGAGAGAGAATGATATTAGAAGTCATCTCTAAGTCTCTTGATAATCGATCATTGTTTTATCTTCTTTTCCTCTTCCTCCTTCCCCCTCTCCCTTCTCTTCTCACTCACTACCATCCTGCAACAGCGTTCACATTAGCTTTGATCCCTGTAAAAGCAGTCAACAGAGTCTTTGTGTCGGCTGCCCTCTGCTGGCTACTTCTAATTACAGCTGCTTCACTGCTACCAGGACCACCAGCTCTGAATGATGTTTTATTGTTGGTGTGAGGGTAGGAAAGTTACCCAGCCTTACCTAATGAGGACATCCAATGGGGCTGCTGCTTCCCTCACAGGTGTTTATTCTTAGCTTACAGCTGCTCTCGTGGGTAGGACTTCTCTGCAGGCTCAGCCCTGAGGTCTCTGGACACCAACACTGCTTTTCAGGAGTCACATCCACAGGTCCAAAGCCCTCAGTGACTGGATTCTGAAAGCATCACAGTCTGGCTGCCTTCTTGCCAAGGTGACACAAGCCACCAGTTCTTGTGGGAAAGGAAATCAGGGCAGCCCCCAAGGAGGAGGCAGCTCCACCTTCAGTGTTTCTGCCCTTTGGATCTATTGTGGAGGGCACTAATGATCTGTGGCTAGGCATTGACCCTCTGATTATGGGGGTTACAGTCATACTACTGCTGGTGGCCCTGCAAGATTGAGCATGGTCCTGTGCAGGTTTGAGACCAAGTCCAGATGCACCATGATGCCTGTTAAACCTTGGGTGATCCTGTCTTCATGAACAGCTTTGGGCCATGGGGCTTTCAATAGCACTGAGCCAGTCTGTTTTCAAACCTGGAGTGCAAACTCTGTTCTGGTCCATACTTTAGGTCTATCACATTTTATGTGTGTGTGCTGGTCCTGGGCCTGGAGCTATCCCTAAGCTTCTTTTGCTCAAGACTAGCACTCTACCACTTGAACCACAGCTCCACCTCAGGCTTTTTTGGTAGTTTAGTGGAGATGAGTTTCCCAGACTTCCCTGCCTAGGTTGGCTTTGAACTGCAATCTTCAAATCTCAACCTCCTGAGTAGCTAGGATTATAGGCGTGAGCCACCCATGCCTAGCTTATTACATTATTTTTCATATCCTCAGAAGCTTGGGTCAATTCTTCCTTCCTTCCTGCCTGTCTTCTTTCCTACTTTTTATTTTTATTTTTGTAGTAGTGGAGTTTGAACTTGGGACTTCACTTGCTTGGGAGGCGCTCTACCACCAGTTCATACCTCCACGCCTTTATTTTCCCCTGTAGTGGTTATTTTAGAATAGGGTTGCACTTTTTTTCAGGCCCATGTCTGGACGGTGATCCATCTATTTTATACTTCCTGTCCTAGGTAGGATAACAGGTACATGCCACTGCATCCAGCTATTTGTTGGGAAGGGGTCTTGAGTTGCCATGACTAGACTCAAACCATGATCCTTCTGATTTCAGGGTCACAAGTAGCCAGGATTACAGGCATGAGCCAATTGATTGATTGATTGATTGATTGTGCTGGGTCTTGGGGGCTTAAACTCAGGGCCTGGGCATTGTCCCTGAGCTTTTTTTTTTTTTTTTTTGCTCAAGGCTAGAACTCCAGCTTTTGAGCCACAGCACCATTTCTAGATTTTTCTGAATAGTTTGTTGAAGATAAGAGTCTCAGGGGCCGGGCGCTGGTGGCTCACGCCTGTAATCCTAGCTACTCAGGAGGCTGAGATCTGAGGATCGCAGTTCAAAGCCAGCCCGGGCAGGAGAGACCGTGAAACTCCTATCTCCAATAAACCACCAGAAAATTGGAAGTGGCGCTGTAGCTCAAGTGGTAGAGCGCTTGCCTTGAGCTGAAGAGCTGAGGGACAGTGCCCAAGCTCAGAGTTCAAGCCCCACGACCGACCAAAAAAAAAAAAAAAAGAGTTGCAGGGACTTTTCTGCCCAGGCTGGCTTCAAACTGTGATCCTCAAATCTCAGTCTCCTGAGTAACTAGTATTACAGACGTGAGCCACCAGTGCCTAGCCATGAGCCTAATATTAATCAAGCGCTAACTATATTCCAGGCACTGCACTGGGCTATGTGGGCCACAGAAAGTACCACTTGCCCCATAGAATGTACACCATTGAATGGTGACAAAAACAAGCAGAGTAGCAGTCATGTGACAAATGAGGTCCCCAGGCCTTGTGGATGTGGACACTACTCATCTCACTATGCTTCTTAGCCACATTGTCCACTCCCCTGAGGGCCCTTTTTCATTGCTTTATGTTTATCTAGTGGTCCCCCAGGACACCAGAGATTCATTTACTAGGCTCTGAGAAGCACAGAGAATTATGAGAAATATGCTGATGAAGAAAGACAAACATTTCTCAGCACAAACATCATTATTTCTTTTCTTACTCAAATTTACCTTCAAGAATTTGATCATTGGGCTGGGAAGGTGGCTCAGTGGTAGAGTGCTTGCCTTGCATGCATGAGGCCCTGGGTTCGATTCCTCAGCACCACATAAGCAAAAAGAAAAAAGCCGGAAGTGGTGTTGTGGCTCAAATGGTAGAGTGCTAGCCTTGAGCTGAAGAGCTGAGGGACAGCGTCCAGGCCCAGAGTTCAGGCCCCACGACTGGACCCCCCACCCCAAAAAAAGAATTTGATCATGAAACACTGGCATACATGCGTGCACACACATTCATTCATTCACACACACACACACACACACACACACACACACACACACACACACACACACCTGGGAAGCAGGTTGTGCAAGGCTGATGTGGATTTGATTTTTAGTTTGGTTTGGTTTGGTTTGGTGGTGCTGGGGATCAAAGTTAGGAACATATATCAAAATAATCTCCTGTGATTTGCAGGGAAATAGATGGACTCAGAACAAATCATGTTACGAGAGGTAAGCCATGCTCAGAGAGACAAATGGTGCATGCTTTCTCTTGTATGCAGAAACTAGCTCTAAAATGCATGATAAATTATACAGATCTCTAGGGATTTGTACACAGTGAAGCCAAAGGAGGATACTCTTAGAAGAACACAAAGGTGCAATATCTATGTGTATCTCATCATACAAAATAATATTTTTCCAAACGAACTCCAGGAAATGGAAACAAGAGGTTTTTTCTTTGTTGGTGTTATTGTTTTCTTTCCATCTTGTTTGTTTATCTGCCTTTAATGACAGCATAACTTTCCTTAAGAATTGACAAGAGAATCCTTTTATGTTTTTTTTCCAGACAGTATCCCTCAAGCCATACTTTGAAATTCTGTTGCAATTTCTAGCTCTGTGCTTTCATTAGTAACTCCTCAAGTCCTTTAGGAATGAAAACCGCTTCAACCAGCCACTGGTGATAATACTGAAGGCAGTCTAGCTCTTGCCCACTGAGTTCTTGATTGACAACGTCAAAACAATCATCCTAGCACCAATATATCCAAGAATGCAAGAAAAAAAGGCATCACAAAACAAAATACCCCCAAACAAGCTTAAGTATAATTATAAAAAACAGGTACTAGCTTGTATTTTGCCAAGAGTCCTGAAACTGTCTTCATGGAGCGGGCAAGAAAACACCAGAAGAAACCAGAAGAAGCAAAAGGAAAAATAACATCCTTGAATAATAGAGCCAGAGCCCCTGTCCTGAGTCTGGAGGAAAATACCTTCCTGGATGAGTGACATTTACTCCTGGGTCATTTGCCTCCCTGGTCCTCCACTTCCTGTGAAGCTGCTGCCACAACCGGAGCTATTGCTTTATGTTATAGTTGAGGCTTCCTGTCTTACTTCTGCCAGCCTTAATGTGGCCAGGGGCACCTTGGCCTGGTACTGCATTCTGATTCCTGAGGCTCAGAGCCCGTATTCCTGGTGAGTCTCTTTTATGGCTGTAGAAAGCTACTGCACCTTGAGTATGCTAGGAAGTGGTTTTTATATATATTATCATATTATCTTATTAAATTCCCTCACAGCGTGTGTGTGTGTGTGTGTGTGTGTGTGTGTGTGTGTGTGTGTGTGTGTGTGTGTGTGTGTGTGTGGTTAGCTGGAGGTAAGAGTCTCATAGACTTTCCTGCTTGGGCTGGCTTTGAACTGTGCTCCTCAGATCTCAGCCTCCTGTGTAGCTAGGATTACAGGCAGGAGCCACTGCCAGCAGGCTGTGTTTTTGCTGTCCATCTTTGTGCTTTACAATTACAAGCTCTTTGGGTGCAGGCATCTCTTTTTCCACATGTCTAGCTCAGTGCTTGGCATACAGTTTAGAATGTCTGATGGTTTCTAAGTGATGGTACTTATGTCAGGATTAGAGAGAAACAGAGTCAAGGAGCTGGGGCTCCTCTTCGGGGCCACCATTCCCCCTGGGGCTGTCTTTCCTTCCTGTGCAGCGTACTCACTGCGGGCACTGACTATGCTCTGCCTGCCCTTCGCTTGCTGGCCACCAGAACTAACCTCTATCATCACCATGGGGTGCGTGCTCCCAGGGCAGAATCTTCTGGGTTTGTAGTTCAGTTCTACTGCCCCCTAGCTGTGATCCCAGCAAGGGAATCTTCTCTGCCCCCAGGCCTCAGTTTCCTCACTTGTCAGTTGGGCAAGAGAAGTTCCCATTACGTATCAACTACTTAGCATGGAAAAGTGCCAGGCATTTCTGGGTGCTAGGTATGAAGTGGAGTCCTCACCACAGCTTATGTTCTTCTGAAGAGACAGAGACTAGAATGAAGTAGATTTGGAATGTGTCTGAGTGCTGAGGAGAACAATGTGGATGCTGAGGAATTGTGGGCTTTCGTAGTAAGGTGAGGAGACCCCAGAGGGCTGGGCCCTGACTTCCTGTAGTGATTAAACAGGCAAATGAGCAGGAACTCTGAAAACAGTGCTGACAATGGTGAGAACTCAGCATTAGCAATGTGTGTGTGTGTGTGTGTGTGTGTGTGTGTGTGTGTGTGTGTGTGTGTGTGTGTGTGTGTGTGAAACAAAAAAGGATTAATTAAACATTCATTATAATACTTTTAAGAAGAAACAGACCAATCAACTTCTTGTTATAATGATCACTTCAGAATCACTTTTCTTGGTCAGCAGATACCCCCACTTCCCCCATTTACCCCACCCCCACACCCACCAGCCATTGAGCCCATTTGCTTTTAGTTCTATAAATATATGGGGCACAGTGAACAATACAGAAACTGTGCTACTGTATTACATTCTTAGCTCTTTCCTGGATTCTTTTTTTTTCCTTCTTAGAATTTAATTACTTGAGAGTAGATCAAATCCCAATCCTAAAATATAGCTCATATGACATAACAAGACTGTGCAATTTATAAAAGAAATTCAGGCCCATTTGAGAAGTTAATCTTTTTGAAATGTTAAAGAGTCTACCCCACCCCAACACACCAAACCTGTCCAGCAGAGCCTGAGCTTATGCTGTAGGAAACATTAGAAAAAACAGCCAAAAAAAAGGTTTTCCTAGCCAGTGGCTCATGTCTGTAATCCTAGCTATTCAGGAGGATCTGAGGATCAGGGTTTAAAGCCAGCCTGGGCAGGAATGTCTGTGAGACTCTTCTCTCCAATGAACTACCAGAAAACCGGAAGTAGCCCTATGGCTCAAAGTGGTAGAGTGCTAGCCTTGAACAAAAGAGCTCAGGAACAGCACCCAAGCCCTGAGTTCAAGCCCCACCACGGACAAAAAAGAAAATGGTTGTCCTGCCTTCTACAAGAGTGACATCCAGCAAGTGGGGGCTTTCTATGTCAAACAATTCTCAACACTTGCCAACAACCAACCAGGGGTCCTCCAACTAACTTAGAACTAACTGCAGGCGAGTTAGTGGCTAAGCCCATCCCTCCCCCCGAACAGGCCACTTCCCTTTCACAAATCAGTCCCAAGTCCCTACTGTCTCCCGCTTCTGACTAGGGTCAGAGACTCCCACAATCCCCATCCTTAGGACTCAGGAAGCTATTTTGCTATTATTGTTGGGTTACAATGGTAATATAACTCAGGGTCAGCCAAAGGAGGGCGAGGCATAGGGCAGGGAAGGTGAGGATGGGGGCCAAGCATCCACTCTTCCTCAGCACAGTCTCCCACCTGGCACATGGTGATGTTCGCCAACCCAGAAGATGGTGGCATGAACTTGTCTGGAGTTTTATGGTGGTCATTCCACAGGCAATGCCGATGGTGGTTGAGCTGAGCCGCTCTCCGTTCCCCAGGAAGTTGGGAAGCAGAGAGGAAAGTGCCGACCTTCTTATCCCATGGCTGGTCCTGTGAACCTCCTGAAGCTAATGTACAGTAGTCACCTCAGTTTTTTATTTTTTATTTGCCAGTCCTGGGGCTTGAACTCAGGGCCTAGGCTCTGTCCCTGAGCTTCTTTTGCTCAAGTCTAATGCACTACCACTTGAGCCACAGCACCACTTCCAGCTTTTTCTGTGTATGTGGTTTTTTTGTTTTGTTTTTTTTCTGGTCCTGGAATTTGAACTCAGGGCCAGGATGCTGTCCTTGAGCTGCTTTTGCACAAGGCTAGTGCTCTACAACTTGAGCCATAGCAACACTCTGGTATTTTCTGTTCATGTGGTGCTGAGGAATTGAATCCAGGGCCTCATCTGTTTGAGGCAAGCACTCTACCACTGAGCCACATTCCCAGCCCCTTTTTCTGTGTATGTGGTACTGAGGAATCAAACCCAGGGCTTCATGCATGGGAGGCAAGCACTCTACCAGTAAGCCACATTCCCAGCCCCCAAGTTATTTCATTAACATACAAAATGACTCCTTTATCACTCCAGCGATCATGAGTCTTAACACTTTGTGTTAGAAACCAGAGCCTGAAACCAAGATTGTAACAAAAAGTACTCCTAGCAACCAGATCAGAGCTCCCCCCAAAACGAAGGTTCTAGGAGCTGTGCTAGGGGCTGGGTCACAAATCAAGTACTATATCTTAAGTCACCAGTACTGAGCTGAGGAAACCTTTGAATGATCACTTACCTTTCCACATAGAGAGGACCTCGGTGGGTAAATCTTCCATCTTCCCTTGTGAATCCCTCAGAGATCCATTAACTTGAAATCCTCTGATACTCAGAGAGGGCCAGGGTGCCCAGCAGGGCCTGGAGCAAAGCCCACCTTGCCTTGACTTCATCCGGGTGACTGCTAAGGGAGGGACCAGGAGACGACCAGCCTGACCCAGGGGTAGGAGGGGGCAAGGAAATCATGGACAGGTGCTTTAACTTCTATTTAGAGACACTCCTTGAACGCACAGTTCAGAGGTGGTAGCCGAAGAACTCCTCCCCCACGTCCCCCAAATATCTGTAGTATACACAAAGCTGTCTACTTTGAAGATCATAGAGAGTACAGAGATGAAGCTTAGGGTTGGAAGATTTGCCTAACATGTCCAAGGCCCTGAATTCCATCCTTAGCCTTGAAAAGAGGCAGACACTGGCTAGTATAAATGCTAGCACCATTTGAAATGTGTCAAATAAATGGCTTGGGCTGGGTGCTGCTGGCCCATGCCTGTCATCCTAGCTACTCAGGAGGCTGAGAGCCAAGGATCGCAGTTCTAAGAAAGCTGTGGCAGGAAAGTCTGTGAGATGCTTATCTCCAACTAACCAACAAGAAAAAGTGGGAGCTGTGTGTGGTAGAGCGCTAGCCTTAAACAAAAAAAGCTCAAGGATAGTGCCCAGGCCCTGACTGAGTTCAAGCCCCAGGACCGGCATGTTAAGTCCACCAGGGAAAAAATGGCCCCTTCTCGTTGTTTTTCTCTGGCAAGTAGACCCCTTCCCTTTTGTTTTCTCTCTCTGTGTACAACTGCATGTGGCCCTCCCCAGAAGTCCCCACCCAGCCTGTGACCCAGGTAACTGGTCACCCAGCTGCTGCCTACCAGGGGGCAGTGGGAGGTCCCCCAGGCTGTGAGGTCACTTCCTCATCCACTGTGGCCATGCCTCCTTCCCTCCTTCCTTATATAATCTCTGCTTCACACTGCTTCACGCTACACCCTACCCTAGAGTACAGTTGGCAGTTTGGCTCTCCCAATAAATTCTTTTCTGCCTGAACCATGTGGTGGTCTTCTTTGGGCAACACACACACACACACACACACACACTTGGAATTCCATTCTGATACTAGGTTCCATGGCATCAATAGATGCCCATCTGCAAATTCTACTAACAACATTAGAAGACATTTAGCTTGATTCCAAACCTTTTCTTTTTCTTTTTCTGCCAGTCTTGGGGTTTGAACTCAGGGCCTGGGCAGGTAGGCTAGTGCTCTACCACTGGAGCCACAGCACCACTTCTGGCTTTTTCTGTGTATGTGGTACTGAGGAATTGAACACAGGGTTTCATGCATGGGCGGCAAGCACTCAAACATTAAGCCACCTTCTCAGCCCCAAACCTTTCTTATTACAAGTGCACTGCCAGTGAGTCTGCTGTGCTGGATGCTCCCCTTTTTTGACCAGGACACCTACCCTGCACCAGGTCCTTACTGTGCAGAAGCAATTGTGGAGATCCCATCCCTCGCCAGCAACATCAGCTCCATCTACCCAGCTTCGCTGCTCCTGTGGATGTTAGGACTCGAAAAGAACAAGGCACCACGGATAGCAAGGACTGCTTTCCCACTCTAAGTCCCCCTGTGCTGGGACACATGCCAGCAGCCGGAAGCAGTTCACCCATGGGCCTGTGGGCCAAAGGAGTGGGGTCTTGTTCTGTGCAAGGAAACCAGGGGTGAGCCTGGGCTGGCCCTCTCCATCATAGAGGCTCAGGGCCATTGTGATCTCCAGGCTTCGGAGGGCAGCTCTGTCTGGAGGGCACTGACCACGTCTTGGCAGCTGTTGTGGTCTTCATGCCTGCCGCACGTGCCACATGCCCTCCCCCCCTCCCCATGCCCTCCACCTCCTCCTGGCACAGCCCTCCTTCTTTCTTCATGGTTCTCTTTCCCTACTCACTCTGTTTCCTGGCTTTCGTTCCCCCCCAGGCTTTCTCCTACACTAACACACTAACCTCTTTGTCTCCTGTTCCCTCTCCCCAGTATGTAGCCCAAAGTTGCCTCCCAGGGCCCTTCCTCCTCCTCCTTTCTTCTCTTTCATTAAAAAAAGAGCACTTAATCCGATTTAAACATTTCCTCTGTGCTTTGTTCTGTGTGCCCAGGTGGCAGGGGTGCACATGGGGAGGGGTCCCTGGTCCTCTCCCCCTCTCCACGGGAGAACACAGGCATCCTGAGCAGGACAAGGAGGTGTAAGAGGCAGCTTTGTTGGACTTGGCTAGGGCTCCCTACCTGGGTTTTGCTGCAAGCCATCTCCTTCCGCTTAGCAACCAACCCCAATTACAGGGCTAAGTCCCCTGGAGGGTTAGGCAGTTCTGGAATGGAGTCTCAGGGTATCCCAGTGGTGTCTAACATTGTCACCACATGCAAGAACAAGTGAGGGAGGTGGTACACAGGCAACCAGCTCACTGAGAAAGCACGAGGTTCTTGAGGGCCACACCCAGACCCCCAACCCCAACTCTAGCTCAGAGCCACAGTCTCATTTCCTAAACTGGTTTTGTCCTGAAAAGAGGCAGATATTGGCTGGTGTAATGCTAGTGTCAAATAAATGGTGTGGGCTGGGTGCTGGTGGCTCTCGCCTGTAATCCTCTTAGTGTCACCTCTGAGCTGGCAGCTCCCCCTGGCACCGCTGACAGCCTGTACTGGCCATCACCACAGTCGCCTGGTCCTGAAAATCCAGCCTACCCCCTCTCTGTTTGCTTTCAGGAGCTACAGAGTAGCTTCCTGCATATTCTACTCCTGGCCTACAGTGAGCTTGTGTGTACACCATCCCTGAACTTTTGTGCTCAAGGCTAGTGCTCTACCACTGAACCACAATGCCATTTCTGGCTTTTTGGTAGTTAATTGGAAATAAGAGTCTCAGGGACTTTCCTGCTCAGGCTGGCTTTGAAACTCCATCCTCAGATCTCAGCCTTTTGAATAGCTAGGATAGGTGTGAGCCACCAGCACCTGGCCTAGGGAGCTATTTCTTAGCCCCCCCCTCCCCACAAACTTGCTGGGTGCCAGTGGCTCACACCTGTAATCCTAGCTACTCAGGAGGCTGATCACAGTTCAAAGCCAGCATAGGTAGGAAAGTCCACAAGTAGAACTGTGACTCAAGTGGTAAAGGGCTAGTCTTGAGAAAAATAAAAAAAAAGACTCAGGGACAGTGCCCACACCTTGAGTTCAAGCCTAAAGACTGGTACACACACATGTGCGTGCACACACACACACACACACACACACACACATTTTAAGGAGTAAACAAATACCAAAGAATGGTAGAGCAAGGACATGCCCGTGAGCCTCCTTCAGATGGATGGCTGGATATCAAGTCTGAGTCAAGCCCAAGTCTCTCAGTCATGGGAGCTTCCAACTCTGTGAAAGTAAGTAGGAAGGAGAACAAAACTGAATCACTTCAGCTGTCTTCCTCTGAGTTTGTCAAGTAGAGTGGAGTGGGGCAGATTATATGCCATGCTGTACTGGCAGGACCAAGGTTGCAAATGCTGTAGAAGCCAGCCTCCAAGATGGCACCCGATCATACTGTGGCATGGTTGCATGGTGTGACCCAGAGAATAGAAGTGCTGGTGACTTTCTAGGCTAGATTCTAAAACGAGTGTTTCCACCTCTTTCTTCCTTCCCTCTTTTCTTGGGGACAAAGCCCCTGTGGGTGGGGGGCTCTATGTGGGAAGAACTGAGGCTTCTTGCCATCACCCATGTTACTGAGTCATCCTAGAAGCAAGACTCCCAGCCCCAGACAACTTCATGAGAGACCTTGAGCCAGAAATACTAAGCTAAGCTGTTTTATGACTTACAGAAATTATGAGGGAAGCCAGGTGTGGGTGGTTCACACCTATAATCCTAGCTACTTGGGAGGCTGAAATCTGAGGATCACAGTTCAAAGCCAGCCCAGAGGACAGTCCATGAGACTCTTATAGCCAATAAACCACCAGTGGTGCTGTGGCTCAAGTGGTAGAGCACTCGCCTTGAGCTGAAAAGCTGAGGGACAGTGCGTAGACCCAGAGTTCAAGTCCCACTACTGACAAAAGAAAAGCAAAAAGAAAGAAATTGTGAGGGAAAAATAAATGACATTTACTATTTTAACCTGCTAGGGTCTGTAGTAATTTGTTCATACAATAAACTACCATTTTTCAGCCTTTCCTGTCCTGTCAGGGGTGAGCAGCTCAGCCAATCCTGTTCACAGAAGTCAGCATCTCCACCTCAGAGAGGTGACATGGATGAAGAAATGTCCCAGGTCCTATAACTCCCACCAAACCAAGCTGTCTGCCTTGCCAGAGACAACAGGAAAAGACAAGCCAGCCTGTCCCACTGACAGCCAGCCCCAGCTTTAATGATGAGACCTTGGGGTTGCAGGGTGGGGAATGGGTGGCTGGGAAACTACCCTCACCTGCAAAAAAAAAAAAAAAAAAAATCCATTCTCCCATACTCTGCTGTTGATACTGAAAAATGCAGTCCTGTGAATCTGATGCCAATTCTTAAATAACCAGAGCATGGTTTTGGAGAATAGGAAGTAAAGGTTGATTAATTTTGCCAAGAAAATTGAGGAAGACAGAGACTTCAGTGTGGAGGTTGCTGTGTGGAGGGTGTTAGGTAGAGCTTGGCCTTCAGATAGCCTTGGAGAGAGGCCTGGCCTTGGAGTTGCTCGTTTCCTCGTGTCCTGGCCTTGTCTTTAACGTTCCTTCACTCCTATGCTCAGTGGGATGAGGAGGAGAGTGACCTTGCCTGTCTCAAGTGGAAAAGGTGCTCTTAGTTCCTTGAATGGGGAGATGAGGGACAAAAGGCAGGGAGGAAGAGAGGGGAGACAGATATGAAAGGGGAAAAAACCCACAAAGCTGTTTTTTAAAAAAATAAGTTAAAAACAAACTGGCTGGGAATGTGGCTCAGTGGTAGAGTTCTAGCCTTGCATGCATGAAGCCTTGGGTTCCATTCCTCAGCACCATATACACAGAAAAAATGGCACTATGGCTCAAGTGGTGGTGTGCTAGCCTTGAGCAAAAGAAGCTCAGGGACAGTGCCCAGGCCCTGAGTGCACAAGCCCCAGGACTAGCAAAAACAAAACAAAAACAAAACCAACCAAACACACCAAACCAAGTCATACATGCATAATTAAAATTAGGCTGGCAGCTTGGTTAAGAAAAGTCTATGATGGTGACACTCTGTCTCAAATAAACAGCACTCTGCAGGGCTGGAAGCCCAGCCCTGTACAAGCAAGCTGAGCAAAAGGGCAAGACACTAAGTTCAAACTTCTAACACTGGCAAAAGAAAAGGGAAGAAATTGGATTAGCAAGTAAAGTGAGTTAGTTATTAGGCTGAAACTACAGTTTGAGTATAGTTAGATGTCCTTTCTGTTCTGCTAGAACATGATGGAGACAAGGTGAAACAAATGACATTCTAGGGCTGGGAAGGTGGCTCAGTGGTAGAGCGCTTGCTTTGCATGCCTGAGGCCCTGGGTTCGATTCCTCAGCACCACACAAGAAAAAAGAAAAAAGCCGGAAGTGGCACTGTGGCTCAAGTGGTAGAGTGCTAGCCTTGAGCTGAAGAGCTGAGGGACAGTGCCCAGGCCCAGAGTTCAGGCCCCACGACCGGACCCCCCCCCAAAAAAAAAAAAAACAAAAACAAAGGACATTCTAAAGCAATGGCAAATGATCAAAAGAATGGGTAATGATGCTAATAGATTCAGAGAGCTGATGACCACAAAGATCTGTACCCGCAAGGGACTGTTGGTATCAGTGGTGGGTAGGGGCAACAGCTGGAATCCTGGGAGTGCAGAGGCTTCTACATGTTTTCATTCATCAATTTGTAGCCCACGCTGGTCCATGATCTAGCTGAGGTCCTCTGCCCAGACCTTTGACTGTGAGGAAGGAAGGCAGCCTGGAGTGTTTCTTCTGCTTGTTCTGGGATGGTCTGAACCTAGGTTCCAGTGGACATGTAACATTGTAACTTTTCTTCCCCAGCTTCCCACAGTGGAACAAAAAAGGTCATAAGGTCAGTTTTTGGGAGCCCAATAAATCAGATTTATTATTTATTATTTCTGTGGAGTTTTAAGATGTGAGTATTGAAGTTAATAAGAGAAGTCAGGTACCTGTGGCTCCTGTCTGTAGTCCTAGTTACTCAGGAGGCTAAAATCTGAGGGTTGTAATTTGAAGCCAGTCCAGGCAGGAAAGTGTCTGTGAGATTCTTTATCTCCAATTAATTAGCAAAAACCTGGACTGTGGAACTATGGCTCAAGTGGTAGAACACTAGCTTTGAGCAAAAAAGCTAAGGGACAGCACCAAGACCTGGAGTTCAAGCTCTAGTACACACACACACACACACATACACACACACACACACACACACACACACACACACACACACACACACATCTTCCAGATTTTTCTGCCTGGGCTGGCTTTGAATCACCATCCTAAGATCTCAGCCTCCTGAGTAGCCAGAATTACACTGTGAACCATGGGAACCCAGTCCCTATTCCCATTCTGACACCTTATATAGTTCAGTTATTGGCCTAACTGAAACTCAACACTACAGGATGTTGTTGCTTAAATTCTCCAAATTTTGTTTGGCAAGACAGAAGTAAGTTCTTTAGGGGTGGCCTGCACACTTACTTTGGGAAAACGTGTTGTTGGAAAGTTTCAAGAGCTGTGGAGGAATCTTTGAGGCACATGGCAGAATGTTTTCAGGTGAGGAGCTAAATGTTCTTAATAACAAACAGTATGCTTGATGGCTGGGCCAGAGTGTGGTAGGAAGGTGGACAGGTGGGAAGCACACTGGGGTTGCAACGAATTTGGCTGATGCTCCATCTGAACTTAACTTTGTTCCTCTAGATTTCTTTATTGAGATGCTTACCAATAACAGTCATAGCAAACAACTGTTCCACATTGAAGTTTAACTCATGCCAGAAACTTGTGCTGGGGCTGAAACAAATTCTTGCAAAGATGAACTCCCAGCATCCTTTTAACAGCTTAGTGATTTCTCAGATAAGGAAACGGTTTAGAGAAGTGAAGGATCAAGGCCTTCAAATAAGTGACATAGTCAAGATTTTAGTATCAGAAACTTAACTCCTAAGGCTATAATCCTAATTTGCTATTACCAGAGGTTTTGCCTTAAAACAAAACAAAAAACACACTATCCTTGGAAGATTTCTTTTTGAGGTGTGTTTTATAATTATAAGAGTAGTATGTACTTATCTGAGGATACTTATTTGAAAATAATCCTGCTGTTCAAACCTGAAATGTATTACAGCAGACAGCAGGTCGGTACTGTGAACTCCCAATGATCAACAAAAGGTAATGTTTAAGGGTTTTGTGTGTGTGTGTGGAGGGAAGGGCAGAAAGGCAGAGATCGACTCCCTGCAAGCTGACAATATAACCCGTGCTTTGCTTCCCTCTGCTGGCGAGAAGAAGAGGCTATTTTTTTTTCCCCCTGTAGGAATTCTTCCTTCATCTTGTACATACATAATTGCTGCAGTTGAAGAATCAGTTGTTTAATTTGTAAAAGGGTAGCTCACTGGATTTTTCTCCCCAGAGGGCGACCAAATTCTTTTTACTGCCTATAGAACTCACAATTCCTTTTCTAATCTTCAAGAACAAACTTGATAGTTTACAAAGGTGTTTTGTTCAAATCTGGGTTCCCCGCATTCTCTTGTATCCCAGTATTATTTTCCATGGCAGACACAGGGTTTTTTATTTTTAGTATTAACAGGTGGAAGAAAACAAGTATCTAAACTTCATTTATTCGAGTTTCATTGTACCTGAACACAGGAACATCTTTGCTTATTAGCATATCCTTTCCTTTCTAATTCCACCTTCCTGAACTTTTATATATGAATCTGAATTATTTAACCATGGCTCCAACACCCTCTGGCAAAATTCTCCTGCCTGGATTTTCCACAGGAGCACTGAGTATTTCTTCCTGCATTTGAACTTAGACTGTAAGATGTCACTGGTGCCACGCATAGGCTCAAGTTCAGTAAAGATTTGTGTAAATATATACGACTTAAGGGCATATTCTATTTTAGGAGCTAGTTCTGTGCCTCTAAGGATTCTTCTTGCATGTAATGCTAAGATCTTTCTAAAAATGAATTTTCAGGGGCCATCTATACAAGTGTTGTTATCTATACAACATTTATTGCCCCGGACCGTTGTTACATCAGGGTGGAAGGAAATCGGCCTGCTCAGTTTGCAGGGGCGATCCACCATTAGCGTCCTCGCAGGCACTCGTTGGATGGGCTCGGAACGCAAGACTCATGGCTCTTTCTTTGGGACGATTCTCAGGGTTGTGTGCGCAGCGAGCAATGCTGGGAGATGAGGTAATGTCTCCCGTGGAACAAAGAGCAGGATGGCTTACAGCTTACTGTAACGTCAAGTCCTCCAAGCTCAGCATTCCTCCCTAATAACGCGAGCCGTCTGGCGTGCAAACATGCATCTGCGGTCCGCACGCTTTGTTCCCGTGGGAATCCCGGTTCAGAGAACCAATCCAAACACGCCGACCCTCCCCGGCGGAGGCTCTTTGTCCTTCTCCTCGGACCCGCGAAACGTCGCAAGCGAGCCTGTTAGTCTGTAAATAAGACAGTTGCAGTTATTATTTCGTTCGAAGCCTGGAGAGGGGAGGTGGAGGGGCGGGGGACGAGCACAGGGTGGGCCGCGCCTGGCCGGGCTCCGGTGCGCGGCGCCCCGACTCCCGGGAGGGGCGGGGCCTGAGAGCGGCTCGAGGGGGCGGAGCCGGAGAGCCGCTCGCTGATTGGAACCCGGTGCCCAGGATGCGGCCGGACGCAGTGGTTGCTTAGCAACCACGCTCTGCCTTCCGCCGTCGCGTTCGAGCGTGGCGTTGATGGGAATCAGTGGAGCCCCCAAGAGCCGCACGGGCCCAATTCGTTCCTGTCCTCTTCCGAACGGCCTCGCTTGGCCCCCCGCGGGCCCTAGTCACCTGTGATCCCCGGGCGGCCCCCAACCCCGACACTCCCCGCTGCCCCTGTGCGCCCCCGCCCGCGCAGACGCGGGTCTGGGGCGCACGGTTCCCGGCGGCTGCGCGGCGCCCTCCGTGGAGGCCACCGGAGCCCGGATGCCTCTGAAATTGGGCTCTGCGTCTATGGGGGAGCGCAGTGCGGCCCCAACCCCGTTTTCCCGAACCCCGCGCACATAATTACGCACAAGCACGCACACAGATGGCGCCATGGCTCGTGCGCGCGGCCGCAGGCTCGGGCCGCGGAGGCGAGGCGGGAGCCCGGGCCGGGCCGGGCCGGGGTCGCTGCCCGCGCCTCGCGGCCCGAGGGCGGCGGCTCTGCTCCGCCGCTCCGCTCCCGGGACGACGTAGGGTCCGCGTCACCGGCCCCGCACAACGGCGCAACGGCCGGCCCCGGCCCGCGGCGCGGGGGCGCGGCGGGAGCGGTCTCCGGAGAGGCCCGGTAGGCGGGGGTCCGGGCGGGGAGGGGTCTCCGGGACGGGCGTCACCGTGATCTGTGCGCGGGGTCCGGGGCGGGGGCCGAGGCCGGCGGCGGCTGCTCCAGCACCGCCCAGCTCGGCTCCGCGGCCCGCTGCCCTCCGCTCGCGGGGTTCCGGGACTTCGGGAGAGGCGGAAGCCGGGGAGCCCGGCGCCCGCGGCCGGTGGTCCTCATTTGCTTCAGCTGGCAGAGTCCGGGGCGCGGTAGCCGGGACCCGGAGGCGGGAGACGGCTGTGGGGGCGGTGGGCAGGGCGCGGGGCCGTAGCCTCTGGCTTAACACGGCAGCTGCGCGGAAACTCCAACAGGTGGCTCCGTGGCGCAATGGATAGCGCATTGGACTTCTAGAGGCTGAAGGCATTCAAAGGTTCCGGGTTCGAGTCCCGGCGGAGTCGTGATGTTTTTGCAACCCGTGTTATATGTCTTTTCTACCCCGATGGCCTCCTGTCTCTCCGTCCTTTGTTTTTCTCGCCTCCGTCTCCAGCTCTCACCTCCCTTGCATTCGTTGTGCCCGCTCTGCAGTCCCGGCCCGGTCCGGTCGGTGCCGATCCAGGTCCCCGGAAGCGGCGGTGGAGGCGCGGGCCTCCGGTGTGGGCCTGGATGGAAGCGCGGGGGGAGCCCCGGATCTCTGGTTTGGAGCCCGACAATGGGTGCCGCCGGCACTACAGTCCCGGGCCCAGGGGCCCGGCCGGAAAGGTCGGTTCCCGGCGGCCGCTCCGGACCCCAGTGCCCGCCGTTTTGGTCAGGCCGGCCCCCGTTCCCCGTCCTCCACCGGCCCAGCGCACCCAGGTCCCCGGGGTCCGTCTGCCTACGGTCAAATCGAGGCAGGAATCCCTGTTTCGTCCTTTCTTGGACAGCTCTTGGCTTTGCTCAGGTTTAGGGGTGCATTAGATGCGAATAACACAAGGAAAGAACGGAATTACAGGGGTGACACCGTCCAAAAAGAATCATACGGTGCCTGACTTAGGAAATGGCCATCCCTTCGGTATAACCTTAATTCAAAAATTAAATCATACTGAAAAATCACTGTAACAGGACCGGGACGGTGGCTTACAGTGCTGGCCTAGCATGCATGAAGCCCTGGGTTCAATTCCTCAGTACCACATACACAGAAAAAGCCGCAAGTGGTGCTGCGGCTCAAGTGGTAGAGCACTAGCCTTGAGCTGAAGAGCTGAGGGACAGCGCCCAGGCCCAGAGTTCAAGTCCCAGGACTAGCAAAAAAAAAAAAAAAAAAAAAAAAAAAAAAAAATCATTCTAACAATGAAAAAGGTGATTTATGCAAGACACAAAATCCAAAACTGTCAGGAAAGGTGCAGGGAGAAGTAAACGCCTCTTCGTCTTTTTTTTTTTTTTTTTTTTTTTTGCTATATTCCCTCCGCAAGCCGGTATACTTTGACTTCTTAAATTTTTTATTTTTAAAAATTGTTAGTATAAAGGTGATGTACAGAGAGCGGTTACTGTTTTATGTCAGGTAAAGAGCACATTTCTGTTCGGACAATGTCACCGCTCCCCTTACTGTTTATCCGTCCCGTCCAGTCCCTACCCACATTATATAGCTTCCTGAAAACCTAGGAGGATTACAGGCCTTAACCATGAGCACCTGGGTATTTTTTTTGGGGGGGGGAGGGAGGGGTCTGGTCATGGGGCCTGAACTCTGGGCCTGGGCGCTGTCCCTCAGCTCTTCAGCTCAAGGCTAGCACTCTACCACTTGAGCCACAGTGCCACTTCTGGCTTTTCTCTTTTTTCTTATGTGGTGCTGAGGAATTGAACCCAGGGCCTCATGCATGCAAGGCAAGCACTCTACCACTGAGCAACCTTCCCAGCTCCACCTGGGTATTTTTTAAGGCATGTTATCAGTAATTTTTTCTGTTGTCTTATTGTGTACCTGGTGCTTTTAATAATGTAATATGTACCCTTTTAAAAGACAGCAGTATGCTGTGCTTATTTCAGTATGTCAGATTAACATCTAAACGGACATCTACAATGTCTACTATTTTCCTATAGGAATATTTCCTATTTCCAAGTAAACAACCTAGTTCTTACATAGTTGTACACAGTGAGTAGTTTTTGGGACACTGCTGTGGCTGGCTCGCAGCTGTTTCAGCACCCTTCATCTGTCCTCTTTGGCACACTGGCACATTGTTGTCAGAGGGAGGTGAGACTGCTGCCACACGAGGCATGGTTTCTAGTTGCAGTTTTTGATTCATGCCATTTGTGAGGGAAACTAAGCTTCTTTTCATACATAGGGCAATTTGGACTTTTTTCTGACTTATGTTCTTTAGTTGTGCTCATTTCTCTATTGTCATTCACATCTACTAAGATGACATTTTCTTACAGGTTTGCAGTTTCCTTTTAACACATTAAGGAAAACAGCTCTTTGTGGCAATAAAATTCCTTTCATGTTTCCTGATTTTGCTTATGGTTATTTTTCAATACACTCATAAATTTAGACTTGTCAATCTTTCCTGGCTTTTAGGTCTGATAATCATACTGTACTTATTAAATATATTTTTATTTCAGGCAAGTTTTGTCCCAGCAACCTATGAGCTGGAAGGAGAAACCTTTTCTATATTAGTTAAATTGCCAACATTATAATTAATTCCTACATGCATCAGGTTCTATATTCTGTTGATGTCTGAACTCTTGAATTTGCTGTTTTAAAACTCAGGGCCCTGTGCATTGTCCCTGAATTCCTTTTGCTCAAGGCTAGCACTCTCCCACTTGAGCCACAGCACCACTTCCAGCATTTTGTTTATGTGCTACTAAGAAATTGGACCTAGGGCTTCATGCATGCTAGGCAGCACTCTACCACTAAGCCCATTCTCAGCCCCTCATTACCTTTTCTAAAAGAACGTTTTCCTTGCCTGTTCTTGAATTTTACTAATTGGAATACTTAACAGCAGTCCCAGGAGACACAGCTATGTGAGATGGTGTGACCATATGCACCCACTCATAAGCTGGGAGGACCAGTTTTTGTCCCGCAAGAACATCTCAAATATCAAACACACCAAGGATATCTAACTAGTAAGCATTAAGCTGGATAGGAAGTTAGAAAGGTGGATGTCTGAGTAAATCCACAATTTCCACACATTACTCATAGCTAGTCTGATTCAACACTTAGCAAGTGTCCACTGGAATCATGTTATTTGTAGACTAATATAGGGGAGAGCTGTACTAAAAGTTAAATCTTCTAAAAAGCAGCAGCATTCATGTTACTTTTTCTTCATATCTAAGTGTTTTTTGGTTACCTTTGTTTAGTGAAACCATCTTTTGTGGAGATCTTTTCTTCAATTCTCTTAACAGGTTACTTGTATATTTGATATTTAAAATTAAGTTATACTCAATCTTATTGAATTACCTGTTTAAAATAGTCTTCCAGTTCACAGCTATGTGATAACATTTCACATCCAACTAGGATGATGGTTTAAGGAATATTTCTGTGACTGTGACAAAATATGAGATAAAAACCCTAAAAGGAGGAATTAATTCTGGTTCATCCTTTCAGTGGTTTGAAACGGGTAGGTACCACAGCAAGGGAAATAAACCCTGGGCCTTTTTTGTTACTCATTAAAATTAGGCTTACAAGTACTTTGTTAAAAAGACTAGATTAAGCCAGAAGGCCAGAATGTTCAGACTAGGAACTCTTTATGACTAGTACAGTTCAAGATGGTTACACAGTAACAAAGAAAAGGAGGAATAGTTACTAAGGAAAAGCCCATTGCATAAATGCTCTAGAATCAATTCCTACATCAGAGAAAAAAATCACACAACTGCCAATTTTGGAGGCCACAGAGGTAAGCAACGCATAGCCTTCCATTATCTTGCTAACTGGTATAACCCTCATGTTAGAGTTTTTAGGTTACTTGGCTAAAACAACTCACTGGATCTGAAAACACCAGTGACTAAAATAGGATAAAAAGATTGGTACCTCTGTCTTCATATTGTCTATTCCCTCTCAGCTCTGAAGTAGTTATGATTGTTTTAAAAGTGCTTTGTACGAAACAAGGAAACTTGTTGGGAGATACTGTTTCTTAAGGGGGGCAGGGAATGATAGAGGGGGAAAGACTGATGGTCATACAGTGTAATTGTGTATGAGACATAGTAATGAAATCCTCTCTGTACAATTAATATAAGCCAATAAAAATAAATAAGCAAATGAGTGATTGCTTTGTACTTGCCTTGCATAAGCAAGGCCCTGTGTCTAATCCCCAGTACTATCAAAAATGTTTTTGTCCAAGACTATAATACAGGGCTTATTTCCAAATAAATCCCTATACAAACAGCATCTGTATTAAATTACATGATGTGTTAGTTTTAAAAATATATTTAGCAAATAAAGAGAAATGTCCAATATTGTATTTTGCTTGATGAATCTTAATTGCGAAATTTCTTCTTCTTTCGGAATCTTTTGCCTGCTGCACTTGCTGCTTTTTCAGCCATGATCTCAGAGTACTTCCTTCGGTTGTATCTGAAAAGAAAGATTGTATGTTGGTGTTTTACAGCACATTACAACAGACATTAGAAGTTCACATACCCTTAAGGGTTCTAAATGTTTTCCCTACGTTGCCATCATGTGTTGGGAGGACCTGTGGCAGGAGCTAAGGATAGAACAGTGGACAAGGCAGTTCTTCCTTGTCTTTCTAGTGATTTAAAGACTCACTTACCAGGTGATGTTAAATAGGGATGTAAATGTTGGAGTGCAAAATGTAAGAAGGACATAGCAAAACAGTTTACAAAAACAGTGATGATATGTTTCTTAGAACCTTACAAAACATTGTAGACCAATAATTTGTAAGCCTTTCAAGACAATTTTCTTAAGAACCCTTAGCACGGCTGGCCCTGTCACCCTTGATTCTCTCCTGCATGTGCAGTGGTGTTTCCCCAGGCTGCCTGCAGAAACAGGTGTGAGGCTCTACTTGCCCTAATTGTGGCAGACACTAGAAAGAATTGTAGTATATTACTTTTGTTTTCATTAAATTATATATTCATATCAATGTATAATGAGTTTTAAACAAATAATTTTTTATCCTGAAAATTTGTATTTACGCATATTTCAAAGAAAAAGTACCCACTGTAAAATGAAATACAAATTCTATTACCTTCTGAACTCAGCATCAGCCAGCAGTTCTTCCACAATAGTTCTTTTCCTTTGCTTCTTGGGAATTCTTGAGTGGTAGAAATCAGCTGGATTGTCAACAATGGTTCCAATCTGTGAACAGTCGACTGAAGTAAGTCATGCAATATCTGAATGACAAGTTGCCTCCATATTTCAGTTTAGTTTTCAAAATGTAGAAAGGAATAATACAGATAGGAACAGAACACACAAGCTAACTACATTTGCCAGAATTTGTTATTTTTGTCTTTTTTTTTTGGTATGTGTGAGCTGGTACTAAGGCTTGAACTCAGGGCCTAGGCACTGTCCCTGGGCTCCTGAACTTAAGACTAGCACTCTACCACTTGAGCCAGTGCCTCTTCTGGCTTTTGCTGTGATTACCTGGAGAGAAGAGGCTCATAGACTTTCCTGCTAAGGCTGGGCACAATCCTCAGATTACAGGCATGATTCACTAGTGCCCAGCTTGGATTTTTGATGGTTAATTGGAGATAAAAGAGTCTCACAAACTTTCATGCCTGAGCTGGCTTTGAGCTGTATTTATCATATATGAGCCTTCTGAGTAGCTAGGATCACAGACATGAGCCATCGGTGCCTGGCTTAACCCTGTCACTCTGTATTGACAACCCACTACAAGATGATCTCTCTGAACTGTGTTTTGGTCATTTAGGTCCGTATTCATATATAAACTGATCTGTTTTTTTTTTGGTTGGTCGTGGGGCTTGAACTCTGGGCTTGGGCGCTATCCCTCAGCTCTTCAACTCAAGGTGAGTGCTCTATCGCTTGAGCCACAGCGCCACTTCCTAAACTGATCTGTTTTAACATTAAACAGATCACTATGCTGCTTTCCAAAGGAAAACCCAAAGAACACAGCCACTCTTCTGCTTGCTTCATACCTGGAAGTACTTAGGGAAGCCGTCTCTATCATTTTTCTTATAAAATCTTTTTGGGTCCATGCTTGCTCTCATCTTCAGTGCTTTGAGGTCATTTTTCAGTTCCTCTGTTAGTTCTGGAGCCTTCATACCAAACCAGCCATCACCTGCTGTTTTTTGTCGCTCTTTCTGAAATTCAGATTTCAAAAACATTCTAATTTCAATAATCTGAAAAGTACATGTAATTCATTCCCTCAAAAATTACACAGAAAGCTTCATGAATTAAGAAGCTACTTTAGAGTTACATCTCTAAAATCATATTTATCAAAGGAATTAAAAATTTCTTTGATAATAGCATTGATAGTAACAATGATATAGCATTATCAGTTTTCATAAATGAATCCTTAAAATCTATTTTGTATTGCACTGGAACTGAAAACTTGCTGAGAAAATAACAAGGCTGAATTTTTATTGTTAAAAATGGCCCACAGTAGAGATAATTTACAAAAATATTTTTATTCCAGGAGCTTATATGTAAACGTATTAACATTTTTATTCAGTTACTTAGATGTCTCTTCAATCTAGAAGTTATTATTTCTCAAACAAAAACTTACTCATTTGAAAACTCACAGCCAATAATTTATCTTGTTTCATTCATAAATTACTGAATGGCTGGCTAACCGTGCACCAGGGTGCTATACACATCAATGGTACTAGGTACTAGGGTACGATCTTCAATGCCTCCAAGTGCCCTTGATAACTTGGCACTGTTTCCATTCTCACAGTTGTCAGTCTACTAGCACTATTAGCACCTACTGGCACTGTGGACAGTGAAGCCTATACAGGGGCTGTCACTGCTTTCAAGGTATATTTTTAAAAGGCTACGTTTTGTAGAGCTAGGGATGTAGCTCAGTGTCACAAAAACGTGAAAATCCAGCCTACATTTGTTGATGGAACTATAGCCTGGAGCAATCTATATTTATAAATAAATCAGTACACAGATGTAGTTGGTGTACAGTCTGAAAATAGATAGCCAAGCTCATATAAATTTAGATAGTAGAAGTCATTGTACTTACCCTCCGTTTTTTTTGAAGTTGATGCTTTGATTCTCTATATGGTGCAACACAATGTTTTTGTTCAAAATCAGGTGTAATAATAGCTTTCTGCAGAAGCTATAAAGATATAAAATTGGGTTTTATATAATTTCCCATTTATGTTTTTACATTTTGTATGGTCAGATTGGTTGATCAGTTTCTTGATGGTTGCATTTTTTTTTTTTTTTGGGCAAGAATCATTTATATCTTACAAAACTGCTATCAGTACATGTTGGTTGATCAGTTTCTTGATGGTTGCATTTTTTTTTTTTTTTGGCAAGAATCATTTATATCTTACAAAACTGCTATCAGTACAGTGGTTCCAGGAAGGACTTAGGCAGAATATGATGTCAAATTTGTGTTTTTAGACAGAAACTGAGAAGCTTGGAGGAGAAAAAAAGTGAAAACAAAAGCAAGACCCATAAAGAGATTACTGGAGTAGACTTGATGAGAATTAAAGGTGTAGTGGCTCAAAAAAAGGAGAAGGCATCATTTCCAAAGCTGGGTGACTGACTGCACAAGGGAAAGACTTTGGTGTCAGTAACTGGCAGAGAATACAGAAATGGCTAGTTTAGGCAGGGAAGAAATGCACTTCTAAATGGTTACCTGGATCCTAAGGTCTGAAGTCATCAAGACTAGAAAATACAGATCTGACAAAGTTGAGGGAAGAGATGACAATGTCCAAAAAGAAATGTACTCATTACCTGACTTAGTAACTAACCCTTCTGTACACAACCTTTACAATAACAATAAAAAAATAAAAAAAAATGTTTATCTGGGAGAAAGGAGAAGATACTGGCCATAACTAAAAATTAGTATTAATCTAACAATTCTCTATCTATCTATCTGTCCATTCTTTTTTCACTACTGGTGTTTGAACTTAGGGCCTCCTCTTCCCTTTTGCTAGGCAGGTAGTCTGCCACTTGAGCCACAACCCTGCCCCTTTTTGCTAGTAATACCCACATATTTATGTTTTTATCCCATAAAGCCTACCTGGACCATGATCCTATTTATGCTTCTCAAACAGTGGAAATGATAGGCATGCACCACCATACTCAGCTTACTGATTAAATGGAGTCGAACTTTTTGTATAATCTGGGCTTGAACTGCTACCCTCCTGAACAGCTGAGACTAACTACATTTATGAGCCACCATACCTGGCCTATATGTAAAATTTTATTGCTATTTGCACATACATATTTTTTCAGATTTCAAGAGTATAGAACAAGTTCTGAAAATATAGCAAAAAAACAGAGTACCTTGGATCATCACTAGGGGGTACAAGGAAAGAAATGCTGATTTTTTTTTCGGGGGTGGGGCTTAAACTCTGGGCTGAAGCGCTGTCCCTGCGCTCTTCAGCTCAAGGCGAGAACTCTACCGCTTGAGCCATAGCACCACTTCCGGTTTTCTAGTGGTTTATTGGAGATAAGAGTCTCACGGACTTTCCTGCCTGAGCTGGCTTTCAACCATGATCCTCAGATCTCAGTCTCCTGTGTAGTTAGGATTACAGGCATGAGCCACCAGCACCCGGCTAGAAATCCTGATCTTGAGTTAATCTTTCAGATATAATTTTTCATAGATATATTCATTCTTTAAAAAACGACTGTTCAAGTGAGATGGACAAATAAAAACAAGAACATTAGGCTAATGTGGTTTACTATAGGAAAATGAATCTTTTACCAAAGGACTAAACATTTCTAAAGAAAAGACACTTCATATAACTTACCTCATTTTTCTTTTTCTCTTTGATCTGTGTTAGAGTTTTCTTGGACTGTAGTTTGTCTGCATTGAAATTAATATACAAACCACCCATTTGCTTGATACTTAGTCCAGGATCTATGCTGCTACTTGTCAACTTCAGACTGAAAGAGAAATGATCACTTAAATATCAAGTAAAAAAATCAAAATAGAAACAAGACTGCATTACAGAAAGAAAAAAAAAATCACACCAGGCACAGGTAGCTCACTCTTGTAATTCCTGCTACTCAGGAGGCTGAGATCTGAGGATTGTGGTTTGAACCAGCCTGGACAGGAAAGTCCATGAGAGTCACCTCCAATTAACTAAAAAAAAAAGGCAGGCAGGCAGACAGAGAAAAAAGAAAAGAAAGCTGGGAGTGGACCTATGGCTCAAGGAGTAGAATGCTAGGCTGAGCAAAAAAACTCAGCAACAGTGTCGCAATTAAAAGCTGAGAACTGGCACCTAAAATAAGAAAAATTACTTGTTCAGCTCTTTACTGTCAATGACAAAAAAAAAATTATTTTTGAAGTTACTGAAAAAACTGGGTTAATATATATCTTAAGTCAGTACATTCATTTAGAAGAAACTCTAGGATAAATAATGACCTAAACAAACAAACAAAAATACTTATTGGGAACTCATCCAAACCTATTCCTCAGATTTTTTTCTTGGTTGGTTGTAGGCTTGAACTCAGGGACTGGGCACTTTCCCTGAGACTCTTTGTGCTCAAGGCTAGTGTTCTACCACTTAAACACAGTGTCACTTCCAGTTTTTTTTTTTTTTTTTTCCAGTCATCGGGCCTGAACTCTGGGTCTGGGCGCTGTCCCTCAGCTCTTCAGCTCAAGACTAGCGCTCTACCACTGGAGCCACAGCGCCACTTCCGGCTTTTTCTGTTTATGTGGTGCTGAGGAATCGAACCCAGGGCCTCATGCTTGCAAGGCATGCACTCTACCACTGAGCTACGTTCCCAGCCCCGTCACTTCCAGTTTTTGAGTAGTTAATTGGAGATAAAAGTCTCACAGGATTTTTTTTTTTTGTCGGTTGTAGGGCTTGAACTCTGGGCCTGGGCACTGTCCCTCAGCTCTTCAGCTCAAGGCAAGCACTCTACCACTTGAGCCACAGCACTAGTTCCGGTTTTCTAGTGGTTTATTGGAGATAAAAGTCTCATGGACTTTCCTGCCTGGGCTGGCTTTGAACCATGATCCTCAGATCTCAGCCTCCTGAGTAGCTAGGATTATAGGCATGAGCCACCTGGCTCAGAGATTTTTTTCCTGTCTAGGCTGATTTCGAACTGTGATCCTCAGATCTTCTAAAAACATTAGGCCATATAATATGCAGTAGATTTCATAGGAGATTTGACCTGTAATTCTAGCTTCTCAAGAAGCTGAGACATGGAGGATCTATCTGAAGCCAGACCAGGCAGAAAAGACATTGAGACTCCATCTCCAATTAGCTAGAAAAAAAAGCCAGACTACAGGTGTGACTCAAGTGTAGGGCGCCAGCTAAGTGCATGAAAGCTGAACCAGAGCATGAGGCCTTGGGTTCAAACCCTAAAACCAGTCAAAAAGAAAAAGGGTGGAGAGGGGTTGCTAACAGGGATTGTACCTGGCATATCAGTTCAAATTCATCTATAGGTTCACCTTTACCTCTACCAGTAAGAAAGATAAGTTCTTGGAAAGATAACACTTTCCAAGTTATGAAACTTGGAAAGTCTAGACTACCACTAAATTTATGTGATAAGAATTTATATAATCAAAGGGATTTTTTTTTTCTTTTTTGCTAGTCCTAGGGCTTGGGATCTTTCCCTGCTCAAGGCAAAAAAAAGAGTCTAATAGACATTTCTGCAGGGCTGGCTTTGAACCATAATCCTCACTCTCAGCTTCCTGAGTAGCTAAGATTGCAGGAATGAATTATAGTGCCTGGCCCAAAGCAATTTTTTTTTCCCTTTAATTCCATTCCTGGGGCTTAAACTCTCAGCCTGGGCACTGTCCCTGAGCTTTTGTGCTTAAGGTTAGCACTCTACCACTTAAGCTTTAGTTCTACTTCTGGTTTAAAAAATTTGTTTTTAAAAAAAATTTATTTTAAAGGTGATGTACAGAGGGGTTGCAGATATGTAAGTCAGGTAAAGAATACATTTCTTTTTGGACAGTGTCACTACCTCACTCTCTCCCAGTTTTTCCCTCCCATACCCACACTTCTGGCTTTTTGTGGCTAAATGGAAAAGTCTCATGGACTTTCCTGCCCAGGCTGGCTTTGAACCATGATCCTTGGATCTGTCTCCAGGGTAGCTAGGATACAGACACGAACCACTGATCCTTGCCTCAAAGGGATTTGTTTTTTTAAATAAGCAAGGGCACTCAAGACTTAAAATCACTTATTTCCCTTTTTATTCATGTAAACTGAATAGTTGAAAGCATAACCAGCCTTTACTGGTAAGTGAAATCACTCTATTGCGGTGCCATCACAGTGATTCTGAATGTACATCTGGGCATGAGAGGGATTGGCTGTTAAAAGCTAAGTTTTGAGCGGCGCTGTGGCTCAAGTGGTAGAGCACTAGCCTTAAGCTGAAGAGCTGGGCAGCATCCAGGTCCAGAATTCAAGCCCTACGACCAAACCCCCAAAAAGTGAGGGTAGAAGGTTAAGTAGAACTGCTCTTCCATAACAGACCCAAGGCAGCAACTTTCTTGCTTCTCATTTTTTTCTACTATATCCTATTTTCATGTTAAACCGGCCATTTGACAAATACATCAAAAACTTACTTTGGTGTATGTTTGCGAGGGCAGGTGGGTGGGTGTAGCTCAATTCTCTTCATGCAAGAGGGCTTCCCTGTCCAGTTTTTTTTTTTCCTGGCAATACTAGATCTGAACTCATGGCTTGCACTTGTTAAGACTTTCCCACTCAAGCCTTGCTCTTAGCCCTCCAATTTCCTTTTAAAAAGAAAGGGGATAAGCTGGGTACCAGTGGCTCATGCCTGTAATCAAGCCATTCAAGAAGCTGAGATCTGCTGGGTGCTGATGGCTCACGCCTGTAATCCTAGCTACTCAGGAGGCTGAGATCTGAGGATCACGGTTCAAAGCCAGCCCCAGCAGGAACAAGACTCTTATCTCCAATAAACCACTAGAAAACCAGAAGTGGCGCTGTGGCTCAAGCGGTAGTGCACTCGCCTTGAGCTGAAGAGCTGAGGGATAGCGCCCAAGCCCAGAGTTCAAGCCCACGACCCACCAACAAAAAAGAAAAAAAAAAAAAGAAGCTGAGATCTGAGGATCACGGTTCAAAGCCGGCCCAGAGAGGAAAGGCCTCCTTCGACACTCATCTCTAGTCAAATCACTTGGAACTGGAAGTGGCAAGAGCTCAGGGACAGAACCCGGGCCCTGAGTTCAATTTCCACAACCAACAACAACAACAACAAAAAGGGGAGGGGGGAATAGCCGTAAGCTAGTGGTACATGCCTGTAATCCTAGCTACTCAGGAGACTGAGATCTGAGGATGGCGGTTTAAAGCCAGCACTCAGGAAAAGTCTGTAAGACTCTTACCTCCAATCAACTACCAAAAAAGCTGGAAGTGAAGCTGTGGCTCAATTGGTAGAGCTCTAGTCCTAAGCTACCCCTCCCTACCTCACTCTCCCTTCCAAAAACAAAAAAGCAAAAAAACAAACCCAGGCACAGTATCCTGGCCCTATGTTCAAGCATCAGGACCAGAACAGAAAAAAAGGTGAAAAAAAATAAAGGTGAGGGCTGGGAAGGGAAGGTGGCTCAGTGGTAGAGCGCTTGCCTTGCATGCCTGAGGCCCTGCGTTCGATTCCTCAGCACCACATAAGCAAAAAGAAAAAAGCAGGAAGTGGCACTGTGGCTCAAGTGGTAGAGCGCTAGCCTTGAGCTGAAGAGCTGAGGGACAGTGCCCAGGCCCAGAGTGTTCAGGCCCCAGGACCCCCCCCCCACAAAAAAAAAAGGTGAAACTTACAGTTTAGATTTCGTGTTATTTAATAAATCGTCCTCATCACTAAATTCATCATCTTTATTTTTATCACTATCTGATGATTCTTCACTGCCTTCATCCTCTTCCTGCTCTTCTTTTTCTTCCTCAGTAGCAATCTCACTTGCCTTCTCCTCTTCTTCCAAGTAAAACTTTTTATCAGCACTTAACCCAGGAGTCGTGTCAATTACAAACAAGGCATTATCACATGACAAGTTTTTCGAGTCTCCACGTGACTCCTTTTGGTCACAATTATCAATAAAACACAGAGTGTCCTCTTCATTGTCACTGCTTTCAGATTGCTGGCTTTCATCACTGCTGAGAACTAATAAAACAGAATCCCCAATATCCGGAGACGTGTTTAGCTCAGAGTTACATAATGTGGTATCACATTCAAGATCTACATCCCCTTTGCTATTCTTGTCTTCACTGACATCTACAATTGTCAACTCATCCTCTTTACCAGTACCACCACCATCTACACCTATAACCTCTTCATCTTTATCACTACCACCAAGATCACTGAATGTGGTCAAGTCACTTCCTTTTATGTTGCCTTTTTTTCCTTCATTCCATCTGTCCACTTCCACAACTGCAAATTTTTGAGCTAATGATTTCATTATAGCCTCACAGTTCTGATTGGAGGGATTTACTGTGGTTTTGTTTTTTGAGGGGGATGAATGCATTTGAGAACTTAACTGCTGAAGGCTAGTTTTCTGAAGATTAGAAAGGTTCTTCATCTGAGAAATTTTCTTGTTAATTTCTTTTTCATCATCTATCACTACTACGTCCTCTTCATTCAAATTCTTTATTTCTTTAAGAGAGACAACATTGGCCTGTTTTTCTTCTGTTATATTACAGACAATTGGCTTATTTATCTGAGAAAGTGCTCTTGTTGATAACTGAGAAGTATTCTTGGTATCTAGATCCTTTGAACTCATAGATGTATCCATGATTTGTTTTTCACTTTGGGATACAGTCTTAGTGTCTTTCTTCTCTATTTGTACCTGTAAGTTTCTCTGCATATTCTTGATTGCTGTCCTTGGTGTATTTCCAGAAAATAAAATATCTGAGCATGATGACTCAGCATCAGATACAGCTCCTGTATGTGCTTCTTGGCTTGGATCTGTTCTAGATCTAGCCCTTATTTCTGTGGAAGGCACTATACTAGAAGTAGATGAAGCATGAGACTCTGTGTCGGAGACTATTTCTTCAGTAAGAGGCACTTTTATTGAAGCTATTTTCTTTCTCTTTCTAACACTGGAACCTGGAGAAGATGCAATTATGATCTGCCTTCTCCTAGTTATTCTTACAATGGGTTCCTGGACCTCAAACACAGAACAATTGGATTCGGCTTCAGAGGTTTCTCCGTCTGTAGACAATTCAATGACCTCTGTCTGTAAGCCTGAAGTTTTGTTCTGCCTGTTTCTGTTAGATGAACTTTGTTTCCCAGCGCTCTTTGTAACCTCAACAGTAAGGCCATCATAACTAGGTTCCTTCCTTCTTTTTGCATGTGCTTGAATTTCTTCAGCAGCAGAACTCTACAAGCCAAAGAAGACACTAATTAAGGCTGGGTTAAACCGGGTACACGCCTGTAATCCTTGCTACTCAGGAGGCTGAGATCTGAGGACCCTGGTTCAAAACTAGCCCGGGCAGGAAAGTTCGTCAGACTCTTATCCCCAATTAGCCACCAGAAAATGCCGGAAGTGGTGCTGTGGCTCAAGTGGTAGAGTGCTAACCTTGAGCTGAAGAGCTGAGGGGCAGCGCCCAGACCCAGAGTTCAAGCCCCATGACCGACCCCGACCCTTCCCCCCCCCAAAGAAAAGGTTGAGTTAAACAAAGCAAATGAGGCAGTCCCTCATAAGCAGTTAACAGGGCACTAACAAAACAAAAAGCAGTAAATCAAACTCATAGTTTTAAAGCCACACATTCCCATTCACTTTCATTCCGGAGACCTTTTATCGTGTAACGCGGGGAACGGCACTGCAGCAGGCTAGGGCCACTGAGGCAGAGAGCCGCCCCTACACAACGTAAGAAGTGGATGAGGCCGCCGCCAGCGGCTTCCAGCCGTGGGCCCAGGCGTGGCGGCTCGCGCGTGGGGGCCGGAAGTCACCTTGCGTGGCAGAGTGTCCACAGTGCGCCTGCACTAAGGGGGTCTGGTCACCTGGACATCATTGCGCTTCTCTTCCGTACCCAGCACGGAGGACTAAAGTTCCCTGCACAGGCTACGGCCTGGTCCGGCCAGGCCTGCTCCCGCCCGGTCCACGCGTTCCTTCACCGCCGGCTCTGGTGCCGCCCCGCTGGCCTCAGTGCCGGTCTACAGAGGGCAAGAAATTCGGGGGAGGCAAGAGCTCCTACCTTCTGTCGGGATCCTCCGGCCGAAGGGCCTGAAACCCCGGCCTCACGCCGGGAAGACCTGGTGAGGACCATGCCTCTGCTCCCGGATCCCTGGCAGCCGCCGCCCGATTCCCTGCGCCCGCGCTCCGGAAGTGCGTCAGAGATGAGCCCAGCAGGGGTTTCCCGAGCAGATCTCGGAGCCCGTGAGAATCTCGGGCCTGGCTTTGCCACGCCCACCCCGGCCCTGGTGGTGGTGGAGGAGGAGGCAGCGCTCCAGTTCCCGCATGTACGGCTGGCTTCCCGGTGGTGGGAGGCGAGACCGACGTCGACCCCAGATTGTCAAGGGCCTCTGTCCTTGGCTTTTGCAAACCGAAAAAAACAAAACAGCAAGACCCCACAACGCTCCATTTATCCCTTTCTATTCACCCCCCATAATTTGGCATAACAGTGAAAAGGCTTTCGACAACTTATGGAGCTTGATCCCATCTCCTGGCCTTCAGGTCCCTTAAAGGTGAGCTGTATTTAGTCATTTACAATGAAAACAATGTCGCAAAAAGGGCCCATTTCCCTTTCTAGCTGACGTTTAACGAAGGCTAGCTTGCTTCTTGCTTTCTCCTTCATGAGCTGCCTTTGGCAAGTCCCAATTGTTAAGGAACCAGGAGGCTTCTGACCCTGGTGTGGAACCCAGTCCTATCCGCCACTGGACATGGGAGTGTGCAAGCAGCCGAACCGTCCATCACACCTCGGCGAGCTTGCAGTACGGACACCTGACAGACCTCCAAGCACTCAGATACAATACTAGATTAATAGTTAATCTCTCACAGGACACAGCACGTGCTGCCGTGTTTGGCTTCTTCCAGTTAGGAAGTTTCTGAGATGCACCAGAAATGTTACTGTGTGTACTAGTAGGCTATTTTTTTTTTTTTTTCTTGTTGAGTGGTATTCTTAATTTCTGTCATGAGGCTTGGAGTCAGAGCCTGGACTCTGTCCCTGAGCTTTTTCGCTCGAGGCCAGTGCTCTACCACTTTGAGCCACAGCTCCACTTCCTGTTGTAAAACTATATAACTGATTTGTCCATTCACCTGTTGATAAGCGAGTTGTCCCCAAGTACGATGAGTGAAAGCTGCCACAAACGTTCACGATTCTTGAAAAAAATCTTTGGGAATGGAATTGTTGAGTTAGATGGCTAAATGTACATATTTTGCTTTGTAAGAAATGCAAGTGTATTTTTTTCCATAGTGATTGTACATTTACATTCCCACCAGCATTATGAGAGGGTTTTTTTTGGCCGGTCGTGGGGCTTGAACTCTGGGTCTGGGCGCTGTCCCTGACACTCTTCAACTCAGGGCAAGCACTCTACCACTTGAGCCATAGCACCACATCCGGTTTCCTAGTGGCTTATTTGAGATTAAGTTTCTCTGGCAGTCCGGGCTGGCTTTGAACCATGATCCTCAGATCTCAGCCTCCTGAATAGCTAGGATTACAGGCGTGAGCCACCGGTGCCCAGTGAGTTCTGCTTTTTGAACATCCTCACCTATGTTAGGTATTGTTGGTTGTTGTTAAAACTCTGTTTTAGTGATTTAATTTGCATCTCCCCCTGATGACTAATGATATCGAATACCTTTTAGTGTTCTTATGGTCTATTCCAATGTCTTTGGAGAAGAGGCTGCTTTAATTTCTTGTCTGTTTTTATTGGGTAATCTTAAATTGTAAGATGTCTACATATTTTGGATATAAGATCTTACCAGATATAATTTACAAAAATGTCTACCATTTTGGGGGTTGTCTTCTTACTATTAGTATATTTTGAAGCTCAATTTAAAAAATCATGTCCAGTTTTTTAAAATCTAAATATGTATTCTAAGGATGTGTGTGTATGTGTGTGTGTGTTGGTCCTAGGGCCTGAACTCAGGACCTAGGCATCCCTGAGTTTTTTTTGCTTTTTATTTTTTTGGGTTCGGTCGTGGGGCCTGAACTCTTGGCCTGGGCGCTGAGCCTCAGCTCTTCAGCTCAAGGCTAGCGCTCTACCACTTGAGCCACAGCTTCTGGCTTTTTTTCTTTTTGCCTATGTGGTGCTGAGGAATCGAACCCAGGGCCTCATGCATGCAAGGCAAGCACTCTACCACTGAGCCACCTTCCCAGCCCCTCCCCTGAGTTTTTGTACTTAAAGTACAAAAACTGGCACTCTAGCTACACATCCATTTTCAGCTTTTTGGTAGTTAATTGGAGATAAGCCACACAATCTTTCTGCCTGGGTGGCTTCAAACCACCATCCTCAAATCTCAGTCTCCTAAGTAGCTAGGCTTATAGACTGGAGTTGTAGGTGTGTGGCTATATTGCAAGTATATATAAATTTGTGACTTGCATTTCCATTTTTTTTGTCTTTCAAAGAATATATTTTGTTCACCACTATCTGTTTTGTGTCGTTACAAAACTTTGCAGCCAGTAAGTAGAGCACTGGCCTACCAAGCTCAAGGCCATGAGTTCAATTCTTAGTACTACCAAGAAAAAGAAAAAAAAGACTCAAAGACTGGTAAGCAAAGTCCCATAGCTTCACCAGACTAAGTGATTGATTGCAAGAAAAATTGGCAGCCAGTTTATTTTTCATGCTTTGCTGTAGTTCCATACACATCAAAATCAGTGGAAATTTTAAATTAAGGGAAAAAAAGGAACCAGAGAGGTAGAGAGACAGGGGGAAAGGATGAATGAGCAGGTTACTTATAGTGAGGGAAATCCAGATTTTCAAGAATGTAAGTGCTGGATGTCAGCATTTCCAAGGTGCTGAGGAAAGATATTCTGCAACTTAGAATTCTATAATGTTAATGTTACTGCCCATGTTAGCAAATACCTCAGATAAACAACTAAAGGGAACAAAAGATTTATTTTGGCTTATAATTTTATAGAGGTTGCAGTCCATAACTGATTGGTCTAACTTTGGGCCTGAGCTAAAGCAGAGAATCAAGGCAAGAGAAAGAGCCGAATCAAAATAAATAATGCTTATGGTAAAACATGAATCTTAATATAAGGGATCAAAAGGCACACCAAAATCATGTGTGGCACACAATTCAGGCAGTGCTGAGACACATTTTGACATTTGAAGTAGAACTAAACATGGCCATGTCCTGACATACATGGAGGGGATAGGGCATGTTTTAGTCTCATAAAATGTGGCTTTTCCATCCTTGTTCACTCTTAACAGAAGCCATTGCTTTCTGCTAAGAACAAGCTTTTGA
This sequence comes from Dipodomys merriami, assembly GCF_024711535.1. Lineage (NCBI taxonomy): Eukaryota > Metazoa > Chordata > Mammalia > Rodentia > Heteromyidae > Dipodomys > Dipodomys merriami. Next base: position 19,950,493 of record NW_027206290.1, read on the forward strand.
AGAGTGTTCTCACTGAATTTTAAGTCTGCATATAAATTGCTTCAATGAAAGAGTATTTGCAAACCAGACAAGGGCCTCTGCTTATATAACAAACCTTGTGCTTTGGCTCTACCGTAAGGCTAATTCCTTAAGGAAAACCTTTATCCTTAGCCTGCCCCATTTCCTTTCACATACCCTAGTCCTCTTCCCCACTGTCACCAACAGATACAGCTTTGTATTGCTATTTTTCATGCACCCAGCAAATACTCTAGTTGTTCTTCAGAGACAGGCATTGTCTTTCATTTCTGTCCATCAGTAGCATCTTGAAAGTACCTAAGCTCATAGGTGGCATGTGGTAAATCTCTGGGTGAATTTTTTTTTCTCTGGTCCTGGGGTTTTGAACTCAGGGCCTGGGCCCTGTTCCTGAGCCTCTTTGGCTCAAGGCTAGTACTCTATCACTTGAGTCATAGTGCTACTTCCAGCTTTTTCTGAGTAGTTTATTGGAGATGTGTCTCATAGACTTTTCTGCCTGGGATAGCTTTAAACCACGATCCTCAGATCTCAGCCTCCTGAGTAGCTAGGATTCTAGGCGTGAGCCACTGATGCCCTGCAGAATGAACTTTATGGCTTATTTGTAACCTGGTAATTTTCAAGTCATACTAAGGTTAAGTTCAAATAGTTCACAAACAATGTAATGCTCTAGGATGCTAGCAACTACTGAAATAACTCAATTTAAAAACATACAACTCACGTTTTATTTTAGTTCAGTTCATAATAGGAAAAAGTAAAAATAGTAGATATTTAAATAATAATTTTGCCATTTATCTTTTAGTACACTGCTACGGACACATAAGAATGATCTAATTTAAAACACTTTCCCTTCTGAATGTATCTCTACTTCTGAAAACTGTGAAAGTATTAATAAAAGTCATGTTACATATTTTAAAAAATAAAATCTACATATCCCATCACCATTTTTATGGGGAAAAGACAGGTATAATAAGATGTGGTACATAAGTTAATGATGAAAAAAAGGTTTAGAATCCTAAGTTGGCGTATTGAGTATGAACACAATGACACAAATGATTTAAACAGTTTCATATTTCTCTAAAGGTACATTTGGCAGAAAGAGGAATTGTCAGCCAATATAATATACAATGAATATATCAGTTGTTTACATTTCCAACGACCACAAACACCAAGTGGAAAACCTAGGAAGAAAATCTTACAGAGACATAATTAAATGAGCCTTAGACCTTCAGTCACTGAAGATTAAGATCCTACTTAGCTCTGGTGTAAAACGAGTCAGAACCATTCATACAAAACAGTTGGTTCTTCTGGTGAGTATGATTTCTTCCATGGGAATTCAAGGTAGTTTCATTGTAAAACAAATTCCAAGTCACAGTACATTGTGTTAAAGTAAGGCTCTAGTGTATTTTGGAAGTGTAGTAAGCTACAGCTTATTTACTGGGAAAAATTAAATATATATATTCTTTTTGCCTCAGGTCATTGCATTCATATCATCCCAGTAAACATATCTGATGTACACTATTGATAACTTAGGTTTCAGTTTTAAGCAATTATCTGTACTATTACCCACTCTTCATTTTATGGCTTTTAAATATTGTCCTTAAATATCTGAAAAGTAATGACCATATTCTGAAAGCTCATGAAAAAAGTTCTATGAACATCAGCATGAAAAATTGTAAGGCCTTTAAAGTGTCATTAAGTAAGGTTATAGAGAGTAAAACAGGAACAAAAAAGCTAATTTGAAAATTCTATACATGGGGTTAGGGATTTAGCTCAGTGGAAGAGCACTTGCCTGGCAAGTGCAAGGCCCTGAATTTGGTCCTCAGCTCTGAAAAAATAAAAATAAAGAAAATTCTATAGATGATCCCCTTCACAAAAATGAATTTATGATGTTTCTTTTTCAAAAGTGGAAGAGGGAGGTCACAAAAAACTCCTGCTGACATCTGGATACACTAGTAATATAAGGGTTTCCCCCCCAATTTTCTAAATAATTCTTCAAAATATACAGCTTTTAAGGACTAGATTTTAAAAGACAATATGTGATATTAAAGTTCCCCATCAAAATAGCCCAGCCAGTTCATCGCACAGATCTTAAAATAAAATGGGCATGTGAAGACTTATATGAAAAAATTGTACATTTCCAAATTATATTTAATAATACTGCACACAATTTATAGAAAGACTAGAAGGCTTTAAGTAGCGCAAAGTCTAAACAAGTCTTAGCAGGTAAATCAGTTTTCACATTATAATTCTAATGTTTAAATTATCTAACCAATAAGCCACAAAACCTTTCTTAGGCAAGGGGTCTACTGTATTTTGAATATGGAACCATAGTTCTTTTCCCTAAGATGAAAAAAATTGAACAAAAATAATTTTATTTGGCTTAGGTTTTAAAATATTGGTACAAGAGGTTTAAAAAATGTTTAAATTGCTTCAGTCATAGATAAAAATTTATAAAGCAAAGACGACCTTTAGTATATATCAAAAGTCATTTATTTGTAATTTTCTATTTTTTAAACTAGTGAGAAATTAACTGAATTACTGTCTTTTAACTCTAAAGTTTTGACTACATTGTTCTGTTTTAAAGTAGTTAAGAGTAGGGTGGATGTAGTTTAGTTTTAGAGTATGTGCTTAGCATATACAAGGATCTGGATTCAGTTCCCAGCACAAAAACGAAATAAAGTTTAAGACCACATCTCAAACAAAGTTGTTTAAATAGACAATGTTGGCCCTGAATTATATCAAAGATTTTTTTCCCTCTCATCTTTATCTGGTTTTAGTTCCTTCAGGTCAGTTACTAATGGGAAACAAATATGTCATGTTTTACAACTTAATCTGTGGCCCCTGTGGCCTTCTCTTCAGAGCCCAAAGTGCTAAGCACATGGCACGTGCAATTGACTCAGGTATCCCTGAATCAATACCAAGGATGGATTAAGAAATGCAGAAAATCTGTAGACGATAAGAACTACATTTGTAAAACACTTAAATGATAATTTTGAAATTTCTAATCCCTTTTCTAGACTTACTTTGGTGTGTCTCTAACTAATAGGAAGAGAAATACAAGAATACATGGTTATATCATTGTAACTAAACTGCAAGGAAGGACACGTAAAAAATTTTTGTTTCATTCATGTATTGAAGAATGAATTTTATTTACCTCACTAGTAGATCCCAGCTGCTCCAGTTATTCTGAGAAAAAATTATTTTATCAATAACAGGAAAAATATCTTCCAATATTTGTTTTAACAATTGTAATTAAATTGCTTAGTTATACTACAGAGTAGAAGCAATTAATGAATTTTGGAAATAAAAATATGTATGTACATCACCCTGATACTAAGCCAAAATATATCTAACAACCAATCTTCTTGATTTCTGTTACTCATAAAAATAAAGGAAAATATATTGTAAGTATTTTCTATATAGATTTCAATTAGAAAATAATAGTTTAATGAAAATAATAGTTCATGTGAGTGGACTGATAAGGAGGCACGAGAAGTATTCAAAACTTGACAGACAACATACTGCCAAAAAAAGATTGAAGAATATTTGCCTCAATGACACTTTTTTTATAGGCAACAGCTAGATTTTTATACATTTCAATTTTATCTTATATTCAAGAAAAATACAGATCTGCAAATTAAGATGACCCAAGCTGTAGTTAAGAACCCCTTCTTTTGGCTTGCAAAATGTAGCCTTTTGATTTGATAATCCCTCTACTTTTCACAATGACGGAGTATCTCAGCAGCCACAGTGGCACCCATTCCTGCGCCTGGATGTCAGGAATGCTCTCCTGAAGAGCTTCTTGGAAAGTTGCTTCAGAAAGCAGCTCTAAAACAACAATGAACAAAACCCCAAATTAAGTTTGAAAACAAATGCACTTTTGTTGTTGTTGTTGGTGGTGGTGGTGGGGCTTGAATTCAGGGCCATCTGGGTGGTGCCCTGAGCTCTTTTGCTCAGGGCTAGTGCTTTATCACTTTGAACTACAGAACCATTTCTCATTTTTCAGTAGTAAGAGTCTCAAGAGGACTTTTCTGTCTGGGCTGGCTTCAAACCGTGATCCTCAGATCTTGGCCTCCTTAGTAGCTAGGGTTACAGGCGTGACCCACTGGCCTAGTCAGAAGCACTTTTTATGTAGGTAAGCATTTAAACACAAGAAAAGAAGCACTCCAGAAGTGAACACACACACACACACACACACACACCCCTTAACACACACACACACACACACACACACACACACACACACACACACACACACACACACACACACACACACACACACACACACACACACACACACACACACACACACACACACACACACACACACACACACACACACACACACACACACACACACACACACACACACACACACACACCTTATTTTTCTCAGTCATGGGTCTTGGACTCTGGGCCTGGGTGCTGTCCCTCAGCTCTTCAGCTCAAGGCTAGCACTCTACCACTTAAGCCACAGCACCACTTGTGGCCATTTCTGTTTATGTGGTGCTGGGGAATCAAACCCAGGGCCTCATGCATGTGAGGCAAGCACTCTTAACACTGAGCCACCTTCCCAGCTCCAGAACTAAATATAAAATAGAATATTGTTTACCTCAGTGTCTAGTGCTATTACCTATCCTATTTAATGGTAACTTCTGGTGAAGTAGAACCTGGACATTTGTGTTTTATGAAGATCTCCAGGGAGTTCTAATGGACAACAAGGGAAAATACAGGAAGTAAAAAGAGGAAAAATACTCATAACCTTACTAGTTGGAGACAATACATCATTTCCGTTGCCAAGTATTTTCTTACAACTTTTTTTTCTGGGTGTTTGGGCCTCTCTAAATATATGTAGTAGTGTTATTTAAAATAATTTATAAAATATTTAATAATGGGAAAATATAGTATGTGTGGAAAATAAATACTTTAGGTTTTATAGAATGAGTTGACTCACTCTGACCTTCATGTATCTGAAAATCTTACATTCCCACCGCGGGGGCTCTGACAGGTGTCCTCTCTTCCATGCATACTCTTCTGCCTGGTATTCATGTGGTGTATTCTTTTCTTGAAATGTCTGTTTAATGGTAAAGGCTTCCCTGACCATCCTATCTAAAACTACCACCCCTAAGTAGGCACTCTTTTCCTTCTTTTGCCAATTTTGCCCACAGCATTTACCATTTTTCCTACTTATTTTATTATCTATGTCCTCCTATTAGTGTATAAATTCTTTGATGACTGCAGTTTTCTGATTTTGGTAATGTATGTCTAGTACCCAAAATAATGCTAGGTACTTGGCTGGTGCTCAAATGTCTGTTGAATCAATCAATCAAGATGGAAAAATTCCACGAGGGTCAGGACAACCATACAATAGGTATGATTTTCAGATGCTAAAGGCCCACCTACCTCCAAGTAAACTGCTATGATACTAGAACCAGTATCATATTAATAGTAGATGTTCAGTAAATTTTAGGTATTTTTAAAAAATGTGGTACTGTGTTTTGAACTTAGATCAGTCTACTGCTTGAGCTATGCCCCACCTCTCAGCCTTATTTTGTGCCAGACTTTTTTTTTTTTTTTTTGCCAGTCCTAGGGCTTGAACTCAGCCTGGACACTGTCCCTGAGCTTCTTTTGCTCAAGGGTAGCACTCTACCACTTAAGCCATGGTGACACTTCGGGCTTTTCTGTTTATGTGGTACTGAGGAATTGAACCCAGGACTTCATGCATGCTAGGCAAGCACTCTACCACTAAACCACATTCCCAGCCCTTGCCAGACATTTTTCTAGGTAAGTACTATATATGAATTCATTTAGCTCACATGTTAACTCTATGTGTTAGCCACTATTGTGCCCTTAAGTTTATTGGGAAAACAGTGAGAAGTAAAGATAACTTACCTAAGATCACACAGATATTAAACAGTTTACACAAATAGAAAACAAATATCTACTAGAAAAGCATTATTAAAAGGGAATTGGTTATAGAGTAATAAGAAGAGGTCCTTGAGAGAGTAGTATGATACAGATTAGAATTAATGGGAATGGAAGGAGAAGAAAGCAAATGAAAAGGGATAAGTTTCTATAGCGAGAACCACAAACTGACATAAAAATGTTTAAAAATATAAAAAATAAAATAAGGAAGTGGTGCTGTGGCTCAAGTGGTAGAGCACTAGCCTTGAGCTGAAGAGCTTAGGGAAAACACCCAGGCCCAGAGTTCAAGCCCCACGACCAACTAACTAAATTAAAAAAACAAAACAAAACAAAACAACAACAACAACAAAAAACCGGTGCTAGTGTATCACACCTGTAATCCTAGCTACTCCAGAGGCTGAGGTCTGAGGATTGCAGTTGGAAGACAATCCAAGTAGGAAAAGTCATGAGACTCTTATCTCCAATTAACCACCAGAAAACCAGGAAAAAACATAAAACAACAAAAAAAGACCCTCATGATTGGGGAAAAAAGTCAGAATCATCTATCTCATAGTTTTACCCTTATTGTGGGTGGTTAAACCACTCTAACTTGTAGGACAGTGGGTAATGAAGAAAAAAAAACCCATCTATTCTGAGGAAGAAGGGCAATTTTAGAATGGAGGACCTTCACGTAAAAATTAACAAAATTCTATTTTAGGAGTTAATTATTTTACAACTTAGTTGCTTAAAATAAAAATAACACAAATCTGAAAACTGTTATTTACTAACTATATATTTTAAAATTTATCCAACTCTGTTCACTCTTCAGAAGTAAGCATGAAGAATCAAATGAACTGCTTTATAGAGCCAGGTGTCTGAATATTCATAGATGGAATTAGTTTGTAAAGTCTATCCAGAACCAAAACAAACAAAAAAAGACAAGCACATATCAAATAGTAATATAAGAACACGAAAAAATCCCTCTCCTCATAAACATGTGATATTTTGCAACAATAATGACATATTTGCACATAATCTAAAAGCCAATATGTAGATATATGGAAATAAATTACCAGACTTTTCATATTACCTATTGGAAAAAAAGATAGGAGTTATTTAAACAAATACACACACATGTAAACAGCTCCACGATGTTATATGTGCCAGTTATAGAAATACTGGCTTATATCTCAAAATAAATCATCATAGCAACTCAGACTTTTTATTATATTATTATTATGGGGTTTTTTGGGTGCCAGGCCTGAGGCTTGAACTCAGGGTCTGGGTGCTGTCCCTGAGATTTCATGCTCAAGGTTAGCGCCCTACCACTTGAGCTACACCTCTACTTTTGGCTTTTTGGGAGTTAATTGGAGGTAAGAGTTGCACAGACTTTCTTATTTGGCCTGGCTTTGAAATGTGATCCTTAGATCTCACTTTCCTGAATAGCTAGGATTACTGGCATAAGCCACTGGTGCCTGGCCCACTAACGTTATTTTAATGAACCTACTGATTTGCTTGCAAAAGCTTTTACTGGAGGAGGGAAGCAAGCCACTACAGAATCTTATTTTTTTGTCATTTACCTGGAAATATACAAGTTAAAGTTTTCAGACTGCAATAATACAACACAAATTTTAAATCAGGAAGATAGTAAGTACAGTACTGTGGATGAGTTCTGAATTCATACAGAACCTAAGTCTAGGTTCAAAGTTTGTCTTATGCCAGGTAGGTGGTGGCTAGTTTCTTAAACTTTGAGGCTCTGTCTCCTAATTGATTAAATGTAGTTTTAGTTATTGTAAAGATTATAGATTGTCTCTCTAAGGCACTTAGCATAGTATCTGGCATTTAAAAGTAATAACTACTAAAATGCCTCCTCTTCTTCTGCTGGAACAGTATAAAAATGAGATTGGGCTGATAAATAGTAGAGTTCTTAGGTTATTTAGAATTAATGTGAAAAAAAAACTCAGTTCACCCATAGTATGCTATGTTTTTAGACATGAGAGTAAAAGCTGAATGTTTTGCTTAAATGTTTTCTATATATACATATGTATACATACACATATATACATGTCAGTGCTGGATATCAAACCTTGTGAGTGCTATGCAAGCAATCTATCACTGAACTATACTTCTAAACTTTTCTTCCAGTATTTATTGAAATAGAATCTCTACAAAAAAGTCAGAGATTTAAAACTTTAACAAGACATTTCCCACTTATAACCAAAATTTCCTTATATGAAAAAAATAGTAAAAAACAGCCCCTTTGAAATATATATATATATATTTTTGTTGGTCGTGGGGCTTGAACTCTGGGCCTGGGTGCTGTCCCTCAGCTCTTCAGCTGCGCCAATTCCGGTTTTCTAGTGGTTTATTGGAGATAGGAGTCTCACGGTCTTTCCTGCCCGGGCTGGCTTTGAACCGCGATTCTCAGATCTCAGCCTCCTGAGTAGCTAGGATTACAGGCGTGAGCCACCGGCGCCCGGCCTTTTTGAAATATTTTTGCTTGTAAGTTGTGTTAAACTTTTTTCCTCCAACCTTCTTATTTTGCAGTATTGATAAAAAAAAAAAGTTTCTTTCTAGCCCAGTGCTGGTGGATACCACTTACAATTATCCTGGTTATACAGGAGGCCAAGACCTGGAAGATTATAGTTCAAAATTAGCCTGTTCAGAAAAGTATGAGAGACTCCGTATCTAGTTAACTAGCAAAAATGCTAACTAGGTAAGAGACATGGCTTAAGTGGTAGAGTAACAGCTGTGAATAAGAAAGCATAGAGAGAATTTGAGGACCTGAGTTCAAGCTCCAGTAATAAAAACAAAAAAGAAAGGAACCCCAACACTTACAGAAGGTACACAAGCCATTCTCATTAATCATCAAATAATGTTTTTGACTGCACCATATATATGTCTTCAGGCCTGGGTACTGTCCCTAAGCTTCCTTTGCTCAAGGCTAGCACCCTACTACTTGAATCACAGCTCCACTTCCAGCTTTTTTGGAAATTTAGTGGAGATGAAGAGTCTCATAGACTTCTCTGCAGGGGCTGGTTTTAAACTACAATCGTCAGGTCTCAGACTCCTGAATAACTAGGATTATAAGTATGGGCCACCAGTGCCTGGCTCATAGATATGTCTTAATAGTGGTGATTAACAAAGTATTTGATTCATCTCATGATGCCCATTAAATTTTGAAGCTGAGATCTGAGAATCAAGGTTCAAAGCCAGCCCAAGCAGGAAAAGTCCAGGAAACTCTGATCTAATTAACTACAAAAGAACAAGTGGAGCTGTGTCTTAAGCACAAAAGCTCAAGGATAGCAATCAGGTCCTGAGTTCAAGACCTAGGACTGGCACACAAAAAAAGAAAAAGACTAGTTCTAGACAACAACATCCTAATTTATCACTGCACACATTCAAAATTAAATTTCCCATGCTGGGGAAGAATACAGGGCCTTGCACATGCTAGGCAAGCCCTGTACCACTGAGTAACATTTCTCTAGACCATCAGCAAGTAGCTCCTGTCAAGACAAAAGTTTGTGATTAATCTCTATAAGAGAAAACAATCAGTCTTACCTTTTGGATCATTGTGAGTCAGTAGTTGTATATCAAACTGTTTAGCAAATGCAGTCAAATCAGGTGGCATTACACAGCAGGAGGCAAGATTAACTTGGTTACTATTTGGTTTTACCTAGACGAAAATAAAATCATGAAGTCTTTAAATAAAACAGAAAGTAGGACAGGGCTTAACTTTAGCATATGTGAAAAATCACATTCTACAATGCTTCATATTTACATGAATATTTTCACTAACCTGTGCTTCTCAAACCTAGGTTAATATTTAGGTAGCTTTAGGAGAAAGAAAAATACAATACAGTGCTACAAACATTTCCTGTTAGAACTGTTTAGCAATCTAGTACATCTGCCATGGAAAATAAACATAATTTTAAGTGTGCTGGTTTCAGCAACAGAGGGCACATATGTTAAAGGTAAAGGATCAAATATGAGTAGGAACTTTTGGTACCAAAATGTAAAATATGGCTAATAATCAGATTTTGAAAAAGAATCAGGTAACTTAACAGTAGTTGCACTGGTAGATTTTTAGATAAATCCTGGATCATCTAAGTCTATCCAGCTATTTCTTGCCATATCTACCTATTAAGTCAATGATGTTCTTGCCTGTAAGAAACTCTGAAAGCTTTATGAAGAAGGCTAAGGCTCACCAGAGGCAGTCATCTGATCTAGCCTTCAGAATCATGAACTAGGAAGTGGTGCTGTGGCTCAAGCGGTAGAGCGCTCGCCTTGAGCTGAAGAGCACAGGGACAGCGCTCAAGCCCAGAGTTCAAGCCCCACGACCGACAAACAAAACAAAACAAAACCAGAATCATGAACTAAACACCTTTCCTTTATGAACAAAAAAAAGAAAAAAAAAAAGAAAAAAAAGGAGGCAATGGTGGTGGCTCAGAATGAAATAAAAGAAAGTACAAATAACTTCCCCGGTAATTTAATAGATTATTACAAGGCTAACTCTCTACCACTTTCAGCCACAGCACTACTTCAACTTTTCCCATGGTTAATTGGAGATAAAGAGTCTCACAGATTTTCCTGTCTGGGCTGCCTTTGAACTGAGATCCTCAAATCTCAGCCTCCTGAATAGCTCGGATTACAGACGAGAGCCAACAGTGCCAGGCTCATCACACATTTTCTAATGCCTTTTTTTTTGTTTTTGTTTTTTTGGGTAGAATTGGGATTTGAACTCAGGATCTCACACTGTGTCCAGCTGGGCAATTGCCATACCTCCATCAATTATCATTTTTTAAATGGGATTAATATTCAGCTCTATTAAAAACCCTCAACTACCCAAAACTTTCAGGCCTCACAGTGCCCATGTTTGGAAGAGATTCCCACAGTAGGCATGTACTATGTGCATAAGGCTCAAAGTATGTAGCAAAGGTGGAAAGTCAAGTTCCTTCTCAGAGGGCTCAGAGTTTGGCCATCTTTTACCTGTGCCCACTGATAGAGCTGCTCCAATTGTGTTTTGTCTAGGTCAGATGTTCCTATAGCAACAATTTTCTTGCTTTGAACTAAGTTTTCTAATTCTTCCCAGTAAGGCTGTAAATGCTCCAAGGAAAGATTAACTCCATCTTCAATAGGCGGTGAAGCAATGATCACAGAATCCAGCTGTGCAACTCCAAGGACTGAACAGGCTGGCAAAAGGATAAAGAAACAAAGGATGGATGTTTGTTACATAATAAAAACAAGTAGCACTAATGTCTACAGGTATTCCACTGAATACCATCCAGATCATTAACTACTTTTCTAAATAACTAATTTTCTAAATTATGAAATAATTACTTCATAATTTGGAACATTTTCACCTTAAAAAAAATTGCAAGAACCTACTTTCCCTGCTCTAGTTTTCCTGCTCTCGAGGCTGGCGCTCTAACAGATCCACTTCTGTCTTTTTGGTGATTAATTGGAGATAAGAGTCTCACAGGTTTTTCTGACTAAGCTGGCTTTGATCTCAGCCTCCTGAGTAGCTAGCATTACAGGAGTAAGACATGGGCACCCAGCTTACTTTTCTATTTTTAACCAAAATATGAACCTATATAATTCAATACAATTCAATAGAAGGCTTAAGAAACGATGCTAGAACTTTAAAAGGTAAAATTAGAATCAGCTTATTCTCCTTTTTACCTAGAGCTGATCACAAGTTATACACAAATTTGAAGTTCACTATTAAGAAAAATGTTTTAATTTTTGCTTACCCATGTCAACTGCATTTCTAGTTGATGATGAGGAATTTGATCCCACAATGAACAGTTTTGCTGGGTAGCAAAGAAAACAAAACTGATTACTCCATTTGGGCACACATCTTACTACTATATATCAATATCATATATAATATTAACATATAGATAATCCTGAATTATTTTTCCTTTAATTTTTTATTTTTTTAGGTCATGGGGCTTGAACTCAGGGCCTGGATGCTGTCTGTGAGCTTTTTCACTTAAGGGTAGCGCTTTGCCACTTTGAGCCACAGCTCCATTTCTGGTTTTCTGGTGGTGAACGAGATAAAAGTCTCACAGATTTTCCTGCCTGGGCTGACTTTGAACCATGATCCTTAGATCTCAGCCTCCTGAGTAGCTAGGATTACAGGTGGGAATCACTAGTGCCCAGCTTTCCTAATCACGTAATTTTACATTTTTTATTTTAAACGTAATTTCCACTATAGTTTTAAAATCATATGGTAGCTGTCCAACAAATGTTTACTAATAAAATCAAGTATTAATTTTGCATTCATTACAAAGCAGCTCAGATAAAGAGCTTAATTACTTTGTGTGCATGTAATATGTCATATACATATCTATGTGCATAAATGTACACACACATATATAAAAAATTGCTTTTTTTGAGATGGGATTTCACCATGTAGCCCAGGCTAGCCTTGAACTGGAAATCCTCCAGCTTCAGCCTCTTGAGTGCTAGACTTATAGATACTGCACCACCACATCCAGCTGAAATGTAATTTTTTGTGAATTAACATTAATGGAGAAAATAAACCATAAAATAAACACAGTGCTCAATAAACTAAAATCTATACAAAAACGAAATTAAAAATATGAGAGGAGGCCAGGTGCTGGTGGCTTACGCCTGTAATCCTAGCTACTCAGGAGGCTGACGTATGAGGATCGAGGTTCAAAGCCAGCCCCGGCAGGAAAGTCCGTGAGACTCCTATCTCCAATAAACCACTCAGAAAACTGGAAGTGACGCAGTGGCTCAAGCGGTAGAGTGCTCTCCTTGAGCTGCAGAGCACATGGACAGCACCCAAGCCCAGAGTTCAAGCCCCATGACTGTAAAAAAATATATATATACATGAGAAGAAAATTGAAAAAAATCTACAATATTACCTTTCTAATACAATCATTTTCAAATATAATATTCTAGGTTTTAGCGGTAAGAAGCAGGTTATAACATTTTTTTTCTATTTTTAAATTGGTTTATTGTTATGGTTGAATTATATTGAGCATCTACTTTAAAGAAGATGGTGGTCTGGTTCACCAGTTTAGTCTAAACCCCCCAAACCTCTGAAATCCCCATTACTTTGAATCTCAAGCATTTCAGATAAAGGAAACTCAATCTGTTTTTGTTTTTTTTTTTTAATCGGTTGTGGGGCTTGAACTCTGGGCTTGAGCGCTGTCCCTCAGCTCTTCAGCTCAAGGCTAGTGCTTTACCACTTGAGCTACAGTGCCACTTCCAGTTTTCCTATGGTTTACTGGAGGTAAAGAGTTTCACGGAGTTTCTTTCCTGCCCGGGCTGGCTTTGAACCATGATCCTCAGATCTCAGCCTCCTGAGTAGCTAGGATTGCAGGTGTGAGCCACCAGTGCCTGGCAGGAAACTCAATCTGTACTTATTAAAATTTTTAGGCATAACACATGCCTGAGTATTGCCACATTATTATGCATTACTTTGGTTAGTGAGGAAGTAAAAGCAGTTTTCAATATAGAAAACATAAATATATTAAGGCCAGGGCTTTGGCTTTATTTAAACTTAACTTTTTTTTTTTTTCGGTTGTGGGGCTTGAACTTTGGGCTTAGGCGCTGTCCCTGCACTCTTCAGCTCAAAGCGAGTGCTTTACCACTTGAGTCACATTGCCACTTCCGGTTCTCTAGTAGTTTATTGGAGATAAGGGTCTCACGGACTTTCCTGCCCTGGCTGGCTTTGAACCTCGATCCTCAGATCTCAGCCTCCTGAGTAGCTAGGATTACAGGCGTGAGCCACCGGTGCCCAGCTTAAACTTAATTTTTATATTATATTCACTGTTCAAAAGTCTAAATTCATGGTACTGGTGTCACACCTGTAATCTTAGCTATTAGCTACTCAGGAGGCTGAGATGTGATGATTGAGATTTGAAGCCAGCCCGGGCAGGAAGTCCATGAGGCTCAAAGTGATAGAGTGCTAGCCTTAAGCAAAAGAGCTCAGGGACAGAGCTTAGGCCCTGAGTTCAAGCCCTAGGACTGGCAAAAAAAAAAAAAAATTCTAAGTTTACTCAATAGATAAACAGGTGGGAATTGTAGGAGAAAGGAGAATGGGCAAACAGGATAATGTAGTACCCTTATTTTATTTAAAGTGATGAGATGAGCATTTAACTTATGTAGCAATGTTCTTGTGCATTCCTTATCATTGTTCCTTCTTTTCTCTCTCTCCTTTTTTTGTTGGTCATGGGGCCTGAACTCTGGGTCTGCGTGCTGTCCATCAGCTCTTCAGCTCAAGGCCACAGCGCCACTTCTGGCTTTTTCTGCTTATATAGTGCTGAGGAATTGAACCCAAGGCTTCAGATGTGCAAGGCAAGCACTCTCCCATTTTCTTTTGGTGGGTCATGGGGCTTGACTCAGGGCCTGAGCCCTGTTTTGCTCAAAGCTAGTGCCCTACCATTTTGAGTCGCAGTGCCACTTCGTTTTTGAGTGGTTGATTGAAGGTAAGAATCTCAGGGGGACTTTTCTACCTGGGCTGCTTCAAACTCCCATCTTCAGATCTCAGCCTCGTGAGTAGCTATGATTACAGGTGTGAGCTACTGGTGCCCAGTTGTTCCTTTTCTACTGTTAGTCTTTCTTTCTTCTTTTATTTTTTTTTTTTGGGTCTGGTCGTGGGGCCTGAACTCTGGGCCTGGGCGCTGTCCCTCAGCTCTTCAGCTCAAGGCTAGCGCTCTACCACTTGAGCCACAGCGCCATTTCCGGCTTTTTTTCTTTTTTGCTTATGTGGTCTTGAGGAATCAAACCCAGGGCCTCAGGCATGCAAGGCAAGCGCTCTACCACTGAGCCACCTTCCCAGCCCCTACTGTTAGTCTTTCTAAAATACTGCTTTCCCTATTGAAAATATAGGTCCCTTATCAAATAGGTCAATATTTACCAATTTGATCCAATTATAGCTCCCATAACCATATTATGAGACCCCACCACTATCCCTCAATTTATGAATTTATGCCATCAGAAACAGCATCTCTGAAGGATGAAGACTGTTTAGAAAGAGGGGGAGCAAAACCCATCAAAAATCTCAAGCGCTACAGTAACTAAGAACTACCTGACTCGTGAGAGATCTTAAGATGAATTTACATCATGATGGATTACAGAGGGAATATCCATTTTGCTTTCTTACACAGACAGCAATGTGAAATTAACAAAAAGATATGGATTTTGGAGTTAGGCATACCTGTGAGACTTAGTCAAGCAACTACCGGTAGCATGACCACTTTTTTTTTTTTTTTTCTAACTAGCTGACAAGGCTGGCTTCAAACTCCTGGGTTCAGTATTCCTCTGTCTTATACTTCTATGCAGTTGGGTCTATAGGTGTGTGCCAACACATCCAGCTATATGACAAATCTCAAGTTATTTATAGGAGTAAGAGATCTACCTTGCAAGCCTTGATAATTATATGAGGAAATAATATCCATAAAATGACAAGTGCAGTATCTGACATAAAGCAAGACTCTAACTAGTTATTATTGGGATCAGAAAACAATGGTCCTGATCATTTTCTTCCTTCTTTTTGCACTATATTTTCTTTTCTTTTCTTTTTTTTTTTTGGCTGCACTGTCATTTTTTTTTTTTTTTAATGTTGGTTGTGGGGCTTGAACTTTGGGCTTGGCCACTGTCCCTCAGCTCTTCAGCTCAAGGCTAGTGCTCTACCACTTGAGCCACAGTGCCATTTCCGGTTTTCTGAGTGGTTTATTGGAGATAAGAGTCTCACGGCTTTTCCTGCCTGGGTTGGCTTAGAACCGAGATCCTTAGATCTCAGCCTTCTGAGTAGCTAGGATTACAGGTGTGAGCCACCGGCACCTGCTTGTACTGTCGTTATTTTGACATCAGGGCTTTAGTCTTGCCAGGCAGATGCTCTACTTCTTGAGCCACACCTCCATCCTCCCCACCCCTTTTTGCTTTGGTTGTTATTGAGATAGAGTCTTGTTTTTTTGCCCTGGCCAGCCTAGACTACAATCCACTTATTTACGCTTCCTTCTGTAGCTGGGGTGACTGACATTTGCAACCACACTCAACTTCTGCTGTTCTGATAGGAATTTTTTAGCTTGAGCTTCCACACCTTCACCTCCCACATAATTGGAGTGTTAGACAAACATCAATGTGCCATGCTTTTGATTGCCTAGGAAGGCCTTAAGTCACAATCCTCCTGTTTTCCACTTCCCTTTGAAGCTAGGACTACATGTATGAACCACTAGTGCATCAGCCCTAACTCAGATGCATTCCCATCTCAATGATTAGCAATGGCCACAACAATAACAATGTTAATAACAGCTACCTAGCACTTACTTTGTGGTAATTACTATGTCATCACGAGCTTCTCATGTTATTTCACTGAATCCATCCCATTTTACATATGAAGAAACTAAGTTGCAGATGGATTAAATACTTGGTAGTGTGAAAATATACTAGCAGAATTACATATTCAGGAATTCCAGATTTCAATGACTTTGCTAAGCTGACTACATGCTTAGGGCCATAACAGCACAGCCTTTCACTTCTGTTACTGTAGTCACTGAATGTGGATTTAAATGTAACTTGTTCTATTACTTCAGGCAACTTAAGTAGTGCTTACTAGTATCTCCCCAGGAAGGAAAGGCCTGTGTTTGCTTAAAGTAGAGTGCTCTCAAGTCTTCCCTTGATCTTTTTATTTCTTCTACCTTAACCTTTTTATTGTTGTAAATACACATAAATTATTTGAAGAACAGGAAGTTAAGTTTTATTTTGACTCCACTAAAGCAGTCAGCACTGACTTCCTATAAGCACCTTAAAGAGTCAACATTAGAGTTATGCTAAGAAGTCTTCATATTCCCACAAAGACCTGTTACCAGGAGCAAAGGAAGGCCTGTCCCATGACTGACGACACTCACTACACTCCCACTGTCCAAGAGAATGAATTTAAAGGCTGGACTTTACCAGAAACTTTCATTTCTTCTCTCTCATCGGGATTTATCTTTTCTATTGCATGAGATACAGTGCATTCCAAGACATCTGGAAACTCCTATAACAAACATAGGATATTTGTAATAAATACAAATCAATGTTTCTGATCACAAAAATTTTCTATTGTCTATAAAGTGCTTGAAAAGAACTCATAAGACAAAAGGATTCTTTACTTATGTAAAACTGTGATACAAAGGTAAAATCTGTGTGTTCTTATTTTGTATGAAAAAGTACCTTACTTTGATCAGGATGCCTGACTCACAAAAATTAAAAATAAACAAGGTGAGGAGTCTTAAATATTAGCATAATAATCTTACTTTTAAAAATTCATTTGCAGTAACATTAGAAACCTGAAAGTTTCTATATTAAGTATATGTACATATTTGTAGTACTAGGGATTTAAACTCAAGGCCTTACCTTTAGTAGGCAAACTCTCTACCACTGAGTCATGTTTCTAGCCCTATTTTGCAATGGTTATTTTTTCTTTCCGGTCTGAGACTGGACTCTAACTAGGTACCTGCCACTTTCATTCATACCTCCAACTCCTGCACTGGTTATTCTGAAACGCCTTTTTTTCCCCTCCCAATGCTAGTACTGAAGCTTGAATTCAGGGCCTCATGACCTCACTTGACTTTTTCACTCAAGGCTGGCATTCTACCACTTGAGCCACACATCACTTCCAGCTTTTCGCTGGCTAATTGGAGATAAGAGTATCACAGACTTTTTTGCACAGGCTGGCTTCAAACTGAGATCCTAGGTTCTCAGCCTCCTGCATAGCTAGGATTACAGGCATGAACCATCAGCACCCAGCTGGCTAAGTAAGGCCTCGATTTTTGTTGGGGCTCCAATCTACCTATATTATGCTTCCTATTGTAGCTGGGATAACAGGAACATACAATCATAGCTAGCTTCTTTGGTTGTGATGGAGTCTGTTGGACTTTTTTGCCTGGGCTGGCCTGCAACCTCAATCCTCTCATTCTCATCCTTTCTATCCCATAGTTAGGACAATGGGCATGAGACCTTGGCTTAATTATAAACTCAAAAAAATAGTTTTCATTGCTTTAGATTTTAATTTTTTTTGTCAGTCTTGGGTCTTGAACTCTGGGCCTGGGTGCTGTCCCTCAACTCTTCAGCTCAAGGCTAGTGTTCTACCACTTGAGCCACAGAACCACTTCCATGCCTTGGATTTTAATGTCACTGACCTTTAACCTGTAAATGAATTTACGTCTTTAGTAGACTCTTTTAGGTTCACAACAATATTGAGATAAGGGATTTTTAATTTACCTCCTTTTTGAACTCATCCATTTCCTCCTATTATCAACATCCTCACCAGAGTGGTAATTTGTATTGATGAGTGTACACATATTCATCACAGTGTACACATATTCATCATAATCACCAAAGTCCAGTTTGTCCTAGAGTTCGCTCTTGATGTTATACGTTCTAATAGTGTGGACAAATATACAATGACATACATTCACCATTACAGTATCACAGAGTAGTGACATGGCCGTAAAATGCTGTGTCCCACCTGTTCATCCTTCCCTACCACCTACTCCTGAAACCACGGTCCTTGTTACTTACTTTCTCCATAGATTTACTTTCCTTACAATGTTAAATAGTTGGAATATCACACTATGTTGTCTTTTCAAATTTGACTTCTTTTCTTAATAATATGCATTTAAGGTTCCTTCATACTCATGGTTTGATAGCTAACTTCTGTCACTGAGTAATATTCTATTGTCTGGACACACCATAGTTTTATCTATTAATATGTTGAGGGATACCCTGATTACTTCAATCTGCTACAAATACCTACATGCTGTTTTGTGGACAGAAATTTCAGATCCTCTGGACACATATCAAGAGCAACATTGCTGGGTCATATGACAAGAATCTATTTTGTTTTGTAATCAACAAACATGTTTAACCAAAATGTATCTTTACCTGAATGCAATAAAAAGGACCATTCTACTGCATTCTAGTGAATAATGTTATGAGGATGACAAATGTTAATATTATGTCAGTTAAAAACAAACATTTGGGGCTGGGAAGGTGGCTCAGTGGTAGAGCGCTTGCCTTGCATGCATGAGGCCCTGGGTTCGATTCCTCAGCACCACATAAGCAAAAAAAACAAAACAAAACAAAACAAAAAACCCATAACATTTAATGAAGCAAACAGCAAATACTTTCCCATAGTTCATGAGCACATCACAATACTGGCATAAATCTGGAGTTCAGAGCTGATAAAATCATGCGTATGTATAGTACATCCTGATTCAGACACAGATTAATCAGACCTCAACTCTGCAGAGCAGAACAGCTATAGAGTTATAAACTTGTAGTGTACCCAACAAAACAAGTTCTTCCAGGACATGCAGTTTGTATTTGATAGGAACCTTTGGCTGAATTATCAGAGTAGTTTTAGATGGGTATTTTATATATTAACATTTCAGTCATATCCTAGCATTTAATGGATTATAGTTCCTTATTATTTCATCAGAAACTAACATTTAAAAATTATTTCTAGTGACTATATTTCCAGGGTAATATTCTACAAAGCAATCTACCAACCAAGCCATTGGATAATCATTCCTCTACTAGAACAAATGTCAACTAGAATGACACTGGAGTGAGGAAACTAGGATGGAAACTGAGCAGAGGAATGCTAGTTTAAGAGTGAATTTTATGTTTTATACCCATTCCTACAGATCAGATTGCTAGCATGTCAAAAGAGCCACAAGGGATTTAATGGCTAACTGCCTATTAGACTTCCCTTCCCAAACTGAAGATATTCACTTCCTGCTCACTTTACTTCTCTTTTGGCCTGTATCATATCTGCATGCCCATTTCACTTACCCTGACCAAATCTGGGCTGATTTGGGAACTCCATTCATTCAAGGTCTTTTGGATACAATCTCGAAGCTGCAAAAAGAATGCATTTTAAAATGGTTAACTAATGGCTCTTCTATCCCCATACTTGTACAATAAGGATATATTAGTTTATATTCTGTCTCATGTCAGTGTATTTTGAACTTACTTGGTAGTAATCCAAGTATATTCACTTAATTAGTGAAGACCTATACACATATGATAGAACAAAAATTTCCCAAAATATTTATGCTCATACATGCCAGGCACTCTAGTGTCTATTAATTAGAAAATATGCTGTTCCATGACTAAACTGATTTATAAACATTAATTATCCAACTCTAGCAATTTTAAATCAATGCCTTAAAGATAACCAGAGTCACAGGGATTTGTACTCTGGGCAATCAGTGAAAAAAAGGAATGAGTAACTACATGCAGGCCCTGAACACAGTCGTTCTAGCCATAAACTTGTGAACTCATTATCTAAGTGATGATTGCTTCTGACAAAAGTTAACTTAATACAGATAATTACAAGGAACAAGTCATTTATCCATTTAAAAGTACAGAACCAGCTGGGCACAGGTGGCTCACATCGGTAATCCTAGCTACTCAGGAGGCTGAGATCTAAGGATCACAGCTCAAAGCCAGCCTGGGCAGGAACATCATGCCCATAAAACTCTTATCTCCAATTAAGCACCAGAAAGTTGGAAGTGGTGCTGTAGCTCAAGTGGTAGAGTACTAGCCTTGAGCTAAAGAGCACAGAGACAGTGCCCAGGCCTAGAGTTTAAGATCCATGACCGACAAAAAAAAAAAAAAAAAAAGTACAGAACCACCTAGGTTAAGATTGACAAGCTGAAACAATAATTCCTGTGCTACCTACAATAATCCACTTGAATTCAAAATATAAGGCCTGTATCTTTTTGCTAGGTATATTTATAATCAAACTCATCAGTAGATTAAAAAATTGGTTGATAACACTCTCACACAGAATTACTCACCTAAAAATCAGAAAGTTTAATGTATATATAACCAATAAAGTTTTATTACACACACACAAACACACACACACACACACACACACACACACACACACACACACCCCATGAAGTATGCAGGAAAAAAGGTAGAATTAGAGTTCAATATGTCAAGTGAAATGAGCCAGTCTCACAATGGCTAGTATTCTGTATTTTCTCATATTTGCAAAAAATAGAGGGGAAGAGAATGGAACTAAGAGGGGAACTATTTAGTTTGTGAATGTGAAAGGCAGCAGGACAAATTAGAAGTTAACAATTCTATCAAGAGCGCTCCAATTCAAATCTGAGAATTCTAAGAAATTTCTCTTTGAAAAGATGATTCATTACCTATATAAGACTTTCAGGGAAGATTTCCTCAATCCAAAATGATAAAGGTGGCAGGGCAGGGCAAGGTGGCTCCTGTTCAATCATAATCCTCACTGCTAAGGAGGCTGAGATCAGTGGGTTCTGGTTTGGAGTCAGCCCCAGGGCAGGAAAGTCTGAGATTCTTTTTTAAAAAAAAAAAATTTTTTTTTTGGGTCCGGTCGTGGGGCCTGAACTCTGGGCCTGGGTGCTGTCCCTCAACTCTTCAGCTCAAGGCTAGTGCTCTATCACTTGAGCCACAGCACCACTTCTGGCTTTTTTCTTTTTGCTTATGTGGTGCTGAGGAATCGAACCCAGGGCCTCAGGCATGCAAGGCAAGCACTCTACCACTGGGCCACCTTCCCAGCCCAAGTCTGAGATTCTTATCTCCAATTAATCACCAAAAAGCTAGGAGAGCTGTGGCTCATGTGGTAGAGCACTAGCAAAAAAGCTCAAAGACAGTACTCAGGCCCTGAGTTCAAGCCCCAGGTACAGCACAAAATTAAAAAAATATATATTGGCCTGTTTTCTAAACACATACATTTGATTTATCTTGGATTCTGGAAAACTTACACAAAATTATTTCATTACTTGAGAGATTCACTACACTACAAAGTGATCTTCAATCTTGTAAATAGCATTTAGATTGTCAGAACATTAACCTTGGCACTTGTTTCCCGTTTTTCTTCATTCTTAGAAACACACAATATCACTAAAGATAAATATCACCACAGTTTAGCCTGTGGCTAGATCAATTTGAAAAATTCCACATGACCGGTCAAATACCCTCACAACAAAGAAATTTCCATAAGTTTTAGACCCTCAGCACTGCCAAAATAAATAAAAAATTTAAGGCAAAGTACTAGAGGCTCATAGGACTCAGGTTCAAAGGCAGGCCCCTATCGATAAATCCACTCATATTCAACTAACCAGCAGAAAGCTGGAAGTGAATGCCAACAGCGAGTGTCTGGAAGCCTGGAGTTCAAAGTTCAAGACCTAGTAATAAATAAAATTCAATATTTGATTTAATAAGATTTTAATTAAACACAAAAGTAATCTTGGCAGAGGTCACAGAATTTAAAAAAAAGTTAACTAGGCCTTTAGAGAAATTAAACTCTATCCAATGTGTATATTTGTTTTAATTATGAGTGATTTTTTTTTCTCAGTTTCTTAAATCTCTTTAAAAAAGCTAACACTTTTCAAATACATTTCTCAATTTGGAGCTCTGGTAGTTAGTCCTTTACACAAAAATGAAACACATTTATCCTGTTCAAAAGCTGTCAGTTTCCAGACAACATCTTGCCACTTTTTGGGAGTATTACCCTCAGCTTTGTCTAGTTTCTCCAATTTTGTCCTACTCTTATGAAGCATCACAAACAAAACACCATAAACTAAAAGTAGTCCTGTGAACAAAATTTTCAAACTGTGAATCAATTTTTTCCCCTCAAAATAAAATGGTTGGGGGCTGGGAAGGTGGCTCAGTGGTAGAGCGCTTGCCTTGCATGCATGAGGCCCTGGGTTCGATTCCTCAGCACCACATAAACAAAAAGAAAAAAGCCGGAAGTGGTGCTGTGGCTCAAGTGGTAGAGCGCTAGCCTTGAGCTGAAGAGCTGAGGGACAGAACCCAGGCCCAGAGTTCAGGCCCCACGACCGGACCCAAAAATAAAAAATAAAAAACATAAAATGGTGGGAAAAAATAGACACACAGTATACAATGACTGACAGCTTTTGGTCAGATCTTTGTTTTTTTTTTTTATGTATTGATCTATACATGTAAGTATAAAACTATGAACTGCCTGAGTAAAATGCATTTCTTACTGTTTTGCACTCAAAAACTCTGTAAACTACATCAGAGTGTGTCATGGTGAGATAAGAGAAAATTTCACCCAGTCTCATCAAAATACATGCATAATGCTATATTGAATAATCATGATTAGTGAGGGAAGAAACTAAGGGTGAGTGTACCAAATAAATACTTCCCTTTGGAAGAAAGTGGTATGGTTTAAGCAACACATACAAACCTAGCTGGAGCCTGAACACAGGACACGGTTGGATTCTGGTACTGATTAAAGTTACCATACAAAGCCGGGCGCTGGTGGCTCACGCCTGTAATCCTAGCTACTCAGGAGGCTGAGATCTGAGGATCGTGGTTCAAAGCCAGCCCGGGCAGGAGAGACCGTGAGACTCCTATCTCCAATAAACCACCAGAAAACCGGAAGTGGCGCTGTAGCTCAAGTGGTAGAGCGATCGCCTTGAGCTGAAGAGCTAAGGGACAGTGCCCAGGCCCAGAGTTCAAGCCCCATGACCAACAACAACAAAAGAACTGATTAAAGTTACCATCAAGAATTCTCATCTGAACAGTGCTGGCTCCCACATTTCTAGAGTAGAAAGTTTCTTATTACAGCTGGTAACTTAGATTATGACAAAGTTTAGGCAATTTTTTTTTTTAAGAAACTGGAGGCGTAGCTTAAGTGGTAGAGTGTCAGCCAGGGTTCAAACCCTAGTACTTTAAAAAGAAAAAATAAATGTATTCTTTCATCAAGATTTGTTTGTATTTCTCACAAAGTAGGTGACTGGGAGATAAATAGCTGTATGTTGAGTGTCTTCAAGTGCTATCTGTTCATCCACATAAAGATCTGTTGAGGAAGCTGTTATTCAACTTTAAAGGTATGCAGACAGGCAGAGACCATAGCTTTCACATAGCTCCTATATTTAAAGGCTTATTATTTTTATAATTATTTTTATAGTCTGTTTCCTTCTCTCTTGTACCAACATACCCCACTTATTTTCAGTTCACACATAACAACGGCATTAAAAAAAAAAAAGTTGGTCTTAGGGCTTGAACTCAGGCCTAAGCCCTTTCCTTGAGGTCTCTTTTGCTCTAGGCTAGCATTCTATCACTTTGACCCATAGCTCAACTTCCGGTATTTTGAATAGTTAATTGGAGACGAGTCTTCCAGACTTTCTGCCCAGATGGCTTCGAACCCTGATCCTCAGACCTCAGCCTCCTGAGTAGCTAGAATTAGAGGCATGAGCCACTGACACCTGGCAGGCAACTTTTCTCTTTTCTTTTTTAAAGTGCTGAAATTGTTCCACATTACAAATGTGCCTTAGACATTGTAAGTGGCAGGTAATGCTAACTACTGGCTCAGGATTGGAAAGCAACCAATATGTCACCATCCTATAATTCCAGATTAATCTCTGCCCGTTACACCTAGGCAAAAAGAAAAAGAGAAAAGAAAAAAAAGAAAAAAAGAGGCAGATTAATTTCTAGTAAGAAAAAAAAAGCATCCTCTCTATATACCAAAGCCAGTGGCTTCGCAGCAACGCAGCGACCCATGTCAACACTGTACACGTCAACGTCGTAAGGATACGCGGTGGCCCAGCACGCGCCGACCTCGGCGGGGCTCCTTCACCGGGAGGAGCGGGGCCAGGGGCCCGGGGGTGGGGGTGGGACCCCCGGGCGGGGCTCCCTGCCTGCCTCCTTCCCCACGGGTCGGAGACGGGGTGCAGAGCACCCTCCAGGTTCGTCCTCCTGAGACGCCCGCTCCCCCGGTGCGGGGCGGCCCCGCCGCACCTGCCCCGCGCCCGCCCGCGGCCCGGCGGGGCCCGGGGCGCCGCGGCCCCGCCTCACCTCCTCGCTGTGCGTGGACGGGCACTTCTTGCGCAGGCGGCCCCAGTTGAGCAGGTTCCCGGTCTGCAGGTGCAGGGTGCTGGCTCGCGCCAGGAGCGCCCCGGCCGCGCGGCTGTCGGTGCCCATGGCGGCGGCGGCCGCCCGAGGAGCCGGGTGGCGGCGGGGCGGCGGGCGGGAGGGCGGGGAGGCGGCCGCCGGGCAGGACGCGGTGCCCCGGCCCGAGAGGCGAGCGCGAGCGGCCGGGCCCGCGTGGCGGAGGCCGGTGTGCGCTCGGGGCCGGCAAGTCCGGAGGGCGGCGGGGCGGCGGGGCGGCGGAGCGGCGGCCGGGGCGGCCGGCGGCGGAGCGGCGGCTTCCTGCGGCCGCCTCAGCGGCGTCGGTTTCAGACTGAAGGCGCCGTTTCCTGGAAGACAATGACTAAGCAGAAATCGCCGCGGGAAAAAAAAAAAGTGCTTCGTAACCGTTACTCGGCCCGCGGCGGCGGGGCCGGGCCGGCCGGGCGGGCGGGGCGGGGCGCGCAGGGGCAGCGGGACGCCGGCCCGCGGGAGACTGGCGCTCGGCCCGCAGCGGGCGTGGCGCGAGGCGCGGGCGCGGGCGGGGGCGCCGGCCGGGCGGAGGGCGCGGGCCGCGCCGCCGGAGCGCGGCGTAGGACGCAGGAGCGCCCCCTGCCGGCCGGAGCGCCCCCTGCCGGCCGTACACCCTCCCTAGCCAGGGACAGCCCCAAGGCCCGCCGAGGGTCCCCAAAGCTTTGAAATGCTGGCAGGTTTTCATCCACTCAACCTGTTGTATTCACGCAGGTGCTTTGTCTTTCTCCTTGGCTTTGCTGTCCAAAAGAATCTTCTTAAGTCAGCCCAGATTCCCCTCAATGGAAGAACGGATCAAGAAAATGTGGAATTTCACCCATCTGTTAGAATGATAAGGCATCATTTACAAAGAAAGGGAAGGACCTGGAAAAAATTATGTTCAGTGAAAAAAGTCAGGCCCAGAGCAACAAAAGTTGCATATTTTCACTCCTGGGTAGAAGCTAGAATTAGTTTACAAATATATAAGTAAACACTTTGGGTGGCATGCAAGTGTACACATATTGTTGTCTGAAATACAGTAGATTCAGGGGGAGAGCTCCAACAGTATAAATTCTTAGAAAGGCTCCATCACGGTTCAACAAAATAAACACCAGAAACAGGTACTTGAAAGGGGTGGGGTGGGGTCAAGAGGAGTGAGGTAAACAAAAGGAGAGAGGAGGTTGGGAAGAGAATGCAGTAAAAAAAAAAAAAAGGCATATCCTACTAAAGGAAAGTGCAGGAAAGGGTGGGTTGGGAGGGGTGAGTGAGATTATTGAAAGGGGTGACACTGATTAAAACTCATAAACTGCTTTGTTGAATGGCGGCTTCTTCATTCAACTACTTAAAGATAATACCATAAGACTTCATCTTTGGCCTTGAAAAGCTAAAACCTCAGTTCCATAAACAAAGCTAAGTCCAAGAAATGTTAACGATCTAAGAATACAGTAGTTGCGGGCTGGGAAAATGGCGCAGTGGGAAGATGGCTCAGTGGTAGAGAGCTTGCCTTGCATGCCTGAGGCCCTGGGTTGGATTCCTCAGCACCACATAAGAGCACTAGCCTTAAGCTGAAGAGCTGAGGGACAGCGCCCAGGCCCAGAGTTCAGGCCCTACTACCGGACCCCCCCAAAAAAAAGAAAAAAAAAAGAATATAGTAGTTAAGGTCTGTAGTCCCAGCTACTTTCCAGGCAGAGGTCAGATAAATAGAAGTCCCAGATCTTATCTTTAAGGTGTTGTTTTTCTAAACTAATTGAAATTAAAAGCCCTGGGGAGCTTGGATTAGGTGTTGGAGAAAGATGGATAGCCTAGTTAGGAAGGGAAGAAAGAGGAGAGGAGGGAGCGGAGAGATCAGAGGACATTTAGTTTTCAGGTGAGATCCAAGGATCACTCACCTGATACAGGTATACATGCAGCTAGGATTTTTTCACCCCTATTTAAATGTCACATTTAATGGACTTGGTATTATATCCGGTTGAACATCTGTGGAGCTTTCCTCAATAAACCTTCACCTTTGCCCGGACAAATTAGGTTTATTCAATGGCAAAACCATTCTCATTATAAGGGATACAAAATCTGCAAAGAGAAATAAATGGGAGGTATTAAATTAATGAACAAAATAGGAAAAGGACAGAAAAAAAATCTTTCTTGAAGGTTAGAAGTTGAACCTGAGATTTAGTAATTGTTGGGGTAATTTAGTAATTGTTGTAGGTAGCAAGAGTTCTTTGATGAGGATTGTCCTGGAAGGAAGAATTAACAAGGGCTGCTTTAATGCATGTAAACATATGATTCTTATGCTGAACTTGCTGTGGTATCATCACTTGACTTTTTATTTCATTATTTTATTACTTTATTATTTTTTCTCTAATTCCAAGAAAATAATACTTGGCTAAAACTTAGAAATTAAATATTATAAACTACTATACCTCAGTACCTTTCCCAAAGGGACAGAACATGTTGGCCAGAATGTTGGTCTTGACATCTACCTGTATAACTTTTTTTTTTTTTTTGGTCAGTTGTGGGGCTTGAACTCTGGGCCTGGGCACTGCCCTCAGCTCTTCAGCTCAAGGGGAGCACTCTGCCACTTGAGCCACAGCGCCACTTCCAGTTTTCTGATGGTTAATTGGAGATAAGTGCCTCATGAACTTTACAGCCCAGGCTGGCTTTGAACCTCAATCTCCAATCTCAGCCTCCTGAGTAGCTAGGATTACAGGCATGAGCTACCAGTGCCCTGTTCTACCTGCATAATTTATAAATGTAGCTTTACTAGGAAAAGTCTCCAAACCATGAAGGGGATAGTTTGAACTACTTTGAAACTCTTGATAACCTATTCACATGGAAAGTCTTCATGATTGAACCTAATAATGAAAAAAATTAAGGGAGAATGTGAGACCCTGAGTTCAAACCCCAGAAAAAGCACAAAGAACACAAAAGATTTGAGAAAGTCATGCTGTTATAAATGGAGGCATGGCTGAGCAGGTCTTACATCTTTTTTGTTTGTCCCCCTCCCCTTTTTTTGTAGAGTTTTAAGCTTCTGTTTGTTACTAGATTCACAATCAAATGTTTTGCTTAAACAGTATTTACATTATATTGGTCCTAGAATAATTTTGGAATTAAGATAAACTTTAAAATAATAGAGGAGGTGTATAAATATTAGAGTATGTGTTAGTGTGAAGGATGTTTACTGTTATTATTTTCTCATAATGTGTAGATTAATATGTAGAGATAACATAGGGTCCTGGTATATTAAGATATAACTTATATATACTTAGATGCTATAACTACAAATTCTCCAGTTAGGTTGATAATGGTGGTAGAGGTAAGTTATGCTATATCAAGTACTCAAGTGGTATCTATAGTCCACAAACTGTATAGTTCAAATATGTTCATGTTTGAGCTCATGAGGCAAAAATAATATTGATAATGTGAAGCTGTGGGCTGTGGTTCCAATAAAATATTATTGTATTTAGATAAGAACTCAGCCTCCGGAGTAGCTAGGAATACAGGTATGAGTCACCAGTACCTGGCTGTTGGTTGTTTTTTTGTTTTCTGGTTTTTTGTTTTTTTTAAATTGTGGTGGTTGTTGTGGCCTGGACTCTGCCTGTAGTCAGAGTAGTTCTGTTTGCTTATACATTTCGGTAATTTTTATCTTGAACAAACTTGTTTGGCTTAGATGAGTTATACTCCCTCTTCTCTTTTATTTTCTCAGGAACCATACTCCCTCACTTGCTGGTAAGCAGCTTTGCTAGAGTCTGAGGATTGCTCTTGGTAGATAGTCCCTTCCTCCCCGTTTAGTTTTCTTATAAATGAAATGCGGTCATAGGTCCAGCCAGTTCTTTGAAATGGGTTGCCTTGTGTAATCCAGTTTGTTTGCATTTGCATTGTCTTCCTAATGTTTGCACTAAGTTATGCTGAGATTTGCTAGCTGATTATAAAACAGGGTGATGTCATCTTGGAGATTGGCTGGCTGCTTTAGAGATTGGAGTAAGGCCCAAACTTGCCTTTTGTGAGTTTAATGGAAAGAAAAGCATGGGGCATTGGTAGGATTCATTTGAACATTCACTATTTAAAATATATTTAAATTTAAATGCTGATGGCTCATGCCTAGCTACTCAGGAGGTTGAGATTTGAGGGATCACAGTTCAGACCTGGGCAGAAAAGTCCCCCTGAGACTCTTACTTCTAATTAACCACCAGAAAACTGGAAGTGGCACTGTGGCTCAAAGTGGTAGAGTGCTCTGCTTGAGTGAAAGAGCTCAAGGATAGCACCAAGGCTTTGAGTTCAAGCCCCATGACAAAGAAAAAAAGGTGAGAGGGCTGGGAATGTGGCTTAGTGGTAGAGTGCTTGCCTAGCATGCATGATGCCCTGGGTTTGATTCTTCAGTACCACACAAACAGAAAAAGCCAGAAGTGGCATTGTGACTCAAGTGGTAGAGTGCTAGCCTTGAGCAAAAGAAGTTCTGGGACAGTGCCCAGGCCCTGAGTACAAGCCCCAGGACTGACACGTGCGTGCGCGCGCGCGCACACGCGCACACACACACACACACACACACACACACACACAAGTTGGATGCTAACTGAAACCATGTTATTTGAATATGAGAGGAAAAAAATATCACATATGGTTACCAAATATACATAATATTCAAACGAGACTTTTAGACCCCAGATTCTACCACTCTACTAGACCACAGCTCCAACTTTGCCTTTTTAAAAAAATATATAATTGGGGACAAGAGTCTGACTGACTTTCCTGTTAAAGCTAGTTTCTAACCATAATCTTCATATCTCAGCTTGCACTGAGCCAAGCTCAAACACATTCTTTAGACTGCCTCTTAATATGTGTTTTACTGCGAGAGTGATAGAAGGAAAAAAAAAAAAAGACTACCCTGTGTCCTTCTCTTTGAGGAATCTGGATCAAAAATCTTCTTAGGAGGGCTGGGAAGGTGGCTCAGTGGTAGAGCGCTTGCCTTGCATGCTCAAGGCCCTGGGTTCGATTCCTCAGCACCACATAAGCAAAAAGAAAAAAGCCGGAAGTGGCGCTGTGGCTCAAGTGGTAGAGCACTAGCCTTGAGCTGAAGAGCTGAGGGACAGTGCCCAGGCCCAGAGTTCAGGCCCCACGACCGGACAAAAAACAAAACAAAACAAAACAAAAATCTTCTTAGGAGCAATTACATTTGCCTACAATTGGAAGGTTTATGAATGTTTGTTTCCCATTGCAAATAAAAAGAGAGCCATTTGACCTTGCTGAGTTGTAGTTGGTTTAGTCTTGCTCCTTGTGACCTAATCTCAATTTATTGTGATTTATATGGCAATGACTCAAGGCATAGAAGACACACTGCATCTGTACTACTTGTTACTTAGTGATATGCTATTTGTTTTATTTTGAAAAATGAAATGAACTTCCCAAAGAAAGCAGAGCCTTTTACTTCCATACTTTTGTATGTTGTTCACTAGAATTTAGAATATCCTTTCGTCTGTTTTCATGTTCCCCTAATATAGTTGCTTGGGTTTTTTTTGTTTTTTGTTTTTTGGTTGTGGGTCTTGAACCTGGGTCTGTGTGCTTCCAGTGCTCTTCAGCTCAAGGCGAGCACTCTACCATGTGAGCCACTCCCAGTTTCCTAGTGGTTTATTGGAGATAAGAATCTCACAGACTTTACTGCCTGGGCTGGCTTTGAACCACCATCCTCAGATCTCAGCCTTCTGAGTAGCTAGGATTACAAGCATGAGCCACTGGCACCCAGCTAGTTGCTTGGTTTTAAAGACCCAGTGTGGGTATGAATATTTTTGGGACCCTTTTTAGGTTTGGATCACACAATAGTCTTCTGTGGTTTTCTAAAACATCTATTTATTCTATGTACAGGAAACATTTATACTTTATTGTATTGGTTGGTTCATTATTGTTAACTTTTTTTGTTGTTGTTGGTTGTGGGGTTTGAACTTGGGGCCTGGAAGCTGTCCCTGAGTTTTTTGCTCAAGGATAGTGCTCTATCATCTGAACCACAGCATCACTTTCAGCTTTCTCTGCGTATTTATTGGAGACAGATTGCCATGGGGACTTTTCTATGTGGTCTGGCTTTGAACTACGATCCTCAGATCTCAGCTTCCTGAGAATTACAGGTGTGAGCCACTGGTGCTCTGCTGTTGATTTAGTAATGCTAACTTACACATAGTGTTTACTAGGTACTAACCATAGATCCACTTTGTATCTATAAATTCACATAATCCTCTCATCACTATGAGGGAGGTACTGTTATTACCTCTATACAGAAACTAAGATACACAGTGGAGTGCTTTCAGAGTCATATCCTACCAAGTAGCAGAGCTGGGATTCTGATCCAGCTAATTGAGATCCAGTACTCAAGCAGAAAGCCTTTTTACTACGAGGACAGGCTTACTGACAACTAATACCTAATGATTGGCTAGGCAGTTAGCAGACATTAATGCATTCTTATTGGAAGAGTAGATGAATCACAGTCCTCCTCTGAGGAACTTTCTGTATCATGACATGGTCACAGAAAACTGAGACATGAGGTCAGAGCCAAGGGCTGAGGACTGGAGAAAGCAGGAGCCTGCTGTCTGGAAATGGCCTGAGCACCGTAAGCTTCACGTTTTTTCCACAAGGAATTGACACACAGCTGATATCACAGCTGGAGGGTCTGATGGTCAGGACGGCCTGGACTGGATCATGTTTTGAAACTTGGACTCGTCACCAGATGGCTTCAGCTGTAAAAAGAAATAGTATTTGTTTGATTTATAAAATTAAAAAAAACATTTTTTTCTCTTGTGAGAAAAAATAGTCTTTTCTGTCAAACTAAAGTGCTTCTGTCTTATATATAATATTTCTTAGTATTGCTATTTCCTGGATTTATTTGCCTTTTGACTGTTACCTGTGCTGCTTGTGACCAGCTTGCCATGTTAGGGAGCTGAGTCTTGTGTTGAAGGAGTTAAAATTATGCATTGTAATTACCAAGTGTGTTGCCTGTTAAAAAGAGAAATCTACCAGGCACCAGTGGCTCACACCTGTAATCCTAGCTACTCAGGAGGCTGAGATCTGAGGATTGAAGTTCAAAACCATCTGGGACAGGTAAGTCTGTGAAACGCTTATCTTCAATAAATTACTCAGAAAAAAACAGAAGTGGTGCTGTGGTTCAAGTGGTAGAGCACTAGGCTTGAACACAAAGAGGCTCAGGGGCAGCACCCAGGTCCTGTAAAAAAAAAAAAAAGCCCCAGGACTGGAGACCAGATGGAGAGAGAGAGAGAGACAGAGAGACAGAGAGAGAGACAGAGAGAGATAGAGAGAGACAGAGAGACAGAGAGACAGAGAGAGGCAGAGAGAGAGACAGAGAGAGACAGAGAGACAAAGAGAGACAAAGAGACAGACAGAGACAGAGAGACAGAAATATACAGAGAGAGACACAGAGAGACAGAGACAGGGAGGGAGGGAGGAAAGGAGGGAGAGAGACAGAAGTCTTTATTAATGGAATTAAATATTAGTGGAAGTTTTCCACTGACCTTGTCAACCTCCTCTAGCCATCTTACTCCCAGACAACCATGATTTTTTAAAAAAGTAAACCTTTGATAGAAATTAAGTAAACCTGTGCTAGAAATGAATGAGTGGTTCCCTTTAACCTTGGTAATCTGTTGTACTTAAACTGTGAGCCTAATTCCTTGACAAAGAGGAGTGACAATTTGGGTTGGGATAAAAACCTAGTAAATTTCTCTTTCTTCTGCAGGCAGATCTGCATAATAAATTTCACAGTCCTGCATAATAAATTTCACATTCCTTACACTGATGCCCAAGCAATTTTCTTCTGGCTTCCTGCTCAAGACATCGATTTCGTTACATTCCACCCAACACACCAGAGCATTTCTGGGAAGCTGGTTTTCCTTCCACTCAGACTTGCATAGAAAGAGGTTACATTAAGGAAGATCTTGATCTTTGCCCTCGTCCAGAAAGATGACAGCCTTACAATGCAATGTTTTCTCCAAAAGGCAAGGAACAGAAGACCTAGATGTTAAAGCAAAAACAGATGATTGAAGACAGTGTTTCCATTTTAGTTATTTATGGTTTAAGGTGGTATCAAACATTGATTTTTTGATCTGTAAATTGATTTATAAGTCAGTTTTCTATTAAAAATGTTGTTAAGGGCTGGGAAGGTGGCTCAGTGGTAGAGCGCTTGCCTTGCATGCCTGAGGCCCTGGGTTCGATTCCTGAGCACCACATAAGCAAAAAGAAAAAAGCCAGAAGTGGCACTGTGGCTCAAGTGGTAGAGCGCTAGCCTTGAGCTGAAGAGCTGAGGGACAGTGCCCAGGCCCAGAGTTCAGGCCCCACGACCGGACCCCCCCAAAAAAAAACATTAAAAAATTTTTAAAAAATGTTTTAAAGTAGCATTTTCTACCACACAAGCAACTATTTAAAATGTAGATATCCTTATATTGTGTTTTCTTTTGTTTGCACCTTGGTTTAGACCAATGAAACAGTTCCATTT
The DNA here is from genome assembly GCF_024711535.1 of Dipodomys merriami. Lineage (NCBI taxonomy): Eukaryota > Metazoa > Chordata > Mammalia > Rodentia > Heteromyidae > Dipodomys > Dipodomys merriami. The sequence continues at coordinate 19,983,797 of NW_027206290.1, forward strand.
TACACCTTAAGGGTTTTTATTTACTTTATTTGATAATTATGATTTTGGAAATATGAAAAAAAAACCTAGTAAATTTCCCTGCTGGGTGTGCCTGCCTAGCTCTGGGTAGAGTAACAGTATTGCACCTTTTATGCAAAAGTATATTGCTCTTGTCTCTCTATTCATTTCTGATGCCAGACACCTCTTTATTCATTTCTGTCTATTCACTTCTGATGCCAGAGAGTTGTGCATTTCTAATACTCTCAATGTCAAAGAGTGAAGAAATGAAGCTCACTTGTATATTGCCATCTGAACAGTAGAATTTCCAAAGCAGGGGAAAGAATATTTTGTGGAAGGCTGTCTAAAAAACATAGAGAAAGCTATCATGAGTCAAACCCGGTTCACCAGGCCCTCGGTACATGGAAGGGATGGAACAGAGGCTTTGCCAGGCAGGCTGAGAAAACCGCATAGGTGGACCCCGGCCTGCAGTCTGCCCTGACTGTTGGGGCCAGGCTTTGACTCGCTGGTCTGGTCACAACTCTCATACACACACACACACACACACACACACACACACACACACATGCAGATAGGTTATCATGTACTGATAAGGTGCTAAAATACAGGAGGATGTCAGAGAAACTTTGTTATAACAAAGTCTGTGCTAGGTCTTGCCCTGCTTCCTAAATATACTGGACTCCTTGGCTTCCCAGGGTTTTCCTGGCCTCTGGCCTTCGCTGGGGGCCCATACACATTCTGTCTCTCCCATTGAGGCTTTCCAAGCAACTCAAGGGTTCACTAATCTCTCAGACATTGGAAGTGCCAAAACACTTGTCATTTGCGCTGTATGACACCCTCTGCCCTCCAACGGTGGGACTGATGACTTATTTTTGAAACAATCTCTCAGAGCCATATTTCTCCTTTTGTGAAAGAGGACACTGTGAGAAAACTTCTTTTCTAGAAGTGGGATCCTTAAAAGTTCCTGCTTTGGCCTAGTGACTTGGCTCTTATTACTTTTAATCTTTACAAGTATGAAAGGGAAGAACTGCTTTGGGATAAGGAAGGATTTTTGAACTGTAAGATTTTGTCCTAACTGGTTGTTCTAAGATGGAATTAAAACACATCTCAGATTGTTCAAGAAATATCAGAGGGTATGTATGTTTTACAATTGCTTGTCTACGGTTAATCTTATGTCAAAATCTTATAATGGTCACCTTATATAAATGCATCTTACCTTCTTCAAACCAGCCAATCATAAGCAGATTGTGAATCTTAGCTCAACCAGTCCAAGCAGAGGGGTGGGGCCTGCTGCATTAGGGATAAATAGGGAGCAGCCTGGCTGCCCTGTGTGCTTGCCTGCCAGATTTTTACCTGATGGTGCACTCTTCTGCAGAAATAAATTTTGCCTTGCTGAGAAAATTCTGTTTTCATGCCTATCATTGTGACTTTGGTGGTTCTTGGAGAGCATATTTATAACAACATGAATAACAATTCCTGAGATAAGGAGTTATTTTGAGGATTAGCTGAAGAAATATATGTAAGGTGATAGCCACAGAGGCGAACACACACCACATCTTCAAAGACACCAGACTCAGAAGCCTCCCCTTGCCTCTGGGTCCCAGTAATCTTCCTCCGGTGGATTCAAAAAGGTCATTGTTATGTGTCCCAGAATAGCAGAGACAGAGAAAGTGAAGTTAGCTAGGGACCAGAGTTACTAATTGAGTGTTCACCTCCCGGAAATGGGGCGGATCCCTTCTGGGCTATCAAACAGAATGTGCTAGAGCAGCTTACTCATTGGCTTATTTATTAACCAAGTTGGGGAAAGTTTGGCTGAGGACTAAATTTCATGTGGGCTATTAATCTTTACTCACTCTATGGCCTGATTCATTGTGGTCCTTTAGGTTTTTCAAAATCAAAGAAACTGAAGAAGTCAAATAGAAAAAAAACAATGAGGTTTATTTGGCCTAAAGCTGGCAGGGGAGACTGGGAACCTGCCTGTTTGATCCATGTGTCGTTCCATTATTACATGTCCTGACAGTACCCAGCTTCCTGGGTACTTATTCCTCATTTGCCCTCTGAAAAGGAAGAGGGGATTTCTTAGCATATGAAAAGTAACTATTTCTAAGTTTCTACTATGAGTAACCAAAAGCTGCCAAGGCAGAGACATTCAAAGCTCAAAGTCAGTACCTTAAATTTGGGCTTCCTGACTTCTGATCTTGTACAGCCAGGGCAGAAACAAGTAGTCGGGGGATGTGGCTTAGTGGTAGAGTGCTTGCCTAGTATGCATGAAGCCCTCGGTTCTATTCCTCAGTACAGAAAAGGCCAGAAGTGGTGCTGGGCTCAAGTGATAGAGTACTAGCCTTTAGCAAGAGAAGCTCAGGAACAGTGCGCAGACCTGAGTTCAAGCCCCAGGACTGGCAAAAAAAAAAAAAAAAAAAGCAGGTTTTAGATCTGTCACTGTGGTCAGGAACAGTTGGAGTTTTACTTTTACAATTGACTTCTCAATTTTTTAATCCAGTGTAGCTGTAGCTATGAGATGGTGGGTGAAGCTACTGGAAAAGGCCAGAATTCTGGACTGTGGGATCTGGATTTGGTCTTGACATACACCTAACAGCAATGGAAAAATTCTTTCAAAACAAGCTTTAGTCAGGTACTGTTGGCTCATCCCTGTAAATGCTAGCTTCTCAAGAGGCTGAAATCTGAGGATAATGATTCAAAGCCAGCTTGAGCAGAAAAGTCCCTGAGACTCTTATCTCCAGTTAACTAGGCTCAAGTGGTAGAGCTCCACTCTTGAGTGAAAAAGCCAAGCAAGAGGTCCTGAGTTCAAGCCCCATTACAGGCCTGCACACATGTAGGTGTGCCCCTCACCCCCGAGAAACAAATCCCCAAGCCTCACCCCCACTAAAAAATCCCCAAACCAACCCCCAAATGAAAACAAAAAACAAAACTCACAAGCAAACATCATTGTGTCTAAGCTGTTAAGAGTTGCTAAGTAGCTCCTGAGCTGAGTGTTTGTATGTATCATTTAGTCTTCATAACAACCCTTCAAGGCAGGCATTGATTCCACTCTGAAGTTTCAAAACTGAGATGCGCCTCAAAGACAAATCACTAGCAATGGGCAGGTGGAACCTGAGCCAAGCTCTGACCGATGCTAAACACTTACAAGAAAAGAGCAGAGGCTGGGAAGATGTCTTAGTGGTAGAGTGCTTGCCTAGCATGCATGAAGATCTGGTTCAATTCCTTAGTGCCACATAAACAAAATAAGCTAGAAGTGGTGCTGTGCCTCAAGTGGTAGAGGTTCAGGAACAGTAGCCAGGCCTTGAGTTCAAGGCCCAGGGCTAGCAAAAAAAAAAAAAAAAAAAAAAAGAATAGAGCAGAAATACCCCTGTATTTTCACAGTGAACTCTTTATTACACAGCACAATGGGCAACCTCCCAGCTCCAGTGCCTTAGGAAAGGAGCATCGATTTGATTCCAAAGTAGAAATGCTAGGGAAGCAAGCTCTAGCCGAGTGACCCAGTCCAGTACCATGGGGCTGGTTATTGTGTAATTTTGGTAGGAATATTTTCTGAACAGGATCTATACTGTGAGAGGCTCGTATTGGATCTGTCGAAGGAAAGGCACCTGCTCAATCTAGCTTTTCTTGTTTGTAAAAAGCACCAACTGCAAAGGGCCTTTATGATTTCTGGCCTGAGTCCGAATGTGAGTGTACAATGCAAGGAGAGTTTGTTTTTAATCAGCAGTGCTCAGGTTTGGCTGTATCCAGGACTGAGGTCAAGGTTGGTTGTGGCCCTGCCTTGTGCCTTTGAGATTGGTCAGCTTCTCTTCTATTTCCCCTTCCAGGGTCTTCGCTAGCACCTAACCTAGGTCTTTATGGCCTCTAGGAACCTTTAGGCCTTCCAGGAGACAGAATTGGCACAGAGTCACTGTTAGGCATAGAGGTAGAACTAGAACTGCAGCCCTCTGTGCATTCTTCTATTTAGTCAGGCCTTGTACCCCTCTTTGTTCTTAACGAAGCAGTACTTGGAGAACTGTGGGTGGGTGGTCTGCAGCCTCAGTGGCTTCTGCTGACATTTAACTGGGTGAAAATTTCCAGGAAGACACATTTTAGTAGGAGGGGCTATTTCCTAGTGTTCTGCTATTATTTTTTCCTTTAGACAACAGTCCACAGAACATTTGGTGCCTGGTCTGACAAGGGTGCCGGAAGGGGGTAGGCTAGGCCAGCAGCTTACTCACTCTGCAAATGCTTATTGAGCCTTTTGTCCCAAATTAGAGACAACTGTGCTAAATGCTACAGCCCTTTCCCAAAACACCCACAAAGTCCAACAGTCTACTGGGAACCTACTCATCCAGCCAGGCAATCAGGCTACAACCATATCCCTTGTGTTCTGGGAACACAGATGGTAAGGATCCAGAGAACTTATATGGAGTACTAACATGGTCAAAAGCCTAAAGAATAAGCCAGGAGGTAGGTGTGGGCCAGGAGGTAGGTGTGGGGTGAAAGGCTGCAGATTCATGATGACTACGCATGTATAGTTCCTGGAGCAAGGGCAGGAAGTAGGGCACTGGCAGCTGGAGATGAAGGCAGGAGACACCCTGTGAACCTCACACAAGATTCTGGATATTTCCTTTTTCTTCTTCTTTTTATTTTTTATTATTGTCAGTTATGGGGCTTGAACTCAGGGCCTGGGTGCTGTCCCTGAGCTCTTTTGCTTAAGGCTAGCACTCTATCACTTTGAGCCACAGCTCCACTTCCAGTTTTCTGGGAATTAATTAGAGATAAAAGTCTCATGGACTTTCCAGCCTGGCTTTGAACTACAATCCTCAGATCTCAGCCTCCTGAGTAGCTAGGCATGAGCCACTGTTGCCTGACTTGGACACTTTCTTGAGAGCAGCAGGCTATGAGACCTGAGTTCTATCTCTCATTTGCATGTGTGGGAAAAACAAAATCTTCTGGTGGCTACCCACTGAGAAGATGTCTTTCTAAGAGCTCTGGAGCCAAAGCCTTCTTCCTAGAGATACCAGCTAATCTTGGCAGTCCACACTGGCTACTAAACAAGCTTTTGGCTTTGAGCATGAAAATTTGACGTTAATGTTCAGTTTAGATCTCTGTATCTGACTTAAATGGTGACATTTCCATATGGCTGTTTAGAATACCTGACTATGACAACTCCCTACACCCATATTTTCCACCAGATAGTAAAGGAGGCATAATTCTGTGAGTACCAGTTAAGATCCACTTGGTAAAGGAACATAAACATCTGGAAAGTGTTTAGGACACCAGTGGTCCCAGCATGGAGAACTGTTAGCACACTGGCTGGTAGCTGGAAAAAAGCCCTAGCCATGCACACAAAGGCCACTTGCTCCTTTCTGACTTGCTCATCTGAGTGTGGAGGCCACAAACAAGAGGCCCTCGATGTGGTTCTTTGCCCTCTGAGATGGTAAAATATGAAACAAAATGTTAACTTTCTGTGGCATTATTTCAGGTTAGTCAGAACCTGTTGTGGAAGAGGCTTGGGTAGACAGGCCAGGGGCTGGGCCCCTGAAGGCTCACAGCGTAGGAACCTGGGTGGATGGAGATATGGGGAGCCACAGGGTAGGATGAGCATCAATAACCTGGCCTCCTGTGCTGCCAGCTAGCAGCAGTCAGCCTAGGCACATTACTAAGCCCCAAACCACCAGGCTATCAGAAGGCGGTTTATGCAAAACCCCAGCTTAAGGGTTTAGCAATTCCAAGAAATGTGTGGGCAGGCTCTTGGTTTGGAATGTCATGATTATAGCCAACCCTAAATAGTTAGCAATATATTTATCACTGTGGGCTGCAGGAAACTAAGCTACACTTATCAAGGTGGGGACAGGAAACGAAGCCACCTTTATCAAGGTGGGGGCAGCTCTCTGAGATGATATAATTGGCATTTCAGGGATAAACAGTTACATGGCCCATACCCAAATATCTGCCCTGGCCTCTGTTAGCCAAATACACCTTGGTTCTATCAGAACCATGGCTGCAGACTCCTGCAATCCTGATTAGACTAAAGAAGGATCAGCTCCAGACTCCATCTTCTATCACAGCCTAGGTCCCCCAGAACTCAGAAGTGGAAAGCTGGATTCCAGAGCCCTGCAGCCAGCACCCCTCATAGCACCTGGACTTTGGAATACAAAAGGTCCCACACAGAATAGTCCAGGATCACTCACACATGGCTTTTCCAGTATCACACTTGCTTTTAGAGCTAGTTCTAAGCTTTCAGCTCTTGGGCAGTAGAAGGTGACAGGAAGATTATCAGGATTAGGGGGCTTTGCTGAGTGAGCATGGACGGGGTACTTTCTGCCAGAGTGATTTTTCTGAAACCCGTCTGATCAGGCTACCCCTGTGTGGTTCACTGTCTCCTGCAGCTGTGTTTGGAAAGATACCCCCACAACTATCCTTGTCATCAAACACACTGATAAAAGAGGGATTATTAAAATGCCATTCTCGGGTCTATTCCCTGACCTATTGAATGTGAGGTGAGGCCATACAGGGTTCAGGAATCTACCATTAAAACAAGCTCAGTTATTCTTCTACCCACTAAAGATTTTGTTGTTGTTTGTTTGTTTTTACTTCGTTTTAAAAGTATAAGGGATATGGGCTGGGAAGGTGGCTCAGTGGTAGAGCGCTTGCCTTGCATGCTTGAGGCCCTGGGTTCGATTCCTCAGCACCACATAAGCAAAAAGAAAAAAGCCGGAAGTGGCACTGTGGCTCAAGTGGTAGAGCGCTAGCCTTGAGCTAAAGAGCTGAGGGACAGCGCCCAGGCCCAGAGTTCAGGCCCCACAACTGGACTAAAAAAAAAAAAAAATTAAAAGTATAAGGGATAAAGGCTATTTATGGTAGGAGAAAGAGGGGCAGTAGTTTTTTGTTAAACCACTAAGACCTTGGTCAATAGGAGAAACAGAAAGAAGAGGCTGGTAAGAGCTGATCAAGGGGTTTCTAACCTCCATGCCTAGATACCTGTCCTCCCCACATCTACTTGAAGTTGAGAGCCCAGAACAGGAGCTTCATTAGAAAACCCCAGCAAGAGGTCTGTTGAGCTGGCCAGAGAGCACCTGGAGAACCATACCAACCTTGCCTTGCCAATATCTCACAGTGGTAGTTGTGTTTGGGGCTGTGACTCTAATTGTTACATTTAGAGTTTGGTGTGGATACTTGCTCTTAGGAACACTGACCATTGGCACACTTACCAAAGCTGACTCTGCCTCCTCTTTCTTTGGAGGTCTTGGGCTAAGTCAGCCCTCTTAGTTTCAGCCTTTCCCATCTGTAGCCCATGCCCAACAATCTCATCAGCCTAACCCAACCCCCTGAATGTGGCTTTATAACTAGCCCAGCACCACACTGTGGATTGGATCTTCTATCATTATGCCTAACTCAATCTGTAGTCAAATGTACCCGTCTATTCCCACAATCTAGGTTAATTTCTTTTTTATTAATACCTTGTCCTTTAGAGACCAGAGTTGAGATGGGGTCTTGGTAACTTTTTGCCTAGGATGGTCTTGAACCATGTCCCTCCTTCCTGCAGTCTCCACCTCCAGAGTAACTGGGGTTATAAATGTGAGCTATCACACTTGGCTGCTTTGCTTTCAAAGGTTTTTCAACCTTAGCTAGATCTGTAATTTGGTTGCCTAGAGTCTGCTTTAAGGGATTCTGCTTCCAGAAGCCCAGGGAGTCTCCATGCCAGAGGATTTCTTCCAAATGTCTCAGCTCATATTTCCTTTGCTTTCGTAAATCCTTTTGTCTTATTTTTCCAGGTTGGACCAAATCTGCCATTGTTTTCACCTTATCCAAAGGTTGAACAAAACAATGAGTACTCATTGGATTTCCCATGGAATTTTGCCTGAGGGTATGAGTCAGGTGGTAAAGCATGTGCCAAACAAGTGTGAGGCTCTCAATTCAAACCCTCTTGACACACACACATACACACACTACGGTGAAGCAAGTGGTTCTCTCTCTGTGGACGTTCAGGCCCTCTCAAGGCTGCTCCAGCATTATCTCAACCCTGCCATCCGTTCTAACATGCTCTTCCAAGACTTGTTTCTTTCTAATGCAGTCTGTGCTGCAATCTATCCCATTCCTTCCTTCCAGCTCTTTGGCTATGATTGTAGGAATACCGAGCATTTGAGGATATGGGCTGACAGGTAGACACATGTACCTCTGGCCTTTGCTTTGTTTCCCTCTGCTTCTCTTACTCATTTAAAAGCAGAGAGGTGTGAACGTGGGCTAAAGACAAGACTGGGGCAGTTAAGACTTGAGCCCCATTCTGGCCTTGGTATTGAGTTTCCTCTGGCCCCAGGCTCGTTCCATAAGCATTCCCTCTTTTATTTTTATTGTTAATTTTTTTAAACTTGTTTTAATGAGTATCTTTGCCAGTCACCCTAAGCAAGGTTCAGGCAAATCTTATTAGTGATGCTCTAAATGTTAATAAGTACATTTAATACTACATGTTGAAAGATTACATAAACAGTCTTAAGTTTTGCATTTTATTTTCTTCACATGGAAGAAACTAACAGTGTGTAATTAGGATAGCCTCTTCATGGGAATGCTGAAAAATATGTTAGCTTAAATAATTTGTTAGTAAATATCTAGTTAAATTCTGGAAATGTCATGGGTTGAATCTCTCAGATGCTAGGTAGTTACAGTTTAAAAGGCATTCATATGCCAAGAAATCTGTTAACTGATATCAGGCAAGTATCCTTTTTGGCAATCTCAGTAACAGCACATTGAGGGGAAACACAAATCATCTCTCTGTCTACAACAGTGAGTGAGTACCACGATTCTATTCCATAGGAAAGAGAAATAAATTTGAGATCTGGGTAATATCAACTGTCTTCAGACTATCAAGAAAATAAGGTATTTGCCATGAAGATATTAACTGATCATTTTTAAGTTTGTTTAAGAGGTCTAAGGAAAATTGTCAATTATTACTATTGTTAATTATAAACAAGAATCCACAGGCAATGTTTAACATGGATGAGTCAGTCAGTCTTTCAATCAGTAATAAAGTATGATGTTACAGAAGAAGGAGGGAAGAAATATGTGAGGATCAATTGTATCACTTTCCAGCTCTCAAACTGTTTCTTGTGAACATGTTAAATATTGCTAACAATACTAAATGTTGAAGATGGTGTCTCAGCCACATGTCTGCATCCTTTGGCAAATTCCTTTGTGTCCTCTGCTGCCTTTGCAAGGTCTAGTGTTAGATGTCCTCTTTTTCCCTCTGCATGAGCACCTTCAGGTAGCTGGCACAGCTTTCATGGAAACACAAGAGCCCAGGACACAGATAGTCATTAACTGTAGCTGTTAAAAAAATTAACAAGCAAATCCAAGAAAAATGTGATTATGAAAGCCAAGGCCTATTGCCAGAGGTGGGAAGGGAGGGTAGGAATGTGTGTGTGTGTGTGTGTGTGTGTGTGTGTGTGTGTGTGTGTGTGTGTGTGTGTGTGTGTGTGTGAGAGAGAGAGAGAGAGAGAGAGAGAGAGAGAGAGAGAGAGAGAGAGAGAGAGAGAGAGAGAGAAAGAGAAGTGGATCATGTGCTGTGTTACACAACATCTGATCCTTGATCCCTGGATGTTTTCCAGTGGGCAGCTGGTTGGATTGATTTGGGAACAAAAATGCATTGGAATTGCTTGTAGCCTTGGTGGGAACTACATGACTCTGTTGCTTCAGTCAGTCCTGCTCCTCTGCTCCATTTTGATACAGCCCAATGGTTTCTGTGCATCAACTTTATAATAACAATAAAATTTCAAAGAATTTCTAAATGGGTTATTGGTTAGTGAAGGGCTCATTCCAAGCCTACAGGAGGAGTATTAGAATGCCCCAGGACCCTATCCTGAACTGTTCTGTAAATTAGGGAGTTCCTGTCCTGTCCTGAGAAACTTTAACATCTGAGGCAGCTTATTAAAAAACAAAACAAAACAAAACTGCTGGTGGCATGTCTGTCATACTAGCAACTCAGGAGGCTGAGATCTGAGAGTGTGGTTTAAACCCAGGCAAGAAATTTCATGAGACACTCATCTTTAATTAACTAGCAAAATGTCAGAGGTGGAGCTGGGGCTAGAGTGCTAGTGGTAAGAATGCTAGACTTGAGGGAAAAAACTCAAGGACAGTGCCCAAGCCTTGAATTCAAGCCCCCAAACTGGCACATGCATGCATGCGTGCATACACTCATATACACACATACACTTAGAATAGTTAAGCAAGTGTTGAACAGAAAAGATATTTATGAATCAGTTAGTTCTCAGGGCCAAAAGTTGTTCAGCATTGCAATCCACACATAGGTAGGGGATCTTTATGGGCAGAAAAAGGAAATGACATACAGAAAGAGCCTGCTTGCTTACAGTTCAACATTTGCTTTATTTGGGCATATCTTGTCAGTTTGCAGCCTGTAATTGGCTGAAAGCTCATCTGTTATGACTGGCCAAAACTCAAAGTTCAAGCAATAAAGGTAGTCCAACAATACGTGAGTCTTATCAGTTAGTTTTTGTTTGAGGCATGACGGCAATTAAGGATCATGCTCACTCTAAAGTGGCTTGATGTAAAAAGTGACCTTTTATTTTATTTTTTTCCAGTCTTAGAGCTTGAATGCAGGACCTGGGCACTGTCCCTGAGCTTCTTTTGCTCAAAGTTAGCACTTAACCACTTGAACCACAGCACCACAATCATCTGGCTTTTTCTGAATAGTTTATTGCAGATAAAAGTCTCTCTCAGATGAGAGTCTCTTTTCTGCCTGGGCAAAGTGTCCATCTTTTGTTGTTACCTTGGGAATACAAGTCATAGTAATCTAAAGATACACTAAGGTAAACATAAAGGTTTGGAAATCAGGCTAATCATCTACCATTCAGGATGTTCCTAGCTGAAATGAAATGTTAAGGAATCTGACTGATGCCGCTACTGTTCCCAAACAATCAGGACATGCCTTTCCACTGGCTCTAATTGTAGTCTAGAATGTGTGGTAGCCCTTATTTCCTCCATCTTCCAGGGGGAAGAATGCCTGTTACATTAATGAACAAACAAGGTAAAATAAAAGTTTGGCCTATCTCGGAAGTTCTAAAGCTGAGATCTAAGGACAATTTCATTTAATTCGAACACTGTCTATAAACTTTTCAAGATAAAGGCCCTAGTCCTGCATTCCTACCGAGCTTATATAAGATTCAAGACCTAGGATCTGCGTATTTTGCAAGTTTTATAACAGCCTCTTAATTGTTTTTGGATTGGAAGCCAGAGAAAACTTTCTAATAGTTTTGATTCACTGAGGTGAAAGGGAAATCTCTTCAGTCATCAGATCATGTCTTAAAGTGTGGAACTTTCTCTTGAAAACTTAAAACTTTTCCAGAGAAATCTTGTGACTTTTATGTACAAATGGGCTTAATTTCAGAGCACTCTTTGGTAGGGTGCATAGCAACAGATGGGCTGCGATGAATGAGGGTAGAATTCCGAGGAGACGGCTGGACTGCCAAGTTCTGATGCAATTTCTGAAGAAAGAAGGGGCTCCAGTAAACAGCCAGGTATGTCATTTGCTTTTCCAACAAAGTGCTTCCAAACAAAGCTTCACTGTCTCAACTGGAATACTGAAGAAGGCTAGGCAGAGGTTGATTGCTGTCAACTGTTTTGAATCAATGGGCAGAGTGCACAACTATGTATTTCAGTTTAGCATTACAGAACATCTTGGCACCACACGTTTATTTATTGCCTATAAATCTTCAGTGCAACTTCACCTTTTGTTTCAACTGGTAGAATTAGAGGGCTGTAACAGCTGATTTAGCACTAGTAAGGTTAACACAGTTTCCTGAAAATGTTTTTTTGTTTGTTTTTGTGCTGGTACTGAGGCTTGAACTCAGGGCCTCATGCGTTCTCTCAGCATCATTTGAGCTATACCTCCATGTCCAGATCTTTTTGCTGGTTAGTTGGAGTTAAGGGTTTCTCATATTTGTCTGCTTGAGCTGGCTTCAAATACGATCCTCGTCTATCAGTCTCTTGGGTTAGGATAATAGGTGTGAGCTACTGGCACTCAGCTTTACATAAAGTTGTGATTTTTTAAAAATGCATTACACTAAGTTAAAGTTAGACTTAAGTTAATAATCTGCTTGAATTTGTTTAGAGGGAGTTTGTGAGTGGGCCCCACCAGACAGAAGTTGTTGTTTTTCTCCTCCTCCTCCTCCTCCTCCTCCTCCTCCTCCTCCTCCTCCTCCTCCTCCTCCTTCTCCTCCTCCTCCTCCTCTTCCTCCTCTTCTTCCTCCTCCTCCTCTTCTTCCTCCTCCTCCTGTTCCTCCTCCTCCTTACATAACAAGCAGGTGCAAGTGGATCAAGCCTATAATCCTAGCTACACAGGAGGCTGAGAGCTGAGTATCACAGTTTGAGGCCAGCTGTGTCTCAAGTGGTAGAGAACCAGCCTTGAGCAAGAAAAACCAAGTAAAAGCATGAGGCCCCAAGTTCAAGCCTCAGCACCAATACTATCCTATTCTGTATTCCAGGGCAGAGAGTGATATGCAAGGTAGGAAAATAAAAGCATAGAGGATATGAGAAAATGGCAACTGCTAATGACATAAGGAAAAGTAGAGAGGACGATGGTAGGGGACATTTTAGGATGGCTAAGGAAGACCTTGTTCCACCCATTCTACAGTTAGGTACTTCTGCTAACTATTATGTTTTGAGTTTTATTTATTTATTTGTTTTATTTAGTTGGTCATGGGGCTTGAACTCTGGGCCTGGGTGCTGTCCCTGTGCTCTCCAGCTCAAGGGGAGAGCTTTACCGCTTGAGCCACAACACCACTTCTGGTTTTTTAGGTTTATTGGAGAGAAGAGTCTCACGCACTTTTCTGCCCAGGTTGGCTTTGAACCATGATCCTCAGATCTCAGCCTCCTGAGTAGTTAGGATTACAGGTGTGAGCCACTGGCGCCCGGTTGAGCTTTATTTATTTTGAAACGTGTGTATAAGGTTCATTCATTTCCATTGCTGTATAACATCCAATGAACAGATGGACAATATGAATTTAGCTATTGGTTAATATAAGACAGTATGAAATAAGACTACAAGGAACACACTTGGATGTGTCTCTGTGTGACATGTGATGTTTCTCTCTGATCTAAAGGAATGGTTTGAGTGCACATCTTCAACTTCACTGGCTTTTGCTAAGTCGCTTTCCAAACTGGGCCTCTCCATATATATGCTGTAGAATAAGGTTAACATAGCAAGCCCCTCATTGCTATCTTTTTTCTTTTCTTTTCTTTCAAGACCAGAACTCGGTACCTGAGATTTTGCTCATTGGCTGGCATTCTACCAATTGAGCCACACCTACAATCCCTTGGCCGCTATCTTTAGAAGGGTTTGGTCGCTTTAAGGTTGACCCTTGGCTGGCATTTTGGAACTTGGACTTCTGGAATATGTCCACTGTTTTCTTACTGATAAGGGTGGCTTGTATCGTGCCCAGACTTTGCAAACAATGTGGTTTATGCTCAAGCATTGCTTTCCTCCAGAGAGCCTAGAATTTTGAACCATACTAATTTGAACAATCCTTTCCTTAATTTACTGATGAGGTGGCACATCTCTTCAGAGGTGCAGTTGACTTGAGTTTACCTTTTGGGAAATATCTATTCATATTCTCTGTTCACTTTCCTCTTGGGTTGTTTGTCTCACTGAATCAGAAGTCTTCGTATTTGTTTATTTGACATACTGAAACTCATTTCTCCTTGTCTGTGGTCGGTCTCTGCTTTTTAAAATGTCTTCCATGTTTGGAAATTTTTCATTTGAATTTATTGAAATTAATCAATTAGTCATGGGAGAGGGAAAAACTCCTATTTGTGTGTGTGTGTTGTGTGTATTTGGAGAGGCTATAGAGAGTATGGTTTAGGGGTATAGCTCAGTCAGAGAGTCTCTGTCATCTATCTATCTATCTATCTATCTATCTATCTATCTATCTATCTATCTATCTATCTATCTATCTATCTATCTATCTATCTACCTACCTATCTATCTATCTATCTATCGGTTCTGGAACCACATTATATTTTAAACCTTCACAGAAGGTCCCACCATTTACCATGCAGTTTAGTTCACTTAATCTTCCTGACCTCAGTTTATTCATTTGTAGAATGGTGTAAAGATTATATCTGGGGTGGGCTGGTCTTAAACTATGATCCTCCTGTCTTCTGCCCCTCCAGGAGTCGAATTTATAGGCATGCACTATCACACCTGGCTTTTTGATTCATCTTCATTTGGTCTTCTTTCATTTCAGTTGCTAATTTGCCTCTGGAGAAGCTGAGGTAAAGATTTTTGTCACTGGGGTTCACTTTCTTCCATGTCCCCTTCTCAGTCCCCAGCAGCTGTTTCTGGGCCTACATAGCTTTCTCTTGTCTTCTCTTCTCTCTGTCTTGCCCACTCTCTTCGGGACTCCAGACAACCACCACCGGATGACGTGGGCTGAGCAGCACTGCTTTAGAGAAGGTTTATTCTTTTTAAATGGTTTGATTTTAAATCATCACTTTATGATTCATGGTGAGGTTTTATGTAATCTGCTAGGTGTCTGGCGGGCCAGTCCCCCAAACGTCACTGGAGAAAATACATTTGCCAGCTCCAGGGAGGTGGATCTGCAATGTAGGAACGAGGATGGATTCCTTTGTATGTGTACAGGAATCATGCCTACCTACCCGTGCTTCGTTGTCTCCTGTCCTAATCATACCTGTGAGACAGGCACTCACATAAGCTGGGAACACAGACAGGAATAGAGATTCGGATTATGGCTACTGGCCGAGGATAGTATTTACATCCATTACCAGTTGGGTGTTTTCCTTAAAACATTCAGAGATTTGAAATACAACTCCTCATTCCCCTGACATTGTAGCTGGGTTGCGCTATGACCAGCATGGAGGTGGCTGTAACCTCTGTGGCAGCTTAGAGCAATGGCAGAGGCCTGCACACATGCTTAGGGAATGTCTGAAATTGGGTCATCTGGTACACCACAGCCCATCAAAACACAGGTAGTAAGTAGTTTGTGATGAGAAGGCTTGCGTTTTATTTCTCCTTGAAAGTAACACCCACATCCACATTCCACCCCCCCCCCCCCACAAAACCCAACAAACCCACTTGATATGAGGCTCAGGCCAAAGCCACAAGTGGGCTTTGTACTTCTGTCCTCTAGGTGACAAGGTGATGGTATTTTGGCTGGCTCAGTTTTACTATCTCCCTGAGTTCCAAGTGAGCCAGTCAGTTCTGGTTTCCTTCCGAAAGAGCTTCCTCTTGAGTTCCCTGTGTGCCACTCCTGTGTTTGTTTTCTGTTGCGTAGGAGTCATTTATGCCAGCCAGTTGCTCAGATGACCATGTGGGCAAAGGCTTCCCAGAGCTGTGTGGGAGGAGATCAAACCTGTGGGAGGAGATCAGGTGGGCAATTCATCATCTTGGCCTTCCCAAGTGATGAAGTCAAGGGCTGTATTACTTTAAAAAGGTTAAACAAACAATCAGGAATCTCTAGAGGGAAGTCTGCTATGGGCACTGTGGTTCTGTCAGATCACCAAGGCTACAGGCCATTTTTGATTCCTTGTCTGTGAAATGGTCAACACCAGATGATCTCTGTGGTCTGAGAGATCTCCAGCTCTATGATCCAGATGTTCAATAGTACCTCTTACCCCTGTGTGCATGGTGTGCTTACATCTTAGAGGAAAGCTACAGACTTCGTGCTGTGCCTCAAGGCTGCTATGGGGTTTGGGGTTTGGTTTTTAGCCCAAGAAAGTTGCTATGCTCTTGCTGGCTTCAAAGCCAAGAAGTCATTATTTAAGTCAGCCCAAAGTCCAGACTTTCCTTTGTCTACTTGCTCCAGAGATGGCTCTTAGGAAGCACAAACATTTAACTGGGTAATGCAAGATGAGAGATCTAAGCTGGAGCTGACTATTGCAGGCTCTAGATCAAACTTAGGCATTAGATTCATACACCTTCCTAATTGGATACTGTCTTCTGTCATTAAGTGCAGGCTGAATTCTCGAGCCAATTCCAGGTGGGTACAGGAGAACGTGGGAAGGAGGGCGCAGGGCGCAGGCCTTCCCGGGCTATACAAAATGTGGTTTATCCATCCTCTTAAGAAGATGAGTGATGGAGCACTCAGGGCTGAGAGCTTGTTTCGAGGTGACACGGGTAGCCCAAGCAAGGGTGCAGGTGCTTCTGTACCCCGTGAGAGTCATTGGCAAGTCATTGTGAAGGTGGCTAGTGATGTGTGAAGAAACACGAGACTCTCTCTGAAAAATAACTAAAGCAACAAAGGGCTAAGGATGTGGCTCACATAGTACACATCAGCCTAGAAGGTGCAAGGCCTTGAGTTCAAGCCTTAGTACTGCTGGACAGACAGAGGGAGAGAGGCGGGGGGGGAGGGGAGGGAAGGAGGGACAGAGAGAGAGAGAGAGAGAGAGAGAGAGAGAGAGAGAGAGAGAGAGAGAGAGAGAGAGAGTCCCAAGTGTATGACTGGATATAGATAATCAGGTGTAACAATAGCCAAAATATTTTCATACTCTCTCCTTCTTCATTGCTTCTTAGTTCTAAACCCCAAGGTTTAGGGCATTTGTTTTGACTATAAGAAAAATATGTGGAAAAAATTTCTTTTTCAAAATGCTTTTCCATACCCTCCAAATGGTTTCTAGATTACAACAGGCCCCACGTTGCTATGAACAGTCTGTCAGCACTCAGCTGGCAGGGAGTGGAATGGACATAGGAGGAGTTCTGAAGAGTTGCTAGGGTTATGGCGGCTCTATGTGGAGCTCTCTGCAGAAGCCTGGGGCCCCGCAGGCCCAGTGGGCCAGTTGGGAGGCCGGTGGGTGTACCTTGGCTTGTTGGCTCGCTCCTGCAGCTCGGGGGTGCAGGGGGAGGTCGTACGTTTCAGTCTGCTGTTTAGCGAAGTTCACAAATACCTGGAAACAAGGGAAGAGTGAGAGTAAGTGGACATTTCCAGAAAAATGGCATCCTATGCTCACCTGCCCACCCACTGTGTTCCACATCTCCACGGTGACGCACAGATCTCCAGGGTGGTTTGCACAGAAGCCCATCAGTGCCTCACACGTGATGGCTTCTCAGACTCTGAGCCACTCCAATGGAGTTCCTGCTGGAAGAGTCAGAGGTCTTAGCACTAGATGTGTGGGTAACAAGGCAAGGCAGCCACAACAGCAGCCCCACAGATGCTATTTACAAGACCTGTTCTTCATGCAGCATGTGGTGTGGTCATAACACCTGCCTAAAGGAAGCTTAAGGATGACAGGAAGTGCAGATGAGCAGGGAGGTGAGCTCCTCGAAGGGTGGAGGTTCGCCTGTTCCCTCTGCTTTATTGAACAGTCTTCAAGGATTATATTAAGAACAAACCTTGGACTGGGAAGGTGGCTTAGTGGTAGAGAGCTTGCCTAGCATGCATGAAGCCCTAGGTTCGATTTCCTCAGTACTAAATAAACAGAAAAAGCCAAAAGTGGTACTGTGACTCAAATGGTAGACTGCTAGCCTTGAGCAAAAAGAAGCTTAGGGACAGTGCCCAGACCCTGAGTTTAAGTATCAAGACTGGCACACACACACACACACACACACACACACACACACACACACACACACACACACACACACACAAGAAATATACTCATTACCTCACTTCTATAACTGTAACCTTTCTGTACATCACTTTTATAATAACAATTAAAAATGATTAAAAAATTGGACATATTGTGCCTGCCTTGTGTGTCATTTGTTGCCTGTGCTGGATATGGTGGTCTTGTCTCTGTCCTGGGGGCCCGGGGACTGACTTGCCTGGTCCAGTGTGGTCTGTGTGACTGAGTACTCTTCGATGAGCAGACTGTCCTTGTGGGAGATGAGCAGCTGGAAGATCCTGGCCAGGGAGGACGAGGAGACCTGGTACTGCAGCATGTTGTAGTGCCTCTCCCTCTGCACGCTGCCTGGAAAGTTGCCTTGGAAAAACTGCTCCACTGGATTCAGGTCGGGAAGCAAGTCATCCTTGGGGGATTTGATTTTCATTGTGACAATGTAGCCATCTCCAAACCTGGGGGTTGCATAGGTGTGGTACAAGTCTGTTAGTGGGTGGATCTAAGGCAGTCCCTAAATAAGGAGTAGAGACATACTGGGGAAAATGGGGATTAAAGGTTCATACCATTGACCTCTTGTTTAATACTTGGAGTGCTGGTGGCTCACTCCTATAATCCTAGCTATTCATGAGGCTGAGATCTGAGAACCATGGTTCAAAGCCCGTCTGGGCAGGAAAGTCTGAGACTCTTATTGCTACTAAAACTACCAAAAAAGCCAGAAGTGGAGTTGTGGATCAAGTGGTAGAACACTCGCCTTGAGCAAAAAGAAGCTCAAGGACAGTGCCCAGGCCCTGAATTCAAACCCCAGGACGGGCACCGAAACAAAAAACAACAACAATAAAAGAAAATCCTAGGAGAAAATAATCATGATGGTTGTTAGAGGAACTCTGGAACAAACTTTTAGAGGTCTAAATATCTGTTTGGTAAAGGAGGGCAGACATATTTGCTGGACTCAGAGGTGGTTGTCAGTCCTGTCTATCATGAAGATCTGAAGGAACAGAGGGGAAGGAGCAACTCCCAACACCCCTACCCCCTTACCCTCCCCCCAACACACCATGTAGGCACAAGGGTATTGACACAGGCTGGTGACTTTCACTCACATACTGATGTCCTTAAGATCTATCTAGTTTGCAAGCTTACTGTCTGTTCC
Organism: Dipodomys merriami; assembly: GCF_024711535.1. Lineage (NCBI taxonomy): Eukaryota > Metazoa > Chordata > Mammalia > Rodentia > Heteromyidae > Dipodomys > Dipodomys merriami. The sequence continues at coordinate 20,002,509 of NW_027206290.1, forward strand.
AGAAATCAGGGTCAAGTACTCATTTGCCAAACGCACTTCCTTTACCAGACCTTTTCTCCCCCATGTGTATGGATGGTGGTTTTCAGTGCACCCCATTCCACGGACCAGCTCTATGATAGTTTCCGGACTCTTGATGAGTGTATTAAATACACAAGTGACAGCCATACGTTACTCTTGCCTGGCTTATTATTAGGCAAGCAATGCGATGAGCATTTCATTTTAACTGACTGCTAGCTTCGGCCACACACCATATATCATAAGGAATTACTTATGATCGTTTACAATGAATGGGTATAGAATAATCCTATTCAAGAATTTTGACACAATTGGTTTGTCTTATAAAACAGGGTCATTTTTTTTTTTTTTGGTCTGTTGTGGGTTCTGAATTCTGGGCCTGGGTGCTGTCCCTCAGCTGTTTAGCTCAAGGCCAGCGCTTTACCACTTGAGCCACAGCACCACTTCCAGCCTTTTCTGCTTATGAGGTGCTGAGGGCCTCATGCATGGAAGGCAAGCACTCTACCACTGAGCCACCTTCCCAGCCCATCAGAGTCATTTTTTTAAACTCGAATATCTAGAAAGGCTCTCATGCCCTTTGCTCTTCCAATCATTCCTGTGTTTGTTGTGGACACTTAGGAAATAGGCCAGAGGTCTTCAATAAGTAGGGTGATACCGGGTTAGTAGTGATGACCTTCCAACACCCCAGCCAGACTCTGCAAACATCCCAACTCTAACCTCCCACCCAGAGGCTCTGTCTAGCCTTCAACCACAACAGCCCAATTCAGAGGAGTTTCCTATCAGCACAATGGTTTTTCCTTCTGCCTCTGGACCAAAAGGCCCTATTGCCCTCAGCTTCTACCTCTGGGATGAGGAGGCCACACCCACAGAGAACACAGGACAATGGTAACAAAAAAAGTAGCTCTCTCCGTCTGCTCACTTGTACTTGAGGTGCTGAATGGTGCCCAGACACTGAAAGGTGCCCTTCACCATGATGGCCAGCCGCGTACACAGCGCCTCACATTCTTCCATGCTGTGGGGCAAGAGAGAGGAGGTGAGGTGGTAGTGGGGTTTGGGAAGACCCCCCTCCACCTTGCCCTGTCCTGGTGATCTCTTGCCTGTGGGAAGTGAGGACCACAGCCCTTCCTTCTCTGATGATGCTCACGATGGTGTTCCACAACAGGCGGCGAGCCTGGGGGTCCATCCCTGTGGTGGGCTCGTCCTGGGGATTGGGAGAGAAGGCAGGTGAATATGGACTTGAAGTTAGGCCTTTCTTGGTCACTATATGCTAACTGACTCCCTCTGAGCAGCAGTGATCTTTGCAAAGGACAAGCGGACAGACATGTCCACAGCCAGCTGGTCCTCGAAGGTAAGATGGGGTACAGCAGGTGCAGGGTGCAGAGGCAGGAGGGGTATGTGTGAGGGGACATGAAGTACCCCTCTAGACTCATTTCAGCCTGAGCTTAGACTAGGAGTGATGCAGACAATACTAGAATTATTCTTCCAAATGTGTGTGGAGGCCTACAGCGAGATTGGAAGTATGCTTGTAAAGGGGTCTGTGATCTAAACCCTCATAAATCTCAAGACAGAAGCCTGATGCCTTCTTCTAGAGACTGAGATCTGAGAATCACAGTTCAAAGCCAGCATTGACAACAGGAAGGCCTGTGAGATTCTTATCTCCATTTAAGTACCAAAAACCTTTCAGTTGAACTATAGCTCAAGTAGTGTTGTGCTCTCGCCGTGAGTGAAAAAGCTAAGAGACTGCTGCTCCCAGGCCCCAAGTTCAAGCCTCAATACTGGCACACACAAAACAAGAACAAAAAGACACTTCAGGCTACAGGAACCTAAAGGACCATCACTGGTGAGAGTCACAAAGCGTTTGAGCCAGATCAAGTCTCCTGTCTACTTTGCATCAACTCTGATCTCCTGGGGAAGCAGTGACTTTTATTGATTGATTGATTGATTGATTGTTGGTTGTGGGGTTTGAACTCAGATCCTGGGTACTATTCCTGAGCTCTTTTGCTCAAGGCTAGTGCACTACCAACTTTGAGCCACAGCACCACTTCCTGTTTTCTGACAGTTTATTGGAGATTAGAATCTCATTGACTTTCCTGCCTGGGCTAGCTTTGAATGGTGATCCTCAGAGCTCAGCCTCCTGAGTAGCGAGGATTACAGGCATGAGCCACCAGCGCCCAGCTGGAAGCAGTAATTTTTTTTGGGGGGGGGGTTTGGTCGTGGGGCCTGAACTCTGGGCCTGGGTGCTGTCCCTCAGCTCTTTAGCACAAGGCTAGCGCTCTACCACTTGAGCCACAGCACCACTTCCAGCTTTTTTCTTTTTATGTGGTGCTGAGGAATTGAACCCAGGGCCTCAGGCATGCAAGGCAAGCGCTCTACCACTGAGCCACCTTCCCAGCCCCATGGAAGCAGTAATTTTTATCAGAGCGAGTAGGACCTCCCCAGTGTGAGCTTGTGGTCCCTCAGGAGACTTTCCAGCCAAGCTTTGCTATGACTTGCCTCTCCCACAAACACACACTGGGGAGCAACCAAGCAAGGCAGCATTTTCTAAAGCTCCTGGCCCAGAAGCTGTTTCCCCAGCTGAAGTGCCCTAGCTGTGAGGCCTGCCTGGCCCTGCAGGTCTGTGTTCTCACCAGCAGCACCAGTGGTGGGCAGCCGATGAGCGCAATGGCGGTGGAGAGCTTGCGTTTATTGCCTCCACTGTATGTGCCGGCCAGGCGGTCCGCATAGAGAGACAGCCCCAGGCTCTGAATACTCCAGTTTGCCACCTAGAGAAAAGAAAGAAGTCTCAGTCTGTGAAGATGAACACCTCTCCAGTCCAAGGCTGTGGGCTCTCAGATCGCTCCCCCAACCAGGATGGCACACCCAAATTAGGCTGGCTTTTGGGCTTGGCACATGCTGCAGGGTCAGAGACTCCTCCACACACAATCGCAGGGTGGCTTGGTCAGCTTAGGACCCAACAGATGCAGCCCCAAGGGGCCATTTCTCACTGTGTTCTGGACTATGACTAAGCATGGAAGAGTCCTCAGGTCTCCTTGAGAAGATGGTGGGATCAACACCCCCATTGGTTCTACCCCTCAATAGAGTCACACCTGTGATCTTGGGCATCTAATGTGTACTTACAGAGCACCTGCTAGGAGCCAGCTCTGTGCTAGGCACTAGGAAGCCATTCCACCAGTCCATTTGTGCCTTAGTTATTTTCAGGATAGGGTCTCAGATGAGGCTCTGGCTGGCCTGGATTGCAATCTTATTTGTGTTTCAGCAGATTGCTTGGATGACAGGTACATGCTTCCTCTGTGGCTGAGGGTGATAGGCATGTACTACTGTACCCAGCCATTGTTTGAGATGGATTCTTGCAAACTTTCTAACTTATTTCTTTTTCTTCAAGCCATCTCTTTCTTCCAAGTAGCCAGGACTATTGGTAGTTCCTTTTCATTTGTATTGATTTAGTTTATTTTTTAATTTCTCTGTGTGCCAGTCCTGGGGCTTGAACTCAGGGCCACTGTGCTGTTCCTGAACTTTTGTGCCCAAGGCTAGCCCTCTTTCACGTGAGTCGCAGCTCCACTGCTGGCTTTTTGCTGGTTAATTGGAGATAAGTCTCATGGACTTTCCTATCTTGGCTGTTTTGAACTGTGATCGTCAGATCTCAGCTTTCTGAGCAGCTAGGATTATAGGTGTGAACCATTAGCTCCTAGCCTAGTTTTAATTTTGAATACGTAAAACATTAGCATGCTTCTAAAAGTCAAAACTATGCAACAGAAGTCTTCCCATCTTCCTTTCATGTCAATTTTCTCTTATTCATCACCAAAACCATGGTTTTCTAGTTTATCTTTCTTACGTTCTGTTTATAAAGGTAAGTAGTCATATAATTCCCTTCTTATTTTTCCTTACTTTTTACATAAAAGTAACATTCTATGTGTTCCTTTTGAAATTTGAGTTTTCATTTAATATTGGGAAAACTTCATATCATTCACAGAGATCTTCCTCATTCCTTTCTTTTCTATATAGCTGAATAAGATTTTGTTGTTAAGTGCCACAAATTATTCAGTTAATCTACTCTGCTTAAATGTTTAGATAAAATTCAATATTTCACAGCTACAAATTCTATAAGTAGCCTTTTGCACACATTTTTCATATGGTGGGGTGTGCATATCCAGGGTAAATGCCCAGAAGTGTGAGCTGCCTCGATGGATAAATGCCTGCATAATCTGCTAGGTACGGGCTAGGGATTGTCAGGCCTGTGGTGTTCAGTGCTCTGTCCTAACTTCCTGGGCAATACATGGCACCCACTAGGAATCTGTTGTGATGAATGGATGATTGCTACAGTTTTCCATATATAAATAAAAGCACTCTATAGAAGGGTTACCAAACTTCTCTAGTGTGTGTGTGTGTGTGTGTGTGTGTGTGTGTGTGTGTGTGTGTGTGTGTGTGTGTGTGTGTGTGTCTGTCTGTCTGTCTGTCTGTCTGTCTATTCTGTTCTAATGGGGCTTGAATTCAAGGCCTTGTTTAGCTTTTTTACTCAAGACTGGTGATCTACCATTTGAGCCATACCTCCACTTCTGGCTTTTTTTTTCTAGTTAATTGGTGATAAGAGTTTCTTGGATCTGTCTCCTCAGGCTAGCTTTGAACCAGCCTCCTGAATAGCTAGGATTACAGATGTGAGTCATTGGTACCTGGCTCTGGTTTGCCAAACTTTTAATATAATCACAACAAAGCATCTTTTACCTTCTCAATTTCTTCCGCGGGTACACCCCGGAGCCGGGCATAAAGGTAGAGATGTTCTCGGCCTGTGAGCAGGTCATCAATTGCATCAAACTGAGGACAGTAACCCATTCTTTGATGGACGTCTGAAATATCGGTTAAGATGCTGTGAGAAGAAACAGCCGTTAGTGGAGAGGCTTCTGTTAGTGGAGTAAAATCCTCTTCTCGTCCCCACTCTACTTTAGAAGTGTCCTGGCATTTTTTTTTCTGGTCCAGTCGTGGGGCCTGAACTCTGGGCCTGGGCACTGTCCCTCAGCAATTCAGCTCAAGGCTAGCACTCTACCACTTGAGCCACAGTGCCACTTCGAACCCAGGGCCTCATGCATGCAAGGCAAGCGCTCTACTACTGAGCCACCTTCCCAGCCGGTGTCCTGGCATTTGGAAATCAATTTGGAGACCCTTTGGTTAGCAACATGAACTTTGGGAGTTTTGAGCTCTGAATCTAGTCAGATCCTTCCAAGACATTTTTTTTTTTCAGTTGCGGGGCTTGAACTCAGGGCCTGGGTGCTGCCCCTGACCTCTTTTTGCTCAAGGCTACCACTCTATCACTTTGAGCCACAGCTCCACTTCTAGTTTTTGAGTGGTTAATTGGACATAAAGGTCTCAGGAGGCCTTTTCTGTCAGGGTTGACTTCAAACCACAATTCTCAGAGTAGCCTCCTGTTAGCTAAACTAGGATTATAGGCATGAGCCACTGGCACCTGGTTGATTTGGACATTTGTTACCCAAAAGTCAGCTTTGGTGTAGGATTAGATCACCTCATTTGTAAGTTTAAAAACACTTGAAGTTTAGCTTTAAGGGAATGACTGATGCTTTTTAATCCTTTCAGACATTTGGGAAAAAGCCAGAAAAGATAGATGCTTATTGGTAGAGATTCAGACAATAGAAAACAAATTCAGATAGCTACTCAGAGTAAGAGCTTGGCAGGGAATATAGTTAAAGTGAATTGTTTCCACCAACTCCTTTGACAAATGTACTCTTTCTCACTAGAAAATACCTTGACTTGAGAAAAAAAATTAAACCATTGATCAATTATTTAGGTCTAATCTCCCTTGATAGCGTTAAGCTGTTGACTAGAGACTGATGCAACAGGAGGGGGGGGGGAGGGGGAAGGGGGGGCGTGCGGGGAGGGAGCGTGGGGGGGGAGGGGGGAGGGGGGGAAGGCTGCTGCAGTTCCTCACTGTTACAAAAGCCACTTAAGGTGTGGTTAGGGAACGTTGCCAAATTCACTGGAGCTACTCCACCAGACAATCCCAACCTTTTAACCTAAAACTTCTTTCTGACTTCCAGCTCAGTCCTGGTCATCAGATAGCGTCTCACACAAAACTTGATGACACTTGGCAAGGTTTCATGACATCTTCCCCAACTCTTTCTCTCTATAATTCCTCTGGTTACTATCAGACCAGCAGGACCAGCAGATGAACTAGGTTTACCCATGATCTGGTTCCTTTCCTGCCAGCGTCTTTTTTTTTTTGTCAGTCGTGGGGGCTGAACTCTGGCCCTGGACACTGTCCCTCAGCTCTTCAGTACAAGGTGAGTGCCCTACCACTTGAGCCACAGCACCACTTCCAGCTTTATTCTGCTTATGTGGTGCCGAGGAATCGAACCCAGGGCCTCATGCATGTGAGGCAAGCACTCTACCACTGAGCCAACTTCCCAGCCCCTACCAGTGTCTTTGTGATGGCCAAGCAGGGATGGCCACGGGAAGCTGGGCAACTGGATGTATTCTATCTGAGCACTAAAGTGTGTTCAGGAACCCCTTCCCATCAGGTATTGGGCTTTGCAGAGGAAAGGGAACCCGGCCCAAGCAGATGCTGGCAGATGTCAGCAGTGCCCATCTCCACTTCTAAAGCAGAGTCCACAGTTCCTTGGGTTAAGTCTGCTGTGTGTCGGCTTTGCTATTCAGTAGCAGCCAGCAGAGAGTCGAACAAAGGAAAGGTTGTCCTCTGTGCTGTTCCAGGGAAAACCATTCTGTCTCAACACTAGCAGAGGGCAGCAGGGAGCTTCCAGAAGCCGAGGGCACAAGCCCCTTGGTCTGGCCAGGAAAGCACTGGCACACAAAGGACCAGTGCAGATTAAGATTCCCCGAGGGTCCTTGCATGAGGTCATATCTAGAAACAACCCAGAGAGAAGACAGAAACGGAACTTCCCCACAGGAGTTCTGAACCTTGGACCCAGGATCAAAAATGTGCTTCAGGTCTGAGTAAATTCCCTGAAACCTGCTGCAAAAATGTGGAGGGAGATAATGGGAGAATCGTGTGTATTCTTGCACAAGAAGAAGGTGGAGGGGCTTGCCAGAAGCTCCAAAGAGTCGATGGCACCAAAGAGATGAAGAACCACTGACAGAGCTTCTAGAACTTTCCAGGGATCCATGCCTATGCCACACTTTCTTAATACAGTTGAGTTCACTTTTCCAGTGGGTTTTGTCTTATACTTTTTATTTGTTGGTTTCCTTATTTTAGTTTTTTGGTTTGTTTTGAGATCGGGTCTCACTATATAATCTGGGCTGTCCTCAAACTCATCATTCTCTTGCCTTAGACTCCCAAATGCTGGGAATACAGGCATATGCTACCACACTTGGCCTTTGTCTTATACTTTAATTTTGCTCTCAGGGAAGTTCAGTCCTCTGCACAGATCTTTCTGAGTTCCTCCTAACTTAGGGTCTGAGTCACCTTTCCTACATTGGGTCGGGGACATACGCAAGGCCAGGACCTGTGAGAATAGCTTGAGACAGGAAGGCCAGGGCGCTCACCTTTTGCCTGCCACCGTGGCATCACCAGAGGTCACCGTGGTGTCCCCAGTGAGCATCTTGAATGTGGTGGTCTTTCCAGCACCATTCACTCCCAGGAGACCGAAGCACTAGAAGGAAACAGAACTGTCCTCAGGCTCAGGGCTGAGCTGGCAGAAGCCTTTCAGACCTGGACTGTCATTCAAAGGCTACTGTCCATGTATGGCCACATACACGAAACATCCAGTGTCAGCCAGCATGGGCTCTATGTATAAAGCATGCTGGACTCAGAAAACTGAGAATGAAAAAAAAAAGACTGAAAAAAAAATCTCATAATGTATTTCTGCCTTGAAATAATACTATGTGACAGATATTGGGGGTAGCACAAAAGCATTATTAAAATTAATTTTACCTACTGTTACTTTTTTCATGTGGCTACTAGAAAAATTTACGCTATACCCATGCTCACATTATAACCCCATTGCATGCTGGGAGAAGAGTGGTGGCCAGGAGCTGGTTTTTGGAAGCCCTTTCTTGCTAGATTACAGGGTACTTACTTCTCCAGGGTGAATCCCGACACACAGCCTATCTACTGCTGGGCTGGTGGAACCTGAATACACCTGCGAAATCCAGAGAGAATAGGCTAAGGACGAGGCAGGGTTAGAGCAGATGAGACCAAAGGACATTTTCCCCCCAATACTGGAGTTTGAACTCAGTGTTTCACACTGAGTCACATGCCCAATCCTTTTGCTCTCGTTATTTTTCCAGTAGGGTCTCATGCTTTTGCCCGGGCCAGCTTGATCCTTCTATTTAAGCCTCCCATGTGGCTAGGATGGAGGCATAGGCCACCATGCCCAGGTTACTGGTTGAAATGAGGTATTGCTAACTTTTTTGTTTTGTCTTAGGTGGTCTTGAACCATGATTTTCCCCAATTGCCACCACCCAGGTAGCTGGGATTATGGGCAGGAGCTACTGCTCTTGGGTACAAAGGTTACTATGGACATGGGCATTCAGAGAGGAGCAGTGGGAAGGGACCCATGCAAAGCAGAACCACAGTGGTTCTGGAGGTCAGCTGGAGTGGTTCTTATTAATGCAAATACTAGGGGCAATGCGTGGAGACCAGATGCTTTTACAATCTGGACGTGGTGATGTCACGTAAATTAGGAAGACAGACTATGTGTGCAAGCACACTACCTAGTCTACAGGAATAGGACAATCAATATTGTGTCCTCTGTGGGAAACAGCCAGTACCTCTGAACTAACATGCTCTCTCCTTCCCTTACCTTGGTTAATTCATTTAATTTTAAAATATCACTTGTATTTCCCCCACTAATAATTCGTTGTCTCTCTTCGGCCACATCATCATCTTCATCAGTAATGGGCTCCCTGGTGGGTTTGGCAATCCTAGAAGAAAGAAAGGGGACAGGAAAGGATTGAGGTGGGTGTATGGAGCCTTTGGCACTGTCCTTGTCTTTCTTTTACTTGTTAGTTGGCACTGGGATTTGAACTTGGGGCTTTGTGTTTGCTCAACTAGTTTACTTGCTCAGCTGGTGCTCTAGCACTTACTCCATGTTTCCAGCCTGCTCTTTTTGCTGGTTATTTTGGACCCACCCTTGCCTGGCAATTAGTATCCATAATTACTCCCTGTTTTCCCCTTTCTTGCCTCTACTCAAAACTAACTCGCAAGCTGGGTGCCAGTGGCTCAGGATTGTAATCCGAGCTACTTAGAAGGCCGAGATCTGAGGATTGCGGTTCAAAGCCAACTTGTGCAGGAAAGTCTGTGAGACTCTTACCTCCAATTAACTACTCAAAAACCAGAAGTGGCACCATACTTCTCAGCCACAGTGACAGCCACAGCCTAATTGGTAGAGTGCTCACCTTGAGCTGAAGAGCTGAGGGATAGCGCCCAGGCCCAGAGTTCAAGCCCCACAACCCACAACAAACAAACAAACAAAAAAACTAACTAGCAATGGGGCCTGCTTTGCTTCTTTTTTCATGGATACATTAACCAATTCCTGGATACTTTTGCTCTTTACTGTGCTATCATCCTATTAATTAATTAATTAATTAATTTGCTATCATCCAATTTAAAATGAGTGTAGCCAGGTGTGCTAGGCTCTAGCCTGTAATCTTAGCAAATCCTCAGCAATAAAGCAGAAGTCTTCAAGATTCCATTGCAATTAACCCAAAAAAGGCTGGACTAGAGGTGTGGCTCAAGTGGTAGAGTGCCAGCTGTGAGCAAGAAAGCTGAGCAAAAAGCACAAGAGTTCAAGCTTTGGTAACCTCACACACACCAAAAGACAAAACAAACCAAAGCACAAGAAGAAAACCACCACAGCAAAACAATAAAATGAGTATATGGAATTAAATGAGAAATTGAGACAAATAACATTGTAAACAGTTTAAATTTGAGAACTGGCCCTAAATCTAGCATGCCAGGGCACTGTCCCTGAGCCTTTGAAATTGGTTCTCAAGGCTAGTTCTCTACCACTTGAACCACAGTTACACTTCTGGCTTCTTACTGATTAATTGGAGATAAGAGTCTCATAGACTTTTCTGCCTGGATTGTTTTTGAACAGTGATCCTGAGAGCTCAGCCTCTTGAGTAACTAGGATTACAGGCATGAGCCACTGGCACCTGGCTTAGCATGCAGATTTTATAACCTTCTCTCCCTGTAAAATGCAGAACCCTTCAGGCCTTGAGAATTTAAAATCCTTCGCCAAATGGGGCTCCTGAGGAAGGAGATGGTCACCCTGGAGCACGGTCTGGTGGTAGCCTCAGGATGTGGGAAGCCGTACCATCGGGTGAGGAAGAAGTGGTGTTGGATGAGGAGGGTCAGGAGGAGGTACACCACACCTTCCACTGCCATGGCAACTAGGTTCTTCCCAATCAGGTTCCACTGGAACGGATTGGAGATGTGCTCCTCTCCTGTGGAGAGAGGCCACCAGACATCAGCAGGAATTAAGTCTCTGTCAGCGACCCCAACTCACCCCTAAGACCTGGCTACAGCCTGAGGCCCACTGAACTGAATGTGAGGCAAAGCATGAATGAAGTAAGACCCAAACACACAAACACACGTTGTATCTTGCATCCTCAAGCCAGAATGGGGGAGAGTAAAAGCCTCCCTGCCCCCGCTCCCTGCCCTCCTCTCCCAGCCTCTGGGCCTCCAATGCCACTCACCAAACCGAGCATAGACCTCTGTCACGGCCTGGCTCAGTGCCAGGTCAATAAGGCCCCGGCCAAGGCAGAAGTGGGGAAAGATAATGAGCAGCTTCCTCAGCACGGTGTTGAACCTGAGCAGTGTCTGAAACAAAGAAGGATGGCTGCTGGAAGTGGGGGCAGAGGCTGATGGGTTCTCCTGAGCAGGTGGGTCTGGGCCCCCTCAAATTAGGCCTGGCAGGGTTGGGGGCTGCAGACAGAGGTGTCCCTGCAATCAGGCTGGCCACAGGATGCAGAGGATTTGACAGGGAATTCAGAAAGTGCGATTAGGCCAAGGAAGTTCTCAGGGAAGAATCAAACCATGATCAAGGCTCCCCATAGGTTTCTAGTGAAGAGCAGCTGGAACCTTTGTCTAGCCAGGCAGCACTTTTGAACACTTGCTGTGCTCAGTACTTTGTGAACATGGTGAAGAAGGCACATATCACTTTCGTTAACCCTTAGCCACTTGGAGAGCAACGGAAGTAATCTATCAAGGAGCCATGGCCCTCGCGTAGACTCCCTTCGCCATCACACAGAGCCCTCTAAGGCTGCTGGTACCAGGGGCCTCAGCAGCTGCCAGGATGGAGCCAGGCATGAAGCACAAGGGAACATGACTAGATATGGTTGTGGAGGAGGTGAGGTTGGCCAAGCTCTGGTGGGCCAGGGCTGCCTTCCCCATATGGCTGATCCCTACCTCACAGCCACTTACCTCTCAACTACCACTCCTTTGCTCGGGTTCCCTCCTCCTTCAGCCTACCCTTTTCCATTCTTCCCAGAATGCTTGGTGCTCCTTTGTCTCTCAGCCTCTGAATCTCTATTATCTGGTAGTTAGTTTTCTTTCTTTTTCTTTTCCTTTCCTTTCTTCCCTCCCTCCCTCCCTCCCTCCCTCCCTCCCTCCCTCCCTCCCTCCCTCCCTCCCTCCCTCCCTCCCTTCCTCTTTTCCTTCCTTCCTTCCTTCCTTCATTCCTTTGTTCCTTCCCTCCTCCTTTCTTTCTTGTTGGTCATGGGGTTTTGGTAGTTAGTTTTCTTAGCAGGAAAGCATATACATTTTCCTGCTGCTTTCTGACAGATCTTGCTCTTGTTTAGAGAACTGGCTCACATGGCTCCTTCTCTTTTAAGCCTTCTCAGAACCCCATGGCAAATTCCCATCCCTATCTTATGTTACCACCTTCACAGGAATGATTGATTGATCAGCCAATCAGTGGCTTATCAGTGGTCCTCTGTAGGGATGAAGTCCAAGTTATTTCTGTGTTTTTCTAAACACCTTGCTTATAGCAGGTTCTTCATTATTTAGTAAATGGACTAAAATGTGCAGGACAAATTCAACTTGAAAGATTCTCCTAACCCCTGCAACCCAGCTCCCTGGCCTTTTACCACCCTTACTCCTTTTTTTTTTTTTTGGTCCAGTCGTGGGGCCTGAACTCTGGGCCTGGGCACTGTCCCTCAGCTCTTCAGCTCAAGGCTAGCACTCTACCATTTGAGCCACAGCGCCACTTCTAGCTTTTTTCTTTTTGCTTATGTGGTGCTGAGGAATTGAACCCAGAGCCTCAGGCATGCAAGGCAAGCACTCTACCACTGAGCCACCTTCCCAGCCCCACCCTTACTCCTTTGACTTGCACAAAATCTCATACCCTGTTCTGTGGCTTATGTCAGTTGCTCACCTGATGTGCTGGTCATTTCTGACTAGAACAGGAGCTCCTGGGGACGAACGGGTCACACATTTTTTTTTACTACTAGCCTAACTATCACACTTATTTATTTTACTACTAGCCCTACTATCACACAGTATTCACAAAGCAGAGATGGTGGCTTCTGGGACTGGGGCTCCTCCCATACATACGAAACCAGGAATGTTTGCAGCATCTGAGACTAGGCTTGATGAGAGGGTGTGAACTCAGTAAATGTATGATGTGGCTGTGGGGGGAGAATGTCTTGGATGGCTCTTGGCTGGCCATGGAATTATTCTGAAGTAACAGATTCTCTGAAGACTGTGTTGAGTGTCTTGGGCTTGTGACAGAAACAGCTATAATGAGCATGGTCATCTAATGGCCTGTGCTGACTGTGATGCACCATGTTTCTAACATTTATGGGGCTGATGGATTTCATTTCTTGCTTGATAGCCACAGAAAGACTGATTAGGACTGGGATGAGCTGGGCTTCAGTATGGCTCTGCTTGGTAAAGATGGGCTGGCCAGTGCGACCCTCTGGACTATGATATGAAGGGCCAGTGAGGGAAGGAAAGGCCAGTGAGACACCTGGTATTCAGGCACATGGGTGTGCAAGATACTGTGAGGACAGCTGTGGTAGACTGACACAGAAGCCAGGGCTCCAGTAGTTACAGCTCTGAAGACACTGCCTTTTGGGTTTTTTTTTCCTCTCTCTCTGGTCAATAAGTCAGGGGGTGTGGACAGGACAATTGGACCTTATAGCTCATACAGCTGAGTCAGCTACCACAACCATACTTCCTACTCCTGTCTGTGGCATTAACTTGGGTACAGGATAGTATGTATTAGTGTGATCTGTATAAAAATGTGGAGGAAAGAATATTTTATGAATTTGTTTATCTGTCTCCAGAACATGTATGAGAAACTCAAAAAAGGTTGCCTATGGAGAAGGGAATTGGGTGGATCAGAAATAGGAGTAGGAAGAATTTTCATTATTATAACTTTTTGTTCATTGTACATTTTGTTGAAATTACCTGAATGTGATGTGTGTGTGTGTGTGTGTGTGTGTGTGTGTGTGTGTGTGTGTGTGTGTGTGTGTAAAACACACAAGGAAGCCTTGAAGAAATAAGAAAATAAAAAAGTTGAGTTGGCTGGGTGTAGTGGTTCACACCTATAATCCTAACTACTCAGGAGGCTGAGATCTGAGGATTTCAGTTGAAGCCAGCCCAAGCAGAAAGTCCATGAAACTCATTTCCAATTAGCCACCAAAATGCCAGAAGAGGAGCTGTGATTCAAATAATAGAATGTTAGCCTTCAGCATAAAAGCATAAAAGATCAGGGACAATGCCTAGGCCCCAAGTTCAAGTCCCAGGACTGGTGTATACACACACACACACACACACACACACACACACACACACACACACACACACACACACACATTACGTTAGTGGGAAGTCATTTCTAGCTTGTAGGTTAAAAACCCCTAACACTCTGAGCATTCTCACTGAGCACATAAATCAGTGAGAAAAGAAGGAAGGATGAGAGGGTTGGGGAGAGGGGAGCAAGGAGGCAACACTCATCTACGTAGTGAACATCTATATAGACAATGCTTGCATAGGCCTTGCTTGATCAGCCCATACTTGCCAGTGTCCTATGAATCAAAGAGGCTGAGAAAGTCATACTCACCCTGTTATTCTCAAATAACTCCAGGATGAAGGTGATGGCGCTGCTGTTGATGCCGATGAACAGATTAGCACAAGACAAAGCCACATAAGCTGTGCTGGGAACATCGAACAGGAAGGATGCTGGGTACATCATGGGGATGACAGCCCATCTGTGTGAGATGACACCACTCAGGGGGAGGGCTCCAAGTTCTATTCCAGCAGCCAACCCTCTGGATATAATGCATTTCCCCCTCGTGTTAAGACGTGACATGTTGGAACTGACCAGAGTTCCAGGAGCAAAAAGATATTACATCCCTGGGTCTCTGTGTCTCTTCTTTAAATGGAGATGATAATGCCATCTCGGTTTGGTGAGGAACAAATGGGATGCTAGCTGTGTGCATACTGTGTGAATTGCAAAACCTTCTGTAAAACAAGCAGTGTTTCCCACTCTAGGCTAGATCATCTTTGCTGGCCACTGTACAGGAATCTTCTATTTACAGGTTGATGAATGGAGATCCTTACTTTGGTGAGCTTCTCTTGGCCCACACAGGAAGGCATGGGCATCATTATTTCCATTTTTCATAGATGAGTAAACTGAGGCTCAGAGGAGTGAATTACTCATCCATAGCTAAGTTTACAGCAAGTGGCCAGACTGGGATAAAGTTACTGGCTTTACTCTACCATGCAACTGGACTGAATCCCTGTGTGGGTCTCTAGCCTGGCTCAGGAGCTTCTTTCTGGCTGGGGTCTCCTACTGTGCACAAGTAACTCTTGGGCCTGTACAGATGGAGATCGTGATGGGCAAACTGACCACTGAAATAGACTCAGGGCTAGAGAGAAACTGAGGAGTGAAGGATTTCCAGACTTTGGTCAAGGCCATAGTCTCTATTGGTCATAGAAGAGCCAGACAAATGGAGTTTCTCCAGTGTCTCTGAATGGCCGAGACCTCAGAATCATCTCCAGTGGTGGTGGAGGTGGCAGCTAGACAGACTTCCGATTAGCAGCTCAGTTCTTCCAGGCATAGAAATGAAATGTGTGCAAAAGTGACCACCACTGGAAGATCCAGGATTCCATCAGAAGGCACCAACCCCTCCTCTGATCACATATTGGCATCTTCCTTTGGTGGTATTAAGTAGGGGCCCAAATGACTCACCCATACAGCATGAGCAGGGCAACGAGGGCAGGAAGGTTTTGGGGAGACGTGTAGGCTTTCTTCTGAAATCCGATGAAGATGCCCACCACCAGCCCTGCACTCACAGCATAATTCATCTTGAAGAGAGAAAAAGACAGCAAGTCACAGAGTCTCAGGGATCTCTGTCTCCAGCTCTGGACAGTGAGGAGTTGGACACAGTCCACAGCTCTTAGGGACTAGATTGATTCCACTAGTCATTCTTGATTAACAAGCAGTGAAGCTGTTCTGAGTTTCCCCTTCCCCGCCCCCCCCCCCCCATCCCCTGAAGTCACGTAGATGTTGAAATGCTTTCTGAAGAACATAGTCCTAAAGCTATTATTAGGACAGACATGAAAAGATGGGCAGTCTTTAAAGCTGGGTTCTGTACAGTATGAAACCTTGGTGAGGGGGAGGAAGGCACCCCACTGAAGGTGCTTGGGGTTGGGATAAGGAAGGTATCCATATAGAGTACCCATCAGGTATGGAGGATCAGAACCAAGATGGAAAGGCAGAGGATCTCCACACAGCAGGGGGAGAAGGGAGGGGAAGCATCCATACAGGGAAGGGTTGGTGGCAACGATGGGGCTTTCATTGTCATCCTTTATACCTTACCCTCCATCCAGGTATCTAGCTCTCTCTCTCTCTCTCTCTCTCTCTCTCTCTCTCTCTCTCTCTCTCTCTCTCTGGTTCAATTGTCTGACAAACTTGTTTACTACTTGTGTGGCAGTAAATAAATGGGTCACCTAGACCTTGGTATATGAAGGCTATTGTCCACAGGAATCCTGTGCCAGGGTTCAAGGGAGATTGCTGGTCAGGAAGGGATAGAGAAGGTGCAGGGCCAGTCTGTAATGGGAGGGACAATGCCAAGGAGCATGGGGACACAAGAGGACACAGAGGCCACCTTGAAGGGTTTCTCACTGGCTACAGAGGTCATCTGCCTTTCTTATTAATTGTAATCCATTGATTAACACAGGAACACTGGCTACATACAGATATAAACAAGTAAATGAACAAAGGGAAAGTTTGGCAACAAACTAGATATCTGCCTATCTTCAGGTATCCTGATGTTCAGCAGCTTCCTTCCTTCCTTCCTTCCTTCCTTCCTTCCTTCCTTCCTTCCTTCCTTCCTTCCTTCCTTCCTTCCTTCCTTCCTTCTTTCTTCTCTCTTTTTCTTTCTTTCTTGTATGCTGCTATTGGAACTTGAACTCAAGGCCTCACATTCTTGTTTGGAATTTTTTTTTTGTCAGTTGTGGGGCTTGAACTCTGGGGCCTGTGCGTGCACTGTCCCTGAGCTCTTCAGCTCAAGACAAGCACCATTGAACCACAGCACCACTTCCTTGTTTAGAATTTTTGCTCAAGGATGGTGCCATACCACTTGAGACACAGCTCTATATTTGGCTTTTTGGTTGCTAATGGGAGGTATTTGAGAGTCTCACAGACTTTTCTGCTCAGGTGGCATAGAACTTTGATCCTCAGACTCAGTTTTCTGAGTACTAGGATTACAGGTGTAAGCCACCTGCACCTGACTATCAGCATCATTATTAAAAGCATTATTAGAAGTAATCTATGATGGTCACTATCAGCTGGTAATTTTATCATGTTGGTCTTAAAATGTTGAAACAAAAAAGGATCTTATTGCTCAAGAGACCCAGAAGGAGCTGGGAATATGGCTTCATGGTAGAGTGCTTGCCTAGCATGCATTTAAGACCCTGGGTTCAATTCCTTAGTTCCTTATATAAACAACAAAATACAATCAATACAATCATACACACACACTCACACACAAACACACAAACACACAAATACACACACACACATGCAATGAACTGGGTGCTGGTGCTGGTGGCTCACACCTGTAATCCTAGCTACTCAGGAGGCTGAGATCTGAGGATCATGGTTCAAAGCTAGCCCATGCAGGGAAGTCCATGAGACACTTACCTCCAATTAACCACTAGAAAATCAGAAGTGGAGCTGTGGCTCAAAGTGGTAGAGCTTTAGCTTGAGCAAAAAGAGCTCAGGGACAGTGCCTAGGCCCTGAGTTCAAGTCCCACAACCAACCACAACCACAAAAGAAACCCAGAAGGGACAGGTTGGCACTGCCATATTAATTAGGCCTTTGCTAACTAATGCATTTTGATCCTGTGGCCTGTCCTAAGATTACCATGCTGAAACCTGCTGCCCACAACCATTATTAAGAAAGAGGAGGCTGGGGTGTAGCTCAGTGGCAAAGCGCTTGTCTAGCAAGTCCAGTGTCCTGGGTTCGATCCCCAGTACCAAAAAAGAAAAGACACACAAAAAATACAATTTAAAAAAAAAGGAAGAGGTAGGTAGTCTTGCTGTTAAATTACTAATTTTATTCTCCATTTCCCCTACCTTGATGTGCGAAAATGAAGGTCTTTCAGCCAACAAAGAAACAAAAACCATAAAAACAAATACAAAGAAAAATAAAACAATAACAAAAAACTCTTAGGAACAGAGCCCAGGCCCTGAGTTCAAGACCCAGGACTGGCGCCACACACACACACACACACACACACACACACACACACACACACACACACACACACACACACACACACACACACAGACACACACAGACACACACACACAGACACTCATTATCCTGAAACTCAGATTTAACTAGATGTCTTATATGTCCATCTGGTGACATTCCCATAATATCCTTACCCATTTGGGGTAGCGGCTAGGATTTTAAGAAGGGGACATTGGATGAAGGACCCCTGGGAAGGCAAGAGGTCTTGTTGCAACAATTACTTGGTAAGTCAGAAGTTGTCAAAGAGGCACGGGACACAGAGGGCCTCTAATCAATGTCTGTGTACCACAGCTTCGGTGTGCGAGTCTCTTCCTAAGATGTCAAGGGATAACAGATACATGAGGCTGTCGGCCTGGCGCCTTCCAATGCTCCCTGCAGTGTGAGAAGCCTCCCTACCTGGATCTCCCTTTGTCAGAACCCACACAGGTGCCACTCACAATGTCCCACAGGAAGTTGGTCAGCCAGTAGGTGGTGGGGCTCACTCCACTGACAAACTGCAGGTGCTTAGCTTTAGTCACTCTCTCTTGAATCAAGTAGAGGACAAAGCTGGCCGGGACGAAGGACATGGCGAAAATCACACAGATGGCAACCACAGCATCCACAGAAGTGGTCAGCCTGCAACAGGACCAGAGACACAGTGAGGGAGAAATGAAGAGGGAAACACAGAAACCAGGGAGGCTACACATCATGCTCTGGGCCATCCTCAGCCACCTCAGGACCCTCCCTTGAAGCGTGACAGTGCACTGAGTTGTCTGAATCAATCGGGGCCAAGGTGAAGTGGATATTGTTTATTGGTTTTCTGTTTCAGGAGGAAATTTCTAGAGAAACTTTCTTTTAAAATAACAACGGGGGCTGGGAAGGTGGCTCAGTGGTAGAGTGTTTGCCTTGCATGCATGAGGCCCTGGGTTTGATTCCTCAGTACCACATAAGCAGAAAAAGCCAGAAGTGGTACTGTGGCTCAAGTGGTAGAGTGCTAGCTTTGAGAGCTGAGGGACAGCGCCCAGGCCCAGAATTCAAGCCCCATGACCACCACCACCACCACCACCAACAACAACAACAAAAAAAAACCCAACAACTATATTTTCTGCTGGTTACTGGTGACTCATGCCTGTAATCCCAGCTCTTCAGGAGGTTGAGGTCCAAGGATCTCTGTTTAAAGCCAGCCACTCAGGAAAGTTTGTGAAACTTTTATCTTCACTTAACCACCTCCCCAAAAGCCATAAGTGGAGCTGTGGCTCAAGTGGTAGACCATTAGCCTTGAGCACAAAAGCTCAAGGACAATGCCCAAGCCCTGAGTTCAAGCCCCAGGACTGGCACGTGCGTGTGTGCGCGCGCGTGCACACACACACACACACACACACACACACACACACACACACACACACACTATATTTTCTAATTATTTGAGATAGTATATAGAAAGATCTTATACTAAATGCTCCTGTTAGGTTTAGTAATTTTCTTTTGTCAAAAAGACGTAGGTTACCTTGTTTAGTCACATTTTGGGGAAGTGCTCATATATAAAACTTATGTGAAAAAGGGAACAGGCCAGTCTTACAGGAGCAGGGTTCCAGATACCCTTCCTGGACCAAAGAGAAGGCATCTGGCTTGTGGGGTAGTGAGGGCTGAAGCCAGCCTGATCTTCAGGACACAGGACTAGACACAGAGCAGGATGGGGTGGGGCAGGGAAGCACCTCTGTACTGAAGGAGCACTTTGAGCTCCACAGAGTCACCATCTGGGGTAGTCACGCTTTCATGACACTCTAGAAAGCCTCGTCCTCATATAGAACAAGCATAGAACCACAAGTGTGTTTCTAGGAAATGTCCTAAACTATGAAGGGCTATCGATACTAAGTTCTTAAAACGCTGTTATACAGGAAAATGAACCCTTAGATGTGTATTTTAATGTTTTTTTCTTTCATGCATGTGTTTCTAACACATTTATAAGATTATTTCTTTGTTGCTTTGTATGTCCCTCCCCCACAGTGTAACCCCTGCTTTCACTATATTTGATGTCAGTATAACTTGTGGAGGAGATGGGGAAAAACCAGTTGTTTAAGGATACAGGTGGACCTGTTGCAACAATGAGAAGTACAAGTTGTCATGTCCAAAACGAGCTTTACAACGTTGGTGCGGGTGGGGGGAGAAAGATTGGGATTGGGGGGGAGGGGGGAGGCTGGGAAGGGATGTGAAGGGTAAACAAAGGAGGAGGTTGCAATGCTTGTTAAGAAATGTACGCATTATCCTGCCCATGTAATTGTAACTCCTCTGTACAGTATGTTCACAAATAAAATTAAATTAAATTAAAAAAAACACTGTTATATACATTTCCTTTAGTGAACATACTATTAAAAAATTTCAATTCTGGGTGTGTGTGTGTGTGTGTGTGTGTGTGTGTGTGTGTCTGTGTGTCTGTGTGTCTGTGTGATACCAATAATGGGATCTTGAAGTTTGGGCTTTGTACTCTTGTTTGGGTTGAGGGCTCTTGCTCAGGGTTGACATTCTACCACTTGAGCCATGCCTCTAGTCCAGCTTGCTTTTTGAAAATAGTTAATTGAAAGTGGAAACTCATGGACTTTTCTTCCTAGGCTGGCTTTGAACCCTGATCCTTAGCTCTCAGCCTCCTGAGTAGCTAGGATTATAGACATGAGCCTCTAGTACCCAAGATTGCTTGAAGCTGTCCTGTAAGAGCCTGAACACAAAGATCTGAACACCCAGAAGCAGGACCGCGTGAGAGAAAATATCTGAATCTAGAACACAAGAGTAAACCTAGAATCTTCTGCAGCCTGGAAGATAAAGATTTCTGGATTCTTCCCAATCCCTAGCAATCATAGGGGAATCTTTGTGTCAACTTCAGGACCAAATTGTTATCTAGAGCTCAACAGAAACAGCATAAAATATGTTTACTTTCCGAATCCATGTGATCTCAGCTGAATGGCCATACCGTTTGTACACATAGCATTTGAAAGTGTTCTATTCATGTGTGTCTGATCTAATAATGTCGCCATTGAACCCAGCACTGCAGGGTAGTGAAAATCCTTTCTCATTTCCAAAAGTGGGGGGAGGGGGGAAGGGATAAGGGGACAGGGCAGGAAGCGGTGGGGAGGAGCGGGGCTTACACAGTGATCTCTGAGAGCTGCTCCTTGGTCAAGTTCAGGGGCTGGCTGATGACCGTGATCCCATGCTCCTCTGGGTTTCTGCCTTTGGGCAGGCTGGCCCGGAGGATGGCATTGTGGGCCACGTTCAGAAAGCTGACTAGAGCATGCCAACCTTTGTTGTTAAACCACACCTAGAGAGAGGACAGAGATGGGCTAGGTTAGGCTGTGTTACAACTTGACCCGGAGAAGAACTTTGATGACAGCTGTTTAAAGAAAAAAAAATCTTACAACAAGAAAAGGAATGTGGGAAGGAGGAAAAACATGGCAGCTGGAAGGGATTCCTGTCTGGATTGCAGCAGCAGCAGCAGCAGCAGGGATGGAATTTAATGAAGCTGGTAACACAAGAATAACCAGATGTGCCAGGCCCTGGTGGCTCACACCTGTAATCCTAGCTACTCATGAGGTTGAGATTTGAGGATCATGTCCAAAGCCATCCTGGGAGGAAAACCCATGAGACTCATATGGCCAATAAACTACTCCCCCAAATCTGGAAGTGGGACTGTGGTTCAAGTGGCAGAACTCCAGCCTTGACCAAAAGAAGCTCAGGGATAGTGCCCACACTCTGAGTTCAAATCCCAAGACAGGCACATAAAACAAACAAAATCCCCAAACAAAACCCAGATTGCATGAGGGCAGATCATACTTATCAAGTACCTTAATGTTGTCTTGAGTTTCA
Source organism: Dipodomys merriami (assembly GCF_024711535.1). Taxonomy (NCBI): domain Eukaryota; kingdom Metazoa; phylum Chordata; class Mammalia; order Rodentia; family Heteromyidae; genus Dipodomys; species Dipodomys merriami. Next base: position 20,024,094 of record NW_027206290.1, read on the forward strand.
AGGTATTTAAGGAATTCAGGTATTTCTTTAGAGGCCTCTCTGGTGATAGGGCCCTAGAAAACCAAAGAAGCAAATGAGAGAGTCCCCCTCCCCCTTCTATAGTACTCATGATAATTTCTATTTCATAATAAGGAATCAAGTTAAAAATCCCATTCAAATGCACAGCCTGTATACATACCCCGCTCACATTCATGATCTGGCCAAGGTCTCTCATAAAACTAACAAGTGCTTCTCCAGTAATGGGGATGGCTGGGAGCTTTCCTCCAATGGATATTCCTCCATACCTACCGGGCAACAAGAAATCCTCAGGTCGGTGCCACAAATTCATGTTTACCTGTGTTGCTTTCTCTTTCTTTCTTTCTTTCTTTCTTTCTTTCTTTCTTTCTTTCTTTCTTTCTTTCTTTCTTTCTTTCTTTCTTTCTTTCTTTCTTTCTCTCTTTCTCTCTCCTTCCTTCCTTTCTTTCTTTCTTCCTTTCCTTCTTTGTTTTTTGGTCAGTCTTGGGGCTTGAACGCTGGGCCTCGGCACTGTCCCTGAGCTCTTCAGCTCAAGGCTAGAATTCTACCACTTGAACCATAGTGCCATTTCAGGCTTTTTCTGTGTATGCCGTACTGAGGAATTGAACCCAGGGCTTCATGCTTGCTAGGTAATCACTATCACGAAGCCACATTCTCAGCCCAGGGTATAATTTTTTTTCAGGTTATAACTTTTTTATAAGAATAGTTTCTATGGGGCTGGGAAGGTGGTTCAGTGGTAGAGCACTTGCCTTGCATGCATGAGGCCCTGGGTTCAATTCCTCAGCACCACATAAGCAAAAAGAAAAAAGCCGGAGTGGCGCTGTGGCTCAAGTGGTAGAGTGCTAGCCTTGAGCTGAAGAGCTGAGGGACAGTGCCCAGGCCCAGAGTTCAGGCCCCATGACCAGATCTAAAAAAAAAAAAAAAAAAGAATAGTTTCTATGCCCAGCCCTGGTGGCTCATGCTTGCAATCCTAGCTACTCAGGAGGCTGAGATCTGAGGATCTCAGTTCAAAACCCGCCCAGGCAGGAAAGTCTGTGAGACTCTTATCTCCAATTAACCACGGGAAAAGTGGAAGTGGTGCTGTGGCTCAACAGTGGGTAGGGGGTGGGGGTAGGGGAGAGGGAGGAGGGGAGAAAAATGTATATGTATATATGTATTTTTACCTCTGTTCATTGACCCAGAATTTGCTCTTTAAGCTGAAAGAAAGAAAAAAAGTCATGCAATAAAAACCACACATATGGCTAGATTAACTCTCCTTCTTAAATAATCATTGGGGTGTTTCAGTCTTCAGGGATATTTCTGCATTTCCAGAAACTCAAGCAATGTGGAAGTGGCCCACCAGGGAGGCCCAGTGTGAATCCACTCTGGGAGAAAGAAATGATGGCTTCCATGATCAGATCTTCCCATCCTCTCCTGCATGCCCAGTTTTCTGACTACTCTGTGGTCAGGTCACATGCCAAACCCATGTATGAAAACAGCAACCACCATACCAGCTCTCCCCCTTTTACCATGGGCAAAAGAGACTCTAACAATGTCCTGCAGACTGGAGGAAGTGCTGACTTGCTTCTCAGCCTGAAGTGAAGACATCAGCTTTCAGACAAGGAGAGATAAGATGACAAGATGGAAGAAGGGCAGCAAAGAAACCTAAACCACAATTCAAGTCATCTTGGGCTAGTATTGTCAAGGATCATCAAGCAAGCAAATAAATAAATAAATGTAATATTCTGAATTTCAGATTAGTATGGGGCAAAGTTTAGAGTGGATGCTGTTTGTTGCTCTGTGCTTTCTGCTTGCATTTTGGGACTTGGAGGGACTCTTGTTTTGCTAATGCTACAGCTTTTTCCGCCATGTATAGTGTATTCTAATCCTCTCAGTCTGTTTATCCTTTGTTCATGGATCTGGTAGGGGAAGCAACTGAAGTACTGTTAAAATGTTTCGTGGTTAAAGCCTGAGAGCAATATAGGGGCTGGATCCCATTTCTGGAGGGATTCTTTTGGTGGAATGCTTTTCACCTGGCTGCTTGCTCTTCTGATAGAGGCTGCTGAAGGTCTTCCATCTCAGAGCATAGAGAACTAGTTATGAAAGAGTTCATGGCCACTTCAAAGGTAGTGGTAACAGGGGATAATGTTCAGTTCTAGTATGATGATGCAGCTGCCCAACCAGCTCTCTCCGCACCCCCCAACCATCTAGTTGTCTTCTTGTCTTGCTTTTTATTTTCCTTCTTGCTTATCCTTGTTCTCCTCTGCCTGTTCTCCTTTATTTCCCCACCAAACTCTGTCTCTCTTTCTTAACTGGTTAAAATATAGGGAATAAATAAATAAATAAAATATAGGGAATAAATCCTATGCTTAAAAAATCATATAGTAATTTGTATTATATATGTGTGTATGCTTGTGTATATATGTGTGTGTGTGCTTGTTTGGGCTTGAGTTCAGGGCCTAGGCACTGTCCCTGAGCTTTTGAATTCAAGGCTGGCTCTCTACCACTTGAGCCACAGCTCCACCTGTGGCTTTTATGGTGTTTAATTGGAGATAGGAGTCTCACAGACTTTCTTGCCTGGGCTGGCTTTCAACCATAACCCTCAGATCTCAGCCTTCTGGGTAGCTAGGATTCCAGGCATGAGCCATCAGTGCCCAGATATTTTTAGTAATCTGTTAATAGTGCTTGGGTTAACTGGGTACCAGTGGCTCAAGCTTATCACTGTAGCTACTTAGAAGGCTGAGATCTGAAGGATCATAGTCCAAGGCCAGGCCCTGGGAAGAAAAATTCACTAGACCTCATCTCTAAAATAACTAGCAAAGAAATCAGAGACAGATATGTAGCTCAAATGGTAGAGTGCCAGCCTAGCAAGCACGAAGCCCTAAATTCAGATCTCTCAGTACAACAACAATAACAACAAAAATAGTGCCCAGGTTAAACTTTGACAATTTGCCCTAAACATAGAAACAAACAAACAAACAAAAACCCAAAATGAAGTTGCATTTTATTTGTATATACCTTACCTTGTTTTTTCTGTTAGACGAGACCCTCACAATTGAAAAAAGGAAACACTCTACTGCCCTGCTCATAGATAAACTGTCAAGAGTAGATTAACTCCTGTCCCTAACCGATGTGTTCAGGGGGCTGGGATGAGATGTATCAAAGGATCCTCTCTTACCTGCTTCTTATGAGAGCGGGGTACGTCTTTACCAAGTAGTCAGAAATGTTCCTGTTAGTCAGGTCTTGTAGGATTTCAGTGCTGGGCTGTGTTCTCTGAGCAAGGAGACATGTGCGTTATTTTGGAATCTGAGACCTACAGAAGCTGCTTGCTGTTCATTTCCAAAAACAGTTTATGGACTCAGAAGCTGGATGATGCTAAGCAAAGCACCGACAAGTTCCCACATCCATGACACGAGGCTCATCTGTGGTCCCTCTTTTTCTGTCTACTCCATGGATGACACAGAATGGCTAACTCCAAATTACATCTCAACCAATCTGTGTCTCTCCAGTGCCAAATTTGCCACCCTGGTCCAAGTCATCACTCATCTCACCCAGGCCTCTATAGAAACTTCCATACGGCCTCCTGAATGCCACCATTGATCCGCCACACTCCAGACTCCACCCAGCTACAGACTGAGCTTTGAAACTGTAAATCAGCCACCTTGCTTGCCTGTAAACTCTAAGATCAAATCTGATATCATTGCCAAAGCTTACCAGAGGCCCTGCCTCTGTGTCTGAGATCACCTGCTGCCCACCCCACACTCCTAGAAGTGAAAAGTGAATTGTCCAAAAGGTTTTGGAGAATTCACAAGTTGGGCCACCAGGTGGCACTATCACCTTATAGCTAGGAACACTCAGCATTGAGTTTCTTGTGTTAGCCATTCTCATAGATCAAAAATGCATCACTGCTAGACTCTGGTGGCTTACATCTGTAATCCTAGCTATGAAGAAGGCTGAAATCGGAGGATCATGGTTCAAAGCCAGCCTGGGCAGGAAACCGTGAGACTTAATCACCAAAATGCTGGAAGTAGAGCTGTGGCTCAAAGTGGTAGAGTGCTAGCCTTAAGCAAAAGAGCTCAGGGACAGTGCCCAGGCCTGAGTTCAAGCCCCATGACCTAAATAAATATACACACATAAATAAGAAAGACAGAAAGACAGACAGAAAGACAGACAGACAAAGAAAGAAAGAAAGAAAGAGAAAGAAAGAAAGAAAGAAAGAAAGAAAGAAAGAAAGAAAGAAAGAAAGAAAGAAAGAAGGAAAGAAAGAAAGAAGCATCTATTCTGCCAGGGGGCCTCGTGGAGGTAGCTGGGGGGACTGCGGTACCATGAAACCATGGCCATCTCTATATTCTCTTCTTCCTTATCTGCTTTCTCTCTCCCTTCCCTGTCCCAAAGTCTCCTATCTACTGCAGCTCTTTCCTGTTCCTGCCCAGGTCGGATGGATGGTTGCTGTTGTCTCCGTTAATCCCCACGCTCTTGTGGAGGAAGCATTTATGCACAGACAAACAGAGATTGAGAAACCTTGCTGATTTAGCTCTGGGAACTTGTCGATGGCCAGTGTAGGCCAGGAACCGGCCTGTCTCCTCTAGGCCACACTGCCACCTGCTGGCCACACTGTCTCCTGCTCATCACCCTGACAATGGCACCCAGAGGGACTTGCCTAATTCCCTGGCTAGAATCTAGGCTAGAACAAGTGCTGCTGTCTGGCATGATTTGTGCTAAATTGTTTTCTAAAATTCTGTGGGGAAAAAAACTCCACATGTACTGGCAGTTGGGGCCACCTCAGGACCCACCACCACTGAAAGCACAATTAGAGCATGAAGGGACCATGGAGACCACCGCATCCGCCATCTTGCTTTCCAGATGAGGACAATTCACCACATTGCTCTCAGCACTGTGCCCTCTACTCTTATTTCCGGTGGAATGGCAGAGTCCTTCAGTGAGGGAGGGAGTGGATGTGGTGTGTGTGTGTGTGTGTGTGTGTGTGTGTGTGCATGCTAGTTTCTTCCAGAGGCAGGAATGATCATGAGAAGTAGAGGCAGGAAGGAAAATAAGAGAAGCTGGTTTGCCTTTTCTAGAACTTCTGCTTGTTAAATTGCTATCCTGGGACCACAGACCAACGCTATTGAAGGTGAGTTTCTAAGTTAGAAAGGCAGCCTGGGAGTTAAGATTCATCTAAGGGTGCAGTCACCATGTAGCAAGGGGAGACCTTCATGTGCAGCTTACGGCTGCCACCACAGCTACCTGCCTGCAAACCAGATGGAAACCAGACTTCCTCTCAGAGAGCAGGGAACGGGAACAAGCTGGTGGCCTCCTTCCTTCCCTTGGGATCGCCACCTGCTTGGTGGAGTCATACTTCATAGGGAGACTGTATTGCCTGAGATTGATAATAACATATGTCTTTAGAGTATTAAAACAATCGGCAGGAGAAGGTTAACATTCAGTTATATAGAAATTGAGTTGCCTTATATCTGTTCTTTCTGCTGTCACTGTTAGAAAAGGGCCTTTTTTTTTTTTTTTTTCTGGGTGGCTGCAACAATGAAGATGGTAGCCCAGCCTCCTTTGATGCTAGGTCTGTTCAGTGACAGGTAAGGGAAGGTTCTAGAAATCTTTCTTGCACACTTTGTCTTCTCTCTCTCTCTCTTTCTTTTTTCTCCATCCCTCCTTAACTCCCGCTGTCTAGAACACAGATTTTGCCCCCCAGGCAGATGAGCTGGAGGCCTGTTTAGCACAACTGAGGACATGATGGACATTGGGCAGGAACTTGAATACAGGAGAGGAACAAGCCACGGCTAGCATAAGGTTGTCAATGCTTGAGTTGAATCTGATCCTAAATAATTCATTACCCACATTATTTCACCAAATCCTCCTAATTATACTATGAAATTAGCATTTATCCCCAACCTCTTTGAGGTAAAGAGATAAAGGTTCAGAGAGATCAAGGAGGCAGCATGGTCTCTCTGACACCTAGGCCCACACCCTTCCACCACAGCGGAACACACAGCGTACTTGGGAATTGTTCATTCACTGACAAGTCAGGAGAGCAGGTGTCCCAAGTCAGCTGAGAGGCTGTTTCAACCAGAGACAATGTGAGTCTTCTCTACCCTGTCTAAAATCCCTCACAGAAGGTCTAGAGTGCAAAAGATGCACTGCTGGCTGTGTGTGTGTATGGGCATTTGAAGGTATATCATAGCATTATTTATGGTAGAGAATAAAAAGAAAACTCAAATGACTAACAAAGGGAGATTAGTTAAATAGCTTAAATGAAATCCAAATGCTGGAATGGCACATTGGTACTAAAAATTATGTAAATGTATAGTTATTGGCTTAGTTGTATATTTATGATACGTTACTAGGTGAAGATACCAGAGTTAAGACAATATTTTGGAGCTGGGTATTGGTGGCTCACACCTATAATTCTAGCGACTCAGGAAGCTGTGATCTGAGGATTGAAGTTCAAAGTCAGTCCAGGCAGGAAAGACCATGAGACTCCTATCTCCAATTAACTACTAAAAATTCAGAAGCTGTGCTGTGGCTTAAGTGGTAGAGTGCTATCCTTGGTTAAAAAACCTAAGGGACACCATCCAGCCCTTAAGTTCAAGCCTTAGTACTGACACATATACACATATACAGAGAAACAATATTTCAACTGTAATTCTGTTCATGTGAATAAACCGCAACTATTATTGATGGTTCTTTCTTTCTTTCTTTCTTTGTTTTTTTTGGGGGGGTTCAGTCATGGGGCCTGAACTCTGGGCCTGGGCGCTGTCCCTCAGCTCTTCAGCTCAAGGCCAACGCTCTACCACTTGAGCCACAATGCCACTTCTGGCTTTTTTCTTTATGTGGTGCTGAGGAATCAAACCCAGGGCCTCAGGCATGCAAGGCAAGCGCTCTAACACTGAGCCACCTTCCTAGCCCCTATTTCTTTCTTTCTTTCTTTCTTTCTTTCTTTCTTTCTTTCTTTCTTTCTTTCTTTCTTTCTTTCTTTCTTTCTTTCTTTCTTTCTTTCTTTCTTTCTTTCTTTCTTTCTCTTTTTTTTTGTTAGTTGTGGGGCTTGAACTCTGGGCCTGGGCACTGTCCCTGGGCTCTTCAGCTCAAGGTGAGCGCTCTACCGCTTGAGCCACAGCGCCACTTCCAGTTTTCTAGTAGTTTATTGGCGATAAGAGTCTCATGGACTTTCCTGCCCGGGCTGGCTTTGAACCTGGATCCTCAGATCTCAGCCTCCTGAGTAGCTAGGATAACAGGCGTGAGCCACCTGCGCCCGGCTTGATGGTTATTTCTAAGTGATGATTTGTTTCCAAGAGATGATTTTTTTTCCTCCAGACTTCTCTATATTTACTAATTTTTCCATAATGAGCATATATGATTTGTACAAGCTCTTAAGGTATTAGTTTTTTGCTTATCTTGGGGGTTTGAACTCAGGACCTGAGTCTTGTCCCTGAGCTTTTTTCACTCAAGGATGGTGCTCTACCACTTGGGCCATAGCTACACTTCCAGCTGTTTTTTTTTTTTCTGGTTAGTTGGCAATAAAAGTCTCACAGACTTTTTACTGCCCATGATCCTCATACCTCAACTTCCCGAGTAGCTAGGCTTATAGGTGTGAGTCACTGGTGCCTGGCTTCAATCTCTTAAATATTTAAAAACTTTTCCTTTCTCGATTAACTAGGATGCATTTGATTAAAAAAGAACTTTTAGGAGCGGGGGGCTGGGAATGTGGCTTAGTGGTAGAATGCTTGCCTAGCATACATGAACTTAGGTTCCATGCCTCAGTACCACATACACAGAAAAAGATAGAAGTGGTGCTGTGGCTCAAGTGGTAGAGCTAGACTTGAGCAAAAGAAGCTCAGGGGTAGTGCCCAGGCCCTGAGTTCAAGCCCCAAGACTGGCAAAAAGGGAGAAGGAGGAGGAGGATGAGGAGTCAGGGAGGGGGAGGAAGCTTTTGTTCTGGGTGACTGAGTTGTTCTGGGTGATTGAGGGCGCAGTGTCTGGCCCCTTGCACGTCTGAACTACAGGCTCAGGAGATGACACTCAGGCCCCAGCCCCAGGCCCTGGTTTTGGAGGGGGCAGCGGTACCTGGGGGGGAGGGAGCCCACCGGCTCCCTCGGGGCACTCGGGCAGCATGGTGAGCTTCTCCCTGGTGCTGCATCTGCAGGAGGGTGAGGGGTTGGCTGTCGTCCATTTCTGCTTCTGGAACAGGTGGGTGAGGTTTGGAGACACAGAGAGGGTCTTCCAGGGTGTGGAGTTGCCGCACGGGTACTCCCTCATGGAAAAACGAGAGAATATTCCACAGTCAGTTCCAAAGGTGATGTTTAAAAATCTCAGAAAGGAAAGGTGAACAGCCCCTCCTCCCCAGAGCCCTGAATTGTTAGATGGTTCTTGTGGAGTTTCTGCTGGAGAAATAGCAAGACCAGGATTCTCTTGACTGACAAGGTATGAAACTTGGAAATAATTATCTCTTTTAATTAATTAATTAATTAATTGTGTGTGCTGGTCCTGGGGCTTGAACTGTGTCTGAGCAATGTCCCTGAGCTTCTTTTGCTCAAGGCTAGAGCTCTACCACCTGAGGTACAACTCGACTTCTGTTTTATTTTACTTTATGTTTTTTAATTGTAAATAAAAGGCTCACAGACTTTCTTGCTCAGGTTAGTTTTAATCTTGATCCTCAAATCTCAGCCTCCTGAGTAGCTAGGATTATAGGCATGAGCCACCAGTCGCCTGGCTTTCTTAGTTTTTTGTTTTGTTTTGTTTTGTTTTGCGGGAGGGGCTCAAAAAATCTTTAGCTGTTAAGAGATGTAACAAATACAGGATCAATGTGAAATCAGTCTAGCTTTGAAGAAAAAAAGACTCGTTGAGAGATGAGTGTGAAATTATATTGAACCCACTAGGTGCTGGTGGCTCATGCCTGTAATCCTGTAGAAGTAACTAAGGTCCAGTTACACAGTAGCATAGATTCCTACTTCCTTTTATCCTCATTTGAAAGCCTTTCAAATGGGTTGTGAGGAATCGTATGTGAGCTCCATAGAGAACACCTAAGTTAAGCCCAACAGACCTGTCCAATGATATCAGTATTACTTACAGGTACTGAAGGAGTAGCTGGGTCAATGCTGGTCAGAGATAAGGAAGTGATCCAATTAATACACAGCAGGATAGGGGGCTGGGAATGTGGCTTAGTGGTAGAGTGCTTGCCTAGCATTTATGAGGCCCTGGGTTCGATTCTTTGGTATCACATAAACAACAACAAAATATATACATATATACATTTATGTGTGTATACATACACATGTGTGTATGTATATGCCCGTGTGCATGTATATATGCATACATGTATATGTGTGTGTGTGTATACACACACACACACACACACACACACACATATAAACATGCATGCAACAGGATGGAGAGGTCTCTTCCAGTCCCGCCAGCCTGGACCCCAGCTCTGGCATCTCCCAGGGGTATTGTTGGTGTTAAGGTAGAGGGACTTACGGGAGCCATTCTTCCTTCAAGCAGCGGTTGCCAAAGCCTGGCTTGTTTAGGAGAACGTCTGCCAGTTCTGCAAGGCGCTCGCTGCCCGGCTCATCCATGCTGCGCAGAGGGAGAGAAGCTGAGCTGGTGGGATGGTCGTAGGACTGACTGAGATGAAACCCTATCAGTAGGCATGAATGAACTGGAGACCATCAGTGCTGCCTTAGGATGGTTGCAGGTCTCCTGGGAGTAGCGTAGGCTTCCCTCTCCCCCAGACTTCTGATGGCAGATCATATGCACCCCAGTGAGATGGAGCTTTGCCCCACTTTCTTAAGCTTCACACCCTCTTTCCCTTTTCCCCTTTTGCTTGGTGGCTCCTTTCTAAGTAGTGACTGGGACATTACCTTCCCTCCTTGAGGGCAGCCCAGGGCCCCTGCCAAGAAGCATTTGGTCCGGGAGTCCCACCCCAGGCAGGATGCTGGCAAACTTGGGAGAGTCTGCGCACCTGAAGAATGTGTACTGCTTCCCATACATCCAGGGGTGAAGGGTCAAAGCAGGAAATTCCCCAAAAGGAGGCACGATGATGGACAACATCAGAGCCAGAAACACAAACGTGGCAGGGAGCACGATCTGAGGAGGAGGAGGAGCGTGGAAACGCAGGCGGTGGTGTGAGTGATGGCAAGCAGGCACACCTGGATACACACACACACACACACACACACACACACACACACACACACACACACACACACTCACTGTCTTGAGCTGCTTCTTATCTGATTGCTTCTAGTGGAAAGGCCAGCCTTCTGGGGCTGGAAAGCAAACAGAATATTCCTGGAGCCATTGAAGAATGTAGTCATGGCTGGGAACTTGGCTCTGTGGTAGAGTGCTTGCCTCGCATGCATGAGGCCCTGGGTTCGACTCCTCGGCACCACATAAGCAGAAAAAGCCAGAAGTGGTGCTGTGGTTCAAGTGGTAGAGTGATCACTTTGAGCTGATAGAGCTGAGGGACAGCACCCAGGCCCAGAATTCAGGCCCCACAACCGACAAAAAAAAAAAGAATATAGTCATGCTCAGCCGAGGTTAAAGGGTAGTTAGTTCAAAGAGCAAACCACCTGCTTGTTATTCTTGGAATATTTCTTTCTTTTTTTTTTTCTGGATGAATAAAACACCCAAGAAATTTAAAAACAAAAAAAGAACAACAGAAGGTCATTGCCCAAACAACTGAAAATATAACTTGACCCTTTAGTGTAAAAAAATGAAAGCATTATGAAATTGGCTCTTGCTAAGTGATGTCCAATACTAAACAAGGGTTTGCATTGTCAAGAACCGAGGAGGAGCAGGGTGGATCTGGAAGGCACTGGGCTGTGCCTGAGAACAAGTGCTTGGACATTCAGGAGAGGGAAGCTGGCGTAGCCGGCCCTGGCCAATGTAGTACCTGGGCCAGGAAGTCCTTGTAGCTGCGGAGCGTGTGGTGGAATCGCTTGACCAGCAGAGCCTGCACGTGCTGGAAGACTAGCCGGGTGCCTGTGTTGAGTGGGGGGCTGGAGTCCTCTGGCTCCGGAGGAGAAGTCTGGCCCTCAGAGGGGGCAGCCTGCCCAGGGGAGCAGGTGTGGGGGGGCTGCCCCCCTTTCTTGTTGGAACCCAAATAGGGGTGTCGGAGACTGGTGGGTTCCCTTTTCTGCTGAGTGCCACCTGTTTGGGGAGATTAAACAATAATTGGGAAAGGCACACAGGGAATGTGATTTTTTTCTATTTCCTGTAGAGCTGTAACAAAATGCTACACATATAGGTTAATTGTGTGTGTGTGTGTGTGTGTGTGTGTGTGTGTGTGTGTGTGTGTGTGTGTGTGTGTGTGTGTGTTGTTGGTCATGGGGCCTGAACTCTGGGCCTGAGCACTGTCTCTCAGCTCTTCAGCTACTACTTGAGTCACAGCGCCACTTCTGATTTTTCTGGCGGTTAATTGGAGGTAAGAATCTCACGAACTTTCCTGCCCAGGCTCACTTTGAACCGTGATCCTCAGATCTCAGCCTCCTGAGTAGCTAGGATTACAGGCGTGAGCCACCAGTGCCTGGAACATATTTGCATTCTGTTCTTCATTAATGTAAATCTTTGGCTTTGGATAAGCTGAAAGCAATCAATGTCTATTTACAAAGCTCCAAAGGAAACCTGGGTCCTGTGGTGAATGACTTCTATCCTTGCCAGAAGATTCCTTCTCCTCATCTCACCCCATTCCCATTAGGCCAGGATAGCTGCCTCTTTTGGCCACCAGTGGGCTGGAGCCCAGGCAGGCTGTTTTGGTAGTTCTATGCATAGGTGACAGATGCCTGGAGTGACTTGAAGCCAGAGGAAACCCATCTTATTTTACCCCGGAGGGGGAAAGCAATGTGTCTAGTGAGAAACTCTCTGAGGCACCACAGCAGGCCAGAGGAGGCAGCCTGGGGGTGCTGTCAGGCTGCAGGGAATAATTGCTATACATAATTGTGTGGAGGAGAAGGGAGAGAGTGGCCCAGCAGGGGGCTGATGCCTTTTGTTCTGTCAGAAGGGGCTTGTGCTATGGTAGATGCGTTGCCCCTCGTTTCCATTTCTCCATCCTCCTCTTCTGCAGCAAAGTCTACCACACTCATTGCTTTGTGAGGAAGGAGCCAAGGTGGACAGAAGTAGTAGAGAGAAGAAGAGAGGCTCTCAGAATCCAGAGGAATGTCGGTCCCTCCAGTTTCAAAGGCCATAGGCTCCTAAATGAGTGTTCCGAATGGTTTTTATCTTAATCTCAAAGGAGCCAGGCCACTCCAGCTGGCTTCTGGGTTGTATTAACTGTCACTGTTATCTCTGAGGACGATGGGCTGTCACTCATACAGACAGGAATGGATCAGAGGCCTGCTGGAGATGAGGGCAGTGATGAGCAAGAGACTAGAAATCCGGGATGAGAAGTTTAGGTAGAAAGCTACACATCCAACCTGGATATAAATCCTGATTCATCTAAAAAGTTCCTATCTAGACTGCATTTCTCATTCCTTTGTCATCTGAAGGCACATGCCTGTCATTTGAAGTTAGGACACTCCCAAGGACTTATCTGGGTTTTGTTACTTTTGCCTTAGATTTTCAAGCTAGAGCTTGGAGCCAGGGAGGGGGACCAGCCCCTGCCCCCATATCGTACCGGCAAATAGAGATCCCGCATCAGAGTCCTCCGTGACCTTCAGAAAAATCTGTTGAGAAATACACAAGGGGGCATTTGGTGCAGACATTTCCACAGTCTAAACAAAACAAAACAAAACCTAAACCTGATTCTGTTTTGTGGGCTATTGCTTCATCAGGAGAAAATACATTAGGACTCTTGATGGAAGAAGCTAGTCTTGTATAAATCCAAAAACTGAAGTCTACAGTGACCCCAGGTGGGTAACATATGCATGCAAGGGGAAAGGATGTAAGCCAATAATGAAGGGAGTTGCTTTGCTTAGGTGGGGAATGAGGGCTTTTCTTGTTTGCTTGCTTGCTTTTTGTTGTCATTGTTTGTGGGTCTTGAACTCAGGGTTTGGTTGCTCTTTTTTCTCAAGGCTAGCGCTCTACCACTAGGAGTCACAGCGCCACTTCCGGTTTTCTGATGGTTTATTGGAGATAAGAATCTCATGGACTTCCCTGCCCAGGCTGGCTTTGAACCTCGATCCTCACATCTCAGCCTCCTGAGTAGCTAGGAGTGAGCCACTGGCATCTGGGGAGGCTTTTTTCTTTTCTAAACTTGATCTAGTGTGAGACTTTGACAAGGGAAACCCTTCTCCTTTACCCCCCTCTTCCCTTTTGTTTTGGCATTGGACAGAAAGCAGCTGGCATGTCTACTTTACCTCTTCCAGGGGAGTGTCAGAAATTCCAAAACTGCTGAGCCCCAAGTCAGCCAGCGTCTCCTCTAGCTCTCTGAAAAGGCTGGCATACGCTCTCTGCTTGAAATTCTTATTAGGCAGAAGGAAGATAAGTTCTTGACCAATGCATTCCACCAGCTTGGCTTCTGGAACATGGTGCCGAACCAAGTCCTTCAGCTCATTTACATCCCCTAGGAAAAGGAAAGAGATTGGTGCTCATTGGATGTTCTAGAACTGGGAAGACTGTGATAGCCCAGGGCTCCTGGTCTCTTCTTCCTCACCAGGAATCCAGAGGATTGCTGCTCATCAAGTCTATTTTGGGCTAACTTGGCACTATGGCGGAAGCAAAAGCCCTCCCCAGGGGCTCTCTGCACAATGGGGTCCTTGTGCTATGCTTCTACCCTGGCTTCCTCATCTGTCTCCACTTCCTAACTGTTTAAGAAAGTTAATCCAAGATGGGAAGGTGGCTTAGTGGTAGAGTGCTTGCCTTGCATGCATGAAGCCCTGAGTTCAATTCCTCAGTACCACATACACAGAAAAAGCAGGAAGTGGCACTGTGGCTCTGGTGGTAGAGTGCTAGCCTTAAGCAATAGAAGCTTAGGGACAGTGCTCAGGTCCTGAGTTCAAGCCCTAGGCACACAGGGAAGCATTGGCTGCTGTGACCATGAGCATCAGCTCAGGAAGAAAGTTCTTTGCCACTGTGCTTGTTCTCATTCACTAAGCCCTCAAGCGTTAAGTTGGGTGCTGGTCGCTCACACCTGTAATTTTAGCTACTCAGGAGGGTGAGATCAGAGGAGCATGGCTTGAAGCCAGCCCAAAGAAGGAAAGTATGAGACTCTTAGCTCTAATGAACCAGCAAAAAGCTGGAAGTGGAAGTGTGTCTCAAGTGGTAGAGCACTAGACCAGCTTTGAGTAAAAAAGCTAAAGGACAGTACCCAGCCCCTAGTTCAAGGCTCCCCTGACCTAAAATTAAAAAAAAATGAATTAAGCCAAAGTTGATTTCCTTTTCCTGGTCTGGCCCAAACAAGCTATAGAGAAGTTCTCCAAGGGACATACCTGACCAAGCAGGGGTCCCTTTCCTAGCACATGCGCATGCCTAGTCTCGCTTACACCCAGTTAGCTCCTAGGAACTGCAGAAGGAGGCTGAGACCGTGGACTGGGGGTGGGAAGGAACACGAGGCATATAGCATGGAGACTGGGCTCCCACAACCAGAATGGATTTGAAGCACAAGCATGGATTACTTTAACACTAAAAACCCAATTTAATAACCTTAAGGCACATATTCGAAGGCAGAGTTTGCTGTGTGTTATCTTGAGAGGTAGGTCAGAGGGGAACTCATGCTCTGAAAACTCAGAACATGAATTTTTTGGAAGCTGTTTTTTTTTTTGTTGTTTGTTTGTTTTTGTTTGTTTGTTTTTGTTGGCCATGGAGCTTGAACTCTGGGCCTGGGTGCTATCCCTCAGCTCTTCAGCTCTAGGCAAATGCTCTACCACTTGAGCCACAGCGCTGCTTCTTGTTTTCTGGTGGTTAATTGGAGCCAAGAGTCTCACAGACTTTCCTGCCTGGGCTGCCTTTGAACCAAGATCCTCAGATCTCAGCCTCTTGAGTAGCTAGGATTACAGGTGTGAGCCTGGAAGCTTTTTTTTTTTTTTTTTTTAGTATTATTTTAGAGTCAGCAACACCCCCTAGATTCTTTACTTCTTTAAAAAAAAATGGACTCAGGTGGAAGAATTTCTTGCTTTCAGCCAAGGTCATTCTACTTAGCCGGCTGGAAGGCTTGTTGTGTGGCAAATTAGACTGGATTGTCTTTCATTGTGAATGACTTCATCCAGCCTGGGAGATTCTTGTAGGCCCAGCTTTGCCCCATTAGGTCTGTAGGGGCTGTGTTAATTGTTCTCTGAGGAAAGAAATGGAATCAAAGTCATTGGATTCCCGGAAGTGTGTCTTAGATGTGTGTCTTAGATGTGTGTCAGCCTTTGAGAAGTAGCCAGTCTGTGAGTGTGGGAGGAGCATGTGTAAGGGAGGGAAAAGCCAGTCAAAGAGTTTAGCAGGGCTCAAAGTGATCTTTCCTTTCTTAGAGGGTAGATTCACTGCAGGTCCCGCTACTCATGGCATATTTGTTCTACACAAAGAAAGTTGTTTTTTTTTTTAATTTCTTTAATTGCCTTGCTAAGCGCCAGTGGCACATGCCAGTAATCCTAGCTATTCAGGAGACTGAGATCTAAGGATCGTTGTTTGAAGCCAGCCCTAGCAGGAAAGTCCTTGAGAAGTAGAGCTATGGCTCAAAGTGGTAGAACGCTAGCCTTGAGCAAAAGAGCTCAGGGATTGTGCCCATGACTGACACACACACACACACAATTCCATAAAATTCCATAAAATTCCACAAAATTCCACCTGGTAAGGTGGCTCCATGGTAGAGCTCTTGCCTTGCATGCATGAGGCCCTGGGTTTGATTTCTCAGCACCATGTAAGCAGAAAAAGTCTGAAGTAGAGCTGTGGCTCAAGTGGTAGAGCGCTGGCCTTGAGCTGAAGAGCTGAGGGACAGTGCCCAGGCCCAGAGTTCAGGCACCATGACTGACCAAAAAAAAAAAATCCCTAAAGAATTAAAGCTACAGTTTTTGGTAATAAAGTGCTTACCCATCAAGTACCACAAAGAAGAAGAAAAGGAGAAGGAGAAGAAAGAAGAGCAATAAAGAAAACCATATTGAACCAAGACCACAAAAACCCCTATCATCCCAGCCAAGCAGGCTGTTTCCAACTTCATTTGGATAGACTAATTAAACTAATTAAATATGTTAGTATTATTTTAAAAATACAAAAATTTTTGGGCACTGATGAGGTATGCCTGTAATCTTAGCAACTCAGGAGGCTGAGATCTGAGGATTGTAGTTCAAAGCCAGCCTGGCAAGAAAGTCTGGAAGTGGAGCTGTGGCTCAAGTGGTACAGCACTAGTATTGAGCCAAAAAAGCTCAGGGATGGGGCCCAGGCCCTGAGTTTAAGCCCTAATACTAACATAAGAAAGAGAGAGAGAGAGAGAGAGAGAGAGAGAGAGAGAGAGAGAGAGAGAGAGAGAGAGAGAGAGAGAGAGAGGGAGAGGGAGAGAGAGAGAGAGAGAGAGAGAGAGAGAGAGAGAGAGAGAGAGAGAGAGAGAGAGAGAGAGGAAGGAAGGAAGGAAGGAAGGAAGGAAGGAAGGAAGGAAGGAAGGAAGGAAGGAAGGAAGAGAAAAACCAAGATTCTTAGGAGGAATCTTCAGAAATCTGGGTAAGGCCCAGAGCAAGGCACAAACATTCTCTGGAACCCGGAATGCTGCTTTCTGCTCTTCACAAGTTCTGTTAGTATACAGGGAAGAGGGATGGCACAGGGCAGTGAATACTAATAAAACTCTGGACATTCCCTTTCAAGCTTTCAGCATAAAACATACATAGTATCTTGAATTGCCAGATTTTTCTTAGTAAGCTATTTAGGTTTAGGGGGAAAAAACTGTGGCAAATAGAAAATCAATTGTTTTCTTTGATGAGCAGATACTTTGCCTCCTTTACCACTAACTTTAGTTTTGCTTCTACTTGACATTGTAGGGTGTGTGGTATTCTGTCTGCAGAGATACCCCATGATGGCCATGAGGTTGGGCATTAGCAGAAAATGCAGAGTTGTTAGCAAACTTTCTGGATTCCTAGGCTCAGATCTTACCCATGAGCCCTCACTTACACAGTGATAGCTTCTTTATTGCATCTCCTTGGAGATGGGGGTACACCTGTGGGTCAGTGCACCCCAGTTCAAGGGAGAAGCATTAGAAAGCTGGGAAAACTACAGGGAGAGATGGAGGAGTGTGACATTACATTAGACCTGCTGTCCTCCCATGCGTTCCCAGATGCTCCAAAAATGCACTGTTAAAGACTTGTGTGTCCCAGTCATTCCACCAGAGGGCGCATGGCACACCTTTAGGAGAGACTGTCTCCAGATAGGCATGTTCCCTGGGGACTGGAAGACCCCAGGAACCTAGCCCTAACTTGGATGAGGGCACCGAATGAACAGACTGGACCCCGCAACCGAAGGGATGGGGCCCTTATAAGCATGACTTCGAAATCCCTTTGGGAATGGAGGAAGAAGAGAAAGTAGCTCAAAGAAGAAATGCACACTTGTATGACCTCCAGCCTGAGATGTACACCAAGAGTTCGCTTTGTTCTAATACAAGGCATCCCAACAAGATGTGCCCAGATGTTGCTGGGCCGGAATGAGGTATGGCCTGTGCCAGCCCTTACCATCCAAGACTTGTTCTTCAGTGATCTCATCCACTCGAGCTGGACACCTGGAGAAGCCCTTCGACGCACAGCTGCAGGTTCCCTACAACAGATGGATGGGAATTGCTGGCTAGATGGGTATCATTTGCGAGAGAAGATGGGAGGGAACAAATAAGAATGAGCTAGGGAAGGGCTAGTCCAAAAAGAACTGTACTCTTTACCTGCCTGATGGACTGTAGCCCCTCTGTACATCACCTTTACAATAACAATACTTTTTTTTTAAAGATACATCTATCAATGACAGCATCTCTGCCATGCCAACTGCCCCCACCCTCTGCTTTTGTTTATTTCTCACTGCCAACTGCAGTCCACACATTTTTGTTTCTGCACTATTTAATCTGTTCATTGATCTGCATATTTGGAGGGTGGCTACTCTTGATTTTATCTTGGAGCATGTGTGAGTCAGACAGAGAGAGAATGAGAACCTCGAAGCCTCCCTTTGGGTTGTCCCTCATCAAGTGATGGCTCTGGGTGGGCTGGCAGGGGGCGGGGCATTGTGTTTTTCCCTTTCCTGGGTGCACACTGGGCTGGGAAAATCTGTCTGGGACAGGGAGACCTACAGCAGCCCCTTCCACTAGAGACATGGACAGAGCTACACGGTAACACCTGTGACACCCCGAGTGTGAGTGGTGCCTGTTTTTCAGAAGCCCAGTGGACAGTCAATTCTAAAGAGCAAGGGACAGAGGTCATGAGTTTTGTTTTCCATGTGGAGAAAGACAACAGCAAGGAATGAATAAGGTCATGGCAGGCCAGACCTGAAACTGGGTTTACTGATATGCCCAGCAGGGTTTTTTGCTAGTTAGCATTTGGAGGGGCTTCATCACTGTGAGGACTTTGTTGTCAATGAGTCTTTCCTTAGATTGCATTTACCACTGGAGATCAGGGTTAGGTAGGGATTGTGAATATTGGAATGACAAAAAAAAAAGAATGCTTAACTGATGAATCGTTTTCTCCTTTTTGATAAATATTTTATATGATCAGATGTACATAGGCATTATGCTTTTGTGTTCCTCTCCTGAGAGTAGCTTCCTTTTGTATCACTGGGTGTGAATGCCTAGAGTCTTGCATAATGTACCATGTTCTAGTGTATGTTAGATCTAGATTTTGCATATGAGAGTAAACATGCACTGTTGGCCTCTCTGAGCTTGGCTTACCTCACTTAACATGACTTATTCTAGGTCCATCCCTTTCCCTGCATGTGATAATCTTATTCTTTTTTATGTCTGTGTAAAATTCTCTCATGCAGTTTTTGGAGCTGCTTAACTGTTGCAGGGCATCTGGGCTACTTCTATAACTTGGCCATTGTGAATAGTGCAGCAATGTAAATGATGATTCTTAAAGCAGTCTAACCTGGGAGCATTACACACTTGTTCCTATATTGCACCAAACTAGAGAAGTAGTTTGAGATGCTAGTGTATGAATGACTTCAGATTGTTTAAAACTAGTTGTTTCACCAGGCTCCAGTGGTTCGTGCCTGTACTCTTAGCTACTCAGGAGGCTGAGATCTGAAGGATTGAGGTTCAAAGCCAGCCTGGGCAGAACAGTCCTAGAGACTTCATTACTAATTAACCAATCAAAATCTGGACTGAGGGCATGGCTCATGTGGCAGCATGCCAACTGTGAGCAAGCAAGCTGAGTGGATCTGAGGCTCTGATTCTGCCAGCTACAGCCTGAGTGGAACATCTGGAGCCCTCAGGATGAGGTCCTTCTCGGGGTGCACAGGTACGTACCTCACAACCACCTCTTTGACTCTGGATGTTTTTCATCTTGCGAACTAAGGTCAAATAGAAGCCTGTGCCGAAGCAGTTCTTCAGGAAGAGCGGGGTGCCCGAGCAGTAGAGCCTCCCCTGGGAAATGATGGCGATGCGGTCCCCTAGGAGGTCTGCCTCGTCCATGTGGTGCGTGGACATGATGATGGTTCTCCCTGCGGGGGGCGGGGGGGTGTCACCAGGCAGACAGGGCACAGGGCAGGCTTGGGAGAGGATGGGCTAGGAGACCCTGAGGAAAGCAACATGGCCTAATTCTGCAATCGGTGTCAGGGCATAAGCACAGTAAGAAGGAAATTGACATTTCAGTGTCCTGGAGTCTCTCCAGCACTGCCGAACACAGTGTCTCTTCATCATGCAGAGGGTGCGATGCCAGTAAATCACCACATATGGAACACAGCCAATAAGTCAGCATGCACATGCTCAGTGGCATTAGGCTCTGCTTCATCTGGTGGCTCATGCCTGCAAGCCTAGCCACTCAGGAGGCTGAGATCTGAGGATCTCAGTTCCAAGCCAGCTCAGACAATTAGCCAGCAAAAAGCTGAAAGTAGAGGTGTGGTTCAAGTGGTACAGTGCCAGCCTTGAGCAAAAAGCCAGGCAAGAATGCAAGACCCTGAGTATAAGCCCTAGCACACACACACACACACACACACACACACACACACACACACACACACACACACACACATACAAGCATACTCTTACTAGTTGGAGAGGTCATTGGAAGAGAGCAGTCATAAGGAGTTCAATAAGGTGCCTTCAATGGAAGACACTGGGTAGGTACAGTGCAAACAGAGTGGAAAAATCTCTGGGCTACCCAGGAACTGCACTGTCATTTTAGGGGCTCCTCTGAGCTCTACCTGCTATGTCTTGTGGATTTGGGTCCTTGGCAGGAGCTCGGGATAGATGGATGAAGGTCCCACTGGGAGACATTTCTATCTCCAAGGTCCTCTATGACACCCGACACTGTGAGTTGCCCTCACACTCGGTCCCGAAGGCTGCTTGGGATGTTTGTAGGTGACATCCGTCCCTCTGGTCACAGGGGAGTTTCATTTGGTACTGCATTCATTGTTGCAGAGTGTGGGACTACGGACTGAGAGAACTTTCTAGAATATTTTGGGAAGTAAGGCTGTATCACTGGTGACTTCTTATTTCTGTTGAGGTAAGTATCTCAGGAGACTTGAACTCAAAACTTCACTTCACCGGAACACATTGACCAAGTGTCACAAAATGCCAATATGAGAGAATGGGGCAGGGAAGGCGGGGGGGGGGGCGGAGGGAGGGGGAGAAAGAGAAAGAGGGAGGGAGAGAGAAAGAGAGAGAGAAAGAGAGGGAGAGGGAGAGAGAGAGAGAGAGAGAGAGAGAGAGAGAGAGAGAGAGAGAGAGAGAGAGAGGCCACTGGGGCACTAGGTAGCAGCCTCACCTGAGCGATACTTCAGGAGCAGGTCCCAGATGGAGCGTCTGGAGTAGGGGTCCACCCCAGAGGTGGGCTCATCCAGAATCACCACCTTAGAATCGCCCACAAAGGCGATGGCCACGGACAGCTTCCTCTGCATGCCGCCTGCAGGCACAGGAGGACAAGGAGAGGGGGTCACCGGGGGCTGTGGGACAGGGAAGTATAAGGCCCAGGGCTGGGGATAAGGGGGTACCTTGAATCTAGTAGCAATTGGACACTGCCACTTAGACACAGCATGCGGGCTTCATAAATGCAGACCCTTCACCCTAACCATCTAGTGTGAGCGTGTGAACATTAGAGCCAGTGACGCTCAGGCTGCTGCAGGTCGGGGCCTCACAGGGCACTATCTGAGGTTCTTAGAAGTAATGACACAGGGGCTAGAAGGTGGCTTAGTGGTAGAGTGCTGGCCTAGCATGCATGAAGCCTTGAGTTCGATTCCTCAGTACCACATACACAGGAAAAAGTCGGAAGTGGCCCTGTGGCTCAAGTGGTAGAGTGCTTACCTTGAGCAGAGACAGAGGCTCAAGGACACTACCCTGAGTTCAAGCCCCAGGACCAGCAAAAACAAAAAAGAAGTAATGACACAGATTCGTTCCTGTTTGGGGCCTCAACTCCCCCCCTCCCCACCCCCACCAAGGAGGTGTGGATCTGCCATCTTGTCCCCATGTCTTTCTAATACCAGGCACCTGAGAGATCCTGGGCCCCTTCATTCCTCTTGTGGTGGAGGCCCGTGTCCTCCAACATGCCTTCAGTCTCCAGCTGGGCCTCCTCCCAGGACTTCCCCTTCAGCTGGGCATAAAACAGGATGTGCTCAGCTACGGTGAGGCTGGGGGTGGGGGAGATGGAGGACAAGAAAAGAAAATGGATGGTCATGGCTAGTAGTTTGTCTTATGTATGGAGATTTTGCCATCAAGATGTTCATTGTCCTCTTACCCACAATGCGAAAGCAAAACCACCAGCCCTGCCCAGATAGCAAAGGACTAGCTTAGAGCATTTGTTCCTCTAGTGGAATGTAGTGCCTATTAAATTCCTTTAAGCCAGGCCTGTGGCGGATACCTGTAATCCTAGCGACTTAGGCAGAGATCTGAGGATTGTGGTTTGAAGCCAACCAGGACAGGGAAGTCTAAGAGACTCTTATCTCCAATAAACCACTCAGAAAAAGAAAGAAGTGGCACTGTGGCTTGAAGTGGTAGAGGGCTACCCTTAAGCAAGATAGCTTAAGGACAAGATCCAGGCCCTGAGTTCAAACCCCACAACTGACAAAAAATTCCTTTAGAGAGGAATATGACATGGTATGAACAGATATTTATAATACCTTTTTTTTTTTGGCAGTTGTGGGGCTTGAACTCTGGGCCTGGGCGCTGTCCCTCAGCTCTTCAGCTCAAGGCGAGCGCTCTACCACTTGAGCTACAGCGCCACTTCCGGTTTTCTGGTGGTTTATTGGAGATAGGAGTCTCACGGTCTCTCCTGCCCGGGCTGGCTTTGAACCGCGATCCTCAGATCTCAGCCTCCTGAGTAGCTAGGATTACAGGCGTGAGCCACCGGTGCCCAGCTATTCATAATATCTTAAGTTAAAAAAAATCACACTTTTAAAGTCAGGCACAAAATTAATCTCGAAGCTTTATTCTCTAATGATTTTCAAGAATCTATAAAAAAGACCAAAGCATTAAT
The DNA here is from genome assembly GCF_024711535.1 of Dipodomys merriami. Lineage (NCBI taxonomy): Eukaryota > Metazoa > Chordata > Mammalia > Rodentia > Heteromyidae > Dipodomys > Dipodomys merriami. The sequence continues at coordinate 20,046,596 of NW_027206290.1, forward strand.
TGATTAACAATGATTTGCATGGTTAACAAAGGTGTTTCTCTGGATTGTGAAATTACTGGTGACTTTTTTCTCTTTTTCTTTCCTTCCTTCTTCCTTCCTTCCTTCCTTCCTTCCCTTCCTCTCCCTTCCTCCCTGCCTCCCTCCCTCCCTGCCTCCCTCCCTCCCTGCCTCCCTTCTTCCCTCTCTCCCTTCTTCCCTCCTTCTCTTCCTCTTTTCTTTTCACAATAACTCTATAGATTTTGAAATAAGGAATAGCTATTTTAATTTGAAAAAAAGAAAGAAAGAAAAAGTGCGTTATTGGTGCCATGGCTTCAAACAGACAAAATGGACAATGATTATTCTTTTTCACTTCCCTCCCCCCTTCTCCCTCCCCACCCCGTCCTCTGCAGGAAGTCTTCCAGGGTTGAACCAGGGGCCGGCCTGTGATGGGCCACTTTGTCAGGGGGGAGACCTCATCTCTGAGCACTAGAGGCTCATCCCCCTTCAATTCCAACTCCCATTGCAAGCAGGGCAAGAACCTGGAGCACGGGGGAAAAGCAGGCAAGCACATGGCCTCCTGTGTGCCCAGACCAGGCAACCCTGAGTCCGCATGTGTGGTGGGCAGGGGCAATGGCAGGGGACATGTTTTTCTGTACTGTGGTGTTGAGGAACGGAACCCAGGCCCCCTCCCCCGCCCCCCACCACACATACACACACTAGGCACTGAGCCCCGTGGCAGACAATCGCATCTCAACAGCTTACTCACTGGTGGAACAAGATGTTGTGCTGTGGGCACATGCCCAGGCTCTGGCGGATTTCATCCAGGCTGGTTTCAATGTCCTTTCCCCCAATGAGCACAGTTCCTGATGTTGGTGGCAACAGACCTGTCAGGATAGACCTGCCCAGCAGAGATCCCTTTAGGGACTTAGTGGATGGCAGTGGGAGCAGGGGAGGGGTGCAGTGATTCTGCCGTATCCCACCTAGAGCATCACTCATTGTGGGCACCAGGAGTTTCCCACAGAGTACCCATTCATCCCCTTGGATACATTCAGGCCCTAATGCACAGGGCTGCACCTGTTTTTTTTTTTTTCTGTTTCTATTTGTTTCCTGTTGTTCTTACACCTGCACTAATTTCCAGCCCGAGTGGTCACTTGCAGCCCCGAGGACCCCCCTAACTCAGACATCACCATGGCTGCTGCTAGAGAGACTCTGTGAAGGCATTCAGCGCACAGATGACTGCTTTGCCTGCGAGGTGAGCAGCAGGGGACACTGAAAAGCCAGATGTGAGCACTACAGAGTCCTGATAAGGTCCCGATGCTGATGGGAGAAGCCTGAGCACCTACAGGCATTCAAGGTGGATCTGTCGATTTCAAGTCAAACATGAGAATTATCACCAATATCATCATGGGATCCAAAACAGAGAAATCCCAGGGACAAACTGAAAGCCGATGGCTCACACCTGTAATCCTAGCTACTCAGGAGGCTGAAATATGAGGATCATGGTTCAAAGCCAGCCCAGACAGGGCAGGAAAGTCCATGAGACTGTTATCTCCAATTAATCATCAAAAGGCTGAACATGGAGCTGTGGCTCAAGTAGCAAAGCACTACTCTTGAGTGAAAAGGCTTAGGGACAGCTTTCAGGCCCTAAGTTCAAACCATAAGACACACACACACACACACACACACACACACACCCACCCACCAATGTTATTCTCTGTCAAATGAGCAACAACAGCTTTCACAATGATTGTGTAGATTCTATGAGTGAATCATACACAATGCACTAAGAACAGAACCAGTATAAAGTAAAACTCTGCAATGTCCCCCTCCCCATTATTATAAAAAAGTATATTTTGACCCACAAGGGAAGTTCTTATCGCTGTGGATGAAGTAATGTGTTTGTGTTTGGAAAGTCCTGGGGTCCTGAATGGATCTCCTAGATCAGGGACGATATTAGTTAGCAAGGAGATAGACCAGGTGCCACCACACCCAGCCCTGTCCTGAGAGTTCTGATAAGATCTCAGGCTCTCTGGAGTCTCCTTTGCAGCTGAAATCGCTGTTGATCAACCACTAGAGGGAAACAGAAGCAAACGGAGTGGCACCAGCTCTGCATTCCATTCCCACTGACCCGCCCCAGGGCGCATTCCTGCGCTGGGTGGATGCTGCTGTTCCTTCCTGGGGTTGTGACTGATGTCACCCGAACTGCGTTCCCCAGAGACGTCTGCCTGGGAACCTGGGAGGCTGTGTTCTCCACAGCAGATGGCGCTGGGGCCCCTTGGAGAAATAAAGGGAAGCCCTTTCCTCCCCAGTCCTCACAGATCTCTGCATCTTCCCTCAACTTGGCCTTCAGTTTGTCTCTTGTTAATCCCACGGACCCCTCAAAAAGACTTCCTGGGCACTGTGACCAGCCTTTTCCTGCAGCCCCGTGCCTGAACACGCATAGGAAAGGAAACGTTCCTTCACCAGAGTGGTGTGCGGATCGTTGGTCCTGTGGGTGCCATGGTTGTGACTTTATCCCCAGCGTGGATGATAGGGAGGCTGGGGAAGTTGGGGACAAGGAGAAACAGGACTCAAAAGTGTTAAAACGAAGCCAGGTGTTGGTAGCTCACGCCTGTAATCCTAGCTACTCCGGAGGCTGAGATCTGAGGATCGCAGTTCAGAGCCAGCCTGGGCAGGAAAGTTTGTGAGACTTGTCTCCAATAAAACTTGCCAGAAACCCATAAGTGGCACTGTGGTTCAAGTGGTAGAGCTCTCGCCTCGAGCTGAAGAGCTGAGGGACAGCACCCAGGTCCAGAGTTCAAGCCCCACGACAGACAAAACAACAACAACAACAAAAAGTGCTAAAGAAAAAAGCAGTGGAGGCATGAGCCATTTGACACGGTGGCTTTGGGAAAGTCACTTAAAGCTTCAGGACTGTCCACTTGCCCACAGCCGCCAGTTGCTTCTTGTGAAGATAAACTAAGATACTATGTAAGGACTGTGGTGGGTCTTTGTTTTTGTTTTTGTTTTCATAAATCCTTGGGACCACAAACCAAATCGTGCATTTTGTCATCAGGATTCCTTTACAGTAGACTGGAGTGAATGGGGGAAATGAAGGCAGGAAGCCCAGGCGGGCCTCCTGGGGGGAAAACTCACAAAGTGGTGGTTTTTCCTGCGCCATTGTGTCCAAGGAACGCGGTGATCTGGCTCTCATAGAAGGTGATGGTGAGCCGGTCCACGGCTGGCCGGCTACAGGACTCAAAAACCTTCGTCAGATTCTTCACACACACTCCAGGAACCAGCCCCGGAAGCTCCCGTTCAAAGAAGGAGTCTTGAAGGGAAATTAAAAAAATTATAGAACCACACACCTGATAGAAATATGATGTGATGTGTTCTAGAGGTCTGTTCGTCAACTACTGTCTGAGTGTCTATAATTTCAACCTGTCCCTGTGGGACAGGATGGAAGACCAAATTAACGGTAATGATTGTATGGCATATTTATTTAGCAATTACTATGCACAAAGGCTCTTTCATGCACTTTCTATGACTTACTTCATTCTACCCCGTAACAATCTTATGGGTAGATATTACCAGGATCATGTCTACAGGCAAGGAAACCTAAGACAGAGGACATGAAGTGACCTCTGAAGGTCACAGGGCTGGTGAATATTGAATCCAGAGCCCACTACTCTCATCTACAGCACCCACTGCCTGCACTTATCACTAGTCCCAAGCTCCCTCTTAGGTCCTTGTTTTCTCCATTTAGGTCTCTGGGATTCCTAGTAGTAGCTCAGGCTCCTCCAATTCTTCTCCAAACATCATTATCCTCTGGACCTCTCTAGCCATTTCTGGAACTATCATTCTTATGGTCAACCTTCGCTCAGATCTTTGCCAACTTTGACTTACAGCTGACTTCTTCCTCCAGCCTCATCTCCACCTTCATGATGCCGTCTTCATGATACTCTCCACTCTTCCCTCGCCCCTACCCTCCCTCCCTTCTTTAGCTCACCCTAGGGAGCATAGCTTCACTTGTCTGAACAGTGTAATGCTAAACATTGCTCCACCATAGCTGAAGTGGAATCAGTCTCTTCTGTTCTATCCTACCTCACAAGCTTAGCCTTATCATATCATTCTGGGAGAATGAAGTATCACTGCCTGCAAACCAGCTTTCTTGATGGGTTTTGTGTCTCTGACTTTAGCTTTGTGACGTAGGCCTTGGGGATGCACGGAGTCTGGACTCTCTCACACAATGTCAGGCTAAGTCAGAGTCCGGCCACCTCTCTTAATCCAGAGCTTTAGCTTCCCCAGAGAAATACGTACATGAAGGGATGAAAAGCCACAGGAGAATTACAGAAGAGGTTCAAGAGGGAATTCAGAACAGAAAAAGCCAGAAACATAATAAGTCTTGAGAACCTAGCCCATCTGTCCACCAATGATTCAGTAACTTCCAGGTCAGGAAAGGCTTTTGATGGCTTGAATGAATGGCTTCTCGACTTGTAAAGCATGAGTGAAGGGCAGTCAGCTCCTCTAGACTCTTTCCCTTGCACACAGAAGCATTTATTTTTGTCTTTCCTTAGAGCTCATATCCGCTCTAAGTCCCAGTGACCCAAGTCATTGTTCTGGCTAAATCCTCGGAAGTCAGCACATTCGGGCAACTCACTTGGGATTTCCCTAACAAGGGCACAAACACACTACATACTTGGGATTTGCTTTCTCCAGGAAATATGCGCTCATGTCTGGGCTGGGCCATTCGTCCCCTACACCAGCAGCTGGCCATTGCGGTGGCACCCATCCACAGAGAGTGCCTGATGCCCACTCTTATTTTTTTGAAGCAAGTGTCTCCAGTCCTTCCTTGGGTTCACAACCTGGACTTTTGCCTCTGCTCCGCTCTGCCCCCTGGGGGTTTTTACCATTCATTCCAGGATGCTCTGGGTCCTCCATTTCCTCTGTTAGGGGTTCAGTCTTTTCCAGGGCCCTTTCTTCTCTCGTTGAACACCCTGTGCCATTCAGAAGCCAATATTACTCTTTCAGTGAGAGCTGAGAATCAGAAGTAGTAGGAAAGGAGGGGGAACAATGTTCCCACTACTTTGGGAAGACATAGTCGGCACTGCACACACGTGCACGTGTGTGGAAACTCACACACACACACACACACACACACACACACACACACACACACACACACACACACACACACACACACACACACACACACAAGCCTCTGACCTGCTCCTGGGATACAAAATATTCAAGTCTAATCATGCAACCTGTGCCAAGCACCAGGGGCACTTTTGTAATTGTAGCCTTGGAATTAGAGAGTTTTGCTTTGCTCTCGTTCTTTTTTTTTTGTGGGGGGAGGGCATGGGAGGAGAGCATCCAGGCCAGGGCCTGGTGCATGCTAGGCAAGGGTTCTACCTCTGAAAAATACACCCAGCCCTCTCTTCATTCTTTGAAGGTGACAGGAAGGTCTCACCATGTCAGATAGTGTGCTTGAAACAAACAAACAAACCTCAATATCAATGGAAGCATCTCAGGATGGAAATTGGAATGGTTTCATGTGCTTTAGCCCATTCCCAGTCTTTTTCACTTTGGTCCAAAATAGGTTAGCTACAGTGAACCTTGGGTGTAAAAGTCCATTCAATAGAAAGACTTGGAAAAAATTGTATTAAGTGAAGTAAGCCAGGGCCAAAGAAACATAGGTCCCATGGTTTCCCTTATTTGTAATAACCAGTATATGTCTGAGACAAGCAGAAACGGTCAGATAAGTTGATGTTAGGCGAAATGAACCCCAAGATAAGGACTCAAATGGTTTTTCTTTCTTGCAATTGTTTCTAACATATTTATAAGATATTTCTTTGTTGCTTTGTATGTCCCTCTCCCATGGTATAACCCCTGTTTTCACTGTATTTGAAGTTGGTATATTTTGTGGAGGGGGAAGGGAAAAACAAAATTGTTTAAATAGGGATACAGGTGGATCCATTGCAACAATGAGATATACAAGATGCTATGTCGTAAAACGAACTTTACAACTTTGATGAGGGGTGGGGAGGGCGTGGGGGGCTTGGGGGGGGGAGATGGGAAGGTAATGGGAAACAAAGGAAGAGGCAACAATGCTGCATAAGAGATGTACTCATTACCTTGCTCATGTAATTGTAACCCCTCTGTACAGTATTTTCACAATAAAAAAAATCCATTCAAGGTGATACAGCAAGCAGCCAGCTTCATTGAAGGCTTCTTAAGAAATGGCTCCCTGGGCTGGGAAGGTGGCTCAGTGGTAGAGTGCTTGCCTTGCATGCATGAGGCCCTGGGTTCGATTCCTCAGCACCACATAAGCAAAAAGAAAAAAGCTGGAAGTGGTGTTGTGGCTCAAGTGGTAGAGCGCTAGCCTTGAGCTGAAGAGCTGAGGGACAGTGCCCAGGCCCAGAGTTCAGGACCCACGACCGGACCAAAAAAAAGAAATGGCTCCCTGGACTCCAGGGACATTCAGATGTTTTGGGATTAGCACTGGGGTGGATCCTGGTGGGGGTGCAGATCTGGACCAATTCACACACATGTACACACACAAACACACACACACACACACACACACACACACACACACACAGAGGCATTTTTTGTCAAGTTGATATTTGGTCTCAAAGGACATGGGGACTTCCTGGAAGGGGAAGAGGAGCAGAAGGGCCACACAGCCAGACAGGAAGCAGGGGCAGGAGGAAGCCATTCCCACCAGGCACCTCCGAGCTCTGGCCTCAAGTACACATGTGCAAACAGCTGGATACAGCCAGCCGGCAGGGCCTTGGGATCTGCAGGCCATGTGGGCAGCGGTCTGGTGGCCAGGGACATGCTGACTTCACTATTTCCATCCCTGCTTCCTGAGGCCATTTTGAATCTATTCTCTGCAGTTCCTGTGGTCACTATACTAGCTGTCACACAGCACAAAGCATGATCAAATAGCAACCACAAATATCTTTCAAAACAGCTGGGATCTATTGGCTCATCTATGTAATCCTAGCTTTCCAGGGTGGCTGAGATCTGAGGATTACAGTTCAAAGCCAGCTTGGGCAAAAATGTCTGTAAGATTCTTATCTCTAATCAACTAACAGAAAGCCAGAAATGGAGCTAGTAGTTTTTGATAGTCTGAGATAAAAGTCTCATGAACTTTCCTGCCTGGGCTGCTTTGCGTGATCCTCACATCTCAGCCCCATGAGTGGTTAGGTTTACAGGTGTGAGCCACACATGTCAGGCCTACCCATGCCTTTTAAAGGCCCTAGAGTAATCCCTCAGAGAAAACAAACATCTGTCTTAATACATAAAGGCTTGGCCCAGGCCCAATTCCAATTTCATTGGAAAGTTATTTCCTTTGCCTCTAGAACCTCCCAGCTCTAGGGGAGAGTCCAGCTCAAGCTCTAGAATTTCTCTGCCCTCTCATACTTTCCCAATGTCTCATACTTTCCCTCTGGCCTCTTGTTTTGCTTAGGAGAAAAGGTAAGTCTTAGCTCAGATGGATCGTGGGCAAAGGTCCTTTTAGTCTTCCTCCAACCAGAATAAACAGTATCAGGAGAGCCTGGAAGGATCTGCCTTGGATCTCAACAGCTTGGTCAGCTTCAGCCTCATCTTGGGGAGGATGAATTAACTGATATTCTGAGAAGGTGGACCAGAAGGCAAAAGGAGGAGGGAGGCAAAGAAGACAAACGCAGAGGGCCCCCATGATTCTGGGAATCTCTACTTTAAATGGAAGAGTGGAAAAGCCTTCTGATCCCTGACCTGGTGTGGACTTTTAATGGGGCTTGAGTTTGCAAGGGCAGGCTTGTCAATCCATAGCCACTCATTCTGGCCAGCAGCTCACAGAAGTGGGGTTCCAGAGGCTGGGGTGCTGTGCCCTCCTGTTTACTGGGTGGCAGAATGCCCCAGGAGGCAGCTGGCTTATCAGGAATCGAAAAAACCTTCACATATCCTCCTGATAGCCCAAGGAACTACTTTTGAACATTGACAGTTTGTTGTTGCTGTTTTAATTTTTTTTTTGTCGGTCATGGGGCTTGAACTCTGGGCCTGGCCACTGTCCCTCAGTTCTTCAGCTCAAGGCTAGTGCCTTACACTTGAGCCACAGCACCATTTCCAGTTCTTTTCTGCTTATGTGGTGCTAAGGAATCAAACCCAGGGCCTCATGCATGTGAGGCCCTGAGCCACTGAGCTACCTTCCCAGCCCATTAATTTTTAATTAACTTACCTTCACCACCAAGCCAATAAGACTCTTGTAGAAGGAAGTACCAAGGAAGTGGAGTTCCATAGTCTCCTAAAAGGAAGATGATAAATAAAGAGAAAAGGCTTTATTTAACTAGCCTTCCAATTCCCCAATCCAACAGTTCCAAACAGATAAATAGAATTTATTTGCATCTGAAATTAGAGTCTAGGTGACTATAGTTCACAATGCATTATGTAGTCATTTACAGGCTTTCAGAAAAAATATTACTTCCAAAAGGTAGTAAGTTATCCAAAAGATCATTTTGTTGTTGTTGTTGTTGTTGTTGTTGTTGTTGTTATTTGGTGGGAATGGGGTGGGGGGTACTAGTAAAACTAAGACTGATGATCTTGGTTGACATTAGTTTTCCAAGAAATAAATTTATTCAATAATTAGATCATGAAAATGGAAACAGGCTTTTGTCTTTAATTGTTGGTGATTTTTTTGGTGTCTTTTTGGGGGGGTCATGGGGGATGCACAAGAATGGAGGGAAGGAAGGGTGAGCAAATGCAGTCATTATATTCATTATATTCATATGTAAAAAAAGTGAACCAGGCAACTTATGGGGGAAGATGGGAGGAAGAAAATGGGGGAAAGTGAAGGAAAGGGTGACATTATCCAAGATGTATTGTATTCATTAACAGACTTATAGAATTTTAACCCCTTTGTATGACTCCTTAATAATAAAAAATGACTAAGTCATGTCTTTTCTAAGCAATTACAAGATAATAGTAATGATAACGTTCATTAATATTGGTTGGATACTCTTTCTGTGATAGGCCTAGCTGTGAACACTTTACATGTGTTAAATGATTTAACCTTGAAAATAACCCTGGGAGTTAGGTAGTAGTTATTCAGTGGATACAAAAAATTGAAGCATGCTAAATTTGGGCCATCAACCCCTAATCATAGCTAATTAAATGAAAAATATTGGTGGCTCAAGCTTATAATCCTAGTTACTCAGGAGCTGAGATCAGGAGATTGTGGTTCTAAGCCATCCTGGGCAGGAAAATCATGAGACTCTGAACTCCAATTAACAAAGCAAAAAGCTGGAAGTGGAGCTATGTTGTAAGTGATAGAGCACTACCCTGAACAAGAAAGCTAAGGGCAAGCACCCAGGCCCTGAATTCAAGCCCCAGTACTGGCATATATATGCAGACACAGACACAGACATACAAAAATATTTCCAGCAGACAATCTGGTTCTATGTGGATATTCTTTTTTTTTTTTTGGGTCCGGTCATGGGGCCTGAACTCTGGGCCTGGGTGCTGTCCCTCAGCTCTTCAGCTCAAGGGGCTAGTGCTCTACCACTTGAGCCACAGCGCCACTTCCGGCTTTTTTCTTTTTGCTTATATGGTGCTGAGGAATTGAACCCAGGGCCTCAGGCATGCAAGGCAAGTGCTCTACCACTGAGCCACCTTCCCAGCCCCTCTATGTGGATATTCTTATTTCCCTACCCGATTCTACTGGATCTAGCCTAACAGGCCTAGAAATCTAGGAATCCTTTTCTTGTTCAAGAAAAGGATTCCTAGATTTAAAAGGATTCCCAGATTTCTAGGCCTGTTTTCTCTGCAAATTCTAGTTTCCATAAAATATTAGTTTTATTTAAAAAAAAATACTGTCTTTGCTAGGTGCCTGTGGCTCATGTCTGTAATCCTGGCTACTCAGGAGGCTGAGAGCTGAGGATTATGATTTGAAGCCAGCCCAGGCAGAAAGTTCATGACACTCTTATCTCAAATTATACACCAGAAAATGGGAAGTGGTGCTGTGGTTCAAAGTGGTAGAGTGCTAGCCTTGAGCCAAAAAGCTCAGTGACAGTGCTCAGGCCCTGAGTTAAAGTCCTTGACCAACAAAAACAGAAATTAATACCATCTTTGCTTTTTCAGTAGTTATGGTTTTTGCCAGCAGTAGGTGTTTTTTCTCTCTCTTCTCTATTCCTTCCTTCCTTCCTTCCTTCCTTTCTTTCTTTCTTTCTTTCTTTCTTTCTTTCTTTCTTTCTTTCTTTCTTTCTTTCTTTCTTTCTTCCTTCCTTCTTTTTTTCTTCTTTCTTCCTTCCTTCCTTCCTTCCTTCCTTCCTTTCTTTCTTTTTTTTTTTTGTCGGTCGTGGGGCCTGAACTCGGCCTGGGCGCTGTCCCTGAGTTTTTCAGCTATAGACTAGCGCTCTACCACTTGAGCCTCAGCCTCATTTCTGGCTTTTTCTGCTTATGTGGTGCTGAGGAATCGAACCCAGGGCCTCATGCATGCAAGGCAAGCACTCTACCACTGAGCCACCTTCCCAGTCCCCTCTTTCTTTCTTTCTTTCTTTCTTTCTTTCTTTCTTTCTTTCTTTCTTTCTTTCTTTCTTTCTTTCTGTCTTTCTGTCTTTCTTTCTTTCTTTCTTTCTTTCTTTCTTTCTTTCTTTCTTTCTTTCTTTCTTTCCCCTTCCTTCCTTCCTTCCTTCCTTCCTTCCTCTCTCTTTCTTTCTTTCTTTCTTTCTTTCTTTCTTTCTTTCTTTCTTTCTTTCTTTCTTTCTTTCTTTCTTTCCCCTCCCTCCCTCCCTCCCTCCCTCCCTCCCTCCCTCCCTCCCTTCCTTCCTTTTTTCTTTCTTTCTTTCTTTCTTTCTTTCTTTCTTTCTTTCTTTCTTTCTTTCTTTCTTTCTTTCTTTCTTTCTTTCTTTCTTTCTTTTTGGTCTGTCATGAGGCTTGAACTCAGGGCCTGGGCACTGTTCTGAGCTTTTTCTTTTGCTTTGCTCTAATCTAGCGCTCTACCACTTTGAGTCACAGCACTACACCCAGTCTTCTGGTGGTTAATTGGAGATAAGAATCTCATGGATTTTTCTGCCCAAGCTGGCTTTGAACTGAGATCCTTAGATCTCAGCCTCTTGAGTAGTTAAGACTGCTGGTGCCTGGCTAAATAAAAGCTTTAGTTAGTTTGGCTAAAATAAAATTCTGGAATAATGTATGAATTTCCATTCCAAATCTAAGCCATTTCCACATATTAAGTCCCTTTCCAATGGCACATGGAGATACAAGAAAACCAGGCATGTCCAGAGGTCCTGCAGAGGACAGGTGCTCGATGGGTTGCACATACAGTGGGGAAGACAAACATGGCTGGAGCAGAGGAACCTGGGGAAGAAGTGAGGGGTAGGAACCAGATAACAAAGGCACTGGCAGGCCAGGGCTGAAGTGCTGACTTTTACTCTGAAGGAAAGGAGAAGCCAATGGTGGGGTTTGAACAGGGAGGACTGACACCGTTTGACTTAGGTTCTGGAAAAGGCCGTCAGGGTTCAATGTGGGAGGCATTGTCATCACAGGTGATGGCGGATGAAAGCTTGGACTGGAAAGTCAGTTGGGGTGGTTACAGGAAGTAGATCTGGATTCATTTCTAAAGTAAAGCCCACGGAGGTTGCCCATGGAGGTTTGGCTTATAGACTGAAGTGACAGGTGCTTGGTTTTGAGAAGAGATGAGATTTGAAGGGGATGTATGGAGGAGAGCTGAGATGGCCTTTCCTCTAAGCAGGGAGATGCTCACCTGGAAACACCTGGTCCAGGTACCAGGCCAGCAAGCCATACAAGGCGGCATCGAGAAGCATCATCTTCATAGACAGCAGGAAACTGAACTCATCTCCTTCCATGGGGCTGTTCCCGATGTTGTCCCACTGCAGCCCGAGGCCTTGTTCTTCAAAGCGGACCAGATACTCGGTGCCAAACCCAAATGCCACAGGGGATAGCAAGCTCTGCCATGGGGAAAAGAGGGCAGAAAGGCAATCAAAGGGTCATTTTGATACAATCAAGTGGCCCCCAGGTGCCCACAAGGCAGGGCAGGAAGGAGGGTCAAAAGAAGGTCCATGTTGAGTTCAAGCTTAAGGTTCATAACAAGTCAGGAAGCAGTGAAAATTCTCTTCTCATTGGAGAAAAATTGGAGAAGAGAATTCCAGAAATGCATCTCAGTATTCAGAGTGCCTGTTCAGTAAGACACACTTGTGCTATGGTGTAATGGAGAAGACAAAGAAATGCCATACAGCACTCAACACTCAAGAGGACTGAACATCCTCATGGCCTCCTCCCTATCTTTCCCCTGCTTTCCTTTAGACCACATTGGTTCTGAGCAGAACAAAGCTGCTACCCAGTCCTCTGCTTTATGAGAACCCCAAAGCTATCACATCTAGGCCAACCTAGTGGGCTAAGCAGGGGATAGAAAGGTTAGAAAGCAGTCAGATTGGGCCAAGCACTGGTGGCTCATGTTTGTAATCCTAGCTACTCAGGAGGCTGAGATCTGAGGATCATTGTTCAAAGCCAGCCCAGGCAGGAAAGGCCGTGAGACTCTTATCTCCAATAAACCACTCAGAAAACCCAAGTGGTGCTGTGGCTCAAGTGGTAGAGCACTAGCCTTGAGCTGAAGAGCTGAGGGACAGTGCCCAGGCACAGAGTTCAAGCCCCATGACTGACAAAAAGAAAAGTAAAAAGAAAAAAGTCAGATTATATGACCTTTTCATCTCTCAAGTGGGCACAATGACTTTCTTAGGGTCTCTGAGCAGCAAGCTGAACAGGTGGAGCACAAAAGAAGTCTGAAGAGCAAGTTCACTGACTTGGTCTCCATAGATGGATCCCGATCCCAACATGGCATCACAGAGATTTGCTGTTCCTGCATCCGCCGCTCTGAGCTCTCCCTGTGATTCGGAATATCCTGGATAGGGTTCACAAAATCTCTCTGCAGAAGCAAGGAATCCTCTAGCTATATGTTTACAAAAAATACTTTTTTTCCCCCTCCAATTGTGGGACTTGAATAGGGCCTGGACACTGTCTCCGAGCTCTCTTTGTGCTGAAGGATAATGTTTTACCACTTGAGCCACAGTGCCACTTTCGGGTTTTGAGGGGTTAATTGGAGATAAGAGTCTCATGGACACTTTCCTGCCTGGGGCTGGCTTCAAACAACAATCCTCAGATCTAACCCTCCTGAGTAGCTAGGATTACAGGTGTGAGCCACCGGTACCTAGCTACAAAAACCACTTTTAAACCTCAGCTCAGCTCTTTTCCACAGTAGCAGGGACTATGACATCCTAGTGGCTGCACATTACTAAGAAGCCATCTGTCTGTCTACCCAATGATTACCAAAATAGCCCAGCTCTGCCCACCGGCTGAGTCACAAGGATTCCTTACTACTCTCCGTTGTGATCAATCATAGATAATTGGGTGTTATAAATGGCAGTAATTAACTTCTTATTTAACATGAGAAATAAAAGATGCCAGATGCCCAGGCAGTCTTGAGCCAAATAAACTTGAGTGGTGAGAACAGCTTCTTCTGCAAGGAGGCAGAGGAAAGCTGTAGAGAGACAGAACTTCTGGAGGATAAGGAAATGTGCCCCTCTAGGGCTGAGGCTGCTTAGCCTGGGTTAATGAGAGCATGGAAATGGCCCATTTGACAACAATTATAGAAAAGGCTGGTGCTAGTTTGGGAATCCTGAACTAAGAGGTCTCTCAGGCCATCAAAGTCAATGTCTGGCTAGAGAGCCTTACTCTGTGGGCTCTCTGTTGGGGGGGGGGTCTCCGAACCCCTTTTGTATGCATTAGTAGAACAAGTTAAAAATACTTGAAGGACTGTTCCAGTGGTTTTTTTTTGAGCAGTGGGGAAAAAAACATTGAAAATGAACTGAAACATCTTGTTGGATAGATACTATGGGGTCAAGCTCCCTTCCTCTGATTCTTTTCAAACAGAGAGAAAAAGAAGGGCCAGTCAGGGTGGCTCATGCCTGTAATTCTAGCTACTCAGGAGGCCAAGATCTGAGGATCATGGTTCAAAGCCAAGTTTGTGAGATCCTTATCTCCAGTTAACCACCAACAAACCAGAAGTGGCACTGAGGCTCAAAATGGTAGAGTGCTAACCTTGAGTCGGAAAGCTCAGGGACAGTAGCCAGGCCTGAGTTCAAGCCCCATGACTGAAAAAAGAAATAGAAGGAAAGGAAAAGAAAGGATAGGGAAGGAAAGGAAAGGAAAGGAAAGGAAAGGAAGGAAAGAAGGAAGGAAGGAAGGAAGGAAGGAAGGAAGGAAGGAAGGAAGGAAGGAAGGAAGGAAGGAAAGAAGGAAGGAAGGAAGGAAGGAAGGAAGGGAGGGAGGGAGGGAGGGAGGAAAGTGAGATGGTCTAATTGGATTTTCTTCCATGTGAAAACATATAGGGCAGGAACTGAACTAGTTTTTTAGTGAATTCCCAGGACAGATTAGTCAACAAATTGGTGAGGAGTAACTGTTCATTGCTCATGAGGAAGCCTGTGGCTATTCTTGTACCTTGGGGCTTTACATTAACATTTAACATTTTATTTATTTTCTTCAAACTTTTTCCCTCCCTCCCTCCCTCCCTTCCTTCCTTCCTTCCTTCCTTCCTTCCTTCCTTCCTTCCTTCCTTCCTTCCTTCCTTCTTTCCTTCCTCCCTCCCTCCCTTCCTTCCTTCCTTCCTTCCTCCCTTCCTCCCTTCCTCCCTTCCTCCCTTCCTCCCTTCCTCTCTTCCTTCCTTCCTTCCTTCCTTCCTTCCTTCCTTCCTTCCTTTTTTTTTGGTGCCAGTACTGGGGCTTGAACTCAGGGTCAAGGAGCTCTCTCTCTGAGCTTTTTTTCTCAAGGCTGGCACTCTACCACTTAAGCCATACCTCCACTTCTAGCCAATTAATTGGAGATAAGAGGATTTTTGTTTGTTGGTTTGGTTTCTTTTCTTCTCTTTCTTTTCTTTTTTTTTCCCCCAAGGCTGACTTTGAACCCTAATTCTCAGATCTCAGCTTCCTGAGCAGTGAGGATTATAGATCTACTGGAGCCCAGCTGACGCTGACCTTTTAATATAAAACCCCTTTGAACCAAATCACAAACTGGACTTTCTCGGATAACAGAGTGGGTCATGACAGAAGCAGTCAATAGTAGGCTGGGGTGAGCCCAAAGTCCCTCACCACAGCCTGCTTGAGCTCAGCCGTCATCCGGTCCTGCCAGGCGAAGCATAGGATGTGTGGCAGGTAGAGGGTGAAGTAGATGACCCCGCTGCAGGAGGCTGCCAGGCTGGCCTTGGAGAAGAAGGTGCTCAGCAGGAAGCACTGCATGATGGTGGCAGTGGAGAACGCCAGCAGGAACAGGAAGAGGATGAACGGGTCGCTGTAATGTAAGATTCTTCCATGCTGCAAACAGAGATCATGCATCACAAATTTCCACCTATGTCCAGAGGCACCCTTCTACTCCGGGGGTGACCGGTGTGCAGCGATACCAGCCCCCTCCCCCGCAAGGCCCCTGTTCCTAGGGGGGTTTCTCTCACCAATCTGTGGTTAGTCTTAACTTTCTACACCTTTCTCATTGCATTGAGTTCCTTTAACTTTACTCATGCCATTTCCCCAGGAGAGTTAACACATTAAGCTGCCTGTTTGTCATGAGGAATGTCCAAGAAAATATAACTGGAAGACCTTTTTTTTTTTTAGGTTGTGGGGCTTGAACTCTGGGCCTGGGCGCTGTCCCTCAGCTCTTTAGCTCAAGGCTAGAGCTCTACCACTTGAGCCACAGCACCACTTCCAGTTTTCTGGTGGTTTATCGGAGATAAGAGTCTCATGGGTCTTTCCTGCCCAGGCTGGTTTTGAAACACGATCCTTAGATCTCAGCCTCTTGAGTAGCTAGGATTATAGGTGTGAGTCACCAGTGTCCGGGCTCTGGAATACCATTTGAATTAGCGGAGGCAGCTCCTACCCAGGCAAACCAAAATACCACTCAGAGTGACTTAACCAATCAGAATTACCAACTAACCTCTAAGTAGAGACTTTAGCTAATTGAATAATTTCTTTGTCTTGCCGCCTCTCTACTCTTGAGTGGAACTTGATACCACTTGAGGTCTAACACTGCCTAATACACAAAACCACTATTTACTCAAACTTTTACTCAAACTTTTTTAATGAATGTAAAATGATCTTTTAGCAGTAATTATTGTGGGTTAAGCAAGCAAGTCTGTGTAATCCTAGCTATTCAAGAATCTGAGATCTGAGGATCTTGGTTCAATGCCATCCTGAGAAGATAAATCTGAAATATTCTGATCTCCAATTAATTACCCAACAGCCAGAAGTGGAGATGTGGCTCCAGTGGTAGAGTGTAAGTGAAGGAAAAACTGAGCAAGAGTCAAAAGCCCTGAGTTCAAGCCCTAATATGAGCAAGGGAAGAGGGAAAGCAGAGGGAGGTAGAAGGAAATCTTACTTACCTGTTATCAAAGTCTGAAGGAATTGAAATAAAACTCAGAATTAGGGGCTAGGAAGATAATTCAGTGTAGGGTACTTGCCTAGCATGCACAGAGCTCTGGGTTCAATCCCTAGTACTAAGAAGAAAGTAAAAATTAGGACTCAGGAAATGGTGTTGTGGCTCAAAGTGGTAGAGTGCTAGGCTTGAGCAAAAGACCTCAGAGATAGCGCCCAGGTCCCAAGTTTAAGCCCCATGTCTGACCAACAAAAAAATAAATAAATACAATTAGGACTCTGAGTTTCTGATTATGTGAATCAGAAGGTGTTCCGTTTCACCTTGAAAAGCCCTACTCCTCTTACTTAATCACAGGCAATGCTGTAAAAGCAAGTCCACCACTGGACATGGCTTTAGGATAGTTGCTATTCTCAGGAGAATGAAACCAATTTATTATCACAGCCCAAAGCATATCTTGTAGATACACAGGTTGTAGCATTTCTCATTGATTTCAGCCAGGGAGGGAAGATGCTTTGGTCTCACCATTTCATGGGCTCTGGCTTCTTCCAATGACCACTTTTCTTTTTCTTTATTCTTTTTGTTTCCTCCCTTAGTTGCTTGAATAACAATGGATACCCCCCCTTTTCTTTCCTACAGAGTTGAGTTAGGGAGGAAGGGGGAGGGGAAACCCCTACTTTGGTGTGGAAAGCCTTTTCCGTCATCATGGAACAATATTCTGGTTCCCACCAGGAGAAACCCCTTTGTGCTAGAAACTCAGAGAACACACTTCATCTCACGTCCTGAAAGCTTTGAAGTCCTGTGGACCATTCTAAGACAGGCAGAGCTCGGTGTCACTAGTAGCAACAAGTCAGGCAAAGGCTCCCTGACATTCAGTCACATGTTTACATCCCAACTCCTTCCCTTCTAATGACATTACGTGTCTTGAGGAAGGGAGCAGAGTGAGGGCTGGGATAGAACGAAGAGTCCGCAGCAGAAGGGCTCATTGCTCCCCTCCCCTCTGTTAGAGCCTTGATACTTTTGGTCAATATAAAGCCATATTGCATGCTGGTGAGTTTGTTTGAGGAGAATGACTTCGGCATCAACATGGATGGGATTCCAACACGGTCTGTTGAAGGTCATGACTCCGTTCATCGCAATGTAACAGTTCAAAACAAAACCCCTCTGAGCCAGGAGCCAGTGGCTCATGCCTGTCATCCTAGCCGCTGAGATCTCAGGACTGTTGTTCAAAGCCAGTTGGGGGGAGACAAATCTGAGAGACTCTAATTAATCAGCCAAAAGTCAGAAAGTGAGGTGTGGCTCAAGTGGTAGAGGGCTAGCCTTGAGTAAAAAAAGCCAAGCAAGAGTATAAGGCCCAGAGTTCAAGCCCCAGTATTGACACAACAAAACAAAACAAAAACAAAAACAGGGCAAAACAACATTAAAAAAAAAACCCTCAGATTTAGGACACTTTACTACAAAGAGAAAGGGTAGGATTTGGGTTAAATAGACATGTGTTGGTTGGACATGTGTGAGTTGGTATAATTCGTGGCTCAGGTAGCCTTCAGCACAGGACGAGATACACTGAGTGTGGTTCGTGGTCCAGATTGTCCAGTGCAGAGAAACACGCAACACAATGAGCATAAAGAAACAGAACAAGCTCAATGCATCTCTAGTGGGAGTTTGCAGGCTCTGAAGTCTAAAGATTGTACCATTAAAAAAAAATTACACCTGCCGGGCGCCAGTGGCTCACACCTGTAATCCTAGCTACTCAGGAAGCTGAGATCTGAGGATTGTGGTTCAAAGCCATGCCATGCAGGAAAGTCCATGAGAATCTTATCTCGTTGACCACCAGAAAACTGGAAATGGTGCTGTGGCTCAAGTGGTAGAGTGCTAGTCTTGAGCTGAAGAACTGAGGGACAGCGCCCAGGCCCAGAGTTCAAGCCCCATGACCACCACCACCATCACCACCAGCAACAACAAAAGGGTACACCTAATTAAAAAAAATCAAAACAGGATAGTGGAGGTATGCCTCACATGGCAGAGCTAAGCAAGAGTGTGAGGCTCTGAGTTCAAGGCCCACTACTGGCGCGCGCGTGCGCGCGCGCGCGCGCGCACACACACACACACACACACACACACACACACACACACACACACACATTCAAAACCAAAATCAAAAGCTATCAAATGCTTGCATTTATCTTCCAACAAGTATAAAAGTTCCTTTATTGTGGAGGATGGCAATGTAGTGTGGAATAGTTTATTTCCAGCTCTACCTTGCAAGGGAGTTGCAGATTTGCGCTCACTGTGTGGCTATAAAAATTCTTTCTCCTTGAGAAAGGATGGACTCCAAATACCATCCTTTCAAACAGAGACCCCTTGGAGATGTCAGGCAGTAGAACATTTCAACGGTCTGGCTCTGAGGACTATTAACAAATAGTCCAGGTCTCTTTCCTAATACCACATTCCAACTGTAGCCAGTTACTATGATGGGAATCCTAGAAACTGCTCCCTGAGCTCTTGTCTGTGTCTGGAAGGATCAGATCCCTTTGATCACACACACACACACACACACACACACACACACACACACACACACACACACACACACACTGCTCTGGGCTTTGTTATTAGCAGCCTCTGCAGGTGTTCAAGGAGTGGAGTTGGAGAATCTATGCAGACTGTGGCTTTCTGGGCATGAAAGTAGGAGATGGAGGGGAAGTTGTTCCAATACAATGACTCCTTGTCTCTCTGACTGTACTCTACCTCAGCTGAAAACACTTGACAGGCTAGAGATCATGCATAGATGACTAGCCCAGAAGGACTAACAGGAGAAATAAAATGATCCAAAAATCTCTGAGCCTTCTCCATCTGGCTTACCATGATGAAGATGGTCAGGAGGAAGATGCTCATCAACATGATGGAGAAGCTGTCCAGAAACCAGGTACACCAAATCACTGCATTCGAGACGCCCTGATTTTTCAGCGTCTCCTTCAGCCTCAACTCTTTTTCCAAGACAATGCTCTTGACCGTCATGGAGACAGAGTAGATCCACGCCAGCACCATGAAGATGGGAAAACAACGGTTCAGGATGATCATAAAACTAAACCAAGAAGAGAGAAGCAGAACAGAATGCTCTGTACCTGGTAAATGTTGGTTGAATGAATACCTTGAGAACAAAGTCCAGATAGAGGGAGAGGAAAAGCAGAAAAATCTCTACTGGGCATTCAGTGAGCTGGAATCTTTAAGTACATTCTACATCTGCCCTGAGATGTAGAATAGTTGGCCCAGAGATGAATATTCTAGCAGTAACATGAAAATGCCCCACCATATAGATTTTCCCTGTAAGGCTTTGTTGGAGGCTATGGTTGAAATAGATGGGTTACATGCACAGTGGCATTGAAGCTTTAGAGAGCAAACTGAGGAGCTACTGTGGGTGAGATCAATAATTGGGCTCCCTACGAGGTCGATCAGCATTCTACAATCAGTCCATGTAGCACTTTAAAAAGACAATTGACCAATCAACAAGTCAACCATGCACAAGTGGAATAGATCCTTGGACACACACTTCAGCAAGTGAGATAGATCCGATCAACTGGAATTCCTCTCTGGCAACTTCACACATGTTTTTCCTGTACACGATATGCTACTGATCTACTACACGATATGCCTTGTGATTCTTATCTATTGAAACTGTGTGGTGTTATCACAGGAAAAGGACACAATTACAGTGTGGGAGGTTTCACTCAAAATGGCCCTGGGGAATTTTCTAAAGCATGCACTTCTGGAGTTGGTCACTAGAGGATGCTCTCACACTGAATGACCCCAATCCTTACTTCCTCCCCCAACTTCCTTCCCCATTTCCCTGCCAGCCATTCCCACTCTGTCCTAAAAGTAGGCCTTGGCACTCTTTCTTATCCAGACTCAAACTAAGTGCAGAACAGCTACATTCTCTGTTTTTCCATAGAGGCAGAGAATTGACTGGGCTTGAGTGTTGAGAGAGGGGTTCCTGTGTCTCTAGTGGACACGACTTTATATTTTCTTAACTGGCAGGTTCATTCTTCCTTCCTTCAGTATAGTGAACCACTCAGTCCCCACACAACTCCCAGGAGATGAGTCCATGAGCCAGCCAGGTCAGTCTCTACTGACCTGGGTGTGTTTCTGACCCCAAATGAGCTTTCCCAGCACCTCTCCTCTCTAGAAGCCCAAATCTATTTTCAGCAAGTTACTTGCTTAGCAGGCTACTGGCAACAGACAAACAGGCCAGGGGCTAGGGGTGGTCAGGAAAGAAGGCCAGAGCTCATCTAACACATTCCTTTACATTTCCATCAGGCATACATCATGGGAATGTTAATTAGCCAAGGAGCTGCATTATCCCCCTGGGCTCCTAGGAACCAGACCTACTTGCCATGCATTCCCAATCTGCTGATTTAGCCAACGCTGGGTGAATGTTCTGTCCAGAACCTTCCACATACCAAACATACTATGTAGTGGGAAATTTAAATAGCTTTTCATCCCCATCCCCAAACTCACCTCCATGACTTTAATTTTCACCTTCCCCTGTGTACCTCCAACACCAGCTCATTCCTTTCTCCCCACCACTTCACTTTCTCCCCTGCCTGGAGCTTGAGACAAACGGGCTCCCAGATCAGAGCTCCATTTCCACCCCCTCCCCCGCCAATTGGGATTCAGTCTCTAGAGTTCTTACTGGAGACATCAAAGTCTTGGGAGCACCCTACTCGACACCTGGCCAGGGAGGAGGATGGGGGACGGGGGAAACTTACGAGTCATCCACAAAGCAGGGATAAGGCATCTGCTGAAGATAGACCCCAATGGGAGCTGCTGTCCGGGCCTGACTCCTGGTGATCCCCTGCTCAACCATGTCCTGAAGATAGGCAAAGCCTCCCCAGATATACCGGAGATCTTCCACAGGGTCTGCCCGGGGACCAGAGTCCCAGTATCTGCAAAGGTGCAAGAGGGAGGGACAAAGGCTATAAGAGGGAAAGTAGCTCACCCCCTCCACTCACTCAAAGTGCTCAGAGCTCACTCTTTTTCTTTGTGCTTGAACTCAAGGCCTGAGCACTATCCCTGTGCTTTTTTTTTTTTTTAAGCTTAAGGCTAGGGCTCTACCACTTGAACCACAGCTACATTCCTCGTTTTCCCGTGGTTCATTGGAGATAAGAATCTCGTGGACTTTCCTGCCTGGGCTGGTCTCAAACCACAATCCTCCAATCTCAGCCTCCTGAATAGCCAAAGGTGTGAGCACCTAGCTGAGAGTTCACTGTCTTGAAACCTTTCTTCTAAATATTCTCCTACTATGCAGTTCTACGTCTAATTCGCAGTGAAGTTCTCAGGCATGACTACTATGAGACATGTGTAACTCTCATTGCTTCCATCTAAGGACTGTAGTCAACGCTATACAAAACAACTTAGCTCCTCTCATTTAGCTTTTTCCTGACTTACAGGCAAAGTTCAGCCTCAGTCTCCTACTCTATACCAAATGGAACTAACTCACCACACCCTTTGGGAAAATCTGATAAGCCCTGCCTGAAAGCTCACCTGTCTTTGATCTTATTTGTTTTCTCTACCACATCTATGTCCATCCGGATCTTATACTTCACATGGCGTGGCAGGTGGCTGGTCCAGGGATACATGTCCAGGAACACCACACCAGCCCAGAATCGGTTTTGTTCTAGCAGAGACAAGGCTCTCTGGGTGAGCTGCATTTCATCATCGTAGCTTTCAAACTTATCCAGGACCAGGCACTGCAAATAATCACAGAGGTGGAGAGAGTTGGAGACACAACCATCTTGACACTCAAGTGCACACACAACACATAAGCCAGGCACTGGTGGCTCACACCTTCTCAGCTACTCAGGAGGCTGAGATCTGAGGATTGTGGTTCAAAGCTAGCTTAGGTAGGTAAGTCGGAGAGACTCTTATCTCCAATTAATCCCCCAAAAGTCAGAAGTGGAGGTGTGGCTTAAGTGACAGAGTGCTAGCCTTGAGCAAAAAGCTTAGGGATCGTGTTTAGGCCCTGAGTTCAAGCCCCAGGACTGGCACAAGAAAAGAAAGAAAGAGAGAGAGGAAGGGAGAGAGAGAAAAAGCAAGAATGAGATAAAGAGAGAGAAAGGGAGAAAGAAAAGTAAACAAGCCGCTGGCCTAGAGAGGGTCAAATACAAGATGACCTATGAACTTGATGTTTCTTTAGCTCTGGGGTCTGGTGTTAATTTCTACCCGTCAGGGTGTGCGAGGCTTGGAAAGGTTGACACACTCCTATCCCTGCGGAGTTAGTGAGGACTGGGCTGTCCAGATGCCCAGGGCTGTGCAAATATTCAAGTCCTCAGAATGACACAAATACTCCCAGCCGTCCTTCCCCAGCATGCCGACGCAAAGGGAGCCGGGTCACGGTGGACTCCGGCTGCTTTGAAGATCAGAAAGCCTGATGATAAAAGAGTTTTACAGAGGCAGAAACATTCCTCGTGTTGTGGAATCTTCTTGGCCCCCTCCAAACACACAGCATGGCCAGCTGAGGGGTGAACGGGGAGGGAGAAAGGACAGGACAAACAGCCAACATGATTCCATGGGAAGGGGGTGGGGAGGGAAATCATCTTCATGTACAATTTTATGACAAGACATACTAATGGAGAAGGAATTCCCCTAATATGTCTCTTTTCTTCTCCTGGACAAGAAAAATAAATAAATAAATTGCATATAAAAGAGCAAAACTAAGACTTTCTTTTAATTTGAATATGAGGGGTTGAGCCTTGTCTAGACTTGCTGTGGCATTTATAGTCTCCTGGAATGTGTGTGTGTGTGTGTGTGTGTGTGTGTGTGTGTGTGTGTGTGTTTTCTCCCTGAACTGCTTGTACCTATAATACACTGGAGGGGGAGGGGTTTGTGTTCATATTTCTTTCTTAGAATGTAACTCACCAGAGGTAGAATGGCCTTGTCTTGACTGATTTGTTCAAGGAATACTTACTGAGAACAGGCGGTACACCAGCGCCGGCTTGGCTCCCGGGATATAAGGAAGAAAGATAAAATCTTTTCCTGAAAGAAACTCAAGCCTAATGAGGGAGAAGGTTGCAGTCAACCAATCACAGGGTAGAATGATGGGCTTTGAATGACAGCTAGACCAGTGGGCCCTGGGTGCCTGGGGAACTGAGACAGCCTGGCACACTTCTGGAGAAATCAGGGAAGGCTGCCTGTGGGAGGAGACTCCAGAACAGGGGGAAAGTGAGCCCAAATCGGAATCAGCCAAAGAGGAAGAAAAGGACCGAAGGTCAACTGCGGCCCAGGGAGCAGCCTTTGGGGGGTGTCTGGGAGTGTGAAAGGAGAGAGAGGAGTTCCCTTTGTCTGTGGCTTTACATCATTCAAGTGCTCCAAAAAGACATGGCTAGCACTCTATAAAATTAACTTGGAATCTCCAGAGGCAGAGCCTGGGCATCAGCATTCTGTAGAGAGTGCCCAAGAACTTGAAGGAGTTGCAAGCCACCAAGAAGAGTCACATGAGGGCAGAGATAAGTGGTGGTAACCAGATCACCTGCTCTGCTCTGTAGTATGATCACTTTCCAGATTTCCTAGCACATGGGACTTTCAGTGCTAAAACCAGAGAGCTCTGGGCAAACACTGTAGATAGGGGGCTAAGCAGAAATATGACATGGATCAGACTGTGTCACTAAAATATCGATGATAGGGGAACAGGGAGGGAAGCAGGAAGACTATAAGAACACATTGAATCACACAAAGAGCCCGGGAGGCAGCTTGAATCCTCATTTTGCTGGAGAGGAAGCTGAAGTCTAGGAGGAAGCCCATTAGAGATCATGCAGACAGAAAGCACCAGAACCTGGAGTCCCTTCGACTTTCCAGCTCTAGCCCAGGGTTCCTCTAGGAACATGATGGGCCACAAGAATAGCTCATCAATCAGACCTGGCACGGGGAGGTTTACAGTGCCTTCCACATGTTCATGCTTGTCTTGTACAGCAGGAAGAGCAAAGGTTATTGCTCATCCTCATTTGTAGTCCAGGAAACTTAGGCTCCGAGGGGTGGAATAGCTACAAGATCCCAGATCATCTGATTCCACGACAGTTACCAGGAGAAATGAAGAAACTAGATAGCATGGATTGTAAGGTCTGGGCCAGAGAACTAAACTCTGGCTGCACTGACAAGAAGTAAGCAAAATGACCTCATTTCCTAATCCTGCCCTGGAATCTCAGAGCACGGGGCAGAAGAGAGTTTATATTTGAACCCCAAGGGGTTGCAACCTAGCCTTCCTAGATCTCCTAAATTAAACCATCCCACCTCAGGATCCATCCCTGAGATCAGGTCCAGCTGATGTGGGCAAGAGAAACACATGTACATTGAAAATACCAAGAGTACCAAGGCATAAGAAGGTAATAATTTTGAAAGGAAATGGAATTGGTTTTCTTTTCTTTGTTTAAGGAAATACTAGTAACTGTAGCTCCACATCATAAAATTAAAGAAAACAGAGAGATGACATTGATCAAGGTACATTGCATTCAGTAACTGCTTTGTTAAATATCCACTCCTTCGTACAGCTAAAGATAATTTTTTTAAAAATAGAAGAAAATAGAGGGTTTTCTTTAGTCAACAATTCACTTGAAAACAAGTATTTATTACTCAGCCTAATATTGTTCAGTGCTTAAACAAAATGAAGGACGCACACTGAAGATTTTGGATCAATGTTCACTTGTTCTGGACCAAAGGAATGTAAGTAATGTTTATAGTTTTGTAAAGGAGGGTGTCTAATTCACAGACTTGCCACAACCGGAGACCAGAAGCCTACGTCCAGTTACCAGTATTTAACCCAATAACACTTCTGTGGGGAGATTGGATGGGCAACTGGCGTGGGCAAAGAGATTTTAGAACTGAACTGCTAGAGTCTATTAACAAGACAAAAAGGAATTACTTCTGGTTCTTCTTTAGCAAAGCAGGGTAACTGTTAGTTAAATCGATGATATATATGACTACAAGTGTACAACTTTCCCAATACATAGAAATAAATAATGGTTAAAGAGATAGAAATGCTTACTGCCCTGATTTATTACATACCATATACATCTATTAAATTATCACAATGTACTTCATAAAGATGTATACTTATTATGCGTTCATTTTTAAGACCTGTATATAGAGAGTGTTTGCAATCAGAGTCAATCAAAAATTCATTTTCAAAAATAAAATGCAAAATTATTTCGGGCAATGAAAGTTGTTCAAAGCAATTCACGTTGTGACACATACATAGACTGTTCTAATTCATCTCGCTCATTGTGTGGGAAGAGGCATTGCTCCTTCTTGGTCCTTTGAGGCTAAGCCACAGCCCAATCACAATGGCACAATGTCAGGACACAGCAGTCCTGAAGATTTCTCATCTTAGTGCAGAACTTTATGCAGTGGGGGAATTGTTCTGTACCTGCCTTGTCCAATATGGTAGCCAGTAATCCCACAGTCCACAGAGCACTTGGAATGAGACTAATGTATCTGATGCAATGGACTTTTAATTTTAGATAATTTAAGTTTGAATAGCCACAGGGAGCTGCTGGTTGCTCTATTGAGCAGCTCAGTTCTACAGAGAGTAAACTCTGAGGCCAAGCCATGTTTTCTCCATTGTAGTCCCTGGAATAGTATTTTCTCATGATCATGACTCATCAAGTGTTTTCTGAATTGAATTAATTTAAACTTAGGAGCCCAGAATGCTGTAAAAAAAAAAATGCAGCTGTACTACTGTGCTTTCACCATAATTAATTCTAGGTATCTCAGAATCACATGGTAAACCAGTAGAAATTTATAAACTGATTTTTTTTTCCTGCTGTGTTGTTGAGAGTGTAACTCTTGAAATAAAAAAAAGTGAATATAAACAAGTGCATTTTTTTAAAAGAATGTGATTTCCTGAGCTTGCTCATTCTCTTTGAACGCTCACGTCTGCAGGTGATATCAGTCCTGGAAGAAGTGGCTGATGTTTTCAGTGATATTGTTGACCCTTCAATGACGTGAGCTCCATCCTGACTGGTTGAGCAGGCAGCTGATTCATGGTCATATTTCCTGATGGGTCCCTCTAGATGAGGACCTTGATAGTTTCTGGGAATCACAAAGCCTAGGTGGTTTTCACGCACTCATTTTTATTCCAAATCATCCGATCCCCCCTTTATTTTTCTCCCTCATCTTGGGAAATAGCATGGCACAGAAACTTAGTGTCCGACAGAGCTGAATACCACCTCCTTTTGCAGTTTTCTAACTGTGGCTTCTGCTTCTCTGGTTGTAAAAGTGAGATGTATCTGACTTCAGAGATTTCTCCTAAGGATCACATTGGACATTTGCAATAGATTCAACAAGTGACTCAGTATAAGAACGAAGAGCTGAGCTGGGCACTAATGGCTCACACCTGAAATCCTAGTTACTTAGGAACTGAGATCTGAGGATTGAGGTTTGAAGCCAGCCCAGGCTTCAAAGTCTATGAGACTCTTATCTCCAGTCAATCACCAGAAAACTGGAAGTGGAGCTGTGGCTCAAAGACTTGAGCAAAAAAAAAAAAAGCTCAGGAATAGCACCGAGGCCCTGAGTTCAAGTTCCATGACCAACAAAAAGAAAAAAGCTGATTGCTGTGGTAAGGGTATAACTGGGTTACGATGCTGGCCTATCACATGCCAGGCCCTAGTTTTGATCCCAGCATGGCAAAAACCAAAACGGAACAAACCCCTGGTGCTTACATAAGGCTTATTCTGTGCTCCAATCTGGCCAGAGGGCTTACCTGGCATTAATCCATTTCATCCTCCCAATAACCTTACCAGGTCAGTCATCACAGTCACCACAGGTGCACTTACAAAGTACAATGAGGTAAACTTCCTCTAGAGAAAGTCTGATTTCCACTGCTGCATGCTTTTCACGAATAGCACAGACCTAATAAATGCCATTTTTATTGCTGTTTTGGTGACATATTTCAAACATTAACAGAGTCAAGTGACTTTTAAGTCCCTGCCAGCTTACTTTGCATTCACGACAGCTGTTCATCAGGCGGAAGAAGGCAGTAATTACTCTCTTTAAATGATCTGTCTGGGAACCCAACCACCCTGAGCTGAACAATGCTGTGGACAGATGCCAAGGTCTAGGCCCACCTGGGCAATGGGTGTGGAGGGGGTGCTGGGTCCTAACCCACGGGTGTTCACAAGTTGCTCATTGGCTTTTAGTCAGACAACTGTGCCCAGAGGAAAGTGTTGTAAAGCCAATCCAGACTGGCATCTTCACTAGATGTCCTTGAGGGCCAGGCTAAGCAATTGTGGAAGCCACTGGACATCAGCCAGAAGCTCCGAGGTCATCCTCTGGTGAGATTCATGACGTAGCTTGCAATCTCCTGAGCAGGACACCTGCCTCAGAGCAAGTGACCTCATTCCCCATTGGTGTTTGTGCTGATGTCAGAAGCTAAAACTAGCGCATGTGCATATGCGGTATGCTAGAGGTCCTGGATTTTGACGTGTTTGGTCTGGTAGAATCAGCTGGTCAGTTACAACCCACTGGGTTGAATGAGGTTGTGACCCTGCCTTGTGTCTGGTCCTAAAGCTATGTGGTTCTACACAAAGAGAAACAACAAGGCCATGGAGATAAGAGAACAATGTAGGTAGATAAGACTGAATAGTCTGTGGATTCCAACATAAACCCAGCACTGGTGGCTGGGGAAAGAATTTAAAAGGCCTCTTCCCTGAATATAAAGTTGGTATATTATGGCCTCTGAGTTAGACCCTCACTGACATCAGTTAGAATGGGCCTCGGATGGCCAAGAACACAGCAAAGGGTTCTCTAGTCTCCCTCGTTTCCCAGCTGCTCTAGGCCACCCGGGGTGGGCAAGAGCCACCCCCATTTGAAATCCACACAAATCTCCAGTTCCTTCCTGGTTATTTGGCTGACACATGTCAGGAAGTGGAGTTCACCTGGCGGAAGGAAGGGCCGGGCCTCTCTCCGGCGCAGGCAGCTGTGTTCAAGACCTCTGGAGAAGGCAGGCATTTGTTGACACAGCTAAGTCAAACACCACCTTGGGGGAGAAGCCAAAGGAACATCAGGCTTCCTTCATCAGTGGGAACCTCTCTGCCTTGAATTCAACCCCATTAAGTAATAGATCCATGAAATTACCTATGAGTGGGCAGCAAAGTCCATTGTGGGGGGGGAGCCTCTCTTTTTGTTTGAGCTGGATAATCAAGGAGGCTGGCAACCCGGGCTGAGCTGTGCATAAGCAGCCATATTTTGACTATTAGCTCTCAGACACATGGTGGGGAGGTCTTGGGAGAAAAGAGAGGCAGTGAACCTTTAGGAGATGGGGTGCTCTAATCCTGCCTCTCACACTCATCTTTCATCCTCAAGCTCAGGCAGAGAACAAAGCCGCTGGTGGATGTCAATGGTGGCCTCAAGCAGTCCTGCTGGTGTTAATGCAGACACCTGCAGCTCCTTCTGAAAAATGCCAATGGATGTGGGCAAACATCCCAGAATTAATTTCCTGGCAGATCTAAAGTGTAACATTCAAGATTTATTTCCCACTACATGGAAAAAGCCACTGAATAGACCAACTCTGGGCTGTGTGGATTGGTTGCGATGGTGAGTTAGAGGCCGAAGGTGCTGGAATAAATTTAATGTGCATAAGGGATCACGAGCAGACATCTGAAATAGTCACCCATAGACAGCGAGGAAACACACAGCAGGACTTGAAAGATAAAGGGACAGGAAATGCACAGTGATTTAAACAAGAATGTCTGTTTGTAAAAATAAATTAAATCATGAAACAAATAGAAAGCCGAGTTAGAACACAAAGACGTATGGTGAGATAGAGCTACTTGGTGATGCTCGCTCTCTGAGCCCCGTGGGACATGCTGTCATCTGGCGGGTAACTGTGGGGAGCTTTAACTCTCCAAGTTTCTGATCCAACCATTCAAACAATTCTGGGAAGTGGTAAGGACAACAATGGACAACCCCATAGGCTAGATACTGACCATTCGGACCACGCTGTATCACAAACACACTAGTGTTCAAGCCCCACTAGTAGATGCCACCTGATGTGAAGCTGGGTGTCAGCCTCACTTTTTTTTTTTTAGGAAGTGAAATGGGGATGCTGTGACCAGTCACAGAGCTCCATACTATAGGTGCTAGAAAGAGTATCTCTTCAGCCACTGCAAAGCACGCTGGCTGACTCCAGACTCCATTGTTTCTCCCTCCATGCTACGGTTACAACTCTGCCTATCTCATTTCACCTGGTCCTTCAGGTTCTTACCTCTGTCTGCACTTGCCTTATGCTCTTCCTTCTGCCTAAAAACGTCTCTTTCTGCCTTCCTTCGCCAGAAAATATAATCCTTCAAGAGCAACACAAAGGTCATTTTCAGCTGAAATTTGTGTACTGTACACCTCTGCAGTTCACCCAGGTGGAGAAGTCAAAAAGAAAAAGAACACCATTGGCCCTTGAGCGGTTCAGGTCGGAGAAGGCAGGGGAGTGCATGGACAGCTAGCTATTCACACAGGTCTGGAACACGGGCTCTACGTCCTGGAGTGTGGATGTGGGTGTGGTCAGGCAGTGGAGGGGGCAAGGAGGGACAGGCACAGCTGTGGAAGCCTGGGACGGTCCTAGAGGAAGTGGAAGAGTCATGAAGGGACTAGACAAGGAAGGACTTGACATAGAGAAACGTGGAGTCCCTAAAGAACTCTAGCCCTGGTCCTGGGGAGTTGGGGTTTTAGAAAGATCTTGCTGTGAATGCTGAATAGGAGCAGCCTGGAGACTCCAATGACCAGCTAGGAGAGAGGGGCCAGGCCTTGGTGAACACAGGGCATCCATGCAGAGAGAGAGGAAGATGGCATTTAGGAGATAATGTAGAGATAGAACTGGCAGTTCTTGGAGGCTTGAACTCAGGCCTGGGCACTGTCCCTGAGCTCTTTTGCTCAAGGCTAGTGTTCTATCATCTTGAGCCACAGCACCACTACCAGTTTTCTGGTAGTTAATTGGAGATAAGAGTGTCTTGGTAAGCTGGGCGCTGGTGGCTCACGCCTGTAATCCTAGCTACTCAGGAGGCTGAGATCTGAGGATCGCGGTTCAAAGCCAGCCCGGGCAGGAGAAACCGTGAGACTCCTATCTCCAATAAACCACCAGAAAACCGGAAGTGGCGCTGTAGCTCAAGTGGTAGAGCGCTTGCCTTGAGCTGAAGAGCTGAGGGACAGCGCCCAGGCCCAGAGTTCAAGCCCCACGACCGACAAAAAAAAAAAAAAAGAGTGTCTTGGGCTTTCCTGCCCAGGCTGGCTTTAAACTGTGATCCTCAGATCTCAGCCTCCTGAATAGCTAGGATTACAGGCGTGAGCCACCAGCACCCAGCAGCTACAGTATTTTGAATTTGGATTCTTACTTCATCAGACTGATACTGTTCAATGACATTCTCATCATTCATCTCTTTCCATGGAGTGGAAACCTCTAGAGAGTCATGGGTTAACAGTCTTTAGCAGGTTTATCTAGCTCCATTCATACAATTGTCCGACTGAAAGAACGAACTCAAATATTTTTTTGGTTCCTACTTTAGTTATTTCCAAGCTGGAAAGACCTATGCATAGGAATGCCTCTTATCTTGAATACTACAAAATAATCACTTTCTTCACGGGGCTCATGATGTCATTTATCCAATTACAAGGGAAAGAAGGTTTTCATCAGAGTTGGACAGGTTCAGAATTTTGGATCTCCCACGTACCTTCTGTGGAGCACTGGGCAGCAAGTCTTTTCAAGGTTCTATAGTGTGTATGTGTGTGTGGTTGTGTGTGTGTGTGGTTGTGTATGTGTGTGTGTGTGTGTTTGGCAGTACTGGCATTTGAACTCAGGGCCTTGTGCTTACTCTCCAGGTGCTCTACCACTTGAGCCACACCCCAATCTTTTTGGCTTTAGTTTTTCAAGTATAATTGTATATTTCTTGCTTAGGCTAGCTGGACTATTGCATACTCATCACCTCCTATTGCATGCTCATCACCTAGATATAATAACAAATATATACCACCATATATTTGCTTGCTAGGTTTTTGCCTGTGGTGGGCTTGAACCTTGATCCTTCCAATCTCCACCTCCCAACTAGCTAAGATGACAGACATGAGCTGGGCAAGCTCTGATTTTTAATTCTATATAATGACTGCAATTATGCCTAGACTGGAGTAGGTAGACTGAAGTGTTGCATGAAATGACATGTACATGCATTCAACATAGTCCTGATTCATAGCAGGGTCCATGTCTCTTCTTTCTACCCTGACCCCGCCTATCCTCTGAGTGCATTTTCCTTCTTTGGCCCAGTTCTGATAGGCTGAAGTGGCATAAGATAGGGCCATTCTCTGTGAGTTGCTTAGAGTCTAGTTCATGGCCCTTGAGATAGTATTGCTTTCATAGTATAGACTTCTGCACTCTGCTTAACTGGCCCCCAATTTCTCCCTAGATGCATTTCCAGAGTGAGGCAATTAACAGAAGAAAGCAAAGGATCAATAATCAGCAAACATCTACACTTCTACAACAACTTTATCTTCCTATCCTATATCCCCCCCCCTTTCTTAATCTAGCCTGAAAAATACATTCTCTGAGAACATTCTGATTGAGTTGTGGTGGCACAGAGCCAGAAGTTGGCAAGGTGTGGAGGAAAAGTAGTCAAAAGAATTTGGCTACTGATAATTCCACAAGATAATCACCATGCAGATAATAAAGAGTTATGTACACATATTAGCTGTGTGAACAGCCAAGGAAAAGGAGTTAATGAATGCATTTTTCCCAGGTAGTTATTATTAGTTAAAGTACAATTTTATGCCTTGATCAAAGGTATTTTCATATTAAATCCTGGCTGAATTCAGCTTCCTGATATGAAATTTAAGACCTGAAATTCAAATATACTATGACATTACAATACACTGTGAAAACTAAACACTATTTTATCTGTGTCAGGTCTAACCTTTGGTTAAACCAAGAAATCAATCAAGGGAGAGGGGTATGTATACTTGTTTTAACCAAAGAGTAGTCAGAAGAATAATTTATTAATTTCTTCTAATTGTGCTTTTCTCCCAAAGCAGCATATGTGAATAGAGACACATTAGATCTGAATATAGATGTACACATGTGAGTTTAAGAACGCTAAACAAAAAGGTATTTATTTCTATGAGGCTTCATTAGTTCTCAGTCCCCTTGGGTTTAGAGAGTGAAGAAGAGGCATATGGAAACTCTCTTCCTACTGGTGAGAGAGGTGAGGATCCCCAAATTTCACCCCATCCCTTTCTTACTGCCTACTTTCTAATCAAGAGGGGACCAGAAAAAGATAAAACTAGATATGAAATGAGTACAAATATAAAAGCCCCTTACTTACTAGGGAGTTGATCTGAGGAAAAGAAAAGTCCTAGAACCAATCAGCTATGGTCCATGAGAGCCCAGCATGCTGCCCAGAGCCATCATTTTCCTGTGTCTTCAGGAATGGTCAGACATGGCCCTGACACCAAGCCAAGTCTTCCTATTAGCCAAGGCTAATAGGAAGAGTTGCTTTGCAATCCTTGCTTAATGTTTATATAGTTTCCCAATGTTTTTTTATTTAACCCATGGTTCAGAGCTACAGCTGACAGAATATCTGTCCCCACTCTGAGCTCAGCAGCTCCGAGCTTATCATATGATGAACTCTCTCATCCCCACCTGACAGATAAGGAGCCAAAGGTCGTCCTCACACGCATTTACTCACGTGCCTGACTAGTAAACAGTGTGGATGTGCTACCTGCGAGCTTTCTCTCTCTCTCCTTTCTCCTCTCTCCTTCTTCCCCTTTCCTCCCTCTCTAATTCTCTTTCCTCCCTCTTTTTTCTCTCTTCTATCTCCCTCTACCTCTCTCCTCTCTCCATTTTCCTCTCTGCCATTACTGGGGCTTGAACTCAGGACCTGGGCACTAGCTCAAATCTACCACCTGGGCCACAGCTCCACTTCTCGCTTTTTGGTGGTTAATTGGATAAGAGTCTCACAGATCTGTCTGCCTGGGCTAGCTTTGAATCACAGTTCTCAGATCTCAGCCTCTTGAGTAGCTAGAATTACAGGCAGGAGTGAGGCACTGGCATCGGGCTTTTCCTTTCTCTCAATTTGTCCTCAGCAACTTGAGGGATCTCCCTATTGTTACATGGGATTTTATGTAAGAAAATGGAGCCCTAGCGGTAGCACTTGTCTTTCTCAGAGAGACATGGTGATAAGCAGAAGAGCTTCCTTGTCTCCAAGCAATTGCCTAACACCAATGCATAGAGTGAAGTGATCCTGCAGAGATTTTAATCTGTTTAGTAACCAAAGACTCTTGAATCACCCTCATTTCCTGTAATGGCAAAACCCCTAGAGGTTTGCTCTTAGTACTCCAAGTTTCTATTATTGCTCAATGTAACCACTGAGTACCACACTGACCTGGGTGACACAATCCTTATTTTAAGGAATTCATTTGCTTAATGACTTTTCTATAAATGGTTCACTTTCTCTGTCTCTGTCCCGTTCTGCCTCTCTGTCTGTCTGTCCGGAATAGGCAGTGGTGATGGCATGTAAGCTGGCCATGAAAGAAATATTCAGGTCTCCTTGGTCGAAGTCCTGTGCTGCCAGGCTGCCTTGATCTCCCTCAGCAGCAACACGTTCCCTGTCCTGGAGGGACCTAGACAGCCATTGGGGAAGGGCTTTTGTGGCCTGGGGGCGACGGAGGGATTCTTGGGTGGGCTGGGGATTTTCAAGGCTTCTCCGGATGTCCTGGGCCTCAGAGCACTCATAGAGAATCCAGGGTGCGTCACGTGACATGGCTCTCGGAGCATGCGCCCTGCTATGTATGTTCACTTTCCAGTTCCTGGCTCCTATTCTCTACTCCCCCAAAGCCAGAAGATCAGATCCCACAACAACGTGCCTTCATCTAAAGGCCTCATAGGAATCCCGAGGGGAGCCCACTGACCTTTGGCCACAGTGACCTGTGCTTAGCCACTTCATGATCCCTAGAGGAACACCACTCAGGACCTAGCCTGATTTAGATAAGGCTTGTTTGTATTTTATTTAAAAGTTAATATTCAAGCTGGGCACCGGTGGCTCATGCCTGTAATCCTAGCTACTCAGGAGGTTGAGATCTGAGGATCCTCGTTCAAGGCCAGCCAGGGCATCATTGCCAATAAACTACTCAAAAGTGATGCTGTGGCTCAAGTGGCAGAGGCTAGCCTTGAGCACAAGGAGGCTCAGGGACAGCACCCAGGCCTTGAGTTCAAGCCCCAGGACCACAAAAATAAAAATAAGTGAATATTCATTAAGCACAATAGGACAATGTTTTGTAATGAGTTAGAACATTGAATTTTCCTAACATGTCTATCAGGTAAGTCTATCAGGCTGAATTTTAAACTATGTAAAAGGTACATATATATGAAGTAGCTCTTGAGTACTTGATAACCATACTAAGTACAAGCTACCTGGAAAAGATTTCTTTAAGAAAATAAGGCCTTCAAATCATGATACAAATGTCAAGCAAAAACAAGGAATATTCTTGATAATACCTAACAATAACACAGATACACACACACACAACCAGAATTCTAAGGACCACTGAATGACATTCCGTGAGAGCCAAGGAATTGCTTCTATCTCCACTAACACCTCTCCCTCCACACTCCTGCCTATATTAAGAGGACAGTGGGTGGATAATAGTGGGTTTGGCCAAGCTCATGTGCTCAGCAAGTAGAGGCACCGTGAAAAGGCGGCGGAGCCAATTATGCGATGCTGTGTATGTAACTAGGTGAGTTTGAGACCTGCTTAGCAGTGACCAGAACTCTGGCGCTGCTCTTGCGATGCCTGGCATCTTCTGCAAAACTACCTAAGTGGGTATCTGCTGCAACTTCCAGGGTTCTGGAGAACGCAGGTCTAGGGAAATGCTGGTGGCTCCAGGGCTGTAGAGAGACTTTGAAAACAGCCAGTGACATCTAAAGCCAGGCTTTTCCCTCACGTGTTATTCTTCTGACACAGAGGCTTGGGGTAAGATGGCTCCTTCATGTGGCTCTCAGCTTAATCTCCTGTCCTTTTGCCCTGAGCATCTTCTACCTCTCCATGCTTTTAGATGACCTGCGGTCCAGGCTCAGCCCATGGATGAGTGTGAGCTTTTGAAAATGACCAAGGCTGACTGATGCTGAAGAAATGCAGTCTAGCTACTCAGTCAGAAAAGGACATATTGACATTGAACTTGGATGAGGGTCTGAGACGTATGGAGAGTGAGTCAGGGAGCATGGAGAAGGAAATTATTAAGCGTAAGTGAAAGCAGTAAGGGATATTTGAGGGCTGAGTCTCCAAGAATGAGTGGATAGGGCTGGGGCTGTGACTGAGTCTTATAACACTGCTCTAGCACTTGCAAGGTCCTGGTTTTAATTCCCAGCACTGCAAAACAAGGCTAAATGAGGAAAGGGAGAGTCCACTTTAGGCTTTAGGAGACAAACATTGTGTTTCAATCCTGTCTCATGTAAGCAGGCCTCTTGGTCAGAGGACCCCACCCCAGTAGAGTGGCCAATAGGAGACCTCTCTGGGAGTATTGCATGTGCTAGGAAACGCCCTTCTCTCTTTCTGTGGAATGTTTGGCATTAGGATGACCACTGAGGGTTGTCAGCAGCTGGGGCCCCACCAGACACAGAGAGGCACTGGCCAAGTACTTTGGGGATGGAGTCATTAGGATTTCAAACGTGAGAGCGAAGCTAGCAGATGAGCGTTCGGAATGTAACTCTGGTTATCTGAGTACAGAAATGCTCAAGCCTATAGACTCTGAACCCTGGAAGCCAGGGAAGAAGCTGCTAGAACAAGTTGGTGAAGAGAGGACAAAGTTTCTCATCCTCAGAGAGCCCATAAAGTAAAGAGACAGGATTGAGAGACATTTTGAAGGTAGAGGAGACACAGCTAGAGGAGAGGGGGAGGTGACAGGGAAAGGTCACCAGGGCTGGCTCTGAATTCAGGCACACCCACACTTGGGTTCTGTTTTGCGACTCCTAACAGCGATGGGATCTTATTCAGCCTCGTTAAGCCTTGGCTCCGGCCTCGACATACTGGCAGTAATAATAGCGCATACTTTATGGAGTCATTGGAGGATTAAATGAAGCAAATATATGCAAAAGCATGAAGTATAAGATTTGGCGCCAAGTATCACTCAATAAATGACAGCTCTTTGTGTGTGTATGGGAAG
This sequence comes from Dipodomys merriami, assembly GCF_024711535.1. Lineage (NCBI taxonomy): Eukaryota > Metazoa > Chordata > Mammalia > Rodentia > Heteromyidae > Dipodomys > Dipodomys merriami. Next base: position 20,083,148 of record NW_027206290.1, read on the forward strand.
TGAAGAAAATGAGTGTTGACCCTAAGTTCCCTTGCTGGAGAATCTGAGCAAATGCCGATTGACATTAATCAGGACAGGAACTGCAGGAGGTTAGGTTTCATGGGGAAGGAGGACATGAAGTTTGGTTTTGAATGGGTTGAGTGGTCCGATGTGTCAGTAGGACTTGAGGACAGCTTGCCCGGCTAGCCACGGCCTCAAGCCTCGGCCAACAGATGATCACTGAAGCAATGACTGATGGGAGCGCATTGAGGACAGACTTGTGCTACAAGCAGGGAGGAGCTGGCCAGAGCAGTCATGGAGGAAGGAGGCATGGTAAGCAAACTAAGTGTGGAGGAGCCATTTGAGAAGATGATCCGAGTGAGGTAGGGCCACAGGAATTCTTGTTCTGTTTTGTTTTCCCAATGGAGAAAATGAGTATTTAAACACAAGACTACTTGACTGGTTAAGGGGAATTTCTAGTCCTACCCATGAGGCCCACTGTAGCCCTTGCTTGCTGATCCTTACCTCCAAGTACTGATTAATCAGGCGTAGGGAGCGGTCAGTGATGTTAAATATATCTCTCCAGTCAAAGTCGGTTGTGTCCTCAGACGGGTTGTCTCCGGGACCCTTATAGAGGAAGTTTAGAATGGCTTCTGCGGTGACACCTTCTCCTGTAAGCTGTTTATTCACAAAGTCCTTTACTGTTGGGTGCCCCAGAGTGTCCTTAGGAAAGAGAGAAATATAATCACGAAAATGAGACACACCACAGGAGTTTTGGTCTGGTGCTTAGGCCATTTCTGATTCTGTTTTCTTTCTTTTTATCTGTGTCAGCCTTGGGGCTTGAACTCAGGGCCTGAGCACTGTCCCTGAGCTTTATAGCTTCAAGGCTGGCACTCTACCACTTGAGCCACAGCTCTGCTTCCAACTTTATTTTGTTTTGTTTTGGTAGATAATTGGAGATAAGAGTCTCTCAGACTTTTTTACCTGGGCTGATTTCAAAGCATAATCTTCCAATCTCAGCCTTCTGAGTAACTAGGATTACAGGTTGAGCTACCAGTTCATTAGAAATGACCAGCTTGGTCATTTCTAATTTTTAGTTTTTAGGAATAGAACTACTAAGTCTCCCCCTCACCCCACCAAAAAAAATAGCTGGTGGCTTTTCCTTCATTACAAGACCATTATCTCTATCTCATTTTTCCTAAACACAGAGCCCTCTAGAATAGAGGGGAGGTAAGTGTGGGATATTGGAGACATAGACGAGGGGGCATATAAAATGATACAGAAGATGCTCCCCCTCTTTGTTGGTGGATTTTTGTTGTTTGTTCTTTTTTACTTATACCTGCTAAACAGAATGCCTTTATCTAGGCTTCTCAAAACCTAACATGAGACCAGACAGACCCAGGCAACCATCTTGTAACAGAGCCTGTCCTTTGGGAAGACTTCCTTTGGAATCTGAGGCTCTCAAATGAATTTATGAAGTCTAGAAACCTTTGGAGGCCACTGGTCTTTATGAAAACTTTTAGATTCTCCCCACCCTACACCCAATCCAAGAAACATATTTCCCACCCAAAGTTGGTGAGTCCAAGTGAACCTTCCCTGGTCCTTCCCCATCACCCCAAGTCCATCCTTACTCTGATCATGGTTATCTGGGTGCTCTTATCAAAGAAGTACCAGATCTGAGGCCCTACTTCTCCCCAGGCTTTGATGAGCTTCCTGAGGCGTTCCAATTCTTCAAAAGTTGAATTTGCCTAAAAGGAGAGGGGGAGAGAGAGGTGATAAAGAATCATTTTTCATGTCCATATCATAATTCTTAATGTTTGAGAAAGTCTTTTCATAGAAATGTTTTTTATTTTTCTAGTGAACTAGTATTTCCCAGAACATAGTCATTTCCCAGCCTCCTGGAATGACAAAATCAAATTTGCTAGTATCTCAGAGGTACACGAAATATTGATGATGTTACAGTTTCAAAACCTTATTAAAACTATATTTGGATTCCAATAGCGTGACTTCTTTGAGCACATAATTCTAAGTTTAAAACAAAATGAATGTCAGGAAGCAGGAAGCTGAAATGTGTCTTGTCAGATGGGAATGAGACAGAGAGAGAGAGAGAGAGAGAGAGAGAGAGAGAGAGAGAGAGAGAGAGAGAGAGAGAGAGAGAGAGAGAGAGAGAGAGAGAGAGAGAGAGAGAAAACACTGCAGATGAAAGGAGAGAGAAATGGTGGGGAAATACAGCCATAATACTTAATGCACACATGTGAAAATGAAGTCAGGTAACTTGGAGGGGATGGGGTGGGGGTTGAGGTAGATGGGTAAGGGGGGAGAAGGAGGGAGGAATGACATTGATCAAGATGAATTGTATCCATCAAGTGAAGTTGAATTGAAATGCCTTTGTACAACTACTGAAAGATTAAAAAAAATACAATAACAAAAACAACTATATTTGGACTCCTTCAGGCAAATATTATTCCTCCCTATCTTGGTCTGTTCCAGGAAGCTAGGATTCAGAGAACTGTGAACCCTTTTATTAGGGATGTAATTCAGGCAGTGGGAAAGAAAATCTCATTGTAGGCTGCTGTAGGGAGGGAGAGAGGGCCGGGCAGAGGCGGTGGAGCAAAGCATTCCTATGATGGCTGTGGATGAGGGAGGAAACCCAAGAGTCCATTTAGCAGAAAAACAAACAGGAGACTCACTGCCAAAAGAGCAGATTCAAACTATCTCTGTCTCTATCTCTGTCTCTCTGTCTGTCTAGTCTGTCTGTTTGCCTCTGTCTTTCTCTTCCCTCACTTGGGAGCTCCAAGGTATAAGAAACAAGACCACTAGGATCTTTCTTACATTCTTCAATATTCTTCGCACTGCAGGGGAGTCAGGAGTGAAAAGGATTTTTCCCATAAGCAAAGGCTTTGCTGCCCTCCAGGCTATTTTGGTTAAAGGGTTTGACTCCAGGCTCTGGATCAATGCGTTACAAAAGGATGCTACAGAGAGAAAGGATACATTTATTTATTATTTTTTTAAAAAAGAAAATCCCCTGTTGATCATCCTGGAACATAGTTATTAGTGTCCCAAATCACATGTCTCATTCTCATTCAACTCCATGCTGCAGGCTTTAACAATAACCTAAATTACTAGGCTGGACCTCATCAGTGACAAGCTCATAGTTAGCAGCGAGATGCCACCATCCCACTTGATAATGGCCTCATAGGAGGGACAAAAGATCGGGCTCCCTGGTAGTTTACTCTGCGCTAGAAGGAGCTTGAAGCTTGCCTGTGATTATTGCAAGACACACACAAGCCATTCTCAGATGGAAGGGACTGAAAGCCCAGATACAACTGTCTCTTGCAATCTCAACTTTAGCCTCAATAATTTCATTCCCTTTAGCTGTTTGTCTTTTTTTTTTTTTTTTAATTGTGTGTAGCTCCTTATGGCATGTGGGATTTTTTTTTGGCCATTTTTAACCAGAGTTTCCCAGTTGCATTTCTTCCCCATTCCAACTCACTCTGGCTCACTAGAGCAGAAAAAAAAAAAAAAAAAAAGTTTACGGTAGAAAAGATGGTCTGCCAGAGAATGGCCATTTGGCATGCAATTCAGTGCCACACACACACACACACACACACACACACACACACATTTTCATGGTGCTGTGTTTGTAACAAAACAAAACAAAAACACAACTGTCCCCCAGCCCTGACGACTTGCCAGGACCTTTCTGACCTGAGCTCTCTTGCACCTCTAGACTGCCTCCTTGTTGATCATCCTTCTCTTCCTCTAGAACTTAACCCTACTTCAGCGACAGCACTGGTCAATGGCCCCTCTGTTCCCTTTCCAAGTGTGCTCAGAACTTCCCTGGCGCACATCCAGAATGTTCTATGAGGCCTGCTCTCCTCAAGAGGGCAAGTGTGCTTTCTGGAGAAGCCCCTTTCCCCAGGGGCCACTCACTCAGCCAGATCAGCAACCCCAGTACAGTTTTCAATGGGAAGAGTCCACCTGTCCCCTTCACCAACACCGGAGGCTGGACTGTCCGTAGAGCTCGGAGAACTCACTTACTTGTTCTTTTGTCATAGGAATAGACAGGGTCTTTCCTTGTGGAGTCAATCCCCAGGAAGGCCTTGTAGTTATTGTCTTCATACCAGTTGAAGGAGAACACGCGCGAGCCTCCTCCCTCGGGGTACCCACACACGAGGTCAGGCAGGAGGCTCATCAACTGGGTGCCAGTCTCAGGACCGCTTTTCTGCAGGAGAGGTCTCATCACCCACAGCAAGTCTTGAACACTTGGTCGATGGATAAACTTGAGTAAAGGAAAAGCTTTGGATTATTTTAGGCTATTAAATTCCACCCCCCCCCCCCAATACTAGGGATCATACCCAGGGGATTGCATAAGTTAGGTAAGTGCTCTACCACTGAGCTCCATTCCCAGCCTACTCTTTAGATGATCTTAAAGCAGCTAGAAGCAAGACTTCTATATAGTTGACTTCCACATTTGAAAGGAACCACTCATACTAAAAATTCTTAATCTGCAAAGCCAAACCTTCTCGGACTAGGAGGAAAAAAGTCAATCATTTTAATATCTCCTTTCTCTGTTATTTGAATTTCTGGAGAATACACATTCTTAGGGAAATTCAGTTATTTTGCCTAAGCCAGTTCCTGGGTTTTGCTAGCCCCTCAAAATTGGGACCCTAGGGGGAAAAAGTTGGGAAATAAAATGATGGAGCAATGTCTCTGTTCTAGAAAGATAAGGTCAGGGCAAGTTTCTTTGGTTATATAGTATCAAATCTGCCTTTCTAGGGCTGGGAAGATGGCTCAGTGGTAGAGTGATTGCCTTGCATGCATGAGGCCCTGGGTTTGATTCCTCAGCACCACATAAGCAGAAACAAACAAACAAACAAACATGTAAATCTGCCTTTCTACATTTGGATAATTACCTCATTAGCTTAATCTTATCAGATGTGAGCTCTTCATTTACCTGGAACTTGTGGCTTGTGTGTGTGTGTGTGTGTGTGTGTGTGTGTGTGTGTGTGTGTGTGTGTGTGTGTGTGTGTGTGTGTGTGTGTGTGTGTCTGTGTGTCTGTGTATAGCTGTGTGTCTCAAGACCCAAGCAAACATAGAATAGGCAAAGTCTACAAATTCCTGGCCAACTAAGGAGAGCCTAGTGGCCTGTTCCTCTCCATAGAGTGTTATGACCTTCATGGCCTTGCCCATCATTCTCTGATGCTGAGAACTAATTGAGACACTAGCCAGAGTGGTCAGTATCTTAGTTCCTAGGAAGCCATTTGGCTTTTAGAGGAAAATGAAATATAAAAATAATGCTGCTTTTATTCCCTAAGCATCCGTTATTATTCATGTTCAAAGCACTTGGGAATTAACAAAAGGGGAAAAAAAAAACATTAGGATTCAACCAGGTGAGATGAAAAACATTCTCCTACTGCAATAAGTGGTGTTTACCTGTGGTCCTAGCTGCATGCATGCCAACACTTGCCCTCTGAAACTGATGGGCGTCATGTGGAACCTACACGGTGAGTCATGCCTATAATCACAGCCTGTGCTTTGATATTAGAAGCTAGAATCTCAGATTGCTTCTACAATAGCGACTCTTATGATGGTCTCACAAGGGGATCCTTGCCATTATTATGTCATTCATTTAATCAGAGATGTAGAAGGGCTGCGTGAGTGTTAAATGATCTCATGTCAGTTAATATATACCCAATCTTTTGCTTCAACTTCACTTACAAATGCTTAGATCTGCTATCCAGACAGGAAAGGAATCTTCTGGAGCTCCCACACACCATTAAGAGTGATTTTTGTGTCTTGGGGAATTTTTTACATTCTCTGTCAACTTCAGCTCTATTATGCAGATAAAAGGTTTCTAGATGCTATGAGGAAACTTAGTCACAGCAGTTGGTACAACAGGCCCTTTTTGAACTTTTTGTGTACAATGGGGTTAAGTTCTAAAAACAGTCACTTGCTTTTCCAAGTTAACTGAGCCTAAATCAACTGCAGGAAATCAGAGGAGGAAAAGTTGGAGGAAAATCTCATTTCACCTTTGTCTCCCTTTCGTAATACTTGTCCCATTGAAGAGTGACTCCCTTCTCCATTGGCATACTTCCCACAGCCATCATTATAGCTCTGTCACGGATCAGCTCTTAAGTTGCAAGGATCAATTTACATGACAGAAGGCTTGTGAATATATGTTATTAAACAACATAAAAACTCACTGGAAGAGCTGGGTGAAAGTGTCTCACGCCTGTAGTCCTAGCTACTCAGGAGGCTGAGATCTGAGAATCACTGTTTGAAGTCAGCCTGGGTGGCCAGCAAAGTTTCTGAGAGTCTATATCTCCAACTAATCACCAAAATGTCCGAAGTAGAGCTTTGGCTCAAATGGTAGAGTGCCATCTTCCAGTGGAAAAGCTAAGCGACAGTGCCCAGGCCCTGAGTTCAAGCCCCAGTACCAGTACTGGCACACACACACACACACACACACACACACACACACACACACACACACACACACACACACACACACACACACACACACACTGACAACAACAACAGCACAACACTCTCCCTGGAAGAGAGATAAATTGGATTGATGTAGGCAAAGCAGTTAGAATAGCACTTGTAAACTGAAAGAATCCATCACATCCATCCCAGGGGACCATGCAGAGGCAGGCAGGCACAGGAGAAAGATTATTACAAGGTTCATTAGAGGAGCCATAGAGAGAGCACATGGCAGCCTCCACTATCTAGGTAGCAGCAGGGTGTGGGCGTGGGAAGTGAGGTAGATGGGAGCTCAGGTGGATCTGGGTGGAGAGAGGGAGGGGCCAGCTGTATGGGAGGAGCTCAGGTCTGGGTGGAACTGAGGACCAAAGGTGGGCATAATGCTTACATAAACACTATGTAAGTATGAACTATTACTAGTGGCAGTATACATTTTATGTATTTGAAGAACATTAGAAAAGAATGGATCTCCTCAGTACTGAAAAGCTTTAGATTTAATTGTAAGTCCACTGATGATTTGTGCTATATCAGATACATTGCTTATTCCAATTATTTTTATTTCTTTATTTTAATACATATAGTAACCTTTGTAAAGACAATTAAATTATAATGAATAACATCAGGCTACTTACCTCTTGAATTCTAGGTGAGATATCAGATAATATTCTCCCCCAGGATCTCAGATTGATACCTTGAGAACTTCTGTCCAGGATGGTGGGAAGCTGTAATTGACAAAAATAAGTTTATATATATTTATATATAAACTTATATATATAAACTTATATATATATATATATATATATATACATACATACATACATGGGTCAGGTTTAGTAACACATGACTACAATCCCAGCTGTATGCAAGGTTTAAGTAGGAAGACTGAGATTTGAGTCAGACCAGGAGGAAAAAGCAAGAGATGCTATCTAAAAAATGATTAAAGCAAAACAGGGCTAGGGAGAGGCATGAGTTAACCTTCCCCACCCCCATACACACATACCAGTATCACCACTCAGAGGTTTGTCTATTCTCCTTATGCTTTTCTTTTTTCTAATTGCAGCACTTTTTCTGCAAGATTCCTTTCAGAAACAAAATTCTTTTCCTTAATTGAGAAAAATCAAAAGCTCTTATTCCAAGTAGTCCTGCTGAGCCAGTCAGTCACAAATACTTTCATGGTAACATTACATACACTACAGTGATTCTGATTGCAGACACCAAAAAAGATTCCTGGAAGACGAAAACCAGCAGAGCTGGCTGAGTGTAAAGGAGGGTGTTGGGAAGGGTGTCCATCTGTTCATCTTGGGCTCTCTGGAACCTGCCAGGCTTCCTTCAATGCTCACAACTCTTCCCCTTGCTGCCCCTTTTTTTGGGGAGGGGAATGGGGGGGATTGTGACTCTTTTCCTCTGTTCAAAACTACCCTGTCATGGAAGATTCTACCAGTTCCATCACTTTTGTTAAAAGCTACTGTTGGCCAAAGTCAGCAGTTTCCTGGTCAGCTCTCCAATTGAGAGAAGGGTTTTTGTGATGTTTGCTCACCATGCATTTATGAAAATCAAGTTCTACTCCTGATTGACTATTCTTCATAGATCCAAAAGTAATTGATATCCTGTAAGCATCTTTTAGGATTGAAATCTAAGAATTGTATGTGTTTGTTTGTGTGTGTGTGTGTGTGTGTATGTATGCTGGTCCTGGAGCTTGAACTCTGGGCCTGAGCACAGTCCCTGAGCTTCTTTTGCTCAAGGCACTCGACTTCGTTTGCTCAAGCACTCTACTCAGCCACTGCTCCACTTTGGGCTTTTTGGTAGTTTATTGGAGATAAGAGTCTCATGGACTTTCCTGTCCAGGCTTTCTTCGAACCATGATTCTCAGATCTCAGCCTCCTGAATAGCTAGCATTACAGACATGAGCCACTGGCACCAGGCTTGAGTTCTAAGCTTTAAGACACTGACTTTCAAACTTAAGTTTGTGCCTTGAGTAGGCCCAGAGGGCATCAGCCTTTGGGCTTGGAATTTTCACTCAAATATTTGTGGACCACAAGCATTTTGTTTGCTAGTATGGTTCTCAATAAAGCTGAGGAGGAGGTGGAGTTAGGTGTTGATCAGCAAGTGTTGCATTCCCTTCTCCTTTGCCTAATCTACTCATAGCTACATGAAAGGTGATTGCCCCCCAGGTAGAGTTACAAAGGCCTTTTTGCTTGACCTCACAGTTAGGTGTCCTATAGGCACATTGTTTATGTCCTTCCTTGCCTCCCACCAATGGGGCTTGAATGTGTTGATGTGTCATCTGTCTCTTTTGCCCCGTATCCATAGAAACTATATGTGCTAAGCTCACGGATACTCAGAAGGAGACTCTGATAAATGAGAGGTTACTTTTATTGTAGCAACAAGCAGATGGATCATAGTTGTGTATATACTTGATACTCTTTGGAATGCTATACTCATTATGGATAAGGATTTTCATTCATAATTTTGTATCACATAAAATTCTTATCCATTGCATTTTTTGGTAGCAGCTTAGGATAGTTGGGAAATCCTAAACTCCAGATGCTGGGAGGTGAAATAAAGATTACTTTAGAGATATTATATACTTCTCAACACCCAGTTAAAAATGTCTATGAAACACAAGTCTGCTTTTAAGTTGCCTAGAAAAACCCAAAATAAAATTTAGCTTTATCATCTTGTAAAATTCTCTCATACTGACATCTGATTAAAAAATAGAGTCAGTGGGCTCAAAGGGCATGGTTCAAGTAGTAGAGAGCCTACTTGGTACTTGCTAGTAAAAGATCATGAGTTCAAATCCTGGTACTGAAAAAAAAGTTGATGCAGTTAAGGAGTAATAATGACCTCCTGAAAACTCACAATTATTCATTTCAATAATTCAGTAGTTCAATTTATGCTCAGGTAGTTCTGAATCAGAAATAGAATATTCTGGCCTTCATTCCCCTTCTCCTCATGGAAGCCAGGACCTCACAAATATTAGCGAAGCAATTAACAGTGCGATACATCTTTCCTTTTTTCTTTTTCTTTTTTTTTCCAGGGCTGGGGACCAAACCCAGGGCCTTGCGCACGCACGCCAGGCGGGCGCCCTTCTGCTGGGCTAAACACCCAGCCCCTTTCCTTTTTTTCTTAAGATAACAAGTAATAACACCTGCAGGGAACTCTCACTGAAATCGGCTCCACCCCTATGCAAGAGTAATCACTAGTAAAATTTTGGTATGGATCCTTCCAGAAGCATCAAGCTTTTAATTTTTAAAAATTTGTATCTCTGGGGGCTGGGAAGGTAGCTCAGTGGTAGAGTGCTTGCCTTGCATTCATGAAGCCCTAGGTTTGATTCCTCAGCACCACATACGCAGAAAAAGCCGGAAGTGGCGCTGTGGCTCAAGTGGTAGAGCCCTAGCTTTGAGCTGAAGAGCTGAGGGACAGCACCCAGACCCAGAGTTCAGGCCCCACCACTGACCAAAAAAAAAAAAAAATTGTATCTCTGGTTGACAATTACTCATTTCTATCACAGTTCTGAATAAGCTACACAAGCTGATGTGTTAGAGCTTGTAGAATATTTAGCCTCAGTGGTATTCTGATCTTCTCTAAATGGCAGTTTGTGTGAAGAATATGGAATATCTATACTGTCTTAGTCCATTCTGGCTACTATAATAGATGGGTAGCTTATAAATAGCAGAATTTTATTCCTCACAGTTCTAGAGACTAGAAAGCCACGATCAAAGCTCTGGGAGGTTTGGGTTAGGTGAGAGCCTGTTTCCTGCTGGCAGAGAGCATAGTGTTTCTTATCTTTATGTGATAGAAGAGTAAGCTGGTTTTCTGCTATCTTTTCATAAGGTTTCTAATCTCACTCGTGACCTATTCATCTCTTGTAGGCTTCATCTCCAAGAATAATCACCATAGGGATGAAAATTTCAACGTGAAGAGTTCTGGGAAGACACACTCATTCCATAGCAAACACTTGTTTACATTTTCATCACTCCATTACCTAAAGGGCCTTACAGAAACACACAGACACACAGACACACACATACACACACATGCACACACATGTATGTGTTCACACACTCACCAATAACCTGAAGCATAAGAAACACTACAATGATAAAACATTGATTTAACCAGTTTTTTTTTTTGTGTGTGTGTGTGTGTGGTTTTTTTTTTTTTGTCAATAATGGGGTTTAAACTCTGGGCCTGGGTGCAGTCCCTCAGCTCTTCACCTCAAGGCTAGCGCTCTACCACTTGAGCTACAGTGCCACTTCTGGTTTTCTGGTGGTTTATTGGAGATAAGAGTGCAACGGACTTCCTGCTCGGGCTTGCTTTGAACCGTGATCCTCAGATCTCAGCCTCCTGAGTAGCTAGGATTATAGTTGTGAGCCACTGGCACCCGGCCTGGATATTTTTTTTAATGTGTATTTTCAGACCTCTGCTTTTCTCAGCACTTTTGGTCATATACTTTCCCTCTCTTGACATCCACAACATTGTTTCTTCTGCTTTACTCTGCTCCTTCTCTGCCTTTCTCATGAGCTCTTCTGCCTCCTCTGTCTCCCTAAAAGCTGAGGTTTGCTGAAGGTCTGCATCCTCTTGCTCTCTTATACTGCCCTTCTGTACTACTCTTGACTTTTTGTGCCAGTACTGGGGCTTGAACTCAGGGCCTTGAGCTCTGCCTTGGTTTTTTTTGCTCAAGGTTGGTATGCTACCACTTGAGCCATACCTTTCCTCTCTTCTGTAATACCATCTTTTCTAATTTTCATTTAATCTGCTACCTCTTTACTGATAACTTCTAAATTTGATCCAGATCTCTCCCCACAGCTTCAGCCTACACTTCCAACCGTCTGCTAGACATTTGCCTTGATACTACACATCCTGTACCAATCACTTTGTCTTCTCCAAACTACCTTCTGTTCCTAGGTGTCTTTTCTTTGATTAGTTGCACCAACCTCTGTGAGGCACTGTAATAGATTCTTCCCCATTTCCCTCTGTATTACTTTTGTCCTCATCTGACAAAATATCTGCAAGAAACAACCTAAGGGAGAAAGGCTTTATTTCAGCTCAGTATTTCAGGGAGTTCAGACCACAGTCCTTGTGTTCTTTGATTCTGGACCCATGAAGAGGTAGAACATCATGGAGGCAGAGGTATGTGGAAGAGGCTCTTCACAGGAAGTAGAGACAGGAAGTAGAGAGGTTGGGAGCAGGGGGCAAGCTATAATCTTCAATCTTGACCTACTTACTCTAAATAGACTCCACCTTCTGAAATTTCCAGAACTTCCTAAAATAGTGTAACAAGCTGGGGACCAAGTGTTCAACATGTGATCCTATGGAGGATAGATCAAATTCAAATCATAACACCATTCTGCTGTCCTGATCTCCACCCTGGGGGCCCCAGGAACTGGTGTGGGATATGAATGCAAGGCACATACGTACTAGAGAAGGTAGCCAGGGACATCTGAAAAACGACATCAGGAGGAAGCCACAATCAATGGCCAGAGTTTATAGAAGCAGTGCAGAAGGAACAACCAGGTCCTAGAGAATGAGGAAGATTCTAGGAGGGGATAGGGAGCTCAGAGACACAGGAATGAAGGAATTTGCACACGCAGGTATCTCAAGGGATTAGACATTAAGTAAATCAGTCACAAGCTCAGAACACTTGAGTCTCTTCCTGCCCTGAGTTGGTCACCTATCTTCCTCACTGGACTGTGGTTTGGAGATGGTCCATGGCTATGTTTCACCCACATGAACATCTTCTCTCCATTCTTTCCTTCACAGGTGGGCACACCGTGGCCGTGAGCTTGCAGACTTTAAAGCTGCCTCCCATGCCTAGGCCAGTCTATTGGAAAGCACTGATGTCTCTATTCATATCTGCATATTCGACTTTAAGGCTCCATGAACAATATGACATGAGTTCTGGGTATCTATTAGGAATATGTGTAAAATGGGAAACCTGACCTATAAATTGGACCTTAAGTTTTACATTTAGGAATACTGAATTTCACCATAACGTCAATTAACATAACTTTCCTTAAATACATAATTTCATGTTTATTAACTTTAATCTTAAAGCTTTTCTGTGTATTTTGGAATCAATTTTTCTTTTTCACTTCAAGTCTTAAATCTTTTTGTAGGCTTCTTTACAACTGTGGTCTTTAGGCACTACAGTTATCATGTTAGGGACTAAGGGATAAAACAGTCAACTCACCTCACAACCTCCCATCCTCAGTCCCTGATGGGCAAGAATCAACTCATCTGCAAGTACCTTGCCTCACCTCTGCAGAAAGCCTGTACCACTCACCCCTTTTCCCTGCCCTGTGGCTTACTCCTAAATGCTCCCTTTACCCATTCTCGGCACATTTATCCCTCTTACATTTGTTTTTGCATATATATCTGTGTGACTCCTAGATTATAAGCTTCTTAAGCAGGAACAGCTTTATTTTATTTTCAGAACATCTACAAAGTAGGTGCTCAATAGCTATGTGTTGAATAAGAGCATTATAATCCTTAGATTACTGTAATCCCTTTGTACATCATCTTTATAATAACAATAAAAATTAAATTAAAAAAATTAGAACAACAACAAAAAGAATATTATAATCTAGTAAAAAAGAGACTGAGTCTATTGAGGTCTTAGGAGCCTATGAGTCGTGGTGTGTCTGCCAGGCACAATGAGGACTTACAGAGAGCAAATGGTCAGCTCTACCTAGGGACACTTGATGATGAAGGTGACACTTGAGTTGATGCTTGTAAGAAGACAAGCTGATGACTGTGAGGCTGACAGCAGTGTCTGTGGACAAAAGGGGAGGGCCAGGAATTCCAGGTGGAGACAGGAATGTGAAGAGAGCTAGCAAGAGAGTGAGACCAGAGATATAGCCAGATAAGTACTTCAGGAATCTAGGGGAGAGGGACAGGAAGACATAGCTTGATATTCATTTCTGTGTCTGGCTAACACTTTCCTTTTGATCTGCTAACAATTTCATAATATTCATCTATCAGACATGTGCTTGGCACTCTAGCTGCATTTCCCTTTATAATTCTTTTTTAGTGAAAATGATAAATAAGGAGGCTTGGACTCACATCCTCATTTGCTATATTACTTACATCTCACAATGGTGCTGGTCTCCAGGAAACCTTCCAACTGTATCTGTTTGCTAGTTATCTAATGTTGAGGTAAATTATAAAATAAGTTCTAAGGCTCTCTTCTTCCTTTAGTTTCTACCTCATTATTTATTCAGATGCATAGGAATTTTCCTTGCCAAAAGAACTAGAAGAGGCCATAAATTTATTTGAATGGAAATATGAAACATTTCTGAGCAAAAGGTCATAGACCAAAATGGAAACAAATATTTCTCCCCCGCCCCCCTCTTACACACACACACCAGATTCTTAAACCAAGAATTTATCTTAACTTCCTAAATAATACCTCCATGCCATTATTGGGCTCAGTACCACCAACACAAAGTCAAGGTCTAACTAGATCTCTTAGGAAGATTGGGTATACAATAGAGCTTCAGCAAAGATACTCAATGAACCATGGTTGGTCTTCAGCAATCCCAAAGCCTTGATCTTGTACTTAAGAAATTGATACAAGGTAGCTGAAGGATTTTGGCTTCAAGAGGTCTCTGAATTGTTGTTTTTTTGGGGGGGGGATAAAAACAAACAAACAAAAAACCCACAACAAAAAAACAAAAAAATACTCTTTCTATGAGATTGTGTAATATTTTATAACCTAAGCAGAATCAATCACATCAGCTCCTAAAAAAAAAAGTCTTGAGTAGTATTTGCTGATGCCTTAGACTGACTGCATGAGTTAATTGAACAGCTGCCAATCGATCAGCGCATGAAAGAGGAGTCTTATGAGTTGAGTGCTTTGTTTATACTATGTTCTCTGATTCAAAAGAGGCAATCTGGGAGTGAAGGCCTAGTGCCAGCAGCTCTGGGGAGAAGCAAGACTGTGAGGCTGAAACAAAACGCAGTCGAAAAATATAGGGTATGACTTAATTTTGAAGTCAAGGATGTACCTACTGCAAAGGTGATTAGGCAGCCTCAGGTTAAAAGTTTTAGGATTAGCATGGTCTGTAAGAGTGGTGGAAGGTTCTGGAATCAGAATGGGGGTCAGAATGGGCTGGGTAGCTATTCTGAAAGTACCCACGGCAGAGGGGAAGAGTAGATGAAGAGGGGAAGGGAAGTGGGGACAGACAGCACTGAGCTGCAGGGTTCAGCTCTGGGCTGCAGCTACAGGAAGCCCAGATTTATCCGGGAGGGAAGTTGTTGCTGGGTGACTGGGGGGAATGTGGATTTGAAGCTTGTTTGTTGCAACCTGACAGTTGTTAAGCATCAAATGAAAAGAGAGGAAGCTGCTTGGGGGGTGGGGGGAGGGTGTCAAGCAGGAGTGGCGCCTGCGTACTAGGAAATGCGTCATGAGTGGAGAATTCAGACCCAGTCATGGCAGGGCAGGGGGTGGGGGTGGGGATGCCCAACTATCTCTACTGGAACAGGTCCCCAAGACGTGCTATCTTCCCACAGTCGGGGAAACAGCATCTGAACCACAGGGTGGACTCTCAGGCTGTGTGAACAGACAGGTTACAGGACAGGTTTCGGCTCCACCGAAACTAGGCCTTTTTCTCTCTGGTGACTTCCATCTTGAAGAAAGCAGGATGAATGTAGGGGTGGTGAAAGGTCACTCTGTCTGAGGGGTCTGAGGAAGGAGCAAAGGGACCACTGCCGAGAGGGTGTCTTCTTGCTTTTAGGAAGAGCAAAATGCTTTGGGTTTTCAAGTGTTTCCCCATCCTCTTCTCTAATGTGAGTTTCACTCTATCCCATGAGACATACAGGTATCATCTTGATTTTACAGATGGGGTGATGGGGTCCCTTTAAAGGACAGCAAGCTGGGTTCCAACCTAGAGTCTAGACCCAGTCTCCTGGCCACTAAGAGATACTGGATGGTCCTAGACTCTGCTCCTTTCAACACTGGTCCCACCCCATCTTTGGGAGTACGCTGATGATGGTGTAAAGAGAGATGAGGTAGAAAGGACATGCATATAATAGGTAGGTAAAAATTGGGATGAAAAAGCTCTTGACCTGATTCCATGAGTCACCATTCCTTGTGTAACTGTGGGAAACGATTAATGCTTCTCAAAAGTGATTCAAATCCATACAAAAAAAGTTAGAAGCTACTGTTCTGTAGATATAATCAAGAGTCAAAATTCAGGGCTGGGAAGGTGGCTTAGCCGTAGAGTGCTTGCCTAGCATGCATGAAGCCCTGAGTTTGATTCCTCAGTACCACATACACAGAAAAAGCCAGACATGGTGCTGTAGCTCAAGTGGTAGAGCATTAGCCTTGAGTACCAAGAGGCTCAAAGACAGTGCCAAGACCCTGAGTTCAACCTCCAGGACTGGCAAAGAAAAAAGAAAAAAGAAAGAAAGATAGAAAGAAAGAGAAAGAAAGAAAGAAAAGAAGGAAGGAAGGAAGAAAAAAGAAATGAAAAGGAGCCAAAATCCTTCTATAAACCAGTTTATACCAGACATCTCAATCATACCGACCAAATAAAGGCCAAGACCTCAGGACTTTTCATCCTAAGTATCCTTCCCGGGGCCTGCTGCTAGCCAACCTCATTACATTTTCACTTCTCAATAATCCTCTCTTTCTGAATCTATAAAGCAAACATGTGGTGTGCTGAGAAAAAAGGCCCTGGCTTGTTGTACACCTGGAACACGTGCCAGGTGTAGCAGTTCACACTTGTAATCCTAGCCACGTGGGAGGTGGTGATAGGAATATCCAAGTTAAGGCTTCTCACATTGTCACTCTGAACAAAGTGAGATCCTATCGGAAAAATTAAATCAAATCAAAAAGGGCTGGGAGTGTGGTTCAAGTGGTAGAGTACCTGCCTAGCAAAGAGGGTAAGACCCTGAATTCACCTCTCAGGTGATAAATCTGGTGTGGCAATTAATGTAAACTTCGTGTACAATCAAGAACCTCTCTTTTATTTCTATTTCTCTCTCTTCTATTTTCCTTTTAGTTCTTCTTTATTGAAATCCATTCACCCAAAGAAAATGTTGGTTACAATAGACACTGATTTTTGTAGATTTAGGGGGGTAAAAATACGAATTTTGTAATCAAATACACTTGCTCTGGCTTAATGACTTTTAAAACTTCCTATTTTCTGGCTAAGTTTTGCTTTTGCTGCTCCCTGGTACTGCTGGCGTTTTGGTTCAGTCCTTTATCTCCCCTCTCAAAGCCTTCATGGAGAAACAGGAGCAAATTGACAAGGTAGAGACTTAGGAATCAGAAGAGGAAATCATGACGTTAAGTCACTCATGGGGATCTTATTGTAAACTTCAGGAACGCGGGGGCTTTCCTGGAGACTTCTGATGCAGCAAGAACCTTCCAAAAATCAAAACACATAGTTGAAACTTAACCAACTGCGGAGACTGAGCAGGAGAGCAGAAAGTGGGGCCAGCTCCCCCCTCTTGCCGGGCATTGGGCAGCCCTCCCCTGTTTCTTCCCAATGACTCAGGAATTCAGGGAGCAGAGCCAGGAATGAAGCAAGACATTGACAGGAGCTGTAGACACCCCAGGACTGGGTCTTTCCCTCCTCTGGAACTCAGTGGTCAGGCGGTCCATGCTCACAGGGCAAGAGCTATAATGAAGTCAAGCAAAGTAAAAACCACAGCAGAGTAGAGGTTGAAGGAAGGAAAGAAAGCTGAATCATGCCACATCAGGAGCATTTTTTTTTAACAGAGAAGAAAATGGAGCCAAAAGAGACCAGATTTCCTCCATCAACATCCATTGAGCAGGGGCAGGGATGAGGGGGCAGGGGGAAATCACTCAGATTTCCCAGCAGTATGGCTGGTCTTGGCACTCACTTCAGTTCCCTGCTGAATTTCCACAAATAAACATTCAGAGCAGAAGGGACAGATTTGCTTCTCAGCAAGATTTCAAAGCTGTGCACCAAAGTAGGAGAGAAAACAGGAAGGATCATGGGGGCAGGGTGGGGGTAGGGGGGAGACAGAGGGGACAGAGAAGGAGGAGGAGGAAGGGGAGGAGGGCATAGAGGAGGGGCACACAGGCCTGGACCCAAATCAGATGGGAAAGCTCCCAACTCACCCGAAACTGACTGACACACTCCTTTTTATGAGGTGTGAACATTTCAGGTGACGCTGACACAGAGGTGAAAATAAGAGGGACTAAAATCCAGCCACCAGGTTTCTTGCTTTTTTTCCCTAGCCCATCTAGGTCACCAACGTGTGTGTGTGTGTGTGTGTGTGTGTGTGTGTGTGTGTGTGTTTGTGCACGCGCACTTGCTCGACTGAGAATGGACAGGGTGGAGTAATCCATGGGCATTGCCTTTGAATTGTTTGAAGATGACAACATTCACTTCTGACCTCCAAGGGACAGAAGAAACACAGCTGGTCTCAGTTGGGGCTAAGCCCCCACCTCCACCCCTGCCCCCTCAGTCCTCTCAGCTCTGTGGGTTCCCAGGACTGGAGAGGTTGCACCCCTAACCCTAGCTCCATCCTTCGAGGGCAGGTGTTGTTCACAGTGGCTTACTACGATTTTTTTCCCCCTCTTTCATTGTTAATGAGAGTGCACTTAGCATTTCATAAAACCTTATTTATACACTGGCTACGTGCTCATGAGAACAGCCCAGGAGAAGCGCTGGCCCAGAATCGCCCGGCTGGAGTTAAGGTGGCTGAGAGCCAACCAGCTGCAATAACAGCTAGGCTCAGGGAGGCTGCTCCAGGCTCCGCCCACAAGGGTGGAGGTCTGCCTTGGGCCATTATCTTAAAAATACTCCTAGGATGGGAAGGGAAGCTATTCAGCTAAAACCCCATCTTAATTCTTGCAATCATTTGAAAAGTTCTTTATTAGTGGTTTTCTTTGAATGGTTAGCTGTGCTATCCATTCGTCCAATAGCTAAGTGCATTTCAAGGGCACCTGAAAATGAAGCCAGGGTATGAACTCATTGTTTGGGGTCCACATGTCCTGTGTTGGTCAGGAGCCCAGAAAAAGCATGTTAAGCAGGAACAATCCTCAGAGGCTGAGGCCAGCCTCCCACATGAGGCAGTCTCCTCCAGGTGGTTTCACATCCACTCTGGTCTCTGGTCCTGTCCAGTTGTGGGAAGAGCACAGAAGGATGAGCGCCGGGCTGGGAAGGTGGCTCAGTGGTAGAGCGCTTGCCTTGCATGCATGAGGCCCTGGGTTCGATTCCTCAGCACCACATAAGCAAAAAGAAAAAAGCTGGAAGTGGCGCTGTAGCTCAGGTGGTAGAGTGCTAGCCTTGAGCTGAAGAGCTGAGGGACAGCGCCCAGGCCCAGAGTTCAGGCCCTACAACCGGACTCCCCCCCAAAAAAGAAGGATGAGAGCCTAAGTACAGTGATTATGACATCATCTCTATAGAAACTGAGATTTTTCTGTTTTTTTTTTTTTTTAAAGTTAAACCCTTATGTTCTAGTCAGAGTTTCTTGATGCTGGTAGGAATTTGGTATTATCTAGAAAGTTTCCCCCAAACATTAACATGCAGATTATGGATTCCCACTAAGTATCGCTTTAAAAAGTTCCCCGGAGTGATTCAATGCATAGCAAAGCCTAGTATCCTCCTTTTTTTCTTGGCCAGAAGTTGTTAGTACTGGTCTTTCAAAGCTCACATCTGTGAACAGATGTGCTCATAGATTCGGTAAAGGTGAGAACTTGGGGTTTGAGCCCTGGGTCCTTGCCAGTACCAAGCCCCTGGCAGGGACCTGATTCAGGTGTGAGCACACGGACATACATACAGAGGTGGCAAGTGGGCACCGTGGGCCCGGCCGAGGTCAGTTGGACTCAGTGATGTCAGTGAGAGCAACTGGCAAAAGTTAGCACCTGAAGTCTGAACAAGCCCCATCTCCCCCAAAAAAGGTAGACAAATATTTTCTGGTTTTTCTTATCTGCTAAGTAAACATTCAAAGCCAGTGACCCGAGTTTGGAGTCTTCTCTAGTTCAGATCTCCAGTGTTTTCAAAGGCCTGTGTGTTAAAGGCTTGGTCCCCATCTAGGCACTCCTGGGAGGTGATGGGAACTTTAAGAGGTCAGGCCTAGTGGGAGGTCTTTAGGTTATTGGGAATGATAAAGATGGTAGTACCAACCCCAGGGTCCTTCCCTCACTCTCTTTTGTTTACTGGCCATGAGGTGAGTGGCTTTGCTTCACCATGATATGCTACCTCATCACAGGACCCAAAGTAATGGGGCCAATCAACCACGGACTAGAACCTCTGAAACTGTGAGCTTTTCTCTTTGTAAATTGCGTAGGTATTTGTTACAGTAACAGAAAGCTGACCAGCACAAAGTCCAGTGGCTACTGGAAAGTTTTTGCCCTGGTGCCCTCTTGTCTAACCACATCCAGGGCTGTCCTCCCAGAACGGATGGTCATACTCCAGGAGACAAATTAACCTATCACTAGACAAAGCACCTCCAGAAGGAAGCAAGTTCACTTCTTCATGACCGGGGACTAAACGGTGCTGGGACCTGGGCATCCTGGCCCTGCTCAGGGGGTTCATAGATATTCTTCATGCTGCCTCACAGGTGCATGAGGGCCCTGGGGTTCCTGTGGGGTTGGGCAGGGCTCTGTAGACCAGTCACAGTCTCCTGGGCTGGGCTGTAGTATAGCTGCCCAGAATAAGGTATGTTTGTCATTTTACTTATCTGTCTGATTCTGAAACAAACCATGGTGTGTATCTGAAATTGGGGTCCTTTTATGGCGTGGAGCAGAAATGTTTTGACCACAAGGCTTTTAATTCTCTTTGAACCTTGGGAAGCCTTGAGACCTTTTCTGGGGTCCTAGATTCTCAGCAGTGGGGGCATCTCCAGGTCCTGACCCCTTGTACCCACTGTGGAGGCCCACCCAGATATGCTGGGGAAAACTGAACAGTATCTTCCAAGGGAAAGGCACAGTTTGATTCAGAAAGAACTCTGCCAGCAAGTGTGTGGTCTTGTATTTTGTTTCATTTTTTTAAAGCCTTCTGCTTTTTTAAAAGACAAGCTGGGAATTGATTTTTTTTCTTGAAAGAGTTATCTTAAAAATAGACAAAACACAAATGCCTTACTACGTAGTGACTGGCATTCTTCACAATGAAAATGTCAGCAAAAGAAAACACACAATTCAGTGCTAGAGATACTGTATATGTCATCTTCTCTGAAGAACTCTGAGTATTGCTGAACATGTGGCTGACTGCCATCCCCAGCAGAATCTCCCAAGGTAATAGGGAAGGAAGGTCTCCTGCCCCAGCCTGGGGTGGGGAGTTGGAACTTGACCTTTCGCCAGCCTCTCTGATGATTTTCACGCATCCTGCACTTTGACAGTCCCATGTAGTCTCCTCTTTATAGATGTCCCTTTCATCCTGTCCTTCTAGCAAAGGAGGAGGTAGTGTCAGGTCCAATCAGTCTACCCAAAATGCAGTTCTAGAAAAGAAGGCTGAGCTGATTTTTTCAGGCTTTCATATTTTTTAAGACTAGGAAATGTTCTGTTTATTTTTAATATGTAGAAATAGGAACTTTTGGGGTCAAGTTGAGACCAAAAAGAAGAAGGAGGAGGAAGAGGAGGAGGAAGAGGAAGGAAGGAAAATAAGGAGGAGGAGGAGAAGCAGCAGCAGCATGCAGTCTGTGCTTTGCACAGACCTTTCCTAGTGTCTTTTCGTACCATTCTATAAAGTGTTATTTTGTTGGTTGTGGGGCTTGAACTCTGGGCCTGGGTGCTGTCCCTCAGCTGCTCAGCTCAAGGTAAGTGCTCTATTACTTGAGCCATAATGCCACTTATGGTTTTCTGGTGGTTTGTTAGAGATAAGAGTCACAGGGACTTTCCTGCCTGGGCTGGCTTTGAACCGTGATCCCCAGATCTCAGTCTCCTGAGTAGCTAGGATTACAGACGTGAGCCACCGGTGCCTGGCTAAAGTGTTATTCTTGTTGTATAAGAATGTCTAACAGATGAATAACAACACTGAGCTGGGCAATGGTAGCATGGAAATCGAGCCAGGCCTCTTCTGTCCTTATCCACACTGCTGGAGGAGGCAGCCAGTGTCATCTCAACCTTGGAGCAGACAGTCATATGCCATACCACATACCTAGAGGTGAACCTAATAGCAACTCCCAACCCTGGCCACTATTCTAGAAAAACTGTTGTTGAAGATTCCGTGAGCCCTGGGCATCTGGAGCTTCCTTGGGGCCTGTCCTGAGCACCAGGTTCACATTCATGAACCCCGACTGCTTGCGTGCCCCAGGAATTTCCAAGAGGGGAGTGGAGAGCCCTTTTCTTACCACACGGAAGAGCTTGAAGAAGTCCACGTTGGCGTACAGAGTGTCTTCCATCCACTGTAGGGTGCCCGGGGAAAGGGGACACAGGGTATCACGCACAGTCTGTGCCCCACGATACTGGCCGAAGATGATGAAGCGCTCTAAGAGGGCCTCGCTGCAGGCGATGTCCTTCAGTGCCAGGTCTGGGACTCCATGAGCAAACTGCAGGGAGGAGAGGCAACACTTGTAGGAAAATACCGCCTCCCTTCTGCACAATAATACCCTTGTCCTGACCCATAGGGTCTGTGAAGATATCCCAGTCCATGGCACAGCAAATAAAGATGGCAAATTGCTCTGAAAGAGGTAGAGATGGGAGGATGCTGGCTTGAGGCCAATCTGGGCAAAAAGTAGAGTGAGACGCTATCTCATAAACTATGTATACGAAGATAGCATGATGAAACCCACCAAACTGAAGAAGAAAATGGAGATGAAGGGCGAACTTGTTCAAACCACACTGTGCACATCTGTGGAATGATCACAATGAAACCTCCTTGTACTATTAATGCAGATGAGTAAAAAAAGGAAACAAAGCAACAAACAAACAAACAACAAAGCTTGGTGTAGTAGTTCATGCTCCAGTCTCAGCCAAAAGGAAGGCAAAGGTAGGAGAATCTAAGCCTAAAGCTAGCCACAGGTAAAAAGTACAAGGTCCTATCTGCACACAGTTATAACAGCAGCAGCAACAACAAAACTAAAGCAAAAAGGGAAAAATAAACTAAAGCCAAACATGCTGCGGGCATGGGTCAGGTAATAGAGTACTAAATACAAAATCCAGGCCTACCAAAAAGAAAAGAAAACTGCTAATAGACTGAAGTTGCTAATTAGCTAACTTTAACATAAGCAGATTTTCACAGATCATAAAGGATCTGTGAAAGGTGGAAGGAGACACAAGCAACAGTATCAAAGCAATGTAATGGGAAAAAGGTTAGATGAAGCATTGCAGGCCTTGAATATAGAGGAGACCACCAGCCAAGGAATCTAGGCAATCCCTAGAAGCTGGAAAAAGCAAAGAACTAGGTTTCCCTTTTATTTTTTTTTAACTTATTTTTTCCAGTAGTGGGATCTGAACTCTGGGCCTGGACCCTGTCCCTCAGCTCTTCAGCTCAAGGCTAGTGCTCTACCACTTGAGCCACAGCACTACTTCTGGCCTTTTCTGCTTATGTGGTGCTGAGGAATTGAACCTAGGTCCTCATGCATGCAAGGTAAGCACTCTATCACTGAGCCACTTTCCCAGCCCTAGATTTCCTTTTTATATTACCAATAGGAATGTAGTTCTGCTGGCACTTGGACTCCCAGAGTTCTGACCAGAATCACAAGATAATACATTCCATGTAAGCTATGAAGCTCATGGCTATTTGTTCCAACTGTAACAAGATACCCAAATACTCCCAAACCATGCTTTATTGAAGGGAGAATTTTAAAGAATTTGATAGATCTTGTCAGGCATTGGTGTCTCATGCCTGTAATCCTAGCTACTCAGGAGGCTGAGATCTGAGGATCACAGTTCAAAGCCAGCCTGGGAGATTCTTATCTCCAATTAAGCACCAAAAAAAAAAAAAAACCAACTAGAAGTAAGGCTGTGGCTCAAGAAGTAGACCACTAGCCTTGAGCAATGAAAGCTTAGGAACAGCACCCAGGCTAATGTCAAGCCCCATGACCAGAACACACACACACACACACACACACACACACACACACACACACACACACACACACACACACACACACACACACACACACACACACACACACACACACACCTTGGCAGATCTCTGCATATGATACTAAAGTACTATCAAGGCCTCTCCTGAGGCAGAGGTGGAGTGAAAAGAACACATTTGTAGTGGTCTATGACCCACGTTCCCTGTTTACCAAATTTAGCTCATAAAAATACCAAATGCCGGGCTGGGAAGGTGGCTCAGTGGTAGAGCACTTGCCTTGCATGCCAGAGGCCCTGGGTTCGATTCCTCAGCACCACATAAGCAAAAAGAAAAAAGCTGGAAGTGGCGCTGTGGCTCAAGAGGTAGAGCACTAGCCTTGAGCTGAAGAGCTGAGGGACAGCGCCCAGGCCCAGAGTTCAGGCCCCATGACTGGACCCAAAAAAAACCAAAAAACAAAAAAACCCCCAAAAAACAAATGCCTAGTTTAATTTAAACTTAAAAAACACACACACAAATAAACTCTTAGAATGTCTCAAACATAATTGTGCTAAGTTTTTGTTGTTTTTCATCTGAAATTCAGAATTAGGCACTATTCAATTAAGATTTAATTAGGTACCATCCCCGCCCCCCCCCCCCCCGGTCTTGTGATCCTAAGTACTGGGTGTTCCAAACCCCACAATTCCTAGGGTATGATGCTGGGTTGGCAGCAGCCTCTTACCCTCTGGGGCCGCTAAGCAGGGATGTGTTTCCACAGAGACTTCCTGTTCTGCCTTCATCTCCCATCTTTCTCTAGGTAAACCCTATCCTTGTCTCCAATCCCAGAGGCTGAAACCTTTCAAAGTGGAGGCCATCAACAAACTCATTTTATCTAAGCCGCTTGGATTCCAGAGCAGGTGGATAGAAGATAGAGGATAGAGGAGAGTGAAGTGATGAGACACTCACAGCTGTCTAGCCAGAATACTGGTACACCATGAAAAGTCCCACTCACTCAGTCACTTCTCCTCAACACCTGTTCACGGACTTCCCATTGTGCTGGGACCATGGTAGTGAATCTGGAGAGAGAGAGAACGGAGGCAGGTTTCCTGCCCTCTGAGAGGCTTGCTGGCTTGCTGGAAATGCAGCATTTCAATAAGAAGAAAAGCTGGTGAACGTGGCTCCTACTCCTGCATATTGTATGACATCATGCTAAGTGCTTCCCACCTATATGAAATCTTTCCACCTCCACAACCACCATACATGGTCAGCACTTTATGATTTCCCTTTACAAAGATGGAACCAGGGGTACAGCAATTAGTTTGAGGTCACAGTGGAGTGTGTGGTCTTGTGGAGATCTAATCCCAGAGTTTCACCACTCCCTGTTAATTTACGTGACACTAGGAGGAGAGGGAGAGGACTGGCCAGGGAAAGAACTCCTTTTCAAGTTGAGTTCAGATGCCAGGTAGAAAGGACCAAGATCTAGTTCTGATGATAAAGAAGCAGACTCCTCCCCTGCTTAGTGAGGATGGTATGCTGTACAGCCATGAGTCACCGTGAGAGCAGAGCGGGCTGTCATGGCTAGAAATTCTAATGGCCTGTTCCACTGATAAAGAGTCATAGAACCCAATGGAGGCTGAGATGATGGAGGCTGAGATGAAGGGAACTGGGAGAGTCTGAGCGGAGAGGAGGCCGGAGGTGCAACAGAGGCTCCATATCCACGGCCTCAGCAAAACCCGGGAAGGTCCGAGGCTTGCTAATTTCTACAGCATCAGCAGCTCAGAGCCAGCCACACTCTGATAAAGGCACAGCCTGGAGACCCCAGCCCCCTGGAAAGGCCTCAGCTCTGGCGCCAGAAGCAAAGTGACTTAAGCTCCAAAGGTCATGTCAGTAGGAACTCGAGAGAAATTTCCCCTAAATTCCTGCCCTTATCTCCATCTCCCTTCTTTACTACCAACTGCGGATGTACATAGGCATTGCCAGTACTGGACTTTAATGGGCTGAAGAGAAAGAGAAGCGGGAAAATGAGCCATCAGTGCCAATGACGCCTCCCCTTCCGTGGGACATGCGGAAGCCAGGCAGTGCCAGACAGTCAGGCCTTCCTCCCAGGGCCTCACCAGGAGTTGACCCTGTTTCCCTCATCTAAGCCAGTAAAAACTTGAGGATCTGGGCAATTAAGAACTAGTATGGACCAGGCCGGTGCAGGGGGAGGCCGCAGGGAGGGAAAAGTGGCTCAGGTCTAGAATCCTAGCTACTCAGGAGGTTGAGATTTGAGGATCATGATTTGAAGCCAGCCGGGGCAGGAAAGGTTGCGACACTCTTTTTTTTTGGGGGGGGGGGTCCGGTTGTGGGGCCTGAACTCTGGACCTGGGCGCTGTCCCTCAGCTCTTCAGCTCAAGGCTAGTGCTCTACCACTTGAGCCACAGCACCACTTCTGGCTTTTTTCTTTTTGCTTATGTGGTGCTGAGGAATCGAACCCAGGGCCTCAGGCACGCAAGGCAAGTGCTCTACCACTGAGCCACCTTCCCAGCCCCATGTTTGTGACACTCTTGTCTCCAATAAACTACTCAAAAAAAAAAAAAAAAAAAAAACCAGACGTGGCACTCTGGCTCAAGTGTTAAGAGTGCTAGCTTTGAGCACCAAAGGTCAGGGACAGTGCTCAGGTCCTGAGTTCAAGCCCCAGGAACAACACACACACACACACACACACACACACACACACACACACACACGCACACATGCATACATGCCAGACAAATTGATATGAAACCTTCTCTGTTCTAAGCTCACATCTTTATCTCAAAATAGACACAGTTTTTTGCAGTTCTGACAATTCCTAGCTTTGTAGCTATGGGCAAAAAAAATCTTACTCTGTTATCAGACATCTCCCATTTCCCCATCTGTTTGACCCATTTTACGATCATTGTGAGGGACAAAGAAACTAACTGATGTAAAAGTCATGTGTTTGTGGTAAAAATGCTCTGTCTAAACATAGGAAATTATTAAAATGGAGGAAGTGAATTGTGGGAGATATATAGGTCAGAGATAAATCAGAATCATAGATGAAGTAGTTTGCCTGGCACCAGGAAGAAAACATCCAGGAAGCAGTAAGTGGCCCTTTTTCAAATTCTGTGACTTTGGGAGGTGAACTCGGCACACAGTGGAGGCCCCCACCTCTCAGGTTTGTGCATGGCTGTATTCATCTCAGTCAGGGCTGGTAAAGTGCATTTTCAGGGGGGGGCTTCCCAGAAACCTGTCCTGGTCCCTGTGATTCCTGATAACCGAGAAACACATGACAGTCCCTGCTGCATTATTACCACCAGCACTCCCATGGAAATGTGATCGTCCTGATCCAGAGGCTTTGCCTGTTTCCTTCTCACCATATTCCAGTACATTCAACTGTCCCTGAAGGTTTGAATAGTGAAGGATTAGAGGGCAGTGCCCCCAACCCTCCAGGGGAGGTTGAGCCGTGGGATTCCAGGATCACTCAATCACTCAACTTCCTTCCAGTAATGAACACCTGAGGAGTCCTGAGAATGGCAGGGGGAGTGTGTGTGTTGTGTGTGTGTATGTGTGTTTATGGAGTTCTGCTTCAGTGTTCTTCATTTGGATGACCCTTAGGTATTTCTCTAAATATGGGACATATGAGTCATAGATTCTGAATGTGGAAGCCAGGGGAAAAGAGAAAGCCATGGTCTCCCTTGCCTTTCTCAGGTGCTGCGCTCACTCCTCCACTCTCCCAGGCCCACTGACCTGTTCCACGCGGACTTGGGAATTGACCAGAAGGTTGGCAACCGAGTTGGACAAGCCAATGTTCCTCACGAGAAACAATGTCAGCGTCTCTTCATCTTTTAAAATATCTCGAGTTTGTATTCCTCTTCCTGTATATGAATAAATGAGAGAATGAACAGAGTTTTGAAGAGGAGATGATCACATACACACACACACACACACACACACACACACACACACACACACACACACACACACACACACACACACACACACACACACACACCCCACACACAGCTAGAATTGACTAGAAACTTCTCCAACTTGACTCTAGATGTCCCTGAACACCTGGAGGGCAGGATCTGGCCAGTAGAGGTCACCAACACGGTCCTACTGTCATTTACTGCTGAAGCAGCTAGGTACACCTCAGTGGGGATGGTAAGCCTAGGGTGGGCAGGGTTGGGAGTCTTTGTGGGGTTGGTGTAGGACAGTGGCTTTCAACAAGGTGGGATGGGAACTGTAGCAGGAAATTTGAGCCCTTCCAGAACATTTGGCAATTGCTGCAATGTGCTTGGCTGAGCTAGTGGGGGCAGGGCTAGTGGGTAGAGGCCAGGATGTGATTAAATATTCCACACAAGGCACGGGCATGGGACAATTTTCCCTCCCTCAGGCGAAGAACTACCTGGCCCCCACATGTCCATGGTGCTGAGAACCCCAGCGCAGGTTCGGAGGTGATCCACGCTCTGTCCCCACTGCCCTTGGGATGGGGTAGAGGATTCTTGACGTTCCTGACATCTCGGCTCAGGCTCCAAGCTCAGGGCACTAACATGCACAAACAGGGATGGAGTTATTAAGGGCAAGAAGAGCTTCATGAGGGAAGAGGAGGGCCAGGCCTGCTGCCTGGGCTTGTCCTGGTCAGCCTCAGTCACATTTTCTCCCGATTCATTCAAAACCTGCCAGAATCAGGAATTCCTTTAGAAGGAGACTTTAGAGGGTGCCTCACAGTTAAGGCAGCCTTAGGGCAAGTGATTGCGCCATTCTCCTTGTCCACGTTCTCCATTTCTACCACATGGGAGGGAGGACTGAGAAGTGCTTAGCCCTTATGCCTGACAGTATTGTTTCCATTTCTGGCACTATCCTTCCTTCCTTCCTTCCTTCCTTCCTTCCTTCCTTCCTTCCTTCCTTCCTTCCTTCCTTCCTTCCTTCCTTCCTTTCTTTCTTTCTTTCTTTCTTTCTTTCTTTCTTTCTTTCTTTCTTTCTTTCTTTCTTTCTTTCTCTCTTTCTTTTTTTGTCAGTCGTGGGGCTTGAACTCTGGGTCTGGGCACTGTCCCTCAGCTCTTCAGCTCAAGGTCAGCACTCTACCACTTGAGCCACAGCGCCACTTCTGATTTTCCTGTGGTTTATTGGAGATAAGAGTCTCACAGCCTTTCCTGCCCTGGCTGGCTTTGAACTGTGATCCTCAGATCTCAGCCTCCTGAGTAGCTGGGATTATAGGCGTGAGCCACTGGTACTCAGTTGACAATATTATTTCTGTCCCTCCCGGGGGCTCCACACCTTCACCGTTCTCCTCAACCCCTTTCCAGGGCCAGTCCTCAGCCTCAAGTTGGCCACTGCTAGGACTGATAACACTGGCCAGGAACAAACTCACAGAGCCTAGAATTCTTTTCTTTACTTTTTTTCTTCTTTTCTCTTTTTCTTTGTTTTTGTGCCATTACTGGGGCTTGAACTCAGGGCTTAGGACCATCTCTTAGCTTTTTTACTCAAGGCTGGCTCTTTACCACTTCAACCACACCTCCACTTCCAGCTTTTTGCTGGTTAACTGGAGGTAAGAGTCTCAAAGATTTTCCTGTTGGGGTTGGCTTTGAACCATGATCCTCAGATTTCAGCCTCTTGAGTAGCTAGGGTTACAGGTGTGAGCCACCAGCGCTGGCCTTAGAAGCAGTTTCAACATGAAGGCAAAATGCCAGGCATGTGAAGGCCCAGTTCTACACCTCAAGTTCTCCAGGACACTGGGTGATGACTTAGCTTCTACTCTTTTTTCTCCAGCTTGAATTATCCAATGCCTGGTTCCTTCTGGCCCCCTTTCCACCTCAAGTCTCCCTGTTCTAGGGGCTAAAAAGTCTAAATGACCACATCAATATTATTGATGATTTCCTCATAAAGGGACAAGGGACAAGCTCCCAGGGATACGACTGAGCCAGGGGCCTGAGATTACAACATAGCATCCTCATTGGCTATCCTGGGTGCTCTGGGAATTGTGCCAAAGGGTAGCCACTGTAACTCTTAGAAAAGAGTCCAAGAATTTTGGGAGAACCTGAACACAGACCTCTACCCCCACCCCTGCTGTTGGTTACATTTGTCGTTCCTCCTTTACACAACATAAATCCTGCATCTTCCAAACTCAGCTTTCTCTGCCTTCCTTCTTATTTTGGGCACCAGCCCGACTGCTCTTTTCCATTGCCCCTTTGGAGTGTCACATGCTTTTCTGCAGCCCTCCATGATGCTATGTGGCCCCTTCCTCCCAGTACAACATGCATGTGCATGTGCCCACATGTGTGTATGTGCATACACACACATGTGCATGCATGCATGCACACCTGAAGACATGGTCTTTTTTTTTCCTGCTCCTGAGGCTTGAACTTGGGGACTGGGCACTGTCCCTGAGCTTTTTTGCTCAAAGTTAGCATTCTGTCAGTTGAGCCACAGTGCCACTTCTGGCTTGTTGGTGGTTAATTGGAAATGAGTCTCATAGACTTTCCTACCCAGACTGGCCTTGAATGGCTATTCTCAGATCTCAGCCTCCTGAGTAGTTGGGATTACAGGTGTGAATCACCAGTGCCCGGCTCAGATATTTTTTTCAGAGTTGGAAGCTATGGGTCTTATTTTCCTTACACCTTTCATGCCATCTCACCCCTTCCTATATCTTTCTAGTGTTGGGTGCACAGAGGTAAGCCCTAGAGGTCATCTCTTTCTGATTTCCTGACATTGAATCAGGGTCTCAGTAAACATCTGCTGAATGAAACACAAGGCATACAATAAATACTTGTGGTCTGGACCGGAGAGTCAGACCCCATCTGACTGTTTATCTCCTAGTTATTCTTTAACACTGCCCTTACGTACAAATATCTAGCTGAGGGGTGGGCAAGCCTGGGGCACCAGCAGTCATTTTGCCCGGGCATCCCACAAGATAGCACCCAGGTGACTGAGCTGCAAAGGCCCTGGGGAGGAGGGCAGGAGGCAGGGGGCGCTGTTCCAACACATGCCAGAAGACAGGGATGGAGGGATGGGGTGGAAAGGGGGTGGGGCGGGGGGCATCCTGCTGGGAGAGCTTGGGGCCCCTAGACTGAGAGACAGAGGTGATACCAGACAGGTGCTTCATTAGATTCCTGAAGGAGAAATGTGAACTGTGGGCCTGGGGAAAGAAAAATATATTTGGTTTAAAATGTGGTTCTTCTTGTTCTCTTGGCTGGGAAGATTAGAGGCGGGGTGGGGGCTGAGGGGAGCTGAGGGCTCTGGGAGGGGATGTTGAAGATGATTAAAAGACCACAGGGCTCGCTGGGAGGAGGGTCTGGCCCAGGTCTGGTCTTTCATCCTTAATCCTCTCCTGCTGAGAATGCAGTGGGACTGGTTTGCAGTGAAAGGCAAGGGCTGCATACTTTCCCAGGTGACTGGGGACCTGACTGGCAAAAGCACACACACACACACACACACACACACACACACACACACACACACACACACACACACACACACACACACACACACACACACACACACACACACACACACACACACACACACACACACACACACACACACACACACCTCTGCCACCACCTTGCTCTCCAAGGTTCAGCTGAGGATTATGTCAGTTTGACCCATACCTACAAAAGTCCTGGAGTCTCTAGAATAGTTTGCCATCGGCCAGTGGGTTGAGGTCCCCAGTTTAGGATTCCTTCAGGAAATGTGCTTGTTACTTGGGGATCCAGTCTTGTCCCCTCTAGGGCCCTAAGGTCAGAAAGTCTGCCATTTTCCCAGTACTGGGTGTCTTGGCTGGCCTTCTCTGATCCCTTGTCCCCAGGCCCCTGCTGCTCACCTATGGACAGCCTGCAGGACTGCAGAGAGACTGTTGGCATGCCAAACTTGTCCTGCTTTTGGCTTAGGAAGTGGTGATTTGGGTTCTTGTTCACAAAACCTCAGAGATCATATGGTTTGGACTTCTTCCCATCCACTTCCTCCAGCCAGAATCAGTTTGATGATGGACCACTGTGAGAAAAGTCCGCCTCATCACAGACCCCTTTAATGAAGTGGGTCTACAATCTGTCCAAGGACTGAACAGCTGCTACCCAACTCTTCTACTTGTTTAACTCGGGGCAGAAGGGTTCTGCTTAGTGTGTCACCTACCTGTTTTCTTACTATCAAAATGCCTGTTACTACTCACACTTATGAGAAGACACCTATAATCCAAGCTCCTCAGGAAGTGGAGCTAGTTCAGGCAGGAAAGTCTGTGCAACCCTTATGTCTGATAACCACCAAAAAGCCAGAAGTAGAAGTGGTAGAGTATCAGCCTTGAGACAATGCCCAGGCCTTGAATTCAAGACCTAATAGCAGAACCAGAAAGAAGCAGCAGATGCAGAAGCTGGAGGAGGAAGTGGAGGAAGAGGAGGAGGAGGAGGAAGAAGAGGATAAGCCACCATGTTGGCATTGTTACTGCTGTGGATTTTTTTTTGTTTTTGTTTTGTTTTGTGCTTGTTTCTTGATTTCCTCCTGTGAAGGAGAGAAACGAGGATACTCTTCTATCCTTCCTCCTCATTATTCCTGATTCTAATAGTTCTCCTTGCCTGGGTGCATGGGTCCTACCATCTTCCTGCACAACCTCAGTGTCGCTATAGTTGTCTGCAGTCTGACCTCCATTTCCTATGCCTTACTCCACGCCCCTTCTTTTCTGTTCCATTTCACCATGGCCACCACTTGCCTGCCTTGGAAATCCTAGGTTCGAGTACTTCAGTCTTTGATTACCACTGCCAATCCTTCCATCTTGTTCATTTTCTCAGTCCCTTAAACAGGGGCATGCGTGGCACTGAAGCCTTTATTCTCTGCCTCTGTGTCTTTCTGTGGTACTTGCTTACAAGTCTCCAACCCTGCATCACCCAGCTCTCTATCTGTCCCATCTTGGCCTACATGCTAATTATCACTCTATAGTTGTCCTGCTTTTTTGTTTGTCTTTCTGAGACAGGATCTTACTGTGTAGCCTATGCTGGCCTTGAACCCATGAGATTAAAGGTGAGTACTACCAGGCCTAGCTTACAATTGTGCATTGTTATATCACAATAAACATGGGATCTCTGACCTCCACTGCCCACATTAGTGACACTTAGAATGGCTTCTACATGCTTCTGTTCAATTCTCTCTCCCTTCCCTTTACTGTACTCCATAAACTGTCTTCCCCATGCTAGCCCTCCTTCTAGACTGTACTTTCCACAACATCATTTCTCTTAGTGTTCATCTCTCTGCCTCTAGACTCAACCTGGAAAGTGAGCCTACTGGCCACTCTGCCCAACTTTCTACCTTCTAGCCTGGTATAGAGAAAAGCTCTTTGCCAAGGTGACCACCATGCTGCCGTTTAGTCCCTCCCTTTCTGCTCCCTCTTGAATCTTTTCCTACACAAGCTCTCCGGCTCGACCTTAGCTCTTCAGTCTCTGACAGAGGAGGCAATGATGAGTGAGACCTCAGGAGTTCAGATTACCTGCAAATCTCTCAGGGTGAGTCCTCAGGGTGTCCATGAGCCTGGCGAAGGTGCGAAGCTCCACCCAAAGCTGGCCAAGATGCTGGCTCTCTGGTGCATCCACGAGGACTTCTCGAAAATCTCGATACACCCTTGCCAAACTGTGGGAAGGAAAAAGCATTAGCTTTTTAGCCACAATAAAAATTAACGATGAGGGGCTGGGAAGGTGGCTCAGTGGTAGAGTGCTTGCCTTGCATTCATGAGGCCCTAGGTTCAATTTCTCAGCACCACATAAGCAGAAAAAGCTGGAAGTGCTGCTGTGGCTCAAGTGGTAGAGCGCTAGCCTTGAGCTGAAGAGCTGAGGGACAGCGCCCAGGCCCAGAGTTCAGGCCCTATGATCAACCAAAAAAAATTAACAATGATAATACCAGTAATAATAACACTTTTGCAATAAAAAATAGTATGTTTGATTTACCTGTATGCTTGATTTACATTATATGTCTTTAAAATATTGCCACAGCAAAAGAGGTAGGATTTTTCTTAGTACTGGGGTTTGAACCTCAGAACCTGGTAGTTGTCTCTTAGCTGATTTTCACTCGAGTGTAGTGCTCTACCACTTAGGCCACACTTTCAGTTCTGGCTTTTTTTCCTTCCTTCCTTCCTTTCTTTCTTTCTTTCTTTCTTTCTTTCTTTCTTTCTTTCTTTCTTTCTTTCTTTCTTTCTTTCTTTCTTTCTTTCTTTCTTTCGTGGCTAACTGAGATAAGAATCTCATGGGGAGCTAGGAGGGTGGCTTAGTGGAAGAGTGCTTGCCTAGCATGCATGAAGCCCTGGATTCCTCAGTACCACATACACAGAAAGAAAAAATAAAAAGCCAGAAGTGGCACTGTGGCTCAAGTGGTAGAGCGCTAGCCTTCAGCAAACAACAACAACAAAAACAAAACCACAAAAAACAAAAACAAAAACCCCAGGGACAGTGTCCAGGCCCTGAGTTCAAGCCCCAGGATTAGGAAAAAAACAAAACAAAAACCAACTCATTGGCTTTCCTTTTCAGGCTGGCTTTAAACCACAATCCTCAGATCTCATTCTCCTGAGTAGGT
The DNA here is from genome assembly GCF_024711535.1 of Dipodomys merriami. Lineage (NCBI taxonomy): Eukaryota > Metazoa > Chordata > Mammalia > Rodentia > Heteromyidae > Dipodomys > Dipodomys merriami. The sequence goes on from NW_027206290.1 coordinate 20,117,113, forward strand.
AGGATTGTAGATGTGAGCCACAAGAACCCAGCTAAGGAATTTTTCTTCTTCCTTGTACATGAAGGATAACAGACAGGGGTGCATGGTTTGTTCAGTGTTCCAATTTGAGGGCAGGCTCACCTGTCTACCCCTGGATGAAGCTATCAACAGGATGATCATTGTGGGTAGGATGGGAGGCTCTTCCTAGACTTGACCCATTTCACCAAGACCTACTCTTCCACCCATTGGTGGCTCTGATAGCCACGCTCTGTCCATGGGCAAACCCTGTGTACACACATGCACATCATAGATGCATCACTATAGGCACACACACACACACACACACACACACACACACACACACACACAACCTCTGCCAAGACTGATTGGACAGGGAAAAAGACGTTGGGCCAGCCAGTTGTGTGCCTAGGAGATGAAATGAGGACCAGTGCTGTGCGTTAGATGACCCTGAGGAGCAGGGGAGATTGTTCCATGGACGAGGGGGCGCTTAAAGGTCCACACAGGAAGAGCTGGGCGGTAGCTCCCGACCACTCTCCACCTCTGTCCGTTCCCTCCTCAGGCCTGCCTTGGCTTGGTGAGAAATCTTAACCAAGCCAAATCATGTATTTCCCCCAAGGTCCAAGCTTATTGTTGAATGGGTTTCTGTGCTTTGCAAGCAAAACAAACTTGGAGCGAGCTCTTTTTTTTTTTATTGCATGAATGCAGTTTTCATGATTCAAATGTCACATCTTTCTCCCACCCCTCCATCTTCCCCAGGACCATCCGTACACAGTGTCAGTCCACCCCCAGCGGTGTGCAGCCTCCACTGACTTGTCTTCCAAGGCTCTCTGAGGAGCCTTGTGGCCCCTGGGTGGGGACGCGCCTCTTTTCAGGGCCTGAGAGGAATCGGAAGCTGAAAGTAGAGCTTTTTCGGGTGACATTGGACGCGATGGGAGTCCAGCTAAGAACCTCACTTCACTGATTTTCCTGGAAAGAATGGCACTCCCTTCTCTGCCATTCTGCCTATCTGATATTTATCAGCCGTGAATCATCACAGGCTTGCAGGCCATATTGTCTCTGCCACTTAGTACTGCTCTTGAGAGGAAAAAGCCCCATGGTCTCTCCCTGGTACGAAATGATCCCTCAGAGCATTAGGCTGACCTACCCATGTTCTTTTTTTCCCAAACATGGATGCAGAATATAGTAGGGAATTATATTAAGCTCCCCTAAAGAAAACAAACTTCAGTCACTACAGAGCGAAGGTTCCAGCTGAACTGACATCGTGTCACACAGGTAGGATAAAACCTACTTCCCACTAAGCCCTCCTAGACCTTTCTGGGATAAACTTTCCAAGGTGCAGCTTGAGGGATGTCCCTGTCCGTGTTCCCTTGTATCTGGCTACAGGAGGTGTTTAGATTCGAAAGTACTCCAAAGGTACTCTTCTTCTAGAGGATCTGACTTGAAATTCAGTCTCGGACCAGAGGTTACAAACTTGAAATTACACTGGGCAATCTGTTTGGGTGCAGGGGTCTATTTTAGAGGTTAGGACTCATCCATTTTCAGCTTGTCTTCAGAATATTCTTGTTTCTTCTTCTGGTCTTCAGAATATTCTTGTTTCTTCTGTTTCGAACCATTGCTTAATCAGGTATCAGTGGCTTATGCCTGTAATCCTAGTTACTCAGGAGGCTGAGATCTGTGGAATTTGGTTCAAAGCCTGAGCAGGAATGTCCATGAGACTCTTAACTCCAATTAGCCAACAACATGCTGGAAGTCAATAACTCCAGGAAACGTAAATAAGAGATTTGTTTGGTTTTGTTTTTTTGTCTTTTTTGTTCACTTATCTGTCTTTGCGAGGGTAAGGGGAGCACAGAAATAAAGGATCAAAGGGTGAACAAATGCAGCAGTGGTTTTCACTAGAAGCTATGTTGAAAATGAATTATACTGTTGGTGGGTGGGGCTAGGAGGGAAAAACTGGGAGGGAACAGGGAAGGAGTGACCGTGTCCAAAAAGAAATGTACTCTTGGGCTGGGAAGGTGGCTCAGTGGTAGAGCGCTTGCCTTGCATGCATGAGGCCCTGGGTTCAATTCCTCAGCACCACATAAGCAAAAAGAAAAAAAGCCGGAAGTGGCGTTGTGGCTCAAGTGGTAGAGCACAACCTTAAGCTGAAGAGCTGAGGGACAGCGCCCAGGCCCAGAGTTCAGGCCCCGCGACCGGACCCCAAGAAGAAATGTACTCTTTACCTGACTTATGTAACTGTAACCCCTCTGTGCATCACCATCATCACCATCACATCTTTTTTTTTGGCAGTTGTGGAGCCTGAACTCTGGGCCTGGGCGCTGTCTCTCAGCTCTTCAGTTCAAGGCCAGCGCTCTACCACTTGAGCCACAATGCCACTTCCGGCTTTTTCTGCTTATATGGTGCTGAGGAACCAAACCCAGGGCCTCATGCATGCAAGGCAAGCGCTTTTCCACGGAGCTACCTTCCCAGCCACACCATTACATTTTGAAACAAAAACAAAAACAGAAGTGGAGCTGTGGTGCATGTGAGAGTGCCAGTCTTGAATGAAAAAGGCCAGAAGTCAGTGCTCAGGCCCTGAGTTCAAGCCTCAGTACTAGTGCGCTCTCTTTCTCTCTCTCTCTCTCTCTCTCTCTCTCTCTCTCTCTCTCTCTCTCTCTCTCTCTTTCTCTCTCTCTCTCTCTCTCTCTCTCACACACACACACACACACACACACCCCTCCAGAACCACTGTTCTTAAGCCACATTCTAAGATCTGACTCTCTGGAACATTAGTAGCAATTTTAACAGAGGATTTGGACTTTGTCATTTTCTCCCAAGAAGTAAATTTTATCCCACCAACCTTATTTCATCAATCCTTGAAATACTCCCTGACATTTTTCTTAGCCCTTAGATGTCTAAGAAAGTTCTGAAGGACACAGAGATGAGTCTGGGTGACCTGAGCAAAGGGTGTTGAGGGAGAGCTGAGTGTCCCCTTCATAGTACCCCCACCCAGACACATGGAGGCCACAAGATGGTGGACACATGCCACCAGATTGTAGGTCACTCCTCAGAAAGCTAAGGACCAAGAAATCTTGTTCATGTGGCTTTCCTTCAACAGTTCCTCCCCCAAATGTCCTGCCACTAATAGGGAGAGAAAACATGCTGTGGCCATAACCAGTTAGGGGATGGAGCAGCCATGAAGTCACTTCTTCAGAGCTCCATGCTCAGTGTGGACAGGCAGGTGTGTAAGGAGGGGAATGAGTAGGGGGTGCAACCTCCGCTTACCCAATGGGGACCTTAGCAACTTACATGGAGTTGTTATAGTTTGACACAATTCCAGGAGATTCCCCCGGGGTGGGGCTTCGAAAACAAGGATTGTTCACATTGCAGAAAATCCCCTGGAGCCATGGCAACATTCCTGCTGAGGGCATCGCCTTGTTGGGAAAATGGCCTTTTAAACAGGGAATGAATGAAGACAGGAAAGAGTTAGTTGAGGAGGTTAAGCAGGCCCTAGCAGTGGGGTCCTCTTCCAGAAGGAACATGGACCCTCTGGAGCTCTGTTTCACTCAGTGTTCATGAATAGGAGCATCTTCTGCAAGGCCAGGGCTTGGGCTGGGTGCTGGAGCCCCCTCCAGGGAGGAGGCAGAGAACAGGTGTCCTGGAAGCCTGGCCATACGTGGGGAGGAGGAACTGAGATGGGGCACATCAGTTCCCCCAAAGGAGAGTATTAGCTCAGGAAGGGTGCAGAAGGCTGTGGTGTGTACCTGGGCGGGGGGGGGGGGGGGGCGGGAGATAGGTGAATTCTGACCACATTATAGACTGAGAAACAACCTTGCTCTACCCCACCATGGCCAGGTTGCAGGTTCAGGGCTTCTAGAGTGAGCTGCAGAAACAAGACTTTGACTGAGAAATGGGAGCTGGGCCTCTCACGGGGTTTGCTGTCGGCCCCTGATACTCCAGGACTCTGCAGCATAACATTTTTTTAAAATTATTTATTATTTATTTATTTTTCTTGCCAGTCCTGGGGCTTGAACTCAGAGCCTGGGTGCTGTCCCTGAGCTGTTTTGCTCAAGATTGGCACTCTATTACTTGAGTCATAGCACCACTTCTGGCTTTTTCCGAGTAGTTTATTGGAGATGAGGGTCTCATGGACTTTCCTTGGTGGGCTGGCTTTGAACTGTGATCCTCAGATCTCAGCCTCCTGAGTAGCAAGGATTTTAATAGCATCTTTTTGCCTCATTTTTCCTCCTAGCATCCAGTATAACACAACCCCTAACTCAGTGTTTGGAAAATAAACCTAACTTGGTCTAAGAGAACTTTCTATAATCTTCTTTTTAAATGGGTAAGAATTTAAGAATAGGCAAATAATATTAATAGAATAATAATAATAATAATATATCCCTTCAACCCCACATTTAAGTATTTGCTTAGAGTAATTAAAACATCAGAATTTTTGCAGTCCTGTTTGGTGCATTGGAGCAGCCATGAAACATGAAACAATGGGAATGCTCCCCTAAGCTCTTCTCTCCCCACCCTTTATCCTCCACCCTCCCACCCCCTGCCCAAGACCTTCTTAAAAGGAGAGGACAGGCTGTGTCTCTGGTCTGCCCAGGCTGCCCGCCATGCTCACATTGGTGTTGGCTGTAGAGCGGGTTAGCATTCCTTAGCCAGATCAAGATGAGAAACAAGGATAAAGGCCACACCAGTTCCACCACAAAGCGAATCTGAGGAAAGAAAACAGAGAAGGACCAATGATGATAGGAGCTTCCTGGAGACTTCACCAGAGCAGACACATATCCTCTGGGGGCTGCAGGGCTGGGCTGTGGGGGCCAGGCGACTGCACACATCGCAGTGCCCCATACCGGTGCTGTGGGGCTGTAAACTTCCTGTGCCTGTGGTTGCAACACTGCAGGTCAGCCCAGTACTCACGTGTTTGTGGTGTTGGTGGCACTATCATTGTAGCACCCACTGTGGGTCAGGTAAACAAGTGTCACACATACAATTATGGGCAGGACCTAATACCCAATAATGCTAATAAATAACCATGTTATTGGGTGTATTCCTATTCTATGCGCGTTATCATTATTTTAGAGTGCTTTGCCTACTGATAAAAAAAATATGCTGAGTTAAGTCAGCCCCAAACACCTGCTGTTTATCATGTCTCTGAATTGCATCATTTTCTTGTGTGCTCGATTTAATCTTGTGTTTTGTTCCTCATGGCTACACCAAACACACTCATACTATATGACCATAATAGCCTAGGGGTCTATGAGGCTATGCCATATAAGTTTGGCTGAATGTGCTGTCTGATTTCTAAAATGACAAAATCACCTAGTAAGCATTTCTTCTGCTATGCCCCATTGTTAGTAGAACTTCCTTCTTTTGTCCCGCCTCCTATGCTACCTCTACCAATCAGATTTTGTGTTAATCTGGGTTCCTTTCTGCCTTTATTTCTGAAAACAGCCTTGGCTTGAGGTGGCTGTAAAGGAACACGGTGCTTCATCAGTGCATACGGCTGCCGATTCTGCATCAGAAACCCACTTCCCACCCCCAGATCTTGCATATCTAACAAGCTCCCAGGTAGTGTTGGTGCCTTGGTGGTAAAGTTTTCATCGTGTACCTCTCCTTCTGCACAAGGGAAAAGATTCCTAGAGGCCAGGTGACTTGTTCAGTGACAGCCTGGGAAGCAAAGCCCAGCTTTCTACCTCCAGGGCCAGGCTCTTTCTGTCCCTCCCCATTACCTCATCTTCTAGTGCTATTAGACCTCATAGGCAGTCATGGAATGAATGAGTGAATGAACAAATGAGCAAATGGCTGTGAAATACTGTGACCCACATTAAAGTCAACAGAAATCTGGCTCACATTTTTCAATACCTTCAATTCCTTCTGTCATTTAAAGAAAGTAAGGTATAGTGCCAGAGGTTTTGGCCCCAGAAGAGGTAGCTGAGACCCACACTGGGTGGAAAGTTGGTATTTAAATGTAAACTCAAGTTAGAGCTTAAAGACTCCTGAATCCAAAAGAGCCTGTTGGTTCTTAGAGTTCAATCTCTGGCCCTACACACAAAGCTGAGGGTTGGAAGTGTGAAATTACAGAGGGGAATGAGAATTGAAGAATCAAATGGTTCTTCTACTCAAGCCCTTCTCCACAGACTTTAGGAAGGAAACTCATAAATTCCAAAGGAGACCATAAGCAGACCAGACTGCCAGGAAAAGAGACTTGAGACTATACAGATCAGCTGGGAGCTGTTCACATGGTCTTTCATTTAACCCTTTGTTGAGAACATGAACCTGTTCTCAGCAACCTATAAGTGCTTAATATATGTCTCTTTCTTCCTATATTCTTGATTTAAAAAAAAAAAAGTTACTGGGTGCTGGTGGCTTATGCCTGTAATCCTAGCTACTGAGGAAGTTGAGATCTGAGGACTGTGGTTCAAAACCAGATTAGGCAAAAGAGTCCAGAAGAATCTCCAATTAACCATCCTAAAACCAGAAATGGTGCTGTGGCTCAACGTGGTAGAGTAGTAGCCTTGAGCACAAAAGCTCAGGGATAGGCTCACGTGCAGAGTTCAAGCCCTATGACTGATAAAAGACAAAAAGAAAAGAAAGAAAGAAAGAAAGAAAGAAAGAAAGAAAGAAAGAAAGAAAGAAAGAAAGAAGAGAGAAAGAAAGAAAGAAAGAAAGAAAGAAAGAAAGAAAGAAAGAAGAAAGAAAGGAAGCAAGGAAGGAAAGAAAGAAAGAGAGAGAGAGAGAAAATTTAAAAGTCCATATAGCAGGGTTCATAATAAATTCCCACCAAATATTTATGGACTGAGTGAACCCTTGTTCTAGGAAGCTTCTTCAGGAAAGCTGGAGGTAAACCAAGGGCTGAGGCCATCCACAGTCTTCAGAGTTAACAAACTGCACCCCTCAAATCCATTGACACTGGCTTCACCCCTTCTAGGTAAGGTTAGGGAGCAGGTTCAGCAAGATAGTAATGTGAGTGACAGTTGCAAGTGATGAAACTGGAAGTTGTTCACCAAGGAAGCAAGACAGCCAACCCGGATTCTTCTCATCTGACTCCCCTGGAAACAATTGCTTGTAATGTTGGCTTTCTTTCAAATGAATGGGGCTGCCTTCCTCACCAGTGATGTCTATCTGGGAGTGGTCTGGTATGTTAAATGCTGATGCTGATTTGGGAGTGGGAAGATCCAAGTTTCAACCACTTTGGGGCTTGCTTAACCTCTGAGTCTCGGTGTTCTTACCTCTGAGACAGGACTGCCATTTTGACCTGCAGGCTGCACTGGTGGTTAAGAGTGGGCCACTCAGGAGCCGAGTACTGGGGTTCCTATCCAGCCTTTCCTTGTCTCAGGCATATGACCTCGGTGACCCATTCGAGCTCTCCCTGCCTCAGTCTCACCTGTAACATGGGGGTGATACCAGGCCCTGCGCCTCAGTGTCATTTTGGTAATGAGGTGAATTAATTGTGCCAACCACAGAAAGCAAGCTGTGGCACATGGTAACACCCAGTCCACATGGGCCATGGGTGAATATCCTGTAGCATTGTCACAGGGGTCACAGGGGCATTGTAGGTGACAGCAGATGAAGACAGATGTACAAGAACATACACCTAAGATCAACTTCAAGCTCTTAAGCCCGCCCTCCACTGACATTTGTGTCTCTTCCCTTCGTGGATTCAGAGTTCTGGCACCTGCCATCTTGGAAACACAGAGCTTCCTAAGAAACCGATTACCCACTGTCCCCTACAGGAGGGGCTTGCCCAGGAAGGTGGCGAGAGCCAGCTAGTCTTGCCCTCTTGTTTTACGGATGGGATTTCTAGACTCACACAAATATACGCCCTTCCTCTAGGAAAGTGAGGCACTTACTCTTGTATTTTTGAAAGGATCTGGTCTGTGCATTGTATTGGGATTAAAAAGTCCTCTATCGATGGAAGGTAGGGTCAAAATCCCCCTTTTCTTTTCTTCACTTCAGGTCTGGTATAGCTTTGCCTGTGTCCTTGTTCACACCTCTGACTTAAGCCTTTTGTGTTTTGCTCATGATCCAGCCCCATCACCCCCACCCCCAACGACCACCCAGATTGTTCACCTAGATCAACAGCTCTTACATGGCTGCAGGCTGGAAACGTGTGGGCATCTCAGGCCAAGCTCCAAGGGATGTCAGATTTTCTCCCCCCAACATTTCTATAGGTACCAGTGGCTCACATCTGTAATCCTAGTTACTCAGGAGGCTAAGATCTGAGATCATGGTTCAAAGCCAGCTTGTGCAGCAAAGTCTGAAAGACTCTTATCTACAATTGACCAGCAAGAAGCCAAAAGTAGAGTTGTAGCCTCAATTGGTAAGTGCTAGTCTTGAGCAACAAAACTCAGGGACAGTGCCCAGGCCCCATGGGCTTGAATACACACACACACACACACACACACACACACACACACATGCATACACACACACACACACACACACACATGCATGTGCACAAAAATGAAACAGAAAAAAAACATTTTTCAATATGCAAACAAGGCTGAGAATCACAGGGTCTTTGTGTGGTCGGAAATCTTTGAAAACCTTTTGAGGGGTCAATGTTACTGCTCTGTAAATGTAAGCTTTGGAGGGGCTTCACAGTTTGCCTTAACCCCTGCACAAAGACCACCAGGGCCTTTTCCTCCTCCCCCTAGAATCTTGCTTTGTACCCCGACCTCAGAAGCAACCTTGTCCTGGATGCTCAGCTATGCTTCCACATACCCTAGGGAGAAATTCCACAGCATAATCAAAAACATGTTTCCAGAGCAGCTTGGGTTCCCTCTACCTCTTCACTCTAAACATGTCTGTAACTTTAATTAAGCCCAGTTGAAGCTCACAAGGAGTCTGTGGAATTTTTTTTTCCAAAACCAAACTGGCATTTACTTGTTCTCTCCGCCTCCCTCCCTTCTTGCTTTACCATTCATTCTATGTGGAGGTAGATGGGATCCTGGTGTGGGGTGGAGGGGCAGAGTTGTGCTTACTGTTTTAAAATTTAGCCAGTTAGATTTTCTTCCCTTCCTCTCTGTTTTCCATTTAGAAGGCAGTAGCCAAGACTGGAAATGAGAGGTGTAATCCTCTCTTCTGGGCTGGGAACCCAGATGGGACCCAAGCCTGGTTAAAAGCCATCCAGAGCCTCATACATGGAAGCTGGCTGCCCAGTCCCCTTCCACCCACCATGCTGGGCCCAGGACTAGCGGCCACTGCTCCCCCAGTGTCCAGGTCTAGGGTCCAGGAAGTGAGCCCTCTACTCTCAAGTCTTTAAGGCCTTCCTCCTTGTCCTGTCTTGATCTGAAGCTAGATGGATACTTAGGGAGAGGCTCTAGGAAATGCCCAGAGACCCTTGCTGTGGGTCTCACACCTAGTGATGTTTACAGATCCCACTGATGCTAGCCAGACAGAGTCAGTGGGAGGCCCATGTGGAGTTCTGTCCTCCAGCCCAGGGTCACATCTGACCTCACCACCCACCCCTACCCTATGCTTTCTTCTCCTCCACAGTCACACTTGTGTTTCCACTGAGTGATTATGATAGTCAGCCTCCTTCTTCCTAGCTCTGAATCCCCTAAGGGAAGGGGCGGTGTCCAGTTCATCTTGGTACAGGTGAACATGCAGCATGAGAAATTATCCAGCCCCTCTTAGTGATCTCCACGAGCTGTCGGTTCCATAGGTTTTGAAATCTGTAACAGTACACTACAATGCATGTGTTTGCTTGTACTGGAGTCACACTTGGTTTGAGTCCCAGGTTCAACCCACCCTAGCCCCTCATTCCTATGAATAGAGATAATGGAGGTCTCTTCTGGAGCTGTTGTGAGTATTGAATGAGGTAATTCATCTAGTACTGTGCCAGGCATTTAGTAATACTGGGAACAAATGTTAGCCAAAAAAAAAAAAAAAAAAAAAGACGGAGGAGAACAGAGATGTGAAGACTTTTATCTTCTGTCTTTAGGAACTGAGAGAGGAGGAATAGGGAAATTTATTATAGGTTTTTCTGTTTTCTTTGTTTTGTTTTTCTAGTACAGGGATTTGAATTTGGGGCCTTAAGCTCTTTACCTGGCTTTTTTTTTTTTTAAATTCAAACTGGTTTTCTATCACTTGAGTCACAGCTCCAGTTCCAGCTTTTTGTTGCTTAATTGGAGTGAATTGTTTCCTGGACTTTTCTGCCTTGGCTGGCTGTGACCTGTGATCCTCAGATCTCAGCCTTCTCAGTAGCTAGGAATACAAGTACAAGCCACCAGCATCTGGCCATATTACTTGTTTTTACTCTTGCTTTGCTCAAAGCAGTAAACATCTAAGACCATGAAAATTCTATTAAAAGTTATAGATTGCATGTGAAGTATTTTCCGGTAGGAAAATACTTCACATGCAATCTATAACTTTTAAAAGAATAACTTTCTAAAAGCAGAAGTTTCCAGAAGAACCACAGATGCCTTTCAGAACTACTAGGAGATATAAGATATGCCTCGATCTTATCCAGACATCTTAAAAACTCCCAGAATATGGTACCCATATAGGTCATTAGGATGGCATCAAAAGAAAGCCATCTCTGGTGAGGTCCAGCCCTTAGAAGATGCCCACAGCCATGGCTGGCAGCCTGAATGACTCCATCCCCTGGGATCATGCTGTGGAGAAGCCTAGACTCCCTAAACAGGAAGATCCCCACCGTTGCCTGGGAAAGGGAGCAGAGATTAGGAGGGCTTCTGAGTCAGACCTTGTCTCTGAAAATTGCATTAGTCCCCGAACCAGCAACATGTTGCCCAAGAGAATGGGACCATTGCAGGCCAGCAATGAGGGCCATTAAAAAGACATTGAGGGCAAAACAAACTGCCCATCTTAATTCCTTGTGGACGAGAGCAAGGGGAGAGAGGTGGAGAAGAGAGGGAAGAGACATGAAGGAAGGGAAGAAGGGTGAGAGAGAGAAAATGCAAGAGAGGGAGCGAGAAATTGGATTTTCTTCAGCGATACATAGCCGATACGTGTTGTGCAGGCCACGACTGTGTGGTTGTTTTCCTTTACCATTGTATGCGGTGACTATTACTTGAATGAAGGAATGAATGAAAAACAGTGAATATATTTAACAGTGAATCTTGGTCATGTTTGGTCAATATTTTCATTCAAGAAATGAAGCTCCTGGAAAGGATGGAGACTCCAATTCCTGAGAGGCCTTACTTGTGGCACAAATGATGTCAGTGCTATTTTAGATAGTAGTGTAGCCTGTGGACAACGCTGTCCCCACAGATGAGAGAGTTTGAACCTGGCCTCCTCCTCCAGCCTCCTTGTGTCTCATCAAAGTTACATGGCAGCTGCTGGACTAGCTCTATGGGGAGTGTGCCTGCTGCAGCTACCTTTGCTGACAGTCACTAAGCTGTTGTCCCTTTGCTCCAAAATCCTGGCCTGGGACAACTTCTTGAGTCTGCACTTGCGACCAATTGTTAAGGCCCAGTAGCAGCAGCCTTCTCATGTCAGCTCCACTGACTTCTGGTTTTTGATGTTATCTTTAATAATCTCACTGCAAGACATTTCTTAAAATTATCTTTAAGTAGTTGTACAAAGGATCTGGATTCAACATATCAACTTAGGAGTACAATGCTTCTTGATCCATGTCCCCTTTTTAATCATTCTCTTCTATTGATACCATTTTCCCCCCTCCATCCTCAGAGCTGAGTTCTGCAATCCTACCTCTACAACACGTTGGAGTTTTCCTTTACCCTCTGGGATGCTAGCTGTGTGCTTCCCTGATACCCTCCTTCCCCCACCTTCCCCTCAAGCTGGTCTCCCGTCTAGCCTGTGGTTTGCCATTAGCTGATCTCAGCCCTCCCATTTCCCACCCTGGCCCCTCCCTTCCTTCTCTTTTCAGCTCCTTGAGTCATTTGGCATTGGCAGAACACAATTGGCTGTAGGGGAGTGCATTATTGCTTTAGAATTATGTATTCATTCCTTCACTTTCCCAGAAAAATTAGACAGAGGCCATCTGGGGGAGGGGGTGTCACATTTCTCATTCTCAAAACATCTGTCTGATTTCCCTAGCCAACATGGTAGCCCAACCAGAGGGCAAATCGCTGTCATGCTTTGCAGTCCCTCATCTGGCCCATCTGGGTATCAGATTATTGAAGAGGCTCAGGAGATGTGTATGGTGTTCAAGAACACATTGCAATCATTGAGTCTAAGATGTACTTTTATTATGATTATTTTTTGCACAAAGAAAGAAAAGAATGGGACTTGGTGGTGCACTGTATCCCATTGTTCAAATGGGTGAAATGACTGTCTCTGTGCCGGGAGGCCAGTTGCTGTTTTTGTTTTCCTTTGAACCTGTGCTAGAGTTTAGGATTCATGTTCACTAGGTGTTGTGGATTGGACCAGCAGGTGCCAAAAACTGGAAACAATGAGCCAGTGATGGCTTGATATCCTGGGGGAGGGGTGGTGTTTGGAAGAAAGGTGGGCCCTCTGTAGGCTTATATAGTGGGGGTTGGGGTGGGAGGATATTTTAATGGGGCCAAGGACAGGGAGGCACAATATCCTGTGAAGGGTACTTGTCAGAAAGGTGCACAGTGCAACCAGACAGACACAGCTTCAGAGCAACATGGCGGCAAAGACCCTCACATCCCACCCCCACGCCACCCCATGCTTCTAACCCTCTCGCCCGCTACACACCTCCCCTTCAGACGACAGACAGAGGCCATTACCTTTTGCCTTTTCCGCAGGGTCCAGTTTTTCCAGAGCAAAAGCTGTATCTGTCTAGCGAAGCCCATGCTGGTGAGCACCCTCGGCCGTGGGGCTCAGCTACAGCCAGGGCTTTGACAGCAGGGGACGTAAACAGTCCAGGCTGCCTCTGGCTCAGGCCACTGTGCCCTTCTGGTGATTAAAGGCTACTTTTCCTCTGCAAACATAATCCCATTTAATTACATGTAATCCCTTTGTCTGCGAGAGGAGGCAGGCACTACATTGGCTCCTTTTTTTAAGAAGAAAAAGAAAGCCCTAGACACAAGGGTCCCAGCACTAAGGGAACTTTCAGGGGAAGGGGGGATTTAGTCAATGGGAAAGCCCTCCTCCATCCAAGGGGCTCCTGAGGTTTCTGAGGGGGAGATCCCTGACCTTTAAGTTTGATACAAACTCTACATTTGTTTCTACAATAGCTTAACATGAACTGCCACACAGAATTTTGACTTGTCTTCCTTTAAATCTCATCAGCTCACTTGCCCAAGCTGTGACTCGATGAGATTTCCTTTATAGACACTTGTCTTGCTCTATAATGACTTCAGGCGAGCTGATCAGCTAGTCCTGGCTGCCTCTGAGCTGTGCTGAAATTAAGAACAAAAGCAAAAACAAAAACAGTGGAACACTGCTAGTTTAGCAGGACAGAATCCACAATTGATTAGCAATGTCTGTCATGGACATAAGGCAGGGCAGCCGGTTGCTATTTATTATCTAACTTGGCAGGGGGGTCTGTGGCTAGATAGGTTGATCATCAGGTAATGGATTTCAAAAGACATTCTGATACTTCACAATATAACTTTTGTCTTGATCAACTCAAACCTCAGATTTTTTTTTCCTCTTTGAAAAACTCTAGACTAGTGAGACCTCAGTGGGACTGAAATAGAGTAGGAAAAGATGCTAAGTTTGTGGAACTCTTGGACTGGTTGTAAATGTGAATGATAATAAAGAATAACTGAAGGAGTATATGTAATGAAAGACATGAAGACCCTGCTTTTTAGCAGGGCTGAATGAGATAGTTTCTACTTTGGATGGTAAAAAGGCTCCTTAGAGTTACTGGCATTTAAGATAGGCTTGATCAACATTAAGGTGTGTGTGTGTGTGTGTGTGTGTGTGTGTGTGTGTGTGTGTGTGTGTGTGTGTGTGTGTGTGTGTGTGTGTGTGTTTACTGAGAGTTAAGCTCTAGGCCTTGCATTCTAGCTTGGCTTTTTCACTCAAGGCTGACACTCTACCACTCTGGCCACATCTTCATTCCCAACTTTTTGCTGGTTATTTGGAGATAAGTATTTCACTGGGTTTATCTGACCAGGCTTGCTTTGAATCTTGATTCTCGGATTACTGGCATAAGCCACTGGTGCTTGACTCAAACTAACATTTTACAGCACACATAGAATGTGCCATAACTGTTAAGTGATTTTGAACATCTTATTTTATTCTTATTTTAATTTTGTAAGGTAGATATCTTCTCTACTTTACACATGAAATCTCCTTGAAGCCCAGTGAGATTAATCACACATGATAATTTTGTATTCTTGAACAAGTAAGCATTTAAAGTCTATGCAAGGACAAAGACAGAAGTAGTTTATCCTGCTTTGGAAAAATAAAAAATAAAGCATGGTCAGAAAGAAAGCTTTGACATGGAAGAGGCTAGAAGAGGAGGGTCTAAAAGGAGACAGACTGGAAAATTGATGAAAAGGAACAATTTGATTGAGAATAGCCATAATATTGAATGTATATATGTGAAAATGAAGCTAGGAAAATTCAGGGGATGGGTGGGGTTGAGAGAGATGGAGGAGTGTGACAAAAGGGGTCACATTGATTAAAATGCATTGTACTCATAAACTGACATGTTGAATCAAAACCACTTTGCACAACTACTTAGATAATATAAGTGTTGAGATTCCCTGAGTTCAAAGAAAATGTTGCAATTTACTGAGCGTGTATGAAATCATCCCTGAGAGGCCTACAAATGTAGGGTGCCCCTAAACAGCAAGCTCTGGAAGTTCATCAATAAATTCTAGGTTTTATCATATAGGAAGAGATAAAAGATTCAAATCCAATGGCTGCCAGTTTGCTCTGGCAGCATAAAGAAGTAGATTGACAGGGAGGAGCAGATCACCTGAGCAATGGCAGTGATGGCCATGATGGAGAGTAGGGAGGGGGCATGGACTGGAGTGACAGGAAGGAAAGAGACACATCAGTGTCAGGTAACTAATTAGAAGTGGGTGGTAAAAGAGCAAATGGCTGGGCTGGGAAGGTGGCTCAGTGGTAGAGTGTTTGCCTTGCATGCATGAGGCCTTGGGTTCGATTCCTCAGTACCACATAAACAGAAAAAGCCAGAAGTGGTGCTGTGGCTCTAGTGATAGAGCACTAGCCTTGAGCTGAAGAGCTGAGGTACAGCACCTAGGCCCAGAGTTCAGGCCCCATTAGCGACAAAAAAAGAGAGAGAAAAGTCAAGCTAGAAGGACTGGGTTTGAGTCTTGGCTGGCTGACTATTGAGTTAAATGATGGCATTCCCCACTAGGGAATAAGTGTCAGAAAAAGGCCAATGGTAGACAGGGAGTTCCTAGGATGCCATTGGAGTCAAGCTATTCAACACACAGCTGAGAAGCTGGGTTTGGAGTTGAGAACCAACTTCTAGGATGGAGACATGGACTTGAGAGCCATTGGCAGGAAGGTGGAAGAGTCAGTCCTGGAAGTGATGATCTGGTTTGAAGATGAGATGCACCCCCACAGGCTCATGTGTGAACACTTGGGCCTCAGCTAGTGTGGTATTTTTGGACATTCTGGAAACTTTAAGAGGAGAGATATATCTGGAGGAATTAGGCCACTGAGAGTGTCTTTGAAGGGATATGCTCTGATCGCAGCACCTTCCTCACTCACTCTTTATTTCCTGTCCACCATGAGACGAAAGGCTCTTCCATCACATGTTCCGAGTAGGAACATGTGACATTCTGCCCAAACTCATGGGGCCATGGACTGAAGCCTATGAAACTGAGCAAAACAAATCATTCCTTCCTTCAGTTGTTCTTTTTTCTTTTCTGGTCCTAGGACTTGAACCCAGGACTTGGACTCTGTCCTTGAGCCTCATTGTGCTCAAGGTTAGCGTTCTACCACTTGAACCACAGTGCTGCTTCCAGCTTTATCTGAGTAGTTTATTGGAGATAAGAATCCCATGGACTATTCTGCCCCAACTGGCTTAACACCACGATCCTCAGCTCTCAGCCTTCTGAGTAGGTTGGATTATAGGCGTGAGCCCCTGGTGCTTGGCTCCTTCAGTTGTTCTTTTAGGTGTTTTGGTCACCCTGAGGCAGGAAAATAGAGCAAAAGTTAAAGAGGGCTTTGTGGTCAGAGCCACTTGAATTAAAGAGGACATGAGGCTCAAAAACGATGACACGTACACAGCTGGGTGCTTGGCTGACCTTAAACAACCTCTTCCTGTAAATCTCGAATTAAGGCTTCATGTTCATGCGCCACATATCATTAATATCATTATAACAGAATGCATTGTGGGAAAGGGCATGTGTAGTTGAAAAACTATTATATAACCACAGCTTGTCACTCAACACTCTCTATCTTGGAGGGCCCCTCCTGTGGGAGAACCTTTTAACCCTTGCTGCAAGTGATATCAGGCTTAAATTGTCCCAGATGCCAGTCCTCAGTGCCTTGAGCTCTCCTGCTTTATTCCCACTTTATTCTTACTTATGTGGGTAGGTCTTGCTCAGTTCTTTGTTGAAGATGCTAAGAAGCTGGGGCAACACTAAGACTTACTGAGCCACACAAATACCTGAAAGGAACTCATACAAGTGGCTGAGTGGGATGCCCAGGAAAGCTATTTGATGAACAGCAGCTACAGCTAGTCAAGGAACGTGTCATCCTCCAATTCCCAATAGAGAGACAAAAGACTTATGCAAACTGGGTCCTATCGTAATTTTTAAGTGCTCTACTTTTAATGGTGTAAGAAAAGTGTTTAATTATAAGCACTTTATTAAACTTCAGTCGATGATACCTCAGTATCTAGATGATACCTCCCATCTAGATGGTTTTTTTGTGGGAACAAATGTCTGTTGTGTCTGTGGCTCATGCCTGTCAAGTAGTAGCCGCTGGCTATGCACATGAAAGCCAAGCAAGAGTAAGCCCAAGAAGCAAGGTGCTGGTGGCTCATGCCTATAATCCTAGCTCCTCAGGAGGCTGAGATCTGAGGATCGCAGTTCAAAGCCAGCCCAGGCAAGAAAGTCTGGGAGATTCTCATCTCCAATAAACTATCAGAAAACCAGAAGTGGCGCTGTGGCTCAAGTGGTAGAATCCTTGCCTTGAGCTGAAGAGCTGAGCGACAGTGCCTGGGCCCAGAGTTCAAGCCCTACACCACCACCACCACCAACAACAAAAAAAGAGTAAGCCCAAGGCTCTGAGTACTGTAAAAACAAACAAACATCAAATGAATGATGAATGAGTAAAATAACTAATGGATAAATTATGAAATATATACGCTTTACCATTTTATCCACTTTAAGTGCACAGTTGAGTGTTGTTAAGAATTTACACATTCTACTCAGGAAGCTGAGATATGGGGATCATAGTTTGATGAAGCCAGCCCAGGCAGGAAAGTCTATGAGACTCTTATCTTCAGTTAAACACACACACACACACACACACACACAAACACACACACACACACACGAACATACACATCGTACACCATCACTACATGACC
This sequence comes from Dipodomys merriami, assembly GCF_024711535.1. Classification (NCBI taxonomy): domain Eukaryota; kingdom Metazoa; phylum Chordata; class Mammalia; order Rodentia; family Heteromyidae; genus Dipodomys; species Dipodomys merriami. The sequence continues at coordinate 20,134,523 of NW_027206290.1, forward strand.
ATACTTAATTTTCAAAACTTCTTTTTGTGCAAAACTTGCTAAGCTGTGTGTAGACACAGAAGTTAGAAAGACAAGGCAGCTTCAAGGCACACTGGCCACTAAGCTGTTTGATTGGGAATGAAGCACTTACAGGGTTATCAAAGCATTGAAAATTGCTTCTTACATGCTTCAGTGGCCAAAGAGTCAAGTGGGATATTTGTTTCCAATTTTTGAGTTAACCTTTTTGTTTAAAATGTACTTATCAGTCACAGTTACCAGAATTCCTTGTAGAGAGCTTCAAAGTGAAACTGTAAACACATTTTTCATTTGCTTTTAAAAGTAGAAGGAATTCCACATAGTTTCTCTTCAGAGAGAAATGATAAATATTGCAAAATCACTTGGCAGAGAGAAGAGAATTTTTTCCAGAAAAATAATCTCTGAAAGTATTTTATTAAAAATATATTAGGAGGGGGATGGGAAGTGGGCTAAGTGGTAGAGTGCTTGCCTTGCATGCATGAGGCCCTGGGTTGGATTCCTCAGCACCACATAAGCAGAAAAAAGCCAGAAGTGGTACTGTGGCTCAAGTGGTAGAGTGCTAGCCTTGAGCTGAAGAGCTGAGGGACAGCACCCAAGCCCAGAGTTCAAGTCCCAACCCCCTGCCAAAAAAAAATGTGTGTGTACATATATATATATGGAGGGACTGGGAATGTGGCTTAGTGGTAGAGTGCTTACCCAGCATGCATGAAGCCCTGTGGTTGATTCCTTGGTACCACATTAACAGAAAAAGTGACACTGTGGCTCAAGTGGTAGAACACTAGCTTTGAGTAAAAAAGAAGCTCAGGGACAGTGCCCAGGCCCTGAGTTCAAACTTCAGGATTGGCAATAAATAAATAAATAAACATATTAGGAGAATAAAAAATTAAACATGAGAACTAGGGTAAAGCATTTTTCCTAAAAATTAATATATAAGCCAAGTGCCAGTGGCTTACACCTGTAATCCTAGCAACTCAGATGGCTGAGATCAAAGGATTGCAGTTTGAAGTCAGCCTATATAAGAAAGTCGATAAGACATTTATCTTCAATTAACCACCAAAAAGTTGGAAGGGAAGGGAAGGCTCGCTCAAGTGGTAGAACACTAACTTTGAGTGAAAAAGTCAAGCAAAAGCATGGGGTCCTGAGTTCAAGCCCCAGTACTGGTATATACACACAAAAATTAATTAGTATGAATGGCTAACTGTATTAATAGATTCAACTATATTAGTAGATAAATAGATGTTATAGATTTAACTATCATTTAATTTTTTGAGACTAAGTGTACCAAAATAAAAATAATTGATGGATTATTGTGTAAAGGCATGGTAAAACATGTAAATTTTTTTTTTTTTTTTTGGTCGGTCGTGGGGCTTGAACTCTGGGCTTGGGCGCTGTCCCTCAGCTCTTCAGCTCAAGGCGAGCGCTCTACCACTTGAGCTACAGCGCCACTTCCAACATGTAAATTTTTTGTATACATGTTATGCAAATGTAATCCCCAAACTAAAATAATGACAGTGCAATTTCATCTTTTCCTCAATCTTGTCTGTTCTCTTGTCTGACTTGTTAGTGAGCCTTGAAGCCTGGAGCTATTTTATACTGCTTCAAGGCAAAGCAATCAGGCCAGCAATGGAGGCAAGAATGTCTTATCTACTCTCTACTTTCCCAGGCTTAGAACACTTATGGAGTGTCATAAAAGACATACAGATAGCATGGGTGGCTCTCACCTACAATCCAATTATCTAATCAGGAGGCTGAGATCTGAGGATCATGGTTCAAAGCCAGACAAGATGGAAAAGTCCCCGTGAAACTCTTATCTCCAATTAGCCACTCAAAAACAGGAAGTGGCGCTGTAGCTCAAATGGTATGCCCAGGCTGAGTTCAAACCCCACAGCCAAAAAAAAAAAAAAGAGGTACAGACCCTATTACTAATAGTTGTTCAGCAGGAATAAATGACCAACTTAATTGGAACCAAAGAATTCAGAAGTAGGGACTCACTTGTACCAAATGACTTAAGAAGGAAAACTCATTGGATTTGATAGTAGACTTCTGAGAGAACAGTCTTTATGAGAGATGAAGCAAATTGCAGAAGCTGCAGAATGAGACACAGAGATTGTATCCACTCTAACAGCCTGATGGCGAAGGGAAAGAGCATGATGAGGCAGGGGCTGGCGGCTCAGCAGGTCAAACAGGCCTTCATTTCCCTTCAGGCAGGAGAGCTTGAGCTTGTTACAATGTGGGAAAGAAATGCTAGTTACTGGGAGATGATGGATGGGGCCAGAGAAAGGGGAGAGGGGAGGAATCAGCCTGGGGCAGGGCAAGGGGACATCGTACATTCCAGAACACTGGGAAAGGAGTCTGGCTCAGAGCAGGTGCCCAGGCTGGGGATACTCAGCCTGACTGACACCCCTGTTGCCTGAGAAACCAATAAGGGCAATCATTAAATGAGATAATCTGAACGTAGTTTGTGAACTACCCATTGGCCATAAATGTGGGGACTTAGAGTTACTCCTTCGCTGTCTAATATAGAGTCAATGTTGGCTCAAGCACCTATAATAGGAGAAGCGTTTGTAAGCAGTGTATAGAGTCTTAGGGGCATAAATGATTCACACACATATCCCATTATCGTCATGCAATTTATTGACAAATTACAGGTAGAGTCTTTCTATTCTGATCATCTTGATTGTTTAACCCAATAATCACCAGTTTAAAAAATGTCTTCTGGCAGTTACTTCTGGCCCAGCATAGCTGGCTCCTTTCAGAGATCTGCTGGCCTCTGGGGAAGGGTGGTCAGGCTCTGGGTTGAGCCCTCCACTTCTGCTGTCTTTCCTCAGACTCTGAGGGCCTCCCTGAACTCTTCTATCTTCTGCCCAGCTCCAGTCATTGCTCTGCAGTTGATCACTCTCTTTCAAATCAGGTTGCTTCAAGGCTTCTCCTGGGCATTCCCTCTTCCATGAAGGCAGACTGGCTTGGGGAAGTGACCCACATGGAACTTTAAGATCTGGAAATGTTTCCCAGGGAACTATTCTGCCCTGGCACCTTTGGGAAGTCTACATGGACCTCAGAAGGTAGGGATGGAGGATACAGAGACCAGTATAAAACATTCCGCTTTGCAGAATTTAAAAAAAAAAATCAAGTTATCAAGAATGAGGAGGCAGTTTGCTATTCTGAACACAAGTGGTTTTTTTAAAAAAATATATTTATTAAGTAGTTGTACAAAAGAGTTTCAATTTCAGAAGTTAGGCAGTGAGTACAATTCATCTTGATTGATGTCACTTCTTTTCATCTCTACCCTCCAGTACGTAGTTCAATTTTTACATAATATAAAAGTATGCTGCCTATGCTAATAATGTCTAATGTTTCTTCTACTCCTTCCTGCAGTAGTTCCGAGGTCTGATGTTGAAGTCTTTAATCCATTTTGAATTGATATTAGTGCGAGGTGACTGGCGGGTTCAATTCTAGTTGTCTATGTCCCATTTTCCCAACACCATTTGTTGAAGAGGCTGTCTTTTTTCCCCAGAATAAATGTTTGGCTTCTTTGTCACCTATCAGATGGCTGTTAAGTAGAAGGCATTTGTTTCTGGTTCCAAACACATTTTATACATTCACTCCCAAAACTGTTTAGAATTTTGCTGACTTGACATTCAGAAAACCCACAAGATCCTAGAGCTGTTATATTATCTGAGTAGAAGTATAAAAGCAGAGCAGAGTTTCAGTAGAGGGGTGGTTAATGGCAGAACACCAGTGACCAATTAAAAAGCCAGAAAGAGAAAGTGTACTTATTGCTAGAGTGCTAGAGGGCCAGCCTTGAATGAAAAAGCCAACTGAGAATGTTGAGATCTGGAGTTCAAGCCCCAGCATGGGCACAAAATAAATGATAGATAGATGGATAGATAGTAGACAGGCAGATAAATGGCACAAAGAAAGAGACATACTTTGGGAGAGTTAAGACAAATACAGACAGATTCTTTGTAGTGATCCATTTACTATTAGCTAAACAAGGTGGCCATTTGAGGAGCTGTCTGGGAGGGCACCTCATGATGAGGGGTTTTGGCCTCTGTCCTAGGGAATTCACACTCAAGAGATTGCAAAGTGACATCTCTAGCCATAGACCTTGGACTTGCAGGAACTGGATGGCACCTGCCTCTGTGAGCATCTTACAATTGAACCAATGAGTAGTGAGCATCTTGCAACTGAACCAATGAGCATCTTGCAACTGAACCAATGAGCAGCGGGGAGGGGCCTTCTCCCATTCACCTGCTGGACAGCAAAACCAAACAAGGACCTGGAGTGAGGCTGGGTTTTTGTTACTGTTTGATCTTGCACATTGAGGACAAAAAGGGGGGAATTGGAAAGCACAGCATTTGGGGAGGTGGTGGAAGTATCGTGGGAAAATATTTCTACAGTTTCTACCCACTCAGCCTGACAAAGAAAGCTTGTGGCTTGACAGATTGCTCTGACTAAATGTGTCAGAGGGAGGAAAATCTCTCACTTGACTCTAAGAGTAACCCTTTCCACCATGACTCACTGAGGCCTGGGGCCTCCCTCCTCTCCTCTCCTCATCTACTTCCAGCACAGGAAGAGAAGTAGAGGACAGGTTTATAAACTGAGAAAACCGAGTGTCACGCTTTGTTTCCAGCATGGGAGTCATTTCTAGCTTGATCCCAGTGGGACTATCATATGGTCATTTCCGTGAACTCCCAAAACAGACATGGTACCACTGGGTGAGAGTTCCCTACAGACACCTTCTCCCAAGAAATCATCCCAGAAGGTCCCACGGGTGAGGTGCTAGAGGCTCTGTCCCTAGGGAGTGTGTCCCTTTTGCACCTCTTCACTCCTTGGTGAAATTAAGTTCTATTAAGAGGGCTCCTTGTAATCCGAACGAGGGCAAAGATTTAGACTGCATCCAGAAGCTCCTTTGGGAAATACATGAAAGGCTTTGTTCTTAATAAGTGATGTTTTTTTCCCCCCTCTCAAGTTCCATAGAAGTTGCTAGAGTGTATTTGGAGAAAGATTGGCAGTCCCTCAAGGCCCTTTTTGGTAGCCTTCTGAGGTCAGCACTGATTTTCTCAGTAGCTCCCGGGATAGCCCATCTGAAGTGAAAGTCCTGTCATCAAAGACAAAACCAACCTAAAACAGTTATTCTCAGCTTTCAACTTTTTTTTTTTTCTGCAGTGAGGAAATGGCTGGTGGAATTAATCCTGTCAGGGCCGACATAAACCTTTTTCAGACCCCTTAGGCTTTTTCCCTAAAAGATTCAGGGTCAGGAATTTGCAGATATCAACAGTAAATGCTTACTTTTCCAACTACCTTGGAGGGCGTGTGTCTGTGAGGTTTATATCACTATGGAATGCAGAGTGCAAACTTGGATTTGGTAAGGGGAAAAAGCATCAAACAACCCTCTAGCTCAAATTCCCTTCCTCATTGGTTTGAAGAGTTCCAGCCGGAGAAGGGGATGGGAAGGCCTTGGGAGCTTTGAAGAGATATCAACAGACCTCAGGCCAGAGACCAATAGAGATCAATCAGAGATAGCCTGAGCTACTCCTTGAGATAAGTCTGTTTTCAAACAGAGTAAGTTCCACTCAGTACCTGCCTCTAACTTTCCCTGTATGTGCCACATTTGTGGAAAACATGACTTTACTATATGTAACTGATTTTTTACCTCACCTTACGATCATTATCGGAATCCCCAACAACAGTCTGGGAAATCACTCCTGTTTATCTTCACCACCCCCTCCCCATCCTTTGGATCACAGAACAATTACAAAGTATTTTTTTCACAGACTTTTGAAAAGCATCTGAAGACTCACCAGTGGGCTGAACACTTGGTCAGATGGTCAAATAGATCAGGACAGCAATGACTAATATGGGGGGGGGTGGGGGGATTAGTGGCTATTTTTCTTTTTCCTATGCTACCTAACAAGGCTTCTGAGCTTTATGTGGTTGGAAATAAACCTAACCAGAAAACTCTCTCTCTCTCTTTCTCTCTCTCCTTCCTTCCTTCCTTCCTTCCTTCCTTCCTTCCTTCCTTCCTTCCTTCCTTCCTTCTTTCTTTCCTTCTTTTGTTCTTGTTTTTTTTTTAATCTAGAAAGATTTTGAGAGGTGTTATCTTGCTTGAGTGTACTGGAAAGTAGGCTGGATAAACACATTACACTTCACACAGAGAGGAAATTAAGGCTCCAAGTTTCGATTACTGACCCAGAGACACGTAGCTAGTGAGTAGTGGGTTAGGAATGAGAACAGAGCTTTCAGGATACCTCCCCACTTACTTACATCACACAGCTCCTTCCTAGCACACTCCTGGATCACAGGCATGTATTTCTATAGGTGGGAGAAATACACATGTGTGTGTGTGTGTGCATGCGCGCTCGCGTGTGTGTAAGATACATAATCATGCACCAATTTCCAGACAGGAAGGAATGTAAGACAAAATCAACTTGTCAGAGTCTAGACTTCATTTCCAATGAGATAGAATACAATTTTCATTCTCTTCATGATGCTAGGGGCTGTGGTTGGAGGCACAGCTCAGTAGGAAGAGCACTAGCCAATGAGCGAAAGTGGCTGCAGGTACAGAGTTCGAGTTCTGGTCTCAGACCTAGAAAAAAAGAAAAGAAAAGAAAAGATGCTAGGGGTTAAAAATACAGGCTGTAAGTTGGGCATGAGGGCCCATGCCTATAATCCTAGCTACTCAGAAGACAGAGAGGGAAGATTAACTTGAGGCCATCCCCTGCACAAAACATTTGTGAAACCCCATCTCAACCAATAAAAAAAGGGGGCACTGTGCTGGGAACCTGTCATCCCAGTGCACAGGAAGTCTCAAAGGGAGGATTACAGTCTGGGCAAAAAGTGAAACCCTATTTGAAACATAACCAAAGATAAAAGGGCCAGAGGTGGGGCTCAGGTGGTGAGTGGCTGCCTTGCCAGTGCGAAAGATTCTAAATTTACACTCCACTAGTACCAAAAAATAAAAAGGAAAACAATTACAGGGACTGGGATTACAGATGATAGGAAAAGAAGCATTGTGGCGGGGCTTAGGCTAAAGAAGAGTTCAATGGTAGCACTGGTATGTCTTTGATAAGAAATGTCTACTATTGGCACCCTTGGGACTTGATGTTTTAAAACCAGTGATGACAGAATTGAGCGTTAAAGATGGGTGATCTTGGTCAAGATGTTGATATGTTGATTTGCAACCCCTTAATATGCCTATTTAAAGATAATAAAATACATGAAAAAATTGGAGGTCCATCTTTATATATGTAAAAGAAACCTGGGAGGACAGTGAAGGCAAGTAGATTCACTCTAGTCTCTCACTTTATTTCTGTGAGCTAGGAGCCACTGCTGCTCTTCTGAATACTTTCACAGAAGCAAAAAGACCCATTGAGGAGCTGGGAAGGTGGCTCAATGGTAGAGTGCTTGCCTTGCATGCATGAGGCCCTGGGTTTGATTCCTCAGCACCATTTAAGCAGAAAAAGCCAGAAGTGGCACTGTGGCTCAAGTGGTAGAGTGCTGGCCTTGAGCTGAAGAGCTGAGGGACAGTGCCCAGGCCCAGAGTTCAGGCCCCACGACCAGCAAAAAAACAAAACAAAACAAAAAAAAGACCTATTGATTTATTTTTCCCAGTACTGGGGCTTGAACTCAGGGCCTCAAACTCTTGCTTGGCTTTTACTCTTAGTTTTGGTACTTACCACTTGAGCCACACCTCCACTTCTGTTTTTTTGCTAGCTAATTGTCTGCCCAGGCTGGCTTGGAACCACAATCCTCAGATCTCAGCCTCTTGAATAGAATCTAGGATTACAGGTGTGAAAACCTTTTTTAAAAATAGGCTTAAAATGTGCGTAAACTCAGACATATAGATTAACCTGTCCTTTACAAATGCCCTCTGAGAAAGGTATTCTTTTCAATGCATGGATGAGTAGACATCGTCAGAAATGTTGGGTGAGCAGCTACCTTACCTAGCCTGAAAGCAGGGGGAAAAAAAAAGTTGGTGAGGAAAGTTAAACTTTCTTATTCTTTCCCACCACATGAGTCTCTGACCAAAGCAGGAAATAAACACATAATTGAACGGGCCTTTCACTTATCTCTCCCCTTCCTGGAACCTAAGGCAGAAGCTTCTGCAGAAAATTGCTCTAAGCCTCCAAGAGTGAGCAAGCTTTGTGCTCTCCACAGCTACCAGCTCAGAAAAGCAACTGTGAGCTCTCCATCCTAGGACCAAGGCTGGCAGTCCTGCTCAGATCCTTGTATCCAAACAGGAAAGCAGGCAATTGGAACGGAGCAGTTTCTGAAAAGGAAAGCTGAGTCATTTGTTTTTCCCTGCCCATTTCCATTCTAAGTTCCATCTGTGCTGATGGATGGCAGATCACTTCCAGAGTCTTGGATGACTCACGCACATTATTGGCAGCTTGTCTTGGGTTCTAGTTCAGTTTCCTCTTTCCTCCCTGTGTCAGAAATGATGACCATGGACTTCAGTTACCACAGTGAGGCTCCAAATGGAGGGAAAGCCTGGGTTGCTTTAGGAAATTGTCTGCAGGGACCGTCTTCCACCATCATGGCAAAGGTCAAATCATTCATTTTTAAAGGAAGGATTCCAAACCCCAGATTTTACCAACACTCCTGAAAGATACCAAGGGAATAGACACTGGAAATGAAGAGAGAGCAGAAAAAGTACGGCAGAGAGGGTAAAAGTGAGAAGGTGGACCAGGTTGAATGATCTCCCTTTTGTCAAGTTGGGGAACCCCACAGGGTGCTGGAGCAGGTAGAAAGCCTGACCTGGTCTTCCTATCTCTTCTCCTTTCCCTCCCCCTCTCCTCCTCCAGCTTGAATGAGAACTTTAATTGAGCACATTTACAGCACTGTTTACCAATATCTTCCATTACCCACCACTGCTATCCTATCTGGTTATTTAATATCTTGCCAGATGAGATTATAAATTACATTTGATATTATTTTAGTGGAATCTATGTGTTTTTGTTTGCATTCAATGCAAAGGGTAGGATGTGGTAAAACTCACTTTAATGTGCTGGTATAACAAAGGCCTCCCCTTTGGGATAGGGAGGAGCCTTGGTAGAATTTCTTTTGCTTCTGATCTACTTTGTCCCAGATTGATTTTCCCTTCTAATTTGTTTCTCTCAAGATTTATATAGTCTTTTGCCCATCAGTTTCAATTCAAAAGAGAAGTCCAACTTAACTGGTTATGATGTCAACTGATAAATAATCTTTCTTCAAATATACAGAACTGTCTTTAATGGTATATATTGACTAGCACAGTGCATGTAAACTACTGTGAGGCTTAACTTGCAGAAAACTCATGTTTAAGTCAGGTCCCATGGTTCACACCTGTAATCCAAGCTACTCAGGAGATGAAGATCTGAGAATAGTTCAAAGCCAAATCTCGTCAAGAAAGTCCCCAAAACTTATCTCCAATTAACCACCAAAAAAGTCAGAAGTGGAACTGTGGCTCAAGTGGTAGAGTACTAGCCTTGAGTACAAAAACAACAACGACAAAAAACTTAGGGGATAGTACCCAGACCCTGAATTTAAGCAAAAAGAGAGAGAGAGAGAGAGAGAGAGAGAGAGAGAGAGAGAGAGAGAGAGAGAGAGAGAGAGAGAGAGAGAGAAAGGAAAGAAAGAAAGAAAGGAAGAAAAGGAAGGAAAGAAAGAAAGAAAAGAAGGAAGGAAAGAAAAAGAAAGAAAGAAAAAAGAAAGAGAGGGAGGGAGGGAGGGAGGGAGAGAAGGGGGTGGGGAACTACAGGAACTCACCTAGGAGGCTTACAGTCTACTGTGAGATTCTGGCTCATTATGCAGCTTCATGTACCTGGTTTCACTGTATCTCCATTTGTTTGTTTAGTGCCAGTATTGAGGCTTGAACTTAAGGCCTCACACTTTTGCTTGGCCTTCTCTTTCAAGGTTGGCACTCTAGTACTTGAACTACACCTCCATTTTTGGAGTTTTTACTAGTACATTGGAAACAAGATTTGTCTACCTGGACTGGTTTTGAACTGAGATCCTGAGATCAGGTGGTTTAATTTTAATCCCCTTTCCTTCCCTGAAAAAGCACTTTGTGTCCCTGAATTTCCCAAGATAGAGCTTCGAGGATGGTAACCCCTCCATCTTCTTTGGGGACAACTCCTGAATAAATCAGAGTCCTTCTGTGAGGAAGAGCTGGCGTGTAGTGTAGGAATAAGGACTTCAACTTGAAAGAACTTGGCCAGGCTAAGTTTACTTCTGCAGCAGGGGCGGGATCAGTCAAAAATCAGGCAAGCCAGCTCAGAGAGCAGGCAGACTGCTCCCTGTTTATCACTAACCCGCAGGCCCCACCCCTCTGCTCAGATTGGCTGAGCTAAGGTTCACAATCTGCAAAAAGATGCAACTACAATTCAAGGAGCTCCCAACAGGATGTCTTAATGAAAGTGCTCAGGAAAAGGATGTAAGGAACCAACATGTAATTAACAAGGGTCATGTTACCTGGCCAAAGCAGAAAGCCCTTTAGAAAAACCACTCCCTCAAGGTTTAAAAGAAAAGAAGCAAACTTGCTTTTCTCACACTTCTTTACCAATTCTTTGGTCGTGAATATCAGCCCTTCAAAGTGGTGGGGAAGCGGGCCCTGATTTCTGATAGCTGATCATTCCAGTATCAGAATTAATCAGCAATGAAACCACATTCCTCGGCTTGGTGGTCAAGCTATTCCGTAGGAACCTCTGGAGGTGAGGTTGTTAACAAGCTTTCAGTTTTCTTAGGGGCATCTGACATTGAGAAACAGTTCCGAGGAGATAAAAGATAGGCTGGAGTGCTCAGAGATAGGAAAGGTAGAGCCGAGTGCTAGCCTTTGCCTCCAGGCTCTGAGTTTTCTCAGCTCTAGGACTGCTACAAACCCATCACCTCTGTAGGGAGTCTGCTACTTCAGTTTACACTAAGAGAGTGAATCTGACTTCTGTAATACCAATAGGTGTACCCCACCCAAACCAAATATGGAACTTTCCCGTACTGAACCACCTAGCTCAGCACTGGAATCTTTTCTCTGCACAAGCACAGATATTTACCCATTTTAAATCAAGGAAAGACATCATAAATATAAAGAACAGTCCATGATAATAACAAAGGCACATGTGTTTCCTACAAACTGAGGGACAAGAATCTGAAATGGGGGAGAATGATGAAAAAGGGGTGATATTAATCAAGATGCATTGTGGTCATAAACTGATATGTGGAAATAAGCGCCTCTCTGTACAATTATTTTATTTATTTATTTATTTAATTTAGTGGGTTGGGGGCTTGAATTCCACGCCTGGGCGCTGTCCCTCAGCTCTTCAGCTCAAGGCTAGCGCTCTACCACTGGAGCCACAGCATCACTTCTGTTTTTTTGGTGGTTTATTGGAAAGAGGTTCATGGACTTTCCTGCCGGGGCTGGCTTTGAACTGTGATCCTCAGATATCAGCCTCTTGAGTTGCTAGGATTACAGGCATGAGCCATCAGTGCCTGGCTAATTTTTAAAAATTAAAAGAAAGTAATCTCCTTACCACCACTCCCTCCTCTGACCCCCCAAAATCTGTAAGTGCAAAAGAAGTTGGACCTGTCCAGGTTAAATCAATAATTTGTTGGGTTTGGATTGGCACAGTTGAAGCAAGTATAAAGTGGCTTTGCCAGCACTTTATTTACTCGGAACCATGCGTCTGACTTGATGTGCTGGCTGCCAATGGTCAGCTCAGAGAAGGACTATCTCTCATGGAACCCAATCCCTAACTAGAACACGTTATATAAACAATGTGTGTGTGTGTGTGTGTGTGTGTGTGTGTATGTGTGTGTGTGTGTGTGTGTGTGTGTGTGTGTGTGTGTGTGTGTTGCTTAACTCGAGATATCAAGAAACTTACAGACCTTCTTGACCAGGTTGGCTTTGAAATGCAATCCTCAGATCTCGGCCTCCTGAGGAGCTAGGAGTACAGGCATGAACCACGAACACCTGGCTATATAAGCAGCTTTTGAGGATTGTCTACATGCTGGGCAATTACCTTGGGCACTATGGGGACAATTTAAGTGATTCTCAACATTTAACTATGTGTCAGAGTTATCTGTTCAGCTTTTTAAAAACGGTGTAGCACAGCTTTTACCCCACGCTCACTGAGTCGGGGCCTTCAAGGGCAGCGCCCAGGTCACACTGGTCAAACCTCTCCAGGGGCACTTAATGATGGTCAAGGGGGAAAGCCACCGTTCGATCCCATTAAGAACCTTCCCCTTCAGAGAATGTTGGTCTTGGGTAGATAATAGTAATGGAAACATATTTGCAACAGGACTTGTAAGAAGAACATATTTTGGGCAAAACACAATTGCCACAAGTGACAAGGAATGACCTGAGAAACAACAATACAGAGAGACAGTCAATTCAAAATTGGCAGAGGTTAAGGCTATACGAGCATATACCTGGCAGATTCTATCACCTCTGGTTAAAGGGAAAATTAAACTCTGTTATTCCCTTTGGGGATTTTTCACATTAAAGGCTTTATAGTTAGAAAAGCTGGTGCTGAATTTAAAAGGTAAATTCTTGCTAGATGCTAGTGGCTCCTGCCTGCAATCCTAGCTACTCAGGAGGCTGAGATCTGTGGATCATGGTTGGAAGCCACCAAGGCGGGGAAGTCACTGAGATTCTTGTCTCCAATGAACCAGCAAGAAGCTGAAAGTGGAGCTGTGGCTCAAGTAGAAGAGGGAAAGCCTTGAGCAGAAATGCTAGGCAATAGTTTAAGTCTCCATACCGGCCTCCCTCATCCCTGCCCCCAAAATGGGTAAATGCTTTAACTTTTTCAAAAGTTAAATAAAAGCTTACACTTAAAAAAAAACAAAAGCTTAAACTAGTATGTGTGAACCTAAATGAACTGCAGGGGTCAAATTTTTATTTTTTTATTTTTGTTGGTCGTGGGGCCTGAACTCTAGGCCTGGGTGCTATCCCTCAGCTCTTCTCAAAACTAGTGCTCTACCACTTGAGCCACAGTGCCACTCCCAGCTTTTTCTGCTTCTGTGGTACCGAGGAATCAAACCGGGGGCCTCATGCACTCTACCACTGAGCCACTTTCCCAGCCCTGTAGTGGTCAAATTCGAAGCAAGCAGAAACCAAAGGTTTGCAGCAGCCAGGCTAATGAGAGGGTCTCAGAGGCAACTGTGGGGAATGCATTTCCCTTGGCAGGTGCTTCAGTGGACTCAATTCAGTTCTAAGCAGATTTCTTTAATCCTTGCTTCTAATTGGGTCAATGCCATCTGATTTCAAGTGCGATTACAGGAGACTAGTGCACAGTAATTATTGAGAGAGCAGCGTTCTCCTGGAAGCTAAGCACGGATTCACAGAGCTGGAAAAAGTCACAACCATCTTTATTTTAAGAGAGGGGGTAAGCTGAGTACAGATGGTGTGGTCTTCAGAGGCGAGACAAGCTAGGAATTTCAATGAAAATTGCTAATTATATATATAAAACATATGATCTATAAATATAATCACTTATATATAAGTATATATACTTATATGTAATATATATTGTTATATATTTAATATCACCTATTATCCATTATATTATATATAAGTGTGTAAATATATTACATATATTATATATTAATGTTATATATTTTATTATGTATTATACAATTAATAATATATTAATACATAATTAAGTATAATTCAAGTATTGGGATTTGAACTTAGGGCATAGGCACTGTCCTTTAGCCTTTTTGCCTAAAGCTGAGACTCTGCCACTTGAGCCACACCTCCATTTTTGGCTTTTTGTTGGTTAATTAGAGATGAGTCTAATGGGCTTTCCTGCCTGAGTTGACTTCAAGCCAACGATCCTTAGATCTCAGCCTCCTGAATAGCTATGATACAGGTGTGAGTCACCAGTACTCAGAGAAAAGAAAAGAAAAAGCTTTGTAATTGAGTCTTCAAGTGATGAAGTCAGACAAAGTCAGATAAAAAAGAGATCTCCAGACCTCAGTCAGAATCTCACCAAGTATAGCAGCCATTAAGACTTCTGATAGGGTGCCTAAGAAATCCATCTGATGGCCTTTTCCCACCAATCAGCAAAATTTATTTACAAAAATTAACCTCTGTTCTAGACAAGATGTCAAACTCTAAGCAATACAATTTCCCCAACAAGCTTAAGTAAATCTGTCTGACCTTTGTACTATTTAACAATTATGTGACAGTGCAAACAAAGATACTTACCTTTGTGTATAGGAATCTTTGTAACCTACACTTGATATGTTACAAATCAATACATATAAATATTTTACATAATTATGCAAAACTACAAGCTATACTGAGTTTTTCATGCTTGTATTTTCAGATGTGACAGTTTCCTATAGTGTCCTTTATGCAATGAAGAAAGGAATAGTGAAGCTGCTCTTTGAGTTGTGAAGTTCAAAGGGATCATGTTTGGAATATAGTTGAAAACAATACTTCAAAACGCTGTCTAATTCTGGTATACGTACAATTTAATATTTGAATCTGTAATCCAGTCCTGGATTTCCTTCACCACTGTGCAAAACATTTAAGTTGCCAGCCTTGAATCACATTGGAAATGTATAACGTTCTTGTTGAAGTCTGTCCTGAAAGACTCTCTACGTATTTTAAAGCCTAAATAATGAGATGTAAGTAAACAGCATGGCTCAGAAGGAAGTTCTGTGCAGCTGTGTGCTTAAAGACTGGCTCAAATGAAAAGCCAAGTATGAAACTATGTGCATATTAGTTGGTAGCTTTTAGCTATTACAGAAAAATATTAGAAAATGAAACTGCCAATGGCCATTTATGAAATAAAAAACCCTCCTGTTTAATAGAGAACAAGTGGTTTTTTAAAAAAAAAAAACAACCGTATCATTTATATTGGAGCATAAAAAAACAACTATTATACTTGGCAATGCTATTTTTTTTTTATACTTTAAGCACTTAGTTCTGGTCTAGGAAGTAAGATTGCTCCTAGCTGTTTCCATCAGTTTGACAACTGTACTTTATTGAAGATGGGTTAAAAGATATGGCTTTATGGGAGAGAAAAACCAATGAAGCATTTAACATGTTAAATCAGCATATTGCATGTATCAGTTCCGAAACCCAAAATACTGTGGTGTGGGTAATGAACCCAGAAAGCTTCCAGAAGGACTTGGCAACTTCAACTCTCTCTCTCTATGTAAGCAGTTCAAGAATTTGGAGCTGAGTAAGATCTAAATGTTTACTGATCCATTTTTCTTGAGAATATCTTGGTTGATCAGGGGCAAAACCTTGATGTTTTCCTGGGCGGGGGTGGGGGAAGGGAATGCATGTCAATTAATTTTTTTCCACAAGTCACTTAATAGCCAAGTGTGACTGAGTTTATAGATACATAAACCCTCTGTTGTAAATTAACAGAGCCTCACTAGTGCTTGGTGAGCGATGAACAATGCTTAGCTCAGTACCTGATTCAGTAACTCCCCAGACTACGCAGCTATTTTATTAAGATCTCTGTTTCTTTAGCGTATACTACGCCATGGGATGGAAGAGCCACGGGCTTAGAAGTCAGCGTAGCATAGGCTCATTCACATCTGAATCAAACCAAAGGACTAAATTTCCTTGGGTAGGTTGCTTGTGGCAAAATGGTAATATTCAGATTTTGTGGAAGAATGCTGGCTTTTGGCAATGTTATCTTATTATTTTACACCTCTCCTATTTCTGCCATTATCCTCAAGATGGAGAAAGAGGTGCCATCTTGGAGGCAAAGAGCTAGCCTCCTTTATCAGACATGGAAACTGTATGATTCTTGATCTTGGACCTCTTAGCTCCTGTGCAGGGGAAAATAACCTTTTTGTTTATAAATTACATAGCGTATTTTGTTACAGATACAGGAATGGATTAAAACAGTCCTATTCATCTATTTTTTTTTTATTTGAATGTCCCCAAGTAACTGAAAAAATCACAAGATCACATGTACCAATTTTAGTAGAATGAAATGCATTACTTTGTGAGATTTGTCAGACAATGACTTAGCTGAAATAAGATTATGAGTTTTAAAAACATCTTCTTTTGAGCTGGGAGTATAACTCAGGGGAGGAATGCTTGCCTAGATGTGTGAGGTCCTGGGTTTAATGCTCAGAACTTCAAATAAATAAAAAGAACGGGCCACCTTTAATAGCAAATGTAGCTTAAAAGAGAGGAAAGCAATGAGAAAGGAAAGGACCAATGGATAACCAAAAGATTTTGCAGTAATCTAGCCCAGCCCAGCCAACTCCTTCATGACAGAAAATGCTTGCCTTTGTCATATGAAGTCTTACAGGATCACAAATAGTTTTGGGCTTTCTCCAGATTGGGCCTTAATTTCACTAGAGCCCTTTAACAGTCAGTTAAATATTTAGGCTCAGGCCAATCATAGGGCCCATACTTGTATTCCCAGTGTTTAGGAGATTGAGGCAGGAGATTCAAGATTAAGGTCAGCATGGGTTACATGGTGAGATCCTATGTGTGTGCCTGTCTCTCACACGGACACACAGACACACAGACATAGATACACACAGAGACACATACAAAGGGACCACATCTTCAGGCTGTACCTTTAACCAAGTTGCTGTTTATAATCGGTCTAAAAACCCCAATGTTATGAGGAAATTTATTTCCTGACTTTAAATGTATTTAAATGAATAAAACTTCTGTAATATAGATGTTTAAAAAAGGAAGGAGGGAAGGGAGGGAAACAACCTGTTGTGTTGATCTCTGGAGTTTTCTGGGTGTACTCTGGGTTTGTACAAGTGTCATTGGTTTTGAGTACATACTCAAATAGAGGTAATGGGACATCCTGTTTGAAACATTAATCCATAAATGTGTGGAATGTTCTTGAAAGGTCATGTGCTGAAGGCCAAGTCCCAGTGTATGTGTTCAGAGGTGATCGCATCATAAGAGCTTAAACTCAGTAACGGTTTAGCTTATTGGTGGATTCATAGTTTCTCTGAAAACTCTTGATAAGAGTCCAAAACTTTCTCTATGATGATCTTGTCTCTCTTTCTCTCTCTCTCTCTATATAATATACGCATATATATTATATATATGTGTGATTTGGTTTTAGGTGCTTCAGTTTTTAATCCTATAATTGAAGAGCTCTTTCTAAATACATTCATTTCTGTTAGTCTGGGTTATTCAGGATAGAACTGATTTGTGCATCTGATAAGGGACTGTGCTGACTTTGCTGAGTTACAGATGGTGATGGAATTGTCTACCCATCAACACACCAAAAATCATTTCCTGTTTCTACGTAGGAAACCCCCAGAGAATTGTGACTACAGCTTTGTTATTAAGAGAGATGCTTATAGTTAAAGGAATCACACATTATCCTATGTTGAATTGCTTTCTCCACGATACCCATGATACTGCTATACCTGCTCCTGTCTCTCTGCCACCTGTGTTGCTCACTCATTCTGTCTTTTCATTCTCAGTTCCTTCTCGGAAGGCAAATTACAATGATGTAGAACGGTACAGGTTTGGACTTAAAAATGTCTAAGTTGGAATCCATGCACTGACCCTCAGTCTCTCAAGATTTCCCCCCTTACTTATTAAAGGAGAAAAAACAACAACAACAACAACACTGGATGCATGTGATTTTTGGAAGCCTACACTTGTTATAAATCCTTCAATGCTGGTATACAACAAGAATGCCATATTCAGCTGTCTTCTGTATCTTTTGTGTTTCTGATTTTACTAGCTTATAGTTGTTGACCATAGGGAGATTTTGTTACAACTCCACATTTCTCCTGTATTGCAATTAATTTCACCCCCTCTATCCCACTCCCTGCCCCTCCCCAACAGGTTTCCTTGTTCCATTTTCAGTTGTAAAGTCTATATGGACATTATTCTCTTCCTGCTTGTCTCCACCCACCTGTAGTCTATTTTTCTCCCCCTCTACCTATTGATCATCCCCTTCTGTTGATCTTCTCTATGCTGCTCTCATACGTAATTGCAATGTCATTCACCCTTTTTCCTTTCTCCCCTCCCCTTTTCCTGTCTCTTAGCTTGACTCATGTTGCTTAACCATATAAATATATATGTGGATATATGGATGCACATATCTATGAATATGAAACCTTTAGGTCTAGTTTCCACAAGTGAATAGACAGTATTTTGCTTTTTTGAGCTTGTCTTGCTCAGTATGATGTCCTCTAGTTGTGTCCATGTTCCTGCAGATGGCATTTTCTTTATGTCTGTATAACATTCCATGTTCATTATCCACATCTTATCTATTCATCTGTTGTTTAGCACTGGTTGATTCCATCATTTGGCTATTATGAAGAGTGCTGCAATACCCATGGATGTGTGGGTATCTCTCTGGTATACTGATTCACGCTCTAGATATACGCCCAGTGCTGTTAAGGTAGGATCATAATGAAGATCCACTTTTAATCTTCTGAGGAATCTCCCAGTTGATTTCCAGAAGCTGTCCTAGTTTACATTCCCACCAACAGTATGATCTTCCAACATCCTCTCAAGCATTTGTTGTTTTCTCTGACTGAACTACAATGGAATCTTAGTGCAGTTTTGATTTGCATTTACGATTAAGGATATTAACATTTCTTCATGTATCAGCCATTTGTTTCTCCTTGTGAGAACCATTTATTCAGTTTGTAATTTGATGATTGGATTACATTTACTGTTTAATTCACACTATTAAAAATGATTTTCAGTATTTGTAAGTTCTCAGTGTGGCTAAGGAAGCATCATCAACCCTCACGATCACTTGTCAAAACTTGCATGTGCTTCCAGTACAGCATTCTGGTGGTCCTCATAATTGTCCTTTCTTCTTGCTCACATCTCACCCCAGTGTCATGGATGGCTCCCAGGGAGTAACATCCATTACTTTATCAGAACCAGGACACAGTGCTCTGTAGGCACACTACAAATAGCTTTAGCCCCCAGGTAACTAGAAAGCACAGTGTGGAAGAAATGCCAGGAAGCCCTATGGAGACAAATGATCTCTTGTGAGGATTAAAGGAAACAGAGCAACAATTTTATTATATGATATGCTGTCTAACAGTACATTTTCTAAGTGGTAGTTTGGGATGATGAAAAAGTTCTGAAGCCAGACATGGGCACAGCTGCAGAACAGCATGGGTAGACATGATGTACTGCAACTACACTCTTAAACATGCTTCAGTGGTAATTTTTATGTGTACTTTGCAATTATATAGATTTAAAAGTAGGTTTCCTATTGTTAAGCACTTCCCAGTACTATAGTAATCATGTAGTCATCAAGAAAGGGCAGTGCTCTGTTTGAGATTGGGTTCTTTCTGCTTATTAAATTTGTGAATTTAGAATCCTATCACTTTGTTATGCCTCAGTTTTCTTATCGGTGACACAGGAATAATACAATGCTCACTTGCCATTCTAGGTAGTAATGAATTTATATAGGAATTTTGCAAAGTTCAGGGTGAGACATTTCAGTGCTGGCTCTGATTCTTTTAGGTTTTCATGGCGTACAATGAGGACCATATGCTCCAGCACACAAAGGCTGGTTATCCACTCATCCCTGGACGTAATGTCACAGATGCTTGTGAGACCATCTGCCATGAAGCCCATTCTATACCGTGGCCACTGGAGGCCCTGACTAATGATACCCAAGTGTCACACCCCTGAGGCACGATGCCAGAGACGCCACAGGAACAGAAATAATTTAACAAGTCAATAATATATTTATCAAGGGTAATGTGGTCATATAAAAAGCATTTACCAGAATTACAATGCATGCATACAAAAAAGGCCTTTTTATTTTTGTCCCTTTTATATCCTATTTTAGACAAAACAGTGAAACCAAGAAAACAATGGAAATGCACACATTCTAAAAACTGGGTATTAACTGGGTATTTTATAAATGAAACAGACCCCATCATCTATTACTTCTCAAATTCTAAACATGAGACTTACTGAACTCTCTGAGTCAACTTAAATAAATCTTTGCTAGATCTGAATGAAATATACATTTACGATGACTGGCAGTCCAGACAGAAAAAGTTTGTCATGTCTTGCAAGTTAAACCATTTCATATGAGAGAAATGATTTTAACAAAACTCAGACAGTATCAAGAGGAAATGTACTGAATTAAAAACCTTTCTGAAACAGCAATTTTTTGGACCACTATAGAAAATACCAGAAGTTCAAGCTGTTGAAAAACAACAGTGTACAAAAGGGTAAAAAATGTATTTAGAGCCAAATATAATATAACTGAGCCATATAATTTAGAAAAAGGGTTTAAGTGCACTTTCTCTGTACAATTTGACTACCATATATAAAAACTGGCAATCGATTAAAATGCAATTAAATACAAATTTGTAAGCCTTCTGGCCATTATATAAATACTAAAAAGTGAACTGCCAATTGAAAAAAGCTTACATACATACTCTACAAGCACAAATGGGCGAAGATGTAACTATAAAACTGTGTGGGAAAAAAACCACCTTCATAACACATAAAGATGTTTTGGGCACTTGCATTTAGAAACATTTTATAAATAAGCATTTAGTTTCACGTCAAAAAATAAAGCTAATTTTTCCCCAATTGCACCTATTAGTTGAGAACTCTAACATATATTAGGGATGCCTTTCAATGGACCATTTTGTGGGGAAAACTTTAGTAAATATAAAAACACAGAATTCCAAGGTAATTCCAGCGAGGCATGGTGAGGCCTTGTCAAGACACTCTGGCACTGGAAGTGGTCAACAGACGCAACGTGACCAACAGCCACGGAACGGCCACGTGTGCGCTTTGGCAATCCTGTGCAAGAGGGGTCCCGTCAAAATGTTCTTTCACAACACAAACACAGTATCACAGAACAACACAACACAAAGGAGAACAGCTGAATTCAGAAAACCCTACACAAATTGTGGGATTTCATCCTCAAGGTCTTCAAACTGCTGCATCCGTTTTAGCCTTGGTCTCTGGCATGCTGGCGTAATGTCAGGCAAGCCAGGCTCCTCTGGGGGCGGTGCCGGCTGACTGCCTGGTGGCGTGTGGTAGGCCGATGGATCTGAGTCTAGGCCCTGGGTAGCGTGGGCTGTGCCAGGTGGCGTGACTGCGGAGGGCAAAGCTGGCTTCTCCTCACTGCCCCTGACGCTACTGGTGGGTGTGCGTGGCTTATAAAACGTCGTCCAGTGCTGGGGCTGCAGGGTCCTGGGAGCTCTGACAGGAGCAAGAGGACTGGAGTCCGAGGAGCGTCTCTCGGCGGTCTCTCTTGCAGCCCTGCCTGGCTCTGTGCATGGCTTCGCCGCCTGCCAGGCGCTGCCACAGTCCCCACTCAACCTGGCGCTCGGTGTGTCTCCTTTCTCTTGAAGCACACTGGGCGCCGTGGCTGTCGCAATTTTGACAGTTACACTGTTTTGTTCACACTGTTGGCTCCATGTTTTTTGTGGGTCATAGCCATTGAATTTGGAACAAATAGTAGTAGGGGGATCTTTTCTATTAAGTTCTTCAAAGATAGGATGCTTGCCAAACTTGTCTGAATTTCCATTCCCCATATTTCGGCTGCTTTTCTCATTAGGAGAGCTTGCCAGGAGCAGTCTCTCCACAGGCAAACTCACAGGCCGAATCTTGGTCCTTGGCATATGCCTATGCATATGGCTTGTGACCCTATCCGAATGCAGAAGAAGTGACTTGGGGCTTTTACAAACATCTTCCCTCTTTTGCGATGCCGATTCAAGCTCTTGGTCTCGAAGCAAACGCTTTTTCTTGTCTGAAAAAAGAAAAACAGAAGATGTAGTTAACCTCATTGCATAGGGCTATAATCTAATAAATTTTAGACGAAATTCTCTAGAAACAGGAGTCTGAGAATACTAGATTGGAATAAAATCTGCAATATTCTGGTATCTAGACAGAGGAGCTAAATATTCAATGTTATTAAAGGCATACTTTGGATTAAAAAGGTTTTAAAATATATCAAAACTAATAGACTTAATAGCTACAAAGCAGATTTGTAGGTTAGTAAAAATATACAGACACAAAGTAAAAATGAAAGCACTAGTCTAATTAGAACAATTGTCTGATCTTGGCCAGAGCTTCTGGAGGCTGACCAATGCAGGCAGGCGCGAGCCCCTGCACCTGTGCGGCTCTGGTGGTGTGCTTTCCAGCTACCAGTCCTCAGTGAGGAGAGCAAATCAGAAGCCTTGACAGCTGACACGCCACACATCCCCAGGCTGGGACACCATTCTGACTGAATGGCATGGCAGCGGACTCTGTGCGCAGCCCACAGTCCTTCTCCACACTGATCTGTCCAGTGGTCCCACCAGCATCACCCATCTTCCTCAGCGAGGGCTGCTGAGTTTTCTTCCCTAGGCTGACAGGCATGCTCCTGTGCCTAGTTTTCTGGGCCTCCCCAACATTGCAGACACTAAGGCGCCTGACCCACTGCAGTTGGGCTGGAAGCCCCAGGACATCCTTCGAGTTCTACAGGGAAAACATGGAGCACAGGTGAGAGCTGCTCTGCAGCCAGCTGCTGCCTGGTCCCAGGCTCAGTTTCTGCTCCCCTTCTGGTCTGGACAGGGCCCTTGTGAGGTGCGCCTATCTGCTACCACCTGTCAAGAAAGACTCCTGTGTGCAAGTACATTGTCCTGTGTTTTGAATGATCTAGTAAAAGAAGTGCTTACCCAACTCTCTGGTATATAATAAGCACTCAAAAATGATACTTTACATTTATTTATATTTATTCATCTTAATTGGGAGCTCTAGACCATGGGATAGTAAAAACCAGGCTAGGTTGACCAACCAAGATTGGACTGGACTCCCGTCCTGACTTCCCAGTGCATTAGAAGCATGACTTCTGGCATCAGTAAGCTCTCTGACCCTAATTGACAGGCTCATGGGGAGGTGCCTGTGCTCTATTGTATGGCACAGAACTAGGAAGATGAGAGCAAATGCATGGACTCAAACAATGGGCCTGGTGCTTTGCACAGGTAGGAAGGTACTTTGTTCCTTTTTCTTTTTCAACCTTTCAGGCTCTGCTCATTTAATATATATGGCTATGTTTTGAAAAACTGGATTCAACTGTAATAGATTTTTTTTTCATGTTCCTTGACTCTATATAGCAACCACTGAATGCCACATAACAGCTGTGCAACACGAAGAGCCAGGAATTCTTTTGCACTACAGCGTAACCAAAAATGGGGAAAATCCCATCATTGGTTTAAATATAGTGCTGCAAGAATACAGAACTGTAACAACAAATGCGAGCCTTTATACCTGCTTGACAGCTACCATTTATTGCTATACAACTGCTGAGAAAATAGTGATTAAAATGATTAGTCAAAGAACTGAAAGACATACACATATGTGGACCTAATGTTAAAGTAGGTCACAGTTAATTTTAGGAGCCTCAACTCCTTGAGTTTTAGAAGTCTTGTTTGACTCCTGAGCAGCAGGAGTAATATCTGAAATACAACACAGAACATGCTCTGAGTTAGCAGATGGCTCAGCTCTTTTCTGCCTTGACATAAATGAAAACAAGAATACTTTTCAGAAGGAACACAAAAACATTTATGAAACTAAGGATTTTTTAGAAATAAAAGGTATTATAAAAGGTATGATTACAAAAGGTTCACTAACAGGCAACTTTCTCAATGGCTAGTCCAGATGTGTTAATAAAATTTTGAGGTCTGGATCGCCTCAACTGTATTCACCCTAGCTTTTGGCTTTTTTTTTTTGGCTGGTCCTAGAGCTTCAGCTCAGGGCCTAGGCGCTGTCCCCAAGCTACTTCTGTTCAAGGCTAGTGCTCTATCAGTTGAGCCACAGTGCCACTTCCAGCTTTCTCTGAGTAGTTTATTGGAGATAAGAGTTTCATGGACTTTCCTGCCCAGGCTAGCTTTGAACTGCGATCCTCAAATCTCAGCCTCCTGTGTAGCTAGGATTACAGGCATGAGACACCAGCACCTTGCTTTTTTTCCTTTTTAAGTGATGTTTTAGTGGTTCCTGAGATTGAAATCAAGGCCTCATATGTGCAAAGCAAATATTCTATTCATTTTTGCTTCTGATTTATTTGCTATGTTTTAAAGTCAGTAAACAGAGTTTCTACATGGCCACTCACCAATGAGACATGAGTCACATTTTTCCAATGCATTGTGCTTGTGTTCTGATTCCTGAAATGATGTAGTTGGTTCAAACATTTTGCTTTCATTAACTGCAGTGTGAATATCCTGTCAAGGGAAGAGAATTTTCACACTTGAAGAAGCACAACACATTCCAGAATAAACAGCTTGAAGATGTCTAACAATATACTAACATCAATACTACAAAGTTCTAATGCAATTTTATAAAAGTCAAAACTCACTTCCTTTGAAGAAAAAAACATTGACTTCATAGAATGTTCTGGGTCTCTATCTTCTGGTGACAACAGAGGTTTTGGAAGACAGCCTTGATCAACCTGGTGTGCAACAGCACCTGTGCCAGCTGCAGCATCTCGTGGCTGGAGAGACCCATCGAAGATCTTCTGTGAGTATGTAATGAGGAACTCTACCAGTCGTGCCTGGTGTGAATATTCCGCAAGGGAAGAGATGGTGACAGGAGCAGTTGTGGGTCTTGGCCTAATGAGACTTGGTCCAAATATGACTCCCAAGTTTTTGGAGTTCATCTTGTTTTCTTCGGAGTGATCTACAACCCTGCAAAGTAGAGCACAGAAAGCTACAGGAGATGAACCTATTAGAGGTTCCTTAATTGTGGTTTACTATGGGATGGGAAGGAAAAATAGATTGCAAAAGACTAAGAAAAATTTGTTAAGGGTCAAGTTTGAGTGTATGTGTGGGGTGGCAAGGAAAAGAATACACTCAATTAAAATATTTGTTACAAATAGGGTTTACAGTATTATATCAGAATAAAATCCAGGTACAAGGAACTACTGAGGCTTGACCAGTAGAAAGGCGAATATGTCCCTTAAAATGATTTCCATCTTAGCATGTGATATACCCTCCCATACGCAGGAACAAAGCATCACCGGCTTTCTGATTGCCACTGCTAGGTTTTAAGCCCATGATCCTCTCTCCTGAAAATCACTTTATTCTATCACACTCCCACCCTCTGGCTTTACTTCAAGCCCTCATTACCTTTTACTTCTGTAACTGTTCAAGGAAACCTGAAGGTCTTCAACCTATTTTATATATTTCTACCAGAAAGAGCCAATGGGTGAATCTGAGTATATTAAACATCTAGCATGCAATTCTTTAAAGGGTAAGTATGTAAGACTTTCTTATCAGGCCCCTACCTAGTTCAGTTTTTGCTTCTGCTTGCTTTATTATAACCTCATCAAATCATTTGTATTTCCCAAATCAAAACAATCTCATTTATCTTCATGTCTGCAATCCTCTGCCTAGAACACTCTTCTGTAAATCTTCTGTCCAGCAGATCACTACTGAGTTCTTTAGGTCTCATTCAAGGGCTATCTCCTCTGACCTATAACCGCACCCCAATCTTTTCTGCACCCAATGATGCTGCACTGGGCTAGTATGCAGGTTTGTCCCCAAGGATGGTCTCACAGACAGCAGAAATCCTTTGTTTCCCAGCCAGAACCTGGCATATAGACAGCATCTGAGAGACTGTGTCGGTGCATGAACTTACATTCAACACTTCCTCTCCCTAACACAGAAAAAATGAAATTTGTTTTACAAACTATAATACAACAAAGTAGATGGACTTCACACTACCGGAGTGTTCAACAAATGATTAAGACAGGGACATTTTATTCAACAAAAACCACCCACCAATGGATGCTCTACTTATAAAAAATGCTTACCGCCTGAGGTGCACAATGAGGTAATGAAGACTGTTAAAATTTGATGGTGGCAATTGTCTTAGAAGGTCCTTGCTTTTTAGAAGAATTCGGTTTATTTCTATACACATGTTTGGGTACTTTTTGTCCTCAGAGCTATCCTTTTTTGTCTCTTGTTCTTCATTTACATGTTGTATCTCTTTTGCAAGGTCTATAAATTCCTTGTATAGTCGAAATAAAATAAATGGTTCTGGGAGCTAATAAAATAAAATTACATCAGGAATATATTTTTTTCTGGTTTATTTTGGTTAATACTCAACTGTATTTACAGCTTTTCAATGCTTTTGCATATCCCTTTAGACGAACAAATTTCAAGTACAGATGTGACCTATAGAGTGAATCATCAATATAAACTATATTTAAAACACATGTTGGGCTGGGAATGTAAGAAATGGTAGGGTGCTTGCCTAGTATGCAGGAAGCCCTAGGTTCAATTCCTCAGTACCACATAAACAGAAAACAAGTGATAGAGTGCTAGCCTTGAGCAAAAGAAGCTCAGGGACAGTGACCTGGCCCTAAGGACTGGCAATAAATGAATAAATAAACCATGTTAACCAATAGTCTCCCTATGCCTATTATATTTATGAGTGCTCTAAAGACAGGATGACCACAAACTTTTACTGAAATGAACCTAGGATAATACACAAAACAATCCAAATATAAAAAGCAGTAACCTGGATTTTTACTGGTAGGGGGGATACAGAAATAATAAAATGCTACAGGGCCTTAGTGTTGTAATTTGGCCAGATTACAAAGAAGCACCAGACAATAGACCTATAAAAGATACAGGCAACAATTTATCTAACTTTTAAATACAGTTTAACTTGCCTTGATTTGTCAAAAGAAAATATTCCTCTCCCCAAATAACAAATGTGCTCTTACTATGAATTTCAATGTTCACACTGTTCTGAAATGGAAAAATACAGTGTGCTCTGGCTACCCACTGTCCTGTCTGATCTGTGGAAAGCTAAGTGTCATCTTGAGAGCAGCTGCTCCCGCCACTCTGAGACATGGAGGCAATGATTTCACCTCTTGAAACTTCCTACTTCCCACATGAAAGTTTTGATTATGT
This sequence comes from Dipodomys merriami, assembly GCF_024711535.1. Lineage (NCBI taxonomy): Eukaryota > Metazoa > Chordata > Mammalia > Rodentia > Heteromyidae > Dipodomys > Dipodomys merriami. Next base: position 20,161,379 of record NW_027206290.1, read on the forward strand.
TCTAATATTCAAGACAGAACAAGAGTTTATCATTTAGACCCCATTCATCTCTTCTCCCTGATTGGCTAGAAAAAATAAAGGGGGACACATTTCTATTTCTCAATGTAGGAATCTACAAACGTATAACTAAACAACAAGCAATACTTTTCTGGATTAGTATGACTAGGAGAATTTTTTTTTTTAAAGCTCTCCTCCTATAAACAGCCTGAGGTGATCTGTGAAAATGGTTTGCTTCTCTCTTGACCCAGAAAACCCCACAAAATCATGCAAGTCAAGAGGTTCAAATTTTTGTGTTTCATGTTTACTTTAAGAACACCTACAAAACAGCCCAGGTCATCAAGGGTATGCATATCCGAAAAGCTACCAAGTGTTTGAAAGACATTACTTTAAAGAAGCACTGTGTATCGTTCTGGTGGAGATGTCAAGTGTGCCCAGGCTAAATAGTGGGCTGGACATAGCCCAAAAAGTTAGTGCTGAATTTCTGCTGTGCATGCGTAAGGATGCAGCGAGCAATGCTCAACTGTACTCTCTGGCCACTGAACATATCCAGGTGAACCAAGCATCTAAACTCTCTGCTGAGTTTACAGAGCTCTTGGTGGGATTAACCCAGCACGAGCTCCTCCCATTGAGATGACCCTTACTGAAAAGGAGTCAATCATTCCTAAACCAGAAGAGGATGCTGCACAAAAGAAACAAGTTTGAGAAGAAACTGAAGAAAAAAATTAAGGCACAGGAATAAATTTAGTATCAAATACATGCAAATAAAGGGGAAAAAAAGAAAAAATTTGAATAGACAAAAGCAGCATCTTACAACCTAGAGTGACTGCTAAACTGTGACTCAACCTAATTTATAGAACCTAATTTATAGAATCCTAAGGACACCTGAAGTGTGGGCACCAGGTTCTCTGATCTTAGGGCAAGGTGGGCTGCATGAGGAAAGTCTGGAGGTGTTTCTTTACAACAGATGCCAACAGATCCCAAGGAAATAGATACATAAGTGGTTTTAAAAAGATCCAGTTGGAACAACAGTTCCATAAGCTGATTGTTGAGGACTACCAGCATTATTTTCTCTGCTATTATTATGTCTTCATTTTCACCCAAAGACTTGATGCCAGCTGGATTTGGCCCAGATCATTTTTGTGCCTGGTTCATGACAATGTGCTGATTAAGTTCCTCTATAAGATAACTGCTGGAAGCCACTTATTTCACCCCACAGATGTTTTCTTTGGATCTACTCCTATAAGCACAGAAAAAAAAAATCTAGGATAACCCCCCTCTCTGATTGTATTCTTGTTGCTCATACAATAGTTTTGCCTGATGGTCCAAATATGATGAACTTCCTAGCCTTACCCACTCACCTCCAATAGCAGCTATTTTGAGGTGTTAATGAAGATAAGCCAGACTGTGATCCAAACACTATTGTATAAATTGGATTTTCAGTATTGGGGGTCATGGTTCAAGTGACACAGCACCTGCTTAGCAAGCATGAGGCCCTTAAATTCAAATCCAGTAATGTAAAAATGAAAAAATAAAATCTAATCATGTAACAGTGTGAACACTGGATTGTCTTTACACAGCCAGAATTGCACTTTTAAGTCATTTTCTAAAGCTTAAAGAGTTGTTTCTGCTTAGGAAAATACTGTTTATTCCTTTAATTGATCAGGGAAGATCTTGTTTAAGGTGGGTAATAAGAAGTGAGTTTTTTCTTATTCTTTTGTGCCAGAATTTTATTATTATTTTGTGCTGGTACTGAGGCTTGAACAAGGGTCTCATGCTCTTGTTTAGCTTTTTCTGCTCAAAGCTGGTACTCTACTACTTGAGCCGCATCTCTACTTCAGCTTTTTGCTAATTAACTGGCAATATGAGTCTTTTGGATATGTCTGCCTAGAATGGCTTCAAGTAACTGATCCTTAGCACTCAGCCTCCCGAATGTTAGGATTACAGACATGAGCCCCTGGTGCCTCACTTGCTATTTTTTTTGTTCTTTAAAAGACATGAATCTTTTATATACTCTTTGGTCTCCACATTAACAATTAGAAGACATCAAGTATGATCTATGCCAATGAAAATATATGCATAGCAAATGTTATAAACGAAGTATCAATCATAGAATTATTCTTTAAACTTCATGATTTTCAAGAATAAAAGCTTTACCTGTCGAAGGTATAACTTTAAGACGTCACAGATGTCATGTGAACTGAATTCTGAAATGTCCACCAAGTGCATTCCATTTTCCAAAGCCTGACACAGTTTTTCAGTTTTTATCTTGTTCCCACAAACACGATAAATCCCCTTGAATAAAAACAAAAAAATTCCATAAAATATCCCTTCAGTTTAGTAAAAATGGATAAATGCAGATATCTAAACTTATTTGATGTTTGCTCCAATTTTTTTGTTAGCATTTCAGAAAACACCTCGTCAGAGACAAATGAGTTAATAATTCAAATATATCTGAATAAATCTGTTATTTTAAACTAATAAAACTGGTGTCCTTTAAAGTTTTCTTTTCACTAGAACAAATCACATATACATTCATGGTTTTTAAATTTCAAGAGGCACAACTTACCTGTAGACACAAGGCTCTATTTTCAACTTCTGAGGCACATATTTTGAGTACAAAAGGAATGCCATCGGGTTCCTTCTTTGCTACTTGTGTAAATTCTGCTCCAAACAAGTGTATTTTTCCAAGAAGTTTCTGGTGACCGCAAATAATGACTAAATTCTCCAAACACTTCCGATGACAAACAAGGAGACACTACCCCCCCCACCAAAAAAAAAAAAAAAAAAAAAAAAAGACAAAGCTTAAAACGGATTAATTCACCTTAAAAAACTCACCACTAGGAAAACTATAAGTAGTAGCAACAAAACTATAAGTAGTAGCAACAAAAATGAGTTTAAAAGCTATTATGTGTGGTGTTTAAAATATATGAAATGGCAAAACAAATACATAACTATAGAAGATACAGTATTTTTAAAGAACACATTTGCAAAAGATTCTAGTAAGTACAATCCTAATTAAAAAGTACATAGCAAAAAAAAATGTAAGGGCAAATGAAATTTTAAAAATATCATACCTCTTCACATTCCACACCCTGGAACACTACAATGCCTTCACAATCTCTACATTTTGTGGGGGATCTCAATTTGCGGAACTTGTGAGTGAGAGCTGCCTTTGACATCAATGTTTTCTTAAATGCCCCGAGGGAATTGGGTCCTTGCAACAGGAAAGACAATATGTAAGAATGGCAAGATAATTAAATATTATACATGATATTGCACTTTGATTAAATCTTTCAATTTTGAAACATCCACATATGATGCAAAAATATTACTCTGAGTTTCTAATACCAAAATAACATCCAATTTATAGACTTTAAAACTACACATTTATCAAGCATTTTGGTAATAATCAGCACAAAACCAGTAAGATGATTTTAAGATGCTACTGAAAGATGTTTTCATAATCAGAAGATACATGCCTTTATAAAGATGTGTTTTAGATAGCATTCCATTCTTGGGGAAAACCCCAATAAATGCTTCAAAGGAAAAGAACTACATGAAGCTAATGTGTCTGCATCATTTGCAACAAAGGATAAAAGTTATTCTTACACTGAGCTATGCTCCTAGACCTGAACTGTTTTAGAAAGGTTTTTCAGAATTTTTCATTTACTATTATCCTATTCACACTGTCTAGTGTTTATGAAAGGTCTAGCCTCTTTTAACACCAACATAGTAACTCCCTGTTGTATTTGATCTTTTGATTAATAATTTCCAACCCGTATTTATACATAATTATTGGCATGATATGTATTAGGTTACTGTGATGCCTTTTTAAAAATACATAGCAAAGAATTGATTATATATAATTTTTTCCGACGTCATATAGTGCTATTAGTTCCACTAATGTAGTGGAGTGGGTCTTAATTTAGGGGGATACACTACCAGCTTCTGAAGGGGAGGGCGGCTCTCTTTCATCTAGATCATCTGCAGAAGACATGGTTCCACTGGATGGAGTTCGTGGAAGTTTTCGGTGGAAGTCTCCTGAAAGAAAATTGCAGATACCGTAACCTGACTCTTCACAGGAGAGTATCAGAAATGGGCAATGAGGACAACTTTTGGAATTATACAAGTCATATTATTTTATTAGCTTCAGTGTAAAATTTTTCCTTTATTGTGGATTAATAATGAATTCTGATGTCTATGGCATTCCAAATGATTTAGGACTTGCTCTAATCAGGGCCATAATTGCTAGCACTAGCTTGAATAATTTTGTTTTTACAAAGCTAGTTACAAATTATTCAGTGAAGACTTCAGCCTCTTATCTCCAAAGTGTCCCTTGAAAAGTGCTCATGGTAAAGGAGGCAGCAAAGCAGCAGTTGATAATAATCTGTTTATAAACTCTACTGCATGCTGCATGGAAAAAAATTCCTAACTTGAAACACTGGTCTACATAAATAAAAATTCTGTAATACATAAAATGCTTTCAAAAACACCTTGGAATTTGAAGTGGTTAAATCTAACACACCTCTCAAGATTCTAAGAGGAAGTAACAGCCAGAAAGAACAAGGCTGGAACAGTTTTTGATAGGGGAAGGAAGAAAGAGTTGAACTGAAAAGCTTATGTGTTCAAGAGCTACCCACTCCTGTAAGCTGCAAAAGCTATGGTAAAGTACTCTCCTTGAAACACTAGAGTTCAAAAAATTGCTTCTCCTAGGATTTTGAGATATCACATTATTTAAAACACATTGTAAAAAAAAACCAAAACACGGAAGTGGTGCTGTGGCTCAAGTGGAAGAGCACACTAGCCTTGAGCTGAAGAGCTGAGGGACAGCGCCCAGGCCCAGAGTTCAGGCCCTGCGACCGGACCCCCCACCCCCCAAAAAAAAATTCAGCTATAAAAACAAAACAAATTATCACAGGCACAAAAACTGTCATAATGGAATTACTCATTATAGCAATTAACCATAAATGAATCTAAAGATAATGATATTTAAGTTCATATAATATACAGTATGAAAACAGAGATAGCCACTCATATCAATATGGAACTCAGAGTGGGGAAGCATGCATGAATGAAGTCATAAAAAAGAACAATATGGTTTCATTTGTGTAACATGCACGAGAGGGCAAAAGTCCATGACATACAGGTAGTAAAAGCACTTAAAATAGTTATGGAATGATTTATAAAATTTAGCCTGACAGTTTATTCTGGTAGAATAATGGGCAATGCTTTTTAAAAAAGACAATGAATGATAACATGCCTAAACATACCTAAACACATAAAGGATCATATATTTATGTGTACATGTGTATGTATGTATGTATGTATGTATGTATGTAGTAAATATATATAATTGTGGGACTGTTTGAGAGGACTAGAGAAGGAAGAGGAAAGAGAACATTAGAGGATGGCTAGTACTGAAATATAATACATTTGTGAATGAAGATAGCAAAATAAACCTCACTGAAAGCTGGTTGACTAATAGTGGAAAGTAGAGATGGTAAAGCAATGGTAAACATGGGCGTCAATCTGACTAACACATCTGCACCAGTGAAATACCATGGTGAAGCACCTTCTTTATAACTATAAAACAGGTCTTGTTGATGAGGATACTAGTGCTGGAAGGGGCAAACAAAGAAGAAGGTAAATCTGGTCAAAATACTTTATGTGTATGTGTTAAAGTAAGACAACACAGTTTGCTGAGATTTATTTGAGAAAAGGGGCCAGGACGTTCAGGGAAAAAGATGGAGGGGATATGTCTAATCAAGGTATAGTGAATGCATATAGGGACATGTAAGAATGTAACCTCTTTGTATTACTAATTAATGCTAATAAAAATATAAAACCTCAGAAGGTGTAAACAGGGGGCTTATAGTGTACTGTTCTACTTAGATTGAGTGATGATTATCTTAGGGTTTGTTTCATTATTTTTCACTAAACTATACATATAGATATTCATATATATTCTTTTTTGATGTCTGTTACAGTTAATTTGACTATTGAATTTTTTCACTGAATTTTCACTGCTTCAAGTATTTATAAGTACCTGGACTTATAGATTCTGAATCCAGAGATCTGGATTCGCTGCTCCCTCCAGTACTCTCAGAGTCACTAAACATGCCAAATGTCCAGGATCTTATGAAAGAAGGACCTTAAAAAGAAAAAAACTGAAGTCAAAACTTGGGCAACAGATGAACTCCATAAAGTAAAATACCGACATTATATAAAATTAAGACCATTCAAATGACCAATTTATGGGCTTCAATATAGTCACAGCAGTCACAGTTGAGCAAGTTTTTCTTCCTACCTGTTACATCTGCACTGTTAGAGCACCTGTCCTCTTCCATTTTATTACAGCTGTCTGGAAGTCGTGCAACATCCTCCAAAGAGTCAGCAGGTCCATATCTAGATGTCTGGGGACTATTTGTTAGCTGTTTATTTACATTCCTGTGGGGAGAAAACAAATAAAGCTCAGCATTATTAATCAGTCCATTTTATTCCATATTCAGAAAAATTTGTTAATTTGAGTGCAACTAAGGTAAGCTAATTAGATATTAAGAACAAATTATATCACATCATTCAGTTTGTTTCAGACTTTGTGAATAAAAAGTTAAATTATCTGAACTTAATACAGCCTCAAAGGAGCAGCAATAGAATATCCAGTAACTTGTCATGATTATACTAGAAAATGTAAAAAAAATGTAGGTGAAGTTTTGTTGACATTCAAAACACATATTCTCCTTATTTTTTATCTCAAAGGACTGAGGTCTAGGGCTGGAGATGTGCCCAACTGGTAGATTGCCAGCTGTGAGTAAACAAGTACATCAAGCTCCAGGTCCCCGAGTTCAAGCCAAAAAAAGAACTGAGGTCTATGTCAAAATGGAAAGCTTTACTCTTGACCAAGTTACATCTATTCACGAAATGTACTAAGAAACCACAAAATATAAAAATATTCCAAACGTTCTAAACTTAATTCTGAGGACGTATGAAAAGATCACTATATTGAACAAGGACTTGGTAAACATTTCATCTCTTGAAATAATTTTACTGATACATTAATTCTCACCCATCAACTTTTTCCTCTTCTGTTGAACTTGTAGCCTTGACAAATTCACTGTATTCTTGGCCTGGGTCGTAGAGTTTGGCATTGTCACACAGGGAACGTAAACTGTTTGCAAGGGAGGCAGCCTGCAAGTGCTGCATGTGGAAGAGGTTAACTGTTACCTGTGGTCACAGAGACAAAAGGCAGAAATAACCATGCTGTACAGAATGCTATGTGCATGCATTTATGTCAATGGCTGTACCAATCACTGAACACTACTGTCCACATGCTGTGCTTGGAAAGAAAAAAAACATAAATGAGAGTGAATATATATAGCTGAAGAACTTCATTTGTAGATATGAAAAAACAACAATGAAAGCTGAGAATTGTTTTAAGGAAGGAAAGGGGAGGATAAGGGAGAGTGATAGAGAGGGTGAGGTTGACGGAGCAAACGCATTGTATGCATCTATGGAAATGTCACAATGTAATTCCCCTAGTACAATTCATGTATGCTGATAACAAATCTTAATGAATAAAAAAGTAGTCTTAATCTAATACCTGAGAAAAATCACTGACAGGAAAACTGGGTTTAAACTGGATAGTTAAAACATATAACCCCACAATCCTACTTCCTCAGTTTTAGGAGAGAAAGGTAATTTTTGAGGATCCTAACTCTGCACTCTGAGGGTCTGATCACAACTACTTAAATGCCTATGCTTGAAGCAAACTCAATAAGCATTTTTTCACTGTCTGTCTTTTGATATTGGGGGGCCTATCTTGCCCAGGCTGGCCTTGAATTGAAGGTCCTCCTGACTCAGCCTATCAAGCAGCAGGAGTTACAGATACGTGTGATCATGTCTGGCACTTTTTTTCACTTTTTCAATCTTATAAAAGTAGAAATGTTTTACTGAAGGACTTAAAAAATGTAATTATACCTACAACTTACAGTAACAACTTGCCAGGTGCTGGTGCCTTATTCCTGTAATCCTAACTACTCAGGAGGTTGAGATCTGAGAAACTCAGTTAAAAAACAGCCTAGGCAGAAAATTTCTACAGAATTAACCAGCAAAAAGTTAGAAGGGGAGGTGTGGCTCAAGTGGTAGAGATCAGTTGTGAGAGAAAAAGCTAAGAGCAAGATGCTCTGAGTTCAAGCCCCAGGACCAGCATATATAACATGCATGCATACATGTACATGTGCATGTACACACACACACAAACATATGCCAAACAAAGTAACAGCAACTATGATAGCAGCCATAAAGTTCATATGACATGCCAGACTCATTCTTAGAGATTTAAATTAACTAACTTAACATTCACCAAAAAAACCCCTAGGCTTTGGTTTACTGTAGCAAAGACAGATGAGATACTGGTCTTCACCCACTTCTGTGTTTTCCTGAGGGTGTGTCAGGGAGAGTTAACAAGTCATGCAAGTATTTCCTGGTACTAAAAAAATGTTAGCAATACTATCCAAGAATGTGAGATTATGGAATATGACCATGTGTTTTGGAAGGGTATTTTGAACATGTAAGATTATTAAGAAGAGCTTCTCTGATAAATTAACATTTGGAAAAAGGTTGTGAGAAAGACCCATTCTTGCACTAAATTCACTTAGAATCCTTGATGGAATGCAGGAATTGCCTGCTTAGGGAGTCTAAAGTTAAATAAATGGTAGCAGGAAGACTGTGGAAATCAATTACAATTTCAGGTATGTTTTCTTAACTGCATCCCAATCTAGCTCCTAATCCTATTTCTAGATCAGCTGCTATTCAAACACAGCTTGATTCCCAAAAGTATAAGCTGGGAATGGACAGAAAGCTCTAAAAGAAGCCCTCTCTATACCTCTATACAGGTTTTAAGAAGAGAGTGACAGAGTAGGAGAAATTCCTGTTTTCTCTCCTGCCTCACTCCCCCAAGTCTGTCTAACCCCATAGAATACAATGCTGTGGCAGTTGCAGCAGGACAGATATCTAAAACTAAGGGTATTCTTTATGGCCAGATGTATTGTAATTAGAATGAAGTACTGAAATTCCTGTCACTTCTTTGTTTTTAAACACCTTCCCTCACTAACCCCCCCTCCAATAACAGAATTAATGCCTCTGACTATCTAGAGAAAAGCTTTCAGGAACAGAAGACCAGGAAGAGGGCCACAGAAGTGCTGGGGAGTAAAGCCTACTTACATCAAATGCTGCTGATTTTAAAAAATAAAACTCAAAACAGTCTTCAATATAGGTTATAACCAGAACTCTGAGATTAATATAAACGTTACACTGAAAATGTGTAGGACAACATCCAAATATACTCCTCTCTCTCTCCACACACACACACACACACACACACACACACACACACACACACACACACACACACACACACACACAACAACAACAACAACAACAACAACAGCAACAAAAAAAGAAAATCTTAGTAACTCACAAGAGAAAAAGGTGAAAACCAGACAGCAACACTGAGATGGCTCAGATACAGGATCTCAGATGAAGATTGTTGTAACAGGTGTGAGAAGGGTAAACAATCTTGAAATGGAGAACGACAAGTCACAGAGAGAAGTAGACATAAGAAATAAACAAAAAGAAATTTTACTACTGAGTAACAAAATTTCCCAAACAAACACATTTACTGAGGAGTGTCTAGGAAAATGGACAGATCATCCATCGGGAAAACACAGCCCTTCTCAATTTAGATGGGGTTATGTTTCTATAAACACACCCTAAGAGGAAAATGTTTTCACTACCACGAAAAACCCACTATAAAACCACAGTTTTGGGGCAGGGTATAGGAGAGGGCAGACCATCAAAGCCTGTGAGAAAGTAACAAATCATTGAGGCTTGACGGCACTGAGCCTTAGAGGAAGAGAAAGAAAGCACAATACTTTTTCTCAGAAATATTTTTTTCAGCAATAATAGTTAAAAACTCAAATCTAAAAAGTTATTTAAATTTACACATACAAGAAGTGAATTTAGAATAGGAAAAAAATGAGCAAAATTCATACCCAGGAAAGAAGTTGAGTATGTAAGTATCTTCTAAAACCTCAAGCCCATATACTTTTCTCTCTCTCTCTCTCTCCCTTCCTTCCTCCCTTTCTTTCTTCCTTCCTCCCTTTCTCTTTCTTTCCTTTTCTTTCTTTCTTTCTGTCTGTCTTTCTGTCTTTCTTTCTTTCTTTTTCAGTTGTGGGACTTAAACTCAGGGCCTAGTTGTTGCTGTCCCTGATCTTTATTCCTCAAGGCTAACACTTAAGCCACAGCTCCACTACCAGTTTGTTTTTATTTAGATGGTTAATTGGAGATAAGAGGGACTGGAGACATGGTTAAGTTGGTAGAACACATGGCCAACATAGTCAGATACTGGGTTCAAATTCTGGTCTTGGACCAGAAAAGAAAAGAAAAGGGAAGAAACTGGAGATAAGAGTTTCATGAACTTTCATGTCCAGGCTGGCTTTGAACTGCAATCCTCAGGTTTCAGCCCTCTGAGTAGCTAGAATTACAGGTAATACGTGAGCTACTAGTACCCTGCTAAGCCTGGATACTTTTACCAGGAAATGCTACTGAACATTTAAATGAGTTATAATTTCACACAAATTCTTTCAAAAAACCAGGAGAAAACAGTTCCCAACTCATTTTATGAAATCAGACATCAAAACCAAACAAACAGTAAAAGGAAGCTAAGACAAACATATACCAGTATCTTTTGTTAATAAGAAAAAGAAAATAATCGTATTTAGTAATATATTAACAAATGGAACCCAGCAGGATAAAAAGGAAACAATGTATCACAATCAAGGAGGTTCACTGTGGGAATGCAAGGCTAGCTCAAGACCCAAATACCAATGCAATCCAGCAGATTTACAGGAAGATAAACAACTAACCCAGGTGCCCAGCACTCAAGAAGCTGAGACAGACAGGAGGATTGTGAGTATCAGTGCAGCCTGGGTTACACAGCATAATATATATATTATGATCACAAATAACATGAAAAACATTTGGTAAAATCCAGCCTTTATTAATAACAAAGCTCTCAGCAATGTGGAAGAACAGAGGTATTCCTTAACTAAATGAGAGGTAACTTCAAAGACCCTCCACTGTCCATCTTTTCTGGTAAAAGACTGAGTGTTCTGTCCTTAATGTAAGACAAGGTAAGGGGGAATCTTCTCTCACCTTTCCTCTTCAATGGCAGGTAGAGCCTAAATTAGTGCATAAATAAAAAGCAACAAAGACTAGAAAGGAAGGCAGAAAACTGCCCCAATTTGTAGGTAACATGATTTTCTATGTAGGAAACCCCCCAAGAAATCTGTAAAAACTCCTAAAACAAATGAGTTTAGCAAAGTTGTAAGATATAAGAATAACATACAATAATGAACTTTTTTTTTGTGGGTTGTGAGGCTTGAACTCTGTGCTTGGGCTCTTTAGCTCAATGCGAGTGCTCTACCGCTCGAGCCACAGTGCCACTTCCGGTTTTCAAGTGGTTTATTGGAGATAAGAATCTCACGGACTTTCCTTGCCCTGGCTGGCTTTGAACCATGATCCTCAGATCTCAGCCTCCAGAGTAACTAGGATTACAGGCGTGAGCCACCGCGCCCGGCACAATATTGAACTTTTAAAATTATTGTTGAACACTCAAAATCTGAAACTGTGGGAGGAGGGCAAGTACTGGGTTTGAACTCAGGGCCTTACACTTGGTAGGCAGGGTCTCAACTGCTTTAGCCACATCCTTAACCCTCTTTGCTTCAGTGATTTTTCAGATAGGGTATCCAATTAGCTTTGCGTTTTTATACTTCCTACAAAGCTAGGACTATACTTATGTACCACCAGAACTGGCTTTATTTGTTGAGGTAGAGTCTTAGTAATTGTTTCCATGCTATGGCCTTCAACTGCAATCCTCCTAATCTCTGCCTATATTTGGTTGGATTATAGATATAAACCATAGTGCTTGGCTAGAGTTTGAACTTAAATGAAAAATATACATATACAAATTATATAATAGCTCATTCACAATAGCCACCCCAAATAACATGCACATATACACTTTATATTTTGCAAACTACAAATGCTAAATAAATGGAGAGACACATAGTATTCATGCTTTGAAAAACCAACTTGAAATGCTATATAAATAATTCTTCATCATTTGACTGATCAAAGATTCAATGTAATATCTACCAAAAAGCTTGGAAGACATTTTTTCTAGACATACACAAGCTGATTCTAGCATTTTTAGGGAATGTTAGAGAACTCTAAACACATAAACAATTCTGAAAAAGAGTGAGATTGGAGGATTCACATCATTATCTGATTTTATTTTTATTTATTTATTTTTTTGTCAGTTGTTGGCTTGAACTTGGCCTGGGTGCTGTCTGTCCCTGAGCTCTTTTGCTCAAGGCTAGTGCTCTACCACTTTGAGCCACAGTGCCACTTCTGGTTTTTGAGTGGTTAATTGGAGGTAAGAGCCTCACATGGACTCTCCTGCCTGGTTGTCTTTGAACTGTGATCCTCAGCCTCTTGAGTAGCTAGAAATATAGGCATGAGCCACTGGTGCCCAGCACATTGTCTTATTTTTAAGACTTGCCCTAAAGCAATATAAAATATAACCAAAGCAGTGGGATTCTGGCAAAGGATAAAGAAGCTTTCATAGATTAAAGTAGAGAACCCAGAAATTCACACAAATTTGGTTTTTGAAAAAGCAATATATATATATATATATATATATATATATATATATATATATATATATATATATAATTTTTTTAGTTTTTGTCAGTCATGGGCTTGAACTCAGGGCCTGGGGTCTGTCCTTGAGCTCTTTTGCTCAAGGATAGCACTCTACCACTTGAGTCAGAGTTCCACTTCCCATTTTCTGGTGGTTAATTGGAGATAAAGAGTTTCAAAAACTTCCCTACCAGGGCTGGCTTTGAATCTCAATCTTCAGATCTCAGACTCCTGAATAGCTAGGATTATAGGTGTGAGCTACCAGTGCCCAGCTATAAAAGCAATTTACTGGAAATAGCATAATGTTTTTAACTAATTGCACTACAACAAGTGGATAGCTACACTGGCCATATTTTTTATTTTCTGTATTTCATGATATATTGGTATCTTAAAAAGCATGCTTGCCAGGGAGATTTTCCCTTACTTGGTAGCTGATCATAAGTCATTATCTTGTGCACTGGCCTTTCCTGAGGAAACCCCCAATAGACGCTCATCCTCAGCTTTCTGCCCCCTTCTACTTCTCCCTGTTGAATGTGAAGTTTTGTGGCCATGTGTGGCTCGATGCTTCTCTTTCTCAAGATACAAACAATAATGCTTTCAATGGCACTGATTTCTTTGTGTTAGTACTGAGGAGCTTCCATAAATTAAAATTCTATAGGTATAATTAGTATAACAGCTGTATGTAAAGATGCATCTCCATCTAAACCTTACAAAAAATTAACTCATAAAAATAACTTATAAAAGTAAAACTTTTGGTAGAAGACTTTGTAACCTTAGCTTAAATAAGCATGACCCACACAATAAGAAGCTAATAAGCTAGACTTTATCACAACTGAAACCTTTTGCTCTCTTCTGAAAGGCCTTGCTAAAAATGTATGTATGCTTATATGTACTGCAAATAAATCCTTGAAAAGATTCTTAGTGTCAATAGGCATTCTGGATACATAAATTAAATTCACAAGTACACACAATTATATGTACACCAGAACAACTAAAACTTAGAAACAAGTAACAAGTGTCAAGGATTTAGAATTGGAATTCTAACACACTGCTAAATGCAGCTACCCAAATGTCTGGCAGCTTCTTACTAAGTTAAACATACATTTGGCAAATCAACCAGGTGTTTACCCTAAAATATGAAAACTTCTGTTCAACAAAAAAGCTGTATGCAAATAATTATTTTTATAGGTCTACTTAGAAATACTCCAAAGTGGAAATAACCCAAATGTCCAAATGGCAAATGGATAAACACAGTGGTGTGTAGTGTAGTCAATATAAGCCATTCAACTCAGCAATTCAAGGGAAGTGAATTAAGGCAATATATAACACTGATGAACACCAAAGACATCTGTAAAAAGTGATCTATGTAAAGTGGTCTGTTCTCAAGAGGCCTATTTCAGAAGGTTACATGAGTCCATTTATATGGAAAAGACCAGACAAGATGGAATTACTTTCTAGGAGGTTAGAGGTAGGTGGAGTTTGACAACAAATAGGCAATAAAAAAAAAAAGTTCTGAAGTGATTGTTATGAATACTGTTTATGGTGGTCATCACAGATTTATGCATTTGTTAAACATTCAAAGCTAAAAAGTTTTAATTAAAAATGTCTTTGAAGAGGTAAAGGGAAATGTGAAGGCAAATGCCTTATCTTCAAGTAAATCACTGGGTTCAATTTTAATATTTACTCAAATTCTGAATATCTTTTTCAGAGCTAACAGAAGTTTCAGGGGCCAAATCAATTTTATTAACCAAAACTAGAAAGATAATGGCTTAGAGGGTCATTGCAAACTCTTACGTTTAACTATAACAAAGTCATCAATCTAGGGGACATGGAGTGGGGAGAGAGAGCAAAAGTAACCAAAAGAACTATGCATAGTGGTACATGCCTGTAAGCTCATCATTCTAAAGAGTGGAGTAGGAGGATAGTGCCAGCCTGGGCTACATAGCAAGACTTCTTGTCTAAAACAATAACAACAAAAACCTATCCAAACTATGTATCTCTACTTAAAACTGAAAGTCAACATGTTCCACTAATATCAGAATTTAAATCTGGTAAGAATCACACATCACCTCCTTTCTGCAGTTAGTGAGACTCCTTGCCCCTTTTGCCTTCAAATTACTTAAGTAATCACTTACAGCTTTCAGGGTGAGGTCACACTGGAAAACAAGGGTCCGAAGTTGTGCTAAAATTTCTCTTTTGGTATTTTCTAGATCGTTTCGTCTTTCTTCAACATTTGTCACACAAACTTTGTAGAGTTCATTTGCTTCTTCTACCTATAAGAATATCATATAAAAAAATAACATTATCACTAAAGTTTACATTTTAAAATGCGTACTGTGGTAAAGAAATTTAAATAACTGATGCACCTTTAGTCATGAAAAATCCTGTATTTCAGCCACAATGGTTCTCAAGCAAATAGTAATGTCTTTGGTCAGTGACTGATGGGGACATGACTCTGATGGGTAGTCAAATACAATTTACTAATTTATTACTACTATACTCTACTAAAAACTATTGCTCAAAGGTATTTAGTTCACAAACTCACAAATTCTTAAGTCTCTAGCATAGTGGTTCTCAAAGTGTGAACTTCATCATCACTTGGGAACTAGCTAGAAATCCAAGCTGTCTGGGTCCACTCTTGACCTACTGCATCAGAAACCCTTCAGTGGGGCACAATAATCTGAATAATCCTTCTAGGTCATCCTACACACTATAAAGAACCAGGCAGAATATAATACAACTTTTAAAAAACAATAAAATTACTTTTTGAAGAGCCTCCTCTTCCAATCTCCGCTTTTTTTCTAATTGTTTGTTGAGATTTTTGACTGATCCACCACTCGAATGCTCCTCTTCTGCACGAAACATGGAGGATTTTGCCTTTTCATATTCGTCTTGACGTTGCATACATAACAATTTTGCCTTTTTGAGAGCCGTCTCTGTTTCAAGCTACATAGAAGAGAATGTTAAGTTCGAAATATGAAAGAAACTCTACTATCCATGTTGTTGTTGCATATTCAGACAACAGCAAGGGTTTTGGAACAAGAGTAAGACAGGTAATTATATACTGCAGATGATTTTAGATGTTCATAGTAGGTAGATGAAACTCTAGTGTAATACTAACCATTTTGTTTTGTTCCTGTTTCCAAAGTTCTTTTATTTCTTTTCTTTGCTTTTCCATCTCATTTTTCCTCCCAAGTAGAGGCTGTCAAGGGCATTACAAAAAAAAAAAAAAAACTGTTTCTAAAGTTATGCTGTTACAAAAATACATATTAACTGTACATATATAAATTTTTACCTGTATAAATTTGTTGGCTTGGAGAGCTGCAATTGTTTGTTGTAAAAGTTGACTGCTCTCTATGTCATTAAGAAGTGCATTGGTAAACAGAGACTGTAGTGGCATAAACTCCTAGAATTGAAAATTGAAAGGCAAAATTTTATAGTAGATATGGCAGGTAGATGCACTTGCCTAGCATTCATGAGACTCTGGGGGCTCAGCCTTCAGTACGAGGGAAAAACAAAAACAGCACTAGATGTCTATTCCTACCCTTATTCTCCTTGAAAAAAAGAAAGTTTTAGATTTTTTTTCCTCAGAAAAATGTATAGTGATAAATGTGACTATATGAGAAAATATTGAAGTTAATTATAATTAACTATAAACTAGTTAGCAAAATAGGCACCTATTAAGATAATAGATACTTGAATAATTGTGGATTTTCTAGTTTTCTCACAATGAACAGCCATTAAAATTTTAAGTGATTTTATTTTGGAAGCAAAAAAGATTAGCAATTAAGTTTTCTTTTATAAACCAATACTTTCATTTGAGTAGTCTCTTACTAGAAAAGTCAAGAAGTTCATCAAACATTTACCTGTAGTCCAATGTTAGCTCTAGTTGACTCTGCCAATTTTACAATATTTCTAGTGGACTCCAATTCTGAAAATATTGAAGATACCAGAAAACAAAATTAACTCATTTTCTCCTTCTATACTCTAAAATCATAATTCTCACATTAAAAAGCAATCACATAAACAAGTGTGCATTATGATATAATGCAGTGAGCCTTAATTATAAGTTCTCATCAGAATCAACTGGGAAATGTTTTAAAAAACGAACTTGCTAGACTTTAGTTTTCTGAGGGACGATAGGACCTATACTTGTATACTGTTTAAAAGGTTACATGGCTGACTCTGATTAGTATTGACCATTAAAACAAATAATGCAAGCGGGGTGCTGGTGGCTCATGCCTGCAATCTGAGGACTGTGATTTGAAGCCAGCCAGAGCAGGAAGTCTATGAGACTCTTATCTCCAATTAATGACTAAAAAGCTGAAATTTGAACTGTGGATCAAATGGTAGAGCACTATCCTTAATCAAAAAAGCTTAAGAGCAGCACCCAGGCCCTGAGTTGAAGCCCAGGACTGTACCAAACAATGACAAAAAGAAAAACAAAGCCTCCCCACCCCACCCCCCAAATAATGTAGCAGAAAGATTACAGGTTTTCATAAATTCTATTTTATTCCACTTACGTTACATGACACTAAACAAATCTTTTCTTAGACTAATTAAGCTTATTGAATTAAAATTTAGTATGCTAACTACTATTCTTTATTCCAAGCAAAGTTGGATCTATTATTTCAATACAACAACTAATACTTAAGAGTCAACAGAAAATGAATCACAAACAATCTGTTATTCAGTTATTGAGATGCTCCAGGATAACTCACCCAAGTTGAGCTTTTTTTCAACCCATGATACTATGTTCTTGGTATATTTTGACCATGTTTTAGCATATGACAAAGCCAATTCTATAGAGTCACTGTTCTTTAACAGCACACTGTCTAGTTCTATAGGGGAAAAGTTTCCTGTAAAGAAAGTAGCAAGGTAAGTATACACAAATGTAATTTTACATAACAATTCTAAACAAACACTTAGGTCCCAAGATATTCTTCAAGTAACAATTGGTTTTTAAAAATTCAAGTAGCAAATTTACAAAACAGCTAAAATTTAAAATTATTTCAAATTATACTGTATTTTTATCTTATGTTTCTATTATTCATCAAATTATAAATCATGTAATTCTTTATTAGTATACTTCACATTATCTAATCAAGGTTTTTCCTTTATGTTTCATATGTGAAACTTCATGTAAAATTTTGCATTAAAAATGAATGTACTAGGTTAAGCAAGAAAAGATTAAATGATTCAAAATATATATGAAAGAAATCACAAAATGTTTGATAGAAAAATTCAAAGTGCCTTGAACATTACCTTTTTCATTGGGCAAGTCCACTGAGTCCACAGAAATGTTTTCATAAGACTTATAACATGGAAGAAAACAAACTGGAAGTTAGAGGAAAAGAAAACCAATCTTTGCTTCACAAATTTTGCATCTCAATATGTTACTGACATATTTCCTGCTAAAGAACAACCAATATTACACACCCAAAGAGCCAAAAAAAAGTCTGTTTAAAATCAGAATACTTTCTATGACAGTTCTCAAGCTTCAATAGTGAACAACTTTATTTTAACCTCATTAGTTAAAATTAATGAATTCACACAAAACCTTAAATGCTGCAGACCCCAAAACATATCTAAATAGAAGATATAGATGTTTATTGTCCAGCCTATCTTTTACCATTTTATTATGTCTTTCAAAGTGTATTGGGTAACTTAGCCCCGAACCTTCTATGATGATAAAAATGATTCATATATAAAACATTCACTAGTTGTTCAAATCTAGTTAACTTAGCTGTTTTAATTTTTATACATACATATAATGTACTTTGATCAAATTCCTCCTCTTACTTCACCCTTAATCTCTTATCTCCTACCCCTTTCTAATAAAGTTTTAATTGATTTCTTTATTCTATTTTCATACATGCATGGAAAATTTCCAATTATATGCTTCCCCAATCCTTCTCTCCTTTTACTCTTATCTCTCCTTTTGTCTTCCCTACAAATAGCCCCTTTTACAAATCTTATCTTTTTTATGAAGGTGAAATTCTGCATGAAACAAAACATGTAAAGTCTGTCCTTCTCATTCTGGCTTGTTTTGCTTAAATCATGTTATGTGGTAGGTACTAGCTACATGTGGCTACATACCCACTTAAAAAGTGGTTAGAATAATTAGGAAACTAATTATTAATTTACATTTTTAATTTAATTAATTATTTTATTTTTGTCGGTTGTGGAGCCTGAACTCTGGGCCTGGGTGCTGTCCCTCAGCTCTTCAGCTCAAGGCTAGTGCTCTACCACTTGAGCCACAGTGCCACTTCTGGCTTTTTCTGCTTATGTGGTACTGAGGAATCCAACCCAGGGCCTCATGTATGCAAGGCAAGCGCTCTACCAATGAGCCACCTTCCCAGCCCTTAATTTACATTTAAAAACTACATGTGATAATGCCTATAAGACTTGAAAATACCATCTATCAAAACTGTTAGATTTTATACCAATTTAATCAATCAATACAGGATAGGCAGGGATTCTTTTTTTTTTTTTTTTTTTTTGGGTCCAGTCGTGGGGCCTGAACTCTGGGCCTGGGCGCTGTCCCCTCAGCTCTTCAGCTCAAGGCTAGCGCTCTACCACTTGAGCCACAGTGCCACTTCTGGCTTTTCTTCTTTTTGCTTATGTGGTGCTGAGGAATCGAACCCAGGGCCTCAGGCATGCAAGGCAAGCGCTCTACCACTGAGCCACCTTCCCAGCCCTTAGGCAGGGATTCAGTACAAATGGTATCAAGTAGATCTGATTCTCTTCCAACTCTTATTAGCGGGATTACATTAGGCTACACATTTAAGCTCACATAACTTCTACAAAAAGGGACAACAACACTATTTTCATGAGATTGTTTTAAAAATTAGCACAGTTCAGGATACATTAAGCACTTTTTTGTTTTAGCTATTATTATTATTATTATTTTATTTGCCAGTACTGGGGCTTGAAGTCTTGGCCTGGGTGCTGTTCCTGAGTTCCTTTTGCTCTACCACTTGAGCCACACTACCACTTCGGCTTTTTCTGTGATTAATTGGAGGTAAGAGTCTCTAGGATTTTCCGGTCTGAGCTAGCTTTGATCCTCAGATCTCAGCCTCCTGCACCACCAGTGTGAGCCACCAGCACCTTGCTAGAAGGAAAAATCAACCAATGTCCCTGATGTAATTTCTTCAAATGTTTTACATGTGATGAAAAAATGAAATCAGTCAAATGAAAATATTACTACTATTATAAATATTAAAACTAGCAAAGAGTAATGCTGAATTTAAGTTGGGAAATAAGATAAATTATTAAATTAAAAAATATGAAAGGCTTTGCCCTTAACTAACTTAGCTCACCTTGCTTTCCCGAGAAGCAGGCAGTCGCAGCAATGAGTCAGTACCTACATCTCCCATAAGGAAGCTTGTAAGTCTATCCAGGGAAGAAATGGATATCAAAAGGTAAAGTGGCTACATTTTTTGTCATTACATTTCATATATCATCTAGAAGAAGTTATTTAATAAGAACCTGACAAAAACCTAGGAATCTATTCCCATAAACCACAAAAAGTCCCTTGTAAATAGATACTGCTTCTAAACAGCTATAATGACATTTTATAGTAATAAAGCAACATAGAATATAGATTTTCCCAAGTTGTGATAATGCCAGTTACTAAATAAGACTTTGCTTTCTGTGTATATCATTGGTTTATGCAATCTACTCATTAAGATGCTTAAGACCAGTTACTTGAAGTTGACAATCCTCTACTTACATATTCCCAAAGGTGAAAGCCAAAGTTTCAATGGAAGAAAACACTTCTCGGAACAGATCGTTCTTGTTTTCTTCATTAACATCTGTAAAGTTCACAGCTATAAGGAAAGGTTGGTTATAGTAAGTGAGGGAGAAAATATCTGAAACTATATGCAAAATCATTGAAGCCTTTAATTATTCACCATTACTAACAAGCATTAAAAGATCCAGAAACTAAAGTATCTAATACACAAAATGGATAGGATGTCAAAGTTCTTCATTGATGAAATCATTCTAAAGAATCACTTGGCATAAAAGTTGCTGGCATTCCAAACTGACTGTTCTCAGCATTACATATCTGACATATTTAAAAAGTGACTCTGTGAAATCAGTCTTGGAGTCAGAGTCCACGTTACATCAGATCACTTTATTAACAGTTTTCTGAGCTTTTATTTTTTTTTATTTTTTATTTTTGGGTCCGGTTGTAGGGCCCGAACTCTGGGCCTGGACGCTGTCCCTCAGCTCTTCAGCTCAAGGCTGGCACTCTACCAGTTGAGCCACAGCGCCACTTCCGGTTTTTTTCTTTTTGCTTATGTGTTGCTGAGGAACCAAACCCAGGGCCTCATGCATGCAAGGCAAGCGCTTTACCACTGAGCCACATTCTCAGCCCTAGGCTTTTATTTTTTTCTCTCTTGCTTACTGCTTTCTGGCATTAAAAAAAAACAACTCTGAATATTCTTGTGCCAACAAATCACACACACACGTATTTGCTAACAGAACCTCTAGAGACATATGGCAATATTAAAAAGTATAAATACAATGCTCTGTGAGCCAACAATTGCCCACCTAGGAATCTACATAGCCATGTACTGAAATATCACTTTAAACAAAAACTGAAAACAATCCAAATATTTATTAGTAGTGAATAGACTAAATGGACTACCATGAAGCTTTTAAGAAACAAAACAAAATAGTAACAAGAGAACAGAGAAACCCTTCCTGAGCAGAGAAATGAGCAGAACCCTGCCATTTGTATTTGCTTGTATAGGTGTAGTTTATCTTTGGAAAGAAATAAAAGAAAGCAGTAATAGTTGCTGCTTATCTAGAGAAAGGAATGGAATTGGTAGTTAGGAATCTGAAGAAAGAAACTTTACTGTTGAATATCCTGCTAACCATCTGTATTTTCAATTGTGTGAATGAACCATGTTTGCAGAACAGAAAGAAAATATGAGGCTTTGACAACTGTGGATGTTTCATTAATGTTTTTCTTTTTTCTTTGGCCATTTAAAAAATAAAGGGCAAAATATAAATCATGAAAAACTTGAATACCAGGGTTCTTTTTACCTATTTTACAAATAACTGAAAATACAAATACTAGGTACACATCATAAATTACTAAGTTCTAAAGATATTGTTATCTGCTTCAAAAATAGACTATCTGGGCTGGGAAGGTGGCTCAATGGTAGAGTGCTTGCCTTGCATGCATGAGGCCCTGGGTTCGATTCCGCAGCACCACATAAGCAGAAAAAGCTGGAAGTAGTGCTGTGTCTCAAGTGGTAGAGCACTAGCCTTGAGCTGAAGAGCTGAGGGACAGAGCCCAGGCCCAGAGTTCAGGCACCATGACTCGCAAAAAAAAAAAAAAAAAAAAAAAAGACTGCGCCCAGGCCCAGAGTTCAGGCACCATGACTCGCAAAAAAAAAAAAAAAAAATAGACTATCTCTATTGCCACATTGCAAATATTTTTGTCACACTGACCTTCCTGATTAGAGACAGAAGACACAGGAAATACAAATCGCTACTAGAAGTAATGAGGAATACTAAGGATTTTTCTTTTACAGTTATTACAAGGTAAATTCCACATGTACAATAAAAATACAAGAAATTGAAGATTCAATTTCTCATTTCTTATGCATAGGAAGTGGCTACAGTTTATTCATTCAAACTTGTGGTAATATGAAATTTATACATCTTTGATTCTAACACTATTCTGTATTCTAGGATCACTGTTATTTAAAAAGATGAAAGAATTCTATATTGAATCCTAGATTGAACCACTGATGACTGGCTAAAATAAAAATTAAAAATATATTTATAGGTTTAGGATTTCTGGCAAAGATTTAAATATGTAAACATTCTGATTATTTGGCACAGATTAGATGTTCAAAAATGGTTTCTATCCCTTGACTTTATGAAATGGATAAATTAAATAAGCTCTGATCTGACTTCATTTTGCAGGTCTCAATATATTTAGCTATACGAGTAAGAATAGGGAGAAGTTTTTATTTAGAAACATAACCTACCCAAAGAAAACACAATTTTCTGTTTCCTAGTCTCATGGAATCCTATGGAAACACAGTAAGTTTCCTGAGAACTAAGTCATCTTCTTTCAAATTTTGTCCAGTACAAAAATAAAAGGTAACAATAACTCCAAGTATTCACTACCCCAAGGTAGTCACTGTAAGAAATAATATTCAGAAGACTTTTACCTCAACGACAGAAAGATCTTCAAGGCAGCAGAGAGACCCCTCTCCTCAAGTCCGTTTATGGACTGTGCTCAGCAGCACAGGCCAATGCTTCTTACACTCCTTCCCCAGGACATCCTGACTGCACACAATAGCCACTGACAATTCAACTAGCTTGCTATTTCCAAGCATGGAAATTTTACTATCTATAGACACAAATTTCCCTATCTAAGTGGAGTTAAATGGCACTTGTAACCAATCTATTTAAAAACAAATTTGGTTACTAAGCATGATTTTTAAAGTTGCAACAAAAGCTACCTGGGTTTCACACTCAAATTAATCCTCAACACTTATTCCCCATCTTGCCTGAAATAGAGGAAAAAAAGGAAATGACGGGGGGGGGGGGAGCTTGTGTGTGTGTGTGTGTGCGTGCACTTGTGCACTTCTGGGGACAGAGTCCTCACGTTTGGGCTGTATTTTACTTTTTTTGGGGGGGGGTAGGCTTTTATTTTTTCTTCTTGCCTCATCCTTTGACACTGCCCTTTACCCTTCGCAAATATGTGTTCACCAATTTCACCACCTCCTTCACATCCAGCGTTCTTATACAGGGGCTATCCCAGCCCAGTCAATATCTGCACTTGATCTGTAAAACTAACTAAAATAAAGAGGATTCCCTTCCTTAGTCAGCCTAGGATACTGCTTACTGTGCCCCCCTCCTACCTACGCACAGACAGGACTGCTGTGACCTTGTCTGTCACTGACTCCACTATATCATGACCACCCAACAGCCACCTTCTATATCACCACTGCTTGAATGACTATTGCCTCATCAGTGCCATTAGACTCACTCAACACTGTGCACCATTTAAATCCAGGACATTTCTATCGGATCATCTTCCTGCTTTCTGGATGCTTCTGGAGTTCCATCTTCTGTCCCTTGATCTCAGACCCACCCTTTATCTACTCTGCACACTGAGTCAGTGCTATCTCTTCCACTGCTACAAGTCCACATCATTAACTTCATATTCCTTCACGGTTCTGAACATTCAGTCTTCTATTTTGCCATCCAACTCAGCCTTGTATATGACAACTGACATTCTATCAGTACTGTGCCCCTAGCTTGCTCTTAGAACAGACCTTCAGCCTTTTCATAACCCATTATTTCTAACACTCTTCTAAATGATCTAACCATTACCTTTGCTGTTAATACTTCTTATGTATTGCAGGCCCAAAGAATTTTAACAAAAGTGAGTGGCAAGTCATTTCAAGTATTGATGTTGCATGAACATATATGTACCTACCCATAAACATACCTTATAAGCTTACTTAACAATTCTAATTTCATTTTCATATCTTAAAATAAGCCTTGTTTTTCTCCATTTTGTTTCCTTTTACTAGTTGAGATTACTACAAATGTCCACATCTAAATGCCTTGCCTTCACATAGTAAAGGCTTCAAAACTATTCTACCAATTAACTGATTCATAAAACCCAAATTTTAAATATCAGGTGTTCGGTGTAAGTTAACATAATTGCAATGTTTGCTACCAAATACAGTTTTATGAAAAAGAAAGCTTGAAGTATGATTTGGGAATATTTTAACATCAGGACATACCTCTTTGATGCACATCATACAAATGCTGAGATAGCGCTGTAATCATATAGACCAAACTGTACCACTGGATCCCTTTTGCCCACAACTACCCACTTTTAATATATCTTCCTTACCTTTCACTTTCGCAGTAAGCATTTCTGCAGCATTTTGAAGATCAACAGAATTGAGGTTCTGATGTTTATTCATTACAGACTTTAAAACACGAAGAAGCTCATCCAGGCGTATATGAATGACTTCTTTAAAACAGTCTTAAAAAAGACCAAAAAAATTTACATTTTTTTCAAAGCAGAAGTTCTAGAAATCAAAGCTACAAAAGATCATGTGAAGTATATTTTAAGTACAAAGCACTGATTCCACAAAATTTATCTACTAAATAGATATTCCTATTTTAACTATTAGAATAATATACAATCTACATTACCTTCAGATAATCCTAAGTCAATTCATTAAAGAGTTCAAAAGCAGTCATAGTTATGATCAATTTCTCAGTCTAAATATGCTATCTATATTTCCCTTGAAGCAATTTAAGGTTTTCCTGTCTATCCTTCTTATTATCGCATACTTCCTTTCCAATGAGGATCAAACCTAGGGCCCTGTACATGCAAGGGAAACCCTCTACCACTGAGCTGTGCCTTATTATCATGTATATCTTAATATATATAGCAACAAGTCAAAGTCCCCCACCCCAAAGTCTGATACAATGGCCAACTTAATCAAAATCAATATTCAGTATTAGAGCCTGGCTATATTATTAGTTAATAGGAACCAGGTATATGTAAGGACCATCATGTGACCTCAACATTTTCTAAACTGTGATTTAACTTACAATAAAAATTCATGCCTATCTTTGACGATGAAAATTGGGGACTATTTAAAAACTCCAGATTTTTGCCTACTTTTGAAATCTTGAAATCTGTTTACCTCAGGTCCGCCTCCTTCCTTAGCTGGGACAAAGCTGGGCTGCCCTGGTAGGTGTGTTTCCCCAGGATCCCACACTACTCTAACCCCAGCCTATCTGTTCTTTTATACCACCTCAGTCAATGGAATGCACAGGAGAGTTTTACAATCTCCAAATATGGTGACCATATCATTTATCATCCAAACCAAAATACTTTTGTACCTCAAAAGGAGGACGCTAGTGTGATATTGTTTTTAGTTCATCATCTTAGGTAACCAGAATACATCATCACCCTACCTTTAAAACTCTAAAGTAATCTACTCTAAATATGATAGTCTGGTATTATTTTCCTTTCTGTGATGTTACAGAGCAATGGTGTTTAATAATGGTTATTGTTTATTAAGTGTTAGTATGTGCAGGATACTCTGCTACTGACTTTCCTACTGAAATAGCTTAAAAAACAAAATACTTTTTAAAGTGCTCTTTTTAATTACACAAATTCTTTTTCCAAAAAGATTAAAAGCATACCCTCAAAAAGAAAACCTACAGAAGGAAAAAGCAAAATATTCTATCATCATCTACTCACTAATGGAACTATCAAAAGAGAAAGAAATGTGTAGGGTTGGGAGAGGGTGTTCCAGGTAAAAGGGGGGGAGCAATGTAAGGAGTTGGGTATAGCAGTGCAAAGAAAGGGTGAAGCACCTAAGAAGAGCAGTCCAAGTAGGGCTAGATGCCAAGAGAACACAGTGCCTTCCAGAAGAAAATCTGACTCATTCATACAACCAATTTTACTGACACAGAAGAATAGGTGCTAATTTAAGTAACTATGGAAATGAGTAGAATCTGGAAAAGGCAAAGGAAATGCACATGAACACTGTTCTGTAGCTGATAAAGTACTGTCTGGGTTAATAATTCTGGCATTGCTGTATTTGAACTGAACAACTGAGTAAATGATTAGCAGATGGCTTGGCTTTTTCCAATACACATATGACTTTCAAAACTTCACTAAGGAAAATATAAATAACCAGTTTAAATTATTTGAACTAAATGAACAATAAGTATTTCATATATATGAAATAGATAGATAAGATAGATGAATAGATAGATGTTAGGAGGGTTTTTTGTTTGTTTTAGAGTGGGTATAGCATAATTAGTTACTGAAAAAGAAATCAGTAATTCAGTGGTTAGTTAGGTAGTTTTACTTAGTTAAGACAACAACAATTATTAAAAAGTATAGCAGGCCAGGCGTCAGTGGCTCACACCCATAATCCTAGCTACACGGGAGGCTGAGATATGAGGATCACAGTTCAAAGACAGCCTGGGCAGGAAAGCCAATGAGACTCTTAACTACCAAAATCCAGAAGGAGAGCTGTGGCTCAAGTAATTGAGTGCTAGCCTTCAGCAAAAGGAGCTTAAGGACAATGCCCAGGACCTGAGGTCAAGCCCCTAGGACTGGCACACACATGCACACATGCACAGCCAATGAAATCAGACTATCTGGTTTTCAACTTCATGTCTGAAAAACTCCAAGCCAATTACTTTCTCTGTGTCTAGTTTTCACACCTATAAAAAGAAGATAATGAGAGCTACTTCGTAGAGTTGTTAGGAGTTAAAACCCATAAAGCACTTAAAACATAGCTCTCTATAAACATCTGCAGCCAGTAATTATTATCTTAGGCAATAGTAGACATAGGTTAGCTCTAAAATGGAAGCCAGCCCCATTCAAATAAAAGAAATTCCTGAAAAAAATATGATTAAGAAATAATTACAAAACTTTCCTGGTTTCTTATTTTAGCCTAGCTATACATAGCAAAGTCTATGCTAGCATATGCTAGTCCTTCTGCCTACTTACCAAAAACAAGGTTGAAGAACTACCACAAAGAGTTGTACTATACTGTTACAGAAATGTAGCCTATGTTAATGTTCTAGTTTGAATGCTGAATGTCCCCCCTCCCCCCACAAAGACCAGAAGAGACCCTCAGGACCCTGGGGATGTGTCCTTGAAGAGGACTCAGAGACTCCTATTTCTTCTCTTCTTTTTTGTCCCATAGTTCATGGTATAAAGATGTTTGTTCCATCGTATACACAATCACAGGCCACAAACCATGGACTGTAAACTTTCTCTTTTGTAAATAAAGGAGAATTATCTCATGTACTTTGGTATAGTGACCCAGAGTAGTAAAAAAGAAAAATATTTTTCATTTTTATTCTAATATAAATGTTAAATATATTAATATTTACTCAGAATTCTGTGATAGTACTTTGTCTTGATTTGAAGTCTCAGGAAAACAGCTCGATTTTAATTGAGTGTCAACAGCCATTAGTATTCAAAACTAGTATGCAATAATATGCAAGAACTGCAACATTTTAATTGCATTAATGCCTAAATAAAGCAATCAACAGTGCTCTTCTCAGAGTAAAGACAAATATATAGAAAGTAATACTTCAAAATTATTTGCTGGTACTGGGGCTTGAACTCAGGGACTAGGTGCTGTCTCTTAGCTTTTTTGCTCAAGGCTAACACTCTACCAATTGAGACATAGCTCCTTTCAGCTTTTAGGTGGTTAGTTGGAGTATCATGAATTTTTCCTGCCAGGCTGGCTTCATACCTCATATCTCAGCCTCCTGAGTAGTTGGGATTATAGTCATGAGCCACCAGCATCTGACAAATACTTTTAAATCTTGTCGTTTTAATTTCTAACATAGTAGATAACATGAAAACTCTTTGGGCTCCTTTTAGCAATATAAAGATATCATGTGAATACCTGTTACTGTTTTTCTTGAACGATTTACCAGCTTGAAATTCCCTTTTTTTTTTCCTATAAGGAAAGTCCATTTAGGAAACAGACACTGAAGTTGTTCCAAATCAACATCCTGAAAAATATTAACTAAATTATCTAATAACATATTTTATACTGCACTATAAATAATTGGAATTCCTATGATTAAACACACTTCTGAAGCCCAAAAGTGAATACAACTAAACAAGGGTTCATATATTCTCTTACATGAAACAATGACTAGGACTATTATCAGACTATTTTCGGCATATCATGATAATACTTCAACAGGACCTTCATAAACTAAAAAACCCTCAACTATATGTGTGAACCAGAAAAAAGTTACTTTTATTAAATATTTTCCCCTAGTATAAAATTACCTCATATTCTCTTTATGAAGCAAAAGGGATCTGGAAAACTGAATGTATAATGGGGGTTTCAAGTATAATGGTGGCTCACACTGTAATCATGGCTACTCAACAGGCTTCTGAATATCTGGAAGATCTGAGTTTAAGAAGCCAGCCCGGGCAGAAAAGTTCACTAGACTCTATCTCCAAAATAACCAGCAAAAAGCAGGTCTGGAGATATGGCTCAAGTCGAAGGTAGGCAGAACTAGCACATGGCCTTAAGTTCAAATCCCATTACAAGTAAAATGAGGGAAAATGAGCAGAAAACGGCTCTTTCATCAATGCCAAAATATTCCTCTTCTCTGCCACAAACTAACACATTAAGTAAAGGAAGTAAAGAAAGACTGCTGCTTGATGCAGAAGAAAAATTTAGGCTTTGATTAAGAAACCTGGGTCCCAATCCTTGACAGGCCACTTTCCTGACTGAAATGTTTCTTGATCTTGATTTATCACCAGTAAAAACTGATAGAAATTCCTATTTGACCTACCTTCCAAGGTAGCTATAAATATCAACAGAAATGAAATTATTTGTTGTCTTAATATACACAAATAGTGATCATTAGTAAATCATAAGCCATTAAAAATAAATACTCTTGAAAATGGATATGCCTCATACAGAAATACATTCAGTAACCAAGATTCTTATATAGCCAGGACCCACATGTTTTGGTTTCAATTTCATTTCATGTGTAAAATCTAAAGTAATAGCCAGGTGTGGTACTGCAAAGTTGTAACCCTAGCTACCCATGAAGCAGATGTCCAAGGATAATGTGGGCCTAAAAGTTCTTGAGACATCATCTCAATCAATGGCTGGACACAATGGTGCATACCTACCCGGGAAGCATGAGGACTGGGTACACAGGGTGAGCCTGTCACTGTCAGTAACGTGGGGAAGCATGAACAGCAGTACTACAGCTCAGGCTGGCTCAGCCATTAAACAAGACCCTACTCCTCAGCTCAGGCCAGCCAGCCACAAAGTAAAGCTCTACCTCAAAAAATAACCAAGGCAAAAAAAGAAAGGCTGGAAACTTCGTTTAAGTGGTAGGGTTCCTGCCTTGCAAACACACCAGTTCAGTACCATCACACCACCACCACCCAAAAACAAAACAAAAAAAAAAGGTTAACCAACTACATGGAAAAAAGAATGTTTTATATACATGGCAATTTATTTTTTGGTCAGTCATGAGCTTGAACTCATGGCCTAGGCACTGTACTTGAGTTTTTTTGCTCAAGGCTCACACGCTATCACTTTGAGCCATAGTGCCACTTCCAGTTTTCTGGTGGCTAACTGGAGATAAGAGTCTCATGGACTTTCTTGCCTAGGCTGGCTTTAAACAACAATCCTCAGATCTCAGGCTCCTGAGTAGCTAGGATTACAGACGGAAGCCACTAGTGCCCAGCTTTCATAGCAATTTAAATTACAATATTCACTCTAGTCCTATACCTAAATACAAGATGATCTTTAAATGTCACTATGTCCTCATTAAAAATGTGATAAAAGTTGAACTTATAGTACAAAGGTATCATAAATGTGAATATACTGAAGTCCAATTGGTCTTAATACTGGTTATCTAGAATAGTAAAGCACAATCCCAAACTTTGCGTGTTTATCTAGTCCCATTTTAATTTAGATTTATTATTTTACCCATTTGTGCCATTTATTTTCTGCTTCATTCAGCTTATCAAGTGAAAACAGATTAGCCAGCTCCACATTTTGGTTCTCATGCACTAACACAATACTTTAGTGTTTATACTGCAAACACTTCATGGAAATACTTAAGTAAATAAATGAAAAAATCATGTTTTCCTTGATTTAAAAAAAGAAAGAAAAACTGACAATAATTTTAAAGCCAGTCTTGTTAATTCAGCTTAAGCTCTCTAGGGAAAACAATGAAAACAACCAAAGGAAAAAAGCATCAGAACTTATCACTAGGAAACTCTTAATTTTTTTTTTTTCTGTTCTAACTTTTGAATTCCCAGGATGAAAGTAAATGCGGAGGAGGAGCAGCTTTCTTCACTCTGCTACTGGGAAGACACTTACTTTAAGAGCTTTACATATCTAAACTCATTAACACATTGCCATGCATATTAATATGTTACATCTTACACACAGCCATATATGCACACTGAACATGGACTGCATTCATCCATCCTTTCTCCACTCATCTGCCCTGCCTCCCACTGAACTCTCCTTGCCTCCTGACAACACATTTCTGCTTCCTGGTATTCATATTGCTAACTTTTAAGTTAGTAACTTAAAGGAGTTACACTATTGCAATCCTCCCCTGAGTATATCATACTTATAGTCAATATATTTGTGTATAAAAGCATATGATCCTGTATGTTTTTTCATACACATTTATAATTTATACCTAACTTTCAGATATGTGAGTCTGACTTACTCCAACTCAGCATAATTTTGTCTCTCTGAATTTGACTTACTTCACTTAGCATAATTTTTTCCAGATTATGTTTTATAAAATAAAAATATACTCTTAAATTTGAAAACATTTTTTAAAAATGTTAACTAGTTTATCTGAAACTGCTAATAAATCTGTATGTTTTTCCCTAGCCTATTTAAAAACCACCACCACCCCTCCCCCACCAAAAAAGAAAAAGAAAGGGGGAGGACATCAGAAAAGGAAGGCAACCATAGTCACAATAGTAACTTTCATTAAAATCCATTTGAAGTATATATATAGCTATATAATTGAAAGATAAAGCTTACAGGAGTCATTAGACCATTGTTTTTCCTTTCAACATACTTTATAATGTTAGTCAATACTTCCAAGTAGCAAATAGCAGAAAAAGCAGACAATGTGCACTATTCCTTCTATCGAAACTGAAAAGATTTGCTAATTAATACTGTACTACTTAGGAATGGGGAAATGTGTCACAGAGACATACTTTAAAATTACCACATAAGCTAGAACATTTAAGACTGTTATTTGAATTATGGAACACAATACTTCTTAAAGAGCAACTACAAACCTGAATACTCACACTCCATAGTAATCTACAGAATCATCAATAAACACCAAGTGCACATACAAAAGTGAATACCTTCAATGTTTTAACGTAAGATGCCAAAATTATCCCTGTAATTATTCATAATGTATCTAATGGCATTGGCAAGAGATCTAAAACAGGGAATTCCACACCTGCTACTTATGTAAGACCAACCAAACTCAAAACCACTTGTCACAAAACCACTTACCCTATATATCAAAGTAAGAATGGAATGTTTTCACAATCTCAGGATCTCTCATATTAAGGTCTCACATATTTTTATTTGTAAGTTAAAATAAAAATTCAACCATGTACCAGTGGCTCATGCTTATAATCTTATTAGCCTATAAACTCAGGAGGCTGAGATCTGAGGATCATAGTGTGAAGCCATCCCAGGCAGGAAAGTCTGTGAGACTCATATCTCCAATTAATCACCAAAAAGCTGAAAGTAAAAATGTGGTTCAACTAATAAATCACCATCATTGAGCAAAAACACTCAGGAATATCATGTAGGCCTTGAGTTCAAGCTCCAGGACTGGAAAAGAAAAGAAGAAGGAAGCAAAAGCAAAAGAAAAAGGAAGAAAGACTTCGTGCATATATTAAAACTGTTGGCTGCACAGAGCCCTTTGACAAACACTTTTTTTTCTAATCAGTTCCTTAATCACTATTATAATATGAGCTTCAAAGTCCTATTTGGAAAACTTACATTAATGTCACATTAAAAATACCTATCATAAAATTCACACACAAAAAAATCACAGAATGGATGGCATGGGGCATAGGGAGAAGGGATACTCCAGCTGTCTTTAGCTAAGTATTGTACATAAATCAGAAGTCTCCAACATCAATCAAACCTTGAATCACAAAATAATAAAATGACAGCATGTGGTACAAGAGCCACATCCTCATTCTTATTTTTCCCTTCCCTTCTTCTCCCCTCCCCTCTCCTTTCCCCTTTTTGTTCCTTTCCTTTCCTTTCTTGTGCCATTCCTGGGGTTTGAACTGAGGGCCTGGGCACTGTCCTTTAGCTTTCTGGCTCAAGGTTTGTGCTTTACCACTGTGAGCCACAGCTGTACTTCTTGCATTTGGCTGTTAATTGGAGAGTCTCATGGACTTTCCTTCCTAAGATGGCTTTGAACTATAATCCTCAAATCCTGAGTCCCTAGGATTTCAGGTGTACTCTTGGCATATAAATTTTATTTGTAACTCAAGAACTCATCTCAATACTAATGAAGGGCAAATGTCTATACCAGCACTATTTGCCAGAAGTTTCTGAAATAACAAAATGTACTGTATCTTTGATCTGTAAAGGTAAGCTACAAGCCACATCTGCTACTCAGTATGTGAAAAGTAGCTACTGTAACTGAGGGGCTACATTATTACTTTTAATTAATCTCATGGTTATCATACACAGAATGAAACGAGATAATTCCCACAGAATTAGCTAAAGAAATAGTGAAAACTGAGCAGTGTTTGCAGAGTGTCTACCATATGACGGAGCTGAGACAGCATGGAAAAAATATACATTTCTCCATTAACATCTGGGCTCCAAAGGAAGTCATTAATTATCAAAACTTGAAGACTGACAAAAGTGCATGATCTTTGTTATACATACTTATGTACATATGTATGACATATTACATATATGTCATGAAATAGAGTAAAGGCATCTACCTTTGTGGAAAACTCATGATTAAACATTTTTCTGTGTGCAAGTATTCTGTAAAATGAAAAGTATCACATATAATTTTAGAAGCTGAGTGTCCCTTATCAAAAATGGCATCCTTTATCCAAATGAGACCAGAAGTATTTCCAATTTTAGGGTTTTTCACTTTGGGAATATTTTCATAGACTATAATAGTTGGGCATCCCTCATCTGAAAATCCAAAATTCAAAATGTTTGACATCTAAAACTTTTGCATGGCCAAAGGGCTCAAAAAGTTTTGAATTTTGGAGTTTTGGATGAGGGATTCTCAACCTGCACATCATTTCTACTTATCTACTATGAAGACAAAGGAGACCATAACCATAAACCAATCACAAGTCTATTCATCTAAGTCTAACTTCAATTGTATGATTAAACACTTGAGGCAATAGTCAAATGAATTTGTAGATCATGACCTCATTACAGCTAATGCAAACATAAAAATTATATTCTGATAAGACAAGAAAGTAACTTAACTCTATAGTCACATTCATTATACTTAAGGGCAAACAGCTAATGCATGTGAATAAATATATAACAAACAAGGCCAAAGACTGCTACTCTTCGTAGTAAAGAGACAAGACTAAATATTGAGGAAGGCACTGAGAAAACACTTACAAGGCTCTTGCACTCCAAGAGAAAAACCTGGCTGCTGTTTATTGCTATGGTGGTAATTAAAGAGGTTCAAGGATATTTCTCAATACCCATGACCTTTGTCCACAGGAATATGTGTAATTTTGCCACCTGAAATAGTTGTGGCCTATTATTTCATCTGCCTTTCTGAAGACTAAATCTCAGTGATTCTTGTAAATAAGTCAGTCTGATACTCTAAAATCATGATCAAAATTAAACACATGAATACTAAGTATTCTTATCTTTTACAATGGGTTTCTTTCATGTTTATTCATGCTTCCTTAAAGAAAACAAAACCAAAAGGTTCTACAATTCAAATTAACTCAAGAGTATTTCTGGACTTTGGTAAGAATGATCCAACACAAAGAAAACAAATTCTTGTTAAATTTTCCATAGATTTTTGTTGGGCAGACATATGTCCATTTAACTATGATTTACAAATCAAGTATTAAAATCAAATTGGGGCAAAAAATGAAAATTCTGTGGCCAAAAATACTAATAAAAATTGTATTTTTTTTAATCGGTCGTGGGGCTTGAACTCTGGGCTTGGGCACTGTCCCTGCACTCTTCAGCTCAAGGCGAGCACTCTACTGCTTGAGCCACAGCGCCACTTCCGGTTTTCTAGTGGTTTATTAGAGATGAGTTTCACAGTCTTTTCTGCCTGGGCTGGCTTTGAACCTGTGATCCTCAGATCTCAGCCTCCTGAGTAGCTAGGATTATAGGTGTGAGCCACCGGTGCCCGGCACCCGGCTCATTTTGTATATTTCTTTTTCTTTTTCCTCACTTAGGATAACTTCAATCCTCTTCCTTTCTAATTCTTAAATTATCTAATCATAAATTAAAACAAAAAAAACTTTTAACTGGTCCAACTCACTTTAAAATACCTTCATTTTAAATCTGTGAAACAAAAGATAACTACGTAAGAATTTTTAAAGAATATAAATACCCTAAGGAAAATAACAATAAACAGAAATTCTAACTAAAATATTACTTATACTAATTTAAACAACTTAAAGGGCTGGGAAGGTGGCTCAGTGGTAGAGTGCTTGCTTTGATTCCATGAGACCCTGGGTTCGATTCCTCAGCACCACATAAACAGAAAAAGATAGAACTGGGGCTGTGGCTCGAGTGGTAGACCACTAGCCTTGAGCTAAAAAGCTGAGAAACAGCACCCAGGCCCCAGAGTTCAGGCCCCACAACCGGCAAATAAAATAAAATAACTTAAGTTGCTGTGTTAAATAAAATGTCTTACCTTAAAATGAAGTAAAATTTTCAACTAATTTATCATTTTAAATTTCATCTTAAAAAAATTAACCAGAAATGAAAACGACACCAGAAAAGATAAATTTTACTACATGTAAATTAATTTTTAAAAAAAATTAACCCAGTTAACAAATCTTTATTACAAAATTATACTTTATATAAATGGTAGATGTGTCATTTTGGTATTATTACTAATGTAATACCTTTAGGATATCTTTCACCAATAACATGTTTACTGACATTTAATAAATCCACAATTAGCTTCAAAATAAAACTATTAAAATTAATAGAACATAAACAACTTTTCTACGAGTATTTACACAAGTTCAAAAGAACGTATGATTACTGTTTTAGGAACAAAACCATATTCAAGCTATTCTAATTTGTTTTTTACCACAAATACTAAGCTTTAATACTAAAAAGTTCAACTTATTTAGAAATAAAATTTTAATTTAGTACCAGCACAAGATGTGACTTTAGATTCTGTTTTACAAAACATGTATCAGCATAAACACTTAACACATATGCAGAAATATATGCTGAAATGTGATACTTGTCTATGAATGTCTAGGAGTCTCATATAAAATACCACTGGAAATCTTCACTTTCTCTATCTAGACAATTACAAACTGCTATTTATCACAAAAGAACAGGAACTGCTTCTAACTATTACTACTGAAATCAAATTGAATATTACAGGGACAGTGAAAGTTTAGAGACCTAGGTAGATGTAAGAGTTGAAAGCTCTAGGAATGCATATAGTCCTTTGCTTCAATAGAATCGAGTTTCATGTTCCATTATCCATTTCTAGTCAGAGAATAAATCCTGTGACTATCCCTTAACCTTAAGAAAAGGTTACAGGTCAGCAAAAGCGAAGTAAATTTTACTGTTGCGGAAAAAGTTTCATGCAAATGCAATCATTTTTAAATTTTGACAATAATATGGAAAACTGAATTTGAGGCCAAGTGTCAACAACGTAATTTACAAACATCAGTCTGCTTATTAAAAACCAATCAGTGTATTACCATTGACAGAAAGGTTAGAACACCATTGGTTCCAAATTTTCCCATGTAAAATGGACCTGTAAGAAGAAACTAATTCTTCTTTTTCACTATCTTGCTTGCTCACACTAAACAAAGCTTTTTATTGTGCATTGTGCTATTATCTGACTACAAAATGGTTTACATTGTAAACATCAAACATTTGGGAGGAAAAGTCATGAAATAACTAAAGCAGAATATCCTGTTCCTACCGAAGTATACACACTTATCTGTAGTTAAACTGGCATTTAAACTTAACAAACTATCCAGTAAGAATGCTAAGAAAAAACAGTTGACAAACCTGAAAGAATAGCTTCTTTCAAATATAGTAACATATGGGAGAACTTCCTGATATCATTCACCAACTCCTTGATGTAATCCGGGTCAAAAATGGAGTTGGAACTTACAGACTTGAGGCCCATTTCAGAAGTTGTAACATCAGTAGACAGTTGGCCTGATGCCCAAACACGCTTTTTCTTTGCCTTTTTCTGTTTGTGAGCAATCATCCTCTCATTAAACAGTCAGAAAAACTGAAATCCTTTGGGGGAAAGAAACAAAAACAAGAAAGAGAAACACAAACACTATATCAGCCAGGCAAACATACTAAGTTTTCACCAATAGCCCACGGCCCACCTTAGAATTCTACTTTTAGATCTTATAAATAAAACACTGCAATTCTAATACTTCCATTTATTTGGGGGGGGGGGAGGGTCAGTCGTGGGGCTTGAATCCTGGCCTTGGGTGCTGTCCCTGCGCTCTTCAGCTCAAGGCGAGTGCTTTACCACTTGAGCCACAGCACCACTTCCAGTTTTCTGGTGGTTAATTGGAGATAAGAGTCTCACAGACTTTCCTGCTCAGGCAGGCTTTGAACCTGGATCCTTGGATCTAAGTCTCCTAAGTATCTAGGATTATGGGCATGAGCCACCCACGCCCAGCTAATGCTTCCATTTATGAAGTGTCCAGTAATCTTGACAATTCTGATATTCATTTCACAAGTGAGGAACATGAGGTTTAGAGGCTGAGGTTTTGTGTGCATTCTTAGATGATAAAATGGGAATTAAATCCTAAATCAACCTTGACATCAAAATCTGTGCTCTTACATAACTTCCTCTTAATTCCTGGGGTACAGAATTTTTTTAATTTTTAAATATTGCTCTGATCTTTCACATGCCGGAAGGAAAGGTCATATTTTGCCTCCAGAATATCACCTTCAAAAAAAGGATGAAATAGGGGCTTTGAAAAAATAAATGCTTCAAAATCCTCCTCTAACATCTACTGTATGACCTGATAAGCTGTTTATCATCTCTTTGCTTTTCTATGCTCACTTACAAAGTGAGAAAAACATCCTGACAACATCTACTTAGGAAAATTGTTATAAAAATTGAATGTGACTGAAGTACCCATTCAGCACATAAAAGAAGTTCAGTTATGGCAGCATAAAGATGCATAGACAGGAGAAAAAGAACACATGACTGATTTGATTTATCAAGGCTCATCAAAAATACGTTTGCTGAAATTAAGTTCTAAGGATGTCCAATTCTCTCACATACTCTGCATGAACAAATAAATATGAGATTAAGAATAAATATATTTTGATTTCAGAATAATAAAAAGGTAATGTTCCAGCACAAGGGATCACATAATATATTTTGTTGTTAAAAATCTAATCCTGGTCCACTGGCCCTCAAGAAAGTTCTAAATTGTTCCTTATTCATCCTCCCCTTACTTTTCAAGAATTACAAGTCCTAATTTAGTTTGTATTTCCTGAAATAAAAAAGGAAACAACTAGGGGAATTAAATTAGCTCAGCATTATCACCTGTAATCCTAGTATTAGGTGAAAGAATAGGAGGATTGAGAATATGCAGCCTGGGCTACATAGAGAGTTCTAAAGCAGCCTGGGCTATAATGGCAAAAGAGACTGTCTCAAAACAAAACAAAACGAAGACAAAAACCAAGTTCTTCAAATATTTTGTCTTGAAAGTTTTGTTATATCGTTGTCAAACACAACTCAAATTTTTTTCCCTTCTTGATTAGTTCTCTAATCTGTCTGTCTCACTATTACATTAGTGAATTACCCCTATTTCTGATCTGAGCTACTGCACTAATTTCCAGATGATCTCTCCAAATCAATTCTTGTCCCATTACAGACATTGTGAGTGAACTTTTCAAACATAAATCTCATGATGTCATTGCTCTGCTCAAAACTCTCCCAACAAACAAGTGAAAAGTCACAATGAGGTCTGCTTCCTACTTCCCTCTGCATTGTCATCTGAAGTAATATTCCTAGCTCTCAGCACTCCTACTACACATGCCTCCTCTTCCTTCTTATAACAGTTATTGTTACCTACAGCATGAAATAACTTTACATCATAACCAGTATACTTGTGAATACCGTTGCTGTTGTATGTAAGAATGCATGTGTTTCCTAAAACACGGTCTCTGGCTAAGGATTTCTGGTGATGTGTTTGGATTTTTTTTAATATCATTTCATTTAATGTCTTAAAATGCAAGTTGTAACTCACTAAATTGACTTTATACTTGACTCTAAAGCTTGAAAAAAAAATACAAACTATTTCACTCGGGGTCCTGTCCACATGTAGTTCTATCTGCTTGAAATACTCCTCTCTCTTTCTCCTTGATTTACTTTCTACTATGCTCAGCACAGAGATCACTTCATTAAAGAAATCTCCTTTCTTGTATGACTTGCAGTCCCCCTATACCACCACCACCAAACTATAGCAGATTCCTCAGCAAGTGGTGTCTACTACAAAGTCAATAATATCCTATATTTTCTATCATTGCATGAATCAGAGTTCAAATAGATGCTTCATGTCTTCCCATCTAATCTACAATCTGGAGGAAATCAAGCCCAGGTCTGTCAGTTAACCATGTTTCCTTGCTCACAGCACAATGCTCAGCATATAAAGGATAGCTTTCTCAAACTCTGAAGGATGAAGGAATCTGAAGAAAGAATTGTGGACTTATGGGCTTAGAAGTTACAAGTGATTTTTACAGAAACAATAAATAAAGTAATAATAATAAAATAATTCTAACTAGCTAGAATTTTTTTAAAATTCTCTGAAAAAGAAGCATATGAAGGTAAATGAAAGAAAACAAGATTATAAAAAACACTTCTCTTAATCCTGATCAAATAACTAGGGTGAACTTCTACCATTTTATAAAACCTTTTAAATCTCCCTTACGCAATCTTTTTGTTAATTTCAACTTACTATTTCTGGGAATATAATTTTTAAAGTAGTTCATAATCTAATAATAATCCTTAATTTCTAAAATGAATCTGTGGCAATATTTGTGCATTATTATGTCCAAATCCCCCTTTTCACCAACAAAAAAACAACAATAAAACTCAACTGCTTTGTGAGCATAACTCTTTTATAAATCACTAAGAAAATTAGACTAACAAACTTAATCACTTTTGCAGTTTATATTTTTCTGTTTAACTTTCTGGCAGCTTTTAAATTTAGTAATTTAGACAATTAGTGACTGCCATTGGTAAAGATGGCTATAAAAATTAAGGATTTATTCTACCTCTAAGAAAGCACTATGATTAATGTGCTAATTTTGTTAGTTTTTATTATTTTGGCACTTAAAATTTTTTAAATGAAACATTACAATTGAAAAGATGTTTTGAATAACCAATTTAAACCAAACTTTCAAAATGATGAGAAAGTTTAGATAATAGACATTTTTCAAGATCATATACACTACTTTCCCATGTATTAAAATGAACATCCTCTAGTTAGTGGCAACATAAAATGTAGTTAATAACAGACTGCAACAGGCAATTTAACTGGCAATTTAAGTGCTAGTGTGTGCAAAGTACTTAAGCACACTTAAGTAATAAACAAACTGGAGTCTCACACTGTATCTATGGGTTGCTAGCCAGAATACAGCCCTGGAAACAATCCCTGAGGCTTAACTGATTTCATGGAAACCTACAAGACTGTTTCCAAGTGAAGTTTGAACTGTGCAAACAGATTTTTTGAGCAAAATATTTGTGGATGCAAACATCCTCATCTCCCAAAGGGTGGTTTTCCCAAAACTCGAGTATCCCATGTCAATCAAATATCCACAGTTACATACACAAAAACCCCATAATGTACACTGTAATAAGGGTGATTTTTATTTTAGTCACTGAACTCTGACATATAAAATGCTGCAAAGACCTGTACTTAATATTTCCCACTTTATTATTTCTACTTGAGGAACTATTTTAGATATTTCAGAAATCTGCTATTTCAGCACAACTTCTGCCTTGGTAAGAATCTATTTCAAGATACTGAAAAAAATCAGTCGTTAATTCTGAAGGTCTTTGTATTTTTAATAAGCACCCACCACAAAAACAGAAAGGGAACACGACAGTTTTTATTAGTAATATGCAAACAATTTCTCAAGGCAGGCATGCACCACACATACACTTCATTCCTGCGCAGTTTGGACGCAGCCTGCTTAAAAAATAGGAAGCTGCCCAGCCTCCCACGCTCCAAATGTCTAGCATTCCTGCAGGCAGGGCTAGCTATCCCGGCCGGAGCTATCCCGTGCCAAAGAGCGCGGCCCGGTTCCCCGCGCTGGGCAAAGGGACGGGAACCTGCGCGCCACACCCAGGGGAAGGGAGGGGGTGCCCAGCATCGCCTTTTGAAGGGAACTTCCTTCCCCAGAAAAGGAATTAGGCAAATTCTCTTAAGAGAAGATAAAACCAGATGCGGGGTTCACGAGGCTCGTCCGTCAGTACGTGTCCCCTCGAGTTCAAGACCGCAAATACGCCCAGCACATAACTGGGACGATCTGGAAAGCCTGAAGAATGCTCAAGCAGAATACCCCGAGGACTCCTGGGAGAACAATTCTGGAGGGAATCCTAAAATACCTCGGGGCCGGGGCCGGGGCCGGGGCCGGGGCCGGGGCCGGGCAGCCCGAAGAGTGAGCAGCCCCGCAGAGTGGCGGGACCAACGGCGCCCCGGCTCACGACCGGCTGTGGTCGGGCACTGCTCGGCGCGCTGGGCAGGCTTGGCCTCAGTTTTCCTGAGGGAAAGACGAGTTAAATAACTGGACCCATCCCGGGGACTGCGAGCCGCACCAGCGAGCCAGCGAGCAAGCGAACAAGCGGCCAGGCGAGAAGTTCTCATCCGGAGTGCGGCGTGCCGTTCCCCCGAGCTCCGAGCTCACTTCGGCGGTGACCCAGCCGCGGCTCGGGTCCTCCCTAGGCCCCTCGTGCCCGGCGGGACCCGTGGGACCCTCACCGAGACCCGCCAGCCCGTCATCCCGGGTCCTGCCCGCGACCACCTCCACTCGATGGCCCGCGCCAGGGCCGCCGGGACCCCGCAGTGCAGCTAGCTCGCCAGCCACCGCCGCAGGCGACCTAGTGCGGGCCAGCAGCCCGCCAGCCGCAGCCTCTCACTCACCGCAGGGCTCCATCCTGCGTCCCGGATGCGGACGCCCGCCAAACTCTCACGGCCGCCGCCGCCGCCGCGGTCTCTGCGGGCCCGAGCTCGCCGCCCCCATCCCCCATGCACAGCGCTTGGATGCCCGGCCAAGCCGCTGCCGCCGCCGCCACCACCCCAGCCGCCACCGCCACCGCCACCACCGCGCCAGCCGCGAGCGCCCACCCCAGCCCCGCCCCTCCAGAAAAGTCCTGCCCCCACGCCCCATCCCATTGGCTCGCGCCCGTGGAGGCGTGGCCTGCGGCAGGTGGGGGCCACTTGCTCGCCGGCT
This sequence comes from Dipodomys merriami, assembly GCF_024711535.1. NCBI lineage: Eukaryota > Metazoa > Chordata > Mammalia > Rodentia > Heteromyidae > Dipodomys > Dipodomys merriami. Next base: position 20,203,396 of record NW_027206290.1, read on the forward strand.
GTCATCAGTACCCCAGCCCAGACCCCGTCCCTAGTGCCGCGGGACGAGTCTGCTGCTGGCAGCAAGGGGGAAAGTCACCTGAAGCCTCAATCCAACTAATGGGCGTTCCCAGATGAAAACTATTTCTGGTAAGAGTTCTGTGGGACACCTTTGGCCGTCCTCCCCACGCCCTGCAACCCAAGAGGTGGCCACACAGGGAGTGGGCACCCCGCCGGCAGCACCCTCCCAGAATGCGCTAGCTACCTCCAAACCCTCCAACTATCTGGCGGGTTTTACCTATCTACTTTCTCCAACCGCATTAGCAAACCACCTCAAAGAAAAGGAGTAAGGAAGAACGATCGGAGAAAGCAGCAAGGTTGGAAAGCACAAGCAAGCGTTCCACTGCAACATGCGATCCACAACCCAGAAACACAGCCAGCCTGACGGTGCCTAGTCTTGGAGCACAGAGAGAAAGGACCACACACAGGACAAACTGAAAACGACCAAGGACAGTGTGAGAACTGGAAAGCAAGTGGGAGTGTACACACCAAGCAACCGGTGAAATTAGAGAAATAAGGAGGTGAACGTGTAGCAGAGTGACAAGTGGGGTAGTGAGGCAGGAGAAACCACTGCAGGAAAAGCTGTTTGTAGAAAGACAAACGTGATTTTTCAGATTCACACAAATTTATCCCATCAGCTCTCAAAGAGAACACCAAGTTTGTGCCACAAATACCCAGAGAACCTCAAAACTAAACTATCTTTGAACTGCATTAGTGGAGTAGCTTGAAGAGTAGTGTGCCAGCCTGGCAAACATGAGGCCCTGAGCCTGAGTTCAAACTCCCATACTGAAGGGGACAGAAGATGAGGCATAGGAAGGAGAGGAGAGAGGAGGGTGGAAAAAGCAAAGAAAAGTGTAAGAGACAGAGACAGACAATTGTGGAAATAGAGGGGAAAAAGGGAGAAAAATGAAAGTAGAGCAAAGAAGACAGGAACTACAGAGACAAGGGAGTTTGTGAAGGAGAAAATAAATTAGAAATAAGCAAAACTGTATATGTGTATATATATATGTATATATATATATATATATATATATATATATATATATATATACATACAGAGAGACCACCCTCAGATAAAGGAAGGAGAAGGGGCACTTCACACAAGCAAAAAGTTCTGAGGGAAATGAAGTTAATTATCCACCTCCCAGGTTGTTACTTGAAAAAGATAAAACTGAAAGCTTTTTTACCTAGCTCCATAATTATATTTCAGACTTAACTTTTAAAATTTCACCCACTAAAGCCTTAATCATAACTGTACCAAGATTGAAATCACTAGTAATATGAAAGACACCTAAAAAAACATTCCAAGTGCCACTGAAGAATGATATACTTATGAAATCAACAATGACTCAAAACTGAAGTGTACCAACAGGAGACGATTCTGAAGGGCCACAATAGTGGAAGACAGAGTGACCTGCAGAGAGTTCAAGGAAGCAAAGTTTGGCCCTACAGAAAAAATCTGTAAGAATTATTAGGTGGTTAAAATATAGCTAGGGTTATTAAAGAAAGTTTTTGTTAAGCCTCTTAGTATCATTCTTGCTCTTATATCTTCTGAAAAAAAGTATTATCTGCCATCCTTCATCCAGATGACATTTGTAAATACAAAAATGGCAACTCAAGTTTAAATTAAAAGGCTTATTTTATTAACCTGTCCTGACTTTATTTAAAATAATTTTATACCACATAAATTTTAAGGATGAAAAGTACATTAATGAAATGTTTATCATTAAGTCCAAAATTATGGGTTTGTAATGCAATTATAACGTTTGCCCCCCAAAGTAAAACCATTCTTGTATCTTTATAGAAGTCCAACATTTTAAAATATTTCAGTTGTGGAAAAATGTTTCTGGAAGCAACTCATAATTGAAAAGAAATTGCATGTATTTTAAAACCATTTTATATTACTACTGTCTCTACTATTTTTGGCCTTTTCAAATGAAAATTCATATCCTCTACATGGCACTTTTGTGTGACTCATTCTGTGTAGCCTCAACCAACACATTCCTCAAATCTTCTTCATGTGTCCTTTTCAAAATGTCTCTGGTAGCAGATTGAATAGAAAATAATCTATCTGTAAATGTTAGTATTGTTAATTTTGCTAGATAAATGTCTTCATAATCTTGAAGTTGGTTCTGTTGTTTAGGCAGATGACTTGTCATAGCACAACATGGGCCTAAAATCATTGGACAGCCTCTGGAGACATTCTGGGTGGTCCCAATTGAGGAAGGAGTTACTACTGACATCTAGTGGGGAGAGGACAAGGATGTTGTCAAATAGTCTACGTGAACAGGAACACCTACCCTCAACAAATTATCTTGCCCTAAATGGTCAAAAGTGAAGGTTAAGATACCCTATAATAATCAGACAATAATTACAGACAACTTTATAAGTCATAGGACAGATAGATGTGATAAATTATCCACAAAATGCAGTAGGCAAAATCTGGACTGTTGGGCATTTTACAGTACAGTTAGCCTGATATATTCAACAACAACAAAAAAGTTACAAAAGAAGTTAAAAGAAAATTCTCTTTTAAAAAACCCTTGAAAAATGTGTCAAATGAAAGGATAAATTAGACCAAATCTGTCCTTTCATTGTAGTAAATAACTAGAAAACTGAATAAAATATACATTATTTTTAGACCCTGGACTATATACAGCATAAGTCTATATGTAATCTCTGAGAGAGACAGAATCATAAAGAAATTAGGTAAGCCCTTCAATCTCTCAACCTCTTGCCTAAAGTTAGATTCTAGATGATGGCAAAGGAAGGGAGAAGCCAAGACGAGTATGGCACTTTTAATAAAAATGAGGAGATGGGGATCATTGTTTCAGGAGATTGAGGGAGCTACAAATTGAAGGACAGATCAGAGAGGAAGAAAGTAAGGAAAAGGAAGAGCTCTAGAAATTTGCATAGGGAATTAATTCTCCTGAATACTAAAATGTACATGGTATAAGGCAAAACTTGAAAATAATGGGCAAAGAATTTCAAGAAAGCTGTCGCTGAACAATTCCATGTGTCCAAAAGAGCTGTGACCTCTGAGTTTTTATTGGCCAGGGAGAATGACTTTGAACACCCAAGGGAAGACACAAGAAGAGCATACTTTATAATCCTAGTCCTAGTGAAAACTCACCTCAATAGAGCTCCAAAACAAGTACACTTTTTATTTTTCTTTAAGAGCCATGGCTAATACATAGGTAATAACAATGTGTTATGGCATACACACACACACACACACACACACACACACACACACACACACACACACATATGTAACACGTATGATAATGGTATAAAGGAGGAGGGAGATTAAAATATAAAGGGAAATAGCATAGTTATTATTTGAGGCCTATAATAAGATAAAGATAATATATATTAAGTGGGTGCTGGTAGCTTACACCTACAATCCTAGCTACTCAGGAGGATGAGATCTGAGGATGAAGATTCATATCCAACCCAGGCAGGAAATTCCATGAGACTCTTATCTCCAGTTAACTAGCAGAAAACTGGACTTGTGGCTCAAAGTACAAGAGCGATAGCCTTGAGCAAAAAAGCTCAGGGACAGCACCCAGCCCTGAGTTCAAGCCCCATATCCTCCACCACCACCAAAACCCAAGACAATATATATATATATATATATAAAATCTCCAGAGATACAACTAATAAGCTATTGGTGAACATAAATAGGATTTTAAAAACTAAATCCAAAAGCAGGCAGGACAAGAATTTAAAAAAAAAAAACAGTAACAGATGGGACAAATAAAAGATGGCAAGGCAATAAGATTGTTTGTTGGATGGGTTTAAATTCAATCCCTCTAAATATCTCCAATAAAAAGGAAAATACTCTTAAGAATGAGAAAAAGTTAAGATTCAACTATATGCCAGGCCCCGGTGGCTCACCCCTTTAATCCTAGCTACTCAGGACGCTGAGATCCAGAGGATTTGGTCTGAAGCCAGCTGGGGAAAGAAAATTTGCAAGATTCCATCTCCAAAATAACCAGTAAAAAGTCCACCCCTGTAATGTTAGTTACTCAGGAAGCTGAGGATGACAATTCAAAGACAGCCCAGGCAGGAAAATCCATGAGATGCAAATCTCCAACTAACCACCAAAAAAAAAAAAGGCCAGAAATCTAGCTGTTTCTCAAGTGGTAGAATACCAGCCTTGAGCAAAAAAGCTACAAGACACAGCCCAGGCAGAGTTCAAGCTCCAGAAGCAACCCCCCCCCCCCCACACACACACACATCATAGAAATATGATTATAGAAAACTCAAATGCCTGTTAAAGAATATGACCTAGGATAAAAAGTATTGTTTCATAATGATAAATGAGTCATTTCTTTGTAAAATTTTAAGTCCTAAATATATATGTACCTAAAAAGAAGTTTTAAGATATATGAGACAACACCTGACAGAAATATTAGTAGTGTTGGGCACCACTGGCTCACACCTGTAATCCTAGGCGCTCAGGAAACTGAGATATAAGGATCCTGGTTCAAAGACAGCTTGGGCAGAGAAGTCCTTGAGACTCTTTATCTCAATAACCACCTGAAAACCACAAGTGGTGCTATGACTGAAAGTGGCAGAGCCCTATCCTTGAGCAGAGAAGCTCAGAGACAGTGCCTAGGCCCTGAGTGCAAACCACACCAACAAGAAAGAAAGAAAGAAAGAAAGAAAGAAAGAAAGAAAGAAAGAAAGAAAGAAAGAAAGAAAGAAAGGAAGGAAGGAAGGAAGGAAGGAAGGAAGGAAGGAAGGAAGGAAGGAAGGAAGGAAGGAAGGAGGAAGGAAGGAAGGAAGGAAGGAAGGAAGGAAGGAAGGAAGGAAGGAAGGAAGGAAGGAAGGAAGGAAGGAAGGAAGGAAATATTAGTAGAAACAGACAAGTCCACAACTTAAAATTTTCAGTAATTGACTCTTCATTTACATTAACAGAGTAAATGAAAATTGAGAATATAGGAGGCTTGATAATAACCAATTTGACCTAATATACATACATGTACAAAAAACTCTACTCTAAAATGGCAGAATAAACATTCAACTATGCATAGGATGTTCACTAAAATAGACCATATGTGGAATCATAAAACAAATCCCAATATGCTTAAGAGGAATGAAATCATACAGTATATGTTTTCTGACTTAAACAAAGTTAAACTTAAAATCAATAAGAGAAAAATATCTGTGGAATCCCAAAATATTTGAATATTGTAAAACATATTTTAATAACTTGTGACCCAAATTTTCACAAGGGAAATTTTTAACGTTTTCAACTGAATAAAAATGAAAACATACCTCAAATTATGGAGCAAATAGAGCAAAAATTATGCTAAGATAAATACATTGTTTTAGATGAATTATTTTAAAAAATGTTAAAAGTCAATGCTCCAAGATTCTACTTTAAGAACCTAGAAAAGAACAACTCAACCTGAATAAGAAAGGGAAATAATGATAAGAACAGAAATTAATCATGTAGAACATATGGAAGAGAAAGAATTAATGAGGCCAAAAGCCAGTTGTTTGAAAAGATAAATCTGATAAATGCTAGAGTGATTAAGAAATAAACAAAAACCACTGATATGAATGAAAGGACATCAATAAAGACCCCACAGATCTTAAAAGGATTCCAGGGAATGTAGAAATACTTTATGCTGATAAATTCAACGATTCAAATGAAATGGAAAATTTCACTGGGAGATAAAACCTTGATAAAAGAAACAAAGTCTAAATAGTCTTATACATATCAAAAGGTCAAATTTATCACTGAAAACTCCCCATAAGGAAAACTGTAAATCTAGATGAGTTTCACTGATTAGATCCACTGAATCAGAGGGGAAAAAAATCCTACACAAATTCTTGGAAAATAAAGGAAATAGGAACTTCGTAAATTTATTCTATGGCAGCAGCACCCTGTTATAAAAACTAAAGATGCTACAAGAAAACTACAAACCAAGTTCTACAACATACTATTAGCAAGTCAAATCCAATATTATGGCTAAAAGGATTTGTCCTAGGAATGCTAGTTTAGCTTAACATTCAGTAGAGAAAAAAATACAGGACCCATCTCAAGTGATGCAGAAAAACCAGCTAACAAAATTCCATTCTCATTCATAAAAGTAGGCAAAGTCAGAATAAAAAGGAATTTCTTCAACAGGATAAAAGGCATTTGCAATAAGCCTACAGCTAACATTATATCAAACATAAAAGACTAAGATTTTTGTTTATTTATTTTTGGGGAGGTCCAGTCGTGGGGTCTGGACACTGTCCCTCAGCTCTTCAGCTCAAGGCTAGTGCTCTACCACCTGAGCCACAGCGCCACTTCTGGCTTTTTTCTTTTTGCTTATGTGGTGCTGAGGAATCGAGCCGGGGGCCTCATGCATGCAAGGCAAGTGCTCTACCACTGAGCCACCTTCCCAGCCCAAGACTAAGATTTTTAAAAAACACAGATTAAAAGAAGTAAAACACTTTAATGAGAGATAACATGCTAATGTACCTAAAATATCCTGAGCTAGTCCATCTAATAAAATACATCAGAACAAGGTACTGGTGGCTTGCGCCTATAATCCTCACTACTCAGGAGGCTGAGATCTGAGGATCCTGGTTCGAAGCCAGCCCAGGCAGGAAAGTTTATGAGACTCTTCTCTCCAATTAACTACCAGAAAAACAGAAGTAGTGCTGTGGCTCAAAGTAACAGAGCACTAGCTTTGAGCAAAAGAGCTCAGCAACACATAATTTAAGTCAATAAGACTACAATTTTATTTCTATAAGCTAACAACAACTGAAAAATAAAAAAATGTAAAATTAATTCCAATGTCATCAAAAAACCCCAAGATTTTGGAGGCGATAAGTTTAACAAAATATATGCAACATCCTAAGTCGAAAACTATGAAACACAATTTTAATAAATTGAAGAATTGAATAGACAAGATAATATCTCAACTTATCAACATACATATAGGCCTACAGAATAAAGTTCAGAAGTGTGTGTGTTTATCTATCTATATCTATATGAATGAGACCTAAAACTATCAAGTTTGAATTCAGGGATCAGAGGAGGCCACTGAGAGTTTTATAAATAAAGGTAGCTTTTTACTTAATTTTTTTATTTTTATGCATTTTATGCATGATTATGCATTGCATATAACTGCTTTTGAGTTAAAATAAAAGAGTTCAGTGGCAGAGAAAGTAAGGCCTGCACATAAAGTGTCAGCATCTTTTTCTAAAAGAAAATATAGGAGGTGAGTTCTCCCACAGTACAAAACACAGAACTATAAAAAAAATTAATTGGATAAAATTTCTAACTTCTAACTCTGTGAAAAACATTGCTAAAATATGAAATGCAAGCCACAAACTGGGAAAAAATATATTTGACAAAAGATTTACGTTCAAATAATAGGAAAACAAAGAAACCAAGAAAATGAGTTATAGACACTTTGCAAAAGAAACTACACAGCTGAATGATGATGCTCAACATTAATATCTAATATCAGACAAAGACAAGTTAAAATATGAGATACTAAAATAATTACAAGGCTCAATTCCAGTTAGACTGGCACAGATGCACAACTATAGCTGTAATGCTACTATACAAGGTATGAGATTACTAAAAAACAATTCAGCAGTTTCTTATAGAGTTAAACATATATTTAGCATATAACCCAGCAATTATGCTCTTATATATAACAAAAAGAAATGAAAATATATATTCAGTCTAAAACTTGTTCAAATAAATTTTTTTCATATTGGTTAAAAGCTATAAACAATCCAATATCCATCAACAGATAAGAGGATAAACCAATTGTGGTATAATTTTACCATGGAACATCATTTATTCATGACAAAGAAAGAAACCATCTATAAATATCAAAAGCACTATGCTAAATCCAAGAAGTCTGACAGGTGTCAGGTGGTTCTCATTTATAATCCTACCTATTCAAGAGGCTGAGATCTGAGGACCACAGTTCAAAGCCAGCCTGGGTAGGAAAGTCTATGAGATAATGCTTCAAGTAGAGCTGTTGCTCAAGTGGTAAAGTGCCCAGCCTTGAGAGGGAAAAAATCAACAACAACAAAAAAAACCATGAGACAAGCCAAGCACAGTGGCTCACACCTGTAATCCTAGCTACTCAAGAGGCTGAGCTCTGAGGGTTGCAGTTTAAGTCAGACAAGGCAAGAAAGCCCATGAGACTCTTATCTCCAATAAAGTATTCAGAAAAAAAACAAAAACAAAAATGTGCCTCAAATGGTAGAGTGCTAGCTTTGAGCAAAAGAAGCCCAAGAAGGGATAGAACTCAAGCCCAGAGTTCAAGACCCAGGACTGGCAAAACAAACAAAACAAAACAAACTTGAGACAATACCCAGGCCCTGAGTTCATGCCCCACTGAAGTAGACAACAAAAAATATATGTATATAAGGACTCCATTCATATGAAATTCTACAGAATGTGAAAGTTAATTTTGAGTGATAAAAAAAATGTATCACTGGCTGCACAGGGACAGGTGTGGGAGAGCTGCAGACAAGCATGAATGAAGGAAATGTTCTACATTTTACCATGGTGGTGATTACATAGGTATATACATTTATCAAAACTCATTCTACGCGAATACTTAGGAACTATGTCTTCTTATATATAAAGTATTCATCAATAAATTAGCATGTAGATGTCTGTGCATGTATATAGCATATTAACTGCAGAATATGGGCCTAATCTAGACTTTATTTCAATCTGTAAAACAGGAATAGAAAAACTCAGAAAATCCAAATGACTCTTCAATTAATGTAACAATGAATTAATTTTGAATTTGTATTGAATTCAACTCAATATAATAATGATTAAATACTGAATGATGTTGGTATTATAAGTAATAAGTAATGTTTCTTTGGGAAAATATTCCCTGAAATATTTATGGATAAAATAATATGTTTGGGAAGTGCTTCAAAATATTATGGAGAACTAAAATGAGTGGGAATATACTTAAAGGAAGACTGGCTGGGTGTGGTGATATACCCTATAATCTCAGCTACTTGGGAGGCTATGGCAAGAAGATCAAAAGTTTATGGCCACCCTGGGCAACTCAGTAAGATCCTGTCTCAAAACAAAACTTTGGTCCTGAGGCTTGAACTCAAGGCCTGGGCACTGTCCCTGAGCTTTTGCACTTTTTTTTTGCTTGAGCTTTTGCACTTGAGCCACAGTTCCATTTCCAACTTTTTAGTAGTTAACGGGATAAGATTCTCACAGACTTTCCTGCCCAGACTAACTTTGAACTGAGATCCTCACATGTCAGCCTCCCAAGTAGCTAAGATTACAGGTGGGAGCCACTAGAACCTGGCTAAAACAAAACTTTATATAATAGAGTCGGGAGTGTATTTCAGTGATAAGAGTGCTTGTCCAGCATACCTGAGGCCCTAGGATCAATGTCCAGTAGAGATTTTTAAAAAAGAATGACTGAGTTTATAATTTTTAAATGTTTTTTTTTCTTATGGGGCTATGCTCAACTACTTGAGCCATGCCTCTAGACCAGCTTTTTGCTAGTTAACTTTTGAGGATATCTCATGGACTATTCTGCCCCAGGTGCCCTTAGGTCTCAGCCTCTTTAGTAGCTAGGATTATGGGCATGAGCCACTGGTGCACAGCTTGAGTTGATCTTTATTTTTTTTTAATGAAGTTGAAATAGAGGGTTTGTTGTATTATTTAGTCTACATATTTGTATATACACATGTATATTTGATATTTCCATAATAAAACATTGTTTTAGTTGGTTTTCTTTTTTAAGGTCTATACCTTGGATCTACTTTTGGCTACTCAAGATTCTCCCTACCAGTACCATCATTCTTCTTCCATCCAGATTCTCCTTCCCTTTTTTAATCCACAAAGCACATATATAATGTGTGCTCAGGACTGACTCAATCCTATTACACACTAAATGTCCTTTGGAAGCCCATCAGCTACAAACAAATGTGACAAACTAACCACAAATCTGACATCAGACTGTGTTCAATCAGATAAATTATAAGCAAAATTGTGGGAAGTTCTTTTAGACTAGTCCTTGAAACTTTCTTTCCCTAGTATTTTAAAAAAATATGTTGTAATTGCTCCAGTTGTCCTTAGAAAGGAAGACTATGATATTTGAAAATGTTTTCAGCAACACGTACTGAAATATTTTATTAAGAAAAGATCTTATCCAAGGAGGATAATGTTTGCTTTCTGAACACTGGCTTATTTGCTTGTCACAGTAATAAGGACAAAGAATAAAAGGGACAGTTCACAGAAGTCTCTATCAAACCAGATCATGCTCCTAATCTTCCTTTTAACTTCCCTTGTTTCTTTACGCATAAATATGTCTTTATGTGAGTAGCTGGAAATGTGCCTGTATGTGTGGCTCAACACCATGCGGGGTTGAGTGAAAAATTATAAACAAGCAAACAAAATAGGCTTCAAAGCTTCAATGCAGAAACACATCAGCTGGATCAGTGATGTCTGGTATGCATTTGAGATGAGAGCAATTCTGCTCCAGAGGCCTGTTCTAACTTCTGTGCTTTTAAAATCATCCTTTTGCCTTCTGGCTCACACAAAACACTTCTTCCAAGAAACCTTCACATTTCCTCCATGTAAAATAAGCATCCCTCTTATCTCCCATATGGTATTCACCATACTTCTCTCAGGAAACCCATAATATGATGCTTTGGGCCTTATTTAGTTGGTATTGTCTGTTGCTACCTAACTGATGGGAAGATTCTGCAGGGCTCTGTATAGCATAGAAAGATCCTGATAAACTTTCTGAGCTAATGCTGCCAAAATCCTTCCAGGGTGCCTTTTGAGTAGGAACATTATTCAAGGTATTCCCAAACAGCAGTTATCCTAAAAAGTCCACATTCCTAGGTCAAGGGCTTTCACAGCTGGGAGGTGAAGGTGCTGATAATTGGAATGGGTGTTCTATTTTAGTGGGGAGTGTTGAATAACCAACCAGCTAGCAAAATAATCACTAGATAGTACTCTCTCCATCTCCAAGTTCTCTTGCCTGTTGACTTAGAAACTGATACTGACACTTCTTACCTAATCCTGTCTTACATTTTTCAGGTAAGGGTTTCCCCCCCACACACACACACACACAAGACCAGGCCTACATATACTGTCAAGCTAATGAAGCGTAACTGCCAGCGTTCTTTGCTTGCAGCTCCTACGATATAAGAAAGTGGGTCTAAATAAGACTTTACTAGCAAATTGCCTCAAGAAATCACTGCGGATAAAGACCTAATTCTCCAAGACTGCTATGGTGTTGAGATTTATTAAATTCAAATATTCACTTCCACATCTAAATCTGAATTTTTTTTTTCATAAAGGGGGCAGAGGTGATGTGAATTCCCAAATAGGAGGAGAGGGGGGAGGAAAAAAGTAACCTTGGAAAGAAAGCTGCTCCTACCTTGGCCCTTTCAGCTGTGGTCCTGAAACTGTCACAAAACATCCAACACCCCCCCCCATTAGATTCTCCATTAAAAGATGTTAGAGTCCTTACCCCTTAAAAAAAAATCACGCCGCTGAACCCCCGCTCTAGATCCCTAGAGATGGGGTGAAAACGAGTGATAAATCGGGGCGTGTGGTGACAAGTTGAACCCTGTGTAATACCAGGGTCTGGGCCCCAGAAAGCTCCTCCTCCAGGACACCTGATTTGGATCACCGATAGGGTCTCGGGGAGGGGGGGCACGCTCTCCCAGTATGCAGTGACTGCAACCTCTCCCCTCCAATGATTCCCATTTTGCAAAGCACACAACACTTGCCCAGAGACTATGGCTTGGGGGGGGGGGGAGTGGTGTGAAGGTGAGGTGTACAGGAGCTGCAGGAAGTGATAGAGGGGATACGCGGGGAGGGAGGGAGAGGAGTGGGGGGGGGGGGAGGGGACGAGAATGTTTTTACACCTCCAGGCTCTGGGCCTTGGGCCACAAACAACCCCAGCCTGCCTCCTGGAGGACCCGGGGCGATAAGAAAAGGTAAACGTGAGATACGAGGTGTGCGTTCTTCACCCGCAGCCTCCTGGGCGTTTGTCAGGTTTGAAACTCCATAAAAACTTCACCCTTCCTACCCCCGCCAGAAAACAACAACAATAATAATAGTAATAATAACCCACCCCAGTGCCAACGAGGTGCGACCCGGGCGGGCAGGAAAACGAATGCGGCGAGGGTCCGAGGCGCCCCTGAACCCCTCCGGACGCGACGGGCGCCCGGCCCGGCCCGCACAGGGCGCGGGGCTGCGGGACGCCTCGCGAGGCCCGCACCGCCCCGCGCACGCCCGCAACGTCGGCGCCAGGGTCCGCCACGGCCTCGACGGCCATTTAGGGGCCGTCCCGGCTCGTCCACGCCCCTCGTCCCGCGCGCGACTCTCCGCGAGGAACCCCGGGCCGGAAGGACGCGGGGTGTCCCCCGCAGTGGCCTCCCCATGGGGCCCTCGACCGCGGCTCTCCGGAGACCGTCGCGGACGACCCCCCCCCCCCACACACACACACCGCAGCCTCTCACTCACCGCGGGGCTCCATCCTCGCCCACAGGCGGACGCCCGCCGAACTCTCACAGCCGCCGCTGCCGCCGCCTCTGCGGGCCCCAGCTTGCCGCCCCCATCCCCCACGCACAGACCGCGGACGCCTGACCAAGCCGCCGCCGCCGCCGCCACCACCGCGCCAGCCGCGAGCGCCACGACCGCGCCAGCCCCGAGCGCCCCGCCCCGCGCCTCCCGCGCGCCGGGCCACGCCTCCCTGGGCCCGGCCCATTGGTCCACACCCGAGGGGGTGTGGCCTAAAGCTGGTCGGGGCGGGGAAAGGGTAGTAGCCTGCTCTGGGCCAGACCCTGCCCCGCCCCCCCCCCCCAAGGTCGCCTGGCTGCCCCCAAGGTCGCTAGGCTTGCCTTGGTGGCTACAACCCCGCAGGTGGACCACCGAGGGAAAAGTAGCAGCGGTTTCGAGCTTGTTTAATTGTATACTTCTCAGGTGGACACTGAGTCCCTTCCAGTGATGGTTCTCAACTTGTTAGATTGTACTTTCCTTCCCTGTTTACCTTTCAAAAGGAAAAAAACATTTTGTGCCCAACTTTTGAACTTTCCCCCTCTTTTGCTTTCTTCCTTCAACTGTCGTTTTACAAAAAAACTAAATTACTCAAAACGGAGCTATTAGGCACAGTACCTAGCCACATGAATGCTAGTTGACTGCACAGACCCTAACCTTGCTACTTACTTCTTAGCATCCATTGTTCCTGGTTAGTTTGACTCACTATGGTGTGTGGGGAGGAGGGGGAGATGGTCACCCCAAATTGAGTCATTTAGATGTTAGCTGTCATATGGCACATGCACAATGTTTGCATTTAGTTCCACTTAAGCATACCCAACAGGCATTCCATGAATATTAGCTGATACATAGGTTAAAAAAAAAATACGGCCAGGGTACTTAGAAAAGTTACCAAATCTCATCATCCCTTTAAATCTTTTTCAAAATACATGCCACATTGTCACATCCTCCTTTTTCCTTCCCAAAGCAAGTGGACATTCCCAGAGAAAAATGGGTTGATTTTCCACTTAAAATAAGTAGAATTATTCAGTGACAAAGAATGAAGGTCAAAATCTACTAGAAGAAATGAGGTAACTGCAAAGAAACTAGGAAAATGCCTCCCTGTATCTTCTAAAAGTGTCTCTGAACAGTTCCTGAGTCAAAATACTAAAACAAACAAACAAACAAAAACAGGTCTTTCTTGGTCAAAGTAGTTCAATATCATGGCTTTGGAAGCTATGGAATAAACAAGAAATCAGAGGTTAGTAATAAAATGTATAAGAGTGATGTTGTGTTGCTATTTTGCAAGTGTGCTAGTTCTGAGGCTTGAACTCAGGGTATTATGCTCTCACTTGGCTTTTATGCTCAAGGCTGGTGCTCTTCCACTTGAGCCACAGCTCCACTTCTGTCTGGCCTTTTGCTGGTTAATTGGAGATAAGATTCTCACAGACTTTTCTGCCCTGGCTGACTTCAAGCCTCAATCCTCAGATCCCAGCCTCTAGCGTAGCTAGGATTATAGGCCTCAACCACCAGTGCCTAGCTGGCTAGTATTGCTATTTTTTTTATAGCATACATTATTTCACCATACAGTAACACATAACTAGTCTGCCTCTGATATGTTCTTCATTTCTTCTGTGATAAACAGAACCATCTCTAAAACTCCTGAAAATCATTCTATTTGATATGATATTGTACACTGTGGATCCTATTCATTTGGCACTTATGTCTATGAGCCATATTTATTTGGTAATGTTTATACTAAGTAGATTTGAAGTTATATAGTATTATATTACCTAGGTTTGTAGCTGATATAGATTGAGTCTCCAGTATGTATTTTCTGGAGGGAATGATTGGTGGATTGAAGAATAAAAATGCTTTCAGGGTGCATTTCTCTTTCTTGCTTATTTTCTTGTTTTCTTTCTTAAGCTATGCTAAACTTGATCATAAGTAGTGACAATGAACATGATGATTACAAAAACCTCATGCCTAAAGCAATTTCTGTTCCATATATTATATGCTTTGAGGCAAAGGTGCTGATCATGAAGTGGTAATATTCTATTACCACACTCTCAATGACAACCTGTTCAGAAGAATACAACATAGTCCACCAAGCCTATCCTACCTTAATCTATTCCACATATTGAGTACTTCCAATAAGCCAGGCATTGTTCTAAGTCCAGGGAATAAACTCTCAGTTTCTCCTCAACCATGGTTGAAGGCTTGAAAGAAGGGAAAAAATAATGGAGGCAGGCAGGGAGGACAAATGGAAAGCAAGGCTCCCAGCCTACTGTTGCCCTTGACCTCACTACTGGGACATTTACAAAGAACTATGAAGCTCAAGAGGCCACAGTGAGTACAAAGGCACCAGATTCCAAAGTGGACAAAACTCACCAAGCAGGTTATTAATCTTGATTCCATGATGGTTGTAGTTGAAAAACAAGGAATCAATTCAGTCCACATGCAGAAAATGAATGTGAAAGACATTGCAAGCATGCGAGAGTTCTGTGCTGTCATGAAGAGAGAACCTAAAACCAAGTAAAACAAAAAACAAAGCAATCAAAACCCCTAGAGTATATGTAGGATATACTCATTTTGTGAGCAGATTAAGATACTACCTTTGGGACTAGATTAAGGCACTGCTTTATGTTATTTTAAACTTTCTTCTAAGACTCAGTATGACATAAAGCTCTGTAATTGAGCCATCCCATACCGCAATGTAAACGAAGAGACTAATGGCATGAGTAAGGAGAGTCTACTAATAATCAATGGCCAGGGCAACAAAAGCTGTAGTCAGTGGTTTTCAAAATACAATGATTGAATCTGCTGTGAATAATGGTAGCAATGATAATCAGCCATCTGTGGCTTATACTTTGCTAGACACTCTTTCATCATGCTTTGGATTTAGTAAATCCTCACAACAATCTTTATGAGGTATCATTATCCCCCTAATAAAACCAAGGCATAGAACCAAAGTTAAATTTTTTTAAGAAATTAATGTTTTGTTGGGTTTTTTTGTTTTTTGTTTTTTTGTGTTTCTTTTTTTTTGATAGCATCCTGGGGCTCAAACCCAGGTTCTTTTTCTTTTTTTTTTTTTTGGTCAATCGTGGGTCTGAACTCTGGGTCTGGGCGCTGTCCTTCAGCTCTTCAGCTCAAGGCTACCGCTCTACCACTTGAGCCACAGCACCACTTCCAGCTTTTTCTGTGTATGTGGTGTTGAGGAATTGATCCCAGGGCCTCATGCATGGGAGGCAAGCATTCTACCGCTGAGCCACCTTCCCAGCCCTAAACCCAGGTTCTTGAAATGCTCAGCAAACACTCTATTTATTGAGCAACTCCTCCACCTGACCCTATAAAAATTGACATTAATATGAAAGTAAGTCTGATTTGGGGGTAGAGGTGTGGCTCAGTTGGTAGAGAAAAAAGAGCCAATGAGCCAAAGAGTCTGGTATTGAGTTTGAGTCCTTAGAGATAGAGAAGACACAAAGAGAGAGAGAGACAGACAGAGAGAGAGAGATCTGACTATACTTGTTTTAGAAGAATGTAGTGGAAGTTACTCCTTTTATTTTACCTTACCTCTATCCTTACTCTTTTTTTTTTTTTTTTTGGCGGGTGGTGGGGCTTGAACTCTGGGCCTGGGCGCTGTCCCTCAGCTCTTCAGCTCAAGGCCAGTGCTCTACCACTTGAGCCTCAGCGCCACTTCCAGCTTTTTCTGCTTATATGGTGCTGAGGAATCGAACCCAGGGCCTCATGCATGCAAGGCCAGCACTCTACCACTGAGCCACCTTCCCAGCCCCTCTATCCTTACTCTTGCCCAGATACTCCAAAGTTCTTTTTGCCTCAGGGTTCCTGCCTTGGCTGTTACCTCTGACTGGAAGGAGCCCCTCCCCTCTTCCCTTCTGGTCTGTCTCAGATGGTCTGTAGAAGTAATATTTTTCACATTATAAAAAATAATATCTCATGCCTAGTATATGCAAAGCCTTGGGTTTGATCGCCAGCACTGAAAATAGATAAGTATGTAAGTAAATAAACACATAAACAAATAAATGGAAAAGTAAATGAATAAAAGAGAAAATAGCACTCTTTTTTGATGCTCCATATCTTTCTTACTCTGCTTTAATTTTTAGTCACATAACCTTACTCCTTAGTGAGTTCATGTCATTATTAGCTTATATGCAATATATAATCATATATATATATATACATACATATATACTAGTGTATATACTAGTATATATACACACTATATATACACATATATACATACATATATACCCTATTATATATATACATATATATACAATATATACATATAGTATATATATATACTAGTGTATATATGTATGTATATGTGTATATATACACTAGCATATATATATGTATGTATATATGAGTATATATATTGTGTATATACACTAGTACATGTGTACATATGGTTTATACATATAATTATAACATAATATATAAACATATTATTTGTTTAATATAGATACATATACATACATAGATACACTTATATAGACATATCTGTGAGTGTATGTTTACTTCTTCACTAGTGTGAGAATGCAAGCTCTATTTTAAAAAAGTAATGTTTCACTGGCTATTTTGTCCCTAGACTCTGAAAAGGTACCACAAATTCATCAAGGAAGTATTTTAAAGAAAATAAATAAATAAATAGGAAAATAAATAAATAAAAATATTAGATTTATCTTTTGAAAGGATTCACTTGTTCACATTTCAAAAGTCTTAATCAGATAAGAGAACCATATTGCTTTTTTGACAATTATTTCACATTAGCTGCTTATTTTCAACTAACTCACATGACAAGTTTAATCACATCATCAAATCTTAACCTAAAAAGCACATAAACAACTCCAGAATCTTAAATTTCTTTCTTTCTTTCTTTTGAATGTAAGGGTAAATAGTTGTTGGGGGGAGGGGGCGGTTCCATCTATTCCACCAAATGCTCACTAGCAAATACAGCTACCCCTTACCTGTGTATTTGATTCTACTGTCCTCACATAACCCCCATAAGATGATCAGATGAGATCTGCTTTTCCCAAGAGAATTTCTTAATTTTCAGAATCAGAGGCATGTTAGAGTTCAGATACTATATTTCCTTTATTTTGGAAAGAAAGCTCAGCCAGGCTTTCCCAGTGAGCACCATTGGCCTAACTAAACTAGAACTAAGACTAATGCTCTTTTTTAAACCAATGTTCTTTCTGCACTGATAATTAAGGTTTTAAAATCCCTGTAAGTCCATGAAATTAGATCAGAGCACGGATCTGAATAATTTTTAGTTTCATAAGTAAATATTTAAGCTATACTGACATGTTTACATATGAAATTTGTCCTACAGATTCCCATCATTTTGGAGATCTGCTTTATTGTTGTCAGTTAAAAAAAGAAAAAACTCTAAAAAGCCGTGTGTGAGGGTGTGTGATTTAGCAAATAACCAGTGTGGAGCATGATTTGTTCTTGAAGTATAAAGTACCTAGAGGCATTGTGGAACACACACATACTACTGTCTTGCTCCTAGGGGAAGGCTGACTGACTATTGAAAGGAGTAAAAGCTCAGTGGAAACATTACTAATTTCCTCCTTTATCTACCCCCTGAACAAACATTGCTGAACCCTCTGAGAAACAATGCTACCACTAGTGACTTTAATAAGTGTTTACCTTTCTAACTACATATTTATATTGGGGTGGCTGCCTGTGGCATTCTTGCTAGAGGATTGGGAAGTAACTGCTTGTAAAAGCTGAAAAATATTTGATTTACAAATCTATTTTTAAATTCATTCAGGATGACATTATATCTCCTAGCATCAGAAGAGCTATTATTATATCATTTGGATACCTGGGCTTGAATGTTTTTGTGTTTTTTTTTGTTTTTTTTGTTTTATTTTGGGTCTGGTAGTGGGGCCTGAACTCTGGGCCTGGGCGCTGTCCCTCAGCTCTTCAGCTCAAGGCTAGCGCTCTACCACTTGAGCCACAGCGCCACTTCTGGCTTTTTTCTTTTAGCTTATGTGGTGCTGAGGAATAGAACCCAGGGCCTCATGCATGCAAGGCAAGAGCTGTACCACTGAGCCACCTTTCCAGCCCTGGGCTTGAATGTTTTTATTCTAAAGTTATTCCCGTAGCTGACGAAGTGGGGTTTAAATTAGAAGAAAAGAAAATAAAAGTGAATAATCTTACAATATTGTTGTCTAGAAATATCAATAGGTACTTTACTAGAAAGACCTTCAAAATTGCACTGTGGCTTAAGTGGTTGAGCACTATCCTTGAGCTAAAGAGCTCAGGGACAGCAACCAGGCCCAGAGTTCAAGACCCCATGACCCACAGAAAAAAAAGAAAAAGAAAGAAAGAAAGAAAGAAAGAAAGAAAGAAAGAAAGAAAGAAAGAAAAAAAAAAAAACCTTCAAAAATATTGAGGCTTTTGTTTAAAAGTTGCTGCTTTAAAAATGAAACACCTGGAACATTTGTTCTTCCATTGCTTCAGACTAAGTTTATTGTCTTAAATGTTAATGAATAGACAATTTAATGTACTCACAAATTACTTTTAAAAAGACATGGAATTATAAGCTGCAACTAGAAGTACAAAAAAGAAAAAAGAACAAAAACAAAACAAATTTGATTGGTTAACACTGATAATAATATAACAACATAATGATAATGATTGTTATCACTGCCATCTATGGTAGTTGATGATGTATTTCATTTAGGATACTCACCATTGTATTAAATTTTGTCTTGAAGCTACATGGTACTCTAGTAAATGAGGTCAGAGACATAAGTAGCCAAAAAAGTGATGAAATAGCAGTTATGTAATGTCACTGAAACCATCTGCTTAGTATAGTTAGGGTGGAGAGAGGAGGGAACAGAATTAGCCTGAATTGAGTGGTAGGGTGAAACATGCTGTACATCTCTCTGTGTGAGCACAGCTGGGTTGAAATAGACAAGGCCAAGTTAATTTCTACCAACTTCCTTTTGGATGATGGCTGAGGACCCAGAAGGGGTTGAAGAAGAGCTCTATTCAGGAAAACTGACTAAAGGACAAAAGAAACTTATCAGGCAACCAGAACCCAAGGGAAGGCCTTCGGATAAATTAGACATTCAAAAAAGGAGCCAGGTAAGATGCCTGTCTAGATGCCAGTCTAGGAAAGGTGGTTCCAGAAGGACCCTTTGAAGATGTTTCAAAGGCTTGACACATCTTTGAATTTTCACAGCGTTTTCTTGAAAACCAACACAATAAGTAAAATGGAGTTGCTGATGGGAATACCAATGATGTATTCACCATGATTTCAGGTGCTATGAAAACTTCAGTGGCTAAGTAGTTTGGGTAGGACTATGGGAAGAAGTAAAGCAGATAGAGATAAGAGATTAGGGAAAATGTCTTGAGAACAAAATCACCTCTGATTTCTCTAACCAAGGACTTTGTACTAGCTTATGTCCCTCCAAAATTCCTTTGTTGAAATCCTATCCCCTGAGTAGGTCAGGGTATGACTAACGTGTGTTTGGAGATCATTCCTTTTAAGGGGTGTTTCAATAAAAATGAGGTCATTAGGGTGGCCCTAATTCAATGAGAGATATAAAAAGAGGAGAAGATTAAGGGACACACACATGCGCTCACACGAGTGCATGCATGCATACACACACACACATACATACAGGACAGACCATATGAAGACAGCTGGAGAAGGCAGCCATCTATCCATCATAAGCTTGAGAGAAGCATCAGGAGAAAGCAGCCATACCAACAAGTCTTCAGAAGTGGCAGAAAATAAGTATCTGTCCTTTAAAAATCACATTGCCTGAGATCCTGTTATGATGTCCCTAGCAAACTACATACAAGTCAATGCCATCTTAAATTCTAGGAATCTACATTCATACATTCTAAATGAATTCAAGACTTCCTACTTCCCAACCCTATAGAATATTAAATCCAAGTATGGCTCAAAGTGGCCATTATTCAACTCTTTAAGTGGGGCATTTCTTCTCCCTCATACTCACAAGTGGCCATGAGTCAACCTCCTACTTGGAGGTGTGGCCCAGGATACAGCATCATATCCATTGTAAGATTGTCATTAAAATCAGAAGGCAGGATGTTTACCAGCCTGGTGTTCTGTAAGTATTTTCGGTGGGAGGAGGCTGATTAGTTTCTGCTCACAGCTGAAGTGTTCCCTTGGTCTCCTCATTTGTATGCAGCAGAGAAAGATTTAGTGTGGTGGTTTTAAAGATACTACAACTGGCAGTGAAATTGGTATCCAGGGTTAGTTAATAATAATAATTCCATTTAAGAGCTTAGTTAGTAACATAAGGTCAGTGAGTGTGAAGTTACTGTTTCCTTCTTCTTTGATTCTTTGTCATTTAAGGTGTACAAAACACTGCCACACACATTATCTCAATCTTAAAAAATCTGAAATTTTAATTATTGTTATTGTCCTTATTCAGCTAATTTTTTAAAAAGTATATCTCAAGGACAATGAGTCATTCACTCAAAGTTGCACAAGCTCACAGCAGATACTAAACTCAGTGCAAGGTTACCTGTCTTCTCAAGTGGGGCTTTCCCAATATACCCTAAGTCATCAAATAGCCGTGTTCTTTATGGTTCAAATAATCCACTTCAATCAAGGCATGACATTTTCTGTCTTCAGTAAGTATTTTAGGTACTAAAGAGCTTTAATATATATCATATGCACCGTATCACATCAAATGTGTTTAATATACTGTATATGTGTGTGTGTGTGTTATCTACCCTATATTACATGAATAAACATTTTGCATGTATAACTGAGCAGAGGAGGCAAATGCCTTCCAGAATCTCTTCATAGGTTAATTCTCCCCTCAGTTGCTAAGAATTCCTAGAGTGAATACTTAGAAAGAATTTCTCCTCCACTAATACAGAGTTCCAATTTAACTGATACCTGACAATAGATTTAACAGCACTCATCTCTATATATTCTATGATGTAGTCTTAATTTTACTTTTACCATGAATAGGTGGGGGAAAAGAAGCACATACCAACAACACTATTTCTATAGGAATATGCAATTTGGATTCTTTATGCTGGATTCACAAATGAAGCTTTGAAACACAATGTATTCATTGGATGGAGATTCCTTAAAATTTAAGAATTCTCAGACACTTGAGTTTTCTTCCTCTCTAACCAATCCTTTCATAATTCAGAGGGTTCTTCAAGAATCTTGCCATGTCTCTGGGTTGTTACAGTGACATAGCCCAACGATACATGCCCTATAAGTGCAGAGAAAGACTAAATAATAAGCCACAGAATGACGACAGATTGTTGATGACATTGCATAGCTAATACTACATTACTGGAAATTCTCTAAGAACCCTTGATGGCACCCCATGAAGCCCAGTGCTAATCTGATAACTTACTTTTGATAATTGGATTCTGGGAATGGAAATAAGAATTGTTAAATGGTATGATAGGGTTAAAATAAGAAGAAAGTGATAAAATAAGAAATTAAAAACTCAAAACCCCTCTCAGTGACCTCAGGGTGTCAGGTTCTCTACATGAGGCAAACATTCCCACATTGCTCCAGTCCACTGGAGTCAGGGTGAGGCAACTGAACACACACACACACACACACACACACACACACACACACACACACACACACACACACACACACTCCAATTTGCTCTAGCAACATCAGAGAACATTTGTTTTTCAGGCTTAATTATAAGAGAGAGCATTCCTCACTCTCAAAGTTGTACTGATTTGTATAATATGGATAAACAGCTACTGTACTCCTAGGAAAATCTAGGCTTAATATGATCGGGTCTTCCTTTAAAAAAAAAAAAGCTAGAAATTTGGAATTTTATTTATTTGTTTGTAGAACATCTTCAGGTTTTCAAATATAGGCAATTTATCTCCATCTCCTCCTCCTTTTTTTTTTTTTTTTTGTCAGTCCTGGAGTTTGAACTCAGGGCCTGGACGCTGTCACTAAGCCAATTTGTACTTAAGGCTAGTGCCCTACCACTTGAGCCACAGCACCACTTCCAGCTTTTTCTGAGTAGTTTATTGGAGATGAGAGTCTCACAGATTTTCTGTGCTGGCTTCAAACTGCAATCCTCATATCTCAGACTCCTGAGCAGCTACGTTTGCATGCATGAGCCACCAGTGCTGGGCAACCACCTGTTTTAAATTGTCAAGGCCAAGTAAAAGTGATGAGTGATGGAGTTTGAGCTGAAAGCTGCCATTTTTTAACCTTAATGTTACAAACTGGCTGATAGTAGATTTTTAATTTTTTTTTTTTTGCTCTGCTATGTTTTTGGAGAACTTGGCTCCCTTGTATGTAGCTAGCTGATGCATTGATGACAGAGGGTGTTCCCTCTGTGGTAGGGCTTCTACTGTGTGAAGTTCTAGGGATACCCAGGAAAAGGGTCCAGGAGATACATGGGTGGGGTGGTTTAAGCCAGTCTTTCAGGCCTTCCTGATATTTCTAGGTAGTACTTCCCTTGAACCAAAGGCTTTATGTAGGTTATCTCATTTAATCTTGACAATAACCTCATGAATTTTTACAGCTTCACACTTCAGAAACAATTAAAGGAGACCAATTAGTCTGAACAAGGTCACCCACTAATAAGTGGCAAAAGTAGGCTGTAAACTCATGTCAGAGTTGACTCAAAGCCTGTATCTTTTACTTTGTCTTCTCTTCTGCTGCCTCCTAAACTAAAGACATCATTTGCCATTGTCCTGGGGGCATTTTTCATTTGGATGACTCCATTTTGAACTCTTGTCACCTTGGAAAATTACAAAGTCTTGCTTGATGCATAATCTGTAAGAAGATATTCTTTTGCTTTTATTCAGGGCTTTAGACCTGAGGCCTAGTGATTTAAGAATAGAAATAGGAGGTTTGAGGGAAAAATCCCAGTTTGTCAAAAGCAGTATTCATTTACTTGTCCTTTGTGCCTGCATATCCTTGGGACTGTGTGCTGGTGATAGGCAGCTAGTTAAAGATTTGAGGTTTCATAATCTTCCTATGACCTGTATTCCCCTTAGAGAAAAGTAATGAACATACCTCATTCAACAGACACTGAGAGAGGCCTAAGATTATTTTCCCATTTTAAATTTGATCAAAGACTGGAAAATGTTTAGCATATTGTAGTGAGTTGAAGCCTATCCCCTCAAACTGAGGTCAACTCAGAACCTCAGTATGGAACCTTATTTAGAAATAGTTTGGATTTTTTCTTCAGATGTAACTAGCTAGAAATTAGATTACCCTGGATTAGGGTGGGTCCCAGTCACATGATTGATGAGTTTGTAAGAAAAGAAATAGAGACACAAAGGAAAGATGGCTATATTAAAAAATAAAGGGAGGGCTGGGAAGGTAGCTCAGTGGTAGAGTGTTTGCCTTGCATGCATGAGGCCCTGGGTTTGATTCTGCAGCATCACATAAGCAGAAAAGGCCAGAAATGGCGCTGTGGTTCAAGTGGTAGAGTGCTAGCCTTGAGCTGAAGAGCTGAGGGTCAGCTCCCAGGCCCAGAGCTCAGACCTCACAACCGGGGGAAAAAAATAATAACAATAATACATTTTTTAAAAAATAAAGGGAAAGCTGGACGCTGGTGGCTCACACCTGTAATCCTAGCTACTCAGGAGGCTGAGAACTCAGGATCGTGGTTCAAAGCCAGTCTGGGCAGGAAAGTTCGTGAGACTCTTATCTCCAATAAACAACTCAGAAAAAGTTGGGAGTGGTGCAGTGGCTCAAGTGGTAGAGCACAAACCTTGAGCACAAAGAAGCTTAGAGACAAGAGCCCAGGCCCTGAGTTGAAGCCTCAGGACCAGCAAAAGAAAAAAACAAAAAAGGTACAAATTGGAACAATGAAACTATAAGCCAATGAACACCAATGTGGTTGGCAGCCATCGGATACTAGGAAAAGGCGAAGGAGGATTTTCTGCACTGAACAGCATCATTTCTTATTCTTTCAATTCCTGGAATGCTCATAGCCCCTTCTCAGGAAGGTTGGTCACAATCTCCTATGTCCTGATCTTGAATGATTCAACCAAATTTGCATATCTGATTCAAAGGCAGCCGGTCCAGTGGCCTGCCACTGTTCATTGAAATAATATGGCAAGGGAATTCTAGCTAATGAGGAAAAGAGTCATCAATGACATCAATAAGATCTTCTGTCTTGGACAATTTCAATGAAAGGGAGGGTAGTGGCTGTCTTGGGTAGGAGTGACAGAAGTTGACAGGAATGACAGAAGCAGGAATGACACACAGAAAACAGAAACCATGAAGTGACAGACGTGATTACTGAGCAAAGGCTATGAGACAGAAACAATAAAGGAAGTTGGCTGGTGGTGGCAGAAACAGTAGAAGCAGAGATCAAGAACAGCTGTGTTATCATAAAAGTACAAAGCAGGAGAGCCAGGGCAGCCAATGCTGGTGGCAAGGGGCCCACAGGACTAGCTTTGTGCTCCAAACCAGTTTCCAGATCTCAAAGGATATGCTTGTCCCTATGAAACCTAGTATATAGCCTTGAGTGTTTTCTGACTTCCACACATTCTCATGATCCCTAGACAGTATTTATTTACCCCATACTCTCATTAACTAAGGTAAACATAGCTCTGTTCTTCCTTTCTCCCTCCACCACCCCCTGTAGTGCGGGGGATCAAAGTCAGGCCCTTGTGCAGACTAGGCAAGAGTCCCACCACCGAGCTACATCCCATCCAACATGTCTCTGTTCTTGAAACTTAATTAAAATACCATGAAACCATCTTTGGCCACTGCCAAATTTCATCAGATTAGATGCTTTGGCTACCATCCCAGTGATGCTGAGTATCTACCTCCTAGACACTGACACTCCTTCTTACCCCAGGTCTCTGCCTCTTTTTCCCCAACTTACCTGCTGCAGGAGCTCAGGTGAATGCTTATAATTTGAGATGCTTTGGTTATGACAGCACTGATTACAGTTAATGTAATATCACTTCCATAATGGAACATGGTAAAATACACACCCTTATTTATTACAAGTTTGGGTCCAATTGGTCTTTACTAAGTTTTGTATACAGTATACAAGTAGCTACATCTCAACAGAATTAAAGAAAACAGAGTTAAAGAATAATCATCATTTAGAAATAGAAGACTTTAAGCTCTTACATGTTTGGATTTTTCCCCCACAATCTGAAACTACCATACTTTACAGATATTAGAAGCCCTGCAGACAGTATATACATGCCAAATTTTGAGGCACAATTATGAAATATCATGGAAAGAGGCAGAACTCTTTGGTGTAATGAATTCTTTTCTTCTCTCTCCTTGTTTTTTTTCCCCCCACAATATGTCAATGCCTTTTGTTTACAATTATACAGATGTCTTAGAAAATTGTTGGGAAATCTAAAGGAATCTGTAACATTACTAATAGTGATTATTAATGTTTTAATATCAATAATTTTGCTTTCAGCTTTTTTTTCCTATTTGGATACATGTGATTGTTTTGCAAATCTGAAATTATTCTTCATATAGCACTTCGTACTTGTTTATTTTTTTCCACTTAGCTTTTTACAATCTAAGCATTTTCCCATGCCACTTAACAATCTCTAAAAGCATGATTTAGTGTAGTCAACATAGTTCTGGAAGGTTCTTCTTTATGCCAGATTAGTCCTTTGTCTCTGAATGTTTGGTTCATTTCTAATTTTCTTGGGTATAAATAACACAATCATGAGCTTCCTTGTACATAGAATCTGAGTTTACATAAATTCCCATTTTCTCAGTCTAGATTTCTAGATCTAACTAAGAAGGTAAGTAGAAGTGTTTGGCTTAAGAGAGGAGTATATTTTTATGGCTTTTCCTACATAATGCAGAATTGATTTCCAGAATCACAAGCCAGCATTCACAATCTTGGCAGTATCTCATTAGGATGCCATCTCATTATAGCAGCCTTTGATTTCTCTCCCTCATGACTTAACCGAAGTCCCACTGAACCTTAGGAATTCTTATCAATTCCCCTTTTAGTCCTGTTAGGCTCTACACTGACCCCAATCTCTCATTTTCCTATTTTCAGCTACACCTTCAGAGCTGGGAATGTGGCTTAGTGGTAGAGTGCTTGCCTAGAATGCATGAAGCCCTGGGTTCAATTCCTCAGAGCCACATAAACAGAAAAGGCCGGGAGTGGTACTGTGGCTCAAGTGGTAGAGTGCTAGCCTTGAGTAAAAGAAGCTCAAGGAGACTGTCAGATAGATAGATAGATAGATAGATAGATAGATAGATAGATAGATAGATCCTGTACCTTCAATCCCAAGGCCAAGAAGACCTTCCCTAGGAAGAACATTAATGCCCTTGCCCTGCTAACAATGGAAGTCCAGGAATGGGTTTGTTGTTGTTTGTTTAGTTGTTGGCTCCTAGGTTGAAACCTAAGGGCCAGGTGTTCAATGTTCGTGAAAAGTGGTTTTCCCCCAATGGCTCTGAATGTGTCAGTGGTCCCCTTCTATTTATTTCTGTAGTCTCTTGAGTTTACACAGGGGAATCCCACCTTATACCTCACCATCAAGCTGGGATCAGTTTCCTTGTAGCTCTGTGCCTGCCTCATTTATCGGTGCTAAGATCTCTCTGAATCTTCTCCATCTTTTATGAGACAGACTCCCCTAGATATTTAGCTTTTCATCTCATAATCCTCCATCCCACCCCATCCATGCTCCTTGCCAGAGAACACCAACACTATTCCCTTATGCTTCTCTTCTTGACCCTAGTTATCACTTTGACCTTGTATCCAAGATGGGGCTCTGGTTGCTATGCCTTTGCTTGGTCTTGGTCTCTCATTGTCATTTTACTTTGAATTGCCATTTCTGCACTAACTTCTGCTCCTGGCTTCAGTGACTCCTCACTTGGGCTTGGTTTCTTCCCTGTTCCCAGCATGCTCTGCCTCATGTGCCAATGAGAAACTGGCACTTCAAGGTCTTGCTTCAGGATATGAAGGGAGTGTGCTAAATGTGCATAGAAGGTTGATGGCTGTTTGCCAGTTTCATTTTAATAAACCCTATTCTATTCCACAGACTGGTCTTCCCTGCCCTACTTCCATTTGATACTTTCTGCCTTCCATATGTTTAAGCTCCATCTCTGGCTTCATCATCTTGATTGACCTGTCCTGTCGCCTCTGCTCCATCCAAAGCTTGGCTCTTTCCTCTTGCCTTGGTATTCTGGCTTGGCCTGGCTTTCCTATGAGCTGTACCCATGGTTGCCCTGTAGGCATGACCTGGCATTCCCACAGGCTCTGCCTCCTCATTGGTGCTGGTCCTGCTCCAGAAGCTGAATAGATAGGATATTTATAACTCCTGCATGTTCAGTCTTCTTCTAAGAAGGAAAGGCCTAATACTTGAATATGGGCTGCCCAAGCCCAGACCCATCCCCCTTCCAGAGACAATCTCAGGAAGGAATATGGAGAACAGGCTTAGCCATTCCAATCTGAAGAAACTCTATGACACAAACCATCAATGATAGCCTAGAAACTTCAGTGGCTTTTTTCTGAAACATTCTTTTGATTGTCTAACCCTCCCACTCCTACTTCAGTGGTGACAGTGGCTGATTACTCTGTGTGAGTTTTATAAGACTATGTCTATTTCACGATTAGAAATAGGAGGAAGTATCAAAATAAACAGGTGGGGAGATGCCTCTTGGTTTATGGAAGCCAAAGTCCAAAAAATCTATGAGACTCTGATGCCTTTCCATCTAGCAGCTGTTATAAATCGGCATTGAAGCATGCATGCAGATGCAGAGAAAATGGGAAGACATACTTCTCTTGTTTCTGACCTATTTTAGGAGCCAGGAGGACAGGAAATCAAGTGGTGCTCTTCCTACTCAAGCTGTTTTTGATTAAAGGAGACAGAAAGATTTTAGGCAATTGGAACGAGAGAAAGGGCTGGCCCTTCTAAAAGAATGAGGTGAATTGGCTAATATATTCAGGGCAAGGATGCAGTTAGGCTCAAAATCCAAGCACCACCTGAACCTTGGCCATTGTCACACTAAATTCATGGTAACTTCCCTCTTTCTAAATCAAAGTTTCTAGTTGTCTGTAGTCATCTGACAACTTGTCATTAGCATGTATATTGGCATCTTTGAAACATAACTTTGGCTCTCATGCCAGAGGAAACTCAAGACCCAGAGGTTAAGTAACTTGGCCAACGTCACCTGAGTTAATAGAGCCAGAATAAGAGCTCAGATCTTCTGGCTTCAATCCAAAGATCATTCCTCTATGCTATCATGTCTTCTTCAGGTTTTGTTCATCTTGGACTTGCACAACTACGGTCTTGCATCAAAATGACTCCCATAGTTAAACAATGTGTCCTATAAAATCTCATTTAAGATACCGTCTACAGCCGGACACCAGTGGCTCACGCCTATAATCCTAGCTACTCAGGACACTGAGATTTGAGGATAGCTGTTCAAAGGCAGGAAAATCTGTGAGACTCTTATCTCCAATAAACTACTCAGAAAAAGCTGGAAATGGTGCTGTGGTTCAAGCAGTAGAGTGCTAGCTTGGAGCAAAGAAGCTCAGGGACAGTGCCCAGGCCCTGAGTTCAAGCCCTATGACCAGAAAAAAGAACAGAAAAGAAAAAAGAAAAGTAAAAGATGTGGTCTACAGCTTTGGTTCATAAATGCTACAGTGTCCTAAGTCTTAAACATGGATTATGGTCATGAACGCTTGAGTGATCGATGTTAAGCTGTAGAATTAGGTAAAATGCTGCTCTTGTGAAAATTCCATTCAGATGTATTTTATCTCCCATTGTAGAGATGCGTGGAATAATAAAAAGCTGTGGAGAGGTAGTATAGAAAAATAAATCAGATAGTGGGATCAAATGCCGAACAAATCTGGAACATATTCATCAACTTCTTTCCCCCATATCATTACCATCTAACACATGACATAATTCCCTGACATTTACTGTATGTTTTCACATTAGTAAAGATTCCCTTCCTTCTTTCTTCTTTCTCCCCCTCCACCCCCCCCAGCTTTTTATCAGTTGTGGTGTCTAAACTTTGGGCCTAGACACTGTCCCTCAGCTCTTCAGCTCAAGGCTAATGCTCTACCACTTGAGCCACAGAACCACTTCCGGCTTTTTCTGCTTATGTGGTGCTGAGGAATAGAACCCAGGGCCTCATGCATACAAGGCAAGCACTCTACCATTGAACTGCCTTCCCAGCCCTTTTTTTCTCTCTTTATTTTCTTTTTTCCTTCCTTCCTTCCTTCCTTCCTTCCTTCCTTCCTTCCTTCCTTCCTTCCTTCCTTCCTTCCTTCCTCCCTTCTTTCATTTTTCCCCTAAAATTTCTAAGATCTAGAATAATGTCTGGGCCCTGGTCAATATGTAGGAAATACAGTAAATATTGGATTGAATGACTACATTGGCATATCTGTTTTAGATAGATCTATTTAAAATATCAAATGGTTATTTTTATGGTATAAATTTAGACAAACCACCAGATCATTATCTTTTCTTTGTATTTTTATATTTTCCTGCTAAGTCAAACTAGTAACTATACATATGTGTAGACATATATGCACATATATCTATATAGCATATGCATACAAGTACAATGCATCCAAATATGTAAGAAGACACTATTTTTCCATGGTGCAATAACCTTTAAACTCTCAACAGAGTATAGCTTTTTTTTCTTTTTCCTATTTTAAGGCAGATTTTCTTTTTAAAGACATAAACATTTCCTCCCATATCTCACAGAGCAATAAATGCCCTAGGGTGAAAGTCGAGAAAAAAGAACTTTTTTCCCCCAAAACTACCAGCATTGAGTCCAACCTTGACTCAAACCCCATGAGATGACAGAATCATTTGCCATGGTGCTTGACTAAGGGGCATCATTTTAGAGTGAACTTCAGGATCTGTTTTTATCCAAATTAAACTTATTAGCTGCTTCGTAAGCCTGGCAGGATGACTTGCTTCATTTACTCATAAACATAAACTCACTTAACGAATTTATTCATTTCCCATTCTTTGTCAGGCATTGTGCTAAGTTCTGGTTATATATGATGAAAGGACAAAGTCCCTTCCTTTAGGGAATCTAATCTAGGGGAAGTGATGGACAAGTAAAAAAGAGCAATTACAATGTAATTTAAGTGCTTGGTATAGCCGGCAACAGGATACTAAAGGAACACAAGAGGTTAGCACATATTAATCAAGTCTAAGCAATCCAGTCTACTGCCAACTTCACCCTGGGACAATCAGGTTCTCAGGATTAGATCAATCTTTTCATCTCCTCTGAGATGGAAATTGCTTGTGACCAAGGACCCAGGAAGCAAACTATATTATTACTATCATTGATCTCATTTTTATAATAACAATAATGGGGAGGAAAAGGCAGATTATAGAACAATCTTTCTCATAAATTAAAATCATAATGAATAGATGTTTATTAAATTATTGAGAACCTACTATGTACTGGGCACTGTTTAAAGAGTAAAGGATGTAGGCAAGGCTCAAAACTGACAAAGTTATGGTTCTCAAAGAGTTTATATCCTAATGAACTGGCGAGACATAAACAAACAAAAAAAAATGAATTTATCATCAGAGCCCTGGTTGAGACCAAATTTAATGGGAATCTACTGGGTCTATGGGTCCAGATGGGATTTATTTTCTTAGTCCCTCTCACTGTATAGCTAAGAGCAACATTCAGGAAAGTTAGAGGAAAATCAAGAGGACAGACAGGAAGATAGAGAAGGCACATTATCTTGTTGGGAGACATGGAGCCTAATAAGGCTTTTGAGTTTTAGAAGCAGCACATCCTTCACAGAGGAATGCAATACCACCCAGAGAAGACTGCCTGCCATCCTGTGGGAGTAGCCTATTGAAGATGCAACTAAAGTACTTACGTGGTGTGAAATGCTATAAGATGAAGTACCATCTTTTAAGATATGGTATGCTTTAGAGATCTCTTTATGAGCCTGTACCCTCTCCAGAAAGAAAAATACAAAGAGAAGAGTCAGAAGTAGTCTCACTTATCATCATTCCCAGTCCCAGTGATTCTGGATTCTGTAGGTGTAGATGTCTTGGTGCCCAGAAGTTCTCCTTTGTTAGGGCACAGAAGAAGGAGCCCCATTAAATTAAGAGGTTCAGTTTCCATTTGTACGCTTTAACCCTTGTTATGGACAGAGACCAGCAGGACAGAAGTAGAATCAATTATCCTTGCAGTAGTAATTAATCCTTACCAGCAAGAGGTAAGGTTGCTTTCATACAATGAGAACAAAGATAAGCCCAGGTGATCCTCTTGGGCACCTCTTCCAGATCCCTTACTCAACTCAGTCATGGCATGGGAAGTGTTTGAATGCCAATGGCTCAGAACCTTCTGGCAGGAGGGGTTGGGTTAAATCACCAGGAGAGCCACAAACACCGCAGTGAAGAAGGAGTTTTAGAATGGATAGTAGAAACAAAAAAAAAGGGGGGGGGGGAGAATGAGCACCAGTTTGATTCTATGAACATCTACAGTGATGAGACTATAGTTTTTCTCACTAATCTTTAAAAATTTTTATTTTATACATTTCTCCTTAGGAAGAGGGCTAAGGCAAACTGCTCCTTGAACTTGTGCAGAAAAGTGGATGGAGGGACGATGGAGTGTGACGAGATATAGTGCTTAGATCTTCTTTCAAGAGAGCTAGTATGCTGGAGATAGTGTTCAGTGGTGATAGAGCACTTGCTTAATATGTACAAGTCTTAGGTTTGGTTCCTAGCAGAGATAGAGAGAAGGAGAAGGAGAAGGAGGAGAAGGAACAGAGAGCAGGAGGAAAAGGAAGAGGAAGAGTAGTAGGAGGAGGAGGAGGTGGGAAAAGGGAAAGGGGGAGGAAGGAAGGGAGGAGAAAGTGGGGGGGGAGGGAGAGGAAGAAAAGAGGAAGAAAGAGGAGAGGAAAGGACAAAGAGACCCAGTACCAAGAGGCAAAGAAGGAGTCAGCCAACAGCCTCCAGCTACATATTTTAGGCTATCTACAAGTGTTCACTCCAAAACCACAGTTTCCCCATTGGTACTAAAACTGGGACATTTATGCCTAACATAAAACTCCCCTAGTAGCCTCAGCTCTGGAGCTCTTCCTGCACTGGGCTGGCTAAAATTTCCAGAGTTACTCTGCAGTTCTGAGATTCCTCCTATCTGATTCTGTTTCCCCTTCTCTCCTTTCAGATATGTCACCATGTCTTCATATGTCTGAAGGGTCATCCTGTCTTCTATCCCACCCTTCCTGATTGTGCCCCCAAATAAACTTCATACAGATCTTTTTCTTTCTTGGCTACTGCTTCTTGTAGGAACAGAATTGGCACAGAACAGAATGAGCTTATCCCTTAAAGTTGATGGTAAAATTCCAATATAAATAGCTTAAATCAGATAGATTTAATTCAACATCCCAACTATACATATTCAGGCTGCCATTTAACTTTTAAAGGATAGATTTATGCACTGACAAAACTCTAAATTCCTATTGCTGTGGGCAGTTAGATCTGGTTCCCTAGCAGGTAACTCCTCAGATGAGTAGATGAGTACTTAAAGGAGTCAAAGTAGGAGTTTTCTATTGCTGAAAATTCCCGTAAGTCCGAGTCTTGGTCACTGCCAAGACTGGAAATCTTGAATACTAACGGGAAACCTGAAATTCCATTTAAGCTCCAAGATCAGAAACTAATAAATAAAATTAGATGAGTCAGAATGCTATCCTCCTTTGTATGAATATAATCAACATGTCTTTCTGATGAGAGGACTTGAGCAATTTATTTTAATGACAGTGATCAATGTATTATCTAGTGCCAAGAGTTCCAAGTTCAGTAAAAGATGTCACATAGATTCTTAGTTGGTCTTATTTGATCATTTACACTTTTCTTGGTACAAAAGAATCAGACATTTTTCGTTCTTTTCCATCGACTTCTCTGACTTTTGCAGAGGAATTTAATGGAACTGCTAGTAGTGTTTGATTTCAGAGGTAGTGGAATAATATGCAAGATAGTTTCCAAATTAGGAGATAAGTGTATGTGAAGTTGAGACCCACCTCTGTCTATCATGATTAAAACTTAAGCAAAACAAGTATGTTCACTAAGGATCCAGAAGATCAATCTTTGGATTTTATAAATAGGATTAAAGGGTTTTTTTTCTTAGTCCTGGTTCTGAGTTGCTGAGTTTGATCATCAAAAAATGATTGAACCCAAAGCTCTTTCAATGCATTCATTAATGCTAAGCAATGATCTGGATTTGTCTTTGTTAACTATTTAAGAAGCAAGTGAGGGCCAGCATAATAAAGACAATCAAGAATAGTGATACATTTTTTTTTAAGTTACAAAAACAGGCCAGGCATTTTAGCATATGCCTGTAACCCCAGCACTGAGGTGAGTTTGAGGCTACCTTGGCTAGGTAGAAGACTCTACCTCCAAAAAAAATTATAAAAATAATACTTGATGTATACTAGCAAGAATATGCAAATTTACAAGGATTATCCCATTTATTCTAAATAAGAACTTTCTTTTCGTAAGATAGGATGCCATGATTATCTCCAGTGTCAAGATGAGGAGATGGATGTAAATAATTGCTCTATGGCAATCAAATCTGGGTGACATTAGAGCAGGAGATGACAACCTCTTCTTTAGAGGGCCAGGTCTAAGTATTTCCAGTTTTGTGGGCTGTAGTCCATGTGTCTTCATTGCAACCACTAACTCTTCTGTTGTATTAAGAAAGCATCCATAATGACAACCCAAATACATGGGCTTGCCTGTGTTCCAGTAAGGCCTACTTGGCAAAAGTTGGCCCACAGGAACTGGAAAGCGAGCTTAACCACCATGATTGTCATTTCTTGTAAAGAAACAGGTCAATTTTCAAATAAATGCATTTGTGATGGTACAGAGAAAATTCTAGGTGACTAAAAGTGAATTAAGCTATAAAACTTATTCATTTAGTATTCATTGAACACTTGTTAGGATGTTAAAGATATGAAGTTTTCTGTTGGCAAAGAAAAAAAAAAGAAAATTATTGTGACAGTGCTGTAGAAGGGCAGTGTGATTGGAACTGAGAGAAGGTAGACAAAGGACAATTAACTTGGCCTGGGCAAGATGAGGGTGGTGGAGGGGGCGGATGCTATGGTTTGAATGTGTCTCTCGAAAACCATGTGTTGCCGGTCACTGGTGGTTCATGCCTGTAATACTAGCTACTCAAGAGGGTGAGATCCAAGGATTGCAGTTCAGAGCCAGCCCAGGCAGGATCATCCGTGAGACACTTAGCTCCAAAAAAACAGCAGAAAACTGGAAGTGATGCTGTGGCTCAAGTGCTAGAGCGCTCACCTTGAGTTGAAGAGTTGAGGGACAGCACCCAGGCCCAGAGTTCAAGCCCCACAACCGGCACACACACACACACACAAATTTATGTGTGGCCGACCTAATACCCAAATGTATATGCTAATGCCAATTGGAGAAGTCTTTGAGAAGTAATTAGGACTGATGAAATCATGATGGTAGGGTTCTTACTTGAAGAAGAGAGACCTGAGCTGACACCCCTGTTTTCTC
The DNA here is from genome assembly GCF_024711535.1 of Dipodomys merriami. Lineage (NCBI taxonomy): Eukaryota > Metazoa > Chordata > Mammalia > Rodentia > Heteromyidae > Dipodomys > Dipodomys merriami. The sequence continues at coordinate 20,238,445 of NW_027206290.1, forward strand.
CTCATGGGGTACCCTCTGTCGTGTATGATGTAAAAAGAAGGCATTCACCCCATACCACTGTCATAACTGGATTTTCCAGTCTCCATGACTATGACCTAATTCAATATTATTATTTATAAATTATCTAGCCTGAAGAATTTTGTTATAGTTAGAGAAAATGGACCAAGATGGGGACGGTGGGCAGAATAAACCCATGTTTCTGTCCCATTTTTCAGCTCCTATCCCTCTCTCCTTGCCCCCTCTGCCCCATTCTCTAAAAACAGTTGTTGGATAACAGCTAGAGCATGGCTTTAGCTTGTGGTTCTGTCTACACCTGTTTCCAGCCCAGATTCTTTACAAGGTAAGTGTCTCACAGCAGGGCCTGACAAGGCCACCAAGAGTTAGTTTTGAAGAAATCACCAGTTTATTTTTAAGGGTTTTAGTTCTTTTGAATTTTCCCTGAATCCATGGTGAATTATAACCCTTCTATATATCACCTTTATTAAAAAAAATAAGTTCTTTTGAATTTTCCCTGAATCCATGGTGAATTATAACCCTTCTATATATCACCTTTATAAAAAAAATAATAAAAGAAACCATGCTACTCATTATCAGCTGTTCTCTATTGGCCCAAAGAAAATCAGGTCCTAGAAGAGGGCAAGTCTCTGAATGGTTCAGAAGCCTGGCTGTCTATTAGCTACAATGCTATGACCCTGATCTGAGTGATTAAGAAAGTATTTGATGGCTGGATGCTGGTGGCTCACGCCTGTAATCCTAGCTACTCAGGAGGCTGAGATCTGAGGACTGTGGTTCAAAGCCAGCCCTGGCAGGAAAGTTCATGAGACTCTTCTTTCCAATTAATTACTAGAAAATGGGAAGTGGAGCTGTGGCTCAAGTGGCAGAATGCTGGCCTTGAGCACAAAAGCTCAGGGACAGGAGGCTGGGAAGGTGGCTCAGTGGTAGAGCACTTGCCTTGCATGCCTGAGGCCCTGGGTTCGATTCCTCAGCACCACATAAGCAAAAAGAAAAAAGCCGGAAGTGGCGCTGTGGCTCAAGTGGTAGAGCACTAGCCTTGAGCTGAAGAGCCGAGGGACAGCGCCCAGGCCCAGAGTTCAGGCCTCACGACCAGACCCCCCCCCAAAAAAAAAAAAAAAAAAAAAAGCTCAGGGACAGTGTCCAGACCCTAAGTTCAAGCCACACAACTGACAAAAAAGAAAGAAAGAAAAGAAAGAAGGAAGGAAAGAAAGGAAGGCAGAAAGGAAAAGGAAATATTTGGTAAATGTCTGAGAATCCCACTTTTTCATAAGCTCCACAAGACATTCTGATGTCCACATACTATGTTTGGAAACAGCTGGTCAGGAGGATTTCTAAATTTCCTTTTAACTTTTCCAGCCAGCTATTCTGTGTTTATTTCCATGACTACATTTACAAACATCTTACCAAGAAGGAAGGGGGGAAAAAATCTAACCAGTTTTAGGGAGTTTTACCACGGTTCCTACCTTTCTATCACTGCCATATAAGGTCACTGGTTTGTTTGATAGGTTGTTGTGTGGGAGTCAACATTGTTGCCCTAATATGCAGAAGAACTATGGAGGGCTCCTCTCTAGGTAACAGAACAAAAATGTGAATCTTGGACACGTCACTCCTGCAAGCTTACTTGAGGCATACTTTACAAAGCAAAAGGTCAGCACCTGTATATAAAATGAAGCCTAGCAAAATACAAGATTCTTCCTTGCTGCCAAGTTCACAACAAGCAGAATTTGGCTTTTTTACTTTCATGTATTGTCGCTACCGCCTCGACCAGCAAGGAAGACGCGACACCGGACTCTTCTCTCTGCAGTTTATTCAGGACCTTTGAGTAATCTTCTGACCCCAACCCCGGGGAGAATTCCCCACAGCCTTAAGTACCCGCTGGGTAGCCAACCCTGATACGCCACGTGGGAACCACCAATAGGTTCAGGTGCGCGGAAGCAAGCCAGATTCTTTGCCTTAGCCATATAAGTTGTTTACCACGAGAGCACTCGCCATTGGAAAGGCGGAGGGCGGAAGCCGGCGCCATCTTCCAGGTGCGGCCTCTCGCAGCTCTCTACAGTTCCCCCTTTTTTGTTTAAAGAACACAGATGAGAACAGAGGTCTGATCCCTGTTGTGCAATGCAAGGACTGCATACAAGCCTTCTCCCAGAGGGTACCTACTCTAGGGATGACTCAGCCTGTCCATTGATTCGTTTTTCACAAGGACGGGAAAAGGCGAATCGAACCCGTGTGCAATCAAACATGCTCTCCTCGAGGGCAAAACTCATGCCTCTCGACTGCAGTACTTTGGCTTTGCAATCTGTGTTCATTGTTTTAGGGTGGCAAGCCACGCTTGGGGGGACTGACCTGCTCCAATGGCTGTAAAGGCTTGGATAATCATGGCTGCACTGCGACGCTGAGAACCTCTAATTTGGCAAATGCACCACAGACATACCAAAGAGGCTAACACCAGGAGGCCTGTCAGGGCTCCCAAACCCGCCCATTCCTTAAGATGATTCATAGCAGCGGAGATCCATGAAGATAACCCCTCCTCCAATCCGGCATCCACTCGGGTCGAGTTCACCATGACGATGGCAACCCTGAGCTGTTCCATCAGGCTGTCGAACTCCCCAGTTCACTTACCTAAAAGATAACTAGACAACTGTTTAAACAAATTTGCAGCATTTTTTGAATAGTTTTTTTTCCTGGGCCTGAACTCTGGGCCTGGGCGCTGTCCCTCAGCTCTTCAGCTCAAGACTAGCGCTCTACCACTTGAGCTACAGCGCCACTTCCGGCTTTTTTCTTTTCTTTTTGCTTATATGGTACTGGGGAATTGAACCCAGGGCCTCATGCATGCAAGGCAAGCGCTCTACCACTGAGCCACCTTCCCAGCCCCTTTCTTCTGGGTTAATTGCACCACAGCAGCAGCTAATCCAGCATTAGTTAGTGGTCTGCCCAGCTCTCTGCAAACTTTCATCCATGCTTCTAGTCCCCTATTCTTATATGGGGTTATGGCGGCTCTGCATTCCTTAGTGCACTGCTCGTAAACAAGCTGTTTAATTAATGGCATGGCTGCATCTGGGTCACCAAAAATTCTGCCAGCAGCCTCGACCATATGAGCAACAAAGTCCGAAAACGGCTCCATAGAGCCCTGCAGGATTTTGGTGAGATTGCCACTCACCTCGCCTTTATTTGGTAAGGCCTTCCATGCCTTTATGCCAATTTTATTGATTTGTTCATAAACTTGAACCGGGTAGCCTATCTGCTGATTGGCGAATCTCTCCTGTCCAAGCAGCATATCTCTGTCCCAAGCTGGGTTCCCCGCAGCCTGATTGGCCCCAGCCTCTTCACTAGCAAATTCAATCAAAAAGGCCTTCCAATCTAAATACTGACCTGGGCTCAAACAAGCTCGTGCGAGCCCACTCCAATCACCGGGTGTCATGCAGTGTCTGTATAGGGCCTCCACCTGGGCTACAGTAAAGGAGGCCATGATTCCGTATGTCCGCACAGACTCAGCTAAAGATTTTATAACCTTAAAATCTAAGGGTTCATGATACCGCTGTCCCTGTGGATCCTGAAATATTGGACAGCCTAGATGTAACTCGGTTCTGACCGCTTTCCACACGCCTGGGCTGAAAGAACAGCCGGGGCTGCCACTTCCGGGGTCCTCCGCATAGAGCGGAGGGGCCAAAGGTGTGGGGCGGTGCACGGAGGGCATGAATTCATCTTTATCTGGGTCCTCTCTCTCCTTCCCTTTCCTCCTCTTATCTTTGTTTTTTCTATTTGTTCTATGAGTGATTGTAGTTCCTCTGAGTCTGTAGACTCAGAGGTCTCTAGTTCGGCAAAATCGGGGTATAACCCCCCCCTGCTCTCCTCCTTTTCGCTGTCTGCCCTTTCCGATCTTTCTTCCTGCAGCATTTCTAGGGTGGCCTGACCATTCTCTACCGCCTCACTGCAACGCTGGTCCTCGAGACAGCCTCTTATCATTTTCCATATTGGTCTCACTCCGCTCTTAAGCGTTCCTTGTTCAGAGGCAAAATCTAGGTCCCTCCCTAGTTTCTCCCAAGAGGCCACCGTGAGGCTTCCGGAGACAGCGAACCACGGGGCAACGATGTCACATTCATTCAAAAATCTCTCTAAAGTACTCTTTTTTATTTTTAACTTTTTTGAGTGCAGTAGCTCATTGAGAGCCAAAAAAATTGGGTGCAAAGAAGAAGCGCCCATGTTTTAAACATTTAAAGCTGGTAAACAAACTTTTACTTTCACTTTTGGCTACTCTATTGACTAGCCCCGGGTTCTCGCTCTCTCTTTATCTACCGGAAGAGCAAAAATCCCCCCCCCCCCGTTCTTGTCGCGGATTCCCCTTTTACCTGGGAACTTACTCCCCGCTCTTGTCGCGGATTCCCCTTTTACCTGGGGACTTACCCCCGCTTTTGTCGCGGATTCCCCTTTTACCTGGGAACTTACCGGTGCACCACCCTGACCGCAGAGAGTTCTGAGTCCTCGTTGGGGTTATGGCTGAGTTCCCCGTACGGGCCACCATGTGTCGCTACCGCCTCGACCAGCAAGGAAGACGCGACACTGGACTCTTCTCTCTGCAGTTTATTCAGGACCTTTGAGTAATCTTCTGACCCCAACCCCGGGGAGAATTCCCCACAGCCTTAAGTACCCGCTGGGTAGCCAACCCTGATACGCCACGTGGGAACCACCAATAGGTTCAGGTGCGCGGAAGCAAGCCAGATTCTTTGCCTTAGCCATATAAGGAGTTGTTTACCACGAGAGCACTCGCCATCGGGAAGGTGGAGGGCGGAAGCCGGCGCCATCTTCCAGGTGCGGCCTCTCGTAGCTCTCTACAATGTATTTATTTTTTGAATCCCTTCCTTATGTTTAACAGTAAGGCCACCAAGTGCCATATAGAAATGCTTATAAGCAAGGAAAGAAAAAGGCAGAGAAAGCATCTATTAGAATGAAAATTCTAGAGAGCAATGAGGAAAAAAATAGATGTTCAAGTGACAGAAAGTCTCCTAGTGCCTGAATCTACTTTAAAAATTAAGTCTGTTAGTGGGTTCCGAGTTCTTTTTTGTTGATGTTAGTCATGGGGCTTGAACTCAGGGCCTTGGTGCTATCCCTGAGCTTTTCTATTCAAGGCTAGTGCTCTATCACTTTGAACCACAGTGCTACCTCTGGTTTTCTGGTGGTTAATTGAAGATAATAGTCTTACTTTTCTACCCAGGCTGGCTTCTAACCTTGATAAGCAGATCCCAGCCTCCTGAGTGGCTAACATGACAGCCCTGAGCCACCAGCACCCAACAGGTTGTGGGTTCTTCTTCTTTTTTTTTTTTTGATCAGTCTTGGTGCTTGGACTCTGGACCTGGGTGCTGTCCCTCAACTCTTCAGCTCAAGGCAAATGCTCTACCACTTGAGCCACAGCACCACTTCTGGTTTTCTGGTGGTTTATTGTAGTTAAGAGTTTCACAGCTTTTCCTGCCTAGGCTGGCTTTGAACTTTGATCCTCAGATCTCAGCCTTCTGAGTAGCTAGGATTACAGTTGTGAGCCACCGGCGCCCAACTGTGAGTTCTTTAATACTCCAAAGACCTAGACTTTTCAGCTTCTATCCCAAATAAGATCATTTGGATAGAAGGTGAGCCACAAGGCCAGCAGGAGAATTTTAAGCCTAAAATAAAAAGGGCTGGAAGCCATCTCAGTATATTAAAGTATTGTATTTGTCCCTTCAGAATTCAGGGTAGGGGACAGTGTTGGATTATACAGATGTTAATAGATGATCTGGTAAGAATACATTTAAAAGGGTACCAACTGATCATAATAAGCTATAATTGTTTATATATACAATTGATTTTTAGACTTTAAAATAAGTGGACTGTTAGAAATCCTCAAATCTCAGTTTTCTATTGTCACTAGAGTTCTGGGTAAGGATACAGATGGATATAGTTCAATGATAGAACGCTAGCTTAGCATGCACAAAGTCCTAAAGTTATTATCAACAGTATGAAGAAAGGAAGAAAAGAAAGAAGGAAGAAAGAGGGAGGGAAGGAAGAAAAGAAGACAGAAAGAATGGAAAAGGCCCTCATACTGTATACCGTCATATTGTATTTTGTTAGATTTCTTTTTGGTATTATTTGTCACCCTGTTTGTAAGTGTTGTGAAGGATCAGCCAACTTAACCTAATACCAATGACAAATACTTGTGTCTTAGAATTAACTGGCCAGTGGGTTTAACTACCATAGCTATGGCCCCAAGTGTTGCTGAGGTCTTTACAAATACTGAACATGAGAACAGGCATGCTTTCAATCACAGCAGGAATGTTCCCAATTAGTACACTGGCTTTGGAGGACACTGTGCTTTTTCTTCTTTGTTTGGAATGTGTTTTTATTCTAACATTTGAATGCAGATGTTACTAAAATTATGGGAATTCAGCTGGACTTTCAATAAAGTAATGTTGCTATTCTGGAAAGCTCTAGCTCCAAGGAAATGGGAAAGTCAGGCCAACTTCTCCTCGAAGATGAGTTGAATATGCAGAAGGGAGGAACGATGTCACAAAGCAACTGAAAGGCAGATTTGTCATGGATTCGGGTAATCAACATTTGGCTGTGTTGAATGAGACAGTTTCAACCTTGCTTTCTTCCTCAGACCATGCTCCCCATTATAAAAAAAAAAGGAAGGAAGGAAGGAAGGAAGAAAAAAGGCAAGGCCCACTTGACTAGTATTTTCAACATGTTACATTTTTAAATACTAACTATTTTTGTAGGCAGTAGGTAGATCAGCTTCAGTATTTTATTCTGGGCTTTTAAAAAATACTTGTTTTGATATTAATATAGAATATTAATATAGACAAAAGTAGAGATTATGTTCCCCCAAATCTGTATAGGAAGAAGGACCATTCAGTTGTAGCCAACTGAAAAGCAGTTGATCTTTTCAATTTTTTCTCTTTCCTTTTCTCTGTAATATTTTCCTGCGTCTCTATCCTAGTTAATTTCCTTCCCCTAATGGAACTGGCCTGACCTGGGTGGAAGAAAGTAAGGAAAAAAGACAGACAGCTGATTTGCCTTGCCCTAAGTTCCCTACTGGAGGGAAATAGATTGATAAGATCTATTCTTCTCCACCAATTGCTGATGGGTGTCCTTCTTGAAGGGAAAGCGATTCAAAGTCTCAGCAGCAAAGGGGATATGCAGTTCTAGGGAAAGAAACACATCTTGGTAACTCTAGAACCTCTATAAACTTCATCTGTACATTGGCCAGACAATAAAACTAGACTGAAGACATTCCCAGGCATAATTCTGCTGTTTGCACAATGTCACCAGATTGTTTGAGATTCATTTAAGTACACACACCATACACCACACCACACCACACCACACACACACACACACACACACACACACAATTAGAGGGACAGATTAGAAACTTCTCCCTCTTAAAAGGGTGAGGCATTGAACTATTGAATGAATAAAATCCCCAAAGGATCTTTAAAAACCATGTCCAAACCTTTTTTTTTTTTTACAAGGAAGAAAAATGTACATTGGATAATTTAGTGCTTTCCCTCCCACCCAAGGTTACACAGCTAGGAACATTCTCAACAAATCAAAGATTAAAATCCATACCTTGTACATATGCATGCACACATGTTTCTCATCAGAACTAGGGAAGAGATGTCCTGAGAGACATTCTGAAACTCATTAAACAGTTAACCTAATGGAGACTGAAGTTGAAGGTGTCTGAATTGGTTATTAAATTTATTAAACCAACTCTACTGAGGACCCTCGAGGCCTCTTCACATTAAAGTATTTAAAGTCATATAAAAGCTTTAATTACTAAGTATGTTTGCCAGTCTGGAAAGATGAGTTTCGAACTAACTGAGCTGTCAATCGATACAAGCAAATGCCCTAAGCATCAGGCCTACTCGCCTGCTACAACTACATCATTTTTCTGGGTAATGGGGAAAGGGAAGGGAAGAGGACTGTATTCAAGGGTGTGGGCTACATGCACAAACGTGATCTCAGCAACTTTTAGGAGAAAAAGTTAGTGGTCATATTAAATCAACATAGGGACTGACAAATTGTCACTTAATCCCTTTAGTATTTGTCATGAGTTGAAGACAATAGTGTCCCACTTTCTCGCTTCTCTGATTGCTTTGGCCAGGTTTGTATTTCTCAGTGGTTGCCAGCGAACAGCTGTGAGGGAGCTGCAGATGCTGCTTCTCCAATCGTTTGGGTATTTCTGCACAGATTAGTGAGCAGCTGCTTCTAGGATGAGGCAATGCTTAACTGACCACGCAATTTCACGCCCTTTGTCTGGGTTGCACCCTCAGCCTGGAATGCCCATGCCCTTTACTCTGACTTTTCTGATTAGCTTTGACTTCAAAGCCTACATCTAAATGTCATTTCTGTGAGATTTTCCTTAACCCACAAGGAGGTGGTACTAATCTCTCTTTGCTCTATGTTCCATTGCATGTAACACGTAACCTTTATTCCAGCACCTTTCAGATAGATCCAAATCATCATCTTTCAAAGTAGGATTGAGTTCCCTGAAAACAGTGTCTGCATCTTTTCCATGTCTGTGGCAGTAGGGACTGACTTGGGAATGCCTTTAGTTCTCATTGGGTAAGCACACACCATTGCTTCATTGTTCTGTGAGCCCCTAAGTAAGTGTATTTGTTGATTCTCTTCTTTGCTCTAAATGTCTGTCTTAATTCTTGGGTTGCATCGCTACTCCATTCCTGCTCCACTGCTTGGAAGGGCCTCTTGGTAAATGGAGACTTTCCCTCAGACTCTTTCTTACTATCCATCTGATAGAATTGGGAGAATTGCTCTTAGGGGTCATGAGTTTCCCTAATGTGGTTCCAATTTTTCTCATAGCATATTAGCTCTGACTATACTCACCATCCATTGAGTTGCCCTTGAACTTTCACAGTTCCTTGCCTTTTGCTAAAACTTGGCTCTCATTCATTCATTCATTCATTCAATACTGATTATCTACTATACATCAGGCATACTGTATTCTGCCACAATCACCCTTCTCCTCCTGTAGAAGTTCTATCTATCCCTGATATCCTGTAATTAGATTTAATTTTACCTCTCTTTCCACCTCTTGGCATTTGTGCACACTGGTGTTTCATTTGATTTAAATTGTGTGTGTGTGTGTCTGTGTGTCTGTGTGGTATTTCATTTGGTGGTGGGTTTTTTTGGTCTGGCTTTCTTCTTCAGCAGAGGAGCAGCACCTGTAGGACAGAAGCTGTCTGTACTCTTGTCTCTTCTCCCCCACTCTACTTGGCACAGCCTTCTGCAGGTGAGTTTCCTATAGTAAAAGTCTCTTTAATTGCAAAGTGGGTCAGGGTGGAAAGGTTGAGGGCTCTTCAGGTTCTTACATGTATCCTATTGTTAATCAATTGCAGGCAACATAAGCTGGCCATAAGAGCATGGTAGACTTATGGAATTTACCATTAAGAAGTACAGAAATAAACAGGTACCAGTGGCTCATGCCCGTAATCCTAGCTACTCAGGAGGCTGAGATCTGAGGATCATGATTCAAAGCCAGCCCAGGCAAGAAAGTCCATGAGACTCTTACTCCAATTAACCACCAGAAAACCAAAATGATTCTATGGCTTAAAGTGGTAGAGCACTAGCATTGTGCTGAAGAGCTCAGGGACAGCACCCAGACCCTGAGTTCAAGCCCCATGACTGACAAAAAAAAAAAAAAAGGACAGAAATGTAGTACCACCAAGTTAAACACTTACACATCGTGAATGTGATTTTTTTAAATGCCATGTATGTTCACCACAAGAGAAAAAGAAACAGAAATATTTTGCACTATAGTCAGGGAGAAAAGAAGAACTTGGCATGGAGGCCCAAGCCTAGAATCTTAACCGCTTGGGAGGCTGAGATCAGGAGATTTTGATGGTATGAGGCCTGCTAGGGCAAACAAAGTTTGCAAGACTCCATTTCTACTAATAGTCAGGCATGGTGGTATGTGCCTTCCATCCCACAGAACACAGAGAGGCATAAAAAGGAGAACCCAGCCAGGTGCTGGTGGCTCAGGTTTGTAATCCTAGCTACCCAGGAGGCTGAGATCTGAGGATTGTGGTTCAAAGCCAGCTTGGGCAGGAATCTGTGAGACTTGTATCTCCAATTAATCACAGAAAAATCTGAAAGTGGCACTGTGGCTCAAGTGGTAGCATATTATCCTTGAGCAAAAGTGACCAGGCCCAGAGTTCAATCCCAGGACCAGCAAAGAAAAAAAAAAAAAAGGAAGAATGAAGTCTAGGCAAGCCTGAACAGAAAGCAACAGCATATCTGGAAAATCACTAACCTAGAATCAGTGAAAGAGTGGCTTACATGGTAGAGCATCCGCTTAGTAAGAGTGAGGTAATGAGTTCAAACCCCAGTATTTCTGAAAAAATTATATAAGTAGTTAGGGGACTCTAGGAAGAGAGGAAATCCTTTCTGAAAAGAGAAAGGATGCCTAGAGCTTATCCTAATTATTTTATGCACATTACAAACTACTACCTAGCCCACTCACATGGCAGCCTAAGGTGGATTTATCAATTACCTTAGAAATGAAGCAAGAGCAAACTAGGGAGAACAAACTGCTCTCCTCCATTCCATTCTGCCACGCCACCGCCACTATCAATCTTCCCAAAGAGGAATAATGACTTTCAGTGACTCAGATCCACTTCAACTCTTTTGAGCGTCAGGTACACATTAGGCAGTGACTTACACTTGTAATCCTAGCTCTATAGGAGGTAGAGGTTAGGAGGGTTCAAGTTCAAAATCAGCCCAGGCAAAAAGTTACTGAGATCCCATCTCAACCAATAAAAGCTCTCAGTATGGTGATGTGACATTGTCACCCCCGCATCAATAGGAGGATCATGATTGAGGCTAGCTCAGGGATAAATGTGTCACCCTATTAAAAAAAAAAAAAACAACAAACCACATGAGTTAAGTAGTAGAGCACCTACCTAGTAAGTGTGAAATCCTGAGTTTAAATCTCAGTAGTGCTAGAAAAAAACAAAAAACAAAAAACAAACAAAAAACCCACAGGGATAATTATGCCTCCACAGGTGACAAATATTCTATTATGAGCATAAGTTGTAAAAATAGCTATAATATATAATTATATATAATGGATATATAGTATATAAGATATAATGACTATAATGTGCATGCACGTAAATGCATTTGTAACACATTCTCATAGATGTATGTGTATGCACTTCGAAACTCTCCTTTTGAAAGAAGAATGTCTAATTTTAGAAAATTGTCCAACATGATAGCACGATAGGGAAGGAATCAGGGCTTTGTGTTATCATATCTCTCCCAGCAAGCCTGAGGCAGGAGGTGCACTAGAGGCTGCTTTTTTTTTTCTGGGTACAACCCAGCACTTAAAGTTAACCCCGAGATCAACACCATCAGTGAGATGAGTTACAGGACCTCATGGTAGAGCAGCCCAGAAACTCAAGAGCGTTATCAAAGCATTCGTCACTCTGGTGGTGGAGAAGAAGCTAGAAAGGAATTTCAAGAATTGCAATCACATGAAATAGTATTATCACTGGGGACTGCAGTATTTGAATGATGTGTGCAGAAGGCTTTTTCTTTTAAATGAGTTCCTCCAACAGGTACTGCTTACAAGCACTCAAGGAAAAGGGGTTCTGGATAAAATCAATTAGGGGCCAGAGAGTTGGACAGATCCTACACAGTGTAAACAGATGGAGTGGGTGAAAGTTAATTCGGAGTGATAAGTGCAAAGGTTTTGGCAGCATTACTGAAGGGGTGTGTGTTTGTGTGTGATTCTCCACTCTGGATGTGGTGACTTAGGATTGTCTTTAGGATGAACATGCAGCCATGCAGGGCCCTGCAGCCCCCCTCTCCCACCCTGTCTTCTTCAGGGCTGCACCTTTCAGGGACAATGACAGCCTGGCATATGTATGAGAAGAGAGGTGGTGCAGGGGAGTGGGAGGGAGAGCTAGAGTTCTGACCACATGTCTCTAATTGTCAAGAGACCAAGCCAGGTTCTCTGCCCTTTTGCCAGGGGCAGAGATCAAACTCTCCCACAACTCTGCAATCCTCTCAGTAGTTCCTGACGTTGGCAGATAATCAGAATCAGCCAGAGATTTTTCAACACACAGATTCCTGGGCCCTACCATCCCCAAAGTCTGATTCAGTACATCTAGACTGTCTCTTAAAAAAATGGCCAAGTGTAAACCAGGCACTGGTGGCTCATGCCTGTTATCCTGGCTACTCACGAGGCTGAGATCTGAGGATCTTGGTCTAAAGTAAACCCAGGCAGGAAAGTCTGTGAGACTTTATTTCCAATTAACCACTAGAAGTGGAGCTGTGACTTAAGTGGCAAAGCACTAGCCTTGAGCAAAAGAAGCTCTGGGACAGTGCCCAGGCCCTGAGTTCAAGCCCCAGGACTGCCAACAACAACAATGAAGTCTACATGTAAACTGATTGATATGATTTCCCTTTCTGTGTGGCTTGTCTCTGGGCAAAAGTTAGGGCTTTAGATCTGAGTGAATCTAAATCAAATTAGACCTGGTTAATTAATCAAAGTAGGTCTAAATCACTCAAGTCTAGTTCAAATCAGTATTTTGCCCTGTGTGACCTTGATAGTCTTAGCCCTAGGATATAGAATTTTATTTTAAAAATCAAGTTTAAATGTTTAGTAAAGACACAGACTTATACTCAGCACCCACCCCCCTTTTTTATTGTAAAGATACTGTACAAAGGGATTACAGTTACACCAGTAAGGTAATGCTACATATCTTCAAGCAATGTTACCATTTCCTTTGTTTTTCTCCTATTATCCCTTCCCTCCCCACCTCCCGTACTCCTCCTCTCCCCTCCCCCACCAAGTTGTAAAGTTCGTTTTTAACAGTGTCTTATATGTCTCATTGTTACAATGGGTCATCCTGTATCCTTGTTTCAGCATTTTGTTATTTCCTTTCCCCTCCCCAAATTAGAAAAAATGTATATACAAGATGTAGGGCACCAAAATCAAATACAGTGACAACAGGGGTCATACCATAGGGGGAAGAACATATGAAAGAACAACAAAAAAAATCACATAGTACATTAAAAACAGCAGCAACAAAGAAAAAAACTTGTGTCCATATCTTGGGGTTCATTTTGCATAGCATCATCTTACATGGTCGTATGTACATAGCTTTTCAGCTTAATCTTAAGGAAAAAAAGGTATGAAAACATTGTAAACCCTGTGGTCATCCCTGTATACTTGTTATTGTGTATATCTTAATGAGGTGAAAAACATGGCCAGCTCTCTGTTTTTGCAACTAGTAAGTGACCATTAATTTGAATAGCACCTAGGTATCATTCTTTCTATCTTTAAAACACTACATAATCACATACCACTGTACACAACATGCTGGAATGAGGGTAGATTACCTGGTTGCACAAATGGCCCACAGGACTGAGTGGTTTAGGGAAGTCTGGAAAAGTGCTACCATGTGACTCTCAAATGTCACTCCTGTCTCTCACTTCAAAGGGTTTCTTAAGAGATTCAGTTAGAAGATGCATAATGTATTTCAGTCTTACTGTGGTATATCTCCTATTGTATAATTATGTTTTAAGTCATTGGATCATTCACATGGTTACCAAATATTTAAAAGAACCAGAATAAATTACATCATGAAAAGAATATTCAACTTTCTACAGATAGAATTTCTTTTAGTCATTCTAAAGGACTAGTGAAAACACAGTAAATGATTATTCTACTTAGTTTTTGGTGATACTACGTCTGGATTGCCAGAAGTAATATTTCAAGAATTTCTGTAACTCTGGACTTACAAAGTTATGCTCTTTGTTTTGACATCATCTGGCCAAAAAAAAAAATGGTATGTAAACTTAAGAGATAAGTGAGATGCATTTAAAAATAAATATTTCTGAAATACTAACCATGAGCTTAGGAAATTTGTGGATACTGTGAAATGATCATATAAAGCTCTGATTCTCCTAAACTTTCTTTTATTTTCTTTTAATTTTATTGTCAAGGTGATGTACAGAGGGGTTACAGTTATATAAGTAAGGTAATACTTACATTTCTTGTCTAACTTGTTACCTCCTCCCCTATTTTTCTCCCTCCCTCCTTCAGCCCCAATGCCCCTCTCCTAAACTTTCCGGCTGTGGGGCCTGAACTCTGGGCCTGGGCGCTGTCCCTCAGCTCTTCAGCTCAAGGCTAGCACTCTACCAATTGAGCCATAGCACCACTTCCGGCTTTTTTTCCTTTTTGCTTATGTGGTGCTGAGGAATCGAACCCAGGGCCTCATGCATGTGAGGCAAGCGCTCTACCACTGAGCCACCTTCCAGCCCCTCTCCTAAACTTTCTTATAGCACCCAAAAGATGATTGGAATGGAGATTCATCAGTATGTCTAGTGATCTAGAACAGTATGAAGCCCCATCTTGTTTGGAAAACAGACCTTGATATAAAATAACAAAAGGTCACTTTTTTTTTAAATATAACCCATTTCTTCACAGATTTCTATGATTCTGTCAAAGAGTGGGAAAGGCAGAAATGGAAAAAAAAAACATCAAGACAGCACTGGAAACATAATACAGTTAGTGGGTCTTCAAAACAGATTCAAGGAGGGAAAGAATGAATGTACTTTATTCTTTAGCACTCATGCAGCTTCATTTACAGTAACTTCTTATGCTGGACATCAAAATATCTAAGTTCTAATAGAATTTAAGTGAAAACAGTGACCATCTTCACACCAACTACAGTGTACATGCATTATTGCGTACATTGTTTTACACTCTCATCTTATTCTTTAATGTTTAATTTTGCTAGTGTCATTTTAGAGATGATAAAATGGGGACTTGAACAGATGAGGTCATGTAGATGATTTTGTTGTTCACCCTTATTTGTTCCTCCTCCATTTGAATTCAGACGTTATCATATGAAATGTGAGAAGAAACTGTGTGTGCTGTTTGTAGGCAGAAGCTTTGAAAGCTGTTGGATGATTGGCTATGTTTTCTCTTAGCCATGAGACCAGCAGTGTAATAAATGGATAGGCCCTGGATTTAGACTGTGTGAAGGAAAGCCAATGTTCAATACATGATGAACATGTGGCCTGAAAGAGAAACAAAACTTGGATGTGGAAGGCTTGTGTATTTTGAGATCATTTGTTTCAGACACAAAATGTAGCCCATCCTGATCGATACACAGAAGTAAGTAAAACTGTGGTTCAAACCTGTCATTTTCATTCCTAAGCTTTTGGCATTGAGTAAAGGTGCTTGGCATAGAGTAGGCAGTCTGTAAACATGAGTTGAAGAAAGGAATGCATGATGGCTGCCCAGAATTGAATATAATATTTCAGATGTCACTTGATCCACATTAGAGTTTTTGGGAAATACAAACATTCTTTTACGCTGTACATCTGTTAATGAAGGCTTAGAATACATTAGCTTTTTGTCAATCATACTTGTTTCTTTCACAGCAACAACAACAGCAAAACTATTGTCTGCCTAAGTCATACAAAATAGAAAGGGAGGTGTCGGGGTGACATAAAAATAAAACAAGAAAAAATTGTCTTGCAGCTGTTTCTGATTTCATGAGTGAAGGCCAGTCCTTCATCATCAGCTGTCATGAGACAATGAACATAGGGTTGGGAGAGTGTTTTATTGAAATCGACTCAGTGTGGAACTGGGCAGCCTTGAGTTCCAGTCATTCATTCCACAACTACATGTTGAATATCAGCAATGAGTTGCCTGCTATAATGTCTTTTGCAGACACAAATTATAGATATATTGCCCTTGGCCCCAAAGATCTCACAAGCTAGTAAGAGAGACAGAGGTGTTATAAAGTGTAATAACCTCTATAATAAAATTAAACTTCAGGAAGCTGTGAATATGGAGATAAAGAATTTGGGATGAGCCTAGGAGAGTCAAGGAAAGCTTCCTGGAGGAAGATAGTTCCTGAAAGATAAATAAGCATTGGTAGATGCTGGTGGAGAGGAGAAAAATTTCAACTTCAGTAAGCGGCTGGTGAAAAGACAGGGCTTGGAGAGTCAGGGTAAAAGCATGATTTGGGGGAAGGGAGGGCAGCGAGTAGTGTGCAGTCCAGAGCAGAAAACCACAGAGGTGGGTGGCTGAAAAGCAGAAATGTGTTTCTTCCCAATTAAGGCTGGAAGTCCCATATTAGGATGCCAGCATGGTTGGGTTCTGGTGATGAAAGTTATCTTCTTGGTTTCCAGACACTGTTTGTTTGTTTGTTTTTTAATCCGTGTGTGTGTGTGTGTGTGTGAAAGAGAGAGAGGGGGTGGGTGGGGGAAGAAGGGAGGGAGGGAGGGAAGGGGAAGGAGTGGGAGAAAAAAGGGAGAGGGAGAAAGAGAGAGAGGGGAAGAGAATATTCTCCTCTTATAATCACCACCAATCCTGTCTCATTATACCACCTTTATGATCTCCTTTATCTGTAATTACCTCCTGAAAGCTTCATAGAGCTTTCGGTCACACTGACGTTAGGCCAGACATTTAATGCACACACACTCACACACACACACACACACACACACACACACACAGTGGCTAAAAAATAAGAAACAATTTGAGAAATGATTGGAAAAACAGAAAGGACAGAGGATAAAGGTGCATGGAGGATATGTTGGAAGCAAAGGAACTTACACTATTTAGAATTATTTGTACTGTATTGTTTTATATTGTATTCTATGTGTCTGGATTTTACCCTCAGACAGCAGAGCCTTACTTAAGAGTCAGAGAAGGGAAGTAGCATAAAGGTTGTAGTTTTGAAATCATTCTTTCTGCTACTGGTATAGAAGATGGGTAGATTGGAGTCATAGAGATTGGTTAGACAGCTGTTAACAATAGCCTCCTTCTAAGGAAGAAATCATAAGGTCAGAGCTGGGTGTGGTGATGCAAAGCTACAATCTCAGTAACCAGAGCTAGTTGTGGTGATTCGAAGCTGCAATTTCAGTACTAGGGAAGCTGAGATAAGAGGATCATAAATTTGAAGCCAGCCTGGATTACATAGTGAGATCCTGTCAAGAAAGAAAGAAAGAAGGAAAGAAAGAAAGGAAGGAAGGAAGGAAGGAAGGAAGGAAAAGGAAGGGAGAGAGAGAGAGGAATGGGGGAGGGAGGGAGGGAGAGAGCTAGAAAGAGAAAAAGAAAGAAAAAGAAAGAGAGAGAGAAAGAGGGAAGGAGGGAAGGAGGGAGGGAAGAAGGAGAGAAGAAAGGGAGGAGGGAATGAGAGAGAAAGGAAAGAAGGAAGAAAAGAAAGGAATGGAAGGAAGTAGGGAAGAAAGGAGGGAGGCAGAGAGGGAAGAAGGAAGGGAGGAACAACAATATCAAAAGAAAAGTGGGAAGTAAGAATAGATTTCAGAACTACTGAGAGAGAAATATAATCAAGAATTTGGCAAATAAATAAGCAAGACTTACTTTGTTAGAAGTCAAAGATGATTTTAGAAGCTGGGCTTCAGTGGCTAGAAAAGTGCAAGATGGAGCTATTCAATAAAGGAGTAGGGCTTGGGCAGTGAAGAAAGTGAAGAATACTAATCATTTGATTTGGAACATACTGAATTGTGAGCATTGGTTATCCTACCATTAAAAGGCTCAGCAATTGCTAGGTACTGGTGGTTCATGTGGATAATCCTAGCTACTCAGGAGGCTGAGATCCAAGAATCTCATGATCCAAGGATCATGGTTTGAAGCCAGCTCAGGCAGAAAAATCCATGGGACTCTTATCTGAAATAAACCACCAAAAAGTTGGAAGTGGAGCAGTGGTTCAAGTGGTAGAACACTGGCCTTAAGTTTAAAAAAAAAAAAAAAAGGCTCAGGAACGAGATGTCCTGATTCAGAACTTTGGTCCTAGGACTGAGGACCATTGGTGTACAGGCCGCTCATACTAATTGACTAAGAGCTAAGTGACAAGAGCTTAAAGGAGAAGGGCGGGCTGGAGGCTGCTCCCTAGTAAAGCACTTGTCTGTCATGTGTGGGCCTAGTGTCATCTCCAGCACCCCAACAAGCAAGAAAGAGGAAGAGGATGAGAAGAGGAAAAGGATAAGAGCAGGACAGGAGATAATTTTATCCTAGAAGGCAAGGCCCAAGTTTTAAGAAGGAAATGAACAACAGTGATGTTTTTGAGAGACCAAACAAAGCAAACACTGAAAGTTTAATTGTATTGAGAAATTGAGAATTTATTTCTGGCAAAAGCGCTAGTGGCTCACGCCTGTAATCTTAGATACTCAGGAGGCTGAGCTCTGAAGCCAGCCTGGACAGGAAACTCTGAAACTCTTATTTCCAATTAACCGAGAGAGAAAAAAAAAGTCAAAGTGGAACTGTGGCTCAAAGTAGAGCACTAGAAAAAGCTCAGGGACAGCACCTAGGCCCAGGACTGGTTATCCTCCCCCCCCTCCCCCCCCCCCAAATAGAAGGCAAGATGGTTCTTTTTAACTTACACTATTTTTATTTATTTATTTTCATTTTATTTTTGTTGGTTGTGGGGCTTGAACCCTGGGCCTGGGCACTATCCTTGAGCTCTTCAGCTCAAGGTGAGCACTCTACCCCTTGAGCCACAGCGCCACTTCCAGTTTTCTGGTGATTTATTGGAGATAAGAGTGTCATGGACTTTCCTGACCAGGCTGGCTTTAAACCGCGGTTCTTAGATCTCATTCTCCTGAGTAGCTAGGATTCCAGGCATGAGCCACTGGCATGCCTGGCTTATACTACTTTTAAAGGTCAGGGCCTTGTGCATGTTAGACAAGCACTCTACTATTGAACTATATCCCCAGTCCTTAAAAAGCTTTATGCTCTACAAGTATAGAAGAGTAAAATCATTTTTTTCTATTACAAAATTATGCCCATTGTAGAAAATATAAATGGCTTATTTATAGCTGCACTAAGTGTTTATGATGCTTCAATAAATCATCATGTTAGTTAGCAGCTAAATTATCATTATTTATTCTTCTATGGAAAATCATCAATAATTTTTAATTTGTATTATGTTATATTTAGGCACATCAGCTATGATAAACATAAGGATTATTTTGATAAAAATAGTTCTTTTTTCATGTACACATTATTTCCTTGGATTTGTGTTTATAGCATTTTACACAATGCAAGCTAGGTAAAATCCTTACAAAGTGTTTTTGCTTTGGCATGTTTTTACCACTGTAATCATTGTAACATTAACCAAAGAATATTGAGAGGCAAATCTCCATCTTTATGGGCAGGAACTTATGAGATGTCCTGGTGTGGTGATAGATGCATATAATACAGTATTTCGGGGGTAGAGGCAGGAGTATAACACATTCAAGTCCTAGAAAGGTTCTGTCTCAAAAGAAAAAAAAAACAAGCAAAAGAAATAAAACAAAAAAACATATAATACTATTTGTCATAAAACATCTGAGAAATAGAATAAATGTACATAAGTTTGTTCACATATGGTTGTACATAGCTAATTGTGTAAAGCCAACTCATAACACTACATTTTTTAAAACAAAACATAAACACAAGTTTGCTGCAACTCAGCCAGTCCACAGGCTGGCTCTGGGATGGATGTAACTTGGTGTTTTCAATTGCACTGGGTGGAGGTCCGGAGCAGGAAGGAAGCCCAGATATTGCTGGAACACTTCTCTGTTGGAGCAGCAGCTAATGAGAAAGGTCACCATCATGCTTTGCTTCCGAACACTGAATGTGTTTTGAAATTAGCACTGAACATTTCACCACAAATGCTTGGGTTTTGATCGCTCAGCTACACAAGCCTGCAGTGGTCATTTCTTTCCCCCAATCCTAAGTAGACAATAAAAGTCAACTTGGTGAGGGTTGATTTTCTTTCCACTGTTTTGATCAGAATATGGCAGTAAAAGATAAAATGACACCCTATCAGTTCTTAGTTATTTACAAAATTCCAATAATTAATTAATAGGAAACAGCCTTCTGATTTTTTTTCTAGTGATTTTAATGTTATTTGTACTCTTGTCAAACTCCAGGTCAGTGTTTGAGACACCAAGCTTTCTGGACTTCGTTTTGCTAACATTTAATGCATTTGTTTAATGCATCAAGCAAATGGCATCTAAGAAAGAATTTAACTTTTTTTTTTTTGCACAAACTGTTTGCTACCCAAATGCAGTTAGCTTCTGAAGACCTCCTTTCAGTAAGAGTTAACTTAGATGGAGCTAATTTAGAGGCAGTGCTAGTGAATCTTTCTGCCCCAATTTTACAGAGAGGGGCAGAAATCTATTAAATAAGGCAGTTTATATTTTTGGGTTTTCCCCATTGGCCAGGCTGTTATATTCCCATGTCTGCTGCACGTCCCACTGTGGGAGCTAGTGTTCTCAGAATAAACTTAGGGAAAGGCTGGGTCCACCCTCTGGGGACAAGGCAGCCAGAGGAGGAAGGGGAGGGGGTAAAGGAAAAGGGAAGGGGACAGCTGGCTTCCTGTGTTTGGATGACCTTTCCTTATGTTTATCTGGAGAGACTGGGCAGTTGGTGTGAGGCTGCCATTCTGCCGGGCTTTATGTGGGGATGGGACCTTTGCCTCTGCTGGTGAAGGAGATTTGGCTCTCTCTCTCTCTCTCTCTCTCTCTCTCTCTCTCTCTCTCTCTCTCTCTCTCTCTCTCTCTCTCTCTCTCTCTCTGTGTGTGTGTGGGTGTGTGTGTGTGTGTGTGTGTGTGTGTGTGTGTGTGTGTAAGTGTCAAGGTTTGCTAAGGGTGAAGGCTCAAAAAAGGAGTCTTAGGAAACATAGGGATATGGCTGTGTCTGACAGTCCCCAAGGGAAAGCCTGAAGTAAATCTTGAAGCCAGCAAAGAAATGGCCACATGTGGGTCTGGCTTTCTGCTAAGAGATAGGCTGGAGTCTGTCTTCCTTCTAAATCCACCATTTATTTATTTGTTATTTGCTTATCACATCAGTCCTGAGGCTTGAATTCAGGGCCTGGGGCACTGTCCTTAAGCCTTTTTCCTTAAGGCGAATCCTCTACTACTTGAGTCACAGTGACATTTCTGGCTTTTTATTGGTTAATTGGAGATAAGAGACTTTCCTGCCTGCCCTGGCTTTGGATAGCTATCCTCAGATCTCAGCATCCTGAAGTAGCTAGGATGACAGGCATGAGCTACTGGCACCTGGCCCTTTATTTCTCTTTGAGACAGGATGTCAGTAGGTAGCTCAGCCTACCTTGAACTTGCCAGGTACTCCCACCTCGGTGTAATCTCAGAACTGAGATTACAGGTTTATATTACTTGTCTCAGCCTAATCCTCATCTTTTAGCCCGATGCCCTTCCCCTCACCTCTGAGTGTTCCGCCTATTTCTTCAGTGAGTGAGCGAATGAGTGTATGAATGAATGAATGTATGACTGCGCAGTTACTGGGAGGTGACTAGGGAACAGGCTGTGGGCTTCCTACGTTATTTACCACTTCCTGCTCTAAGGCCCTCTGAAGTTCCACTTCAAAGAAAGCAGCCAGTTAGAAGCCTCTGTTCTCACATTCCTGATGGTGAATCACTTGTTGGCTAAGACCAACTTCTCTGGTGTCCACCTTTTTGTCTCATTTCAGAGCTGACCTCCCACTTGGCCTGTGCTTCATTTCAATGTTACTTCCCCTCAAAAGCTATTCCTTCATCCTTTCCTCTCTTCCACCTGACCTCAACCCCTTTGGATATCTCCTACAAACTCTTTCCATGTTCTTCACCAGCCTTAAAGCCATGTCTTATTATGTTCACTTGTGTGATCGTCCATCCTCTTTCTGTTTCCTCTACTCCATTACAAACTCCTTGAAGACAGGAGTAGGTGCTCACTTTTCCATCTTTGTCTCCTGGCACATCACGTGACATTGAATAAGCACTCACCAGGTGTGCGTTAATCAGTGAGCTGAGGAATGAATAAGTTACATTCAGAGGGAGAATTCATAATAGATGACTGAGTGGCATTAGGGGATACGGGCCAGAGTCCAAATACCTTATCCCAATTAGACCTTGGACATTTCAAAAGTTTGAAATTCTGGAAGAAGGGAAGTGCTTAGCAAGATGTAAGTCACATTGTCCTCTTTACCTTTGAAAGCTAGCTAGCTCTCGGGGGAGGGGGAGGTCCCATGAGCATCAGGTACCTTCTCTTCCAATTCTATCCCAAAATAGCAACTTCCGCCACCTTTTCAGTCATAGCGTAATTGTAATGCTGTTATTATTACTACCAGCTATCCTGAGCACAGAACTCTTTGACGTTTCCCTCTTCCTCACTCCCATAGTTTAATCTCACAATACTTCTTGTTAGTTTTTTCCTTTTCATTCCCAGGAGGACCATATGATCTGGTGAATTAGTCAGGTTTCATCCTTTTACAAGTTTCAGACACCCCTTCAATTAGTTTAGGAGGAAAAGCCAGAAATACATTTCTTCCCAGAAATACATATTTCTGTATGGGAAGTTGATGGGGTCAGTTGGCTACAAACATTGCTGAGATGTTTCTCAGAACTCCATTTTCTCTTACCATCTTCCCACTCAGCTTTTATTTTATTTTTATTTAATTTTTTTTCTCTGCATTCCTGGGGCTTGAACTCAGGGCCTGGGCACTGTCACTGAGCTTCTTTTGCTCAAAGACTTGAGCCACCACACTACTGCTGGCTTTTTCTGTGTATGTGGTACAGAGGAATGGAACCCAAGGCTTCATGCATGCTAGCACTCTACCACTAGAGAGAACTCTGGCCACACACATATGTGACCATTCCCCAGCCAGTCACTGTTAGGGGTGGGTGGGACACAAGACTCTTATTGGTCTGACTAGAAGAACATGCTTACCATTGTTACCTTTAAATGAGGAGTTGTACTCATCACAGAAAGAATACCTCAATAAAAGAGGAACTAGGGGTGGGAGTGCAGCTAAATGATGTATATGTTAGTATGCTCAAGGTACAAGAGGTTCAAGCACCAATAAGATGAAGAAGGGGCAGGAGGAGGAGGGTAAGGAGAAGACGGGAAAGGTGAAAAAGAGTAAACAATGGAATGAATGTCTTCCTGAAATGGTTTCCCTGTTCCGGGCACAGAGGCTCTTAGCCTATCCTAGGAGGGGGATGAGAATGTGGATTGGAAGCAGTTTATTTCCAAATTCCAACAATTTCTCTAGGCAGCTATGTTATTTTGGACAAGTTACTGTCTCTAAGTCCAATTTCTCATGATAAAACAGTGACAGAAGACATTCAAAGGAATATTACGCCCTAAGTGGGAAGGAAACTCCTGCACATGCTAATACATAGATAAACCTTGAAGACAGGCTAAGTGAAAGAACACAGTCACCGAAACATAAATACAATTTACGCAAAGTAGTATGAATCTACTTATGTATAGTACCTGCAGTGGTCAAATTCACAGAGACAGACAGTAAAACGGGCTGCCTGAGTAGGAGTGGGAAGAATAGGAATTTCTGTTCCAGGGTACTGAGTTTCAATTTTGCAAGATAAAAAGAGTGCTGGAACTTGGTGACACTGATTGTTGTACTACAATGTAAAAGTAGTGGAAACTTTTAACATGTATACCAAAAGGTTGCAAGAATATGCTGTTTATATTTTACCACCAAAAAACTCAACTCCTAGCTGGGTGCCAATGGCTCACACCTGTAATCCTAGCTCAGGAGGCTGAGATCTAAGGCTTGTTGTTTAAAGCCAGCCCAGGCAGGAAAGTCTGTGAGACTCTTATCTCCATTAAAACCAGAAAACCAGAAGTGGAGCTATGGCTCAAAATGGTAGAGCACTATCTTTGAGCAAAATGAGCCCCAGGACAGTGACCAGGCCCTAAGTTCAAGCTTTATGACAGACAACAAACAAACAAACAAAAAATTTAAAAACCCAACTTATTTTTGTAACATTTTTTCTTTGTTTTTTTGTTTATTATTTTTTTAATCAGTTGTAGGGCTTGAATTCAGGGCTTGGTTGCTGTCCTGAGCTCTTCAGCTTAAGGCAAGCACTCTACCACTTGACCCACAGCTCTACTTCTGGTTTTTTGAGTGGTTAATCGGAATAAGAGTCTCATGAGCCTTCCTGCATGGGCTGGCTTTGAACCATGATTCTCAGATCTCAGTCTCCTGGGTAGCTAGGATTACAGGCATGAGCCATGGACGCCCGACTTTGTAACATTCTTGATGGCCATTTTAACTGGAGTGCGATGGAATCTCAATGTCATTTTTATTTGTGTTGATTCCTAGGAATGGTGAGCTGGTGAGGATGGGAGGGGGTACAGAGCAGGGAGGAACCCTATTATACTTCTGGTGGGAATGCAAAATAGTACAACCTCTATGGAATGCAGTATGGAGATTCCTCACCTCAAAAAAAAAATAGGCCAATCCTATGATTCACCTATACACTTTTGTACATTCATCCAAAAGATTATAAGTCAGGATACAGTAAAGACACTTACACAACCATGTTTATTGCTACATTATTCATTACAGACAAGTTAATAGAAACCGTCCAAGTGCACTCCAACCAATGAATGGATCAAGAGACTGTGGCATATATGTGTACAGTGGAATTTCATTCATCTGTTAGGAAGACTAATACTATATCATTTGCAGGGAAATGAACAGACCTGGAAAAAATGTATGTCGAGTGACTTAAGTCAGGGTCAGAGAGACAAAGGGTACATGTTTTTTCTCATATGTGAAAGGTAGATCTCTAAAATATGCAAATATATGACAACACACACACGCACACACACATACACAATAAAACTGACTAAAGCATGGTATACACAAGGATAGATTCCCATGGTATAAGTCCCTTCAACAATTAACTGATAGGGGCTGGGAAGGTGGCTCAGTGGTAAAGCACATGCCTTGCATGCCAGAGGCCCTGGGTTTGATTCCTCAGCACCACATAAGCAAAAAGAAAAAAACCGGAAGTGGCGCTGTGGCTCAAGTGGTAGAGCGCTAGCCTTGAGCTGGAAAGCTGAGGGATAGTGTCCAGGCCCAGAGTTCAGGCCCCATGACCGGACCCAAAAAAACAAAAAACAAAAAACAATTAAATGATAGCTTAACAAAATGGATATCAGGAAGCGAAAACATGTTTTGTCTGAAGGGGGGGTGGTAAAGGAATGGAAAGGACTGGTGGGTGAATACAGTCCTAATACTTAATATACATATGTGAAATTGGAACTAGGAAACTTGAGGGGATGGAGGAAAATGATAGAAGGTGTGACATTGACTCAGACACATTACACTCATAAATTGACTTGAAACCCTTTTGTACAAAGCTTTATAAAGATAATAGAGAAATTAAAAAGAAAACACTGATGCAAAGGTTAAATGAGACACCAGGCTTTCAGTACTTAGTGTCTGTGAACATACTATAAATGTTCATAAACATGAAATATTATCTCCATTAATATCTCCATGTTTACAGCTGGTAAAATGTAAACTTGGACATTAAGTAACCAGCTCAACCCAATCCAGCTAGAAAGTGTCAGATTCAATACTGGGTCCCCAATATTGAATGCTATTCTCTATTATACCAAGGTACTTCCCAGCCTGATGCTTGCTACTACTACCTAATATTATAGTTGGTACTGAGATTTGGATGAGGGGCTTATGATTTCTAACACAGCGCTCCACCACTTGAGCTGGGCTCCCAGCCTTACTCATCTAATATTTTTAAATGCTGTTTAATGTTAAATTTCTTCTTAATAAAAACTTGAGAAAAATCTGTGTCTTGTCTAAGATGCTTCTTCCTGCTAGACTTCTTTTTTTTTAATCTGCTTTTTTTTTCTTCTTGTTTTGGTTTTAGAGACAGGATCTTACTGTGAAGCCCAGAGTAGCCTAGAACTCTCTATGAGCTAAGACTGGTCTCAAACTCATGGTTCTCTTATTTCGACCTCTGGAGTGCAAGAATAGTAGGCACATGCCACCACACCCAGATTCTGGTATTCTTTTTTGCTGGCTGACATCAATTGTACTTCTAGCTTCATCTCATTGACCAAGGCCCTGCTGTAGCCTCCTTTGTGTTTTCTTCCTTTTATTATTTATTTGTCTGCTTATTTATTGTATTATATTGGGAATAAAATCCCAGGCCTCTTGCCATGTACCATAAGTAGTCTACCACTGGGCTATACTCTTCCTTCCAATTTCTTTCCCTCCCCTCCTGTCCCTTGTTGCCCTTTCTTCCTTCCTCTTGGTCTCTCTTTCTCTCTCTCTTCTTTCTTTCTCTTTGTCCTTTCCTTCCTTCCTTCCTTCCTTCCTTCCTTCCTTCCTTCCTTCCTTCCTTCCCTCCTTCCTTCTTTCCTTTTTGCTTTCTTGTACTGGAGTGATGCCTACCACTGAACGATGCCCTCAGCCTTTGCTGTGTATTTTCTATGTCCAAGGCATTGTGCTGCTTGCCCTAAGGAACCAAAGCTGAAACTTGGTTGAGTTCTCAATTCCTCCATTCAGCCTCACCCACCAGTAGGGAGACATGCTCACTTCTTCCTCTTCACTGTGATAGCATTTATTATTTGATAGCAACACATATGTGCCACTTTGGTAAATGTTATTCTGTTTGGGCCTTCCCTCCCTGCACATCTAACTCGGGCTTCATGGAGGAAGGGTCATTTCTATTCATCTTTAGGTTTCCCTCATGACAAGTTTAGTGTTTTGCACTGAGTAGTGACTTGCTAGCAATTCCTTCATGATGCTGATGTAGGAAATATGATTGTGGCAAGTCCACATAATTGTGCTTTGGATAGAAGAAAAGCATTTATTGTTTTCTTGCTTATTAGAGAAGACACTAGAACTTTTCTTCATATTTTTAGGTCAGTTCAGGACATAATGCTTCCTAGTCAACATGGAAATGGAAAGACTGGGGTTGATTAAAACATTGATCTGCTGGTGAGTCTGTGTGAGAGGTACATGTTGCTTTCTGATGAGGTTCTGAACCACAGAAACAAAGTATTTACGGACCAACCAGAGATGAAGATATTCAAGAATATCTTTAAAAATATAAAAGGTCATTTCAGGTTTTCCAAACCATGTCTTTTGTGCAAACACTTCATTCTCTGCCTAGGTCCTAGCAAAGGTAACTGCGTTCATAAGCTATTTTCTCTCTTCTTTTCTTTACTTTTCTTTTCTATTAGGTGGTCCTAGAGTTTGAACTCTACCACTTAAGCTGCGCCTCCATTCCTTTTTGCTTCATTACTTGATGTTCTTTTTTTTTTTTTTTTTTTTGGTCAGTTATGGGTCTTGAACTCTGGGCCTGGGTGCTGTCCCTGACCTCTTCAGCTCAAGGTGAGCACTGTACCACTTGAGCCACAGCACCATTCCTGGTTTTCTGGTGGTTGACTGGAGATTAGAGTCTCACAGATGTTCCTGCCTGGGCTGGCTTTGAACTAAGATCCTCAGATCTCAGCCTGCTCAGTAGCTAGGATTACAGGTGTGAGCCACCAGTGCTAGGCTTATGTTCTTCTTCTTTTTTTTTTTCAGACAGTTTTTGGTATTTTTAAACCAGGTTAACCTTACAGTGTGATCCTCCTTCCTGTGCCTGCTGTGTAGTTGAGATGACAGGGAGGTATCACCACACTGGTTGTTTTGTTGAGATGAGAGTCTTGATCTTTTTTTTCCCCAAGTTGGACCTTAATCGAGATCCTTCTGGTCTCTATCTTCTAGTCCCTGGGGTTATTATAAGCCACTTTGCCTGACCCAATTCGCCACGCTAATAACCCTGTCCTTCTGTGGATCATGTAAAGGATCTATAGAAGATATTTTGCATTTTACCTCCAGATGGAAGGAAAACTCTGGAGGTACAGAGTTCTATGTGGCAGGAGTACAAAGCGTCAATGGAAGAGGAGAGAAAACCAGGCAGGAAGCACAGGAAAGGATTAAAAGTTAGAGCAATTCAGATGAATGATTTGGACCAATGAGCTTTAGAAAATGCTTAAACAGATCTGGGCACCAGTGACTCATGCCTGTAATCCTAGCTACTCAGGAGGTTGAGATCTGAGGATCGAGGTTCAAAGCCAGCCCAGGCAGGAAAGACTGTGAGACTCCTATCTCCAATAAACCACTAAAAAACCGGAAGTGGCGCTGTGGCTCAAGTGGTAGAGCGCTAGCCTTGAGCTAAAGCTGAGGGACAGTGCCCAGGCCCAGAGTTCAAGCCCCATGACTGACAAAAAAAAAAGAAAAAAAAGAAAAGAAAACACTTAAGCAGAGGAGCACTGTAAGTAGATGTGTGTTTATGTATACACACACACACACACACACACACACACACACACACACACACACACACACACACACACATCTATGGTGCTATTATTTGGTCTTGAACTGAGGGCCTCCCACTTTAACTTGGCTTTTACACTCCAGACTAGGCATGTTACCATTTAAGTCATGCTTCAAGTTTCAGCTTTTTGCTGGGCTGCCCTGGCTGGCTTTGAACTGCAATCCCAAGCTTCCTGAACAGCTAGGATTACATAAGAGAGCCACTACACCTGGCTAGATGTACATACATTTCTGAATGATCAGAGACATGACTTAACATGCTTTTAAAACCTATTGAAGACTTTTTAAAGGATCAGATGATTGATGAGAAGGCTTGAGCCAAGAACTTGGCCATGCCAATGGTTAGGGGGATGGCACAAAGAGAGAGTTTTAGATAAAATTGATGGGATTGGTAGTTTGATGAAGAACAATGGAATAAGTAGAGGTATCATGAAGTCAGAAACTGAGATGTAAATCGTCTTCATTTTTGTGGTGCTGGCAATCGAACCCAGGACCTTGCACATGCTAGGCCAGCACTTTTGCTACCACAAACTACATCTTTAGTCTTCGACTTGCTGGTCTTGAACTCTTGATATTGCTGACTAATTTCAAAGAATTGAGATTAGAGGAATGTACCACTGTACTAGGTGAAATATGACTATTTCAATTTGTAGTATGTGTCAAAAATACATAGTTTTGTCTGTGTGTGTGTGTGTGTATACCAGTCTTGGGCTTGAACTCAGGGCCTAAGCACTGTCCCTGAGCTTCTTTTGTACTCTTCTTTTAGTACTCTGCCACTTGAGCCATAGCACCACTTTCACTTTATTTCTTTTTCCAGTCGGTCATGGGGCCTGAACTCTGGGCCTGGGCTCTGTCCATGTGCTCTTCAGCTCAAGGCTAGCCCCTATCACTTGAGCCACGGCACCATTTCCGGCTTTTTCTGCTTATATGGTGATGAGGAATTGAACCCAGAGCCTTGTGCATGCAAGGCAAGCACTCTACCACTGAGCCACCTTCCCAGCCCCTGTTCCTTTCTTTCCTTCCTTCCTTCCTTCCTTCCTTCCTTCCTTCCTTCCTTCCTACCCTCCTTCCTTCCTTCCTTCCCTCCTTCCTTCCCTCCTTCCTTCCTTCCTTCCTTCCTCCCTTCCTCCCTTCCTCCCTCCCTTCCTCCCTTCCTTCCTCCCTCCCTCCCTTTTTTCCTCCCTTCCTCCTTCTCTCTCTCTCTCTCTCTCTCTCTCTCTCTCTCTCTCTCTCTCTCTCTCTCTCTCTCTCTCTCTCTCTCCCTCTCTCTCCCTCTCTCTCTCTCCCTGTAGTTTATTGGAGATAAAAGTCCCATGTACTTTTCTACCCAGACTGGCTTTGAACTGCTGTCCTCAGATCAACCTCTTGAGTAGATAGGGGTACAGGAGTGAGCCACAGGCCCCCTTGAAGTACATTGACAGTTCATGTTTAGTTTTACTATGTCACTTCAAGGTTCAGGGAATTGTGTTGGTTGACTCATAAATAGACACATTGAATGTATGCTTGCTGGCATCTCTTAGAAAACAGCCAGCCCACTTGACCACATGCTGGATCAGTGCATCTAGATTGGAAAAATGACTGGTTTAGGATAGGATGGGTCCAGCTTCCCAGGGCTGAAGGGAATACAGAGCATGCTCTGAACACTGATGGGAACAATGCATGTAAAAGACCAATTCTGCTGGACCAGACCAGTTCACAACCCACTTGCAGGGTATCCTTTGTTTTACCTTTCCCTGATTATCAGGGGGAATACTTAGCTTCTCTGCGTCTTTTCCCAGCAATCAGAGAATCATGAGGGGACCAAGCAGCATCTGGAGTCTGGGAAGCCCCAGAGAAAAGCAAACCTTCAGTTATTTCACAGAATTGGCAGACATCTGTCCTGCTGCAGCCTGGCTTCACAGCGTAGGAACATAGAAAGAGTTTGGCTTATAACCTACGGATTCACCCTGGTGATCATCTTCTTCCCATTTCTTTAATTATACTTACCTGGAAGAAACCACAGCAAGCCAGCAGGCAATTTGAAACATTAATAGGCTGTTAGGTTTCACCTGAATTGTAGTTCTTCAATTTCCTAACTCATAATTTGATTTCAGATTCCATTTCATTAAAGATGGCAACAATTTCCTCCTCTCCATGAAGACTGAGGTTGTGGTGTCTTTACAATTTGAGAAATAAACTGTGCATTGGACCTGCAAAGAAATATTTAGAGGTCATAACCTGGAAATAATCTTTGAATTTTCCCATGCTCTAGCAAATTTCTTAACTGCCAAATGGAAATGCCCCAACATTTCCAGATTCCCCCCGAGAATGCAATGGAGAAGGCTGAGTTCCAAAGAAAGAGAATGTTAGAGGGAAATGTACACAAGAAAACCAGGGCTTTGCACCAAATCGTGCACTCCTGTCACAAGAAAAATATCTGTTATGAGTATGTATGTGTAATAAATTATTTACACAATACAAAGGGCAGTTGTAATTTAGCTTTTTTTGCCTACAAGTTAATAGTTCATTTGATGCAAATGTTTAAAAGAACAACAGGATACACAAGTTTCATTCAAGTCTTATTTGATGAAAACCATTAATTATTCTAACTATGCTGAAAGGAAGACAAAAAACTAAAGGTATCTCCATTGTGTGTGTACTTCTCTTACTTTGGGAGTTTGTTTTACCAGATCTATCAGAGTATGAGTGCAGTGAAAGCATTCTTTGGACCTATTTCTGAACAGTGAGCACTGAAGAAGAAAATCACCCCAGCTAGGCACATAGCTCACACCTGTAATCCTAACCACTTTGAAGGTAAGAAACAGGAGGATCAGGGTTGAGATTAGCCCAGGCAGAACAGTTGCAAGACCCCTTCACAACTACTAGTTAGGTGCAGTAACACATTGCCTATCATCCTAATTTAGCAAGAGGCTGAAATCAGGAAGATCCTGGTTCTAGGCCAGCTCAAGTAGAAAAGTCTATGAGACTTTCAATGGAAGAAACATCATGTGATGGTATGGGTCATCCCAGCTACAGCGGAATGCACACACACACAAAAAAAAAGCAAGAAAGAAAAGGAAGATCAATATCCAAGTGCATAAAAGTGAAACTCTCTCACAAAAACCAGCGCAAAAAAGGACTGAAGGAATAACTCAGTAGAAGAGCATCAGCCTCACAATCACAAGGCCCTAAATTCAAACTCTAATACTACACACACACAAATTATTCCAATTGCAACCTCCATACTGCAGGACCATCTCGTAATCTAGCTTTACCCACCCCCCTTAACAGCTGTGTACCTTTACTGTCTTCAAATATCTGATCTGTTCGTTATTTCATTCTAAATGCACGAGCTTGGCTAATATTACACACAGTAAACCTAAGCAAATCATAGTGGAAAATAAAGTTAGAAATATTATCTAGAAAGGTGAGTATATAAGACTAACCAAGAACATGGGAAAAACAAGAACA
This sequence comes from Dipodomys merriami, assembly GCF_024711535.1. Taxonomy (NCBI): domain Eukaryota; kingdom Metazoa; phylum Chordata; class Mammalia; order Rodentia; family Heteromyidae; genus Dipodomys; species Dipodomys merriami. Next base: position 20,270,099 of record NW_027206290.1, read on the forward strand.
ACAGGGGTAAGGCACTGACTTACTCATTATCAAACAAACGATAAAGCTACTGTAGTTACATAATACGGAAACTATAGAACAGATGCTACATCAGTGGCACAGATCAGAGACCAGCTACAAGAATAAAATAAGATAAAGGCAACATTCAAATAGTGAGAAAGGAAGCCAGATACCGGTGACTCATGCCTGCAATCCTAGCTACTCAGAAGGCTGCAATCTGAGGATCACAGTTCAAAGCCAGCCCATGCAGGAAAGTCCATGAGACTCTCATCTCCAATAAACTACTAAGAAAAATCTGGAAGTGGTGCTGGGGCTCAAGTGGTAGAGCACTAGCCTTGAGAACAAAGTGGCTAGGGACAGTGCTGAGGCCCTGAGTTCAAGCCCCAGGACTGGCAAAACAAACAACAAAACAGTGAGGAAGGATAGAAAATTTGTAGATGGTATTGGAAAAATGGACTCTCCATTTGGAAAGAAATAAAGTTATAATTCTTCTTCTTACAAATGCAGAAAAGTTAGAGTAAAAAGTTGCATGTTGAATATAAAACAAAATTATAAAAGTACTAAATGGAAATATAAGAGAATGGTTGCCATTTTCATAGTGGGGGATACCTTATACAGCAAACTTAACCCATGACCCTTTTTCTAGGCAGTTCCATCTGGCATGGCACTGACACCAAGGCTCTCTACTCCCTATAATAGCAGTAACCGTAAGTGGTACTCAAGAGCTAACGTGACTCACTGTGCAATTCCTCTTCAGGTATCTTTGTACCTTTAAGGGGTTCCACAGAGCTTGGCACCTGCATGTGCTCCAGGTTTATTCATTTGACTTGACAACTCCAATTAAGTTTGATGATTTTGAATCCTGGGGAATATTTATGTGAGTCATCCATACTTAATATCCAAATGGAAATAATCCTTCATTTCTAAAATATTTTCAAATAGGTTATTTGGAGACTCTCCCACCCAAACCCAAACAACACTAGAACGTTGGGAAGGGAAAGGTAGCATTAGCTATGCAGCAGTAGTCATGTTAGCAGTTTACCAACGCCCCACCCCTGCTGCACCATAGACATTAAGCAGCTTCCACAGGAGAAAATTGAAGAACTAAAATTCCGATGAAACATAACAGTCTATTGATGTTTCAAATTGCCCGTTAGCTTATTATGCTCTCCTTTAATCAGGAAGCAGAGTTAAAGAAGATGGTCTATGCATATCTTGGTCTAGGTCTCTTGCAATTAAGTCATGCTGTCTCTAATTATAATTTGGTACAAAAAAAAAATAAAAAAACCAGGTAGAGCTTTGGGGGATTACATTCCTTAATTCTACAGAAACAGTGTCTAGGAAAATAGGATTAAAAACTAATGTTGGGGGCTGGGAATGTGTCTTAGTGGTAGAGTGCTTGCCTAGCATGCATGAAGCCCTGGGTTCCATTCCTCAGCACCACATAAACAGAAAAGGTAGGAAGTGGTGCTGTGGCTCAAGTGATAGAGTGCTAGCCTTGAGCAAAAGTAGCTCAGGGACATTGCCCAGGCCCTGAGTTCAAGCCCCAGGACTGGCAAAACAAAAACAAAAACCCCACAAAAAAACCCAACAAATATCTGCTTGTGGACATTAAGTCTCTTTGTATAATTACTTAAAAAAAGAATTTTTTATAAAAAGAACAAACTAATGTCTAAGGTCTACTTTTTTATACAAACAGATGATACACAAGCAGGCTATCAATACCCAAGCTGAGTCTTGGCATCCATCATTTTTCTTTGTTTTCAGGCACCATTTCCAATCCTTCTGATCTCACCTCTCACTGTAGCTATTGCTGCAGGAAGCCATGTTGAGCCAGTTCACATGTGTCATGTGATGTACATTGCCTCAACCTGCCTACTACCTTCCACCTCTACTTAACGCCTCATGTATATGCACCCCTGAAGAGAGGAAACCATTACTGCCCCTGAATCACCCCTCATCTTTGGGAAGGGCAACCTGTGGATAAACTGTGCCCTGGGTGGGAAGTTCTGATACCTTTCACTTAAGGATCTTCAGAACATTGTGTGGGATTGAATTTTCAGCTGGCCACAGCAACTTACCTTCTTTGCCTGTTTCTCTCCTCCACATTACCAAATCAGGGGAAGGGAGGTCTGAGTTTAGGGGTTAAGTGAGGTTAAGCACTTTCTTTTGAAGGAGGAATATTATGCTGAACATTCTAACTTTTGTTTTACCTGCCAGGCAGTCTTATTTTATTGTCATACTTCTGTTAGGGAAGGAAACTGAGGCCAGGGCCAAAAAAGCTAGAGAAAAAAGAGAATCAGGACTCCACACAGGTCCTGAGAGGAGAGGTCAGCGCCTGCTTTGTTGTAACACAGCTACCTCCTCTCCAAATATTTGCAGAGGGCTTTGATCTCCGAGCTAGTGCAATGGAACGCTCTCTTCCTTGTTTATCAGTGCTCTTCCATAACGTGCACAGCTGTTCCAAACCCATCTGTGCTTATTCCAGCCTCACACACACCACCATAGGTGATTTTGTTGTTGTGGTTGTTGATGATGATGATGCTATGAAGTGGTACAAAAGAATAGAGCAGTAACTACAGAGAAGAATTTAGTAAGAGTTGAAGAGACCCTTCCCATGCTTGCAATTTAATTGGGGAAATGTACACATGAAGTTCAGAAGGTACAAAACACAACTGCCTGGGGAGGGATGAAGCCTTTATTAGGCAGCAAAACTTAGGTAAAAAATACCCAGGGGTCTTGCCCTGGTGGTTCATGCCTATAATCCTAGCAGCTCAGGAGGCTGAGATCTGAGGGTTGTAGTTTGAAGCCAGCTCCAGCAGTAAAGTCTATGAGACTCTTATCTTCAATTAACCATCAAAAAGCCAGAAGTGAAGCCATGGCTTAAATGGTAGAACACTAGTCTTGAGTGGAAAAAGTTAAGGGATAGTGCCCCAGGCTCTGAGTTCAAGTCTCAGAACCCACCCCACCCAGCACAAGAATAAATAAATAAGTAAGTAAGTAATTTTAACCAAAGACACAGGGAATTCTTTTGACAAAGAGTTAGCAGGAAGAAACAGTGAAGAGATACAAGATTCTCAGTTTACCAGTGAGGGGGGAAGGAAAGGAGGGTGAGCAGGATTGAAGACTATGGCCACACACACCTATACCAGCCAATGTAGTCTCATAGAGGTCTACAGGTACCACCCTTTCAAAGAAGTGTGCCCGAGCATGCTCATTAGAAAACAACCAAGTTGTTTAGAAAAGACATTTATTTTTTTACATTTATTTAGTTAGTTATTTTGGGGTCCGGTCGTGGGGCCTGAACTCTGGGCCTGCGCGCTGTCCTTCAGCTGTTCAGCTCAAGGCTAGCGCTCTATCTCTTGAGCGACAGAGCCATTTCCGGCTTTTTTCTTTTTGCTTATGTGGTGCTAAGGAATCGAACCCAGGGCCTCATGTATACAAAGCAAGTGCTCTACCACTGAGCCACCTTCCCAGCCCTAGAAAAGACATTTATAAAAAACGTTTTTCATGTAGGACCACTGAAGGTATTTAATCTTTTTAGGATTAACCATAAAAAAAGACTTAAGAATGCCATAATAGTGTTTTGGTGTTTTTTTTTTTTTTTCAAATAGTTGAGACTGTGATCTTTCTTTCCAGTATATACTTTTTAAAACCTCAAAGTCCTATTATATGCATAAGGCCCTGGGTTTGATCCACAGCACCACAAAAGAAAACCCTTAAAGTCAAGTCTGCTTTGACTGTGAAATCCATTGGCCACTTCTGAGTCAATTTCATTGACTTACTATCTTTGTGTCAATCTGGTTGTGCCCTTCTCCTTTTCTTCCTCTATTTTGCTGTTTGGTGCTTTTCTTTTCTTTTTCTGTTCAAGATCGGCGTTCTACCATTTGAGTCAGAGCTCCATTTCCACCTTTTTGGTGGTTAATTGGAGATAAGAGTCTTATGGACATTCCTGCCCAGGCCAGCTTCAAACTGTGATCCTCATATCTTATAACCTTCTGAGTGGCTAGGAATATAGGCGTGAGCCACAACTTCCTGGATCCTTCTTCCTAATTTGTAAGTAGTGACTATTAGTTTTTGATCAGTTTTACACACAAAAGAAAAAAGGGAGGAAGACACAGACATGCCTCTGTTCTTTAACACTTGTTTCATTAGATCTTGCTGAAGCATTTCCTTTGTAGGGTTTTCAGCCTCTATCTGTGGCTACTCCTTTCTCCTTCCCTGGGAACTCCATTCTTCAGTGTTGTGGAAGGAGATAGGCAGTGAATATCTGGACGGTGTGTCGAGGCTGTGGATATGTTTTTGGATTAACTAAACCCAAGACTTATTGATCCCCAAAGGTTATCAGAGGTCATCAGAGGTCAATGTTAGCTTCCTAGACACCAACCAGGGATTATTCTCAATTATTGTCTTTAAAGGTGAAGTTTCCCAGCTTACTGACCTTGGCTTAGGAGCTCAACATGGAGCTGGCTGGCTTTTCTGCCTTGGCCTTTAACCACCACTTGGACTCTAGAGTCAGCCTCTCTTCCTTTTGCTGATTTTTTTTTTTAAACAGTCCAAGTGTTACTCAATGCTGTTTTGTCCTCCTACTCTTTTGTCACCTCCTCTAAAACTCCTGTTAATCATTATCCTTAAATAATATCAGTAGTATGAAAAAGATTTACAAACAAAAAAAAAAGGCTAGGAGGACTATTTAAAGCACAAATGACATTTTCTTTTGCATTTTGATTCAGAAGATCTTGGTTTGAGTCTTGTATCAGGTTATCGGTTGGAGACCTGATTTTTTTTAATCATTCATTTTTTTTTAATGTTTTGATTATGTGACACAGAGGAATTGAACCTAGGGCCCGAGGCATGCTAGGCAAGCACTCTACTACTAAGCCACAGTCCTAGCCAAGAGATGTGATTTTTTTTAGCTTCTCTGGACTTTGGTTTCTGCATTTTGAAAATTGGGGGTAATAAGGATGCTTATTACATTATCTGAAGATACAAATTTGAATGGTGTATGTACAGAAGATTTTGTAAAATAGAATCTAATCTATAAATAGAGACTTTATAGATTATGAGAAAAGTGCCATTAAATCATTATGTAATGGAAAAGAATAATAATAATAATAAATAAGGGGGCTTACTTTTCTTTTTATTTCTATGTACTTGTTAAGTTTCTTACTTTCCTGGTCCTGTGTAAAGACCCAATCACACCAGAAATATTTGATGACTTCCCATGGCATAAAATTATATCCTTAAAGAATTTAAAAAGTTGCCAACCAGTGGAATTGAGTGGAAATGCTTCTGGGTCAGCCATCAATGGGAGCTCCATTTATACTCCATTTCACTTCTAGAAGAGTCTTTAGATCTTCACTGACTTCCTTCATACCAGGGCTGATGGTGTGGAGCTAATGGCAGCTGGAGCCAGAAAAGGGGACTCAGGTGGGGGTCCAAACTGATATGTCAGCATATTCATGGACAACATACTTTGGGCTGAGCATTCCTTTTAGCTTCACATTAGATGAGGAGCTACTTTAGTTTAATTTTGTTTGTTGGTATCTATTGTTCTGGGCTTTGCTTTCCCCTTACACCACAGATGCATACACATTGAGAGAGAGGGAGAGAGAAAAAACAAATTCTACCTGTTCATGGTTGTTTCCATAAGAAACCAAGCTAGTTATTGAAAGGAGGAAATATTTTAAATCCCTCAACTGAGATTTTTTTTAACAGCTCTTGTCTAATCGTTAACACGAAAACATCCCTAAGCAGAATATTTGTCGGTTAAACCGAATCTAAAATCCACCCTTTCTCCAAAAGCCTGTTAAAAATTATACACTTGGAATTTTGTCTTAGTCTGACTCAGCTATCGAATTCCCTTTTAATATTTCCAGGGGGCAAAAAGGAGAAAAGTAGTCTTATTCCATTTAATTTAGCAACTTAAAACAAACAAACAAACAAACAACAAAACCAAAACCAGAGTGTTCAATCGGAGTTGCCGCTGAAGGGAAAAGGACCAGCCAAATGGGTTTGCCTGGGGTTAAAAGGTTTCCTGGGACAGGGAATTTTCATCACTAGGCAATGGGGCTGCCCTGGCCACTCTAGAAAGGAAACTCTTATCCAAACCATTTAGGATATGAAGGAACAGGCCCAGTGAGGTGGAAGAATTGGCCCCAGTGCCACCTAGTTAGCTAACACTGACCAAAGTGCCCAGTACCCCAGTGTCCTAAATCTTAGCTCAGACTTTCCCTGATCCATATCTTTTTTTTCCATGCCAGTAAAATACAGGCTTAATTACAAAGAACTTGAGTTTGATACTGGCTGGTATTTGACTGTTTTAATTCACTTGTGAGTTTGTGCTTCCTTCAGCAGCATATATACAAACTCACTTAGAAGTGAGAGAAAGGGATAATACAAGTTCATTTTAAGCAGTAAACACAGGGAGGAGAAAGTTCAAAGCCCCCCAAAACAATGTCCATTCTATGCTCATGTTTATAGTGATGTTACCCATAATAGCTAATAATACCCATAATAGCTAATGCATGGAAGCCACTCAAGTGTCGATGGATGGATGGATGGATAGATGGATGGATGGATGGATGGATGGATGGATAAGCAAATGTGGAATGAGCTCCAGAACACTATTCGGCTTTAGAAAAGAGCATTTTGGTACATGCTACTTCATAAAACAACCCTGATGACATCATATACTAGTGAAATAAACCAATCATAAGGGAAATACCATATGCTTCCACATGTATGTGCTGTCTAAACTTCTCTTTGTATCTATCTTACAAATCTAAGCTATAAATAATCTTCGAGTGTTTGATTACTCTTAAGCGGTCAAAATAATAATGACAGAAAGCAGAGGAGTGCTGGCTAGGAGCTGGAGAGACGGGGATGGAAGTGGGGATTTCGTGGATGGTCAGGATGTTTGCAAAACAATGCTAACACATTTGATACCACTGAACTGCCCTCTTGAAGTGGAGGAGACAGTGGATTTTATAATAAAGGAATATCTACCACTAGCTCATCGGTCCCACTGGCATAGTGCTTCTATGAAAGAATTCTGCTTATTCGCTTTGGGATGTTTAGTCAAATTAAACAACATTCTTTAGATAAGGAGTTTAGTTTGCTTTGGGAGTTAATGACCTTTCCTTTAGCTAGGGCACAGAATTTCCAGATGTGAATGGCACTCACACCTAGATGAGAACTCACTGCCTGGCACACAGTAAAGGCGCCATATACATTTCCCAATAACTAACAGCAAAAGCTAATCTTACATTGAACATTCGTTTACAGATGGGTTTACCTTGGAGCTGATGAAGCTTAAGGTTCAGAACCTCTCACTTTAACCAATTTTTCAAAGCCTAGGAAGGAGTCACATCTTCACATAAAATTTAACAACAGTAAGCTGGGAGCCAGTAATTTACACCTGTAATCCTAGCTACTCACAAGGCTGATATCTGAGGACAGCAATTTGAAGCTTCCCTTCCCCTCTCCCTCTCCCCTCCCAACCCAAGACAGGAAAGTCCATAAGACTCTTGTGTCTAATTAGCCAGCAGAACACTGGAAATAGAGCTGTGGTTCAAGCAATAGAGAGTCAGCTTGGAGTGGAAAAGCTAAGGGAGAGCCTGTGTTCAAGCTCCATGACTGGTACAAAAATAACAAAAGGAGGCTGGGAAGATGGCTCAGTGGTAAGAGTGCTTGCCTTGCATGCATGAGGCCCTGGGTTTGATTCCTCAGCACCACATAAGCAGAAAAGGCCGGAAGTGGTGCTGTGGTTCAAGTGGTAGAGTGCTAGCCTTGAGATAAAGAGCTGAGGGACAGTGCCCAGGCCCAGAGTTCAGACCCCACAACTGACAAAAAATAAAATAAAAATTAAAAAATAAATCACGAAAGTAAGATTATTATTTTAATTAAAGAGGACTTCTAAAAATGCACAATCTCCAGGTCATACAAAACTTGGATCTTCCCTGTACTGATTACCATTTGACATTCTCTGCTGGTTCCTTCCCATGGCTGTGTCCCAGGGCCCATGGTGGTGGCTGTGACCCCTGCCTGTCACACGAAGACCTAAGTCATTAGCCATGGCTAGGGGGAAGGAAATGCAAGGATTGGAGACCTACTCTCCAGCTTCTCTGAACACTTGGGCCAGCCAAGCCTAGCACCAGGGCATGCCAAATTAGGTGTGGGCTTGGTAAATACTATCATTTCACTGATGATGGTGGCTGGTCTTTGAAAATAACCTATGATTCTAAGAAAACATTTATTATCAAGGCTTTTTATATTTATTTTTTGGGGGGGTCCCAACCCCCATTTAGTATTTTTGCTTAGTAGCTAGAAGGTGTTACTAGGAAGTAGGAGGGAATGCAGAGGGGAGGGAGAGGAGCAGAGATGTGATTGTGTGTCAAGGAGAATCTCCTCACTAAGCCTTCCAGCTTAGTGCTGTGTCTCTTGGGAAGTTCCACTGGACTTTTATCTCTCTTTGTATCTGAGCTGACCTCCTAGGACTTCGGCATTGGGGTTCCTATTTCGAGTCGGAATGCTCTACAAGTCAAAGAGCAGAAAGGAATCTTTCCTGTAAACATCCTCTGGGCCACTCCCGGAAAAGGTGAGCAGCGACTGCTGCATCCTGTCTTTATTCTGGGCTCTTGGAGCTCAGAAGTCTGAGGGCCAATAGGAAAATGGAATTGACAGTGTCCCAGGAGTGAAAACATCCTCCCACTGAGGATGCTGCGCTCTTCCGAGTCAGATTCTCAGATTTGAAAACCCACTTACACCCATCAAGATGTTGGGGGCAGACCTGCACAGAGCCTGGCTCTGGGAAAATGCAGCCAACTGACTGGCTCTCTTTCCAGGAGGCGTGGCCTGTAGTACCAAGGCAACTCTGTTTTCTGCTCCTGAGTTCTCTATTTCTGGCAATAGTGTAATTACCCCCCAGCTGGCCAAACTTGGGGTCATCTCTACCGACCCTGCCTTCCCCTCCCCATTCTATTAATCATCAAATACCAAGGGATTTCCTTCCTGTCAGTGCCCAGACTCATCCTCTGATGGCCATTTTCTTTGTTGATACTTGGTTCCAGGTCCTTCTTGTCTTGGGTCTGGGAGTTTGCAATTGCTTCCTGGCAAGGTCCTTGATTTTAAACTTGCTCTCTTTGAGAGATGGATTTGTCATTAGCTGAAAAATCAGAGGCTCCAGGATCCTTTGTCTTCATAGACCCACTCCCAAGTGTAATTAATCTTATACTTGTAACTTCATATTCCTCCTTCTGCCCCGTCCCTCTCCATTTTGTACTCAGCTGCCAGTAGATTTTATAGCCAACATAGCAGCGCACAACTATAATCCCTGCCACTTGAAAGTCAGAAGTCAGGAGAAACAATGTTCAACACCACCTCAGGTAAAACAAAGTTATTCAGACCCCATCTCAAGCAACAGCTGGTATGCATCTGTTATCCTGGCTAAGAAGCATAAATAGGAGGATCACAGTCCAAGCTTGCCCAAGGGAAAACGTAAGAACCTATCCCCAAAATAACACAAGTAAACACGACAAGCAGAATGGGTTCAGAGGTAGAGCATCTACTTGGCAAGCTTGAAGCCCTGTGCTCAAACTCCAGTTGTAGGATCACAGCAAAACTGAGCAGAAAGTACAGAGTTCCTCTGTCCTTCTGCCCTCACCCCAGACCTTTGTGATAACTGATGACTCTGCAGTGAGATGTCATTCTCCCCAAAGCTCATAGCTTACTCCAAGCAATCTGTGAAAAATATTGCTCCTTTATGCCACTTTCCTGCTTTAAGCCTGTCCATTAAAGAGCTCCCAATTTCTCTCATCTACATCCACTCTCGGATATTCTGATACTTTACGATATTCTCTGTGATTTGCCCAGTTTCATTATCCAACCTTATTTGCCAAGATAGCCTTGTGTCCATACTCCAATCCTGTGCAGGCCATCCCCACTCATTGGGTCTGTGGCATTCTTCACACTACATCCATCCAGCATGTGAGGAAATTCAGCTACACAATGGTGTATGGCAGAGGTCAGACCTAACCTGGATGCATACTGGCCTCTATACTGATCTTGAATGTCTACCTCACTTGGCCAGCAGAGCCCTCCTGCCTGCCCTCCTACTGGCCTCAGCAGCAGCAGCAGCAGGTTCTACTTTGGGGAACTTTAAATAAACTAGTAGGAATTTAAAAATAATTCTAAAATCCACTACAGGAGTTGCGCCCTTTCACTCTGACAAATAAGGACTTTACAAAAGGCTGAGGTGGGCTGGGCATGTTGGTTCACACATGTAATCCTAGCATTTGCAATGTGGAGGCAGAAGGATCAGAAGTCTGAATGTAACATGGGCTACATTCATAGTTCTAGGCCATCCTGGGCTACGTAACAAGATGTTGTCTTCAAAACAAACAAGTGGAAAAAAAGAAAGAAAGAAAAAAGGTACCCTCATGCCACCAGTTCTTTTATTAAAGAAGAGCATCTTGACATAAATTCAGCATAAAACCCACAATAAAAAAGAATGGTCAGGAGACAGACACACAGTGAGACCAAAGGAGGATCAGAGGATCAAAAAGCTTCAATAGCTAGGTGCATATGATCATATAAAATGATGCTTATTGAAATGAACTCTAAGACATGGAACCAAGATGGGTTTTTTTTTTGGTTGTTATTTTGCTTTTTTTCTCCTTTGTTGCTATTTTTGTTTTCTGTACCTTTTGTCTTGTATGTTAGTTTATCTGTTTTGGGGAATGTAAGGGGAGCACAGAAATGGAAAGACCAGGAACGAACAAATGCAGCAGTGATGCTCATTAGACACAATGGTGAAAATGAACTCTACAGTTGGGGTTGGAGGGGGTAGGGAGGAAAAAGTTGGGATAAAACAAGGGAAGAGCTGACATTGTTCAAAAAAGAAATATATTCATCACTTGACTTATGCTATTGAAATCCCTTTGTACATCATCTTTATCATAACAATAAAAATAATAAGCAGGGTGCCAGTGGCTCACGCCTGTAATCCTAGCTAGCTACTCAGGAGGCTGAGATCTAAGGGTCGCATTTCAAAGCCAGCCCAGGCAGGAAAGTCTCTGAGACTCTTATCTCCAATGAAACACCAGAAAACCAGAAATGGCGCTGTGGCTCAAGGCGTAGAGTGCTTGCCTTGAGCTGAAGAGCTCAGGAACAGAACCCAGGCCCAGAGTTCAAGCTCCATGACTGGTGAATTTAATTAATTAACTAATTAATAATGGTCAGTGCTATCAGTGCAATTCACTTAGCTTTAGAAGGCACACTCTGGTCCCATTGTGAAGATTGTCCAAGCTAATGAAACTCCTCAGACTGGCACCTGGCATATGGGAGCTGACACCTGCTGAGGACTTAAGCACAGGAGCCTTGGGGGAACATTTTGCATTGTTGACTCTTCATTTAACATCTTGGGCACCTATGTCATTTCTTCAACTAGAAAGTAAGCTTTATAAGAAACCAGTGAAAGGACTATACCTTTAACTCCCCAGGGAGGCACATACATCCAAGAAAATGTTCCATAAATATTTGCTGAATGAATGAATCAGCCCAGAGTAGGCTTTTCTAAGCCTGCTGTAACCAATAAACCCCCTTCTTAATGGAGTATGAGCGCCCTATCCCCAGGCAATTTCTTTCAACAGACTGCTTCAAAACGAATTAACTAGTACAAATTGCTTTGCTTTTGAGTGAAACCCAAAAACTTAAAAAAAAAAAAAAAAGGCCTGATATGAAAAGTAAACAGTTACTTCCCCCAGGCAGTAGCAAGCCCCAGCAAAGAGACTCAAGACACAAACATAGCTTTTGTAGCTTGTCATTCAATTGACCCCAGTCCTTGTGGGTTTGGTTGGTAGTCGTGGCTCTGGCGGGCCGTGGCTTGACAGGGCGTTTAGCTTTTTATTCAGTGACTTTCATCTATGTCCCTAAAGCCTCCCCCAATAAATACCCATCTTGTTTCTTTCTCTCTTCCTGGATGATCAGAAGGAAAGAAAGAAGGAAGGAAGGAAGGAAGGAAGGAAGGAAGGAAGGAAGGAAGGAAGGAAGGAAGGAAGAAGGAAGGGAGGAAGGAAGAAAGAAAGGAAGGAAGGAAGGAAGGAAGGAAGGAAGGAAGGAGAGAAGGAAGGAGGGAAAGAAGGAAGGAGGGAAGGAGGAAAGGAAGGATGGAGGGAAGGAAAGGGAAGGAATGGAGGGATATCAGATCTTAGTTTTAGATTCTGTAGTTGATCCACAGCAGTGTGAAAAAGTGGAGTTGTTTAATTTGAATCGTTTTTACTCATCTCCCCAAATCTAAATGGGCCAAAGGCACATACATTCTTCTAAAGCATCCATTGAGTTTCAGTGCAATTCCATGCAAGGGCGATGGAATGAAGATTTACCAAATGCTAACCCCTGTTCTAGATGTTGGGGTATCATAGTAAACAGAACAGATGGAAGTTTGTGCTTTCCTGAAGCTGATGCACTAACAGGACAGGAGGAAACATAAAAAACAATATGTGGCTGACCTATTGGAAGCTGACAGAGGAAATGGGAAGGAACTGGAGGAAAGAGACCTTATGATTTAAATGGGAAGATCATGGTAAGCCTGACAGAGACCCTCTCCCCTTTATTTGCCCTTGGTGCTGGAGACAATGTTGAGTGTATTTGATAGCTATCATCTTCATAAAAATCTTTATAACAGTATGTTATAGTTTACTCACGTTTATCCATAGTAATACTACAGACAACATGAAAAGGGGGACATAAAGCATTAATGTGTGTTATGGGAAATAAATTGTCTCCCCCAATTCACTTTTTCATGAGTCTAACCCTTCCCTCCAACTAAAGCAGGCCTTGATTTCAGCCCTTGGCCACCTAGACACCTCAGGACCTTTGTCCACCCAACAACAGGATCATATGAGCCCTGGTTTCCTCAGAAGGAGAATCCTATCCATGACAGTGTTTTGACCATATTTCTTCCCGTCCAAGATCAATACTTCCCTCAAATTCCCCTTCATCTGTCAAATTAATTAAAAAATAACTTTATCTTGAGGAGTTCATAAAGTATCATTGTAAATCAAATTCTTAACCATCTGAATAAGTGAACACATCTTTTAATTTCTTGGATAACCCTTCATACTTTTGGGAATCTCTCTTGATGGAGTTCAAGGCACATAATTACAATTTATGGTACAGTGGGGCATTTGAGAAAGTCACAGAAGTAGGACCAACACCCTTACTTTCCCCTAAAATCACCATAAAATCTCCACACCAGAGGTGCCCAGGAAATACAGATATTGTGTCTAACTGGTGCCATGTTGGCCACATAGTGGATGATAGGAAATTGGGTTTGACTGGCACCATCTTATCTTCATGGTTTAGGCAGAGAAGTTCCACTCCCAGGTAATGGGCTTGCCTGAATTCCTAGAAGCAGAGGTAGGGATTTGGATGGTAGGTTACTGGACTTGTCAGTCCTGTGCTTCCAATTTGCCAGATTCTCCAGTTGCCCTGCTTCCTGACCTTGACCCTATTTAAGTCTGGACCAGCTCAGGTTGCCATTATGCTATGCCTCATGTCCCATGTCTCCTGCCTCTCCTCCAGTCACCGTGGCATTCCATTCAGCTCTCCATTGGAGTTGATCTGGTTTGTTGATACTGCTTTTCTGTTTTTTTCTTTCCTCTCCTGCTCTCATGGCTCAGTTTCCCAACAGTGTTAAGTGTATGAGAGGAGTTGCAGGTCTTTGCAGATGCCGGCTCTCCAATAAAGACTCCCAATTCAATCTCTCAAAAAGTGGCTTCTCTGTTTTCTCAAGACTGAGTTCTTGTACAACACCCACACTGTACCCCCAGAAAGGGACACCCTTATCTCTGAGGATACGAGGGTACAGATGAAAATCTGCTAAGTTCCCCAAGTTCATTACTGTCAGACCATCATTCGGCATGATTACCTAGGTCTCAAGTTCCTCTATGTCTTTGGCTATTTATTTCCAAATGCTCTCTTGGTGTGTAAAACTTACCTTAAGTAAATTTACATGCTTTACTCTTGTAAATTTGTCTTTTGTTAAAGATGGTTCAGATATGAACTTAGTATTGGGTGAGAATTCTCTTTTCTTCTTTCTACCTCAAAGATGTATTCTCACCACAATTTCCTTAGGAAATGCCATGCAAGAAAGTGTATTAAAGTATTTGTTTAATCCTTGTCTCATTTTAAAACCCACCTTAGGTGACCTATAAAATCCATGAAATGTAATTGAAATAAAAAGAAATAAAGCAGAGAAAAGAAAAGAAAGAGTTTAGGACAGTGTGCTAACAGCAAAAAACTAAAAAAATAAATAGGGCCTTGCACAGAAATTCCAGCCCTAAGGACCAAGGGGTTACCTTGGAGACCAGAAATTTGGCTGAGAGGCAAGGAAATAAACCAGTTGTAGGATTCTCAGTGTTTTGTGAGACACAACCCAAAGTTTTGGGACCTTTGAGCTCTGAGCAGTTTCTCCATGTGGCTACAGAAGGTTCACCAATACCAAGAATATCAGTTAAAGTCATAATCAATTAAATTCATGGGTTTTCACCAGCTGGCTCTTAGGGTATCACTCTAGGAGCCTTCACTTAGGGCTGAATGCTAAAGTCCTCTAAAACTCAGTGCCCCAGGAGTGAGGGCAAAATGATGTAGTTCCAATATGAAGTTTTTAATCATGTGACCTGGGATAAAACACTGAAAAGAAACAAAAGGCCTTTCTCCAGTCAAGCTAAGTTAAGTAAGAAGTGCTATCAGGGATGAATTATCCAGCAGTCAGTTAACATGTCAAAGCTCTATGTTTTGGATCGGGTACAGATCCATGGTGAAAACCAGGATTCCTAGCCTGACTCACATCTGTAATCCTAGCTACTCAAGAGGCTGAGATCTGAGGATCAAGGTTCAAAGACAGCCCGGGCAAGAAAGTCTGTGAGACTTTTCTCTTCAACTTCTCTTCGCTAAGAATCTGGAAGTGGAGTTGTGACTCAACCGGTAAAGTACCAGCCTTGAATGAAAAAGCTAAGGGCCAGAGCTCTGGCCCAGAGTTCAAGCCCCAGTACCAGCAAGAACAACAATAACAAGACCCCCCAAATTCCTAACCAAGTCAGGTGGCTGATTTGACTGCCAGTAGGCAGAGGTTAGATTCCTTTTAGAACCC
Organism: Dipodomys merriami; assembly: GCF_024711535.1. Classification (NCBI taxonomy): domain Eukaryota; kingdom Metazoa; phylum Chordata; class Mammalia; order Rodentia; family Heteromyidae; genus Dipodomys; species Dipodomys merriami. The sequence goes on from NW_027206290.1 coordinate 20,285,253, forward strand.
AGTCTCCTTTTGCTCTCACACAACAAATCCCCAGCTAGGGCCCGGGAGTGGGGGTGGGGATGTGGGGGTATAGGGGTGTGGGGGTGTGTGGGGGGGTGTTCACATGTGTAACATATATAGCAGTATTTCCACAATCATATCACACACCTTCCACACTCATATATAAATTTAGTTTTCTTTCATCGTACTTTTCCCCCCTCCCCATTTCATGCCTCCCCATGCATGAAATCATTTTGTTAAGAAATGAACGAAATCAACCTGCAGAGAAAAAGTCATTTTGGACTCATGACTTGTTGGCTTTGTGATGAACTTGACTCTTTTTCAATCGGTGTCAATCTCCTCCTATAGTTGCTTCATCCTCAAGAAATTTTTTTTTTAATACTTAGAACTTGGTGAGCTGTCAAAGTGAACTGTGCCTAAGGTATGCGTTATTCAGAGGGAGAAATGTTTCCAGCACTATTGGAAGCCTTTAAAAACTGACAATGCATTAAAAAAATCAATCTAGCAATCTTATTGTTTTAGCTGTTGCTTTGACTATTACTCATGCGGCACGAATGGGAAAATAACTGGTGATTTTTCTCTCCCTGTGGTGTTTTATGTGTGTGATTTTTTTTTTAAAGACTTGTAATTTGGGATGAATGCCTGAGCAATCCACCATCTGGTGTACAAATATTTTTATAGACACGAATCCAAATTCCATAAAATCCCTGCCATGGCTCAGGTTATGTGAATCTTTTTCTCAGGCAGATTTTTTTAATGATTAAATTTAGTGATTACTCTTGAACTATGACAAATCTTAAGGTTTAACCTTGAGAAGAAATCTTGCCTGGTTGATTTATAAATTAAAAAAAAAAAACAGGAAATAAAGCCTCAGCCAGTTAATTTCAAGAGGGGGAAAAAAAATCACCTTTTGCTTTTTTTTTTTCCTGTTAGCATGCAAAGCAGTATACAAATTGAATCAAAGTAACAACACCAGTTACCTTCATTCCTGCTGTAAGTGGCTGCTTAGGGAAGATAGTGCTGGGAAGTTCTGTGGGAATCCAGTTTCAGCCCTGGCAGGTGTAATCAGAACCTGGTGTTAAAACCAAAGCCATCAGCCCACCTCCTTGGGCAGAGGACACTTCATTGTCCAGCTCCAGGCACTGAGAGGAAGCAGAAAGACCAATTCTGAAGAGGCAAAATAAAACAAAATAGCAACCATGCTTGTATGATATCTCTTCTTGCACTTTAGGGTCAATGCAAAGTAGAATCCTCCAATACAGTATTGATAGTTTTTGGATTTGTTTAAAAGCACAGTTTGTGGTTATAGAAAATTAAGCTTCCTCTCTTAATCTGCTGTAAACAAAATGGGAGAGTCTGCATTTTGAAGGAACTGCTAGCCATTCTCATATAAATTGAGTGAAGGAAACTTTTGTTTCTTTGCCTTCTTTCCTTCCTTCCTTCCTTCTTTCTCCTTCCCTTCTTTCTCCCTTCCTTCCTTCCTTCCTTCCTTCCTTCCTTCCTTCCTTTCTTCCTTTCTCTTTCTTTCTTCTTTCTTTCTTTCTTTCTTTCTTTCTTTCTTTCTTTCTTTCTTTCTTTCTTTCTTTCTTTCTTTCTTTCTTTCTTTCTTTCTTCTTTGCCAGTACTATAGTTTAAACTCTGGACCTGGTGTTGTCACTTGGCCTTTTCGTTCAAGGCTAATACTCTATCACTTGAGCCACAGCTCCACTTCTGGCTTTTTTTTCTTTTCTTTTCTTTTCTTTTTTGCTGACTAATTGGAGATGATTGTCCTATGGATTTTCTGTCTAGGCTGGCTTCAAAACTCTATCTTAAAATCTCAACCTCCTGAGTAGCTAAGATTACAGGTGTGAGTCACCAGTGCTGGCTGGGTGCAAGAAACTTTTTTTATCTGAAATATAAATGTCAGCAAATACACCACACAGAAAAATTATATTTCTATGGGGCTGGGAAGGTGGCTCAGTGGTAGAGCGCTTGCCTTGCATGCCTGAGGCCCTGGGTTCGATTCCTCAGCACCACATAAGCAAAAAGAAAAAAGCCGGAAGTGGCACTGTGGCTCAAGTGGTAGAGCGCTCGCCTTGAGCTGAAGAGCTGAGGGACAGTGCCCAGGCCCAGAGTTCAAGCCCCATGACCGGACCCCCCCCAAAAAAAAAAGAAAAAAGAAAAAAGAACAATTAGATTTCTATTGCTGTATTTATTCCTTTGCAAAAAAAAAAAAAGTGCAAATTGAACTACAGGGCTGTTGGGGAAGGCATTTTGATGTGGTAGAGATTGTAAGGTTCACTCCTGGATGGCGAGCAGACTCCACTCTCCTCGCAGCAAAGTCTCCACCCAGTATCTGCGTTACCTAGGCAACTGGGACACCTGGAAGAGGTCACATCTGCATCCGCTGAGGTCACATCTGAATTTGATGTGGCCATACCTTTCTCTGCCCATACCCTAGATAAGGCCTAGACCAGGCCCAGATGCCCTCTCTCTCTCTCTCTCTCTGCTCTTTTCTAGCTCTTTCTCAGCTCTTTCCTTCTCTTCTCTTTCCTAGCTCTCTCTTTCCCACCTTTCCCAGATGCTCTCTTTTCTAGCTCTTTTTTCTCTTTTCTAGCTATCTTCTCTCTCTTTCCCAGCTCTCCCAGCTCTCTTTCCCAGGCCTTTCCCCACTGCGTGGAGGACCAAGATGGCCTGGTACCAGCCGGAACGATGAATAAACCTATCCCTTACCTGAATACCACATGCATGCTGCTCTTCTTACTCGGCTACCTCTTTTTAAAAACCTAACAAAGATGACTTCTTGTTGTTTCCAGCCAATCAATTGAATATCCATTAAAATAATTACAGCATTCAGCCTGTCCCTAGTTTTTATTTGTTTGTTTACTTGTGCCAGTCCTGGGGCTTGAACTCAGGGCCTGGACTATGTTTCTGAAGAGTTTTTTGTTTGTTTTGCTCACGGTTAGCATTTTACCTTTTGAGCCACAGCTCCACTTTCAGCTTTTTGGTGGCTAATTGAAGATAAGAGTCTTAAGGAGGCTGGGCACTGATGGCTCACATTTGTAATCCTAGCTACTCAGGAGGCTGAGATCTAAGGATTTCGGGTCAAAGCCAGCCCTAGCAGGAAAGTCTGTGAGACTCTTGTCTCCAATTAACCACCAGAAAACGAGAAGTGGTAAGGTGGCTCAAGTGGTAGAGCGGCTCAAGTGGTAGAGCGCTAGCCCTGAGCTGAAGAGCTCAGGGACAGTGCCAGGGCCCAGAGTTCAAGTCCCATGAGTCTCAAGGATTTTCCTACCAGGGCTGGCTTCAAACCACGATCCTCAGATCTCAGCCTCCAGCATAGCTACGATTACAGGTGTGAGTCACTAGCACCAGGCATGTCCCTAGTTCTTTATTGCCAAGATTGTCCTTGATGGGCTGACTTAAGATACAGCTGTCTTGGGAAGGGCAGGAAAAAATGGACAGTCCCATTGCAGTGATGAGCCAAGTGTGGAACAGAGGACATGAAGGGCTTTCCTTGCTGAGGAAATGTAGGCGTTGGTGATAAGGCCAAATTAAAACCCCAACGTGTGGGAAAGAAACAATTAGTCAAGGCAGAGGAGCAGGAAGGAATACTGAATGAATTACAATCAGAGGAAACCAGGCAGCAACAAAAGAGGACTGGTTGGCTGGTGGGGGCCAAGGGGGGAGGTGTTGGTAGAGAAAGGCTGAGGAATGCTGACTTTCCTGGAGTTTTGTCAGGGCCTTATTGTTTGGTTGCTGCAGCTCATAATTTAACCCTTTGATATCTCAGTGTCTCACTCTAAGGTAGAGATCTTTATTCATGAAGCTCTTTGAGATGGTTTCATGACTATTATGAATAGCAGATAAGAATAACTGCATAATTACTGTAGAAAAACCTGCCCTCTCCACCTCCCACCTAGGAGAAAACATGTTTAAGCTTGGATTAGCTAGCAAAATAGTCCCAGCAACAATGTCAGAAAAACACCTACCACATACATTATTAGTACTTGTAGATGGTTTAACCAAGAAGAAAGCGCCATGAAAATGAAATGACTCTTGAAAGGAAAACATGCAAAGGTGTATAAAACTAATTTTCATGATTAATACTAAGATTATTAGAAAGGAAGAAATATCCTAAAACTAAGTAGATGAATGAGAGAATATAGATGGTTTTATGAAAATAAGAATTTGCTTTAAACAAACAAACAAACTGGTGTGTCTATGATGCATGATGATTGGCAAAGAGGAGATTCACTTTGAACCCCAAATTGCTATCATTATTTACCTTGGACCTTAAGAATTAATCAGTAGAAAGCTCTGGTTGATCAGTGAAGATGCTAGGCTAGAAGGATGAGCAGCTAAATCATTCTAAATGCGAGAGAAACGGGATTAGCAAACAGAATGAAGATGCTAAATAGGATTAGAAGAGCCAGATACCATTACAAAGGCTTGATTTAGGGAACAAAGTAGATAATAGGGCAATTTAAGGATTCTTAAAAAAAAATCCTGTGTCCTGGAAATGAATTAACCACTCAAACTAATAAATGAAGATGCATTCCTATGGAAGAAAATGACTAAGGTTACCCTGGGAAAACCAGAAGAGTTCTTTTATAAAACAATGGCACTTAACTGGGAGAAAGAAAAGGGAGAGGCGCTGAAACAATACTAGGAGTGTGTAAAAGTGAGCTGGGCCTATCAAAAGTAGACAGAGATGGAATGAGGGCCTTAGAAAAGCCAGGACAATGAAAGATTCTTCAAATAACTTCAAGTGGTTGTGGGAGAGGCAGAGCATTCTGGGGAACTTGAACATTTATTTAAAGGAGGTTTTTGTTTAGTGTATCTTAGTTTAAGTTTTTGGTCTCGCCTTCAGGAGGCCAATAAAATGTGTCAGAAATGGTAATAGCATCTAAAGAGTAATAAATTAAGGACTGGCGATTAGGAATTCCCCTTCAATAAATTGCAATAAGTCTAAAGGGGAGAGCTGCAGAGTGGAAAGAAAAGGCTAGAGATAGGAGCCCTGTCTTCCCCAACTATTAAAAAGAAGAAAGACACCCCAACTAATCAGAACCTTATAAGTCTAGTCATAAAACCAATCAGGTCGAAGCAGAAAGTGGCCAGCCTTTCAACTTTTAAGAAACGTGAGCTCTTGATTCAAATCCTTGGAGAGGTGTTTACGATTTTAAGTGTTAGCCACTCTTCTCGGATTTATACAGAAGGCTGAATAAAGAGCCTTGGTCGGCATCAGCGTTCTGTTCCACAGAGGACACTGGTGAACTCCTATCTTGGCCTGAGGACTGATAAGGAAGAACAGAGAGCAGATTACTGCCCACTCCTCCTGAAGTTGTAACATTCCTAAGGAGCTGACATCAATGTGGACACAAGGAACCACAAGCCAGGGCATCCAATGAGAAAGCTAGCGTCTTCCTCCCCACACCCATCGCCCAGGGTGCGCAGGAGCGAGGAATTGCCATCTCTGGCTGCGCTGAAAAGAGAAGTCATCAGAGTTGAAAGAACCTACAAGGAAATCCTTGAACAGGTGATGGAATGAATGAACACGTTGCCGAGAACATACCTTGTATCTGGCACAGGAAGATCCTCAGAGAAGGGCCCATAGCCAGGAATGGGACTGGAAAACCCAGGGCAGGGAGAGCTTAAGTTTGGGAAGGTGAGATGTTCTTGATTGGAAGGCAGTACCACTTGGGTTGGAAGAAACACATTGTATGACTACCACAACAACAATGTCAGCACCCCCCCCACCCCACCTGTGTGTGCTCTGGTGTTCTCATCTCAAAATTGGAATTTTAATAAATTTACCTTAAAGATGGTTCCAAGTTAAGTGAGATCATATGTGTGTACATACTTAGAAAAGTAAGAACTTTCATATTATAATCCCAGTGAAAAATTTGTAGGCAGTGTGAGGATGAGGACATACGCTTTGGCTGGAGATAGATAGCACAGTGTTTGTCTAGAATGCACAGGGCCCTGTGCATTCTAGACAACTAAATTGTTTCTAGTGAGACAGAGCTTCAGGATGGTGGGGTATGGTAGAGCACAGATGCTCACCCCCTAGTGGCCAGGAGGCAGAGAGGGAAAGGGAGCAGGGACCAGATGCCCTTCAAAGGCACACCTATACCCATCCACATCCTCCTACACAGAGCTTCCATCACCTCTCAAATTAGTGCCATCACCTGGGAAGCAAACCTGAGACACAGGAGCCTGGGGGCGGGGGAGAATGCATGGGGGGAGGAGCATTTTCTATGTGAATCATAGTCATTAGTATAGTAGGATCCTCTTCATTTTGCTCTAGTTTGCTTCCCTCTCAAGAAGCAAAAAGGTAGCAGAAGCTAATTTTAGTTACCTTTACATCTTCCCAGAGTGATTCAGTGTAGTTTCTAGGACTGAAAGATCCCTACAAATACCTAATTGGATTAAACTTATGTCATGTGTGAAGTGATGGACAGTTATTGCAAGGATCTTAATAAAATTATCTATCGATTCTTTGGGGGGAAGAAACAAAACCCCAAAACATAGTTAATAATAAATAATGTTGCACTAATGTTAATTTCTGCATGAATAGGGCAGAAAAAATGTGTAAGAGGTGTAAAGACATTAATGTTACAGATAGAAGTAAAATAGTTCAGACAAAAGGATGATCCTTAGTTTAAAGAAAGATTTAGATATGGAGCCAGGTACCAGAGGCTCATGCCTGTAGCCCTAGCTACTCAAGAGGCTGAGACCTAGAGGATCAGGTTTCAAAGCCAGCTTGGGCAGAAAGGTCTATGGGACTTCAACTCTAACTAAATAGTAAAATACTGGACTGGTGGTGTGGTTCAAGTGGTAGAGTACCAGCTGTGAGCAAGAAAAATGAGTAAAAGCTCAAGGCCCTGAGTTCAAGCCTCCATACTGGTACCAAAAGTTTTAAACATATATATATGTATATGGACTATGAAGCCTCCAAAGAGAAATTACTTTGTATAAGAAAAGATGTAGGACAAATCAAAGAAAGGTTGGACAAATGGGATTGCATGAAGTTGCAGAGCTTCTGCATGGCAAAGGACATAGCTAGCAAGATCAATAGAAAGCCCACGGATTGGGAGATCTTCATAGCCATACAACGGACAAGGGTCTCATATCTAAAATATACTTGGAACTAAAAACATTAAATCCCCCAACAACAAATCCTCAAAGAAACAACTGTCCAATAAATAAGTGAGCTAGAGGCTTAAAGAGAAACTTCTCTGAAGAGGAAAGAAGGATGGACAATAGACACATGAAGAAATGCTCAACCTCCCTAGCCATAAAAGAAATGAAAATCAAAACAACATTGGGATACCACCTCACTACAGTTAGAATGGCTAAAATCAAGAACTCCAATGACAACAGATGCTGGAGGGGATGTGGACAGAAGGGAACCTTACTGCATTGTTGGTGGGAGTGTAAACTTGTTCAACCACTTTGGAAAGCAGTATGGAGGTTCCTCAAAAGATTCCACATAGAGCTCCCCTATGACCCAGCAATCCCACTTTTGAGCATTTACCCAAATGTTTACAAACAAAACCACACTAAAGCTACCAGCACGACTATGTTTATTGCAGCATTATTTACTATAGCTAAGATATGGAACCAACCCAGATGCCCCTCAGTAGATGAATGGATCAAGAAAATGTGGTATATATACACAATGGAATTCTATGCCTCCATCAGAAAGAATGACATTGCCTCATTTGTTAGGAAATGGAAAGGCTTGGAAAAAATTATATTAAGTGAAGTAAGCCAGGCCCAAAGAAACATAGGTCCCATGATTTCCCTTATTTGCAATATCTAGTATATGTCTGAGTCAAGCAGAAAAGCAGATAAGGTGATGTTAGGGAAATGAACCCTAAGATGTGTATTCAAATGGTTTTTTTTTTCTTTCATGTGATTGTTTCTAACACATTTAAGATTATTTCTTTGTTGCTTTGTATGTCCCTCCCCCACAGTATAACCCCTGCTTTCACTGTATTTGATATCGGTATAATTTGTGGAGGGGAAGAGGAAAAACAAATTGTTTAGGGATACAGGTGGACCCATTACAACAATGAGATGTACAAGTCGTTATGTTGAAAACGAACTTCACAACTTTGGTGCAGGGGGGGGGAGGATTGGGTTGTGGGGGGAGGATGGGAAGGGATGGATGGGAAGGGGAAACAAAGGAGGAGGCTACAATGCTTGATAAGAAATGTACTCATCTTGCCCATGTAATTGTAACCCCTCTGTACAGTATTTTCACAATTAAAAAAAAGCTTAAAAAAAAAAAAAAGAAAAGTTATAGGAACTGAGGAATGTAGCCAAAGGGAGAGAGAAGACAAAAGAAAAAAGAAGCATCAGCTATGGCAGAAAAATCCCCGTAAGACTCTTATCTTGAATACACTACTCAAAAAAGCCGGAAGTAGCACTGAGGATCAAGTGGTAAAGCTCTAGCTTTGAGCACAAAGAGGTTCAGGGACAGCACCCAATCCCCAAGTTCTAGCCCCAGGACCGGGGGGGGGGGGGGGGAAGCGTCAGTGAGAGTAAGATAAGTTTCTCAGGGACCCCGACAGAGGCAGGCAGTGCATGGTTAAGAATTTCCAAGTGAGCTCTAAGCACAGGATGGCTAATATTTGGTTTTAAGTAACTGACTGTGTTGTGCTATAATTTGATGCTAATCTCATCCTGTACTAAAGTATGTCTCTGTAACTAACATGGTCTCTTCTCTTTGTTCCTATATACATTCTCAAGGTCCTCTCTGTTGCCCTTTTACCCACAAGTACTAGATGACGTCTACCACGTAATCATATTATTTAATGAGATGTTAAAAAGTTTCTAGAATGGATCATAAAGGCAGTTGTGAAGGCCTGTCATGTGATAAATAATAGAAGTCTGTTTCAGAGTTTTTGTCTATGCCTTGGTTCTGAACAGCCTTTCTGGATCTATTCTCTCCTGACACTGTGACTAACAATGGTCGTTCAACCTCCTCTTCTAGTTTTCATTCCTCCTGTTTTCCCTCCCCTGTGACTCCTTGGCAGAGAGGAGAGGGGGAGGGGCTTCTAGGGAACTGAGCAAACTTATAGGTTAAACTTTAGGATCCATCAAGTGCATTTGGGCGGGGCTCTGCTCCTGTGGGTGGGACATCTAACAGGTGTGTCCTAGGAACTGAACCCCAGGAAAGCATGAGACCATGTCGGCTGACTACAAATACTTGTAAGAAATATTTTTCCTTTTTTTTTTTTAAACACCTCTCTATTAGCATATATTAGTTGTACAGGGGATATTTTCACTCTGACATTTCCTTGATGCATTCAAATGTACCCTGATCAAATTCACTTCCTCCAGCACTCTTCCTGGTCTCTTCTCCCTCTTTCTTAAACCACTTTCAACAGGTTCCATTGTTCTATTTTCATACATGCAGATAAAGTACTTGGAAAAAAACATTTGGGGGGGGGGGTCTCATTCTCACATGTTCAGCAATCATGGAAGCCTCTCTGAAAGGGCTCAAGAAGAGCCGGACAAACATACACTGGAAATGTTTTGGAAACTCTTTTGCCGAGGGCTCATGCATCCTCCTAGGAAGGGGAGGGGGTCTCCAACTGCCTGTGGGGCTGAGTTTCTTAGATTCTAAGCATTCATAATTCTCCGAGTTCAAAAAGAAAAGAGTCCAAATGCAAGACTACAAGGGACAATCTGGTGTGGGAAACATCGGAGACCCACCCAGCGGAGGGTTCTTGCCAAGAAGGAAATTAAAAATCAAGATGAGGAGCAGAGAGAGGTTAACTCTAGGTTGAAGAGAAGAAAACCATATCCTTAGAAGGGATCTCTTAAATTGTCTACGTGTCCCTGTGCCAGACAGAGCTGCTTAGACCTAAAGAATGTCAGCAATGTTCATCTTCCCACGCCACTACTCTATAATCATTAGTTTTACTACCTCTTTTTTTGCTACAAGCGATTACTTTAATTATTTTAATTAGATTGTCCATGCATGCAAGTTGTTGACAAGCACTTTTCTTTTGATGGCAAATCAATAAACAAAAGAAGGAAATGACCATCTTGGATGAAGCTAGGTAGCTTTTACTAGACAGGTCCTAGGGGGCCTAGAAGCAGCACCTACCACCCCATCCAGAAACTACCCAGCATCTATATGTCACTGCCCCTGTAGCCAAAGCTATAACCTAACAGCAATAACAGGTTTCCAGTAGGTTCCCTGGACAACACAGAACAAATACTAAAGTTGTGGCTAGTCAGTTGTCAGCTTTTGTTAAGAAGTCTCCATGTTTGGCCAGGCACAGAGGGCTCCCAGCTACTCAGGAGGCTGAGATCTGAGGATCACTGTTGGAAGCTGAATTGGGCAGGAAAGTCTATGAGCTGTTTAGTTCCAATTAGCCATGAAAAAGCCAGAAGTGGAGGTGTGGCTCAGGTGGTAGAGAGCCAGCCTTGAGTGAAAAAGCTAAGGCAGAGCATGAGACCTTAGTTCAAGACTTCCTGTACTAGCATGTGTGCGCACACGTGCGCACACACACACACACACACACACACACACACTCCACATACTTGCCATTTCTTTGCTATCTGGTTGGCTCCTGTTTCCTCCTCTCCCTGGTTGTTTGATCATGGAAAGTTCTCAAATTTTCAGTGTACTTATCTGAGCAAAGGTAAAAGCTCTGCATTGGTAACATTATTTTAAGAATGATGCGTGATGGTGGAAAGGTACTAAGACAAAGTCTTAGTCTTAGGTCATGCATCTTCTTCCACCTCTTCCTCCTCCAGGATGGGAAACAACAGGACAAGAGGTTTTACTAATTCACAACTCTCAAGTCACTTTTGTTTGTTAAGTACATACATGCACACACGCGCTCACGCGCGCGCGCGCACACATACATTTATGTTATATATAATTCCCAACCCCCAGGTCACTTTTTCTTTGTTTTATGTTGGTCCTGGGACTTGAACTCAGGGACCAAGTGCTGTCCCTGTTTCTGTACTCAAGGCTAGTGCTTTACCACTTGAGCCACAGTGCCACTTCTGAGTAGTTTATTGCAGATAAGAGTCTCACAGACTTTCCTGTCTGGGCTGGCTTTGAACTGTGATCCTCTGATCTCAGACTCCTGAATAGATAGGATAACAAGTGTGAGCCACTGGTGTCTGGTGTGGAAGTCACTTATTTTGTTGATATATATGTATTTATTTATTCATATAAATAAGTTTTAAAATAAAAATTTATGTAAATAAATTCACACACACACACACACACACACACACACACACACACACACACACACACACACACACACACACACACACACACACACACCCCAATAGTAGAAACATAGTTGGAACTTTTCTTTGAACACAGCCCAGGCCACAAGAGAAGCCTTGTTCTAGATCAGCCTCTCATTTGCTCAGGTGTGAACTGCTGGGAAAGATCTACAGCAGCTCCTCAGAGCCCCGCCTCCCTGAAACACAACACCTAAGCCACCATGAGTGAAGTGTAATTTTAAAATGTTGTGTTTTTTCCCATTGAACTTTTTCTTAACAGAGACTAAAAAGTTTTCTATGATTTAATCTAGAACTGAAAACAAAAACCTATGTGATCTATGTTAAACATTGAAATGTTTCCTCACAAAATGTTTGTTATTAACCTCATGAATTATGTTGTTGCAATTAAACATACTAACTATATTCTTTTTGTATAATATTTTGTTATCTTCAGATACTTGTACAAGGAAGTTTCAACTAACATGTCTAGTTATGCGTACAATGGCATTTCTGGTATAATTTAAATAACCAAACCAAGAACTGGCCACTCAAGTTTTCAAGACGAGTGATATGGCACCATCTTGTGACTATTTAGGTACAATAATGAAAGAACAAACGTTCAGGCCCTTGCTTAAGGTTTCGAAAAGAATCTCACAGCACCCTCTTGTGATGTACTATGGAACTGGAAAACAAACAACCCTACAATTTTGACCAAGGCCAGACAGTTGCCTATTGTGCTAATTTAGGATACATTTGGCTGGGGTTTTCAGTTGTGGTAAAATTGACATTTTGAGTCTGATGATGCTGTGTTTCTGGGGGCTGTTCTGTGCATCGCAGGAGGTACCCCAATAGAACTCCACCAGTCAAAAATATCTCTGGGCAGTGTCAAATGTGATTATCTATTGTAAGCTGCCTGTGTTTGGGATCTTGGGGAAACAGGAGAGAATGAAGTCGACAAAATCTCTGATGTGATGGAAGGAAGACAGACAATAAATATTGTAATGCCTTGTAGGAAATGATGGGGGACTGCTATTCTGCAGAGGGTTGTGATTGCCCTAATTATGAAATGAGCCCCCAGAAAAATGCTGTAAAGCCATCTGCTTACACATCACGCAAGCTAAGTGTGCAGCACCCACCTTACATTGATTCTTATAGAGGGAAAAGTCAATCTTGAGCATGTAAGTTTTTCCATAATTGCATTGTATGATTGCACTTGTGTGTGTGTGTGTGCGTGTGCATGTGTGTGCGTGTGTGTGCGTGTGTGTGTGCAAGTACTAGGGATTGAGTTTAGGACCCAGGCACTGTCCCTTAGCTTTTTCTGCTCAAGGCTGACTCTCTACCACTTGAGCCACACTTCTACTTTTCTTTATTTGTTTGTTATTGGTGATCAATTTGGAGATAAGAATCTTGAGGAATTTTCTGCACAGCCTCCCGAGTAGCTAAGATTATAGACCTGAGACATTGGCACCTGGCTTGTATAACTACATCTTAAAAGGTGATTGTTGCCAGGTGCCAGTGGCTCCTATCTGTAATCCTAGCTATTCAGGAGACTGAGATCTGAGAACCACAGTTCAAGCCAGCCTGAGCAGGAAAGTCTGTGAGACTCTAATCTCCAATTAATGACCAGAACACTGGAAATGGTGCTGTGGCTCAAAGTGGTAGAGTGCTCGCCTTGAGCTGAAAAGCTGAGGGACAGTGCCCAGGCCCAGAGTTCAGGCCCATGACCAGGCCCAAAAAAGAGGTGATTCTTGCTTTCAGGAAATCCAAAAGACTTGATCTCATCACTTCTTGACCTCCACATTGTTGTAGGGCTCAAGCTGCCAACTTAATTTAATATTTCCCTGTTTTTCTTCTAGGGTTCTTCTCAGTTAATAATCAAACTTCCTTCTCATATGTGGTACTACTTAAAAGTTTCTATCTCCTCCTTCCAGAAACATCTTCTCAGAGGTTTTAAGCATAGCCTCATCTCTCCTACCAATATTCTAACATGTATTTCAGAATTTCACCCCATCTCTTTTACCCTCTGCTCTTTTCCCCACTATCAATATTCCACTCATCACATATTCCATAACTATCTTTTATATCCCAGGTATAGTTTTAAGTACCAGAGAAAAAGGAAAACAAAACCAAACCACGAACAGTACCCTAACTCTACTTTCTGTGTAATCCGGTAAGGAGAACAGAATTTACAATGCATTCTGGGTGACAAGTGACAGCATGCAGGTATCTGTGGAGGACTATGGGAGCCTAGAAGAGGAACTAAGTAGGCTTCCCAGAGAAGGTTACAACTAATCTGGGATGAATGGGAGTTTCCCAGGCTAGGAGCAGAACAGACAGCATATGTGGAGTAGAGTCCTTTCTCTCTTCTGTCATCACCCAGGCCACTTCTTATCTGATTGTGTCCCCCCTCCACCCACCCTGCTCACATTCAATTCCTGAACTCCCCAAACCCCATCTCCGCCCTGTCCATCTCATCTATCCCTCAACTATTGTCCTAGAACCATCCCCAGCCTTCCTGCCTCCACCTGTCCCAGAGTCTGGTAACAAATCGCCCCTAATCTACCCTAGTCCACAGCCTCCCCTCACCAAATGAATCTGACTATAAGCTGTGCCATATGGACCAGCAGTCGCTTTCTCACTTTTCCCGCAGCCAGGCAGGCAGGCAGGGAAAGCAACGCTCCTATTTTCAGCCATTCATGGAAGGCGAGCTCAGTGATGAGGAAGAAGTGTGGTGGGCAGTGGCAGGGACATGGAGGCCAGCAGCCCACAGTTTACAGGCAAGGCCTGGTCCCCAGAGGACCTGGTTCACCTCCTCCCTGCCTCCCACCTCCCCATGCCTGAACACAGGCTTGACTCTTACTCCTCCCTCCCTCTCCCTTTGCCCATTCATCTCCTCATCCTCCACACTCACTCCTGTTACCTAGGGCCCTCTTCTGTGCTTACTCCCACTGTGTATGCTCCCTTCCCTGTTTTCTCCACTTTTCTGGAGGCATCTCCCCAGCAGCCCTCTACAGAACAGCACTTCCTCATCGTTCCAGTAGCCCTTACTCTCAAAGAGATTACTTGATTATTTTCTGTCTCCCCTTGGTGACAGCAGAGGCCTGGTCCACTTCACTCTCTGCTGTTTCTTCAGGGCTTGAAGGATATCCGGCACCAGCTGAATGAGGGATGGGAGAATGAGCCCCTTTCTGATCACTCTAGAATAGTGATGTTTCCCAACCCAGAGGCTTTGAAGTAGTCTTCCTTCCTCTAGGAGCTGGGATGGAGTGAGAGAGGCAGGACTCCCAATCCTCCCAGAAACATTTATGGGCTCCAAGATGGTCCCGCCCCAGCCAATAGGTGGCATAAGTCAGTCAGATTATGCTGAAGTTCCCTTGGCTTGGTAGCCAAGGAAAAGGAAGCTAGCTGTTCTCTGAGAGGGAATAGTGAATGTTGGTTAGAGTGCCATGGCTACAGGCACTTTGTGAACAAAGGAAACTTCAGCCTTGGAAGTGGAGTTGTGGCTCCAATGATAGAGCCCCAGTCATGAGCACAAAAAAGAGGGAAAAGCCAGTGAAAGCATATGGCCTTCTACTGCTTGAGCCACAGCCCAATTTCTGGTGTCTTTGTGGTTGGTTAATTGGAGCTAAGTGTCTCATGGACTTTCCTGCTCAGGCTGGCTTTAAGACTTGATTCTGGGGGTGGGGGGGAGCGGGTAAGAGATGGGAAGGGATGGGAAGGGGAAACAAAGGAGGAGGCAACAATGCTTGATAGGAAATGTACTCATTACCTTGCCCATGTAATTGTAACCCCTCTGTATGGTATTTTCACAAGAAAAGGAAAGAAAAGAAAAGCAAAAATAAAAACAGAAAAAAGACTTGATCCTCAGATTTCACTCTCATGAATAGCTACGTTTATGAGCACAAACCACCTGAACCTGGTCCTTTTATACCTGGCTAGTATAGATATTATTTAGCAATTTGAGAGGGAAAGAAACAATCACATATTCATTGGTTTCTCTAGGCAGAACACCGTCTTAAGGCCTTTCTGTATCTTTCCATTTGGTTTTCTTAACAACTCTGAGATGTAGGTATTATTATTTCCCCATTTTACAGATGAGAGAACAAGATTGCCCAGTATCACCTAGTAATTAGGTAGTAACCCAGGCTGACTCAGGCCTTCTGACTCCAGAATAGCTTTAATGAACTGGAGAGACTGAGCCCAGTTTCCTGTGGCCACTTATGCCCCACTTGCCTTTCAGGTGTGACCTCTCCAGACTTCACCCACATTGCTTTCAGTCTCCTTTGGCTTCCAGCTGGGTTCAGCCTGTGGGAAGGGCATAAGCTCCAAGTATTTGTTTCCTTGGGGTTCTCTCTGGGAGGTTGCCTCTGACTGGATGTCTTTAGAACAAAGTTCATTATTCTTTTAACTGTTCCTTTCACCCTCCCTTCCTTTTGTCTTTTCAAGAAGTAATAGCATTGGGTAATTAAACATTCCATGTCATCCTTTTAAATCACACTGTATAAATGTACCTTTGTAAGTAGGCTGTTTTTGCTTTATCCTAGTCTATCATTATTTTCCACCTGTGCATGCTTCATTGTGTGTGTGTGTGTGTGTGTGTGTGTGTGTGTGTGTGTGTGTGTGTGTGTGTGTGTGTGTGTGTGTGTGTGTGTTGGTTCTGGGGCTTGAACTCGAGGCCTGGGCATTGTCCCTTAGCTTTTTCTGCTCAAGGCTGGTGTTCTACCACTTTAACCATGCTCTCACTTCCAGCTTTTTGGTGGTTAATTAGAGATAAAAGTCTCATAGACTTTCCTACCTTGGGCTGGCTTTAAACCAGGATTCTCAGATCTCAGACTCCTGAGTAGTTAAGTAGTTAGGATTATGGGAATGAGCCTGTTGGCCATGAAGCTTGAACTCAAGGCCTGAACACTATCCCTGAGCTTTTTTTGCTCAAGGCCAGTGCTCTACCTACCACTTTGAGCCACAGTACCACTTCCTTAACAACAGTCTTGTACCACTTTCTTTATATGCTCTTTTAAGACTCCATTTTGGAAAATGTGGCCTTGATCTTCTCAAATACATGAAATCCTCCAACTCCCAACCCCTGCCCCTTTCTCTTTGGGGTGGTGATATCTAGATTTGGTCCATTTGCAATGGCCTAGTGTCAGCTTCTTTTAGAAAATACTTGGAGAGGCTTTTCCTTGTGTTCTAGAATTGTCAATCAAATGTACCTTTTCAATTATAAGGGCTTCATTGGGTTCCCACTGTGGACTTCAGATAATCTCATGGCTTCTACCTATCTGGAATTCTTAGGTACAGTCCTCCCGCTTCAAAGAACTTTTCTACCTGGTAACAGTTAAGGTGTAGAGTGGGGAAGGCCACTTCTGTTGTATAGGAACTCAGTCATGAGAAACAGAGAAGTCACATGTTGAGAGATCGAATCTGGTGTCTTATTGGAAAGCTGGTGACTGTAGGTGGACTCTTGTCACAAAGACCTGCAGCCCCTTGAGAGCAGAAGTGAAAAGAAAGAGAAGAAAAACAATACTAACAAGCCAGATCAACTCCGGTGGAGAGCTGGAGTGGGATGCAATGGTGGCTGGAGGAGAGCAAGGAGACATGAGGGATGGTATAGTGGTGCCTGAGCTGGTCCAGGCCTAAATAGGGCTAGAGTCAGAAGGCGGGGTCACAGGAAACTTGAGTTTGAGGCACAGGACTGACAGGTCCATTAACCTGGATCTGTCCAAGTCCATGTCCCTGCCTCAAGGAATTTGGACATGCCTAACACTTGGAGGTGGAACTTCCCTGCCTCTACCATGAAGCCCAGATGGTAGCAGTTAGAACCAATTCCGTATCATCTACCATGTGACCAAGATGGCACTGGTTTGACCCAGTATCCTTATATCATTCCTCACTGGTTTTATGTACATGAAATCAAATAATTGATTTCTCAGTGAGAGCTGCATTGGGTCCTTAGGACCAAGACCCTAACAAAGTTACTTTACCCAAAGTTTACAAAGGAGGTTTTCCTGGGTTAGAATTGTTTTATTAGCATTAAAACAACAATCAGAAATCCTTTCCCAGGCCAGGCTGGGTAAGGTTTACAAATCTACGAACCACAAAGAATGTCATACAAGAAAAATCTTAGTTCCAACTGATCCAAAGTGGCCTGCCACCAGGAATCAGCTGCATGTGATGGAACCAGGCAGCAGTGGTTCTGTCTATCTTCACCATGGTGGGGGTGGTTAGGATGATGATGTAGGGTTCCTTCTAAAAGGATGCAAGGCCATCCTTGAACTTATTTTTTTTTGGGGGGGGGGTCTGGTCGTGGGGCCTGAACTCTGGGCCTGGGTGCTGTCCCTCAGCTCTTCAGCTCAAGGCTAGCGCTCTACCACTTGAGCCACCGCACCACTTCCGGCTTTTTTCTTTTTGCTTATGTGGTGCTGAGGAATCGAACCCAGGGCCTCATGCATGCAAGGCAAGCGTTCTACCACTGAGCCACCTTCCCAGCCCATTTTTGAACTTCTTAACCCAAGCAGAATCTCTAAGTTGTAAGAGATGGGCTAGATCTGGGCTAGCCAGTAGCAGTGTCTCCCAGACCATTTACATACCTCCTGCTGAGTTGCCTGCAAGTTCTGCTGAGATTTAAGTTAAGAAACCATTATTAACTTAACTAGCTTGGCTAGCAGGTTGGCACTTGACTAAAGTGAAAATTCCCAATATTCTTCTGGTTGCTTTGTCTGAATACTCAGCTTTGAATTGGGGCCCCCCCTGGTTTTCAATTAGGCAGTGGCCCAGGGCAATGTACCAGGGCGACAACTTTTGGTAACTAGATTTACTCCAATAAGGCTAGGATTTCCTGGGCTGATATAGAAGGCTTAAGCCTATAACCATAACACCATTTTTCATGCCTCTTCCTTTAATCTATCCTGACTCTTTTTTTTTCCCCCAAATAACTTTGGTCTCTTGATCTTATGGGGAGTTGATGGGCAAAGATCTATATTCTGTAACTTCTTCAAGCTGAGTTAGGGGTGTTGACCCTGCCTCACCAGAGACCTAAAGCTTTACCCTATTTTACCAAGAGGTTGCCAGGATCAGATGTCATTAGGAGCAATATTTTTGCTCCAAACTGAAAATTACATACAATGTTTAACTTTTAACAACTGCACAGATTTTTCTCCTTGGACTACAGTTGTACAGCCTGTTTAGCACTCTAGTCTGCAGCAATATTTTCCTGGCTGCCTAGGAAAGCTAACATTTGGTTTACAATGCATAACAGCAGCCTGTGAAGGTTCCCAGACAGCCCAGTAGTAAGGACATGATTTCAGGTCCATGCCCTATTGGATACAATTTATTTTTTTCTGAACAGATGAATTTATGTGGCAAGTGCCAGACCAAAAATTTACTACCAATTAGGACTTTGAGCAAATACTGGGGGCTGGGATTTTTGTTAATTTTAAACTATTCCTCATTGGACAACCCTAGCTTTTTGCTACTCACTATAACAGATGACTGATAGGCATCTATCTGTTACAAAGAAGACAGACATGGGCATTAGAAAGGCATGCTAGGTTCTATGTCTTCCTGTCTCTGATTACTTTTGAAGGGCCAAGCACAAGTCACTCCAGGATCTGACACCATTCCTCTCATCTGAGCAATGCCTCTGGATACTCCATTACTGCCAGGATAATCTCTGTCCCAGGGGTTTCTTTTCCAGGATGGGAAAATGTCTCTGTTGGCTTTTCCCTTCTTGGTTAGTGGCTGTCTTGAACTCAGGGCCTGGGTGCTGTCCCTGAACTCTCCCATTCAAGGGTAGTGTTCTCTCACTTTGAGCCACAGCTCCACTTCCAGCATTTTGCTGGTTAATCAGCAATTAGAATGAGAATCTCACAGGAACTTTTCTGTCTGGGCTGGCTTTGAACTGCAGTTCTCAGATCAAATGAGTCTGTCAAATAGCCCCTTAACTACAACTGAAGCAACAAGGAGAGAAATAAAAAGAATTTCTAAGCATGGCTTATCTGGAACTTATTAAGAGTCAAAGTTACATCTGACAAACTTTTAAGAGTCATCTGTCCCTCTGTGGGTCCACCTATAATAGCTACAGAAGACCCGTAAAGGCAAAACTGAAGCAGCAATTAAACAATCATTTTCTTAATTTTTAACTGGATATAGGACACTAATTGAAACCATTGTTACTGAGAAACCTAAGTAACTCCATTATACTTAAGACCCCCATCTCAGTTCTGTAACTTAACTCATGGCCCACTTTAGCACCAATGCTAAGAATTTTATGACAGAAAGCCATGCACAAACAATTCTTGGAGCTATAGATGGCGTCTGCTTAAGGCAGGTGTTTGCCCCCGAGTGACTTTGTCCCTGAGTGACCTAGGCCTAAGAGTTTCGGTTAAAACCATATAATGTTCCGACCATATAATGTTCCAACCAACCAGTTCTTCAGAGCCCAGGGAGAAATGTGCCATGCATACTGTTGGTCCAGGTGTGACTCATAACCGTTTGTGGTCAAGCTATAGACCAAGGATATTTTTCTGTAGAGGTCAACCAATCATATTTGCCCAGCTTAGCTTGCTTTAAAGTTGTTTGTTCAATACTATAAAAACTGTGCTGAGGGCTGGGAAGGTGGCTCAGTGGTAGAGTGCTTGCCTTGCATGCCTGAGGCCCTGGGTTCGATTCCTCAGCACCACATAAGCAAAAAGAAAAAAGCCGGAAGTGGCACTGTGGCTCAAGTGGTAGAGTGCTAGCCTTGAGCTAAAGAGCTGAGGGATAGCACCCAGGCCCAGAGTTCAGGCCCCACGACCGGACCAAAAACAAAAAAACAAAAAACAAACAAACAAACAAAAAAACTGTGCTGATTTTATGCTTGAGGCCTCTTAGCGTCACCGGTTATGGAGTGTGAGGAGGACCAAGCTCGAGCTTGCAATAAACGACTCTTTGTTGTTTTCATTGATTGTGGTCTCTGGTGGTCTGTGAGGGGGCACCTGAAAACGGGGTACTTCAGATGGAGGCTCATCCGGGATGCCCCCAGAAGCCCACCCAGACGCCTGATCAATGAGTCATCTAGCTGGCCGGTAAGTAGAGTGCAGCTGCTTTATGTTAAGTGTTTTGTGCTGACTTGCAAGTAGGGTTTTGTGGCTGACAAGAAACCTTGGTAGCCAGCGGGGCCAGTGGGAGACGTCTCCTGGATCCCCAGTGGGGGTAAATTATCGAGGAAGGGGTTCAAGTCCCCAGATAGTTTACAGGGTAGACTGTTTTAGCGGGGGTTCGAGTCCGCAGTCTGGCACTTTTGAAGGGGTTCGAGTCCCTGGTGTGTCTGGCACTGTCCATCTAATAGCCTACAATGCACATGCTGTCCTTGTCTTGTCTGTGTTTGTCGTCTTAATTTGGCGCCTCTTTTTCCTTGTTCATTTTAAAACTGCCACTGACCACCTGCAAGTGGTCCTAACAAGAGCTTAACGTCAGGCCTTGGCACAGGGGGGTCTGAGCATGGGTGAGAACCTGTCAGTCTGAGGGGACGGCCACTAGGGACTTTTTTCCCTTGCCCCAAGATGACTGGGAATTCTCCTCTGCCTTGGAAGGCCCCTGGGTCAACGTTTGCAGGAATCTAAAAGAAAAATCCTCCTGAGGAAGTGGTGCTGTGGCTCAAGCAGTAGAGTGCTCGCCTTGAGCTGAAGAGTGCAGGGACAGCGCCCAAGCCCAGAGTTCAAGCCTCATGACTGACAAAAAGAAAAAGAAAAAAGAAAGAGAAAAATCCTCTAGAATGAGTAGAGGGATTTGAGTCCCCTGGTAAGTGGATTTGAGATGTTGCCCCATTCACTGAGACCTGATTTTGTCTTTGTGGCCACTTGTCTGTCTTGTTTACTTCGTTGTGTTTTCTGTTTTC
The DNA here is from genome assembly GCF_024711535.1 of Dipodomys merriami. Lineage (NCBI taxonomy): Eukaryota > Metazoa > Chordata > Mammalia > Rodentia > Heteromyidae > Dipodomys > Dipodomys merriami. The sequence goes on from NW_027206290.1 coordinate 20,306,377, forward strand.
TGAGGTAGGGAAGTTCTGGGTGAGGGTGGCAGGCTCACTCAGCAGACTCTGGATTCAGCTTGCTGAGTGAGAATGGTGAAGAGTTCTGGTAGGGATGAACTGGGGGCCCACTAGTCCCCAACTCAGCCTTCTGTTGTTGTCTTGTCTAGTTCTGTTTTAAAGTTGGTACCAGTTTTAAGTGTGGATCCTTGGTTTTTGTGTTTATTTGTGTTTTTGTTATTTATTTGAACATCTCTGGGGGAATAAAAGTTCCAGCCTCTGGTTGGGCTCGGTCACAGACCTGCTATGCCCCCCTCCCTGTGAGGCATGAAAGGTTGCTGGACTAGTTTGGGTCCCTTCAAGCCTCAAGATGCATTTTATCCTTGTGGAGGCTGCTGGCGGGGAGGGTGTAGAAGGCTGTGTGCCTGGTTTGGACTTTTCAGCTAGTCCTAACAATGTAAAATTGGATAAAAATCAGTCCAGTTAGTTTCAGGTGACCCCCTCCCCCAGCCCTCCTCCAACAGAAGGGATTCAAAAGACCCATTGGTGAATTGCCTTGCTAAACAAGCAAGCTTTGGGAAAATGAAGCTCAACAAAGGTACTTAGTTTAAAAGAAATCTCTCTTAAATTTTTGTTTAAACACTTTAGAAAATATATGTAAACTGATTTTGATTTTTGCACGCTTTAGTATCTGTGTGTGTTTTGTATGTGTTTGTGAACATGTTCAGGATAAGAATTGTCAACATGCTGTAACAATTGAGTGAGTTTAAATTTAAAATGTAAAAGGTTATGAGGTTTGGACATTACCAAAAATTTTAAAGAACTTTCACATTGTTTTAAATAGTTTTCTGAGGATTCTTTAACTTAAAAATTAGAAAATCTGGTATTGAAGTACCCCGTTTTCGGATGCCCCCTCACAGACCACCAAAGACCACAATCAATGCAAACAGCAAAGAGTCGTTTATTGCAAGCTCGAGTTTGGTCCTCCGCATACTCCATAACCAGTGACGCTAAGAGGCCTTGAGCATAAAATCAGCACAGTTTTTATAGTATTGAACAAACAACTTTAAGGAACTTTTACATAAGAAATTACATGATTGGTTAACATTTAAAGCAAGCTAAGCTGGGCAAATATGATTGGTTGACCTTTACAGAAAAATATCCTTGGTCCATAGCTTGACCACAAACAGTTATGAGTCACACCTGGACCAGCAGTATGCATGGCACGTTTCTCCCTGGGCTCTGAACTGGTTGGTCAGAAAATTATATGGTTTTCCTCAGAACCAAAACTCTTAGCCCTAGGTCGCTGGGGGGGCAACACCACTTGGGGGTAATCACCTGCTTCTACTGAAGGCTAGTTTCAGATCCTTACTTCTTTCATTCCCCCCTTTCTCTACAGGCCCAGGAAGCCAATCGTGGATCCCTCAGTTGCAACTCCATGTGAGGGCCAGTTTTGGTGAGTGGCTAGTATTGGGTCTGCAGCACCATCAGCTGTACCGTGTTAATCCTTTCTTTAATCATTACACAGGGCCCGATAGTAAGGGCAAGTAAAAGGAGTATTAGGGGTCCCGAAAGGGCAGAAAGCAGAGTGGTGAGATGTTGAACCAGGACTCAAACCACCCTTGAGACTCTTTTCGCCTTTTTTCGCGTTCATCTAGTCTCTTATTTAGGGCTGCAAGGCTGTTTTTAATTGGTCCTGTGTGATTGGCCCAGAAACAACACTCTTCTCCTAGGACTACGCATAGCCCCCCTTTCTCTAGGAACAATAAATCCAGCCTTGCCTATTTTGAGGTGCCACCTTAGCCAGTGAGTTAGAGACTCCGTCAGCTGTTCAATGTTTTCATGCACTTCCCGAAGATCAGAATCTATTTGACCTGCTAAGGAGGAAAATTCAGAGGTCTGTACTAGAGCAGTTATCCCAACTGCTGTGGAGGTCGCTATGCCCCCTGCTACTAGTACCAGAATCAACACAGGGACTGCTTGCCAGTTCCGTCTGAGGCCCTGAACCGTGGTGAGTGGCTCGTCAGTGTCCTCAAGGTATTCTACCTTAGGTAAAATATAGGCTGTTATACACAGTTCTTCCCAGGAGCTATTTTTAAACAAGGCTAGATTAAGGAAGGGAGTAAGCCCTGAGGTACAAGCAAAACATACTCCCTTTGGTGCAACAAGGAAAGTGGAAAAGGGTTTTGGAACAATGGTCCTATTGCAAAAACTATGATAGTGCAAAGCGGTTTTTCCCTTTTGGGTAGCAACACATAGCCCTTGCCCTTGTATGTCCCCCAAAGTTATTTTGGGTGTCTGTCCCCACTTACAGGATGAAGGGGAACTGTTATTTTTATGTCCTGATTTGTTGTTCCTATCGGAATGTCTGCTAATTCCCATATAATAGGGTGGCTGTGGGCTTAAGCAAAGCCAGCAACTGTAAGTGGCATTAGGGTTAGATTTGTTTAGCAGGCCAAAAGTGGCATTAATTAAGGGAAAGAAATGGTCTATGAGGTCTTTTGTATCCTGTGTAATATTTTCATTTTTTTGCGGGGGACTAATAAGGAAGGATGTATCAGTAGAGGGGGATGCTATTGCTGGGTTTCTGGCTTGAGTGGGCCGGGGATCAGGCCAGGGATCGTGTCCACATACAGGGTTGGGGCCAATGGGCTGGGGCAGAGTCTGTACTTCCAGCCTCTGTATAGTGATCCCACCCCTCGGTCGGTCCCCTGTTCATAATATCTTAGGTCCCAAATCTTTCCATAGGCCCACTTTGGGTCTAAGGGTTTCTTGATTTTAATAAAAATGTGGGTACAGGGTTTATGACCCTTATCTTTAAAATAGCTGCCCCTGAAGATGTCACTAGTCATATGCTGACAGGGAGGCGTCCCTGTCCTTGTACCACCCCAAGTACCAACAGATTTCTTTCCTCCTCCAATAGTGGTAGGCAGTCCGTCATCCTGTTGGGGCAATCTTCGCATTGTAATATCTGGATCATTATCGGCCCCCCCAGTTAGACGCTATGGTTTCACAGCCCCAGTGGGCACAATAGTAATGCCTGGGTTGATTGCAAGAAGAAATCGTACTAGGGCACATGTAAAAGGGGCTATAAGAATAACAGGGGACCAAGGCACAGGTGGTTGTATTAAATTGGATGGTGTTATGACTTAAGGCTTGGGTTTTGTGCATTACCTCCCCTGAATCAGTTTTTCGGCATTCCCATATATATTCTTTAGATGGGTAGGGGGTGGCCAAAACCCAAGGGATGGCAAAAACTCCTATTAAACTCATTAGGCCCTGCCACATCTTTACAGCGCAATTTTAACTTTAGGGGGTTAGAATTATGGCTTGGAATCAGTTCCCACTTGGGCTCCTGTCCCTTTACAAAATAGTCTCTCATGTGGGCCGACTCTGCTGATTTGACGTGAGAATGATGAATCCAGGTGGCTACACCGCCTGTCGATTTTGAGAGTGATGGGAGTGGTGAGAAGCACTATGTAGGGTCCCTTCCAGCGAGGCTTTAGGGTCTCTTGTTGGTGTCTCTTGATGTAGACCCAGTCTCCGGGTTGGAACTGGTGTGTCTGGGGAGGAGGTCCTGTCTGGTAGAGTGCTCTGAGTTGCGGCCACATGTCCTGGTGAACCTGTTGTAGTGCCCGTAAAGAGCGCAACAGTTCTGAATCATCAAATTCCACAATTAGATGACTTGATAGGCTGGGAATAACAGGTGGGGGCAAGCCAAACATAATTTCAAAAGGGGTAGCTCCTAATTTATAGGGAGAGTTGCAGACCCTATATAAGGCATAAGGAAGGAGGGCCACCCAGTCTCCGCCAGTCTCCATGGTCAATTTGGTTAAGGTCTCCTTTAAGGTTCGATTCATCCTCTCTACCTGTCCTGAACTTTGGGGGCAATAAGCACAATGTAATTTCCAATCCACTCTGAGGATGGAAGCCAATCCCTGACTTACCTTGGACATGAAGGCAGGTCCATTGTCTGATCCTATCATCATGGGGAAACTGTACCTGGGCAGAATATCCTCCAACAACTTTTTGGTTACTACCTGAGCAAACCTTTTTCGTGGGGAAAGCTTCTACCCATCCTGAGAAGGTATCTACAAACACTAATAGGTATTTGTACCCATACTTTCCTGGCTTTGCTTCAGTAAAATCTATCTCCCAGTATGCTCCCGGCCTGTCCCTCCTTTCTCTAGTACCTGAGCCCAGTGTCCCAGATTAGTGAGCTGGCATGTCTTGCAAACTGCTACAATCCACTCAATTTTGGAAGTGGCACCCTTGATTTTAAGCTGCGCATGACTTAGCAGGTCTTGCATTCTCCTTTCTCCCAGGTGGGTGGCTTGATGCATTTTTTGTAAAATCTGGTGGCCTAGTTTCTCTGGAACTATGATCTTTCCCTGATAGTCCCGCCACCATCCCTGTATACACTGTGTCCATGGGCGCAATCCCTCTAACCAGCTTAAATCCTCTTCTGTGTACTGGGGTACCCCAGGCAATTCTTGGGGCTCTGGATCTGTGAGGTTAAGGGCCAATTCGTGTACCACCTGAAAGGCCACCTCCTGAGCTGTTTTGTCCACTTAGTTGTTGCCCCTGGATACTCTGTCTCTCGCCTTTTGATGTCCAGGACAGTGGACAATGGCCAGTCTCTTGGCCACAGTGCCACTAGGAGAGCAAGAATCTCTTCCTTATTTTTTATGGTTTTCCCCTCTGCTGTTAATAGTCCTCTCTCTTTATAAATGGCCCCATGTACATGGACTGTGGCAAAGGCATATCAGTTGTCGGTATAGACTGTCAGCCGTTTGTCTTTTCCCAAAGTCGGAGCTTGGGTGAGGGCTATGAGTTCTACCTTTTGAACCAAAGTCCCTGAGGGGAGGGGCTCAGCCCAGATTACCTTGGTCTCTGAGACTACCGCGGCATCTCGGGTGAAACTGCTCCCATCAGTGAACCAGGTGACATCTGTGTTCGGCAGTGGCTGGTCGATGAGATCTTCTCTGGTCCCATGAACTTGTGCAAAGATCTGTGTGCAGTCATGGAGGGGAGCCTCCAGGTCTGGGCTGGCAGGGTTGAGTGCTGTCAGTGCCTGAAAGATGATTCTAAGGGGGTTGAGTAAGAGTCCCTGGTAGTGAGTCAGGCGAGCATTGCTGAGCCAACAGTCGGGAGGTTGTTTCAGCACACTCTCTATGGCTTGAGGGCCGGCCACATGCAACTCCTGCCCCATGGTCAGTTTGTCACATCTTTGACCATGAACACGGTGGCCGTTATTATCCTCAGACATGGGGGCCATCCAGCCACAACTGGTGGCTTCCAGGGTCCCAGCTGCTGTGTCAGGACCCCTTTTGCTACCTCCTTATGTTCGCCCACTTAGAGGTAGAAAGGCTTAGAGATGTCTGGCAACCCCAGGGCCGGTGCAGACAGCAGGGCCATTTTTAGTCTTTGAAATGCCTGCTCTGCCTTTTCTGTCCATTGAAAAGGTTGTTTTTCTATGGTCAGCTCATACAGGGGTTTGGGTCATGGTATTTTAAGGACAGTCTCTTTTCTTGCCTCAGTCAGCCAATGCTGCCCCTCTTTTAGAAGGTACCCCAGATATGTCACTTCTGGTCTACAAATTTGGGCTTTCTTTGCAAGTGCCCAGTACCCCAGGTTACCCAAAGTCTGGAGTAAGTCCTCCATTCCCTGAGTGTACTCTTCCCAAGTCTCTGCAGCTATTAAATCATCCACATATTGTAGTAAAGTCAAGCCAGGGTGGCTTTACCGAAACTCACCCAAGTCTTCATGTAAAGCCTCATCGAACAGGGTTTGTGAGTTTTTGAAACCTTGGGGAAGCTGGGACCAAGTCAGCTGGCCATTAATGCCTTTTTCAGCATCAGTCCATTCAAATGAGAAGAGATTTTGACTCCTGGGTGCCAAGGGCAGGCTGAAGAATGTGTCCTTGAGATCCAAGACAGTGTACCAGGTCCTGTATGGCGGGAGGGCACTCAAGAGCGTATTGGGGTTAGGTACTGTAGGGTGAATGTCCATGACCCTCTTATTTATTTCCTTCAAGTCTTGTACTGGCCAGTACTCATTGGAGTTGGGCTTCTGGACCGGTAACAGTGGGGTGTTCCAGGTAGACCGGCAGGGGCATAGCACCCCCTGCTCTAGTAGTCTCCAAATGTGGGGTGTTATTCCCATTTGGGCTTCCTTGGTCATGGGGTATTGGTAGACCCTGACCGGATCAGCCCCTGGTTTTAACTCAATAAAGAGGGCTGGTCGGTGTTTTGCCAGGCCCATCCCTCCAGTTTTGGCCCAAGCCCCGGGGTACCTGCTCAGCCAGTAATTGATGTCTGTGTCTGGAGGTTGCAGGTGTAGGTGAAGGTGGTATTCATCCTCTAATGCCAATGTCAGCATAGGAAATGGCTGACCTCGTGACTCCATTACCTGAGGGCCATCAGATTTGTGCCTCTATCTTAGTCAACAAATCTCGACCCAGAAGTGGGTAGGGCTATCGGGGATGACTAAAAATGAATGGGTCACTCTCCTAGTCCCAAGGTCAACAGTTCTCTTAGTGGTCCATGGGTATTTCTTTACTCCAGTGACTCCTTGTACCCACGTAGCATTGTTGGAAACTTTTCCATTAGGCTCAGTCAAGGCCAAATGTTGAGCCCCTGTGTCAACTAGAAAGTCTACTGGGGTCCCCTCCACCTTAAGAGTTACCCTGGGTTTGGAGAGGGGATCCAAACCCCATGGCCCCTAGTGGTCCTTTGGAGGAGCGGCCATTAACATTAGTCTCTGGGGGGGGGGGCATCATCTAGATCTCTGTTCTTCCCTTTTGGGACTTCCTTAGCCCAATGTCCTGTCTCACGGCAAAAGGCACACTGGTCTGGCCTTAGCCCTTGGCCCCAGCCACCCGGCTGTCTCTGGGGTCTTTTCACTCCCACCCCATACATCCTTTTCCCCCTTTGTTCCCCTGACCCTTTTTCAACTGCTGCCACTAACATCCTAGTCATCTCCCTGGTAGCTCGTACTTGCTTTTCTTCTGGAGCATTTCTAATATTGTGTACTTTTTGGGTTATTCTCACTAAGTCCTGAATATTTTTGCCCTCCAAGTCCTCAAGCTTCTATAATTTTCTTTTAATATCTGGGGCTGCCTGGTTAACAAAGGACATAACTACTGTAGCCTGATTTTCGGGGGCACCTGGATCCACAGGGGTGTACTGCCTAAAGGCTTCCATCAATCTTTCTAGAAACTAGAGGGGGACTCATTCCTTTCCTGCATTATTGAATATACTTTGGCCAAATTAATGGGCCTGTGAGCAGCCGCCCATAGACCCACAATTAGAGTCTGGTGGTAGACCCGTAGCCTCTCCCTGCCTGCAGCCTTATTGTAATCCCAATCATTAGGAGGGGGCCTGGTCAAGGAAAAGGAGGCATTAATTAGATCTGGATTAATGGCGGGACTAGTTTCCCAGGCCTCTGCCTATATCCTTTCTCTTTCTACAGTGGTGAACAGGATCTGAAGCAGCTGCTGGCAGTCATCCCAGGTGGGCTGATGAGTAAACATTACACTGTCTAAAAGAGTAATCAAATCTTTAGAGTTATCTGAATACTTCACATTTTGGGACTTCCAATTGTATAAATCACTGGTTAAGAAGGGCCAATATTGGAGTCCTGGATTTCCCATGTCATCTGGTGGCCTGATCTCCCAAAGCGGCAAGGCCACAGTCGAATCCAGAAGGTAAGGACTGGTGGCCTGAAGGGTGCGGCCCTGCATCCTCCCTGCAGGGCCCTCCAAATCTTCTCCTCTGACTTCTTCCCCTCCGCCCCCCCTCAGCACTACTGCTTCCATCTCCCTGGGAGCCAACGGCACTGCAGGGGGTCATGGGACAGGGTAAGGTGGGGGCAGAGTATCGAGGAGATTTGGATCATCATCTGCTAGAACAGGAGGGGGCGATGATGGACTAGCTGTGGGCCTTTCAGGGCCAATATGGCGGAGTGGGGAACAGGAAAGGGGGTACTCACCTTGGGGGGGGTCTTCTACTAGATCTTCCCATACCAGGATATAAGGAATCTGATCTGGGTGTCCCCACTTTCCGGGCAGGAATATTTTGTACTTTTCCTCCTGAATAATTGACAGGTTAAAAGTGCCCTCTGGAGGCCACCCCACCTCAAAGGCCGGCCACTCTGAACAACAAAGAGTGATTAACTTGCCTTTTTTAATTTCAAGACTTAAGTTGTGGGCCCTGTCGTTAGCATCTTTGAAATGGTTAGTCAGGAGAGTCAAAGGAGTATTCAGACTACTCTGGCTCTAGTCAGGAGAGTCAAAGGAGTACTCAGACTACTCTGAGTCCCATTGTGGGGTGGGAGAGAACCCAACTGAAGAAGGAAATTACTGTAAGGAGGAGGCACCCGAAAAGGAATTGATAAAGTTGGCACCGGCGCGGGTTGGTGACTCCAGTGCACAAAAAGAGGCTTTACAAAAAATGGCTTTACGGAGAATAAGTCAGCTCCTGGTGTCATACTGGAATTCCAAAAGGATTAAAAGGGGAGAGCGGCTGGGGTGAAATAAGCCGCTGGCTTCCTGTTTTGGGGGGAGGGGGTTCCAGGATGCTCTCTGATCTGAAAATGAAGGTAAAATGAACAAGGGAAAGAGGCGCCGAATTAGAACGACAAACAGACAAAACAGAGACAGCATGCGCCTGGAGATTTGCACTTGAATCCACCTTTAACCTGCAGTTGTGGAGAGCAGACATACTTGTCTACAGGCGAAATCTGCCAAAAGGCCCAGCGTCCCCACCAGGGCAGTGGTTTTTCCCTACCTTAGGGTCAGTGCCCTGAGGCAAATCTCAAATCCACCCTTAACCCACAGTGGCAGAGGCTGGACTTCCTTGTCCAAGGGCGAAGTCTGGCAAAAGACAGTGGAGGTCCGGTGTCCCCACTCAGGAGGGCTTCCCCCAAGGGTCCGGGGAATGTCTTCCACTGGCCTGTTGGCTACCTTATAGCACGTTTCTTGCCAGTCACAAAACCCTACTTGCAAGTCAGACACGAAACACTCAACATGAAGCAGCTGCACCCTACTCACTGGCCGGCTAGACGACTCGCTGATCAAATCTGTGTGGGCTTCTGGGGAGTATCCTGGATGAGCCCCCAGATGAAGTACACCATTTTCAGATGCCCCCTCACAGACCACCAAAGACCACAATCAATGCAAACAGCAAAGAGTCGTTTATTGCAAGCTCGAGCTTGGTCCTCCGCACACTCCATAACCAGTGACGCTAAGAGGCCTTGAGCATAAAATCAGCACAGTTTTTATAGTATTGAACAAACAACTTTAAGGAACTTTTACATAAGAAATTACATGATTGGTTAACATTTAAAGCAAGCTAAGCTGGGCAAATATGATTGGTTGACCTTTACAGAAAAATATCCTTGGTCCATAGCTTGACCACAAACGGTTATGAGTCACACCTAGACCAACAGTATGCATGGCATGTGTCGCCCCGGGCTCTGAAGAACCAGTTGGTCAGAAAATTATATGGTTTTCCTCGGAACCAAAACTCTTAGCCCTAGGTCGCTGGGGGGCAACACCACTTGGGGGTAATCACCTGCTTCTACTGAAGGCTAGTTTCGGATCCTTACTTCTTTCAGTATTTAAAAATCTAATATTTTAAAATGCATTGGCAGTTTGGGATTTAGTTCCCTTGGCTAAAATTTGGGGATAAATATTAGAAATTTAAATGTAAAGGTTAGTTTAACACTGTCAAAAACATTACTTGTTCTGTCTGTCTAAAACTTTATAGTTTATTCAAGAACCAAAAAAAAAAAAAAAAAGGGAAAAACTTAAAACCCAACAGAAGATCTATCTTTAGGGGTGAGGGGTGAACAGGCAGAAGTGCAGTTCAGCTGGTCATGCATGGAGGGACAGACCCTGGGGGAGTCTACCCATAGTGGGATGAGCCCTGGGAGGAGTCCAAGCATGGTAAAAGAGGGCAAACTTGCCCAAACGCAGTTCATCTAACCCTAAAGAGTCAGATTGGGTGCGTGCCCACTCCATAAGAGGGGCTGAGTGGCCCATCATTGTTCTGTCCCTTTTCCCTGCAGATAGACACTGGAAACATGATGGTAAAAATTAGTAATGTGGTGATCTGATTAGCATTGCTAAAACTGCCCCTTGGATGCATTAAAATTAAAATTAAGAAGGCCTTAAAAAGAGGGTTAAAAAGTTATTTGTATAATGTGACTTGCTTTCAATGATGTTCTACAATTAGGATGTTTCTAAAAGTTATAAAGGTGTTAAATCTAGTTTCTTGGTACAGTGATGGGGACTGTAATTCTTGCATTAAGGAAAAATTGTCATTTGAGTTTAAAAATTTTAATGTATATCTGTTTTTAAACAAGCATCCAAGAGACAATGAGTGACACTTGGCCTCAAGATTTTAAGGGATCTTTTCAAAACGCAAATGAAAACTAAAGTATAAAGTTTTAAAAGAGATTAATAAAAGGCTTTAAGAAATTAGGAATGGATTTTTGGATATAAAGTTTAAAAGTAAAATTGTTCTTAACATTTACCTCAAATTGCACAAAGGAAAAATTAGGATTACCAAAATAATTGCTATTCCAGTTTGCTCATATAGGTTTTTTTTTTTTTTTTTTTTTTTTTTAAACAGTTTCCAGCAAGCCCAGAGCAAAGCACAGAGGATTCTTACAAGTTTGTCAAATGTAACCCTGGCTCTTAATAAGTTTCAGGTAAGAGCATGCTTAAAAGCTATTTCTATGTTGACCACCTCATTGCTTTTAATTAGAGTAAAGTGCCTTTTATAAGACTCATTGATTTGCAAACTGGTTTGAAGCCAGCCTGGGCAGAAAAGGTCCCTGTGAGACTGTCACTTCTACTCAGCCAGCAGAGTGCTGAAAAAGCAAGCAAAGTTGCTTTAGGACTCAAAAGTGGCAGAGTGCTAGCCTTGAGCTGGAGAACTGAGGGACAACACTCAGGCCCCGAGTTCAAGTCCAGTGACCATCTAAGGGAAATGCCAATGGGGCATTTATCCCAGTGTAGAGAAGACACTCCTGGGATGAAAGCAATGGTTGAGCATCCAGAGGCAGTAAGCCACTGCTTGGATGGCAGAAATAATGTCAGATTCTAGAGTCATTTGTGTGTGGCCCTTCAAAACTAGTCAGAGCCAGGAGGTCATGGGAAGATAGTTTGTAAGTATGCCTAATATTCATGACTACCTTGTAAGGGACAGGAACTTGTCAGTTATCTGTGATAGTACTAAAAAGCTAAGGTTGTACAATATGGGGGATAGTTTAAATTCCAATCCCTGTATGTGCCAAAAGCTCTAAATGGCAGTAACTTTTGAGCTGATACCAGTTACATGAAATTCATCTGCTCAGAAAAAGTTTGTAAACCTGAAAGTGTGTTTCTATTGACATCTGTCTGAAGGCCTACACAGGTAATTTAGGCATTGTTAGGGTCACTAGAGATCACATTCCTAAGCCATCCAGAAAGATACTTTTGCAAACCAGAGTGCTATACAAGCTACACTGCTGTAGCTGGAGAAAAGATCTGTGCAGTTCTCAAAAGTTAAATATTGTTCTTAATGACATCTAACCCTGATAGCCTCTTTGTAAAATAGGCTAAGGTTATAGGTTCCTGGATAGGTAGAATCAACGCCCCTGAAGTCAGCTTGAAGAAGTTATAGGAGATGGACCTTCACCCATCAACCCCCTTTTAAGATCAAGAGTCCAGAGTCAGTTTTGGGAAAGTGAGGCAAAATAGATAAAATAATTTTTTTTAAAAAAGGCATAAAGAATAGGGTTAATAGGTGTGCAAGTGTGGAGACTGCATCTGTCAGAGATAGTTACAAGACTAAGCCTTTTGTGTCTGTTTACAAAAATATCTGGTTAGTAAAAAAAGTTGTCATTTTGGTAAATTGTCCTGGGCTAATGTCTAAACAGTCTTAAAAACCAACGGGGCCAAAGCCTGCCAAGCCTATGTAATGTATCATTACCCAGTCTATGTAGAAATTTGCAGCCCAGCACGAGGTGTGACAGTCCCTTGGGGCCACTGAGAGACCCTGCTGCTGCTGCTGCTGCTGCACACCCTAATGGGTAAAGTTTGATGGCAGCTTGACAGTCACCTGGAGGAAATCTACATTGTCATCAAGACCACCTCCACCGTGGTAAAAGTAGACTGAATTCCTCCTGCCTCATTCCATCACCTAAGACCGCTTCCCAGTTGAAGGCTGCTAAAACTAAGATCTTGTGGGACATTCTTTTGGGTGATATCCAGAAACCCTCTCTATTCCCACAGTGGATACTGGGGGCAAGGATATCACTGGCTTGCTTGCCTTAGGCACTTCAGTGCATAGTGACTGGAAATCCACTCTATAGTCACAGCCTAGTTTGGCTCTGGTATGGTAATAACCTGAGTGTGTTATCAATGCAGGTAGTAAAAGGAATGAACCCCAGCCTTGCTCTTAGCCTTAAAATCTAGCAAGCTTCTGCATCCCAGTGGTGCTTTGAGACTGTTCTGAGATAACCTGGTTCCACAAGCCACGGGGGGGGGGAGGAGGGCAGTTTTAAACTCTAGCCACAAAGAATCTCAAGGAATTGTAAAGAAGAGGAGGGTAGTAAAGAAAGCCTTGGGAAAGAAGTTGGGAAAAACTGGTATCCTCTGCATAAGAAAGGATTTGAAAAGTAAGGATTGTCTTAAAATGTTTATAAAAAAGGAAGACAAACCCCAGAAAATTTAAGTATGTAACAAATGGTATGAGTATGTCTTAAAATTGAAGCTTATGAGTACAGCTGGTATAAAATTAAGTTAGCTGTGAAATATGGAGTCAGGACTGAAAAAAATGTAAGGGCCTTTGGTACTGTTAATTTTGTTATTCACAATCAGACCTTGTAAAAAAAGAGATCAGCGCAGTCCATCTATTACTTCTGAGATCCTGATACCAAACTGTAAATATAAAAGACTGTGCCAATTAAGGGACCATGATTGGTCCCTGATGCTCTAGAAGAGGAGGGAATGATAAACCTAAGCAACTCCATTTTACTTAAGACCCCATCTCAGTTCTGCAACTTAACTCATGGCTCACTTTAGCCCCAATGCTAGGAATTTATGACAGAAAGCCATGCACAAACAATTCTTGGAGCCATAGGTGGCGTCTGCTTAGGGCAGGTGTTTGCCCCCGAGTGACTTTGCCCCTGAGTGACCTAGGGCTAAGAGGTTCAGTTAAAACCATATAATGTTCCGATCATATAATGTTCCAACCAACTGGTTCTTCAGAGCCCAGGGAGAAATGTGCCATGCATACTGTTGGTCCAGGTGTGACTCATAACCGTTCATGGTCAAGTTATGGACCAAGGATATTTTTCTGTAAAGGCCCAGCTTAGCTTGCTTTAAATGTTAACCAATCATGTAATTTCTTATGTAAAAGTTCCTTAAAGTTGTTTGTTCAATACTATAAAAACTGTGCTGATTCTACACTCAGGACCTCTTAGTGTCACCGGTTATGGGGTGTGCGGAGGACCAAGCTTGAGCTTGCAATAAACGACTCTTTGCTGTTTGCATTGATTGTGGTCTTTGGTGCTCTGTGAGGGGGCATCCGAAAACGGGGTACTTCAGTTACTAAGTCAAACCTTTGTGATTACAAGGAAGAATGAAGGAAAAAGGATCTGTATCTAAGGCAGCTCATATCTTTGGGGAAACAGACATTAGACAGCAAAAAAAACTTTTCCTTTTTCCACTTTGAAACAAACAGGACAATTTTTACTTGCCAGAGGAAGCCTTTTTAATCCCCAGTTAGCACTCTAACTTGCATTTAAATAACCCTTTAAAACCTTGAAACACTGGGTAAACACTTATTTGCCTATTTGCAGTCTGATTTTAAGACTGCAATTTTTTTCCCCTCCAGTTTGAGTTAATTCTTAGAAAATCTTTGTACTCAAATAACAGTTTTTCTTAATGCAAGAATTATATGTAGACTGGCACTGCATTAAGAATCCAGACAACAAACTTAAGGAATCTCAGAACTTTTTTGCTTTTCCCAATGTGCATCTAATTGCAAAATAGGATTGAAATTTAGGTTTCCACATGCTAACTTATACTGAGACCAAATTGCATTACACAAAAAGATTAACCTTTTTTCCTTTTTAACCCTCCTATTAAGCTTTTTCATTTTTTTAATACATCTCATGAGGCAGTTTTAGGAATACTAATCACATTACCCAAATTACTGTCAGGGTTTCAGTGTCTGTCTTAAGGAAAAGAAAGAAACAGAAGCAAAGATGGGGCACCTGCACATCGTAAATTTTTACATGTTCTTTTTTCTTGATTCCTGGGATAAAACCAAAGCAGTTTCAGACAGATATAATGGGCAATCTTTGACAGTGATAAACAAACCTTTATACTCAAATTTATAATACTTAGCCCCAAATTTTAACAATGGAGGGAAGCAAACCCTAAGTCCTCCAAATACTTACATTTTTGCTTAGCCAGATAACTCTTGATTACAGTGTTAACAGCTTTTATGCATTAAAATACCAGATTTTCTTGAATATGTTCACATATTCTTTCTCTCTCTCTCTCTCTCTCTCTCTCTCTCTCTCTCTCTCTCTCTCACACACACACACACACACACACACACATACACACACCACTTGTGCACAAATATCTTAAAGTGCACAAAAATGAATACCAGCCATATGTTTTCTGGAATTTCAGTGGCAAGACATATACTTGCTAACAACTAAATACAGTATTTTACTGTTACAGATGACCAATGTGCTTTTCTAACAAAGCACATTACATGTCCTCTTTTCTCCAGGGCCTGGGAAAAGAGATGCTGTTAACAAGGCACATTAGCATACCAATTGACCTTTGAATACCCACAGATGGAAAACAGATGGGAGTCACCTGAAGCTAAACTCCTAGCCCACCTGGAGGTCTAATTATCTTTTATCCAATTTAAGACAAGAGCACTTTACAATTCCACACTGCCAGAATTAGCTAGATGTCTGAGCCAGACCTGTGGCTACCTGTGCTGTACCTCCAACTGCTGCTATGTGGAGGGGACATAGCAGACTTTGGTTCCCCCCATAGTGAAGTCTAAATAAAGAACAAAGACATCAAAAACAAGGATCCACAATGCAAACTGGTTCCAATTCTTAAGAAACCAGTATGAGACAAGATCAAGATGAAAGTACAAAAAACACAAAGGTTTAGTTGGAGGGGCGTTCCAACCAGGAGTGGACCCCCCAGCTCAGCCTTAAACAGAACTCTACTGTCCTGAGAGCACACTGGTCAGGCCTTGATCACAGATCTCCGTGCAGAACTCTCTACAGTATGAGGGTCTGCTGAGTGGGCCTTTCCCACACAGTGACCTAGCTCTCTCTGATCTAGTTAGCAACAGAAGGACAAGAAGTGGCTCTCAAGCATGTTTGCTCCCCTTAACTCCCCATTTCCAGATGGATCAATCCCAAAAATAGAAAACAGAAAAATATATTAATAGAATAAGAGGACAAATCAAAACTGAGACTTACCTCCAGAAAATTCCCAAGTGACTTCAAAAAGAATGACTCCAAAAAGATTTAGTGGCATATCAGGAATCCACGAACTGGCTGTCAGAGAAGCAGAAAAGCCACAGGGCCCTAAAACACCTCAGGGGGCATCTCCCCTGTGGTGTTCCTGTCCCTTGGCAGCCTGCTAACTGAGGCCATCTGCTAGTGGCTTCAAGGAACTTAGGTGCCCTCCTTGATACTGGAATCTTACTAGGGCCTCCACATGTTTTATGGGAACTCAGTTGTGAGAAACAGAGAAGCCACACTTTGAGAGGTCGAATTGGTGTGTTATTGGAAAGCTGGTGACTGCAGGTATACTCTTGTCATAAGGAATTGCAGCTGTAGGAAGTGGTGCTGTGGCTCAAGAGGTAGAGCACTAGCCTTGAGCTGAAGAGCTGAGGGACAGTGCCCAAACCCAGAGTTCAAGTCTCACGACTGACCAAACAAACAAACAAAAAACTTGCAGCCCTGAGGCCTGAAGAAAGTATGGCAATTTTAGGTTTGGATTCCATTTTGTCCGGGAAATGTGTCAGCAACTCCCCTTGATCCCCTTGAGCCCAAATTCTAGGAACAACTCTCTTTTTATGGTAAATTCTACTAACTACAGCTAATCAGCAGATAACAGGAAAAACCCAAAGTTCCAGATGTTCCTGCAAGTTAAAGACCACTCAGTTGAGTCTCAGACCATCTGCTTTAGCCAATCATTTTGAAGAGCATCAACTCCATGAAACAGCCAATTCCCAGTACCTGGTCAGTTCCCACCACTGGTTACGCGAATCATCTTTTAGAATTATGTTATGATTTTCCCGTGGTGTGATATGATTTGTTAAGTGTTGCAATGATGCATAGAAGTCCCTAAAAAAAACCTATAAAATCCCTGCTAGAGAAAGGGTCGGGGCTCCCAATCTAGATCCACTGTGTTGGTGACGGTCGTGAGTCCAGGCTCGAGCTTGCAAAAAGAGACTCTCATGTATTTGCATTGGAATCAGCTCCTTGGTGGTCTTTGGGGATTCTTATCTGGACATAAGACAGGCCCTAAATACATTTAACACTGTTAGAAAACTGAGACATGAGAACAGGAGAGGAAAGAAAGAGAAGAAAAACAATATCAAAAAGCCAGATCAATTCCAATAGAGAGCTGAAGTTGGACACCATGATAGCTAGAGGAGAGCCAGGAGACATGAGGCATGGCATAATGGCACCTGAGATGATCTGGGCCTAAATGGGATCAGAGTCAGGGAGCAAGGTCACAGGAAACTTGAGTCTCAGAGTTCCAGACACAGGACTGATAGTCCAGTAACCTATTGTCCAAGTCCCCATCCTTGCCTCTAGGAATTCAGGCATGCCCAACACCTGGAGGTGGAACATCCCTGCCTTTACCATGAGGACAAGATGGCATCAGTTAGACCTAATTCCCCATCAACTACCACATGGCCAATTTGGTGCCAGTTAGACCCAGTATCCTTATTTCATTTCATTTACTATACACTCTTATTTTCCAAAACATTGTGATTTTCCTGGGAGTGAACTCAGATCATCGAAGTATTTTATAGGGAGTTCCTTGTGACTACTAGCATCATGCCCATCCTCACCTCTTTCTTGTGGATTCTTTTTCCCACCTCACAAAGAAACCCTGTGGCCTTTGTACAGGGTCAGTCTTCACCCCAGAATGATTTCCCTACCTCCAGTGGTAGGTCATCCTTAGAATATGTGTGGGAAGGAGAGAGCTCAGATAGTCCCCACTAAGGAGTGATCTGTTGCCTTTGCCAGTGCCCAGAGCTGCTTAGGCAGGGATTCAGAACCCCTGTGAGTATGGAGTGGATAGCCCAAGCTCAGTCTCCTTGGAGGCAATCTAATCTGCAGAAAATGCAGGCCCCATCCTCATTTTCCCATTGTTGAATGTATTAATTTATTTCCTTAACCCACAGCCTCCAATTTTATGCGCCTGAACATCTGAGAATGAGAAATGGCTTCTAAATGGCTACTCTTATTCACATACCACACAACAACTTCAAGTTATTGTTATTTTTTGATTAAACCAAATCAGAAAAAGAAATACTGAGTTTTCTGACCCATGTACCAAACATGTTACCAGAAATTTAGGGCAGCTAAGCTGACCTAGGTCCTTGCATCTGGCAAGAGAAGAATACAGGCAAGGCATGAAAGTAAGTAAAGAAAAAATATGGCAGAAAAACAGAATGAGGTATAGATACGTCATGGGAAGACAGTACTTCAGCCATCAGCCTTACAGACATTAGCCTTGGATTAAGAAGGAAGCATTGGAGTTTTTGAAGATGATTTTCTGATTTCTATAAAGTTTCTGTTTTCTATAAAGTTGTGAGGTCAAAGATTTAGTGTCACTTCCTTAATCTTTTGTAGTCCCTGTCTTTATATCATTATCAGGCAGGTTTTGGTTTATCAGCTTACCCTATGATCTGCAAATAGTACAGGTCACAATTCTCTGCCTGCATCGTTTTCTACTAAATCATATCATTTTCTCTTGAAAAAAGATAGGGTCTTCTTTCTTTCTTTTTTGTGGGAGGAGATATTGGTACGGAGGCTTAAACTCAGTATCTTGTTGAGTTCAGTACCTTGAACTCACTCTCTTGCTCAGTAGGATTTTGTTTTTAACTAAGAACTACTCCGCCTACTTTGATGGCAAAGAAAGAAGGAAACATTGGTTTCCTGTCTTTGAGAAAAAGAGAAAGAAAACCAAAAGGAAGAGGCACAACTTGCTCACTCTCCTGAAGGGATGACAGGATTAACAGGTCAGAAATGACTCCATGAAATGGAGAGGTTTCTTGTTTGTTTGTTTTTGTTTTTGTTTTGGCAGTCATGGGGCTTGAACTCTGGGCCTGGCTATCTCTGAGCTCTTCAGCTCAAGGCAAGTGCTCTACCACTTGAGTCACAGCACCACTTCCAGTTTTCTGGTGGTTTATTGGAGATGAGAGTCACACGGACTTTCCTGCTGAGGCTAGCTTTGAACCATGACCCTCAGATCTCAGCCTTCTGAGGAGCTAGGATTACAATCGTGAGCCACAGGTACCTGGTGAGAGTTTTTTTTTTTTTCCTTTTGTTGCTGTTTATGGTTTCTTTTGTTTTTGTCTTATTCATCTATCTATTTTTTGGAGGGTAATGGGGACACAGAAATGGGGGAACAAAGGGTGAACAAATGCAGCAGTGGTACTCAGTAGATACTGTGTTGAAAATGAATTCCTTGTCAGCAAGGATAGGAGGGGAAAACTGGTAGAGAGTGAAGGAAGGGGTGATGCTGTCCAAAAAGAAGTGTACTCTTTACCTGACTTATGTAACTGTAATCGTTCTGTACATCGCCTTTATAATAACAACAAAAACTTTTTTGAAAGTTAAAAAAAAAAAGAGTGCTTAGGGGAGTTATTGCTTGGTGATACAAAGATTCTGCGTGGGACGATGAAACAGCTTTGGCAATAGTGGTGATGCTTGCATAACAGTTAATGTACTGCATGTCGCTGAATTGTATTCATTGGCTTAGATGGTTGCTCTTTATAGTTTCCCACACTAAAAAGTCACCAATTAATTAAAATATAGAGAATATCAACATCTTCCCCTTCCCCCACCAATTTCCTGGAAGCCCTTAGAAGCTGATCACTCAGAACAGCTGGAAAATACCAATCTACTTTTGAAATATAAATACTGGGTCTAAGTGGAGCCATCTTGGCACCTTGGTGGATGGTGGGGACTCCCGAGGTAGATTTCTGCTTCCACACCTCCCACCCCCAGGTAATAGGCACTTGAACTCTTTGAAGCAGGGATAGGGACTTTGACTATAGACCTGCCAGACCTGCCAGACCTGTACCATGACTCATGAGACCCTATTTAGGCCCCTCCACCTCTGTCACCATTGCGCCATGCCTCATGTCTCCTGACACTCCCTAGATCACTATGGCATCTCTCTTCTATCTCCCAATCAAAATTCCCACATCACAGTTTTCCTTACTATAAGTTCTTCTCCTAAGAATGTCATACAAATGTGATCACTTAACATCCTACTTCTGAAATGTGTTCATATCACTGTGCGAATCCTTCCTCCTGTCTACCCTTGATATCCACTGCTGCTTTAAGAGTAGTTGTATTACTAAAAAGCCTGGGTTGACAGGTTGGCCCTATGGAACAAAGGTGCATGTTGGCTTGCTGTCCAATATAAAATGTTTGGACTCGCAAGGTCTTTGCTAACACTATCTGCTTCATCACAGGTGTCCTGTTATCTTCCTTTCCTTCCTTGAGGCTCTGGAAACTGGTACACATGCCAGTACATGACGATTGCCATTGTGCTGAGTCTTCTGTCTTCAGTATAGATAGTTATGGAGTGGGAGCAGAACAAAAGTACTCCCCCCCCCCACATACACACACCACAGTACTTCAGACCCTGAAACAAACAAGATATCTGTTTTTCAGAATCACTGCTGGAGCTTTTCCAGTAAAGGACAGTACTCCAGTGACATTTTCCTGGAAAGCCTTCCCTTTCCCTGACTTCTGGGCCAGTAATCCTCTGCCAGATGTTGCTCACTATAGCTTGTCTGAAACATCACTTAACCCAACTGGGAAGTCTACTGGAAACAGGATTGGATGATCTGAGCTGCTGCCCCTCTCACCAAAAATCTCTAACACATCCAGAGGTCTTTCTTTCCTACTACAGGTTCCAAAACAGTTGCTCAATCATTCCTTCTGCTATACAAATGTCATCCAACTGGTGGTGCTGATAAGCAGGAAAGATTGGATTGACTTCCTTCAGAAAAAGACTACATTTATTTAAACAGAACTGGAATTTTTTAGGTGTACCCTCTGGGTAAGAAGTCATGTGAGAGGCACTGCTAATAGCTTCCTTCCAATAATATGGTTTCCACTTTGGAGTCCTCAGCAGTTCTAACCAGCACAGTCTTCTCTTGGACACGACGTATACCCAGCTTTCTTGCCTTCTGAAAACAGGGCCTTACAATTTAGCAGCACTCAAAAGAAGTCTTCAAGCATGTAATAAGTAACCCTAGGAGATCAGGTGGCCCCCGGACTACAGATGTCCCTCTCAAAACAAACCCCCAAAAAACAAAAAGCAAGGCTACCCATGTTTATTTGGAACATATACTCAGAAGGATAACCAAGCACTCCTGGTGTTGTCTGTATGTCAGGGGCCATCCAATTAGAAAAGGTAATGGAAAATCAGTGCTGAGCCATCAAATTAGAAAAGATAAAAGAAAATTAGTGCTGAGCCATCCAGTTATAAAAGATGATACAAAATTAGTGTTTGTTTTAGTTGAAATGATCGAGGTTACTAGGTATTTCCTGGAAGGCAACTGAACTAATCTCAACTCTCTGGCTAGCATTGTTATAGATATAGTTGTCCTAGATTTCCATTATAAAGGCCAAGACCCAGCCTGTATAATCAGTGATCTATCTTGTTGGGCCCAGATTAATATCTCAGGTCAAGTGGAAAGTTCATTATAGAAATGTGAAGAGCCAGCTGACTTTCTAAGGTAGACTTTGATGACTTCTGGGATTTATGGAATTATCTATTGTTAGTTGGTTGAGTCTGAGATCCCAGGAAGGATGAGATAAATTGAACAAAACTTGTCTCAGCCTCTCATAATCAGTGGCCGAGGGAATGGTGTATTCATGGGAAAATTTTTTATCAGAATCCAAGGTAGTAAAGATAGATATCCTCATTAGTTCATATATGAACTAAGGGAATTGAAGAGCTGGGGACATTAATGGCAGGGTAGAGCACTTACCTAGCAAGGGCTAGGTAAGGGCTCATACATATAGTACTGGGGAGTACTATAAAGAAGAAAAGAAAGAAGAGAAAGAAAAAGAAAAGAAGGGAAGAGGAGATCAAGAAAAGGGAAAGAGAAGAAAAAAGGAAAGGAAACTAAAGGAAAGGAAGATACCATTCATTTCTGGAACAAAGAACAAGCAGGCTTATATTCCATTATAAAATATTGAAGTTTTCTCAGCTTGGGGTTTGGCTGGACTCTATTATATAATCAGACGTTACCTGAGTCCTGTCCCCCCTTCCCTCCCCATCATCCTGTGGGATATTGGGACTTGAAGAGCCAACAAAAATGCTTATACTTTGGCTGTTGTTATTTTTGTGAGTAATAAAGCTCTTTGTGGGTCCTATTTATCGATTCTTCCTTTCCTGTTACCTACCTGCTGTCTCTGGGAAACATGCCAAAGGCCAGGATTTGTTTGATCAGATGGTGTACTGCTTGGACCTCAAGGAAACAGAATACTCTGGCCTCCAGTTCCTTGACTCTGCCCAGGTCACACACTGGCTGGATCATTCCAAGACCATAAAGAAGCAGATGAATACTGGGCCTGCATATGCTTTGCCCTTGCAAGTTAAATACCATTCTTCAGAACCAAACAAACTTCGAGAAGAGTTTACAAGGTATCTGTTTGTTGGATGACTCAGGAATAACATTCTTTCTAGAAAATTGATGTGCCCCTATGAAACAGCTGTGGAACTAGCTGCTCTCTGTCTGCAAGCGGAGCTTGGAGAGTATGAGCTTCCAGAACACACATCAAAGCTGTGTCTGTGTTTTGGTTCAAATCAAATCAGACAGAAGCCATGGGATTTTCTATCTTCCAGAGATGGAAAGAGTGCAGGGGAAAAAGCCCTGTCCAGGTGGCACTCTCCTATCTGAATAAAGCAAAGTGGCTGGAAATGTTTGGGGCATACATGCACTTTATCAGGGGAAGAGATCACTGTGAATATTCTCTTGAACTGATCCCGATGGGCATGTTAAGCTTTGAAGGAGCTAACAAAATAAGCTTATTCTTTTGGCCTAAGATTACCAAAATGGATTTTATTTTTATTTTTTTATTTTTGCCAGTCCTGGGAGGCCTGGGCTTCTTTTGCTCAAGGTTAGCACTTTACCACTTGAGGCACAGTACCACTTCCAGATTTTTCTGGTTCTGTGATACTGAGGAATTGAACCCAGGGCCTCATGCATGCTAGGCAAGCACTCTGCTACTAAGCCACATTCCCAGCCACAAAATGGATTTTAAAAAGAGGAAACTGACACTCGTGGTGGTGGAGGAGGATGGTCAGGTTGTGAGCAGGAGCACACCTTTGTGTTCTGGTTGGACAGCAGTCCGTACCTGCAAGCACCTGTGGAAGTATGCGGGAGCACACCATGCCTTCTTCTGCCCATGCACACCTGGGAATGGCAAGTCCAGCAGATTCGGCTTGGTCCAGCTGGGCTCTATGCCGAAATCCACAATTGAAGCTAGCTTGTTAGTCTGCATGTAGAGTAAAATCTCAATTCCTTCACATTTCTTGGTGTCTTTCAAGAACTTATCATACTCAGTCATGCTGCTGCTGATGGGTTAAACCTTTCTACCAAGTGAACGTAGCCCAATCCTGTCCCCTACCACCCGCAGAAGGAGGACAGATGAGGGACTGTGGTGACTTTTGCTTCTCTTTCACAGCTCTCCATGCTTTGGTGGGCTTGGCCAGGCAGGCTCCATCAGCAGCCTTCTTCCAAGGGGAAGTTACCTGAATGGATTTCTCCAGGCTCTACATCTTACCCTTTCTTGTGCCATCCTATCTCACTCTAGCTGGTTCATGGTCTGTGTTCACCCTAGTGGCAGTGACCATTACTGGTAGAGTATTTGGTGTCCATTCTCAGCCATTCTTATCCCTTACCTCATTCCGGAGAAGTTTGTGAGGAAACTTGAAAACTAGACATTCACTGATTTCCAAGCATCCTGAGGAAGCTGCACCACAGCTCCTGTGTCATTGTTAAGAATTATCATATTGTTAAGAATAATCCACTTATTTCCTCTGTCCAAAGACCAATTCTGGCCATTGACATTTTATTTTAGTTTTTAATAATTTTTATTGAGATTAAGTGATGACATAAATTCCACAGTATTGTGAGAGAGTGATATTAAAAGGTCACAAACACATTTTAACCTTCACAAGGCCATTGACATTTTAGAAGTCCAAGGAAGAACGTCTCTGAAATGTCATCTTTCTCTTAGAAAAAGGCAACAAGAGAAAACATACCTTATTTCTAGATGTCATGTTTGCCATATCCATAATCACATCTCTCTCAGCCTAAAATTGAAACCACCATTCAGGAAGGCTGTGACATCCTTTTATCTCAGGGATTTCTATTAAGAGAGAAGAATAATGCCTCTGGAAATTTTAAATTAGCTTGAGTAAGTTATTTGATTACTTGTAAATAAATACTGAACTAAGTTCTGGCACTCTTCTACTACCTTAAATGAATTTATGTATTAAAGGCTTATAATTACTATTCTTTTGGTGCTGATGATTCAACCCAGAGTTTGTAGCATGCTAAACAAGTGCTGTATAAATATGGAGGAGAAATAACCTTGGTTAACTCATTTTCAGATTTTTCTGTACCAGAAGTGCAATGGAAAAGGAAAGACTTCACATTTGAGAGATTATAAACTGTCATAGGTTCTTTTTTTTTTTTATTGTAAAGATACTATACAGAGGGTTACAGTTACATGAGTGAGGTAATGAGTATACTTCCTCTTGAACATTGTTACCCCCTCCATTGTTTTCCCCCTACCATCCCCTCCCTCCCTCCCTTCCCCGAAGTTCTTTTTTTTTTTTTGATGGTGATTAAGTGATTACATAATTTCCGGAAATTCACAGTATTTTGGAATAATGATGCTCATTTAAAGTCACAAGTTCATTCTAACTTTCCTGGAGCAAATTGTCTATCACAGTCTGTAATATATAATGGTGCTCATATGTTATATACCATATATGTGATCAGCAGCATGGGGATATTTAGTAGTGGTTCAACCAGATGAGTGGGAGTTCTTTGTTTCTTAAGTCCTGTTAGTTTTGTCATATCACCTAACATTTTGGATTTAGCATCCACTTATCAGGGAGACCATGTACCGTTTGTCTCTTCGTTCTTGGCTTACCTCGCTCAACATGATTCCTTCTAGCTCCATCCATTTCCCTGCAAATGCCATTATTTTGTCATTTCTAATGGCTGCATAATATTCCATTGTGTATAGATACCACAATTTTTGGATCCATTCATCTGTGGTGGGGCATCTAGGTTGTTTCCATATCCTAGCTATTGCGAACAGTGCTGCAATAAACATGGAGGTGCACGTGTCCTTGTATATTGGTTCCTGTTGTTCAGGGTAGATGCCTAGAAGTGGTATGACTGGGTCGTAAGGGAGGTCAATCTTTAGCTTTCTAAGGACCCTCCAGACTGCTTTCCAAAGTGGTTGTATAAGTGTACATTCCCACCAGTAGTGTAACAGGGTTCCTCTTTCTCCACATCCCCTCCAGCATTTGTCGTTGGCTGATTTGTGGATGTGGGACATTCTGACTGGGGTAAGGTGTTATCTCAAGGTTGTCTTTATTTGTATTTCCTTCACCACCAGGGATGATGAACATTTCCTCATGTGTTTCTTTGCCATTTTTATCTCTTCTTCTGAGAAGTCCCTCTTTAGTTCCCTTGCCCATTTAGTAATTGGTTTGTTAGGTTTGGGAGGGATTAGTTTCTTGAATTCCCTGTATATACAGGATGTTAACCCCTTGTCTGATATATTGCTGGTAAATATTTTTTCCCAATTAGTTGGTTGTCTTTCTAGCTTGGTTGTGATAGCTTTATCTGTGCAGAAGCTTTTTATTTTAAGGTAGTCCCATTTGTCGAGTCTCTCTCCAACTTGTTATGACCCTGGGACTCTGTTCAGGAAGTTCCTTCCTGTGCCTATTAGTTCAAGTGTCTCTCCTACTCTGTCCTGCAGTAGTTTCAGAGATTCAGGTTTAATGTTAAGGTCTTTAATCCACTTTGAGTTGATGTTGGTGCATGGTGATAGGCTGGGGTCCACTTTTAGTTTTCTGCATGTGGCTGCCCAGTTTTCCCAGCACCAGCGGTTGAAGAGGCTGTGTTTCTTCCATTGTATGTCTTTGGCTCCTTTGTCGAATATCAGCTGGAGGCCTGTGGATTTATTTCTGGATATTCTATTCTGTTCCATTGGTCTTCAGGTCTGTTTTTGTGCCAGTACCATGCTGTCTTTGTTATTATAGCTCTGTAGTAGAGTTTGAAGTTCAGCATGGATAGCCCTCCCATATTGTCTTTATCCCCTAGAATTGTTTTGGCTATTCTAGGTCTTTTGTTGTTCCATATGAATTTTTGGACTGTTTTCTGTATTTCAGTGATGTACATCATTGGGATTTTAATAGGAATTGTGTTGAATTTGTATATTAGTTTTGGAAGTATTACCATCTTTACTATATTAAGTCGGCCTATCCAGGAGCATGGGAGGTCTTTCCATTTCCTAGTGTCTTCTGCAATTTCTTTCTTTAACTTTTTATAGTTCTCATTAAATAGTTCTTTTACATCTTTGGTTAGGTTAATTCCTAAATATTTTATTTTTCGGGAGGTTATTGTGAATGGGGTTGCTCCCTTTATTTCCCTCTCTTCCTGTACATTATCAGTGTATAGGAAGGCAACTGATTTTTGTGGGTTTATTTTGTATCCTGCTATTTTGCCGAAGTGATTTATGATTTCTAAGAGTTTGGGGATGGAGTTTTTGGGATCGTGGAGGTATAGTATCATGTCATCTGCAAAAAGGGATAGTTTAACTTTTTCTTTCCCTATGCGGATCCCTTTAATGTCTTTTTCTTGCCTTATTGCCCTGGCTAAGGGTTCTAGGACTATATTGAAGAGGAGTGGAGACAGTGGGCATCCTTGCCTTGTTCCTGATTTTAGGAGAATTGGTTGTAGCTTTTCCCCATTAAGTATAATATTGGCTATTGGTCTGTCATAAATGGCTTTTATTGTTTTTAGAAATGTTCTTTCTATTCCTATTTTCTCCAGAGCTTTTAGCATGAATGAATGTTGAATTTTGTCAAAGGCCTTTTCTGCATCTGTGGCGTTAATCATGTGATTCTTGACCTTGGCTCTGTTGATATGTTGGATTACATTTATTGACTTATGTATGTTAAACCATCCCTGTGTCTCTGGGATGAAGCCTACCTGGTCATAGTGTATTATTTTTTTTATGTGTTTCTGGATTCTGTTAGCTAGAATCTTGTTAAGGATCTTTGCATCTGTGTTCATCAAGGAGATTGGCCTGTAATTCTCCTTTTTGGTTGGGTCTTTGCCTGGTTTGGGGATGAGTGTGATATTGGCTTCGTAGAATGAGTTTGGGATAGCTCCCTCCTTCTCTGTTTCTCTGAAGAGCTGGAGGAGTATGGGTATTAGTTCTTGTTTAAAGGTCTTATAGAATTCTGCTGTGAATCCATCTGGTCCTGGGCTTTTTTTTGTTGGAAGACTTTTGATAGCTTCCTGTATCTCATTATAGGATATTGGCTTATTTAATTGGTTAACTTCTTCTTTGCTCAGTTTGGGCAACTTATATTTCTCTAAAAATGCATCCATTTCTGCCTGATTTTCTTCCTTTAGAGAGTATAGCTTTTGAAAGTACTCTGTTAGAATTGTTTGGATATCTTGGGTACGTGTTGTGATGTTTCCCATGGCATCCCTAATCCTATTAATATGGGTTTCCTCTCTTCTTTTTTTAATTAATCTAGCCAATGGGCCATCAATTTTGTTTATTTCTTCAAAGAACCAGCTTTTTGTTTGGTTTATTTTGGTTATGGTTTTCTGATTTTCTAATTGGTTAATCTCTGCTCTTAATTTGGTTATCTGGCTTCGTCTAGTAGCTTTAGGTCCCATTTTTTCTTATTTTTCCAGCTGTTTTAATTGCAACATGAGATTATTTACGTGGTCTGTCTCCATTCTCTTGATGTGGGTGGGCACTGAGGGCAATAAATTTGCCCCTCAGGACTGCTTTTGCTGTGTCCCACAAGTTTCTTTGTGAGGTGTTTTCATTTTCATTGAGTTGTAGGAAATGCTTTATTTCTTCTCTGATCTCTTCTGTTACCCAGGCATTGTTAAGGAGTGTGCTGTTCAATTTCCATGTATTAGAGAAATTTCTGTGGTATGCTTTGTTATTGAGAGCTAGCTTGATTCCACTGTGGTCAGATAGGATACAGGGGATTATGTCGATCCCTTTGTATTTGCTTAAGTTCTTTGCATGAACTATGATATGGTCTATTTTGGAGAAAGTTCCGTGAGCTGCTGAGAAGAATGTGTACTGTGTTGTTTTAGGGTAAAATACTCGGTAGATGTCAGTTAATTCCGCTTGAAGTATGGCCTCTCTTAATTCGGTAGCTTCTTTGCCAATCCTCTGGTTGGTAGACCTGTCCTTTGGTGAGAGTGGTGTGTTAAAGTCTCCTAGAATTATCATATTGGGATCTATTTTATTCTGTAAGTTTGAGAGCATTTGTTTGACATGTCTGGGTGCACCAATATTTGGGGCATATAAGTTGATGATGGTTATATCCTCCTCTTGGATTGTTCCCTTTATTAATATGTAGTGTCCGTCCTTGTCTTTCTGTACTAATTTTAATGAAAAGTTTATTTTGTCAGATATCAGGATAGCTACACCTGCTTTCTTACTGGGGGCATTTGATTGGTAGATCCTTTTCCACCCCTTCACTCTGAGTTTGTTTGTATGTTTGGCTGAGAGGTGGGTCTCCTGAAGGCAACAGATGGATGGGTCTTGTTTTCTGATCCAGTCCTCAGTTCGTTTTGTTTTAATTGGCGAATTCAGCCCATTTATATTAAGAGAAAGTATAGAGAGATGTATTGTTGTCCCTGCCATTCCGTTTTCCTACATTTTTCTTCTTTCCTTTCCTCCTGTGCTTGCTCAGTTAGACTTTGAGTAACACCTGTTTGGGGCAGGTCCCAGTTCCTGGTTGCTTTCTTCAGGTTGTGTCCCCCCTCTTAGAATTCTTTGTAATGCTGGCTTAATGTTTATGTATTCATTTAGTTTTTCTTTGCTATTAAAAGTTTTCAGTTCTCCATCGAATGTGAATGCTAGCTTTGCTGGGTATATTAGTCTGGGTTGGCCATTATTGGCTCTCAGGGCTCGTATGGTGCTTTCCCAGGCTTTTCTTTCATTCATTGTTTGTGTGGAGAGATCTGCAGTGATTCTAATTTTTTTCCCGTTGTAGTATAGCTCCTTCTTGATTTTTGCTGCATGCAGGATTGTTTCCTTATTATTCATATCTATCATTTTTACTATAATGTGTCTAGAAGTATTTCTCCTGGGATCTTGCTTGTTGGGTGTTCGATAAGCTTCTGTGATGTAGTTAAGATGGCCGTTTTTGAGGTGGGGAAAATTTTCATTGACTATCTTGTTAAATAGGTGTTGCATTCCCTTGCTCTGGAATTCCTCACCTTCGTCCACTCCGATTATGCGAAGGTTAAATTTCTTAGCATTATCTGCTTGCTCTTGAATTTCCCTTTGGTTTAATTTGAGTGATTTTTTCATATCTGTCACTTTTTGGTCCAGTTGGTGTATTCTGTCTTCTGTATCTGACACTCTATCTTCCATTTCATTCACTCTGTTGACCGTGGCTTCTATTGTGGTTTGCATGGAGGAAATGGATCCCTTTATGGATTCAATTGGTTCTCAGAGTACTGATCTCGCCTCTCAATGAGGTATGCATTACCTCTAATTTGGCGTTTATCTCACTTCTTACTGAGGTTTGTGCAGCTTCTATTTTTGCATCCAACTCTTGTTTGATATCCTGTATCTCTTTTGATAGTTCATCCTTGTGCTCTTTCAATTTCTGATCAATTTCTCGCTTTATTTCTTGAGTCATTGCCTCCAGCAACCCTTGGATGTAGCTTTTGTCTTCCATTCCTGCTTTGCTCCCACTGGGGCTCTCCCCTGTGTGGCTGCTGGCTTTTGAGGTGAGCTTGCTGTCCTGGGTGGTGGTAAACCTTGTGATTTTTCTCTGTGATTTTCGCATGGGGGTTCAGGAGACTGCTCTTCAATTTTGTTTTGGTGTGTCTGTCTTTGCTTGGTTGCTGATTCTGTATTGGTAGAGAGAGTCTGTGCCTGATCTGGGTTCTGTTGGGAGCCTATTTCCAGCTGCTATTCTGACTTACTTAGGATTCTCAGCTCTCTGCTGTAGATTGCTGGCAATTCCCGCCTTTGGAAGGGTTGAGCAGCCTAGACTGCTTGTGTTTGCTCCTACGGGTACTCTTGTGAAGATCAGATGCTCTGGATGCACTCTCCCAAATACTGGAGTCTGCTATGGTCTCCTGATGTGTTTTTGTTTGTTTGTTTTGGTCTGGTTGTGGGCTTGAACTCTAGGTTTGGGTGCTGTCCCTCAGCTCTTCAGCTCAAGGCTGGCACCCTACCATTTGAGCCACAGCACCACTTCTGACCCTTTTTGCTTTTGTGATGCTGAGGAATCAGATCCAGGGCCTCATACATCCAAGACTATCACTCTATTGCTGAGCCGCCTTAACAGCCTGAGCTCCTGCTTACTATCAGGTGCTGGCAGCCTGTGTTGCCCAATTCCCAGCCTAGGGTATATGGGTGGAGTTTTGGTGGGGTTTGGGCTTCTCTTGTCCTGGGCCTCCAGGTCTTTTATTGTCACAGGCGTACTTCCCGGGGAGTGCTGTTCCCTGTTTTTCTCCCCTCTGTTGAGGCGTATGCTCAGCTTTTTACTTCAGTTGGGAGGAGTTGGTTGTGTTGTTCAAGTGTCGGATCCCTGAGCCTGGTTCCGGTCCCAGCCTGGAGCGTGCTTGTTAGGCCTGTGCTGATGTGTATACCACCTAGGTTATGCAGCCTGGAGCATGCTCGTTAGGCCTGTGCTGATGTGTACCCCACCTAGGTTATGCAGCCTGGGGGACACAGTTCAAATTTCTTCTACTGTTGGTAGTCTTGACCCAGGGGCGCTGTTCCTGGCTTGGGCATTTAAGCTCCCTTCCAGGGGCACTCTTGCTCTGGCCTGGCCAGCAGAGTGTGCTCCACGGGCTGGTGGAGCTCTCGAACAGTTCCCAGTTTTAGTGGGTCCTCTGGTCTGGGTTTTGGGGTAGGGAGTCTAGGTCAGGGTCTGGGGATTCCCTCCAGCTCTGGTCTCCCTTGAGGGATACACTGTCCCCTGTGGGGTACTCACCCTGGAGCTGGTTGTTTCTGTGTGGTGTAGGTTGTCAGTTGTTGTTAAAATCCGAGTTCAGTTGGGGTGGTTGCGGGCTGGGTTGGGCGGTGGTGGCTCTGTGTGATTCTTTTCTGTCTCTGCCTCTGTCGAAGCTGTTGGGTCAAAAGTGTCCACGCTCAGGCGGCTTCTTCGTGGGTTATAGAGATCCGGTGGGTCTGACGCCAGTGCCTCAGGCGACTTCTGCGCGGGTGATCTGCAGGCAGCCCCCTGTGCCTCTGGGACCCGGGTGGCCCCTGCCGGGTCGTTGCGATTGCGATCGGGTGGGTGGTCTGCCGACAGGTCCCTTTGTCGCGCTGCTGGTGCCGAGCGGCTTTGGCGGGATGGAGCCTCTCTGCTCCGGTGGAGAGTGAGGGGGTGGGGGTGGGATCCTCGTGGAGACTCCCGGCTGGTAGGTTTCTCTGTTCCTGGCAATCTGCTGTTCTGCAAACCGGTACCTGGTGATCTGCAAGCAGCCCCCTGTGTCTCTGGGGCTCCGGCAGCCCCCGCTGGGCCAGCTGGCTGGCAGCTTGGCGCACTGCCACGCGGCCAGTAAAGGTTGGGGGAGGGGTCTTCGCTTTTCTCTGTTCTGAAATTCTTCTTTTCCTCTTTTTCTTTTTTTGTTATTTTCCGCCTCTGGTTTTTCTCTGAGTGTTCGTCTTTTTGTTGTTGTCGGTCTCTTGGGGAGATTAAGCGTTGGAACTTTTTGGTTGGAGAGAGCTGTGGCGTTTCCCTACTGCCCCGTCGCCATCTTGGTCCCCCCTCTGTCATAGGTTCTTAAATCTAAGCATGGAAGATTTGCTTCCCCCGCCCCCATCCTCCATTGAACTCAACTTCTTTGTACTTAAGGCGTATTACAAACCTATTGTTTCCTTCATTGTGTACATAAAGAAAACCAAAAAAAGAGAATGATAAAGTATCTGCCCAGGTCACCAAACAAGCCCTGATTCAAACCTAGATCCAACCTGGAAATCATTGTGTTAAACATTGCTATACTACTTCATTGTAACCTAAAAGCATTCCAGCTAAAACTAAGTACATTTTTCAAGGATCCTGAAAGAGACTTAGACTTTGGTTCCCTCGCACTCCAAAGTCTATGCAAACTTCATTATCCTGTAGGACCTTTGGCTCATCCAGAGCAAATACCAAAGAGGATATCCCATTGGAACACAGAGGAAATAATCTAGAAGGCATCTATTGTGGCCTAAATCTCACCTTTCAGGAAACTCTGCAGATCTTAAGGTTTGTCCAGAAGCAACTGAGAGCTTATATCTGTGACTTGTTTATATTGAGGAAATAATCAAGCTCGTCTCAGGACTTTTGCCCTCAGCATAACATTATATAATCTTCCATGAATAATCCTCAGTCACATTTACATCGTCTGAAAGGTGAGTGGGAAGAAGACAATCACTAGACAGGAGTTCAACTTATTCACATGTGCTTCCTCTGCCCTTTGCTCTGGAAAGTCCTTTCCCTTCTCCTTATTACAAGTGCTTGTACATTTTGCCTTATCAAGGATGGAGAAAATCTGGATTTTGCATACAAATAAAACTCCCCTGACAACCCTCCTACCCTCACACTCATTGCTGCTGTCAACAACATATCCAACACTTTTCCAGAATCATTTATAAAAATGAGCAATAACTAGGGGAAGGGTAAAAGGTGTTCTCAACTGGGGCAGAGGTTACCAGTGGGTGGATTTGTTTAAGTAAGTCAGGTGCGTGTATTGCTTCATCCTCAGGGAGTTCTTCTTTATTGCTGACCTGTTTGAAGTAACCTGGTAGGAAGCTAGAGGAGAAATAACATTGGGTAAGTTGTTTTCAGCACCAGAAATGAAATGGAAAAGGAAGGACTTCACGTTTGAGAGATTCTAAAGTGTCATAAGATTTTCAGTCTAAGTATGGAAGACTTGCTTGGCCTTTTCCCCCTAAAATCTTTTGCATCATGAACATCTGAAGAGCTTCATGAAAACAACTCAGAAAGGAAGCAGATGGTTCAAACTTATCTGAATTTAGAGCTTAAAAAATAGTCTTATTGGGCTTTGAAGATAAAGGTCAGATCCTTAAGATGTGTCAGATTTACATGGCTGGTAAGTGGGTGCTCAAAGAGGGTTGGGGTTTTTTGTGGGCAAGCTGATATAAATGGTTTTATTTTACATTTTACAAATGCAGTATTTAAACTGCGTGCTGGTGGCTCACACCTGTAATCTTAGCTACTCAGGAGGCTGAGATCTGAGGACTGTGGTCCAAAGCCAGCCCAGGCAGGAAAGTCCATGAGACTCTTATCTCCAATAAACCACCAGAAAACCAGAAGTGGTGCTGTGGCTCAAGTGATAGGGTGCTAGCCTTGAGCTGAAGCTCTCAGGGACAGCGCCCAGGCCCAAAGCTCAAGCCTCATGACAAAAAAAAAAAAAAAAAGCAGTATTTACTGGGATGCCTGTAGTTCATCTGTAGTTCATGCTTGTAATTCTAGCTACACAGGAGGCTGAGATCCAGAAGATTGGGGTTTGAAGCTAGCCTTGGCAGAAAAGTCTGAGGGACTTCATCTCCAAAACAACCATCAAAAAGCTGGGCTGGAGGTGTGGCTCAAGTGGTAGAGTGTCAGCCATGGGTTCAAGCCCTGGTACTAGCAAGTTCAATATTCTTCCTCTCGGTTAAAAAGTGGAAGAAAGTGGTAATAGGAATGAGGAAAATGAGGGAGGAAGTACAGTTATGACAGGTTTAGATGCTATGTTAGAATGCCTTCTTCTCCAAGAAGAAAGTTTTTCTAATCAAATAGTTCAATATCAAGAACATAGCCAGGATAACATGTTGATCTTTTAGAAAGAAAATATACCTCCTCCGATTTTAGAGATAACAGTATTTATTTAGTTATTTTTATAATATAATTATTTTATGTATATTTTATGGTATAATATAATGTAAAATATAATGTAAAAGTATTCTTTTTGAGATTTAAAAAAATCAGTATATGTTTACTGGAGTTTTTTTTTAAAACACTCCTAACCCAAACAACAAATAATTTTGAGTTCCTGTTAGATATATGCACTACCAAATAAAATAGACATAGCTTATGTTCCCCTGGAGTTTAGAACTGAGCATAAAGCTCCTAGAAGAAAAGTTAGTAATTTATTAATTTACTAAATATTCATCAAGCTTATTTTATCATCCAATGTAAATTGCCTGTAATTCTAGAACTTGAGATTGCCTGACCCTGCAGCAATATTTGTCCACCGCTGACCTGATACCTGCTGACCAGGTGGCTTCGTTGTTTTCTCAGGTCTTGCAAAAAGCACTATCCAGCCAAGGATGGTCCAGGTTGCAGCCACCTCCTAGGTCATGAGCCATGTCCAGAAGAGCTGAGTCACATACCTAAGCCCTGGCCCTGTGACCTTCTTACAGATTCATCTAGAATAGTTTTCTTACCCATAGCCAAAAAATACATTAACTCAACATAGTACATACACACACATAAATTTTAGGGAAAATTCTTACAAAATTTATTTTTCTTACAGATGAGCCATTCTGCTCTATCATTCTCTAGTGTTTCATTTTATTTTACTTTTATTTTTAAGTACTAGTGATAGCTGAGTGTTGTGCACACACTCAGGAAGATCACAAGTACTTAGATGCAAAAGATATGATTAGCCCCATTTTCCTAAGAAACAGAAATAAAGGTGAACTCTTTTCAGGTTGTTATACTTAGAGGCCTTAGTTCCCTGAACCCAATCGGAGGAAACCAAGTCAGTGACTTAGTGATTGACTCCTTAGCAAGGAACTACCACAATCTGTACAAGTGAGTTCAAGACACTGTTTTCTCCTCTTCTAGAGTGTGTGGGTCTAGTTTCATTGATCACAAATGGGTTTTTGGCACACATTTCTAGAAAAGAGAAAAAATACGTTCTGAGTCATTTCTAATCTCAACTACCCCAATAGCAGCAGCAGTGAAAACAGCCAGGTAAACTTTATATAGGGTCTGAGAATATAGGTCAGGGGTAGAATACTTGCTTACCATGTATGAGAATCTGAGTTCAATACCCAGTGCTTCATGAAAAACATTCTATAATATTTGAGATCAAATTAGCTGTCACTGTTGGGGCATATGACTAGAGAAGACCTGAGGAAGGGCGTGTTTCTCCATCTGTGTGCTGATTATGTAGCAAAGTTCAGTGTATGAAAGTTCATTCTAATCCAGCCAAACCTCAGAACCACTCTGTGAACCTAAATGCCCATCAATGATTAAATGGCTAACTCCACTGTGGAATAGTCACAGAATAGAATACTAGCTCTTAATTTCTATTATTCAGGCCTTCTTTCTTTAATAAAAATACTTCTGTCTAATTTTAACTCATTTCCTAAAAGAGATAACATAGGCAAAAACAAAAAAATTATAAAATAGCACCCTATAGATACATGTCTGCATTAAAACAATTTATTAATCAGTCATTGTGAAAAGGAAGAAAAAAATTCCTCTTTTAAAAGGTGGCTATGCTTTTAAGATTATAAACTTTCTTGCTGTGACAGTATCTTGATGTGGAATTAGAGAGGCTATCACTTTACAACGTTAGGCATGCCTCTACTTCCTGCTTTTTCTTGTTATTTGGAGATAAGAGTCTCCTGGATTTACCTGGTTGGGCTGGCTTTGAACCAGGATATCCAAATCTCAGTCTCTTAAGTAAATAGGATTAATGTGAGCAGTTTTTTTTTTTTTTAATGATAGGATTGAGTAAATCAGTTCACATGTATGTTTTTAAGATCTCTTCCTGAAAGCATTGGACCTGACACTATTTTAGACAATAAGCAACATTACAGAACTTGAGACTTCTATCAGAACCCATTTTAGAGTTTCAGGCAGAAAACATCAATGCTAATGAGGGCATGTTAATGATGATTTATTCTCTGAAGCAAAACCATCGTCCTTTCTGCTTGCAGTGCCAGTCACCCCATGGGACAAAGTTCATAGCTCCATTTTATCGAATCCTTTTTTGTTTTTCACAATCAATCCGTTAAAACAGTACATGTACAAATATAAAAGCTCCAAAATGGGTCTGGGAATGTGGCTTAGTGGTAGAGTGTTTGCCTAGCATGCATGAAACCCTGGGTTCAATTTCTTAGTACCACATAAACAGAAAAAGCCAGAAGTGGTGCTGTGGCTCAAGTAGTAGAGCGCTAGCCTTGAGCTGAAGAGCTAAAGGACAGCGCCCAGACCCAGAGTTCAGGCCCCACGACTGACAAAAGAAATTACTGTATGCATATTCTTCTCAAGTGCATATGCCCACAGAACCTATAGAAAGAGAGACTGTATCCTAGGGCATAAGACAAACCTAAGCAAATGTAAAAGAATTGGAATAATACAGGTATGTTCTCAAAAGACAAGAGTCTAGCTAGAAATCAAAGCATAATGTTAAAAACTAAATTTCCAAACACTTGGAAACTAAATAATATACTTCTATGTAATCCATTAGTCAAAGAAGAGACCTCAAGAGAAATAAAAATTTTCATTGAAAAGAATGAAAATGAAAACAAAATTTATAATACATATATAAAACAACATAAAAGGAATAGACAACACCAAATGCATATAATTTAACACCAGTAAAAAAAATCTCAGATCGGTAATGTAACATTCCACTTTAAGAAACTGGAAAAAAGAAAAAGCTGGAGATATGGCTCAACTGGTAAAGTGCCTGCCTAGTAAACAGGAGTCTGAGTTCAAACCCCAGTCCTTGTAAAACACAAGGAGAAAACAAAGAAAAAGCAATTTCCAGGAAGAAAAGATCAAAAGAAGCAAAAAACAAACAGAAAGAAAGAGATAATAAAGGTAAGAATTGAAATCAGTGAAACTGAAAACAAAATGCTATCAAGGAAATCAATGAATCAAAAGAGCTGGCTTTTTAAAAAAGATCGATGAAATAGTCAGCTTTATAGCAAGAATGATTAAAAGGAGAACAACTTACATCAATAGTGAAACATCATTACATCATTATTATAGATGCAGACATCATTTTTCTTAGACATATTTCTTAGACTTCCTTACATATTCTATAGACATCATTCTATAGACTTCTATATTCTATAGATTCTACAGACATCTATAGAATATAGACATCAGTACACATTCTATAAACCTCAAAGGCATAATAAGGGAATATAATAACTGCATATACATATATAAATAATAACTCTTTATAAATTTGACCACTTAGATAAAATGAACCAAGCCCGCAAAATCTAAAAGCTATAACAAATAAAAAATGTGAATGGATAATCTAAATAGGTAACTAGTAACAACTTGGATTTGTAATATTAAAAACTTCCAAGAATGAAATCTTCTGTTCTAAACAGTTTTACTGGAGTATTCTACCAAACACGGAAAGAATTAACATTGATTTTATACACTCTCTTCCAGAAAACAGAAAAGGTAAGGATTTCACAATTTATTTTAGGAGGTTAGTATTGTTCTGGTACAAAACCAGATTAAAAAAGGGAAAGTCAAACACTAGTGTCTCTCATGAAAATAGAAGCAAAAATCCTTAACAAATCAAATCCAAAAGAGATTTATATGGTGACCAAGGGAAATTATTCCAGAGTTGCAAGACTGAGTAAAAATTGAAACTCAATCTATTTAATTCATCATACTGATAGACCATGGGAAAAAAGACTATATGATCGTACCATCCCAGAACACCACATTTTTTTTTTGAGAAAAAAAAAGTCTACTCATGATTAAAAAAGAAAAACCTCATAAAATAAGACTAAAATGATATGATAATATGATATGATAAAGAGCATCTACATAAAACTCTTCAGCTAACATTATATTTAGGGGAAAAAACTATTTGCTTTCTTCTAAGATCAAGAATAAGGCAAGGATGTCCATGCTTACCAATCTGATTGAAAATAGTAGCAAAAGTTCTAGCCCATTACATAGGACAAGAACATGGAAATTAGAATGCCTTCAAATGAAAAAGAAAGAAAGACACACAAAGCAACAAAAAATTATGTGGCACCTTATAAATAAGTTAGAAACAATAGCAAGAAGGAAAAAACCACTTCTGTTCTTATCTTGGGGTTCATTTCGCTTAACATTATCTTATCTGACCTTTTCTGCTTGTTTCTTATTTGCAATTTGTTACTGCAAATAAGAAACTATGGGACCTATGGTTCTTTGGGCCTGGCTTACTTCACTTAATATAATTTTTTCCATAGTATAACCCTTGTTTTCACTGTATTTGATGCTGGAATAATTTGGGGAAGGGAAGGGAAAAAATTGTTTAAATAGGAATACAGGTTGACCCATTGCAACAATGAGATGTACAAGATGCTATGTTGAGAAATGAACTTCAAAAAAAACGAACTTCACAATTTGGGGGGGGAGTGCAGTTGTAGAGATGGGAGGGAATGGATGGTAAGGGAAAAACAAAGGAGGAGGCAACAATGCTTGGTAAGAAATGTACTCATAACTTTATCATGTAACTGTAACCCCTCTAATACAGTATTTTCACAATAAAAAACTTATTAAAAAAAAAGAGAGAAAACTCAGCCAAGTCCTGGTGGCTCACACCTATAATTCTAGTTACTCAGGAGGTTGAGATCTGATAGAGGTTGGAAAGTCGGTAAGATTCTTATCTGCAATTAACCAGCAAAAAGCCAGAAATGAAGCTGTTGCTCAAGTCTTTTTTTTTTTTTTTTGTCGGTCATCGGGCCTGAACTCTGGGCCTGGACACTGTCCCTCAGCTCTTGAACTCAAGGCTGGCACTCTACCACTTGAGCCACAATGTCACTTCCAGCTTTTTCTGCTTATGTGGTGCTGAGGTATTGAACCCAGGGCTTCATGCATGCAAGACAAGCATTCTACCACTAAGCCACCTTCCCAGCCCATGTTGCTCAAGTCTTGAGTGAGTAAAAACAAAACAAAACCCCAAAAACAAACAAAAAACTAAGGGACAGTGTCCAGGCCCTGAGTTCAAACCCCAGGACGAGAACAACACAAAATCAGCCCCTCCCAAAAAGTTAAATTTTATGCAATTTCATTATGGTATAAAAGTTGCTTAGCACAGGGTCTGACACAAAGTAAATTATCTGAAAAGGTTATTTATTATATGTCTTGCAGTATTGCCTGCAAGTTCTTCATCTCTTGAATTTTTATTCAGTATGTGAAGGCAACAAGAGCGTCATAATTTAGCTTGTCCTTCATTGACCTGGACCTTGCATTTAGGTGAACTCTGTAAATCATTGACTACTAAGTACTGATTTCAAACAACCTGTTTTACAATAAAGTGACCTGTGCTTCAATTGCCATGGGGGAGGATCTCTGTTTCCTCTGGGGAAGGCTAAAAACAGGCTGATTTTAAGAGCCATGATTTAGAGTCAAATAGACCTGGGTTTAAATTTCACCTTGCCATTTCTTTTTTTTTTTTTTTTTTTTTTTTGTCGGTCGTGGGGCTTGAACTCTGGGCCTGAGCGCTGTCCCTCAGCTCTTCAGCTCAAGGCGAGCACTCTACCACTTGAGCTACAGCGCCACTTCCGGTTTTCTGGTGGTTTATTGGAGATAGGAGTCTCACGGTCTCTCCTGCCCGGGCTGGCTTTGAACCGCGATCCTCAGATCTCAGCCTCCTGAGTAGCTAGGATTACAGGCGTGAGCCACCAGCGCCCGGCCACCTTGCCATTTCTTAAACTGTGTCCTGTTAGAGAGGTGACTCAGTCTATTTCACTGTCTACTTACCAGTGATTAGGACAAGGAGAATCCACTTTCCATGGCTATTGTAGTGAAGAAAACAAAACACTGTTCATAGAGGACACGGCCTGTCAGTGAGACACAGCCTAACGGAATCATTCTAACCTCATCACTCAGTTTCTGAAATGACCAGGTTGTCTAAGGCAGATGCCAATCACTGTACAATCAGTGTATTTCTGTAACCAAGGGCACAGTCTTGAAACCACAGAAAGCACTAGCAGGATGGAGGACTGCACTGTGCTTCCCTGAGGGCTTTCTCCTTCCATGCTTGCCACCTCTCTTACTTGGGAGTGGCTGTGCAGAGTCCTCAGGGAAAGCAGGGCTGGGAAAACCTCTCAGCCTCTCTCCAAAGACCTCAGTAGACAGAGGCGGGATCTAAGCAATCACTTCCTTCCACCCCAGCCATAAAGAAAGTGAATCTCAGCAGGCCAGGTCCTCTGTGCTGAGGCTATCCTGGATTAAAGAAGACACCTGTGGGTGGACAGGAACCAGAAGCAGAGCCCTGGCAGCCCAGATGCACCTCTGAAAGCTCTGATTTTTTTTTTTTTCCTGTAGCAGAAACTGGATTTAGGCAGATTAAATCTTACTCTCTCTGGAACGTCCCAGAGATTGATCCAGAGTGGAGCAGTGGGGGCATTCTCCCCGCTCAGGGAAAAAGAATGAGTGGCTGTGGTTAGAAGTAAGGGAGTAAGGCAACAGAAAGAGCTGGAATTGCCTTTCCAGGAAGTCTTAAAAGGGTCTTGAGCAAAGAAACATAACTGTGCACTGGAATAAGACCTTTGATGTCACAACACCCAGAGTGACTTCAGAATACAAAGTAGAGTGAGTAGAAGGGGGAGGGGAGCATAGATGCCCAAAGCACACTTGAGGTGGCGCAGCCAAGAGGGAAAGGGAGGGAGCTGTTGATAGACCTAAAAGCACGCTTCATCCAACGGGCAGCTGCTGTCCCCATCCCTGCCACTTGTCATTTCCTGAGTGTCATGTGTCCGGTGGCACAAGGGTATTCCATATTTATCAGGCCACAAGAATGGGTTACTTCTCTTTTCCTGAGCGTGCAACATATGTGCAGCCAGTCTTTCCAAGACATCACACTTCAAAGACCCAGTGACTAGCATGGATTTGTTATTAGTCGTTAACCACAGTTTGGGAAATAACAACCACTAATCTCACCTTAGGAAATTCTTATGTGTATCACTAAGAATATGTTGTTAGTGCAGTGGGGAAATGTATATACTTGCATGCCTTACAGTAGGTGATTGAATAAAATGTACAATGCATGACTTTTAACTCTCTTTAAGCAGTTGTACAAAGGAAGCACCATTTAATAAAGCACTTTAGGAAGAGCACAATGTCTCCCCTTTCAGCATTCTCACCCATCCCTCCTCCTCCCCACCTTTTCCCTCACTCTTCTTCATTTTGTAGGCTATACATTGGATTTTTGGTTGCATGTCCCTACCCGCAGGACTTCAACGAGGGCAGTGAACCTAAGCGAGAAGGAATGAAGGGACAAGAGACACAAAGAAGGACAGCAAGACAAGGATTCTGATCAAGCTGCCAAATTTTATTTTTCACACAGGGGTATTTATATGCTTAGAATAAGGAAGCTTTTTCATTGGGTGTAGCAGCTGCAGGATGCTTGCTTAGGGCAATGTGAAAAGGTGGTCAATAGCAGCTACCTGGTCTTTGTTTGGGGCAGGATGCAAAGACCAGATTCTGTAAATAGCCTCGAGAGATGTTCCAGCGAGATAATCAAACTTATCATGCAGAGAGACTCCCTGCAGGGGCTCTCGACAGTTGCATTCTCTCCCTGTGCTCCTCTTCATTTGTCTATCCTTTCCCCTTGAACTGCACCCCATCCCCTTTTAGGTGTTTTATTTTGTATAACTTTGATTTTGGCTCTCTAAGGAATGACACTATTTGAGGTCTCCCTTGAATCTACTGTATGTCTGTTAATACACTTGTATACACTTGCATGCCAACCATTGCATTTATTTGTAAGTTTATAAATCTAACTTCCATATATAAGGGAAGACATGGATCCTTTGTTTCTCTGGGCCTGACTTACTTCATGTAACATATTTTTTCCCAGATCTTTCCATTTCTTTATAAACAGAACCATACCATTTTTTCTAATGGAGAGTAAAATTCCATTGTGTATATAGAACACATTTTCTTGATCCATTCAGCTACAATGCATATAGTAACTTTTATTCTCTGTGGATGAAAGTTGTCAAGAGGACATTGTAATGATGATGTAATATTCATTTCATAAATAACTCACATTTATATAAGTGTAATTGTAAGAGCCATTTGCAAGAGACTTGTTCTAGACATTGCATGTCTCTGTGTATGTATGTTTGCGTGTGTAAGCATGTATACATACACAGGTGATATTCCAAGAGCATGAAAACTGGTAGGGTGATGTTTTCTGTGGTTCCCAGCTTGCCCTGATCAAGCAGGCAAGCAATCCACAGTAACCAGTGAGTTGGGAATCCACTTGGCTGCTTTGGGATTGCCCTTGGCAGGGATGATGGCTGCCTTTTTCTACTGTTCAGTCTTTTTCAGGACAATGTTGACCCTCAGTGCCTCCTGCTGAGCCCTGTATTTGTCTTCTCCTGCTCTAGATCTCCCCCTGGGAGGTCAGATATATTAAGGACAGACACATCACCAAGGATGAGCCCAAAGGTTGCTTCTGGTTTCATCAGGTCATTGGCCCCCTGCTTGGAGACTATTTCTCTCTGAGTCCTTAGTGTTCCAGCATCAAAGTGAGATACCACTGACTGTGGGGAGAGATGGCCGTGCATGCGCTCACAGTCCTCTGAGGAAGGGGCTAGCAGGATAATGCTGACATTCTGTGAATCTTTGCTACCAGTGATGACTGGTGGGTTCTATGGTACAGGACGGCAGGCAAATACAATTGGCATTTGTTTCCAACTAGTGACAAAGGAAGTCCTTTCCCATATACACAATGTCCTGTACTGCCAAGAATTGATAAAACATCGGGCCTCTGTGCCTAGCATCCACATCTATAAAGCAAAGTTCCCCAGGTCTCTTGGGATAGCTAAGTCAGGCAGAATTCAAACATGTTGGCAGCCCTGTTTTCTTTGGCTGGATCCATTCACAGGAGCTGGCCACCAGTCTGGCCTCCATTTGAGTTCTTCACTGGAATGTTTTTCTTTCTCCACAGTTACCTTTAAATTTATACGTATTCATTTATATTTAGTTTTGTGCCATTACCAGGGCTTGAACTCAGGGTCTCAAACTCTTGCTTAGCTTTTTCCTCTCATGGGTGGTATTCTACCACTCAAGCCACAGCTCCAGTTCTACTTTTGAATTCTTTGAAAGGCTCCATCTAAATATTGCTTCCTTCAAAAGTTTTCCCAGAGTCCTTCAACTAGGAGTCATTTATTTATACTCCAGAGTATACTTTAGTTATTGTTTATCATGGTAAAAAGGAAATAATTTTGTTGTTAAAAAGAACCAAGTTCAAAGCTTGTTCCTGCCAATTACTGACCATATCAACTGAAGAAAATTTATAGTGTTTTTGGAAGTTTGATCTGTAAAATATAGAAATAATGCCAGTTTCTCCTGGATGTAATATAGCCTAAGGCACTACAGATAAAAAGAATTATAATGATACAAAAGATGATTTATTATTTATATGATAATCCCTGATTTTATTCTATTTCCAAAGGCAATAAATTATTCTAGTTCTGTAGGGGAATCATGTACAACAGATGTAGTCTTTTACTGTGGCAATGTTAATGACTTGTTTTAGTTAACTATTATTGTTTCATACATTATGAAGTATGCATATCCCCTGTTTGATATTGTTTCTTGGCAATCAACATTCATTTCTACCCTATCCTATGAAAGGACTGAAAATTTGAGAAGATCGTTTCTGAATGCAGTTTAAATTTGGCCAATAGCACCCATTTAAGATTTTTTGTATTTTGTGTTTTGTATTTTTTGCATTCAAGACTTTCTTTTTGTATTTTGTATTTTGTATTTTTTGCATTCAAGACTTTTTTTTTTTACTTGGTTTGGCGCTTGAACTCTGGGCCTGGACCCTGTCCCTGAGCTCTTCAGCTCTAGGCTAGCGTTCTACCACTTGAGTCACAGTGCCACTTCTGGTTTCCTGGTGGTTCATTGGATATAAGAGTCTCACAGACTTTCCTGCCCTGGCTGGCTTTGAACCGCCATCCTCAGATCTCAGCCTGAGATCTCAGATCTCAGTATCTAGGATTACAGGCCTGAGACCATGATGCCCGGTTCAAGATATTTTTAAAAAGAAGAGAGGGGTTGAGCAACAGCTTTATCCTGAAGAAGATAAGCAAAACTCTAAGAGGAACGTACCTCATGTATAACTTACTAAATATCTCCAGAGCAGAAATCCTTTTACAAAGGCTAAGAACTCATAAACATGGTGATGTTTCCATCTGGAGGAAAGCTCTCCATTTCATTGACTATAGGTCTGTGGGGAGCTGGGCAGACATGGGCATGAGCACCCTATGCATCATCTCTTAACATCTTAACATATTTACAAGCAAGCTTGTTATATATGCCACAAAGGAGGTACAAAACTGATGGGGTTAAAATGTGCTCCTGTACACAGTGATAGGTATAAAATAAACCGCATTGCTGAGATCCTATTTTATTCAGACTGCTAGGGCAGTCAGGTCAAAACTCAGGTAGAAGGAGACAACTCTTAGGAAACAGAAGAACGTGAACACACTTTTTAGAGCTTAATTGAAGGAGCAAAACCTCCCTTGGAAAGTACCCTTCCATATGTCCCATTAAAATTTTACTTAAAGTTGCCTTCTCTTCACTATGACCCTTGAGGATGTGATTCTGAGTACAATGGGCACAATGTAACAATGCAATGGACCAGTGTGATATTCGTGATATGCTAAAACCATCATTTCCGTCTGACTTCTAGTAGACAAAGAATGATATGGCCTGGAATAAAGTATAGTGTGCTCCCTGCCATGAGTACTTGCTAAAAGAAAAGATGCCAGACTACAAATGACGTCATCACGTTGG
The DNA here is from genome assembly GCF_024711535.1 of Dipodomys merriami. NCBI lineage: Eukaryota > Metazoa > Chordata > Mammalia > Rodentia > Heteromyidae > Dipodomys > Dipodomys merriami. Next base: position 20,350,712 of record NW_027206290.1, read on the forward strand.
GCTTGCTCAAATTCCCATTTATAGTTCAAGACTAAATTGGCATTTGCAATGGCTGGTGGCTCTTCCCATGTTTTTGTTTAGGGTGGGAGTCTGGTTCCATTAGAAGGAAGGAAATGTTTGTACTAGCAAAGAATGTTCAGGGGACATTAGAACATCGTGTTTTTATTTCCATCTCTTTCACTTAAATATCCCTACCAGATACCTTAAGTTCTTACTCCTTCTTTATTAGTGCCTTAATTTAGCACAAGAAAACCATTTGTGCTGTGTTATTTAATTGACCTACAACTCTAGCCTTTACAATCATCTGTCTTTAAAATTTTCAAGTAAACTTATCTTGTGCCTAGCTAGAGGAACCTATTGAAGGAATGACTTCTAAAATGTGACAAACACTTCCCCATTTGTCAGAAATGCCTGAGTTAGGCATTCAATGCTCTCCATATGCTCCCCAGAGTTGAGAAGCGGCTGTCCCAAGCCACCTAGGCTATCTCCATATCTTTGCTGCCATAGCCACTAATGTCATATCCATCCACCATCACATACTGTGAGTGAGTGATCTGAGTCCCAGTCTTTCCCCTAGTGGGGTCTGTTTCCAGTAGTCAACCCAGTCCCTGGCAGGAAAGCGATAAAAGCAAATGGGGTGATTAATGTAACTTTAATGAAAGCACTGATTCAAGAAGGAACAGGGAACTCAAACCAGTGGGAGTAAAGGTATTAGGAGAGAAGTTCTTGGAGGAACCTGTGGCCTTTGACCTAGAAATACATAATCTGTCACCAATTGAGGAGCAACCAAAAGAATTAGGCCCTCATCCCATTTTCAAGTCTCTCCAAGTCACTGGCCAAGCCTAGCTGGAAGCCAACTTAATAAGCTGGTGATAAAGGTCAAGATCTTGGAGACTAGAACAGGGTGAAAATAAGATGACAAATAGAGCTGTAGATAAAGATCACATAGCTGTCCCTTTATTTTTCTTTAGCATCTGCTGTTGTCTTTTTTTGGGGGGGGGATCCGGTCATGGGGCCTGAACTCTGGGCCTGGGCGCTGTCCCTCAGCTCTTCAGCTCAAGGCTAGTGCTCTACCACTTGAGCCATAGCGCCACTTCTGGCTTTTTTCTTTTTGCTTATATGGTGCTGGGGAATTGAACCCAGGGCCTCAGACATGCAAGGCAAGCATTCTACCACTGAGCCACCTTCCCAGCCCCCTGTCTTTTTTTTTCTTAAATAAGAAAAACCTATTTCCCCCAAATAGGATATACACACAAAGCCCCAGTGGCTAATACAGCATCCTTTGGTATATGACAAGGTCAATTATATTTTCATTTAAACAAATTTGCTACCATTAGTCTTCACATAGACTGAAGATCTTTTAAAAAGACAAAGAGACAGAATCCATTAATGAAAACTGTTGCTGTTGTTTGTCCAAAATGTGCAATATATTCTCCAGACACCCTAGCTTCCATACACTAGACCATATCCCATATGCTCTGCAATGGTGCCACTGGTGTTCCCAGTGGGAAGAGGGCCACTAGGAAGACACTGGGTTAAGAAAGCTTAAGAATGCTTTAAGAAAGCTACCAGGATAGCTATGGAAGAATTTGAAGTCAAAATATTTGGAGCTTGGCTGTTTTCAGTATCAGGAATCGAAGGATACACAGACAACCTTCTTGCTTGGTTCAGTTCTAGAAAGAAATTGGATTCAACCTCAGAGAAGGAACCTAGTAAAAAGTAGGTGGGGATAGCTAGAGCTCCAACCTGTTAGACTGGTGCTCAGAGCTAAGATTCTATCAGGGAACAGTGAAGAAGGTTAAGTAGATTAGCCTCTCCCATCAGTTACTACAGACAGGGAGTAGCCCAATGCAGTCTTTAACAGAGGAGTGAATCAAGAAAAAAAAAATATACACATATGTATGTGTGCTATATGTGATATGTGATATATATACACACATATATACACACACAACACAATTTTATTCATCCATCAAGAAGAATAATATTATAATATTATGTCATTAGGAAATGGATGGACTTGGAAATAAATCATACAGAATGAAGGAAGTCAGGCTCAAAGATAAAGGACTCATATTTTCTCTCATATGTGGAAGTTAGACCTAAAATAGAAACACATAAGAAAACACATGCAAGGTTACATGCATAGGTATACTATTAAACTGACTAAAGTATGATACACAGATAGGTGTTTTTCTGTGGGGTGTTTTACACCATGGAACTTTGACCAATTAACAGACAGCTTGACAAAATGAAAATTATAAAGCTGAACCATGTCTGTCTGAGGGAGCTAGGGCCTAATGGGAGGGATGGATGAATGGAGAGAAGAATGGTAGGCACATACACTCATAGTACTTAATGTACATATGTGAAAATGGAACTAGGTAACTTGAGGCAGAGGGGATGGAATGATGGGAATAGGAAGGAGAATGATGGAATGGGTGTCACTGATCAAGATGCATTCTACACATATATGGATATATTAGACAGAAACTATTTGCAGATGATAATAATAATAACACATGTGTTAGAGTTTTGTATTGTTAATGCCCATCCTTCCCTTTTGGGTTTCCATGTCTGTTCAATTTTTGACTCTTCATTATAGTTAAGAATTTAAAACTTTTGAGATTTCAATCCTGGCTCCCCCAGTTACTAGTAGTATGACCTTGGGCAAGTTCATTCATGTTTTCCTTTTTTTTTTCTTCACTTACCCCAATTATAAAAGGACAATAATAGAGGGGGACCAAGATGGCGACGGGGCAGTAGGGAAACGCCACAGCTCTCTCCAACCAAAAAGAGAGTTCGAGTTCCTACGCTTAATCTCCCCAAGAGACCGAAAACAACAAAAAGACGAACACTCAGAGAAAAACCAGAGGCGGAGAATAACAAAAAAAGAAAGAGAGAAAAAGAAGAATTTCAAAACAGAGAAAAGCGAAGACCCCTCCCCCAACCTTTACTGGCCGCGCGGCAGTGTGCCAAGCCGCCGGCCAGCTGGCCCCGGCGGGGGCTGGGGGAGCCCCAGAGACACAGCAGAGACACAGGGGGCCGCTTTCAGAACATCAGGTACTGGTTTGCAGAACAGCAGATCGCCAGGAACAGAGAAACCTACCAGCCGGGAGTCTCCACGAGGATCCCACCCCCACCCCTCACTCTCCACCCGAGCAGAGAGGCTCCATCCCGCCAAAGCCGCTCGGCATCAGCAGAGTGACAAAAGGACCTGCCAGCAGACCACCGGGCCCGCCTGATCGCGATCGCAACCATCCAGCACTCTCCACCCGAGCAGAGAGGTTCCATCCCGCCAAAGCCACTCGGCGCCAGCAGTGCGACAAAGGGTCCTGTCTGCAAACCACCCGCCCGCCCGATCACGATCGCAACTACCCGGCGGGGTCACTCGGGCCCCAGAGGTACCGCGAAGAAGCTGCCTGAGTGTGGACACTCTTGACCCGACAGCTTCGACAGAGGCAGAGACAGAAAAGAATCACACAGAGCCACCACCGCCCAACCCAGCCCGGATTGCAACAACAACTGATGACCTACACCACACAGAAACAACCAGCTCCAGGGTGAGTACCCCACAGGGGAAGTGTATCCCTCAAGGGAGACCAGAGCTGGAGGGAATCCCCAGACCCTGACCTAGACTCCCTACCCCAGCACCCGGACCACAGGACCCACTAAAACTGGGAACTGTTTGAGAGCTCCACCAGCCCGTGGAGCACACTCAGCTGGCCAGGCTAGAGCAAGAGCACCCCTGGAAGGGAGCTTAAATACCCAAGCCAGGAACAGCGCCCCTGGGTCAAGACTACCAACAGTAGAAGAAATTCGAACTGTGTCCCCCAGGCTGTATAACCTAGGTGGTATACACATCAGCACAGGCCTAACGAGTGCGCTCCAGGCTGCATAACCTAGGTGGTATACACATCAGCACAGGCCTAACAAGCACGCTCCAGGCTGGGGCCGGAACCAGGCCCGGGGATCCGGCGCCTGAACAACACAACCAACTCCTCCCAATTGAAGTAAAAAGCTGAGCATACGCCTCAACAGAGGGGAGAAAACCAGGAAACAACACTCCCCCGGGAAGCACGCCTGTGACAACAAAAGACCTGGAGGCCCAGGACAAGAGAAGCCCAAACCCCACCAAAACTCCACCCATATACCCTAGACTGAGAATTGGGCAACACAGGCTGCCAGCACCTGATAGTAAGCAGGAGCTCAGACTGTTAAGGCGGCTCAGCAATAGAGTGATAGTCTTGGATGTATGAGGCCCTGGATCTGATTCCTCAGCATCACAAAAGCAAAAAGGGTCAGAAGTGGTGCTGTGGCTCAAATGGTAGGGTGCCAGCCTTGAGCTGAAAAGCTGAGGGACAGCACCCAAACCTAGAGTTCAAGCCCACAACCAGCCCAAAACAAATAAACAAAAACACATCAGGAGCTCATAGCAGACTCCAGCATTTGGGAGAGTGCATCCAGAGCATCTGTTCTTCACAAGAGCACCCGTAGGAGCAAACACAAGCAGTCTAGGCTGCTCAACCCTTCCAAAGGCGGGAACTGCCAGCAATCTACAGCAGAGAGCTGAGAATCCTAAGTCAGAATAGCAGCTGGAAATAGGCTCCCAACAGAACCCAGATCAGGCACAGACTCTCTCTACCAATACAGAATCAGCAACCAAGCAAAGACAGACACACCAAAACAAAATTGAAGAGCAGTCTCCTGAACCTCCATGCGAAAATCACAGAGAAAAATCACAAGGTTTACTACCACCCAGGACAGCAAGCCCACCTCAAAAGCCAGCAGCCACACAGGGGAGAGCCCCAGTGGGAGCAAAGCAGGAATGGAAGACAAAGGCTACTTCCAAGGGTTGCTGGAGGCAATGACTCAAGAAATAAAGCGAGAAATTGATCAGAAATTGAAAGAGCACAAGGATGAACTATCCAAAGAGATACAGGGTATCAAACAAGAGATGCATGCAAAAATAGAAGCTGCACAAACCTCAGTAAGAAGTGAGACAAATGCCAAATTAGAGGTAATGCATACCTCATTGAGAGGTGAGATCAGTACTCTGAGAACCAACATTGAATCCATAAAGGGATCCATTTCCTCCATGCAAACCACAATAGAAGCCACTGTCAACAGAGTGAATGAAATGGAAGGTAGGGTGTCAGATACAGAAGACAGAATACACCAACTGGACCAAAAAGTGACAGATATGGAAAAAACACTCAAATTAAACCAAAGGGATATTCAAGAGCAAGCAGATAATGCTAAAAAATTTAACCTTCGCATAATTGGAGTGGACGAAGGTGAGGAATTCCAGAGCAAGGGAATGCAACACCTATTTAACAAGATAATCAATGAAAATTTTCCCCACCTCAAAAACGACCATCTTAACTACATCACAAAAGCTTATCGAACACCCAACAAGCAAGACCCCAGGAGAAACACTTCTAGACACATTATAGTAAAAATGATAGATCTGAATAATAAGGAAACAATCCTGCATGCAGCAAAAATGAAGAAGGAGCTATACTACAATGGGAAAAAAATAAGAATTACTGCAGATCTCTCCACACAAACAATGAATGCAAGAAAAGCCTGGGAAAGCACCATACGAGCCCTGAGAGCCAATAACTGCCAACCCAGACTGATCTACCCGGCAAAGCTAGCATTCACATTTGATGGAGAACTGAAAACTTTTAATAGCAAAGAAAAACTAAATGAATACATAAACATTAAGCCAGCATTACAAAGAATTCTAAGAGGGGGGACACAACCTGAAGAAAGCAGCCAGGAACTGGGGCCTGCCCCAAACAGGCATTACTCAAAGTCTAACTGAGCAAGCACAGGAGGAAAGGAAAAAAGAAAAACTTAGGAAAACAGAATGGCAGGGACAACAATGCATCTCTCTATACTTTCTCTTAATATAAATGGGCTGAATTCGCCAATTAAAAGAAAACGAACTGAGGACTGGATAAGAAAACAAGACCCATCCATCTGTTGCCTTCAGGGGACCCACCTCTCAGACAAACATACAAACAAACTCAGAGTGAAGGGGTGGAAAAGGATCTACCAATCAAACGCCCCCAGTAAGAAAGCAGGTGTAGCTATCCTGATATCTGACAAAATAAACTTTTCATTAAAATCAGTACAGAAAGACAAGGACGGACACTACATATTAATAAAGGGAACAATCCAAGAGGAGGATATAACCATCATCAACTTATATGCCCCAAATATTGGTGCACCCAGATATGTCAAACAAATGCTCTCAAACTTACAGAATAAAATAGATCCCAATACGATAATACTAGGAGACTTTAACACACCACTCTCACCAAAGGACAGGTCTACCAACCAGAGGATTGGCAAAGAAGCTACCGAATTAAGAGAGGCCATACTTCAAGCGGAATTAACTGACATCTACCGAGTATTTTACCCTAAAACAACACAGTACACATTCTTCTCAGCAGCTCACGGAACTTTCTCCAAAATAGACCATATCATAGTTCATGCAAGGAACTTAAGCAAATACAAAGGGATCGACATAATCCCCTGTATCCTATCTGACCACAGTGGAATCAAGCTAGCTCTCAATAACAAAGCATACCGCAGAAATTTCTCCAATACATGGAAATTGAACAGCACACTCCTTAACAATGCCTGGATAACAGAAGAGATCAGAGAAGAAATAAAGCATTTCCTACAATTCAATGAAAATGAAAACACCTCACAAAGAAACTTGTGGGACACAGCAAAAGCAGTCCTGAGGGGCAAATTTATTGCCCTCAGTGCCCACATCAAGAGAATGGAGACAGACCAAGTAAATAATCTCATGTTGCAATTAAAACAGCTAGAAAAACAGGAAAAAATGGGACCTAAAGCTACTAGAAGAAGCCAGATAACCAAATTAAAAGCAGAGATTAACCAATTAGAAAATCAGAAAACCATAACCAAAATAAACCAAACAAAAAGCTGGTTCTTTGAAAAAATAAACAAAATTGATGGCCCATTGGCTAGATTAATTAAAAAAAGAAGAGAGGAAACCCATATTAATAGGATTAGGGATGCCACGGGAAACATCACCACACGTACCCAAGATATCCAAACAATTCTAACAGACTACTTTCAAAAGCTATACTCTCTAAAGGAAGAAAATCGGGCAGAAATGGATGCATTTTTAGAGAAATACAAGTTGCCCAAACTGAGCAAAGAAGAAGTTAACCAATTAAATAAGCCAATATCCTATAATGAGATACAGGAAGCTATCAAAAGTCTTCCAACAAAAAAAAGCCCAGGACCAGATGGATTCACAGCAGAATTCTATAAGACCTTTAAACAAGAACTAATACCCATACTCCTCAAGCTCTTCAGAGAAACAGAGAAGGAAGGAGCTATCCCAAACTCATTCTACGAAGCCAATATCACACTCATCCCCAAACCAGGCAAAGACCCAACCAAAAAGGAGAATTACAGGCCAATCTCCTTGATGAACACAGATGCAAAGATCCTTAACAAGATTCTAGCTAACAGAATCCAGAAACACATAAAAAAAATAATTCATTATGACCAGGTAGGCTTCATCCCAGAGACACAGGGATGGTTTAACATACATAAGTCAATAAATGTAATCCAACATATCAACAGAGCCAAGGTCAAGAATCACATGATTATCTCCACAGATGCAGAAAAGGCCTTTGACAAAATTCAACATTCATTCATGCTAAAAGCTCTGGAGAAAATAGGAATAGAAGGAACATTTCTAAAAACAATAAAAGCCATTTATGACAGACCAATAGCCAATATTATACTTAATGGGGAAAAGCTGCAACCAAATCTCCTAAAATCAGGAACAAGGCAACGATGCCCACTGTCTCCACTCCTCTTCAATATAGTCCTAGAACCCTTAGCCAGGGCAATAAGGCAAGAAAAAGACATTAAAGGGATCCGCATAGGGAAAGAAAAAGTTAAACTATCCCTTTTTGCAGACGACATGATACTATACCTCCACGATCCCAAAAACTCCATCCCCAAACTCTTAGAAATCATAAATCACTTCGGCAAAATAGCAGGATACAAAATAAACCCACAAAAATCAGTTGCCTTCCTATACACTGATAATGTACAGGAAGAGAGGGAAATAAAGGGAGCAACCCCATTCACAATAACCTCCCGAAAAATAAAATATTTAGGAATTAACCTAACCAAAGATGTAAAAGAACTATTTAATGAGAACTATAAAAAGTTAAAGAAAGAAATTGCAGAAGACACTAGGAAATGGAAAGACCTCCCATGCTCCTGGATAGGCCGACTTAATATAGTAAAGATGGTAATACTTCCAAAACTAATATACAAATTCAACGCAATTCCTATTAAAATCCCAATGACGTACATCACTGAAATACAGAAAACAGTCCAAAAATTCATATGGAACAACAAAAGACCTAGAATAGCCAAAACAATTCTAGGGGATAAAGACAATATGGGAGGGCTATCCATGCCGAACTTCAAACTCTACTACAGAGCTATAATAACAAAGACAGCATGGTACTGGCACAAAAACAGACCCGAAGACCAATGGAACAGAATAGAAGATCCAGAAATAAACCCACAGGCCTACAGCCAGCTGATATTCGACAAAGGAGCCAAAGACATACAATGGAAGAAACACAGCCTCTTCAACCGCTGGTGCTGGGAAAACTGGGCAGCCACATGCAGAAAACTAAAAGTGGACCCCAGCCTATCACCATGCACCAACATCAACTCAAAATGGATTAAAGACCTTAACATTAAACCTGAATCTCTGAAACTACTGCAGGACAGAGTAGGAGAGACACTTGAACTAATAGGCACAGGAAGGAACTTCCTGAACAGAGTCCCAGGGTCACAACAAATTGGAGAGAGACTCGACAAATGGGACTACCTTAAAATAAAAAGCTTCTGCACAGATAAAGCTATCGCAACCAAGCTAGAAAGACAACCAACTAATTGGGAAAAAATATTTACCAGCAATATATCAGACAAGGGGTTAACATCCTGTATATACAGGGAACTCAAGAAACTAATCCCTCCCAAACCCAACAAACCAATTACTAAATGGGCAAGGGAACTAAAGAGGGACTTCTCAAATGAAGAAATAAAAATGGCAAAGAAACACATGAGGAAATGTTCATCATTCCTGGTGGTGAAGGAAATGCAAATAAAGACAACCCTGAGATACCACCTTACCCCAGTCAGAATGTCCCACATCCACAAATCAGCCAACGACAAATGCTGGAGGGGATGTGGAGAACGAGGAACGCTATTACACTGCTGGTGGGAATGTACACTCATACAACCACTTTGGAAAGCAGTCTGGAGGGTCCTTAGAAAGCTAAAGATTGACCTCCCTTACGGCCCAGTCATACCACTTCTAGGCATCTACCCTGAACAACAGGAACCAATATACAAGGACACGTGCACCTCCATGTTTATTGCAGCACTGTTCGCAATAGCTAGGATATGGAAACAACCTAGATGCCCCACCACAGATGAATGGATCCAAAAATTGTGGTATCTATACACAATGGAATATTATGCAGCCATTAGAAATGACAAAATAATGGCATTTGCAGGGAAATGGATGGAGCTAGAAGGAATCATGTTGAGCGAGGTAAGCCAAGAACGAAGAGACAAACAGTACATGGTCTCCCTGATAAGTGGATGATGAATCCAAAATGTTAGGTGATATGACAAAACTAACAGGACTTAAGAAACAAAGAACTCCCACTCATCTGGTTGAACCACTACTAAATATCCCCATGCTGCTGATCACATATTTGGTATATAACATATGAGCACCGTTATATATTACAGACTGTGATAGACAATTTGCTCCAGGAAAGTTAGAATGAACTTGTGACTTTAAATGAGCATCATTATTCCACAATACTGTGAATTTCCGGAAATTAAGTAATCACTTAATCACAATCAAAAAAAAAAAAAAAAAGAACCTTGGGGAAGGGAGGGAGGGAGGTGATGGTAGGGGGAAAACAATGGAGGGGGTAACAATGTTCAAGAGGAAGTGGAAGTGTACTCATTACCTCACTCATGTAACTGTAACCCTCTGTATAGTATCTTTACAATAAAAAAAAACAGAAAAAAAAAAAAGGACAATAATAATAGCACCTGTCTCCTAGGGTAATTGTGAGAAGAAAATGAGATCCACCACTATAAATGGAGCCTTAATGATGATTCCCTTTTCTCTTTCACCCTGTGGACCTGACAACACCTCACTACTGATCTTTAACACTCATGATTCACTAGGCCACAGGCCACAGTTACTCTCAGGTGCTTCTCGCCTAATGCATTCACACAAACACCTTACTGCTATGTATATCCTATGAAACTAGAAAAATTGAGGGGATGAAGGAGGAGGATGAAAAGGGTGAGAATGAGCAGATGCATTATACTCATAGTGACACGTTGAATTATAACCCCTTCGTACAATCACTTCAAGATAATAAAAATATAATTTAAAAAACAACAGCAGCAGCAACAATAAATCCCTCATCAGACTTCTCCAATCTCCTTGTGTGGACCAGCCATCAACTCACTGCCCACCCATGGACCCAGGCAGTTCCTCCCATATTCCTTCCTCTCTTCTTTCCTTTCTACCATGAAATGGTGCTTAATATGCTTAGAAGAACTTTTGTGGGTTTTTCTTTTATTTTGCATTTATGGAACCATTTTATGTAAACGTCCATTTTAAGTCACATGAAGGTACTATTGCACATTTCTATCTCTGGAAGAAATGAGAAAGGTTGGAAATGGCTGAAGGTTCTCTTTGTGTCTATTGGGCCTGGATAGAGACAAAATGTTTTCCCCAGCCTGAAACTATGCAATCTTTTGAAGTTCTTTTAAAGATATAAAAAGTAAGCTCAATGACAAAATAACAAATTCAGGATTGGCAAGCCATGTTCCCAGGCTTAGTTGATAGGCCCAAAACAGCATGTGGCTGGTATTGCAAGAGAAAAAAAGAATACAATAACTTGTATTTGTTGAAATTTTAGGATTTGTTGATTATGCTTAGCTTAGTTTTTTTTTTGAACTTGGTTTCTGGATCCAACAATAAGGCTTTTGATGAGATATGATTTTTTTTATTGTGACACTGAAGACATTTTAATGTAACATTTTCTGAACTTCTTACTTTGAAACAATTTTAGAGTCATAGAGAAGAAATACAGAATGGAGAATTCTTGTACACTGTGCACCAGGCTGCTTCTAATGTTACCATTGTATGGTAGGAACAGAATTTTAATTTATGTGGGAATCAATACTGAAACAGCAATGTTGACTACGCCACAGACTTATTTTGAGCTTCTCCAGTTTTGCTGTATGCTGTGGTAGTAGAGCTTGAACTCTGGGCCAGGGTGCCTTTTTTGCTGGTCAGCTTTTTGCTAATTAATTGGAGACAAGATCCTCATGGACTTTACCCTGCCCTCTCCCATGTGGTTATGGGGTATGGTTAGGTTCATTTTTCATAGCTAGCATTCCATCATGGGATTCCTGCAGCCTGATTGTTATTTTTTTTAATTTCCCTAAAGGAAAGTTTACTTTTTGTGGTATAAGTTTGGTGGAATTTTCCAACACAGCTTGTCTACCACTGGAGTACCATATTGAACCTCTCATCACATTAAAATTCTCTTGTACAACTCCTTAGGAATGAACTCATTATTCCTAAAAACATTTTCACCTAATCAAAACTTTCATATATATATATAATATATATATATATACAAGTATATATACATAAGATATATATATATATATACACATACACACATAAATAAATAAATATATATATTTGGTATTTTTTAATGGATAGAAGTGATGTATACATGTTTGTACAGTGGTGTCTAATATGAAAACTACAGGTCTTTCTGTTGTTTTTTCAAATGTGGGGGAGGCTTATCTACTTTGATCTCCATTGGTATGCTCTGGTTTGACACAGGTCCAGACCTTTAAATCTAGAAGCCAATAATTCTAAGCTCCATTCCTGAAGTGACTGTACTGATCCTTTTCGGCCACAGCTGAGACAGTTAAGAGATAAGGAGAATAAAGCCACACAGTTACATAGGGCAGAGTGTGAGATGGAATTCAGACTCAGGACTCCCGGTGCATGGTTCTTTCTCTTTCCTGGCATTCAAGTGCAGGTGCTCAGATAGATCTACAGCCCAAATGTGGGTGTTTGTAAAACACCGTTGAGGTGGTAAGTATGCTGGTGTTCACAGCAGATTTTTCTCATGAAAGATTTGAGCCCTAGCAAATCATGGCACAACATTGTAGAATGATTGATGAAATGCGCACCCTCAGAAAAAAATGAAAAACTTTGAGGAACTGAAGACAATGGGGGACCTTGAATTTGTTTACTAACAGAGATAATAGAAGTGGGTTCCTACACTAGACCAATGTGGTCCTTAGAGACAAAACACATGAAGGGAGGATTCGAAGTGGCAGGTTGACATTGGAGGTAAAGCTACCACAGGACAGGTAGGACAATACCAAAGGGCCTCAGAGCTGACCACTTCACGGCATGCAGAGAACAAATCCCTGCTCATCTCTACCAATGATGCTGTAGCCAGGTATGGTGGCACATTCTTGTACTTCCTGTACTGGAAAGGCTCAGGTAAGACAATTATGACTGGACCTTGTCTCAACTAACTAACTAACCAACTAACTCACTAAACTAGGGTCCAGAGGCTCACGCTTACGATCCTATATAGGAGTCTAAAATCCGAGGGTTTTTGGTTTGAAGCCAGCCTCAGTGGAAAACTCCTCCAGACTCCATCTCCAAAATAACCCGCAACAAGCCAAATTGGAAGGTATAGTTCAGGTGGCAGAGTGCCAGCAGAGCAAGCAAGCTGAACAAGTGTGAGGCTCCGAGGTCAAATACCAGTACCCACAACAAACAAAACAAAAGAAACTCCCAAACTTGTCTACGAGATGATAGTTGAGTGCACTTGAAAGATAAGATATTTAGACTTCTATTATTACTATCATGCAAGTTCTTGAACTACTCCATGCATCACTTGAATGCAGTGGACTCCTTCGTGTTCTGTGAAAGTTCTATGCATATGTGGGGCACAACTTGCTAGCTTGTGTAGTTCACAGCCTTGTACCCAGTGTGGGGTAACTAGGGTAACTTGCCTGGCATAAAATGATGTCCTAATTCTTTGAAGAAAAAAATAAGCCACTACTGATATGAACCTTCCCCTGCACCCCGCCCCCTCCATAGCAAAATGTAGAAATCCTTTCAAATGTAGCAACACCGACATCTTTTTAGATGACAAACTTCCTAGTTGGGTTTTGAGAGTTACTGTATTCCTACAGGGCATTCTTAACTATTTTATAGGTTGTACGAGGGACATTTGAGAGATGCATTATTTCTCTTCCATCTTTTCAGACAACCCAGTAAAGTATTTGCCTCATAGTTTCAGACACCCTAGGTCTCCTCTGACATAAGAGTGTATGTAGCAAGTGGTACTGGAAACAGAACAAACTCCAGGACTTTTCTTTTGTGTTTTCTTTACAAAGATAAATGTCTGCATTTTTCCTTCTTACTTAAAAGTTAGTTTTTTTCTAAATTACTGAAACTTCCTGGCTATTAGTTCATTTCAGTTTACAGATATTTTCCCTTTGTTTTTATAATTGCATAAAACTCATTATGTGTATATATCAAGATCTGTCCATTAATGTCCATTTAAATATTTGGTTAGTTTCCAATGTTATTCTATCTCAAAATAATTTGTGCATATGCATTTTTGTATTTTTGGAAGTATAACTACTTCCTAAAAAACTCCTGGGTCAAAGGGTAAATATAGTATAGTAAATATATGTATTGTTTTATATTTGAATCTATATTGTCAAATGCCCCTTAAAATTTTCCCCATTCTGGGGCTGGGGGTTTAGCCTAGTGGAAGGGCGCCTGCCCAGTGCGCACAAGGCCCTGGGTTCGGTCCGCAGCCCTGGGGAAAAAAAAATTTCCCCATTCTGACCAGAAGTGCAGAGCGTCGATTTCCCCCAACAACCTTATTGTGATGTTACTAAGCTTTTGAACTTTTGCCAATGTTGTGGGTACAGAAGTGATCTTACTATAGTTCATTTTGTATTTTATTGTAAGTTTGACTATCTTCCAACATTTTATATCTTTTTTGTAACTTGTCCGTTCTTTCCATTTGTCCATTTTTCTACATAATCTCTGATATTTTTCTGTAGACTTTATAGATTATGTATTATGGGTATTATCCTTTTATTTCCAATGCAGGTTAGAAATATTTTCTTATAGCTAGTCATTTGTTATTTTGACTTTGCTTACAGTATGTTTGACCTGTGAAAATGTTTTATTAGCTATATAATTATTTTTAAGTTTGCCAAATTTTTTTCTTTTGTGTCATAGGGCTTTTTAGTCAGCGTTAGGAAGCCTTATCTGATATCTAGGTTATAGAGGAATTTGTCCATGTCTTCCATAGGATTTGTACAATTTCATTTTTTACATTTAGATCTGTGATTCCTCTAGTCTCTGCTTATGTATGGTTTGAGGGATTTCAATTTCTCCTTTTGGTCAAGTGGCTATCCACCAGTCTCAACATGATTTATTAAGTAAACAACAAACAAACAGCTATCTTTGTCCAAGTTTCAAGCGACACTATCTGTATCATATCCTACATGCTTATATACATTTAGCTCTATTTCTGTTCCTTCCCTTCAATTGCCTTGGATGGTCATTCTCCTATATGAACTATAGGCTTACCTCATTTACAACCCCATAGAAAAGCTCATTGGATTTTTTTCTGTAATTTTTAAAGTAAACTATAAATCCAGTTTCTAAGTTTATAAAATATCTTAGGGAAAACTGGTGGAATTATCATACTGGAACTTCTCAACTAAGGACAAGAATGTTTTCTATTTGCTTAAGTCTACCTTTGTGCATTTTAAGAATGTTTTATAATTTTCTTTAGATAGGTTTTTGAGCATCTTTTGTAGCTTATTACTAATTATTTTGAATATATTATCTTTGTTTTTGCTATTAAAAATAGGGAGTCCTCATTCATTATATCTTGTAACTGGTTGCTGTTTGTATATGTGAATGATATTGATTTGTGCATGCTCATTTTATAGCCTGCTATGTCTCATAAATATCTTACTGTTTGAAGTAATCTTATCCTTGATTTTCTAGGGCAGAGGTTAGCAAACACTTTTTATAAAGGTCCTATATTAGTCAACATTCTTCAGAGAAGCAAAACACACACACACACACACACACACACACACACACAAATCCATAGAATATTTACTTGTGCCAAACACTGTATTAAGTACTTTCCAAATATGAAATCATTCAACCTTTGTAATTGAACCAAGATATGAGCAGACTTGGTACATTGGGGAGAGTAGGGGCTGCAGCAACTTGAGGAGAGATAATGAGGGGAGTCCATTCACGTCAGGAAAGATGCTTATGTAATGAGAGGTTATCAGATATAAGACTGAGTATCCTTGCAAGGAGGTTGGACTTTAGTCTGAGAGCAGGGAGGCTTCTGGAAGAGTTTAGCAGAAGATTACATGACCTGGTTAAAGCTTTAAGAATGTCAGTCTTCTCTAGTGGTAAGATCTTTAGAAAGCAGAGGACAGAAAAGGGGATATTTCAGGCATGCTAATAAATAGGAGGAAAAAAAGTCTAGGTAGTGATGGCCAGTTGTAGCCCAGTTTATTTGGAGCAGAGGGTACCTGGGAGAAATGGTGGTAGGGAGGGTTGGCAAAGCAAGGTGAGTGGACTGTGGAAGATGTGAAATCCAGAGATGACTGGAGGGAAAGAAACTAGTGTTCTGAAAATATATGGTGCCAGTAAAGATGAGTTCTTTTAACTGTCCCCAAAATGGTTCTTTTTCCTTAAATGTCTCATATATTTTTGTAATTATCCATTTCCTTGATGCTGTGTCTAGTCTAACCTTTTCTTTTCTTCTAAGTAATTGCTTATTGGATCATTCCTTTTTTTCAGCGTTCCATCTATTTTATAGGAACTTGTTTGAGTATCTGCCCTGGAGCAAGTTGTTATCATGCCATTAATGATACAAGAGCTATCATTTGTGAGGGATTGTTAAGAACTAGTGACAGTTAACTATTATTTCTTACACCTTTATTCAATATACTTCATCCTTTTCTGTCTTCTTTCTTTTCCTTCTTCTCTAGCTCCCTGATTTTTACCATTTAATTTTTAATATGTATACCTTTAATCCTTTTTAAACTTTTAGCTTTCCCTTCATGAATTGTTTTTTTTTTCTAAAGAAACTCTTAGTTTCTTTCTTCTGTAACCCTATTGAGAGTTAGACATGATAAATATTTCCAATCGCTTTTACTCTAAATATCTGGCTTGTTCTTGAATTGGTAAATTTGCAGTTGTTGCATGCTTTCTTTTCTCTGAGTGATAATGCAAAGGATATCCATCATGACAGATGCATCAACTGCAATTGAGAAACACAACTTCTGTTAAAAAGCTGAGCAATGTGACTCCTTAAATGTCCCTAACACCTCAATAAGTGAATCCAATGGTACTAAAATGGCTGAAATGTCAAAGAACTCAAAAGTGTACTTAAAAAAAATTATTACTGACCCAAGTACTAGATCTTAATTGCTGACTACTTTGTCATTTTCCACAGGGCATTTCTTTTAACACTGAAAATGAATGTGTTCTGGTTAGCAAACACTTACTGAACATCAGGAACAGTGTGTGTAGTTGAGCCCCAGATTGGATACAGTAGCATGAATGGAGAACTTTTTCTCTGTCAAGGGCCATTTGGAAATTTCTAACATCATTTGTAGACCCAGACTTACTGAACTTTGCTTTGAAAATAGCTCCAAGGTTTGTTGAAATTGGAGTTCTACCTGTGGCTGCCTTGGCAGGACCAGAACCAAATAAGGCCTAATGGTTGGGTGTTCCTCATCCTCACCTCTGTTGGGATGGTGAAATAGCTCAGTGGTAGAGTGCTTGTTTAGCATGGGTGAGGCCCTGGGTTCTATCACCAGCACTACACACACACAGACACAGACACAGACATACACACACAAAGAAACAAAAAATACATTTGTATAATTGTTTTGAATTTTAGTACTGTGGGGTACACAATTTATCTTTTCAGTTAATTGCTCAGTTTGATTCCTTATTAGGAAATCCTTATGAGAAAAATTTGAGGCTGCCTATTACTTAATTATCAAGAACCATAGGAGCTATTCAGCCCAAAGACACTAGACTTATCCCAAAGAATCTGTTGCCTACAACCCTTTTGGCCACTAGCTGTTATTGCCCTTGTAAGTTGCCAGGTCTCAGTGCCAGGTCTCTTTGCTCACCTGCCGTAGTGTCCTGGATGAACAAGCTGTGGCAGCTGGAAGCATGACTTCTAGCTCTCCTGATGCTGGGACATTAGTCTCAGAAAACATGGGTAGTTCTTAGGTAGGCTGAACCGTGGTTGCCTTCAAGGTTTAGCTACACACTATACAGGAGCAATCATTTGTTTGGGCTATGGTTGTGCTACCACCAGACTTCCTATTCTTTTTTAGAAACGCAAGTAGGTAACAGGAACTCTCCTATCTATATAAAGAGTCTAAAAATACTGGATTTTCATGGGAAAGAGGTAGAGGTCTCTCTCTCTCTCTCTCTTTCTCTCTCTCTTTCCCCACCTCCCCCTTAGGAGGCTGTCTTCTATAAACTTCTCCCCAGCAGCCTGGGCTAACTCAGGCTGGAATGTCCTGTAACCTGGGCAATGGGTACCTAGGGCTCTCCTTCCATTTGTATCTCCTTTTCCTAAGAGAAGCTTCTCAAGACACTTGGCTAAGCAAATACCATCTGTTCCCAGTGATGGGGGTAACATTTACCTTGCCAGAAAAGTGGCTGTCATTTTCTCCTTTGATAGGTTTTTTTTTTTTTTTTTTTTTAAGATTGATCTTCCAGGAAACCCCACCACATATCAATAGGACTATATATGATGCGGAAGTAATTACAAAGGAGGGAGGAGTTAACTTGAAAGAGGTGTTCAACTAGGCAGGATGTATGTGCAGAGTGTTCATAACAGATCATTATGGCTTCATTATTATTGTACGGTCTGTCGTACTGTTTGTGGCTCTTTTTCTTTTCTTCTGTTTTTTCCCTTTTGATTTCTGTACCTTCTGTCTTGTATATAAGTTTCCCTGATTTGGGAATGGGAAGGGGAAAACACAGAAACGGCTGGACAAGGGGTGAACCAATTCAGCAGTGATACTCACTAGACACTATGTTGGAAATGAACTATACAACTTGGGGGGGTAAGGGGAAAGGATCAGGGGAGAAAAAACTAGGAGTAAATAAAGGAGGGGATGATGCTGTTCAAAAAGAAATGTATTTATTACCTGATTTATGGAACTGTTATTCCATTTGTATATCACCTTTGTAAAAAAAAAAAAAAAAAAGATGAACTGAGTTGGAAGAGAGTTAAGGAAGGAGTTCAGGAAGGAGTAGAATGTCCAAAGAAGCCCATTGTAGTGACTAGGAGTGGGTGTTCATCTCTTGGGGTGTGGTAGAACATCTCTTTTGGAGGAGAGGATATCAAGATTGGAGTTTAGAGAGAGACTGGTCTTGGAGTTTCTCTGGTAAGGGAAAAATAGTCGGGGTTTATTCATCTGTATCTCATTTTCCTGGTAAGAATGTATCACTGCTGTACCTTTGACTTTAGGTAAATATTATCATCTACTCAGTACTCAGCCAGGAAGTAGCTGAGTCAATTTAAAAGTTTTCCTACCAATTAACAACCCTACCTAGCCCCATCCAATTTAAATCCACAAAATTCCTCTCTTCCTATTTGTTTGGCAGTGCTTTGACTCAGTTGGCAGTGCTTTGACTCAGTTGGTCATTACCTTTAACCTGGATTATTTTCCAAGTGTGAAAATGGGTCTCCCTGATCAGGTTTCCTCCTTCAGTCTGTCCCTCACACTCCATTAGCATGGCTTTCTCTAAACAAAAGCTTTCTTAAATCTACAGAATACTCCCTCCTCCACACAAGATAAGATCCCACCTGGGTAACTTGATGTTGCAAATCCTCCAGGAGCTCATCTCAATTAAACATTAAATTTTTCTCATTTTATACTCCACTCTGAACTTAGTCCTGTTCCTCCATCTTGTTTTGGACATTCTTTTTGGAAGTCCTGGGGTTTGAACTCAATGCCTCACACTTGCTAGGAAGGTGCTATACCACTTGACCCTTTTTTGCTTGATTTTTCAGACAGGGTCTCTAGCTTTTGCCTGGGGCTGGCCTTCAACCTATAATCCTCCTGTTTCCTCCTCCTGCACAGCTGGGTTTACAAGCAGGCACCATCATGCCCACGTTGTTTTTGAAATAAATTCTTGTTAACTTTTTTTTTTTTTTTGCCCAGGCTGGTTTACAAACTGCCATCCTACTACTGTATCTCTACCTCCCACGTTGGGATTTCAGGTATACACTATCACACCTGGCCTGTTATATACTTCCTTGTATTTATAACTTTTGTTGTCATTATATTTTCCTAAACCCCATGTTCTATCTGCTTTTTCAAGGTTTAGCCCAAATCACATCAGCTGCATAACAAACTATACCCAATTTTGGTGGCTTAACACAATAAACTTTTATTATCTCTCACTGTGTACATAAGCTCATCTGGGATGAGCTTCCTGGTGTGGGATTATTTGTAAAGTTGTAGTTACCAAGCTTGATTGGGGATGGTGATGTTTGTCAGATGATTCATTCACATGACTGTCAGGCTGGTGCTGGTGGCTGGTGCTGGCTTCTAGTGGGAGGCCTTAATCCCTGTCCAGAGTCATCTGAGTGTTCTCTGGGGGCAGCTGCTCCCCAAGAATATGTAATCCAAGAGACCCAGGCAGAAGCCACAATGCCTGTTATGATCCAGCCTCAGTAGTCAACCATCCTCAATCTTGGACTATCTTGAAAGCTGGATGACAGAATTCTTAAGAGGCTTTCTAGATTTCCCCAACCTTATATTCCTTTTTCTATTTCCATAACTCAAATTCTTTAAAAATCAGAGATCCTGGAGGTTTCTTGATACATTGTATTTTCTTTGTCCTAGTTATTTAATACTATAAGGTACACACCTGCACAACTGCTTTGGTTAGTTATCAAAGGACAAGGTGCTGAGGTTATTGGACCTTTAACATCCTAGACCAACTGGAAACTTCATTGCTCTCAGATGGTTATCAGTGAGAACATAATATCCCTCTCTCACTTGGAGGATTTGAATGATCAATCACTTTGACTTAGAAGCGTGGCTTCCACTTACAATGCAGATGTTTAGTCAGGTGCCAGTGACTCACACCAGTAATCCTAGCTACTCAGGAAGCTGAGATCTGAGGATCATGGTTCAAAGCCAGCCCAGGCAGGAAAGAAAGTCCATGAGACTCTTATCTCCAATAAACTACTCAGAAAACCAGAAGTGTCGCTGTGGCTCAAGTGGTAGAGTGCCCGCCTTGAGCTGAAGAACTGAGGGACAGCTTCCAGACCCAGAGTTCAAGCCCCACAACTGACAAAAAAAAAAAAAAAAAAAGTGCAGAGGTTCATATTCTGCATGGTTTTAAATTTGTGTTTCCAAACACACAGAACCTTGAGTCTACTCCTGAACTCAGGTTCAACATTATATATAGATCTGATTTGCTTTGAGCTCTTCTAGTGCTGCTTTTAGATTTTATCTTTACTTCTCTCTTTCCCTACATTTCATTCCTTCTTTTTAAAATTGTTCTAGACTTCCCTACAAATCTCTGCTGTGTGATATCTCTTTTTGCAGCATCAAATGAACAAACTTAACTGGGTTATAGCTTTGTCTTTATCCAGAGGGCATTATCAACAACAAAAATTACTTCATCTTATATAATACATTTTACTTAAAAAATTCCTCATGGTTTTTGAATAGGGTTCTTTTTAGACTATCTTGAAAGTGAGATTTTTGGTTTTTTTGGACTGGTCCTGGGCTTGTACTCAGGGCCTGGGTGCTACCCTTGAGCTGTTTTGCTCAATACTAGTGCTCTACCACTTGGGCCACAGCTCCACTTCCATTAGAGGGATATTTGTATGTTTCTGCTGGATGTTTTGAAATCATTTCCTTAATAGATATGGTTTTGATCACTTTCTTCATTGTGACAAACTAAGATGGCCTTGTCATTTCCTTCTCAGTTTCCCAATACCTTTACCGTCATTATCACTTTATAATATACTAGTGAGCTAGCAATTTTCCCTTTATACTGGTGACCACTTTTTTTGGTCCTCCACATTCAGCTACAGGCATCTTGTCAAGTCTTAATTGACAGCTCTAGACAAATCTAAGCATTCTTCTTCTTCTTCTTTTTGTCTGTTGTGGGGCTTGAACTCTGAGCTTTGGTGCTGTTCCTGCACTCTTTAGCTCAAGGATAGTGCTCTACTGCTTGAGTCACAGTGCTACTTTTCTAGTGGTTTACTAGAAATAAGAGTCTCATGGACTTTCCTGCCCAGGCTGGCCTTGAACCATGACCCTCAGATCTCAGCCTCCTAAATGCTAGGATTACAGGCATGAGCATTATTCTTGTGTTCATAGTGTCCTGTTCATATCTCTGTGGTGGTACTTAGCACATTTGTAATTTTTTTTCACATTTTTTTCTCTATAACAGGGTTTGGAGAAAAAAAATGATTATTGATCCTTTCTGTCAGATATGCCTTATTACTTAAATGTTATACATAGAGCATGGAGAATTGAGAGACACTTCACTTTTACATAACTTAGAATTGACTATTGCACACCTATGCACAACCACAACCTAGACCATTGTGTCTTTTTTTAAATGATGCTCATAACATCTATGAGGCAACCAACAAGTTACCCTGAGGAAACACCTTAAGGCCTCATTGTTAGGAAGGCTCCTTTGGCAGGTAGGCAACTTAAATATGGGTTTGTGTTATGTGAAGTTTTATAGACTTACTTCTGCCACTTGCTTGCCTCGACTGAAAATGGTCATTCATTAAGTGTGGATGTATGAGGTTAAATGCCAGGGCTCACAATTTCTGCCGCCTGGGGAGGAAAAGAAGAATGCTGTAAGCTGTAAAGCCCTTCTGAATCTGGGAGTGAGGCCAGCACCAATACAACCCACGATTGTTACTTCTGAATGTCCATTTGAACACTACAGTGTTTCTCTAACTTGGGCCCGAGCATACATTTTGTATCACCCCTCGGCCATACATACCTACTCAGAAGAAAAAAAAAACAACTGGAGAAACTTTCAAAAGAACTCCTTTACTATGTCATGCACGCTGAGCTTTTTCTATCGCCATCTATTCTTATAAAACAAAACAAACACATACAGGCGATGAACACGATCAGGGCTACCAAACCGATTTCACAATCCCAGGAGAGATCCTTACTTAGGGTTTGGAAAACCTTAACTTAGGCCGGGTGCCAGAGGGTCAGGCCTGTAATCCTAGCAACTCAGGAGAATGAGATCACAGGATGGTAGTTCGAAGCCAGCCAGGATAGGAAAGTCTCTGAGACTCTTATCTCCAATTCACATACACACCACACACACACCTTGGAAGAGGAGCTGTGGCTCTAGTGGTAGAGCACCAGCGTGAAGGCAAAAAAGCTCAAGGACACCACCACCCAGGCCCTGGGCTCAAGCCCCTGGACCGGCACAAAAACAACAAAAGAAGCCTTGACTTAATAAAAAGCAGTTGCTGTGCAGTCTTCTCCCGGCACTCTTCGGAGGTGCAGACTGTGTGGAGCCAATGCTGACCGTGGGCTCCGAGGACGGGGCGGACGCCCGCGCGGCTCCTTTAAGAGGGTGGTGGGGGGACCCGTCAGCGGGGAGGCGGCGAGCGGCCGACTCCGAGAGCGGCCGGCTCCGAGTCCGGGGCGCAGGCCCGGCCCGCTCTTCCAGTTCTTGGGAAAGCCAGGGCGTGTGTACACATCCCGGATTGGGTGGACGCTGTGGCCGCCGCCGGCCTCGGCGGCAGCACCTGATACCAGGAGGCCCTCCTCTCCGGCCCCCCCCCCCCCCCCCCCCCGCCCCGTTCCCTCCACCCACGACCCCGCGGCGGAGGCCCGCGCCTGCGTAGTGCGTCTTGCGCGCGCTCCCATGCAGACTGAGCTCCTGCCTGAGGTGGGCTTGGCGCAGCGGCGCGCGCCAGGGGGCGGAGCCTGCGGCCTCCGGCCACGCCCCCTCCCTCTCTGCCCCCTCCACCCCCTCCCTCCCGGCGCGGTCCTCTCCTCCCAGTCTCCCTCGCGCTGGTTTCCTGCACTAAAGTAGTCGCTGCCAGCTCCCCGGTCGCCAGCTCGCTCGCTCTGGTGGTGCCATGGCGGCCTTCAGCAAGTACTTGACGGCGCGGAACTCCTCGCTGGCGGGGGCCGCGCTGCTGGTGCTCTGCCTGCTCCACAAGCGGCGCCGCGCCCTCGGCCTGCACGGGTAAGGCTCCGGGCCGCGCCGCCCCTGCCTTGGCCGCGGGCCCCGGCGCTCGGCGTCCCCTCCCCGCCGGCGCCCCGAGCCGGCAGCTCCGAGCTCGGAGTTGGCTGAGGCGGCTGCCGCCAGGCGCCAATGTCAGGGCGTCCGGGCGTCCCCGCCGCGCCGGCCCGCGGCCTCCCCGGCCCCGGGATGTGCAGATTGCCCCCCCCCCCCCCCCTCCGCGGAGCCCCGGCGGTGGGAGCAGTGGTCGGGGGCGGGAGGACGGGCGGCGGCGCCCCACCCACCAACGCCCCTAAACCACCCCCCTTCCTGCCTCAACTTTTCGGGCTGGTTCGGCCCGCGCCCGCCCCACGCCGGCCCTGGAGGGTTTTGGGGTTCCGGGGATGGAGGTGGACCGCGAGGCTCCTCGCCCGGTGGAAGTGGCCGGGGTGGTGGCATGCCGGATCCTCCGGACCCCCACGATTGCCTTCTACCGGGGTGCCCTCTTGGAACCAGGGCGGGGAACGCCCTGGCCTTGCATCTGGACAAGCCGAATGGAAGCCGCGATATTGGAGGACAAAGTTCCCTCCCCGGCGAAGTGGGTGAAAGGTGAAAAGGTTGTTTTAGGTGAGGATGGATACCCATTTTCATCACACTCTTCCGCTTAAGCCGAGAATTCTTGTCCCCCCCCGCCCCCCCAAAAAGTTTTCAGGTGTAACTTTTGGGAAGCCTTCAGATTAGACGAAGAAAGAGGATTATTCTGGTTGGTGAGATGGCAGACAACATTTTTTATTTCCTCGGCCAAGTGAGCGTATGGGAAAGGTTACTTGCTTTCCTATTGTTTTTACCAGTGAGTGTACATTTCCTAGTAGAGTTGAGCGGCCTGCTACGCATTCCTCTGAGCAGGTACCTGGATTTCCTGGTTTTGGCTTGCCTGGAACGTCTAGTTAGTAGTAGCATTTGGACTAAAACACTGACAGGTGGCTCCCAGCGTCATTTCCATGAGGTCCTTCTTTGCCTTACTTCATGAAGTCTAAAGCAATGGTTCACATCATAGCCTAGACCTTACAGTTGGGAAGTTCACACACACTTTCCCTCCCTCCCTCCCTCCCTTCCTTTCTTCCTTCCTTCCTTCCTTCCTTCCCTCTCCTCCTCTTTTTCCTTCATCTTCCTTCCTCCTCCTCCTCCTCTCATCCTCCTCTTCCTTCTCTCATTGTTTAAAGGTTAGTTCTGGAAAGTATAAAACGTTTTTTTTCTGTTGCATTGTATGCCTTCTGAGTTCCCAATGACAAATCAAATCCATCTGGAAATCCACCTGTAGATATTAAATGCTTTAATTTGAATTTCATTTTGCAAAGAAAGATTTCAGTTTCTGGACAGTTTTAATATTTAATATGGACTAGAGGGATGGAGGTACTCCAGGACAGTTAACAGCTCTTTGTTTCCTGGGGTACTATATGCATAGAAAAGTACATACATCAAAAATGTAAAGTTTGAAGGATTTTTCACGACTAGAGTACAACTGTATATTCAACGCTTAGATCAAGAAACCGAACATTATGAGCCTCCCTCTCCAACCCAGACTCTCATGTCCCTGACCTGTCATTCAGAACAACCACACTACTGATTTATAAGATCACAGATTATTGAGTGAGGGAATTTTAAACATAATCTAATGGGAAATAGCAATAGCAGTAAAATAATAACGAATAATAGAATGTTTTACCAAATAGTTGTGGCCATTCATTCTATTGTAAAATTCTTTCTTTGAGAAACTTTGTGAACTTCTTGAGGATTCCCTTATGCAGCAGGCAATTTACAGAATAGAATACTGTTACTAGCCATTTAAGTTGCAATGAGTTGTCAAATACTGTTTTTTTACACATTAAATATTTTGTGGTAAGAATGAAGTTTCTGAGCAGGAAATACATTTTATTTTGTTATTCATGAGGAAAAATGGAATCTTTGTACATAAGGATAATAGCCATTTATTCTGTGTAAAGTAAGTGTCTGAGAATGTTGTATTACTGTGCTCCATTCTATAGGAGAAACATACACTCTGAAGATAAGACATCTTTTCTCATGGAGCTTTGTGTTCATGTTAGAGAGAAAAAGCTGAAGCACTAAGTGTTAAGAATGTAAAAGTACAGGCAGGCATGCCCTAGGAGTTCTGAGAAAGACCAGGATAATAAATTTAGGAAGAGTTAGAGAAGGCTTTATGAGAACTGTGAGGTATAACTAGAAATGGCAGGAGAATGGATAAAGAGCTAAATTGTATGTTTAGCAGTATTTTTCAGTTTTTTGTTGTTTTAATCTGTCTTCCATTCCTCCCTCCCCCCACATAAAATCTTTGTAAGAAGCATATGTATTGTAATAATCCTTCATTAAAATACTCACCCATTGAAATGAAAGACAGTCTTCCTGTGTTCATGATTGCCTTCGGTGCTTATGTGGTCATGTGAGGTTAACTTGTAGTCTCTTGAGTACAGCAGGCTTGGCTCTCCAGAAATTATGATTAGGCCTGCAAGAATGAACCGCTGGCACTTGTCTAATGAAATAAAGTTGTTTTTTTTTTTTCTGTATGAACCCAGGACTTCAAACTTGCTAAGTAAACTTTTGGCTTTTGACCCCAGCCCTTTTGTTTTTATTTTGTGCTTGATATAGGATATTGTTAACTGGACCTCAAACTCCAAACCTTCCTGCTTTCACACCAGTTACAGGTGTGTGCTGCCATGCCTGGTGTATGTATGTATGCATGTGTGTATTTTTGTGGTACTAGAGAATGAGTCTAGGCCTTGTGCACGTGAGCAAGCAAAGCATTCTACTATTGAGCTGAGTCATCTGAGTCCCTGAGTCATCTAAAACCCCTAGTTTGGATGTCACAAGAAAGACAGTGTTACAGAAAGGGTAAATGCTGTAGATAGGGTAGTTGAAGAACATCCGAAGGTCTAGTTAGTAGTCAGGCACTGGAGATTGTACAAAAATGAATGCAGGCCATAGAAGTAGTGATTGTCCCTGAGAGTCTATAATATGACCAGAGTAATGGAGTATCAGTGGATTAGTTCTGGATGACCGGGGAAGGGACCAGTGAATATTGCCACAGCATTTTATATCTTCAGCCAACCAACCAACCAGAACAGAGCAAAACAAAGCTGTTTCTTTTCCTTACTAGCAATGCTTGTGAACTAAAGTTCAAATTTCTCATCCTGGATTTCAGAGCCTTCCTCTATGTTGTCTCATCTTACCTGGCTAAACTTATGTGGTCCTGCCTGCCAGTGTGTCCTCTGTTCCAAATAGGCCAGTTTTGGCCGTGTTCTTTTAACAGGCTATTTCCAGGCTGCCAACCATACCTGGAATTTTTCTCTCCTTATCCTTGGCTCTTCAACTCTTACTTTTCTTCAGGAGCCAAGGTAGGGTCACCTCATCATAGAGGAGTTAACTAATCTAGGTGATTTATTTGATGATCACCACCCCCTTTTTTTTATTACCTCCAGAACCCTTTGCTTCACTGGGCATAATCCAGCCTGGTGTGACTTGGTGTGCCTTTATCCCTTATCCTTTTCAAGTCTCACTCTGTAAATGCTAGAACAGAGTTCCTTCCTCCCACGTTTCTGAGGAGTTTCAAGGAGCTTGTGTTTCTCTTAGTCTTATCTTCTTTGCTTCTGCTCTGTTTTCCCTCCCACTTCCACCTTGTCTCTTGAGTCTATCACTTTGGAATCTTCCTTGATTTCTCTAAAGCATGATCCACAGATCTTTCGTAGATGAATTCTGTTAAACTTGAGAATAGTGGCAAGGATTCTATCCCAGTTTGATGAACATCTTAAAATTCTTTTACTTGGGAAATTATTTGGGCATTCTCAATGTTGGAAAATTTTGGTTAAATATATTCTTTCCTGAGTTTCAGTGCTCAAGCCTTTTTTTTTTTAAAACCATATGTATGTCCACATATTTCCCCCTAATACTCTTTGTGCTCCCTTCCCACTAACCCTTCTCCTTTTAACCCCTTAGATGTGTGATCATTTCAAATTAAGCTCTAAGGCCTGGTTTAACTTTGAATAATGTGATAGGTCTACTGAGTGTTTTGCAGTTTGCAGGCATGAGTCATGTGAGGGGCTAGAGCTGCAGGAGACCCTAACGATGACCCATGAATAGATGATTTCAAAGGAGATGCTTTAAGTAACCATAGATTTAAAAAAAAAAACAAACTAAAGGATTCCAGCAAAACCTAATGTGAATTGAACCCAGCTTAAGTAGAACAGGCCCTGAGTACTGCTGTTTGTGGTACAGGCTGTTAATGAATTATGCTTCAAAGTTTTTAGCAATTAGCATGTTGGGCAGGCATTCTGTTTCAGGCCTGTGCACTTACTGTCCTCCTTGCCTGCAGTACTGTCTCCACTTGCCCCACTGTGGACTCCTTCAGTCTTTTATCAGGCCCTAGTGAAACCATTGCCACTTAGTTTAAAATAGCATTTTCTCTACATATAGTCTGTCCACTTTCCTGACTTTGCTTATTTCTTTGGCACGTAGCATTTTCAAATGTATTTACTTACTTTGCTTTGAGCTCACTTGCTGTGAGTCTGCCCTGCTAGGGTCACAGCTCCGTGAGGGAAGGCATTTGAGTCTGTTTGTTGGTTAGCCCTAGTGGTTAGAACTCTGGCTGGCATATAGGAAGTAGGAACTCAGAAAATACTTGTGGAATGGAATGACTGCCCCTACCTCTCAGATGCTTCCCCCCCTTTTTTTGGTGTGTATGTTTCTGTTATATTAAATGATACATTTTTTTCTTGTTACAAATGTAAATGTTTTCTTACTAGCTCTTTAGGAACTGAATCCTTCATGCTTCCTATTTGAAGTTCTCAGTTAATGGTATCATTATCATTTCATAACATATCTATCTATCTATCTATCTATCTATCTATCTATCTATCTATCTATATTTGTTGTTGGCGGTGGTGGTCTTGGGGCTTGAACTCAGAGTCTGGGCACTGTCCATGAGCTCTTCTTTCCAAGGCTAGCACTTAACCACTTTGAGCCATAGCTCTACTTCTGGTTTTTGAGTGGCTAATTGGAGATAAGAGTCTCATGAGGACTTTCCTGCCCGGGGTTTACTTTGAACTGTGATCCTCAGATCTCAGCTTCCTGAGTAGCTAGGATTACAGGTGTGAGCCACTGGCATCTGACTTGACCTGTATATTTTATTTATTTTATTTTTTGTGGGGCTAGGGAACCACACCTAGAGCCTCGCACGAGGTAAGCACTCTAGTACGAGATACATTCTAACATCCCAGGCTCTGTTCCCCGGTCCCCGGCCCCCCCAGGGTCAGGCTGTGTAGCTCAAGTTGCCCTTGAACTCCCGATATAGTTTAGGCTGGCCTTGAAGTCATGATTGAATTCTACTTCCCAAGTGTTGGCATTACAGGTATGCACCATTGTGCTCAGAACCTTTAACATCTGACAGTTAACAAAATGGAAATCTGAATACTATAACTATAGTAAACATACTCTTTTATTTTCTGCTTATTTGTTATTTACATACAATGTTATATATTTATAACTGTTTTTCTATTTTCATTTAAGGGAGAAATTCTCATATTTCTGCATAACTTTCAAAAGTGTACAAATATTCTTTGAGTTGCTTATTATCACAATTTATACCTTAATTATTTGGTAAAATTGCCTCTGAAGCTTTTTGTAGGTGTTTTTGTGAGTGAACATTTTCATCTCTGCTGTAATTGCCTTGGAATAAATTCTGGAAATAGGATTAATGAATGGAAACTTAGTAACTTACTTAATGTTTCTGGAAAGGCGGTGAGCATTCTGGAGCTCACAAATTGACCATTTCTTTTTTGACTTTTAAAAAAGTTGTGCCAATTTGTGATACTTTGAATAAGTGCTAATTATATAGAAATAGTGTTGAAATATTAATTTGCATGTGTTTTACATATTTGCAAGAATTAACTTGCTTTTAATAAGTGCTAGGCAGGTACTCTACCACTTGAGCCATGCCTCCAGTCCATTTTTTAAATGAAATATTTTCTAGGTAGCATCTTAGTTTATTTAATGTCCAGGCCTGTCTGGGCTTTGATCCTCCTATTTGTGCTTCTCCATATTGCTGAGGATGACAAGCATGCAGTACTATACCCAGTTATTGGCTAAGGTCATTGTGAGGTTCTTTTGGACTGAGTTGGCCCCAAACTCTAGTTTTAGCTAGGATTATAGGCTTGAGCCATTGCTCCCAGTAATAATGAACTTAAAAAAAAATGCAGTAGCTTGATCAGTTTTAATTTTTTTTTACTGAAGGTATTCATTACAATTATTAAAAACTAATTGTACACATTAATAGGAATAACTGAGATGCTTTACTATATACATGTATTATGCATTTTCTGTAACTTGAGTATTTAGTTTACCATGATGTCCTATATAGTTCCAGCTATCTTCCCCTTACCCCCCCCATGACAGGCTCATGGTCTTATGACTGAACAGTATTCCATTATACTCACATACACCTTTTCTTTGTATATTTATCTGATGATGGGTACTTACAGTCATTCCATATCTAAGCACTGTAAGTAGTGCCACAATAAACATGGGCATGCAGGTATTGCTTTTGTACTCTGCATCCTTTCCTTCACATAGATACTCACAAACAAGACCAGCTTGACCTTGATTATGAAGGTAGCATGCTGTAGTGAATAGCATGGACTTCTATATCAGATCTGGGCTTAGTTTTTTGTTAGCCATTTGCTGGGTTTGTGGTCTGGTTCAGTTGTATAAATCTCTGTGAGCCTCAGTAGAACAGGGGAAATAGTATTCAACTCAGCAGCTGTGTGAGGATTTAACAGGATGTCTGAACCATCCCTGTGTTTGCTAAAAGAAAACCAAAAGGACCCCTGAAGTTTTCCATTAGCTTCTCAAAAATGATTGAATCTTCCTAATAATTTCCTCAAGTGTGCCTATGAAAATCTTCTCAGAGATTTTTCCTGTTTTTTTTCAGTGCTCCTTGAATGTTCTACTCTCTTCCTCTGTCCATTGAAAAGGTGGTGCTAAACTCAATTCAGTATCCAAAATATGCCCCCTCTGACTCCCAATAGAACAAACTGAGCTGCTTGTGGAGTTTGAATTTCTATTAAGATAGCATGAAGTTGCATTAATTTTCATGACAAATATTCTTCCATAATATTTTTCCCTCCTCAGCGTGTCATACTTAGTTTTTGTTTTTTTCTTTTAAACCTGGGTGCTTGTGGGAGCGGTACTTATGCACTTGCCCATTTTGTTTGGGCATACCATTTCTTGCATCTAAAACTTTTTAGATCTTGTATGTCCATTTAGTATTTTTTGTAGATTTTTCCCAATAAATTAAAAAAATGTTGAGTAAGACTAGATGTTGAATGTTTGTTGAATTTTTGTTAATTCACATGTTTGGTTATTATTGTGTTGATTCTCACCTTAAACTTGGCAGTGCCTTCCAGTATCATCCATAACCTATCCATGCTGAGTATCAGCCCTCTTTTGGAATGTTTCTGCTGGAGCCAGTGGGGGAGAGTCTTTGTTTTACTTGTAGGGATGTGAAGACAAGGCCCTAGAGCTTTCTGTGATATTGGTCTCTTACAAAGAAAGGATAGAGAATTGTTACTTGGTCTACCATTAAATGCTTTATAGCATACTAAGTAATTTTTACAGAGCTTGACCATGGTCCCTTCAGAGACAAGAATGAACTTAATCTGACAGTATTTTTTGGTGAACTCAAGCCTGCTCCAAGAATTTGCCCTATTCTAAGTAACCAGGCCATCTGGTCCATTTACATAAATAAATTGTAACTAACTTATCCATGGCCTGATGCATAGCAGACCCTTTTAGTCTATTAAAATACAGGATAAACTCGAATTAGGCAGAATTTGAAAAGGGTCTTTTATATTTTCTTGGAGTCATGTCTATCACATTAAATATACTTTATTTGAAGTAGTATTTTTGTATTATTTCTTTTAGAAATATTTTTGTAGAAGAGTACAAGTTGCTTAAAATGGACTTTGTAATATTTCCACAAAAAATTAGGCATCAAGCCCTAGATTAAGAACAATTATACCTGTAATCTTAGCTACTCAGGAGGCTGAGATCTGAGGATTGTGATTCAAAACTAGCCTGGATAGTCTCATGGCCTTTTCTATCCAATTAACCAACAAAAAGCCAGAAATGGAGTTGTGGCTCAAGTGGTAGAGTTTTTTGAGCAAAAAAAGTCAAGCTCCAGTACTGGCATAAAAATGAAAAAAATGTTATAAAAGGTAATTTTGTAAAGCCCACACATTCTGTCCTTTTTCTGTGCTAGCAGACCTGAATGAATGCAATTTAATAAATTGAAACTATGGCTCATTAAAACCAGAGCTAATTTGATGTCTGTAAGTAGATATGGCAATATCACCATTGTGCTGACATAATACAGACAGAAGTGGACTGTTTGATTCATCAGTGCAGAACATTTTGACTTACTATTCTGAATAGTAAGTAAATGCATTATGTAGAATGAGGCAGCATCTCTCTAGATAAATAATAGCTTAATTAACATGTGCTAATTGTATGTCCCTACTTTAAACACATCTGCACAACTTAAACCTGTGAAAGCAACATGAGACGTAGTGTCTCTTAAAGAAAAAGGTAGTGATTGATTTTTTATTATAATTTAGTGAATAAGACTAGACCTAAAAATTAGACCTAAAAATTACTCTCTTGCTATATTGTTTTAAATATTAACATTTATGCATGATAAAATTTAGCATGATATAAAAATTTGAATATTAAAAAGGAAGGGAAATCTATCATTAATGACTGTTACTATCATATTAATTCTTAGATCTGCTTTTTCATAGTTTAACATCCTTTTTCACATTTAACTTCTCTGTGATTAGGATGCAACTTAGAATAAATATTTTTTTTTTTATTAAGACAGTATTAGGGCTGGGAAGGTGGCTCATTGGTAGAACGCATGCCTTGCATGCCAGAGGCCCTGGGTTTGATTCCTCAGCACCACATAAGCAAAAGAAAAAAGCCAGAAGTGGTGCTGTGGCTCAAGTGGTAGAGCGCTAGCCTTGAGCTGAAGAGCTGAGGGACAGCACCCAGGCCCAGAGTTCAGGCCCCATGACCGGACCCCCCCCCCCAAAAAAAAGACAGTATTAGCATATTATGGTGTTTTCTTGTGTTATGTATGCCTTTTTATCTTGTTTGTGAAAATACTGCATATCAGCTTGCATCAAACTCAAACTTATAACTCTAAATTCAGTCTTCAATATACATTCTTCCTGGTATAGTCTTCAGTATATCTTGAACTTACAGGAAAAAAAAATCAAGAAAAGAAATTAAGGAAGAGAACCAGATACTTTCTTTATTCTTAGAACAGGGGCTGAAGGAAGTAGGTTGGCTTGAGAACTACAGGTTCTGAAGCTACTCATAGGAACCCAGAGATAATGCTGTCAGGAGTTGGCTGCTGGCTGTGAGGGTTAGATCCTAGGTAAGACGCATCTTTGCATTTCCTTCTGCAGATTCCTGAGGAGTAAATTTAGCTGCCATCCCTCTCTCCCTTTTCTTTCTTACAGCTTATTTGTGGACGTAGCCTGATACTTTGATCTGTACAGATTCTGATTATGCTGATTGCATAATTTTTCTTTATCCATTGTATTTCTTGTAAATTGATAGTTCAATCTAAAAGCTTGATCAGATTTAACTTTTCCTCAAGGTTTTGAAAAAGAATTCTTCTTAGATGTTGATTATGTATGAATATTATCTATCTAGAAGTATATAATGTCTGCTGGTCTGATTTTGTGATATTAGCCACCACTGATGGCTTATATCTAGATGATCAATATTGTTATCTTTCAGTGAGTCCAAGTCAGAAAAAGACATAACAGTTACCAATTTCCTAACCTATGCACTGAATATGTTACCAGAAATTTAGAGCAGCAAGCTTGACCTTTGTGCTTTTATCTGGTAAGAAAATTCATGGAAGATGTAAACATAAGAAAAGATGATAGGAAGGTTTTTATAGAAAGGAAATATGGTAGAGAAAGAGAGGATGGATTTGTCATTGGTTGATCTTTTTTCTGTTCCCTGTGAAGTTGAGGTGACAAAGATTAAGTGCCCATTCTTTTGTAACCTGTCGTGTTTGTTGTCAGCAGGTTTTAGTTTTGCAAGTTAGCTTATCCTGCTATCTGTAAGTAATACCCTACTTGACATATCCAGAGCTGAAGTGGTAATGTAGATACTTTTACCTTCAGTAGGAATTTTGAGAACTTCTTTACACGTGCTCTTCTCATTCTTCCATTATTCTCTTAACTCTCAACTTAGTCTTTGTTCTACAAGCAAATGTATCTTTAATGTTTTCTAAAACTATAACTCAAAGAAAATTCTCAGCTAGGCACTAGTGGCTTACACCTATAATCCCAGCTATTCAGAAGGCTGAGATTTGATTCAAAACCTCATGGGCTGGCTCTTATCTCCAATTAATTTTCTTTAATGTTTTCTCTTATCTCCATAGCTCCATAATTATTCTTTTTATCCAAATGTCCATGGGATGGTATCCCTTAAAAGCTTTCATGTTACATATAGTTTAGTTTTTATACTGAAAAACTTGATAAGATAATGAAATCTTTGGTTCATGTTTTCTTTTCTTGAATATCTTAAATATGTTACTCAGTTGTTTTCTTAGCACAACCCACATAAGACCAACAAAAGGAAAACAGTAAAATGTGGAAGAAAACAATTTCAGAAGAGCTTTCCTTGCTTGCTTGCCTGCCTGCCTGCCTGCCTGCCTGCTTGCCTGCCTTCCTGCCTCCTCCTCCCTTCTTCCTTTCCTTCCCTTCCTTCCCTTCCTTCCCTTCCTTCCCTTCCTTCCCTTCCTTCCCTTCCTCCCCACCCCCACCCCTTTCTTTCTATCTTTGTCTCTTTCTTTCTTCTTTCTGCTTGTCCTGGGGTTTGAACTCTGGGTCTGAGCACTGACCTAGAGTTCATTTTGCTTTAGGCTAGCACTCTACCACTGGAGCCAGAGTTCCATTGTGATTAATTGGAGATTAGAGCCAGCCCATGCTGGTTTTGAATCAAAGCTCAGCCTTCTGAGTAGCTAGGATTACATGTGTGAGCCATTAGTGCCCAGCTGAGAATTTTCTTTTTGAGTTACAGTTTTAGTATTCAATTAACTTGCTTTAGTTTTCTTAGTTTAGGACAAGTTTTTAAAATTAAGGCACCTTTGTTTATTGACATAATTTATCACTTTTCCAAGTCAAATGTATCAATTGTCTATTTGTGTATAGGTTATGTTTGTTCACGTTTGACTATTGTGTTTATTTGCTTTCACATTCCTTCTAGTTTCTTAATTTTAAAGTGATTTGTCTTAAAAATTTCAATTCTTTTATTGCCACTTTTGAAAGTTTTATAAATTCTATTTTATGTAGTGTAATTGCTTCTCAGTTTTTTTTTTTTTTTTGGCTGAGTTCATGTTATAGATTTTATCTCCTAGAAATGTCTTTCTGATATGTTTTGTCCATTTTCTATAGAGATGTTCTTATCCCTATTTTTAAAAATAGTTTTGTAAATTATTTAACTTTGATTCTATATTATTGCTTCTTAATTTTTTTCTTCCTCACCCTGAAATTACTTCTTCGCAGCTTTTGATTTAGGAGAGTTTTTCTAATTTGTGCCCTGGAACAACTTCTTACTACCTCCTGGCATGTGTACTAGTCCCACTGCTTGCTGCCTTAGCACTCCAGGCTGTTTCTTTCCTCTGCTTGGTTCCTGTGTTGCTCACATTGTGTTCTGGTACTGGTCAGTACAGTATTTCCTTTAGGCTAGGCTTTGCTCCGAAAAGGAAGTTCAGACACATTTGCTTGTTTTGTACAAAAGGAAACCTGATAGATAAATCAGAAAATAATACAATTGGTGGGAATTAACAGGGTGTGAATGACAACAAGTAAAAAGCAGTGAGTAGAATGTAGGAAGGATTTGGGACCATTGTAAAAACTTGGATAGACTCCTAGGTGAGTTTATAATGATTATGTCAATGTTAATTTCCTGATTTTTGTAATTATACTTTGGTTATATGAATTTTTTTTTTTTCTGGGCATGGGGCCTGAACTCTGGGCCTGGGCACTGTCCCTCAGCTCTTCAGCTCAAGGCTAACGCTTTACCACTTGAGCCACAGCACCACTTCCGTTTTTTTTTGCTTACGTGGTGTTGAGGACTCGAACCCAGGGCCTCATGCATGCAAGACAAGCACTCTACCACTAAACCACCTTCCCAGTCCTCTGTGTTTTTTTTTGTTTTTTTTTTTTAAGAAAATCAACACTGAACATTTAAGGATTAATTACTTTCAGAAGGTTTAGAAAAAAACTGTGTGTGTACGTACATATGTGTGAACAAAGAGTATGAAGTCAAGAAAAAAACAAAGCCAAGGTAGTAAAATGTAATTAGAAATCTAGATGAAAAATATGAGTTTTTTCTTATTATTCCATCAGCTTTTATAGTGTGCAAGTTATATAGTTACTGTTAGCCATGTTCCCAGAATCATCTTTAAATGTTTCGGGTGCCTTTTTTGCGTTTACTATGAAGTTCTTGAGAAATGAACCTGTTTTGTAGGTGCTGTGCAAGAGCTCTATTTGTGAGTGCAGTAGACCTTGGAAATCTGTGACTCAGTTATCAACTCTTCTTACATTGGTATTATTTCTCTATAACTTTTGGAATTGGTATGTATGGATTTTGGTGAGGACTGCTTCCAATGTATTAGTAGTTTAAATCTTATTTATATTGCCTTTTCTTTGTTGAATCAACCTTGCCGTGGATTTCTGTGTTATTTTTTAAAAAATCTCATGTTAGGTTTTTCTTTACTTTTTTTTTTTTTTGTCAGTCGTGGGGCTTGAACTCTGGGCCTGGGCGCTATCCCTCAGCATTTCAGCTCAAGGCTAGCACTCTACCACTTGAGCCACAGCACCACTTCTTGTTTTCTGAGTGGTTTATTGGAGATAAGAGTCTCATGGACTTTCCTGGTCAGGCTGGCTTTGAACTGTGATCCTCAGATCTCAGTTTCCTGAGTAGCTAGGATTACAGGCGAGAGCCACCTCTTTATTACCTGTGTTTTTTTTTAAAACTCTTTTGCTCTTATTTGCATTTGCTCTTATTTGTATTTCTTCAGTTAATGTTTTCCTAACATGATAGCAATTTTTCAGCAGTTGTAGAAATTCTTTTGTTTCCTAATGTATGTATTGGTGGTTGTAAAAATCTCTCAGAAATAACACTTCTAATTGGATTCCACAGGTGGTTGTTGTATTGTTTTGTTTTGTTTTTGTTTTTAGATTACTCAAGATGTAGGCACTGTCCTTAGGCTTTTTTGCACAAGGCTGGAGCTCTTCCACTTGAGCTATAACTCCATTTGTGACCTTTAGCTGATTAAGTGAAAGTCACAGCCTCACAGACTTTTCTGCCTGGCTGGCTTCAAATTATGATGCTCAGATCTCAGGCTCTTGAGTAAGCTAGGATTACAAACATGAGCCACCTGCACCCGGCTCCCATGGTGTTTTATAAATATAATTTAACATGTTTGTTACTTATTGCTATGTAACAAACAATTCTCAAGCTCAGTTATTTGTAAATAAGTTTTTTTTTCTCTCTCTATCAGTTCTGGAGATAGCTTGACAGTTTCTTTCTTGTTTTGCCTGATTTTGCTTGTGAGACAATAGAAGTCTTACCTTTATTATTTTGTTTTTACCCCTTCCAATACTTTGGAAGTTATTTCCCCTTTTTTCTTTTGCTAGTTAACCAACAAATTTTAACATGCACTCCAGTTTTCAAGCAAGTGTTTGTAGCCCATGTACCTTCCAGAGAGTAAAAGCATCTTAGAATGATACCTCCAATTTCTTTCCTCCTGATTTATGTATGTGTCATGTGGTATAATTTTTTTCAGCAGTGTGAAATGTTTAAATCTATTGATGATTTAATTTCAATAGTATATTAAAAAAATTGTTTTGTAGACAGAGTGGGGGTGTGACCCAAGTGGTCGAGCATTAGCAGTGATCACAAAAAGCCAAGCAAGAGTGCAAGGCCCTGAATTTAAGCCTCTGTACAGGCACCAAAAAATAAGAAAAAAGGTTCTGTTTTGTGAAGACAAAACAATGCCTGAGTTTCAGTAGTACTGTCCATGAGCTGAGGATAGCCTTGGCATCATGGATACAGAGATGAACGAAGCAGGGCCCTCCTTGAGCTGACCATGGGTGGGGGAGGAAGGGCACAGCTTGTGGAGGAGACACAGATACCCAGTGAACTGTAAGGGGAGAGAATGGACCCATTTAAGATGGGTCACCATATAATTTATTGTCCTGTCTGGTTTGAAACTGAAAATGGAGGTACAATTTATCGGGATGGTAGGTGTAAGCAAAGATCATTCTGAACTGATAGAGATGATAATTCTATTCTAAGAAGGGCTGAGTTGTAAAGACAAGCAGGAATTAAGCAGGATGACTGAGAATCTTTTTATGCAGAAGCAGGTAATGCATATAAACATGGTGGAATGTAAAGTGTTAGGTAGAAGCATGTGAAATTGCCATTTTATAAGTGGGAAATGGTCAGACATTTGTAAATGCATCTAGTTCAACCTGATGTATTAAGGTAACTTGAGCACAATGGGAGGAAATGAATCTGGAAAACAGGGCCAGAGCCAGATCATGGAGTTCTTGAGGGCTGGTTGTGGGTTTATTGTTAAAGTGATTATGTGTTTATTTTTCAAGTTTTATGACAGTACTAATTTTTGAATAGGTAGTATATTCTCTTATTCTGAAGTTAAACAAATCAGTATGTCTTGTGTTTTTATTTGTTTTTTTGGGGGTTAGGTTTTGGTGTTAATGTTTCACTTGAAGCAAAAGTAACATGAAAGCTTTTTTCTTCTTCTTGATCTATGCCCTAGAACAGTTACAACATTGTAACTGTCTCTTCTCTGCCATTGTGTACAATTCCTACTATGAATCTTTTTCT
This sequence comes from Dipodomys merriami, assembly GCF_024711535.1. Lineage (NCBI taxonomy): Eukaryota > Metazoa > Chordata > Mammalia > Rodentia > Heteromyidae > Dipodomys > Dipodomys merriami. The sequence goes on from NW_027206290.1 coordinate 20,389,158, forward strand.
GAGGAGGTGGGTAGGTAGGAGATACCTGGTAACTTTCCCAGGTTCTCAATGCTGTAGTTTATTTAGTTTTTTTTTTTTTCTCTCTGCTGGGAGATCAATTTTAGAAAATCCTAATCTTATGTAAAATGATCTAGTTCATTTGTATTTTTTTATAGATTTTTTTTTTATTGTGAAAATACCGTACAGAGGGGTTACAATTACATGGGCAAGATAATGAGTACATTTCTTATCAAGCATTGTAGCTTCTTCCTTTGTTTCCCCTTCCCATCCCTTTGCATCCCCCGCCCCCCTCCCCCCCTTACCATCCCCCCCACCAAAATTGTAAAATTCGTTTTTCCACATATCAACTTGTACATCTCATTGTTGCAGTGGGTCCTCCTGTATCCCTGTTTTAACCATTTGTTTTTTTCCCTTCCCCTCCATATGTACCAATATCAAATACAGTGAAAGCAGGGGTTATACCATGGGGGAGGGACATACAAAGCAACAAAGTTCATTTGTATTTTTAAAGAGAAGTTCTTTCAAAAGTTTTGTGGTCAGTTTATTTTTTATCTTGTGTTTCTGCACTCTTTCTTTTAAAATCCAATCATTGGGTGCTTTCTTTTCCAAAGAACCAGATCTTGGATTTTTATTGATTAATGTCAACACATTTTTTTTGTAGACACGGTGTTCAGTAAAGGTCTTATAGATGAAAGCTTTATAAAATGTGACTCAGAACATCAGTTCTCTTTATAGAAGGAAGGCCTTGATGCCTAGGTCTGAGGAATATAAACATGTGGTAGCCCTTTTTGCCCAAGTCATGAGTCTGCCCACGCTGCTGAGACTCTCCCACCATCTTGACTCCCCAGGGGCTGCATGTGTTTGGAATCTGAGCAAAGCTGAGGTATGATGGCTTGAATATTTTCAGCTTAATGAGAGTCCTCTGAAGGACAGTACTTGCTTCTGTCCGCTTGGCTGGAATTTAGTTGGGCCTGTAGTTTGATTTCTGTCCATACTTGCTCTCTGTGCCTTCCATTCATTGGTTTTGATTTCTGGCAAGTATTTTGCATCCCAGATGTGTCATCACTTCAAATTTAGACAAACAAATCCATAGTAACTTCTGATCTCATAGAACTAGTTTACTGGAAATAAGTACAAATAAAAACTGAAAAAAAAAATGTGATCAGCACAGGGTATCCTGGTGTAGTATGTTTTGAAAAGGACTTAAGTCTGATTAATTATATTGTTAAGGAGGCAGCAGGGGCTACTACTTGAACTACTACTTTTTCTATTTTTATTTTATTTTATTTTTTTGTTTTCAGTCATGGGCCTGAACTCTGGCCCTCGGCACTGTCCCTCAGCGCCTCAGCTCAAGACTAGCACTCCACCACTTGAGCCACAGGGCCACTTCCAGCTTTTTCTGCTTATGTGGTGCTGAGGAATTGAACCCAGGGCCTCATGCATGCAAGGCAAGCACTCTACCACTGAGCCACTTCCCAGCCCTGAGCTACTACTTTTTCTAGGCTAATTTCCTCATTTGTAGTAGGGTACTGACACAGGCTTTTTATTTGGTCTTTTGTCCTTTAGAGTACTAACCTAGGGTTCCCTGTGTGAAGATTTCTGGTAGCAAAAGAGAGGCCCAGTGCACAGACATTTTTAATCTTGATTGTTAACTTGATTATATTGAGAAGTGTCTAGGAGATGAGTAAAGTACACCTTTGGGTGTGTTTGTGAGGGCATTTCCAGAGAGAATAAACTAAGTGGGAATGACCTGCCCTGGTTAGGCATGTGTTCATGGTTAGCAGCACCAGCCAATACACTGGATGCCTGGATGGAATAAGAGGGGAAGGAGGAGGAAGCATGCTTTCTCTTTTTCCTGGTCACCAAAAAGTGAGCTGTTCTTTTTATCCCACTGATTCTGCCCTGATGGCCTGAAACTGGGAGCCCATATCATATTTTCTTCCTAAGGTGTCCCTCCCATAATTGACACAACAATGAAAAGTCTGACTAAAACATCTAGCTTTCATTTACATCAGTTTGCTAATGTCCCATTGGCCAAAACAGTTCATGTGGTCAAGATCTGATTCAAGAATGGAGGAGGAGCTGGGAAGGTGGCTCAGTGGTACAGTGCTTGCCTTGTATGCATGAGGCCCTGGGTTCGATTCCTCAGCACCACACTAGCAAAAACAAAAAAGCTGGAAGTGGCGCTGTGGCTCAAGTGGTAGAACTCTAGCTTTGAGCTAAAGAGCTGAGGAAACAGCACTCAAGCCCAGAGTTCAGGCCCCACGACCGGACCCCCCCCAAAAAAAAAAGAATGGAGGAATAGCTGACTCCCGTGGCTCATACCTGTTGGCTACTTAGGTGGCTGAGATAGATAGAGAGGCTCCCAGCTTGAAGCAACTCAGACAGGAAAGTCTGTGAGATTATATCTCTAAAACAAGTAGCAAAAAGCAAGGTTGGAGGTATTGCTCAAGTGTTTCAGGGAAAGCTGAACAAGCAAGCCAAGTAAATGCAAGACCCTGAGTTCAAACCCCATAATCACCCCTCCCCCTGCAAAAAAATAGAAATATACTTTCACCTTCCCATGGGAGTACTTAGAAAGTGTTTGTATGTGAATATTTGCACACATGTATCATAAAAATTACTGAACATACTGCTATGTAGTGGTACTTACTTGATCACTCTTTATACATATATAATATATAAAAATAATATAAGTACATAAATATATAAAAACTTGATCACTTTTTATAAATAATAATTAGTAGATATAAACTATGCCTAATTTGAAAATCAGAAATCTAAAATATGAAAGTTTTTGAGACCCTGGATTTTCAGATTCAGGATATTCAGTAGATAAAGTATATGCAAATATTTCAAAAATTGAAAAAACTAAAATCTGAAGCACCTATGACCCTCAGCATTTAAAGTTGGGCATATTCAACTTGTAAAGAAGCAGTTGGAAGACCAGAGACATGGCTCAGGTGGTAGAATACTTACTTGCTTAGTATGCATGAGGCCCTGGGTTCAATCCCCAGTACATTAAATAAAAAAGACAATAATGAAAAAAAACTGGACTATTCTAGTAAATGGATTTTTGTTTCAGTAGTATATAAAAGTGAAGATAATCATTTTGAGAATTTGGTATACTCTTTTTTGACATCTTAAAATAATTTCAATGATGATAAGACTTTGCAAATGAAGTAAAGCTTTCTCTTTTTCCTTTACTCTGCAGTAAGAAAAGTGGAAAACCACCATTACAGAACAATGAGGTAAACATTTTAAATTATCTACTTCTTGAGATTTCATGGATCTATTTTATTTATTTTGTCATATGTTTTTGAATTGCAATAACTTACTGAATTTTAGGATTAGAAAGGAACTTAAAAGTATCACTTTTGTCTACTACGTACTATAATTGTTTCTGGAGTAGAGTCCTGGTATGTGTTCTTGAGCATTTATTTGACTGTTCATTTACCGGAGAGTATAATAATCTAAGGAAGTAGTCATAATTTTATTAGGTCAAGCCCATGATTAGATTTATCCTCCATCTTATTTATTCTCCTCTCCCCCACCCCCGCATTGAGTGCTACAATGGTAACATTCAACAAAGTAAAAAAAAACAGTGGCCTCTGTAGCGGCTCATTTATAACTGGTGACAACAGTGATCACAGGGGCTTTATAAAAAAGGTACAGATACAACTCTGGACTCCTCCACTCTAGAAGGGGTGTTGTAATACTACCAGTGACGGTCACCCCAAGAAATCCATCCTTTAGGGGGTAGATACTTTTCATGTAAATAAGCTACATTGTCTCTGGAAACTTGCTCCAGCTGTTTGCACAAAAGTGGTGGAGGTTGACTGAGCCTCCTGAGTAGGTGTCTCTGTGGGGGGCTTACTAGATGGCTTGGCAGGCCAGATCATAGGCTGCTGCCACTTCCAGTCATAGGAGTAGCCTCCATCCATGACCACATAGGCATATACAGAGCCAGAACCTATGAACAAGGTGGCTCCAGAGATCCCGTTCCCTTCACTGTCCACACAGTGGAGTACAGGTCCTCTCTTATCCCAGCCACAGGTCATGGTGCCCTTGGACAGCCCCATGCCTTTGTACTGATATACTGTGTTGGCAAGAATCATAGAGGTAGCTGCTACCGAGATGCGTTCCTTATTTCAAAACTGATAGCTGATAGATTTAACACTGCCCAGCTAACAGCCACTTCCAGAAGCTGCAGTCCACCCCCAGCCAGGGTACCCAGAAGATAAGGGTTGATCTCTGTTACTTTCTTCACTGTTTGTGAAGCAATGTAAGCCCCTGCTGTGGCCTGAATCAGCTGTAACAATGACTTCATGGGGAAATTTGAAGGCTATCATGGTGGTTCCAGGAAGCATTTTGATTCATGGCTCCTCTGGGATTCCCCGGCTAGGTGCAGCCAGGCCCAGCCCATCGATGGGACCCAGGTTCACCAGATTCCCTCCACCTCCAAGTCCAAAAACCCCTGCTGCTTTACCTGAAGCCTCTCCAGTATGCTGGCCAGTGCTGTGTCTCTTACTTATTCTTAAAAAAAAAAAATCTTTTTAAATTTTAAGACAAGATCTTTTTATGGAGCCAGAGTTGGCCTCAGGCTCTCAATCTTCCGATTGATCTCTCTTAATCCTGGGATTACAAGTGTGTGCCACTGTACCCTGCATTCATCTAGCTTAATGATTGATTGACTGATTAACTATCAGTATTGTATTGCTTTGTATGAATCCCATATTATTAAAATTTAGCCTAAAATTCCTTTTACTTACTTTGTGGTAACTGTTGCTTACATTAAATTAATATAAATTATAACCTTCAGATACCTTTCTGATGAACAGTTCCTTGGATAGATTTCCTACATCTTATATTCATCAGCTGATTTATCTTTTTTATTTATATTTTTTGTGTATTCTTTTTTTAAGTTGTTAATTTTTTATTCATTTGTCATTAATACGTGTTCTAGAAATAATATCTCTTTTTTTAATTGTAAAGGTGATTTACAGAGAGGTTACATTTACACAATCAGGTAATGAATACATTTCTTTTTAAACAGTGTCACCCTCTCCCTCATTTCTCCCAGGTTTTTCCCCTCCCAACCGGCTCCCCCTGAAGTTGTATAGTTCCTTTCCAACATAATGTCTAGTGAGCTCTCTCTGTCTCTCTCCTCTCTCCTCTCTCTCTCTCTCTCTCTCTCTCTCTCTCTCTCTCTGTCTCTGTCTCTCTCTCTCTCTCTCTCTATCTCTCTTTTTGGTCAGTTGTGGGGCCTGAACTCTAGGCGCTATCCCTTAGCTCTTCAGCTCAAGGCCTGCACTTTATCACTTGAGCCATAGCATCACTTCTGGCTTTTTCTGCTTATGTGGTGCTGAGGAATCGAACCCAGGGCCTCATGCATGCAAGGCAAGCATTCTACCACCTTCCCAGCCCCGAGTTGTCTCTTTTTTAACAACAGCTTAATTGAGCCATTCACAAACTATAATATTTATTTTAAGCATATAAATCATCAGTTATTAGTGTAGTCACAAAGTTGAATGGCTGTTACCATTGTCTTATTTTAGACAAATTTCCAAAATCTCCAATAAAATCCCATATTCCAATAGCAGTTACTCCTTATTACCCTGGTCCCTGAACTCCTGAGAACCAGTAATCTACATTCTCTATTGGTTCACCTATTCTGACATTTTATATAAATAGAATAATATAATATGTGGCTCTTTATGCCTATCTTTTTAAAAAAGTGATACTAGGGTTTGAGCTAAATAAATGTTAATTTATCTCTGCAAACATTATTGTACTTCACTGTACAGTATAATTTTAGATGTAATTCTTACATCCAGTATGTTAAGTTCAAGGTTAATAATTTGCACTCTATTCAAAATTGTTGCTAGTTTTTGACTAAATAAAGATCAAAGCTATTACTCTGTAACATTACTTAATCTTAGTGTTTAGGTTATGGTTTACTTAGCTGTAACTACATATAACTAGCAAAATCTCTTAGTTTCTTTCTTTCTTTCTTTCTTTCTCTCTTCTCTCTTTCCTTCTCTTTCCTTCTCTTTCCTTTCTTTTCTTTCTTTCTTTCTTTCTTTTTTCCTTCCTTCCTTCCTTCCTTCTTTCTTTCTTTCTCTTTCTTTCTCTTTCTTTCTTTCTTTCTTTCTTTCTTTCTTTCTTTCTTTCTTTCTTTCTTTCTTTCTTTCTTTCTTTCTTTCTTTCTTTCTTTCTTTCTTTCTTTCTTTCTTTCTTTCTTTCTTTCTTTCTTTCTTTCCTGAGGTTTGAATTTAGGGCTTTATATTCGCTAGGCAGATGCTCTACCACCATCCCTTTTTGTTTTTTTATTCTTCAGCTAGGGTTTTGTGCTTTTGCCTGAGCTATGATTCCCCCCTCAATTTCCACCTTCCAGGTGGCTGGGAATTATAGCTATTAGCCAGTACACCTGACCTTTGAAACCTGGTTTTTATTTCTCCATTTCTACAAGAAGCATGACAATTCTTGTGTAATTTATTAATTCATTTATTAAATTAATCTCAATATTTATCGAACTTCTCATGCCTGGCATTATTCTTGGCTTACAACATGTGACAGTAATAATCATACCCTTATGAAGCTAGTAAGCTTCTCTACATGTCAGCTAATATGCTAGAATAGTATCTTTAACAAAGGGAAAAATTAGAGCAGTTTAATATGACTTATTTTTAGTAAGCTTAAGCTAGCTTTCAGCTTTAAGTCTTTCCCATTCCTCCATATTATTGTGTAGTTTTTTAAATATCCTGAAGAGTGATGTCAGCATTCTTGTTTTGTAGTTTCTTAGTGTTTAAAAAAATGGGACAAGATATGTGTAAATCCAGTCTTCTGACATATTTATCGCTCATATCTCATATCTCTCATATCTGAGCTGTCTTACTTATAAAATATCTGTTGTCAGCATGTTATATGTCTTTAAGTTCTAGGATGGCTAGATTCATCTCACTTATTTTGTATTTCCTATTTTTCTGTATTTTTTTTGTTTCAGTACATAGTTATTTTCAGGTTGTTTAGTGTGAACAAGGTTATTTTAGGTTAGATTATATGATTGTTAGTAAAAAGCATAAAAGCTATATCCTAGTTCTATGCTTGTGAAGTTCTTAAGAAGTGTATATATACAGATATGCTAAAAAGAAAGGTGGTAGAATACATGCCAAAGATTAACAGCTGATGTCTCCAGATGGTAGGGATAGATATTTAAATTTTTGCTCATTAGGATTGTAAAATTTTTCTACAGTGAATGTAGAGAGAAAGCATCATAAAAACAATTCTTCTCTCATTAGTTTTTTTTTATTGTAATCATAATCTTTGGGATGGGATAGGGTGAGACAATCTTGTAAGATATAAGATTTAAGGAGGAACAAAGGAGTTAGAAAATAATAGAGAGATAGTCTGACTTTAAAATACTTCATTTACTTTGGCTTAATACATACTGTTAAATTTAAAACATAAAAGTAAACACTGTGCTGGGTTTGGTATTTAGTATTCCTGTATGTATCATTATATATTTGAGGTGTGTGTGTGTATGTATATATATGTATCTCCATAAACAGTATAGGTAGGGTTATTTTACATACTTAGAAATTTCATACATTCACTATAAAATGATTTATGTATCTCATTCTATATTTTTCCTGTGTAATGCCTTTTAGAGCCATCCATGTTGCTAGCTGGAGATCTAATTTTTTTGTGTGTGTGTGTATGTGCTGTTATTGGGGCTTAGTCTCAAGGCCTGTTTGGCTCTCTTGCTTATGGCTAGTGCTCTATCACTTGAGCCATGTCTGCTTTGACATATAGTGCTTAATTGGTGATGGAGTCTCTCCAGACTTTTCTGCTCTGGCTGACTTTGAACCATGATACACCAGGTGTTAGTGTCCAAATTAATTAGGATTACAGGCAGGAACCACATGTGCCATCATTTTGTTTATTGAAGTAGGATTTTTATGTGTAGCCCAGGCTGGCCTCAAACTCACTGTGTATCCTAGATTGGCCTTGAACTTATGATACTCTCGCCTGAGTCTCCACAATGTTGAGATGCTTGGCATGAGATATAATTAATTTATAGTACAGTTTTCTGTTGTATGAATATGAGCTATTTCCTATTTTATAATTGTTTATAACTTGCAGTGAATAAATTTACCATAATTGCAATGAATACATTTACTATAATTCATGTAATAATGATGTACATTTAGGTTGTTTTAAATTATATGGTATTATAAACAGTGTACATTTTTTCCCATTTACATAACTGAGCATATATACAGGATATACAAGAATATATGGAGAATAGATTCCAAACAGTAAATCTGTTGGATTATTTTATATCTTATAGTCACTATACATTTTCCATTGTAATGGATGACATATAATAGTACCAATTTACACATTCTCCAGCAATATAAGTGAATATTTATACTATTGTTAGCACCACATGGCCTTTTATTTAGTTCAAACATTGCCTTTTTAATCCCAGTGCATCCCAGTTTTCTAAGTTATCATATGATAGGGCATTGATCTTTGTCATTGTTACTCCCGAAAATTACATTTATTTTCTGGTTTATTATTTATTATTTTTAATTTCTTAAATGATTTTTAGTAGGGCTTGTTTTTTTTTCCTTTTCCATCATTTCCATGTTAAACTTACGTGACCAAAGTGTTTAAATGATTATTTCTTAAATATTAGAAGTGGGCTGTGGTGCAGTTCAATGGTAGAGTGCTTGCTTAGCATGCACAAGGTCCTGTGTTCAATCCTTAGCATTGGGAAAAAAAAGTTGTAAATATTGGGATGTTTAAACATTGGAATAGTACCTTGGATCATGCCGCTATTAACACAATGGCTTCAGGCTTCTCAGTGTACAGCTTTTTTCCTCCCTCTGTACAGTTTTGAACTATACTCAGTACCTATTAGGAGTCTTAGATAAAGCACTTAGCACAGTGTCTGACACAGAGAAAGTAGTTTATTCTGATTCAGTGATAAAACTATTAGTTCATCAAGTTAGATAGTAACTTAATTAAAGCACATTTACACTAATGTTGGTCTAGTATTATTTGGTCTGTTATGGGCATTTGTTAAGAGCACAATAGAGTAAGGCACTACTGGCTTATGCCTGTAATTCAGGAGGCTGAGATCTGAGAATGGTGGTTTGAAATCAGCCAAGTAGGAAAGTCTATGAGACTGTTACCTCCAGTTAACCACCAAAAAGCCAGAAATGGAGCTGTGATTCAAGTAGCAGAATGCTAACCTTGAGCACAAAAACTCAGGGACAGCTCCCAGGTCCTGAGTTTGAGCTGCGCAGTAGTTAACCAAGTAAGTGAGCTATGCCCATAAATGCCTGGAAAAAATGAGGCATGAGATCAAGTTCGGCCTCTCTTGCCTTTTCCAGGGAGTTTCTCTTGCCTGTTTTCCCAGTTCAAGAGTAGTAAAGTAAATATTGCTGACCATTGTTATGAGCAATGAGGAAAAACTGCATGTGCAGGATGCTTTGAGTTCAACACTACTGTGGGTGCTTCATTTTTTCCCATAATGCTGACACCTTCAGCTAATGGCATGCTGTCTTTCAACAAATCTTAAATTTTCACTCCATCACTTAAGCACTTTCATGTTTACCTTACTTTTTGGGAGACATATTTTCACAGAATTAATGATAGGGAAATACTCAGCAGATAGTGATTTAAACAGCTGATAATATGGGACTGCTGGAGAGTTTTTCTCCATCAGCTGAGCTGGATAATGTGCATCTGGATATTTACTTTTTTTTGTTGTTGAAATTCCATCTGATTTTTGAAAAATTGGCTATCATTTTGACTGTGTTTGGTCAAAACAGCATAGAATAAATCTGTAAGCCAGGTGAGTTTAACGCCAGGCTTTTATGTTACTTCTTTATGTTTGCAAATTATTTTGTACTTACGTTTTCATGGGCCATCGAAAACAAAGTGATTTCTAAGGACTATAAGGTTATCTTAAGTCACTTTTCACTGACACAAACTTTACTGTGGCCTTGAGGCTCTATCTTTCTGTCATTCTTGTTTCTTGGCTGTAGCATCTTGATGCTCAGTGGGTGCCGTAGTTCTATCACCAGCACTGGGTTTTTGTACTCAGTGTTCCTGTGCCCCTTCTTTCCTTCTAAATAGGCATGTGGCATCACTTTCTCTCAGATTAAATGTCAGGATCTTTATGGTCATCCTGTCCCAGTCATTCTTTTTTCATATGACTTACTTATTTACTTTTATCTATGTTTCTCCTCGAATTTATTAGGAAGAGATAGTGAATTGGCATATTGCATATTGGAAATGTTAACTTTCTTTTTTCATGGTGCACCAGGGTGTGAACTTACAGCATCCCATGCTTTCCTTGGGCTTGTTTTTCTCCCAGCAAGCATACTGTCACTTGAATCATCACATCTCCAGTCTAGCTTCTTTGCTATTTAATTGGCAATAAGAGTCTCATGGGCTTTGCTGTCCAGGCTGGTTTTGAATCCATCCTCAGGTATCAGCCTATCAAGTATCTAGGATTACAGATACTAGTGGTAGTATGAGCCACCAGTACCTGACTGTCGATTAGAAATGTTAAATGATAAAACTGGGAATGTAGACTTTTTTTTGTAATTAGTCAGAGACCATCCTGTTATGGATGAAAAAAGAACAAGTCTTCTATTAATCAAGAAGTAGATAAGGATAATATTTTTTTAAATTAGTACTTCATTGTTTCTTTGACTTCCTTTACTACTGTACCTTTTTCCTCACTGCATTCAGACTGGCTGTTTTATTCCTCCTTCAAACATACCTTCACTTTGCTATTTTACACTTACTGGTCCATTACTCCTGGATGTTCACATCTCACCTCTTTATTCAGTATTTGAATATGAAGAGCAGCATATATATGCTTTCTAAGTGCAACATCTGTTTTAATGGTTGCCTGTGTAATTGACTTGCACTAAATGTGATTCTTCAATCTAATTGTTATGCATTTGTTACAGCTATCTTAAAAGGTCTTTTTTTCTTCCTCTTCCAAATATAGAAAGAAGGAAGAAAAGAGCGAGCTGTGGTGGACAGGGTGTTTTTATCAAGGCTCTCACAGATTCTGAAAATCATGGTCCCTAGAACATTTTGTAAAGAGGTAAGTCTTACACGATTACAACATTAAATGGATAGCAATTCAAGATACATGAGATCAGAACAATAATAAATTTATCTCAGAATTGTCATTTGTCATGTGAGTACTCTTAATCAATGGCAATTTTTTAAAGTACCTTTTGAGATACTTTTTCCTTGTACTTTCTGTGATATGCTAGTATATTGTACTGTAGCTACCTTAAGTGCTGTTGTTTTATTATAATTAATACTGTCAAAAACAAGATGCAGTTTTAAAAGACAAAGCTTTTGGAAATCAGTAATATGGGATATGTTTGAGAGTTGTTTCTTTTTAGTTGATTTTATATATATATATATATATATATATATATATATATAAAAGATACTTCAAATAGTTTCTGAATTCTGAATTTTTAGGAAATGAGCTGATGATTTTGTCATTATTTCACAAAAATTTTAATGGTTAGTAAGTAGTGCCGTATTCCCAGCCTTTCCTCGCCTCGGCATTCTCTCATTCTATAACCAGATGTATCACCATCTCCGATTCTTTCTTCTCATATCTCATCCTTTCAGTTACTGCCATCTGATTTTTTTCTCCTGGATGTTACAGTGACCTTTAATTAGGTATTATCTTAAGACCTCATTTTAAAGGTTTATTTTTTCTGTCCAATTTATTTCTGAAAGCAATGCTTCCCTTCCCATTGTTAAAATTTTAAGAAGGATTTGTTTATAACAGTAGTGAGACAAAGATACAATGTGTAGCAAGCACTGCAGCTCCTAGGAGAATTTGGTTCTTCCAATGTAGGCCTTGCCCTTCTTCCTCTTCTCGGCCCAGCCCTTGTCCTGTGCTCTGGGCCTCCATTCATTTGCAGTGACATCCTCTTGTCTCTGACATCCTGCCCCTCTGCCCCCAAACAGTATGCTTAATAGATAACCTTCAACACTGCTTTACCTTTTTTTGTGAAAGCGTCACTACTATTTAGGCATAACTCATTATTAATTATTAATTCTACAGCCCATCCGGCTCTGAAGACCCCTTATTTAAAATACAAACTTTTCTGGGAAGAGTGACATATCACCACTTTAATCCAGTTACCAACTCAATGCTCATTTTTTTTAAAAGTGATTGAGGGTTTGCTACATGTAAAATGAATGAGGCATGGACAGGTCCTCAGGAGTTCTTGAGAGGATTATTTTGCAGCCTTCTATTTTCATCTGGCTCTAGCCAGAGTAATTTTAGGGGGGAAAAAAATCTAACCTCACTCAAACTCCAGTTCAAGAAAGCAAGTTCAACTCCCTTAGAAAGCACTAAAGATGAAGGTAGAGTTAGAGAAATGAAAATACTGCATGCGACTGTTTGGAATTTCTCACATTAAAAGCTGAGGGATGGACTGCCTACATCATGGAACTCTAGTTTCTATTGCATAAACACATTAATAAGGAAATAGTGGTGGTTCTAAGAACATTGTTTTAATTATGATATTTTAGAATGAGAGAAAAGTAAATAAGCTTTTATGCTCCAGTGATTAATTTTGAATTGAGATATTTAAGATCTGAATTAAAAGGTGGCATGATGTGTCTGTGGTTAGTATTCATTAAAGTCAATAGATTCTTCTGCTGTTGGTTGAATACCTAACTTAGGAATGGTAAGATCAGTTAGGAAAATAGCAAACCTTGGGGTAGCAGGTATCACAGCTCGTTCACACAGACTCTTTGATGTTTTCTTATGATTCCATGTAATACTTAACCTGCTATGAATCTGCCTTGTATTTCATTTAAAGGCTGTATTTTTAAAGGCTTTTCCTTCTCTAAACAGTATTTGTTTTGTAAAAATTAAGTGAAAGATTCAGTTGCCCCTTATTTCAGTAATTTGGAACATAGTATTTGTCTAACAAGTTCTGCCTCCCATGTTCCAAAGCGCTTTGCTCTGATTTTCCTCTGTTTTGTTTCTAGGTTGTATAAACTCTGCTGGATATGCAATACCAGCCATACTTCATATGGTTTAATACATTTTTTCCCCCTGCTAAATCCTCAGCCTTTCTTTGCTCTTAATTTTTATTGTTTTACTTGGTCTGTTTAACATATTTAACATACTCGTAAAGCCAGAAGTGGCTTTTGCTATTCAGACCTTACCATCCATCTTTGATATGAATTATACAAATATGAATAAATTTGTCTGTTGTTTTTCTGTTCACATTTCATTCTTTTTTAGAAAACATCCTTAAGTAGCTGTACAATTTATTTTGATCAGTGTCACCCCTTTCATCATTCTCTCTTATCTCTTCCACCCATCCCCTCAATTTACCTAATTCTGTTTTCACATATGTACATTGGATATTATAACTTACACATGAATCTTACCTTAATTAATAGGTTAATTGAAAACCTTATGAAGACAGGGACGCTATTAGAGACTTTTCTAACAAGTTGAACTAAATGTTCATATTGACATTTATAACTTATGAATTGTTCATAAGTTAAATTTCTGTCCTTGACTCTTTGAAGGTAAATTGTTTGACTTACTTAAGATTCACCTTGGGAGAGAGGGAGGGAAAGGGTGACTGTCCAAAAAGAAATGTACTCATAGTCGGGCGCCGGTGGCTCATGCCTGTAATCCTAGCTACTCAGGAGGCTGAGATCTGAGGATTGCGGTTCAAAGCCAGCCCAGGCAGGAAAGTCTGTGAAACTCTTATCTCCCATAAACCACCAGAAAACCAGAAGTGGCACTGTAGCTCAAGTGGTAGAGCGCTAGCCCTGAGCTGAAGAGCTGAGGGACAGCACTCAGGCCCAGAGTTCAAGCCCCACGACTGATCAAAAAAAAAAAAAAAGTAAAAAGAAAAAAAAAGAAATGTACTCATAACCTGACTTATTTAACAGTAACCCTTCTGTATATCACCTTTATAATTCAACAAAAATAAAATTTAAAAATTCACCTTGGAATTTTGGATAAGAATATTAAATGGTTTGTAAAGACTCTCTTCCATTTATATTGTTATTTAAAAATTGACTACAGTTAAAATGGAGACCAACTACACTAACTTACATAAAGCTTTGAAATCTGAAACAAAAAAATTTTGCCAAGGTAATATTTGTTCTAACTTTAAAATGCATGAAGTTTACTATATTTGGTTTATTTTAGACAGGATATTTGATACTTATTGCTGTTATGCTGGTATCTAGAACATACTGTGATGTTTGGATGATTCAAAATGGGACACTCATTGAAAGGTACTTGTCCTCCTAATTTGTCACGTATTTAAACATTGTTTCCCAGTTTTTTTATGATTGCATTTTGTTAACAATACCTTGTGTAACTTTTTGTCCATGTTTCAGTGTTAGAGTGTATATTTGTTTCCTAATTTGGGAGGAGAAAACTCTCTTTTGTATTACCATGCCTGTATCCATCTTCTCAATGTTATACTGCAATTTATTGTTATTATTAGCTGTTATTAACTGTTACCTTAACTATTTATAGCTAAGCCACATGCTGGGCGTTTCAGAATTTGGTTTGCCCTGGCAAACAAAAAAAAGTTTTTGTTTTTGTTTTGAAATTAGCTTTTGCCTGCTATTCTCTGTAGTTCAGCTCAAGGTTTTTGGAAGTATTATAAAATCTTGATAACATTGTAACAGGGTCAAACATACCAAATAATCACTCAGTTTTGTGTGTGCTTTTACCCTCTTAGCAGTTTATGTTTGAACTGTTTTTTATCATTATTTTAGGAATAAATTTCTTTCATCTGTTTTCTGCATTAAATAATCTGTTTCCTGGATCTTTTACTATTATTTTGCCCTAATTTTACTTTCTCATTTTGGCAAACAGTCTTTCTGTGAAAAGGAACAAGGAAAGTAAAAGTTTTGAGACTTTGCAGATCTGAAACTATCTTGTACTTCCATCATTAATTAATAATTTAGATGCATTTGTTCGTTCCAAGTTGGAAGTCATTTTTTCACTGGAATTTTGAAGCACTTTTGCTATCCTAGCTCTCCACTCTGGTTGTGGGCAGACTAGGATAATTGGTAGAATTGTAAGAACTGCTAATGAGTGTACCATCCTAGCAATTCTGGTTTGGTTAGCCATTACTTTTGGAAACACCCTAAGTAATTTTAATTTGCTAAAAAAGATTAAATACTACATAACTGCGTATCTTATGTTAAGTAGTGGATCTAGTTATATTCTTGTTGCCCCTTCTTTAGTAGAGATTCTGACTTCCCCTCAAAAACAATGCTTTAAACATTAGAAAATATTTTAATTGTTGATGTCTTATTAGTGTTTGACAATTTTACTGACCATTGTTAAGATTTTTTTTTCATCATTAATTGTGCAGGACACTGGATAGGTTCTTTTCAACCTAAAAATTTGTTCCTCATTCTGGAAAAATTTTTGTTGTCTTCTTAAAACAATTCTTCCCATATTTTTTCTGGAATACTTGGTTAATTGTTGAACCTCCCCCCCCCGACCTAATCGTTTTATTACTTTTAAATTTCTCTACTGTTTTCATCTGGCAACTATGTTCTATTTTCTAGGAAATTTCTTTATCATGCATTAAACTATGGTTATAATTTTTTAAAATTTCCATCAACTGTCTTTTGTATAGACATTTTTTTTTTAGTCAGTTGTGCAGCTTGAACTCTGGGCTTGGGTGCTGTCCCTGTGTTCTTCAGCTCAAGGCGAGTGCTCTACTGCTTGAGCCACAGAGCTACTTCTGGTTTTCTAGTGGTTTATTGGAGATAAGAGTCTCATGGACTTTTCTGCCCTGGCTGGCTTTGAACTGCGATCCTCAGATCTCAGCCTCCTGAGTAGCTAGGATTACAGGCGTGAGCCACCGGAGCCCGGCTTGGACATTTGTTCTTATAGGAATTATACTTTCAAATATGAAATATTTAATATCTGAAGCTATTAATTTTGGTTTTATTTGTGTGTGTGTTTTTTAAAGCTTGGAGTGTATTTTCTATCTCTCCATGGTCCTTTTCATTTATGTTAGAGAATTTTCCCAAACAGTCTATGATTCTTCACTGTAAATCCATATTTTAAAATGAATGCTTTAAAAATCAGGAGTTCCAGGCTTGTTGATTGTCTGCTCTCCCTTGAAGGGTGTTTGTAGGGGCTTGTGTGTGTGTGTGTGTGTGTGTGTGTGTGTGTGTGTGTGTGTGTGCGCACACGCATGCATGGGCACACCTATTGAGGAATCCTACAACAAATTCTAAGAACTTAAATGTAAACATAATTGGAATGCTTGTTCATTGCTCCTATGATACCAGCTTTAGGGGAATAAATTTTATTACTAGGTTTGGTTTCTGTAAACTTCATGCACAAGTAATTTGAGCCACATGTATACATGATTGATAGAATATATCTTTTAACGTAACTTGTAAACTTAAGCTTTTCCTTTGATAATTTCATCTCTAATTTTAAATGCCTTATCTGTTGGTAAAAATACAGTTGCCATCCCCCAACTATGTATTGTTTGTTAATTTCCTTGTGGCAGCTGCTAGGTACATCATCATCTTAGGAACCTGTTTAGAATCACCCACATTATAAAATACTTTTAATAGTAATGGCATGGATTGGAAATTTATTATTTAAAGTTTTTCTATTTTATTCTTGTTTTATAATTTCATACTTTTGTAATAAAAAAGAATATTACTTTTTTCTAAATTAGGGATATTCAACCTTAATTCTACAGATGCTGGCTTTTGATTTTCTCAAATATTTAAAAACCTGAGAAAAATGCATCACCAAGAGCAGGTGATATGTAACTTAATGGATGACAGTGGACAAGAGGAAGCTACTGTGTAGTACAGGCCAATTTGTATTTCCTGTAGGTAGTCAACCTATTGGATACTCAGTTTTTAAATTGTGAAATAAAAATTTGTTTATAATTTTTTCTACAAATTCTCAAAAAGATTTTATGAAACATTAGTTTGGTATCTTAAACCTTACAGAAAAGTTGCAAAATAGTACAAAGAACTTCTCATACCCTCAACTAAACTAATACTTGTCAGTTATAAAGTCGTCATTTACTTTGTTAGCTTTATCCTAAGTAAATATTTTTGAGCATCTGCTGTATATGAAATCTTTATATTTGCTTAAATATTAACATTTTATATTTTCCAAGTTAAAGGTTTAAAATATGACACATTCTTAATGTAGTAGAATTTTATCAGAAAATTAACATGTTTCTGTATCTTACTGCTAAAGCTACACTGTAAATAGATTTATCTGTTTCCTTTTGGCTTCTTCCTAAGTAGGTTTAAATTCATTTTTTTGCTGCTTAGAAAGTCTCCAGGAGGAATTGTGGTTCTTTTTTTTTTTTTTTTTTAATATTTTCTCTTTTTTTTTTTTAGTTTTTATTTTATTTTTATTTTTTTGTGTGCTGGTCCTAGGGCTTGAACTCAGGGCCTCATGCTTTTTGCTCAAGGCTGTCACTACTTTTTTTCTTTTTTCTTTTTTTTTTTTGGGTCTGGTTGTGGGGCCTGAACTCTGGGCCTGGGTGCTGTCCCTCAGCTCTTCAGCTCAAGGCTAGCACTCTACCACTTGAACCACAGCGCCACTTCTGGCTTTTTTTTTTTTCTTTTTGCTTATGTGGTGCTGAGGCCTCAGGCATGCAAGGCAAACGCTTTACCACTGAGCCACCTTCCCAGCCCCGAGTCATGGTTCTTAATGGGCTTCAAGATACATTTTATTTTTGCCCATACAAGCAGCATGTTAAAATCACCAAACTTCTCTAGAGATCCTTACATATTTTAGAGGTAGTAGTGAGTAGGTCTACAGTAAAGATATTCTTTATTAATTATTATTTTTCTTTTGCAGTGGAATAATAAGCAGGAATAAGGCTTTATTCAGAAAACCATTTTTTAAATTTATTGCTGCTACCCCACTGGTAATCCATTGTTGAGTGCTGGCATGTGCTTCACCAGGATCTTATAATCTTAAGTGTGTCACAGCTTGGGCAGCATGAAAGCACTTTGGTTTTACATGGTTTGTTTGTTTCAAGCAATGTTAGCTTAAACTTGTAAACGTTTGTTACTCTTCTAATTGCTTGTTTTTTTTCTAATATTCACACTAAGCACCATTTTTGTATAGTTCTGTTTTAATGTTTTCCTATTTCAAATGTTTTTAGAAAAGCATTTTTGCTTTTTAAAAGTTATATTAGAATCAGACTTAATTTTTCTAGTTTTCCCCTGAAGTATTATCAAGGAAATGTTACATGCTGTAAACCATTCTAAGAGTGCTAGAATGATCTCATTATGTATTAAAATCATTGAGAAGTTCTTTGGTAAAGATACTTGTTAGAGCTGGGTGCTGGTGGCTTATGCCTGTCTGTAATCCTGGCTGAGGCTGAGATCTGAGGATGGTGATTCAAAGCTACCCCCAGAGCAGAAAAGTCTGTGGGACACTTATCTCCAGTAAACTACTCAGAAAAAAGGAGAAAGTGGCACTGTGGCTTAAGTGGTAGAGCACTAGACTTGAGTGCCCAGGTCCTTAGTTCAGGCTCCAGGACCAGCAAAAAAAAAAAAAAAAATCACCCAAAAAACAAGATACATATTGGCTTTGTTTAACCCAGATTTCCTCCAATTCAAAGAAAATTATTTTCTTTTTGTATACCAGCAATATTTTTGTGAGGAGTTAGGTGTAAATCATTTAGCACAATATTCAAAATATTATTTTATTATATTGGGAATATTAATAAGAATTAAAACTTTACAATGAAATAGCAAACTTACTTTAAATTCTTAATATATACTCTTATTTACATCTATCTATCTATCTATCTATCTATCTATCTATCTATCTATCTATCTATCTATCTATCTATCTATCTATCTACCTACCTACCTACCTACCTACCTACCTTTTTTGTCGTCGTGGGGCCTGAACTCTGGGCTGGGAGCTGTCCCTCTCAGCTCTTCAGCTCAAGGCTAGCGCCCTACCACTAGAGCCACAGCACCACTTCTGGCTTTTTCTGTTTATATGGTGCTGAGGAATCGAACCCAGGGCCTCATGCATGCAAGGCAAGCTCTCTACCACTGAGCCACCTTCCCAGCCCATCCATATATTTTTAAAAGATGAATATATAAAACAGAACAAAAGTAGATGAAACAGTAGCTGATTTTGTTTAACATCATAAGGGACCTGCCTGTCTACAGAGCCATCCTGAGACTTCACCTGTTTGTAGTCCCAGGGTGGGCCAGTTGGAACTCACAGGTGACATCCCACTGCTAACCTTTTATATGAGTAAAATCTTAAAATCCCACAGGAGCTACTTCTACTCTCTCATGGCAGAACTGAGTAGTTGCAAGTAGAAATTAATGGCCTACAAAACCTTTATAAGTTAATCTTTTTTTGTGCCATCATTTGTTCATGTCAGTGAGAATCAAGGATGTCAAAACACTTGAAAACATAGATCTGAGGATCGTGATTCAAGACTAGCCCACCAGGAAAGATTGAGACTCTTCTTGGATAAACTACTCAGAAAAAGCTGGAAATGGCACTGTGGCTCAAGTGTTAGAGGGCTAGCCTTGAGAAAAAAAATCTCAGGGATAGCATCCACGCCCGGAGTTCAAGCTCCAGGAGACAGTCAGTCAGTCAGTCAGACAGACAGACACACACATAGACACACACACACACACACAAAAGCAAATGCTAGCTTGATTTATTCGTGGTATCACAGTTTCCCATCCCTGGAGCTATATGCAGTTGTTAATTATTTGACTAGCTAGACTCCATTTGTGACAGCTGTGTCTCCCCCAACCCCACCTGACTCCATGACCTAACCCAGGACCTTCTTATTAAATGTTCTCATTTATAGTGAGGTTCAATCAAGCTTTATTTAAGATGGTGACATTTCAAAAGTTGCAAACTTGTTTAGTAAGAAAATGTTTTTTCATATCTTTTTTTTTCCTATTTTGATTCAGTAGGAATTCCAAGCAATTTTAGAGTTTTATAGAAGTTTATTTAATGTTATATTTTGCTTTTTTTTGCAACTAATGCATTGCATGTCATGGTTTGCAGTGGTATCATTGGTCGTAGCAGTAAAGATTTCAAGAAATACTTATTCAACTTCATCGCTGCCATGCCTCTTGTAAGTTTACTTCTTTAAAAATGCTTATTTAAATAGGGGAAATTTTCACCTTATAAAAGATCTTTGAAGAATTTTACAAAATGTACTCTTTTAAAGATTTGTATTTTGTTCCAGTTTTGAGTGTGTATCCTGATTTTTTTCAATGTAAACCTTTATACTAGATAGAAAAAAGAGAGATTTCATTCAGTGTCACTTACAGTATGCATATGTGTGTATTATATATTATATAAATATACACACATATACTTTTTCTTTTCCTTCTTTCTTCTTTAATCTTCAGTACAGATATTCTCCACTGCTTAGCAAACATCCTGTTACATGGCATTGTCTCTCCCAGTTGTAAACCAAAATTATTTTCAGATACTGTCAAGATGGGATTGAGACAGAGGGACAGATTTACATCATCTTAGTGGAAAGCCATTATTTTAGACTATAACTCGAGCCACTATTAAGTTAAATTGAAATTTGTGATCTGAATTTATTAAAAGGAAATTGTTTAGTCTAAAATACAAGCCACTTTCTTGGCTTTTATTCTTATTTTATTGTACTGTAACGCTTTTAGTAGTCTAAATTTAAGGGTCGAAAAGAGAAGCTTGACTGTAAAAAGCTAATTAAATTGAAAATATGCAAGACACTCCAGCTTATAAAGCTTAAAGATGGGCATACGTAGTTTTTAGACCTTTAAAATGAAAGGTTGAGATAAACAACAGATAGGAAAGATTGGCTTCCACAGAAGCCCATCATTTATATAAACATTGAGAAAACTTATAGTAAATGTGAATTAGAAAAGTAAATGTGAATTTGGAACTTACGTTTTTAATCATAGCAAAGATGAGTAAAGAGTTTAAGAAATAATCTTTAAAAAAGTGTAAAATTTACATTATTTTTTAAAACAAAGACACAAAGTATAGAAGAAATTCTATTGTCTAGGTTATAGACAGCTAATTTGTAGGTAAAAATAAAATGAACATAAATGCCTGAACTTCTAACCTCAGATCTTTTACATTTGATAGAAAGATTACAGATTTGATTGTGTTTGCCAGAAAAACATGACAAGAGAGATTACATAATAAAAATATTTTTTATTAAGTTCCAGGTAAAATTTAACTTAGGGTAATTAAAGTCAGTTTCATTTGGCTTACTTTGTGGGTTTTGCATTGTTATAAATTCTGAGTAAAACAGAACTGAATTATATCACTCGACTATCAGTTATATAAAAAATTACAGGATTTAAGAATGCAACAAATGATAGAGAAGTTACAACTTAGAGAAAGTAGAGCAAAAACAATATTTGTTTGTTTCAGATCTCTCTGGTTAATAACTTCTTGAAGTATGGGTTAAATGAACTCAAACTATGCTTCCGAGTAAGGCTCACTAAATACCTCTATGAGGAATATCTCAAGTAAGTGATAACCTATTTTCAAATTAAAAATACCTACATTGAATAGTATTGCGATAATGAGGTAGAGATGTTTTTCTTTATGTATTGAATTACTTTTCAAGAAAAGATCTTACACTCAGCAGTGTATTATTAATACATTTGAATGAAATCCTGGCTCTCCTTGAGTTGACAAGTCTCAAACCTGTGTGTGTGTGTGTGTGTGTGTGTGTGTGTGTGTGTGTGTGTGTGTGTGTGTGTGTGTGTGTGTGTGTGTGTGTGTGTGTGTGTGTGTGTGTGTGTGTGTGTGTGTGTGTATAGTAGATAGCAAAATGAGAATTTTTTAATTTGTTTTAAAAATCATGTCTTAAAATCACTTTTTGTTCTTTTAGATCTTTCACATACTATAAAATGGGAAATTTGGACAACAGAATAGCAAATCCAGACCAGCTGCTCACACAAGATGTAGAAAAATTTTGTAATAGTGTAGTTGATCTTTATTCAAATCTTAGTAAGGTAAGTTTTTCTATTTAAAAAAAAAGGTGTTGGGTTGAAAATTTAGCTCAGTGGAGGAGCAATTGCCTGGCAAGTACAAGGCCCCGAGTTCAATCCTCTACAAAAAAATATTCTTTTTGTTAAATTTATTGAATTTTCATAGAATTTATTGGATGGACAAAATACAAAATAACATCATATCAATATTTAATTTTTTATAAGAAAATTAGAATGTTTACAATTATTTAAATTATTTTTTGAGGTGGTTTGGTCCCAGATTGATAATTTAGTGCCTTATGACAATTTTGAGAGTTTTCCAAGTTAGTTTAGTAAAAAAAAAATTTGAATTCATTTCTTCACCTATGTACTTCTAGCAGTTGTTAGAATTTGATTTTCAATTTGTTTTCAATTCCACATCTCTAATAACTACACAAAGGACTTCCTGTTTTCTTATTCAATGTCTCTTAATTCTAGTATATCACTTTGAGTCAAAAGATTTTTCCAAGATATAAGTTTATTTTAGTTTTCTAATTACTATTTTCCCCTTTCTCAGAATATTGCTAAAACATTTAACTTGGATAGGCCTTAAACAAGTTTTCTTTCTTCCTGTTAGTTCCATCAGTTGTTAGCTGTCTTCTCATCTTGTCACTTTTACACTTTTGTATAGTCTTCATTATCTGCTGCATTGACTAGCACATGGAGTAGCACCTATAAGATTGTCTGCCCAGTATCCCCCTCCCTCTTCATCTTAGATGCTCCATCTTATACTCTAAGCAACATGACTGCCTTTGGGCTGGGATAGGAGCTTGTCTCAAATTGGCTTGATTATAATATCTGTGCTTCAGGTCATAGTTGACGTATATATTCAGTCTTTTGACAAAAATACTGTATATAAGGGACTAGATCCTGTTGTAGGACTAGGAATGCTCTAGGCCACAGAGTCAATTCTTAGAGGTTAATTGTGGTACAGGTCCACTAGTAAAGAATCTTTCACCCATGCCAAACTTTGTTATTTATTTAGCTCTCCAGAGGCCTTTGTTGACTGATCCTAAACTCTAGGAATTCTAACTAACAGTAGCCTAATAATTAGCTTTCTTTTCTGATCCTAATGCCACATTACAAGTTTGCTTTCTCTGTACATGGATGAGGAGTCGTATATAGGTAGATGAACTTGTCAGGATTTTGTAGCCAATTTCATAGCTAAATTATTGTATATCTTTTATGTCTTGGCACTTGAGCAAATGTGGTCTCAGGTCTTGTGTACTTGGAATAGAGATGAAAGTTTTCGAATTAATTAAAATGTTGCTATTCATGAAACATGTTGAATCATGTTTGGTGTCTGGCTAAATTGTCTTTGATAAGTCAAAAATGAAAAAGTACGTCTAGTACTAGCTAATTCATAACCCAAGCCAGCTATATTAGTAATAATGTAGATATTAGATTTAAAGTGAAAACACACAATTTGGGTTCCTTGAAAAACGTTACAAAAGCATTTATTATTAAAAGTATTACAATAGCATTTTTAAAAATGTAAGTCTAGGTAACCTAGTTCTTAGATACAGTTCTTAAGTTGTCTCTGCATGTGGAACAGGACCTTAAGACTCTGTTTCTGGAAGTGTGAGTTTTATATCACAAAATTAGATTTCATGGTACCACTTGATTATTTCATTGAATAATTGTTGTGATTAAATACAGTAACAAACTCAAACAATATTAGAGCAGGGAGACACTCTCATTTTACAGGTGAAGATTTATAGAACCTAAGTAAATAGGTAGCAGATTTGGGATTACAATTCAGGTAATCTTGTTTAGTGACTTTTAGGCTACATTGATAAATTACTGAATTACGGTTAATTATCATGGGAGAACTATTTTAGTTGATAGAAAATATGAAATGTTTTACTTATCAGTAGACATTCTTTAGAAAATGTCCATTTAAAATTCCTTAATAACTGTAATTTAAAGTGTATTTATTGATCTATGTCCTATTATGTGCATTGAGAACTCTACATGTTGGTAATGTTAAGTAACATTTTGTATTTAATATGCATTAGTTAGCAGTCTGAACAATTGAGTTCTGGGGTCTAATGTTATATATTTTGATATTTATTTTACAGCCATTTTTAGACATAGTGTTGTATATTTTCAAGTTAACAAGTGCAATTGGAGCTCAGGTGAGTTTCCTCTTATTTTACCTTTTAAATTGCTAGCTTGATACTTTTAAGATTTTTTTTTGTATCAACATGTTTTTAAATGAATGAAACTTAACATGGCCTGGTTGTAAAACAATACTGTAGTAGAGATTTTAAAGATATTTTAATTGGGCTTTTTAGTGTCTCTTAAGTCAGAGACTCAAAAACTTTTGGCAGTATATAACCAGAAATACTTAAGAATTGAATGTACATGCATGCTTTATTTACTACAAAGTAATGTTGGAAAGCAGATTTGGTGACAATCATTTTAATGTAAAATTTGAATGTTAAAATATATGCAGTACATTCAAAATAAGGATAATAATTTTAAGCATATTTTATAATAATATAAATAGTTGCCAATACTTTGGCTGTTGGCTACATTACCCTGTCTTTGATATTTGTGGTGGCAAAAATTATCTTTAAATTTTCTCTGAATATTTTCATTAGAGTTTAACGTGTACTCTTTAATATGTATTATTATGCATGTGTAATAATCATACTGTGTGACTTTGTGTACATAGGTAAATGCATATGTATTTTGTAGATGATTAGCAATTTATACTTTTGTTTTTGCCTTCCAAAAATGGTAAAATAGTTTTTCATTTTAATTTTTGCCAATTAAAAAAAAACTTTTTGCTACCTCATGATTCAGATTCAATCATTGTGATAGTATATTAGAATGAATAGACTTAATTTCTCTTGTCTCTGTGCTGTATTAAGGTATTTGCTTTTATTTTTCTAATTCTTAAGAAGTATATTTTCATTTACTTCTGTTATCTGGTTCAGCATTTCTTAAAAGGAGTTTTAGTCATCTCTGTGCTCCCTATTTGCAATAATTGTTAAAATCAATCAAGCTTAATTTTTGAAAATGTTGAATACATGCTATGTTAAACTTACATTATCTTAAATAGTAGAAATTTTATAAAGAAAGTTCTTACTGGGGCAAAATTAAAATATGGTAGAAGTAGGTTTTTCAAGCAGTTATAATGAATTCTGATAATGGGAAGTTTCAAGCATGTATTTAGTGTTTGTATGATCTACAGCAGATAGTTGATCTGCTTTGAGGCAGTATGTAATGTCTGTTAAGTATGGTAAACCTGCCAGACATGAATCAACTTCCCTGAATAGCAGTTCAGAAAATTATTATTTTGGTATGGCAGATAGGATGTATGTAGGAATGAAGAGAGGGCCTATCATGAGCTTGGAAGCTAAGCTTGAAGCCCCTTAAGTTGGTCAATAGTGCTGAGGTCATTGACAAAAGTAAGTAGTAGAGTAGCTGAAGCAGGGTGCTCAAGCAGGGAAAAGCTGCTTGTTGGGTGATTATGCTTGCGGCATCTGCAGTTAATACCATAGGCAATTAATACTATAGGTTTCTAACTGTGATGGGAATAGAAGTATAAGTTTGGGATGAGAAGATGGCCAAGGAAGGAATCGAAGGAACTTGAGGAAATATTGAATATTCAAATAGGAGGCAAAAAAGAGATCTGAGAATTTATTGTGGACTCTTTAGAGAATACTAAGGTGAATTTCAATAGAAGACTGTTAGATGTCATTAAAAGATTTTAGGTAAGCAAAAGGTGGGAGCATTGGAGGGAAGGACCTGCAGGTGAGAGAAGTATAGAGACTGGTGTGTGTTTATTTTAGGAAAGAATCAGGGCAGAACAGTTAACCGAAGAAACAACTTCTCACAGTCATTGGGGTTCATTCTAGAAATTGTACGTTTGCATCCCAGTGGATTTTATTTTATGATATCCTTGAGCTTTGTCTGTTTTTTTCTTTCAACGTAACAGGGCCCAGCAAGTATGATGGCCTACTTGCTTGTTTCTGGGCTATTCCTAACTCGACTTAGAAGACCCATTGGTAAGATGACAATAACTGAGCAAAAGTATGAAGGTGAATATAGATACGTTAATTCCCGGCTCATCACTAACAGGTAAGGAGAAATATATTAAGCTATACAGAAATTTATTTTTATGGTTATTGATGTCATTTATATTGATTCTAGTTGAATAAACAAAATAGTGTATGTATTTACTTGTTCTGAAAAGTCATATTATGGGACTAGCATGGCTGAAGTGGTAGAGTGCCAGCTATGAGAAAGAAAAGCAAGGGTATGAGGTCCTTGGTTCAATCCTTGTGATGCCTGTTGAACTATGGAATTTTCATAGCTTGGAATTTTACTATTTGTGATTCTGATACCTGGGTTCTTTTATCATTCTCTCAAGGAAACTATGAACACGGGATAAATGTGATGCATCCTTATGGAAAGTTAATTTTACTTGAAGGAATTGCTTATATAATAGGAGAAATAAACGTTCATTTTGGAGTAGAATATAAACCTTACATTAATTTCTAAGGGAAAGAAAAGACTTGGGAGAGTCATGGTATTTACTGAATGCTGTTTAAACAGCAATATCTGGACTTCCATGTGCATATTTACTTCACTGGGCTGTAAGAGGAATTTTACTGGGGCAGTTTACATCATACTTGCATAGTGCAAAGATAGGAAACTTTAGAGTCAAATAGACTGAGAATTTTAGCTTCTTGACTTGTTTGCTATGGGGCTTTAACATTTACTTACTGAATCTTGCTTTATCTGTTAGATGCTCTTGTTTTTGACTTGAGATCCTGTAGTCCTTGTGGTCCTACTCATACTAGCTCAACAAAAGGGGAGTAGTTTCAAGGATGTGTGGTGTCAAAAATAAGAACCGTTCTGTCTCATCAAGGCCTTCTGGGAGCTGACACTTATAAAGCCACAAGAGATTTAGCTTGCTTTTTTGTTTTCTAAAAGCTGAATATCAAGGCCCTGCTACCTGTCTTTTTCTGTCTTTCCCCCCTTCTCTTGTAACTTATAGTCTGTAATGTGTGTTGTAGCCCTGTCTTCCCATATATCAGGATATTGACTTTCTTTGACTTACTTCACATGTGTGAGGGTTAGGAGGATTAGCTCATCAAAGCTTTCCTAGCTGAGCTTCTTGTGGCAAAGGCTGTAGAGCTGTGTATGATCCAGTCAGGTGTGTGTGTGCTCCTGTGTACCATGAGCTCAGCTAGGTTCTGGATCCCAGGCACAGCCCCTGGGTTGAGATGCACCAGAAGAGTTCTTAGTTGCTTCATTTAAAACCAAGTATTTATTTATTGAAGATTGCATTTTAATTATCTTTCAGTGTTCCCTAACATTGAAATTAATTGCTGAATTATTTTAACTTTTTAATAGTGAAGAAATTGCCTTTTACAATGGGAATAAAAGAGAAAAGCAGACAATCCACACAGTCTTTCGAAAACTGGTAAGATAACAGAACTGAGTTCATGTGTATTTCCATAAGTATAACTATTTATTTGGTATATGTTGTGTATATATACGTATCTTAAAGATAGGTAGTTTAAATGGTTATCAAAATGTTTGTACTGTATTTTAAATGAAAAGTAGAGATTACATTCATTAAAATCTTCAGTAGTTGTAAAATGAGTCTTACTAATGATAAATTTAGTTTGTTCTTATTGAAATCATGAAAGTGCAAGGAAGATTATTGGGGAAACAGGAATCAGCAAACTATTTTTAAGGGACCAGACAAGATGCATAGAGTTTTAGGCTTTTCAGATTATGTAGCCTCTGTTACATCAATTCAGCTCCCCTACTCAAAGGTAGCCATATACAACACATAAGTGAATGGGTATAGCTGCATTCTAATAAAACTTTAATCATAAAAACAAGTGACATATTTGGGCTGTTTACTGACCTTTCATTTGGAATATAAATATTTTTGCTTATGAAAGCTGTATTTCAGTTTTTATTTACTTGAGTACTTGGAAAATTTTAATCCAAGTAATTTTATTCATTATGCGCTCAGTAGATATTGATGATCTCTTGGGTACTTAGTGGGTACAGCCATTAGTACTGACGATAATTAGGCAGGTGAGTGAGTATGACAGATTAAGTCTTGCCTTCATGAAGTTAAGATTTTAGTGGAAGTGTGTGGAATTATTTCAGATTACTTAGAAAAGTTAAATAAGGTATTTTAAGTTATTTCAGAAGTAGAATTTCCATCTAACCATATTTAACATGTCTGAATTTGTAGAGTGCTCACTGATAAACTGTATGGAAGGCTCTTTTCCAGGAAGGAATATGCCGACTGGCTTCCTTCGTCTCTTCCTGTGGATTTTCAGCCCACATGTTAATATTTCATTGAGGCTTTACCTTTTCTTATTAGCTTACTTGAAATGGCCTGGAACAGTTCCTTCCAGTCTAATATTCTAGTTTCATAAAAGCATATATTGTATTTTATGTTGTAGTTTGTTGGTTACTGTCTTTCTAGAATGCAAACTCCGTGAAACTCCATGATCTCAGACACTTGTTCTATTCTTATTGCTGTGTATCTCCAGCATGGAATCCAGTGTCTGACATATACTATTTCCTGAAAAAATATTCCAGCCATTGTTCTAGAATCACAGGGGGTATGAGAATAAGCTAAGCTATTTTAGTGCAAGAAACAGTTATTGTATAAGCAAGTGGTTGTTCTGTGTAATTTCAGATGGTAATACTCTGGCCAAAATGAATCAGGGTAAAGGGCTAGAGAATGATGGGGCCTGTTTGCTGGCTAGTTAGCTAGAATGGCTAAGAGACTCCTTCTTGATGAAGTTACATTTTATCAGAATCCACAGGAAGTGAGGGAGTCACAAACTGTCAATGTCTAGGAAGAAAGCACCACTGTCATCTCCAGTAAGAGGAAAGCCTTAGAACAGGGATATGTTTGAAAGGAATATAGAGCCAGTGGCAGGTCACACAGCACTTTAAATAATCTGATAGATGGACAACTTGAAAACACTGATAACTGTGATCCTCTTGATCTCAGTCTCCCAGATAACTCACATCAAAGCTGTAGACTCAGGTTGTGTGACATGGCTGTGTTTGCCTTAACACTCACTCACATTGTGTGTCATCTAACTCTTAGGGAAAGCACAGGCCAGGTGTCTTCACCAAAGCAAAGTATTGAGTGCCAGTTTGGACTAATGTTCTACCCAAATTAGCTCATCCTTCCATTTTCTGTGCTTTGGTTGTTGACAAGTTTGGGGTTATAGGTGTATAACGGTATTGCATATACAAACATTGTTCTGTTACACACAAGGGAAACAGCATTATTAAAGTTATGTGTTTTCCATTTCGTTTGCGTAAAATATTTTTAATGAAGTGTTTGGCACCTGCTCTGTGGTTAGCATTGTGTTTTAGGAAGTGTGGTGTACAATATAAGGAAGAATCATAGGCACCTAGTAAATGTTCATTGAATAAATGAATGCTATGGTTTGCTTGTCTTGATAAAGTAGTTTTTAAAATAAAAATATATTTATAAAACTTCTGTTTTTCTGCCAGGTGGAACATCTACATAATTTCATTTTCTTTCGATTTTCTATGGGCTTCATTGATAGCATAATTGCCAAATGTAAGTGTATTTTGAAAGAGATGTTATACTAAAGTGTGTGAAAAAGTGGGATAATGATAATCCTTACAAAAAAAGTTTTGTTAGTGCTGGGGTCCTTGCACTTGTCAGGTGGGCGCGCTTCTACTGAGCTGTGCCGAGCCTCTGCTCACTCCTTTTTTTTTTTTTGCACTGGCTACTTTGAGACTTGTTTTTTGCTTGACAAGAACCTTGACCATTATCCACTTAGGTATCTTCCCATTGTTGCTGGGATGACACTTGTGGCATGCACTGCCGTGCCCAGATTCTTCTCTTGAAAAGGAGTCTTACAAACTTTTCTTTACCCAAGCAGGCCTGGAATTGCAATCCTGCTGTTCCCAACCTCTCATGTAGTTAGAATGACAGAGGTGCACCACTGTTCCCAGCTTGATTGGGAAGGGGTGTCACAAGCTTTTTTTTGCCCAAGTTGTTCTCCAACCATGACCCTCCTGATTTCAGGTCTCTCAGTTAACTAAAAATACATGTGTGGACCATTGGTGTCTAGTGTACATTCTAACACTCTTTATTTGTTTCAGACATTGCCACTGTGGTCGGATACCTAGTTGTCAGTCGTCCTTTCCTAGATTTATCTCATCCTCGACATCTTAAAAGTACACATTCAGAGCTTCTGGAGGTAAAGTGGTAATATTGAAATGAAGCCTTATTTTTTTTTTTTTTAAAAACTGTAAGCAAAATCTAACATTCATTTTTATTTAAGGATTACTACCAAAGTGGAAGAATGCTTTTGCGAATGTCTCAAGCTCTGGGTCGAATAGTTTTGGCTGGACGTGAAATGACTAGATTGGCTGGGTAAGATTAGTAATAATGAACAGGTGAAGAAAAAACTTCGAAAAACATTGTGCTTAATGAGTTAAGATGAAGGGGGTAACCTTTCCTATTCCAAGAAGTTGATTTGATTAGAAATGAAGACTTTTCTGTGATTCTGACTTCTATTGTTCCTGAATTTGTAGGTGCAATTGTAGATATAGTAATAAAATTGTTCTTTGATTGGAATAGGCTTAAATACTTTATAATTTCAAACAATATAAGAGACATAGTGTTAAATTAAAAAACAAAACAAAACACCATAATGTAAAAATTGCCATAAAATTTCAGCTTACCTGAGGAAATTTGAGCTTAGAGCTGTGATAGGTTCTTAGTTCTTTCTTTTCATTCCTCTTTCCTGCTGTGACAAGTATGCCTTTACTTACACACACACACACACACACACACACACACACACACACACACACACACACACACACACACACACACACACACACACACAATCAATCAATCAATCAATCAATCAATCTTATTTTGCTTCCTCTTGTTTTGATTTCATTATTTCTTCAGTGATTTCTGTCTAACATTAAAAGCTCCTGTCCTCCTTTTCATAAGAAAGAGAGGATGTCTCCCTTTCTTCCCTGTTTGCATTTGGCATACTTCTAATACATTCTTTCTTCTGCTAGAAAGGCCAACCTTACACGTGACTGTATAGTTTTTTCCCGTAGGAGCTCAAGTTCCATACTTCCTGGATCCGAAAAATGCACTGGCTTTTTTTTTTTTTTTGTGTGTAGTACTCACTTCCTTAAGTTCTAACAGCAAGAATTACCGCCCCTCCTATCCTCTCAGTGAATTATTGTGAAACCTCTTCCCTTCCCCACGTTTCTGTTCCCTGCCAAAACATAACATGTGTATTGCTAGTCTCAGGTTGATGAAGCTTCCTCATAGTAGTTCACTGAAACTAAATTATATATGAAACTTGAGTTACGCTTAAGTGAAGATGGAGTAATAGTCTGATTGTGGTTTTCTTTCTTTCTTTTTTTCTTTAACTAGTTTTACTGCTCGGATTACAGAATTAATGCAGGTACTGACAGATTTAAATCATGGCAAATATGAACGCACAATGGTCTCACAGCAGGAGAAGGGTAAATATGAATATCATAGTTTGAGATCGCAATTTTAAGTTGTTGCTGACACAATGTGATGCTTTAATTCTTATTTTTCCATTTTAGGTTCTGAAGGAGCACAGCTCAGTCCCTTGATACCTGGTGCTGGAGAAATCATCAACCTCGATAACATTATAAAGTATGTACAGAAAAACCTTGAGTATATAAGTATTTGTTACACTTCACAGTAACCCTTCTCAATTTATTCATCTGAATTTAAAGTCAGCTTCTTAAAAAAATAGTTTTGAGGTATTATTGGCATAAAATGGCATATATTTAAGGTATATAATATTATATTTTGATGCTTATATTATGATCACCATACCCCAGCTAATTAATTACCATTCATCTCTACATAGTTACCATTCGTGTGTGAATGTGTATGTATATGTATTTGGTGAGAATTTAAGATCTGTCTTTAGCAAAGAGCAAGTTTCTCTCCCTATGCTGTACATTAGACCTCTAGAATTCACTTAGTTTGCATTATTACCAAAACTTCATACCATTTGACAAATGTCACCCTTGTGTACCCCTCTCTGAGCCTCTACCAACTACTCCCACACTGTCATACTCTCTGCTGTGAATTTGGCTTTTATAGATTCCACATATAAATAAGATTATGCAGTTTATTTTTGTATCTGGCTTATTTTCCTTCTGGTATGCTTTCCACCACCCATATCAACAAATACTATATAAGGCTAAATGATATTCCATATATATGTATGTGTTTATTCACACATACAATGTATTCTTTATCTTTTCACCAAGTGAAGGACATAGAGGTACTTTCAGGGTCTTAGCTTGGTGAATAATTTTGCAATGAACCTGAGAGTATACATACCACTTTGAAATAATGATTTTATTTTCTTGGGTCATATGCTAGTTACATTTGTAATTAAAAAGAATTAACATATATTAATTGTACAAAGGTTTCATTGTGATATTTCCATCCATGTATATGTATAATGCATTTTGATTATATTCATCCTCTGTTACTTGGTCTCATTCCATTCTCCCTGCTTTTTTAAACAATTGTTCACCCTATTTAATTTTTTTTGTCTTTCCTTTTTTGGTACTGGGGATTGAACCCAGGACATCACACTTGGTAGGCAAGTGCTTTGCCACTGAGCTACATCCTAGCCTACTGTTTAATATTTTGAGGAACCTAGGTACTGTTTTCCCATAATGTTTTGATTTATACCTTAACAACTATGTGTAAAGGTTTTCTTTTGGCTGCATCTTGTCAACACTATCTTTTTATGTTTGATAATTGAGAGAGATGACATTTGTTCAGTTGTGTTTTTCAAGTGATTAGAGATGGTGATAACCTTTTCATGTGCCACAAGTATTTATTAGGGCATTGGCAATTTTTAACTTGGACTATTTATTATTCTGATAAGAGTTTCATTTGTTATATGTTTCTAAATTATCCTCTTCTTTATCCATTTTCTCTGTAGGTTTGATCATGTTCTTTTAGCAACACCAAATGGTGACGTCTTGATCCGAGATCTTAACTTTGAAGTAGGTTTTTTTTTTCTTTTTTAAAAAATTGTTATTATAAAGGTGATACACAGGGTTATAGTTGCATAAGTCAGATAATGAGTACATTTCTTTTTGGACAATACCACCTTTTAAATAATCTTCAAGCTATAAGTCAAACCTGTTTTCTGAAATAGTCAAATGAATTTTTTTTTTTTTTTTGGTCCGGTTGTGGGGCCTGAACTCTGGGCCTGAGCACTGTCCCTCAGCTCTTCAGCTCAAGGCCAGTGCTCTACCACTTGAGCCACAGCGCCACTTCCGGCTTTTTTCTTTTTGCTTATGTGGTGCTGAGGAATCGAACCCAGGGCCTCAGGCATGCAAGGCAAGCGCTCTACCACTGAGCCAACTTCCCAGCCCCTAGTCAAATGAATTTTAAGGTTAACTTAGTTGCCATATTCACAGAACTAAATTTTTGGATCACCTTAAAAAAAATGTTTCTCTCTTTTTTTTTTTTTTGGGTTGGTTGTGGGTCTTGAACTCTGGGCTTACAAGCTGTCCGAGCTCTTCAGCTCAAGGCAAATGCTTTGTAACTTGAGCTACAGCACTATTTCTGGTTTTCTGGTGGTTTATTGGAGATAAGAGTCTCATGGAGGGTTGGGAAGGTGGCTCAGTGGTAGAGTGCTTGCCTTGCGTATATGAGGCCCTGGGTTCCATTCCTCAGTACCACATAAGGAGAACAAAGCCGAAGTGGTGCCGTGGCTCAAGTGGTAGAGCTCTAGCCTTGAGCTGAAGAGCTCAGGGACAGCACCAGGCCTAGAGTGCAGCTCCCATGACAGACCAAAAAAAAAAAAAAAAAAAAAAAAGTCTCACAGAGTTTTCTGCCCAGGCTGGCTTTGAACCAAGATCCTCAGATCTCAGACTCCTGTGTAGCTAGGACTACAGGGGTAAGCCTCTGGCGCTCAGCTAAATCTGTTTTTTTTTTTTTTTTTTTAATTGCTTGTACTTTAAAATTTCAAGTACTACTACAGTATCAGAAGAAATTTTTTTTTTTTTTTTTGCCAGTCCTGGAATTGGAATTCAGGGCCAGGACACTATCTCTGATATTTTCTTGTTCAAGGCTAGCACTCTACCACTTGAGCCACACCTCCACTTCTGTCTTTTTTGTGGTTAATTAGAGGTAAGAGTCTCATGGATTTAACTGCCTATACTGGCTTTGAACTGCAGTCCTCAGATAGCAGCTTTCTGAGTAGCTAGGATTATAGATATGAGCCACTATTGCCCAGCTACAGAAATTTCTTTTGCAAATGAAGTTTGCAGGAAAGCCATAGAAAATATATTTAGTTGTAATTTCCAGTGTATAATAAATATTTAAACATGCAAATATAATTTTAATATATTTAAATTTAAAAAGAAACTTATTTTTATATTCAAATTCTCCTACATAGCATAGACTTTTACTACTGAAACAAATCATGGAGTCTTACAACTGATAAACCTACTGAAGAGCAGAGCAGTACAGTAGCACTGAAAACAAGTGAGTCTTTCAGGTCAAGTGAATGACACCAAGTTAGTATGTTTTCTTAATGAGATGTGGGAATGACAGACCACACTAAGAAGGAAAGGCAACTCATAAGTGGTTTTATGTGGTTTAATTTTAAGACTCTTCAAGATGTTAGGATTGGTGCTTAGGTTATGTATGTTGTGACGTTATAAGTGGTTCAGAGCTGGAAGTTGTGAAAATTAGTGACAGATTCTTACCAGGCAACCTCTCCATAGTTGCAGATACTATATCTTTACAACTTTCTATGGTGATGGAAATGTTCTGTATATGTATGGTCTAATTTAGTAGGAAGTTATGAAAATGTGGCTAGTATAGTTGAGGAGCTAGTACATATGTTTACTTGCTAACACTGACATTCAGTGCAATATTGTCCAACAGAGCAAAACTATATGATGTAAATATGTGACCAGAGGTCAGTGTTCAACTAAATTTGGGTACAGTCTTACTGTGAGCACACTTGCAGAGCATTGCAAGAATGGGGCAGGCACAAAATATGCTTGCCTGGGAGATTGGCATACACGGTTGAGTAGATGCACACCACTCAGTACTATGGTTTATGTATAAATGCTGTTTAAAAACAAAAGATGATAGAGAATCACATTGTTTTTATGAACTCAGTGGCT
Organism: Dipodomys merriami; assembly: GCF_024711535.1. Classification (NCBI taxonomy): domain Eukaryota; kingdom Metazoa; phylum Chordata; class Mammalia; order Rodentia; family Heteromyidae; genus Dipodomys; species Dipodomys merriami. The sequence continues at coordinate 20,424,486 of NW_027206290.1, forward strand.
TAAAAAAAAGATTCACAAGCTTTTTGTATTCTGATTCAGACTAAGTTGAATGGTATAACACTGACTATTGGAAGTAAGCAGAAGTTAAAGACCCCTCACCAAATCCCTCCCCCCATCTATCTGGCTAGTAACACCACGTATACAGATAGGATATAAAGCTTATAATTAGCAGCCAGCCATTTGGTTCTAAGGAAATGTTGGTGTGTATATGTTCATTCATTCATAGATGAATTTTCTTTCAGGTTCGGTCTGGGGCCAATGTTCTAATTTGTGGTCCCAATGGCTGTGGAAAGAGCTCACTCTTCCGTGTTCTTGGTGAAGTATGTGTGACCTGCTCTCCAAAATTTTGACTTATTTTGTAATACTGTTACTATAGTGTGAATTTCACAATTCCTTCTTCCTTCCTTGTCTTTTGGTAGTTATGGCCTCTCTTTGGAGGACGTCTTACTAAACCTGAGAGAGGAAAGTTATTTTATGTCCCTCAGGTAAGACCTGGAAGTTGGTTTGTAATTTTTTATCTTTCTTTAAATTTACTTCACTGACTTTTTCTGTGCCACATTCAGAGACCTTACATGACCCTTGGAACTCTGCGAGACCAAGTGATATATCCAGATGGAAGGGAAGATCAGAAGAAGAAGGGGATATCTGACCAGGTAAGGGACCCTTATGTCCTAGACTAATGAAAACATCCTAGTTCTGATTCTTTGTCTGCATATCAGTATTTAAATGCCAGGTAGTTTGTCCAAACTTTCAAAGAAATCAGCAATTTGTTTATATCACTTGATTTGTATTTATCTGTCTGTACACTATTTGTTGTTTTCTATGTTATTTTGTAATTCTTAGATTTGAAGCACATGATCTTGTGCTTCTTACATAGGCTCTGTACCACTTGAGTCCTGCCTTCTTACCCTTTTTGCCTTTTTTTTTGTTCAGTACCAGAGTTTGAACTTAGGGCCTTGTATTTGTCTGACTGACTCTCTTATCACTTAATCATGCCTCCATCCCCAGATTTTTGCTGATTATTTTGGAGATAGAGTTTTGGACTTTTCTGCCCATATCAGCTTCGAAACATAGTCCTTGAGATCTCAGCCTCATGAATAGCTAGTAGTAAGTTGGTACCTGGCTGCATTGTTTTTTTTATGAGATAGAGTAGCCCTTTCTGGTCTCCTGGCCTGGACTATAATCTTCTTGTTTGTGTTTTCTTGTGTAGCTGGTTTTTTCCCTTGGGTAGCTTTCCTGAAAACTGTGTTTTCCTATGTTGCACAAGACTTTGCCTAGCCATTAGTTGAGCTGTAGTCAAACATTTTTTTCCCAGTTTGCCTAGAACTGCAGTCCTCAAATTGTTGCCTCCCATATAGGTAGGATTATAGGCTTGAGCCTCCATACCTGCCTAATTTCCTAAATCCTTTGATTATGCACAATGATGTTATTCTTTCTCAACCACTAGACATGCTTTTGTCAAGCTTAGCATAAATAGGAATTGAAAAGTTCAGGGCTAGCCTTGTGCCCCATTCATTGCTAAAGAGTACCTCTTCTAAGTGGTATTGGCAATTGAATTACTAAAAATCTTGTTTAAAAATATAAAGCAAAACAGAGAACGTTGGTTATGACAAGTCTGATTTTGTCTTGCCTCATTTGCTGGAAGGTGCTGAAGGAGTACTTGGACAATGTGCAGTTGGGTCACATCCTGGAGCGGGAGGGCGGCTGGGACAGTGTCCAGGACTGGATGGACGTACTCAGTGGGGGAGAAAAACAGAGAATGGCCGTGAGTATCTCTGGAGACTAGCGGGTGCAACTGCTTGCTTTACTAAAGTCCTGTTATAGAGCTGACCTGTTTAGACCTTTTGATTGCTCAAGACACAGATTTTACTTTTTATTTCCTAACATAGCCATAATGGCTATGTTAGGAAATATTGATAATTTAAACAGTGAATCAAGTGTTAGAAATGTTTAACTTGAATGTCCACTTGAAATTCTAAAAACGTCATTAATAATGAATGTTGCCACACTTGCGAAGGAAAAGCTGTAGAAACAGTCCATTTTTCTGAAGGTTAAACGGGGTCTCTGTGGCACAGTGGCCCTCACATATGCAGCCGGCCCAGTCAGGTGCCGCCTCTCAAGTATCTTTTCCCTGCTCTCTGCAGTAGTGAAGGTTAGAAAGCATGCACAACTCTGTTCCTTGTTCTTTCCTTTCCATCCATTGCTATGTGTATCTTTGTTTTAAGGTATAGTATCTACCACTTAAAGTTTTTTGAAATTTAAAAACTTTCTTAATATAAAGAAGTATATAACAATTAAACTTATTCCTAACCAAAAATATGTACTAAACACTACCTGTAAAGAATAATACTTAGCACCTCTGTTGAGGCACTTTAAAAGAGTCACTTTTGAACTGTGTGTACCATAGTACATGCGGGGGGTTTTCCCTTTGCTGTTAGCCTGATGGTAATTAGGAAACACTTGAAATCAAAGGAAAAAGGCTGTGCCCATCATCTTTTGGCTGTGTTCTACTGTGTTGTTTCCTAGTCCCTGATCTTGTATGTTGTTTCCCAAACTGAGAACTGATTCTCATGTTGTGACATGAGATTAATCTATTGTGAAGAATGAATATTGAACAAGAAGGAGGGAAATATTTTCTGTATCCAAAATGGAAATTGGACCAAAGGAGCAAGCCTTTGAAACAGTTGGATGTTTCTAGAGCCAGTTTCTAGAATCATATTGCAGAAATAACTGCAAGCCAGTAAAACAAATCTAAAAACATTTAAACATTAAGTTTCAATATGACTTAAAAGAAAATGGAGAGATAATTCACAGGTAGACACGGTGGTTACACAGAAGAGAAAAAGTAAATGTACTTAAATCATCAGTTCTGTATGAGGACTGAAGGTATAGATGGAGTCATTATTTGAAGGGAAGAATTCACAAATGTGCCTAGAGAAGAAAAAAAAAAGAGACAATTAGTTTAATTCAATGGCAGTTATTTTTTGAGAGCTTAATACATGATAGACAATATGCCACATAGTTGCCCAAGTGATCTCCCTTAATCTTACAGCAGTCCTATGTAATAAGCATGAGTGCCCAACTCAAACTAACTCAGCCTTGCCTGTTAATCCTGGTGAACATGGTTTATCAAGGCCAGGCAGCATGTTGGTATTGGCGTGGGTTCCCCTCCTCACTTACAGCCTTTGTGTACCGTGCAGTCAGGTGGCTGACAGCACAGAGGAGAGAGAGAGGAGACAAAGGCCTGTCTCTTGGGATGTGCACATCTGTCCATAAGCATGGTGAAAGTGAAGGTCTGCAGATTCAGGGAATGTAGAGGGGAGAGGAGAAAGTAGGGGCAGGAGGAGAGGAAAGAGTACAGGAGGGAGGAGAGGCCTCTGGAATGCCTCTAGCAGCCATTTCTCCTCATTGGCCCCGCACTGGTTTGTCCTCCACCCTCTTCAACTGCCTGTGCAGGACACGTCATCTTCATGGGAAGGGCTGTGTCTCCATCTGTTTGAGAAAATGATGACAAAAATGGGAAAGGAGTAAGGAGCAGCGACGGCCTTGAACAGGTCTGACATATGCCTGCATCTGGTGCTGTGTTGTAGCAGTTGGGAGGACATGCTGCTAGAAGGCCAGCCTCGGTGTGAGAAGGGACAGGACTGTGAGTCTTACAGGCTGTGCTAAGGACTTTGGATTTTCTTTGAAGTTGAGTAGGAAATTGTTGAAGGATTTTTAGCCAGAGCGAAGTTCTCTGCTTGTGACAGAGTCCCTGTGGGTACATGGAGAATGGAGTGGAATGAGTGGAGAGGAGGCTGGAGTCTGTGTGGTTGTCTGGGGGTGCTCCGGTGTCATGGCATGCTTGTGGAGATGGGGAAGAGTGGACTGACCTGAATCCATTAAGCAGGGCTGGGTGAGAGGGATGAGGACAGGGAAGGATTGAGTGATGAGGGAAATCTAGAAAACACATTTCAGTTTTAGACTTCTACATCTGAGAATCTGTGGGCTACCTGAATAGAAAATCTAAATAAGAATTTATCAAGCTAGAAATTAGAAAAGCATAGATGATACAGATGTCACCTATGTATGGTTTTCAGAATGTCAGTATTGTTGGAAATCTTAGATTAGATGAGATCACTCAGAAAGACGTAGTGTAGGAAGAGAGAAGGAAACCTAGGAATTAGCCCTACAGAACCCCACCTTGAATGAGGGAGCAGCGTGGAGGGTGGAAGACCTTTCTCAAGAAGGAGGAAGTGTTCACCCAAGTGGAACACGGGATCATCTCTGGGGGTGGATGACAAATTGGAATATCTGTTAGAAAAAGGATCAGCGTAAGTTGTTCCAGAAGATAAAATAAATGTGGGAGATGCATAAAGGAAAATGTTCAGCATTTCAGATAATCAACAAAATGTAATCTATAGCAATCCTGATGTTAATTTTTCATTCACAAAATTAGCAAAGGCTTTAATAAAGCATCTAGTAATAGAGTCAGGACACTGGTGTACTAATGACTGTTGGAGTGTGAGTTGGTACTGCTGTGTAAGCAACAGAGGGTTTAAATTCTGAGTCTGAATTGTGGGATTTGGTTGAAATCCTTGCTCTCTAATATTTTTTAGTCAGTAGTGGGGCTTGAACAGTGTTCCTTAGCTTTTTCACTCAAGGCCGTTGTGCTACAAGTTGAGCCACAGCTCCACTTGTGACTTTTTTGTGGTTGATTAGAGATGAGTGTCATGGCTTTGAACCACAAGACTCATTTTTGAGGCCTCCTGAGTAACTAGGATTATAGGCATAAGCCACCAGTGCCTGGCCACGTTCCCTAATCTTACTTGTTTAGTGAAGTTACTACTACCATAGAATTCAGTATTGCCTCACACCAGTTTATGTTTTCATATTATGGACTCTATTTTCTTCTTTACTTGAGATAACAGTAAAGATGGGTTTCTTTATATTGTTTCCATTTATAGGAAGCAGATTGGTTTTTGGTAAAATAATTGTCACACTTTAGCTTTACAAGATTTCAAAAATGCATATTTAAGTAAAGCAAACATAGCTTAGTAAAGATAGCTTTAGTAAAATAGATATACTTAGTTTTAGGTCTGCATATGTTTACAAAAAGCCTTTCTTCTTCTGCTTCAGATGGCAAGATTATTTTATCATAAGCCGCAGTTTGCCATTTTGGATGAGTGCACCAGTGCAGTGAGCGTGGATGTAGAAGACTACATCTACAGCCACTGTCGGAAGGTGAGTGGCACCCAGCATCTTAGCTGGAGGGGATATGTTCCTATCCATCACTCTGTCACCACACACTGCTCAGAGAAGTCTCCCATCACTAACCAGCAAGATGATATCTTGCTTAGTAATGGTGTTAAGGTTGGTAGCTAAGATAGGAGTAACATAAAAAGAGGCGTAAGTATATAATCCTCTATATAATTCTCTTCACCATTTCTTAGGTATGAAACATGTAAGTATATTTTCCTCTTGCCTCATTATACTCAGTTTATCCCATTAACTTCACTGAAACATCTTTTTAAAATCAGGAAGACTCAATAGCAACCATTTGTAATTTTTAATTTGTCTGTTCTGGGCAGCATCTTACTAAACTTGTTTTAGTAGATAAGTATGAGGCTGTTTGTATTGTCATTCTTTTTTTTTTTTTTTTTTTTTTTTGGCCAGTCCTGGTGCTTGAACTCAGGGCCTGGGAACTGTCCCAGCTTCTTCTGCTCAAGGTTAGCACTCTACCACTTGAGCCACAATACCATTTCTGGCTTTTTCTGCTTATGTGTTATACTGAAGAATTGAACCCAGGGCTTCATGCCTGCTAGGCAAGCACTCTACCATTGAGCCACATTGCTAGCCCCTGTATTGTTATTCCTTAAGTCATTATTCAGTTTTCATTTGAAAATTGCTACTGCCAGTCTAACTCATTGGATTTTTTAGAACAAGACTAGTTACGTGCTGCTTTTACAGTTTTGATGTAAGTAAAGGGGTACAGAAGAATTTGAATGCCTTATGCCTACTTGGGCAGCTTATAGTAAATAGAAAAGGTCACATTGCACATATGTAGACATGCATTTTTATTTACATATACAAACATACGTAAATAAAATGAAGTCCCGCTACCCAGAGTATAGCCATGGCATGGTTATCTCCATGTCCTAGAAGTGACTTAGCAGTACAGAATGTCAAGCAATGGCCACTTTGAATCTGCAAATGGGCGAAATGCCCAGATGGTTCACATGCATGTGACGCTGTGCGCCTGCGCTGGGGAGAACAAATGAGCCAGCTTGTCACATTTGTCTTAGCAGAGAGATTTAACTATTGATTGTATTTTTCTTTCTTTCTTTCTTCTTTTTTTTTGGTCAGTTGTGGGGCTTGAACTCTGGGCATCAGCTCAAGGCTAGCACCCTACCACTTGAGCCACAGTACCACTTCCAGCTTTTGTTTTTTTCTGCTTATGTGGTGCTGAGGGATCAAACCCAGGGCCTCATGGATGTGTGGCAAGCACTCTACCACTGAGCCACCTTCCTAGCCCTTGATTGTATTTCATGTATAGTTTCTTTTCAATTCTTGAGTTACTTTTATAGCATTTATATAATAAATTTATTATATAAGTGCTATAAATTACCATATTGATGTTTCATAGGTGTTAGAGATGTTTATGTATTTTTGTATATATAACCATGTAGTCTGTATTTGACTTAGAGGCTTCTTTGCTGGTAATTTTGACCAGGCAATTTCATAAATTCTGCAAAATACAGATTTTTTTTGAAGGAAGACAATTTATATGGAGCTCCATGACAGTTTAAATTATGTTATCAGAATATCACAACATGAATCAACAGTAATGACCTCTTAAAGTCTAGAACTCTTTTATAACAGCAAAACCAATATAAAGTTACCATTTTCAGATTGTCTTGTATGATTTGTGTTTTATTAATGCTGATAACATGTTTATCTTATTATGTAGTTCCTAATCAAATTTTGCAAGGCAACCTAACTTGGGACACACTACAATTTTTAAGTTTCTTCAGCCACTTTGTAGCTGTAGCAATGTAGAAGTGTAATCTCTTGGTGGAAATGATAGAGAATGTACTTGGACTAATTTTTTAAATTACCATCAAATGAGATCAAAATGAGAAGTCACAGGTGGAAATGGTGAATTCTCACATGTGTGTGTCTGTCAGCCCTGAGAGCTGTTTGGAAAAGCAGTGATCTAGAACAGCATGACTTGCCAGATGTTGGTATTGTAGGCATTTTGGCTGTGTAACTGAGAAAGCTCCTGGGCTGTCCTGTGTATTTTTCTGTGTCGTGGCATCTCCGGCTTCTGTCCATTAGATGGCAGTAGTGATCTCAGTGTGACAACTAAAAATGTCTCCAGACTTTTATCAATTGTAATGTTCCCTGAGGACAAAGATCTCAGTTGAGAAGTAGTGAATCAGAGTATCTGTAGTTGTATCTTTTAGTATTTTCTTCAAAATCTGAAGGTTAGACCTTATATTCTATGTTTAGTCTGAAATACAGAAAGCTTTTAGGACCAGAAGGGTTTCCATAATTTTTTAGGAAGTTCATTGAGTAACAAAATCTGACCTGAACTAATAGAAGATATACTGTCTCATTTATTGCAGCTGTTCATATGTATTACCTCAGAAATATTCACATGTTTAATTGTACAGTTCTGCCCCAGAACCTTCTAGGAGAGGATAAATAATACATTCTAATATCTGGATTCCAAAATGTATTTACACAATGAGAGTAATCCCTTATTGGGATTATAATTGGCATTTGAGAAGCAAGTTAGTTGTAGACAGTGCTATACTGATTAATCTTTCCACTTTAACGTTTTGCTACTTTTATCCTATTATCTTTTTGCATATATTCATGTATATGTGTGTGTATATATATATATACATACAATTGGAGATGTGTTTTCTATTCAAAACAAGATAATACACTCAATGTTAGTACCTGTTAGTTTTTGTTATGTGGCTAATGGCACAAATTTCCATTACCATAAACATTAGGCATCATTAGAAATTTTTCTCTTTGATATTGGTTTTTTTTTTTTTTTTTAGCTGTCTCCACTGAAAGTGGTCATTTTAACAGCTTGTGTTCATTTAATGTCTGGCTATTTGTTAACCGAACCCTAAAAACCCCTTATTTTTCTTTCAATTAGGTGGGCATTACCCTGTTCACTGTGTCACATAGAAAATCTCTCTGGAAGCACCATGAGGTTTGTGTTTCTCACTATGGAACAATGGAAGTTTATTTAAATGTGTGAGTCTAGGTGAAAATGGTTTTAGATTTCACGATGCATGCTCCATTATAAAAGAGAAGGAATGGAAACGGGCCTGCTGAGAGCAGCCCAGTCAGGCACAGCAGCCCCTCTCCCCGCCCCAGGCCTAGATTCTTGATTCTGGGTTGCTGGAGCATCTCATTTGTGGGGTGCATATGGACTTGGTTCACTAAAAACACATACATAAGTGTGTGCTATAGCTTTTAGAAAAGAAAGAATACAGAAACTCCGCATTACTGATCCTTTCCCTTCTCTCCACAGTTCTACTTGCATATGGACGGCAGGGGCAATTATGAATTCAAAAAGATCACAGAAGATACAGTCGAATTTGGTTCTTAGAGAAATCAGAAACCTGTACTTTTGTCAATGAAATGAAAAATCAATACAGGATACATATAGAAATAGTACATTGTAAAATAAAGCTAAGCTTGTTTTTTTAAAAAACAAAGCAACCAATTAACTAGCTATAGAATAATTGAGAACATGTTGTTAAAACACTTAATATTATATTAGGATATTGCTAATTGTGTATATGTTGGTTTAATTATTAATATGTACTAAGAATGTCCTTATTCTTGTGGTTAAAAACCTGCCTGAATTAAATTGGGCTTCAATTGGTGTAACCTGATTCATCCTGGGATGTAAACCATCCAAAGTCAGCTATTTGACTTTGTGGCTCAGTCTCTTCCTTCAGTGAAGAACCCTATTTAACACTGGGGTCATCACTTGTCCTGTTGTCACCAAACGTCTTGAGTTTTATTTCCTTGTGCCCCATGGTCGTGGGAAGCAGACCAATCACAATGTATTATTCAAATGAAGAACATCTCTGCATCGCAGCTCTGATTGCACTGTGGCAGATCTCCCTGTCACACAGTTATGCTCATTCCTCATACATGCCTTGGGGCACGTTTGACTCCAGGAGTGCCATTTGGATTCTCTTTAGCTCTGTGATGAATGTGCCCCCCAGTCTGTGGGATTGAGTTGCTTTGAAGCTTTCTGGTGATGTAACAGAAATTTATGTGCAGTCTTGCTTATAAGGTGTGGTCACTACAAGTCACACCTCTTCTTCCCAATGTTTGGGATATTACAGCACAGTCCTCGTGTCAAACTCAAGGTTTTAGGCATTTTAGAGTTTTAAAAGAACCAGACAGATGTGTTGGGGCCATCCATCAGCAGCATGGTGTTTGCCTGTGCCAACTCCAGAGGAGCCCTCAGAATGCACTACATAAAGCCATGCCCTGGGATGCGAAGCCACTGCGCCGGCCACTGGGATTGTATGTTTAAAAATGCAAAAAAAATCATGCAAACGGGTGAATTATGTTTCCTAGGTACTGCTCTATGTCTGTGAATTTTGAATAATTTTTTTATATTTGGGATTATTATATTGAACTACCTTAAATCAATTTCAGCTCACCAAACTACCCTTAATGACATTACATGTATTATTTGCTCAAGGAGAACTGAAACAATGTAATCAATACATTGTATCAAACTAGGGGTCAGAAAGAAGGGGCATTTTTAAAAACATTCTTTCTGCATAACTGGTTTGGGTTTTGCAGAGTTGACTTAGAATCACTGGCTACTGAAGCAGACACAACATTCAGTTTTTACCACTTCTTTCTGGCAAACTTGTATACTTACTTTTTTTCTGTTCAGATTAAAAAAAAATCAGATACTCTACACAATTTCTGTGTGTTCTTTTTATTCCCTGTCAAAATATTGATGAGTTCTTCCCCAGGTCACACAGACTTGACTTGAAAACAAACTCAAGTGCACGTTCAGAATACCCTCAGCGTCTCATCTGCTTTTAAAGTTCTATTAAATGCACACTTAAAGAAAGCATTCTTTGGTCTTAGAAAATTCTGATAAAATCTTCAGTGTATTCTACCAAATAGCCTTGAGTCCCTGGGAGAGATTTTGGCACAATGGAGCAGTGGCAGATTTTCACATTTCTGAATTAGCAAAGATGTGTTAATGGAAGCATTTTCATAAGCTTCTGTAAGGATTCTCAATAGAGTCATGAAGGAGTATATTTATAAAGAGCCTTGCCTTTGAGTATGTTAACATGATGCTTCACTGGAGGCCATAGTAAGGCACGCCAGCGTTCCGAAAGTGGGTTTACCCTCTGTCCATGAACTACACTGGAACCGAGAGTAATCTGAAGGCTAAATCAAAAGAGTGGAACTTTCATCTGTATTTGCATTCTGCACACCAGTTGTATCACTGTGCCCTCACTTTCTACTTGGTAATGCATAGAAAGTCTGTGATAAACCACCATGGGGATTTGCTACTGGGGGTAGCATAGAATGCATCCACGGTTCACATACGTGTGCATGTATGTGTGTGCATGCGTGCATGTGTGTGATTAACATTTGCCTGAAAACTGGAAATTCCTAAACTTTGTTTCAAAACCATAGTTTGTTCCTAAAACCAGAGTGAACTTTCTTCTGTCAAATAAATGTGAACACTATTAGTCGTAGGACACGGTTTACTTTTTAAAAACCTGTATCAGAAATTTTTCTTTCATGAAGGACTGAAGTATTTTTACCCTTTCTATAAATAACATGTCGCATCGCATGCATGTCACTTTTGAAAGAACTTGAGTACCAGAACTAGAAGGCAAAACTTCAATGCCCTAAGGGCAATTGTTTGTTCCTTTTGTGGGGAGGAGGTACTGGGGCTTAAACTTAGGGCTTCATGCCTGGATAGCTTGCTTCCTTGACTGGTGCTCTACCACTTGAACCACACCTCTCGCCTGACCATCTACTAGTAACTGGAGAAAGAATTTCTCTGACTTTTCTGCTTTGAACTTTGATCCTCCAATCTCAGCCTCCTGAGTAGGTAGGATTACAGGCATGAGCTACTGACTCCTAGCTTTAGATGCTCTGGCTGTTGAGAAGATCAGTATTCTGATTGTTATTTCTTTGTACGAGACAATACTACTTTTATTTTACCCTTTCTCTGGCTCTATTCCTGGGCTGCCTCCCCTCTCCAAAGAAGTTCCTCTGCCCTGCCCGGCAAGTCCCAGTGTCTTTAGCTGTTGTTTTGTTTTGTTTTCTGTTTGATGTGGGGCTTGAACTCTAGGCCTGGGTGCTGTCCCTCAGCTCTTCAGCTCAAGGCTAGTGCTCTACCACTTGAGCCACAGCGCCACTTCCGGTTTTCTGATGGTTTATTGGAGTTAAGAGTCTCACGGACTTTCCTACCTGGGCTGGCTTTGAACTGCGAGTCTCAGACCTCAGCCTCCTGAGTAGCTAGGATTACAGGTGTGAGCCACCGATGCCCGGCAGAAGCTGACTTTTTAAAGCTTAAAATACATTAGTTGACCTAACTTTCTTTTATAGCCAAAGTCTTTTTCACCAAATCACTGACTTTGGGGATGCCTGAGTCATCAGCAAGGCCCAAGGTCTGTCACACACATGCTTGCTTCTCAGTAGCTGTTCCAGGTGCTCATTGCTCATTGGATGGTGCAGGATTCTCTTCCTGGAATGCCTAGCATATTTCCCCCTAATGTGAATGCTGCGTCTCTTAGCTGTGATTTCAGAAAACTCCCAAGTTGGTAGCTCCCCAAACACTCTTAACATTTATGTGCATAGTGACTTGTGTGACATTTACCATGTATATGTGTGTGAGCTCCAAATTGCTGAGATTACACTTGTCATGTTTTAATGAAATTTATAATCTCTGGCACATAGTGGAAGCCAGTGTTAAGAGTAATGAATGAGGAATCCAAGAGCAGAAGTGTGATTCTTGCCAAGGAAACCAGAGTTTAGAAGAGGGGGCAAGACAGGTGGATGCCATTCTGTGTGATATTAAGGAATTGCAAGAGCCATGTGCTAGTTTGAATTTAGGGGCTGGCATTTCCTAGGCAGGCATTATACCAATGGAGCCATACTTCAAGCCCTTTTTGCTTTTGCTATTTTGCAAACAGAAACCAAGCTGGCTCATGTGTGATCCTCATTAATGCTTCCTGTGTAGTTAGATAATGGGCACACATCAACACTCAGCACTGAGATGAAATCTTACTAAACTTATTGCCCAGGTTGGCCTGATCTCAACCTCCTGAGTTGCTGGGATTACAGACATGAGCCAACATGCTTGGCAACCTCCCCACCCCCTCAGATTGTTAATTATATAAACACTCTAATAACTACAGGATTTAGGCTAAATAGACCTAATGATTTTTAAGGCCTTTTTTCCCTTGAGTTTCTTCCTTTCAACAGATCAGATCCTTACCGTCCCATGTACAGTCTGGAAGGAAGGAAGGAGAAAGAAAAAGAAAAGGAAAGAAGGAAGAAAAAGAAAGGAAAGATGGAAGGCAGACAAGCAGGTAGGCAGGCAGAAAGAGAAAAAAAAAAAAGGAAAGAAGGAAGAAAGAGAAAGAACAAGATGGAAGGAAGGTAGCAAGGAAGGAAAGAAGGATCTCACATTTCCAAAGAAGCCTTAAGACTCATTTTTCTTAGACTTAGCTATGTAATTATCTTGGACCAATTTCTCCATCTGGGAAGAAGGAATATGATGATGAACAAAGCCAGAATTACCTGCATCCCCAGTTGAGAGGCAAGGACTGTGGGGTGGGGTGTTAGTATATGCAAATCATCTGAATGAACAGAAGTCACATTACATAATAACAAAAATAAGCCTTCTTGGACAACACTGAAGGCTAGATGCACATGTCCTAGAACATTTAGGAAGAACATGGGGAACAAGTTTACTCTCACTATTGAATAGAGAGCATTGTTGTTTTTTTTGTTTTTTGTTTTTTGTTGCTAGTCATGGGGCCTGAACTCTGGGCCTGGGCGCTGTCCCTCAGCTCTTCAGCTCAAGGCTAGCGTTCTACCACTTGAGCCACAGCGCCACTTCTCGCTTTTTCTGCTTATGTGGTACTGAGGAATCGAACCCAGGGCCTCATGCATGCAAGGCAAGCACTCTACCACGGAGCCACCTTCCCAGCCCTGAGATCATTGTTTCTTTAAGAAGCAGGTACTAGAGAAGTGACAGCAGATGTAATTTGTCTTTATGATGCAATTACGTGTTTCTGGTTCCAAATATGGTTGCAGAATCTAGACCACACTCTCCAACTTTTCACCTGTGAAACTACTATCTTCTTTTGCTGCTTCAGTTAGGAGTCTGATACTTTCAAGGAGACCTAATCTAGTGAGCAAATGGACTGGTGTGGACTCTGTCCTCTAACAGGTCATCAGAAGGAATTTCTTCCCCTCTGGGTTTGTACTGATAGCAACCTATCAATATATCAGCAATGAGATCTTAGCAAGTCTCTGTATCTCATAATCTTTTCTCCTTTGAAAGCAGAGATTCCACCAGAAGTACTATAGGATACTGGCAAGTACTAAAAATTTTATTTCAGAGGTGTTAATATTCTCCTGAAATTTTTTAATCCCCAAAAGCAATGCACAGGGCACATTCGCCTTCCATCCAACAGGCGATTTCAACTCTTTTTGGCAAATCTAGATGGTTAATGTTTGCTGGAGCCATTTTCAATGTGACAGAATATAAACAGGAAAAATACAAGTTATTTGGAATGCTGTAGTGCAGAAATCTCTGAGTTACCCCTTGAAGTCTGAGTGAGCAAAGCCATAGGTGTTAGAAATTGAAGAGTCCTGCCCTGTCACAAAAGATTGTCACAGTCCTAGGTGGGTGACAGGCTGCTGGCAACCAGAGAAAGTACACAAAGGCACAGTCAACAAGAAGGTATAAGTTCATAAACTTAATTGTACAACTTTTGGTAAGCTTTTTGTTGTTCAGGTTATTTAGGCTGGAAATAAAAATGACAGTTCATACTTGCAGAAAACTAAAGTTAGATCCTTATATATCACCTTGCACCAAGAATCAACTCCAAATGGATCAAAGACCTCGGAGTCAAAGCAGACCTGAAAACATTACAAGATGGAATAGGAGAAACCTTAGGACTCCTTGGCACAGGCTGAAATTTTCTTAATAGAGACTCAGAAACACAACAAATCAAAGAAAAGTTGGACAAATGGGATTGCATGAAGTTGCAGAGCTTCTGCATGGCAAAGGACATAGCTAGCAAGATTAATAGAAAGCCCACGGATTGGGAGAAGATCTTCACTAGCCTTACAACAGACAAGGGTCTCATATCTAAAATATACCTGGAACTCAAAAAATTAAATCCCCCAACAACAAATCCTCCAAGAAACAACTGCCCAATAAATAAGTGGGCTAAAGACTTAAAGAGAAACTTCTCTGAAGAGGAAAGAAGAATGGCCAATAGACCATGAAGAAATGCTCAACCTCCCTAGCCATAAAAGAAATGCAAATCAAAACAACATTGAGATACCACCTCACCCCAGTTAGAATGGCTATAATCAAGAACTCTAATAATAACAGATGCTGGACGGGATGTGGACAGAAGGGAACCTTACTTCACTGTTGATGGGAGTGTAAACTTGTTCAACCACTTTGGAAAGCAGTATGGAGGTTCCTCAAAAGACTCCACAGAGAGCTCCCCTATGACCCAGCAATTCCACTTTGGGGCATTTACCCAAATGATCACAAACAAGACCATACTAAAGCTACCAGCACAACTATGTTTATTGCAGCATTATTTACCATAGCTAAGATATGGAACCAACCCAGATGCCCCTCAGTAGATGAATGGATCAAGAAAATGTGGTATATATACACAATGGAATTCTATGCCTCCATCAGAAAGAATGGCATTGCCCCATTTGTTAGGAAATGGAAAGACTTGGAAAAAATTATATTAAGTGAAGTAAGCCAGGCCCAAAGAACCTTAGGTCCCATGGTTTCCCTTATTTGCAATAACTAGTATATGTCTGAGACAAGCAGAAATGGTCAGATAAGTTGATGTTAGGGAAATGAACCCTAAGATATGTATTCAAATGTTTCTTTTTTCTTTCAGGTGATTGTTTCTAACACAGTTATAAGATTATTTCTTTTTTGCTTTGTATGTCCCTCCCCCATGGTATAACCCCTGCTTTCACTGTATTTGATGTTGGTATAATTTGTGGAGGGGAAGGGAAAAAAACAAATCGTTTAAATAGGGATACAGGTGGATCCATTGCAACACTGAGATGTACAAGTCGTTATATGGAAAAACAAACTTTACAACTTTGGTGGAGGGGGGAGGAGATTTGGGGGGGGAGGATGGGAAGGGAAAACAAAGGAGGAGGCTACAATGCTTGATAAGAAATGTACTCATGGGGCTGGGAAGGTGGCTCAGTGGCAGAGCGCTTGCCTTGCATGCATGAGGCCCTGGGTTTGATTCCTCAGCACCACATAAGCAAAAAGAAAAAAAAAAAAGAACTGAGAAAGAAATGTACTCATTATCTTGCCCATGTAATTGTAACCCCTCTGTACAGTATTTTCACAATAAAAAGAAAAATAAAAGTAAAACAGTTCCTTTAAAAAAAAAAAAAGACAGTTCATAGTGGCTCGAAAAAAAAATAAGAGGCAGGTTACTTAGATTATGGGCCATCATTTGTAACTAAATTGTGGATTTCCTGAGGGGTTTTTTAATATTTAAAGTTGAAAAAAATAGATACAAAGCACGAAAGTCTAGTTTACTAATAACTGACAGTTTAGGTTAAGAGTCCATTCCAAGCCCAGTAGTGAAGTATAATTGGGTCCACTAGAGGGTAGTAGTTTCTGGACACCAATAGGGTTCTTTGCTCTAGTGTGGATTTAATCAGCATTGATTTTCGCAGCAGCTGTTCCCTGTCAGTGATAAGGCAAGGTGTGGCAGGCAGAAATGGTTAACTTTCACAGTGTGGAAGCTTTCAGATCCTTGCAGCTCGGTCTCTGTGTAAACAGCTAAGAGACCTCATGAGTACCCAGACCTGCTTCCACTCTGCCAAAACTTTTAGTGGGATAATTCAAATTCCTTAGATTAGCAAGCCAGGGAATTACATAATGCTGTAATTATTTCTAGCAGGGAGATACCAGGTCAGAACCTGTTCCTGTGGCTTGCTCTGCCCCCAACATGGTGCACTAAGCTCTTGGTCTTGGATAGCTAGCTCCACAGGAGCAGGAACTCGGTAGCACGCCCTCTGAGGATGGGCGTGCACTCTGAAGCAAATACACTCCCTTCTTCAGTAGTGCAGAAAATGCTCCCATAATGTAAGAAGATTCAACCACTCTGGCATTAATGCTGTTTATTACCACAAATAAAAACAGCCAATTAATAGATCACTGGTTTGTTCTTAATTTCAACCAAATAGCTTCTCTTCCCTCTCTCCCCCTTCCTAGGAGACATCAACCTTTTGTTTTGCTCATTTTTCCTTAGGATGTGATGTTACTTCCATCAAACTTTTCACCATGTGCATTTCTAATGCATAGCTATGCTTGAGTTCTATGGTGCACAGGGAGCACACTAGCAAATGGTGTCTGAACCGAGTCTGCTCATTTGAAGGCTTTTTCGGTGTCTGTGTGGGACCACTTCCAGGTACATGGACCATCTGGATGGTTTTCCTAAATAAGAAGCCAAAGCAGTTGTTTGGCCCAGCTAGGTGCCAAAACCTCTACTTCATCTCCTTTAGGATCCTTTTTTTTCTATACAGATGACAGCACAAGACTGTTCTGCATCAGAGCGGAGGCCTCAGCCTCCTACAGCAGTGCCTACAGCAGCTAGATGCCAGCCTTGTCCACAAAGCCTTCACTGCAATCCAACCCAAAGAAAAAGAAATCCCCTCTTTTGTTCTTCATCCATAACTCCAACTTACTGCCCCTGGGGAGAGATCTCTCCCTGTAAGGCAGCAACAGTTTGCAATTGTTTTCTTCCTTTCCTGGAAGATTTCAGCCCTGCCATTGCCATGGGACTTGTGATATCTCCCAGCGGGCAGAGGATTGTCACCGGCTTGTGTACAGAAGTGACAATGGACCAGTGCATTTGCAGGAGTTTAAAGACATGACTTAACGCTTGAAGCTTGCTGCTGCCTGTTTTTAGCAGACTTTTGGTTTTCCTTCTGCCCCAACCCAAGGGGAGACTTCTGGTTGGCTTGGGGTCTTACAACCTGAAGACTGTAAGGAGGAGCTACGGTGGAAACACACAACCCTCTGGTGTCAGAAAATGAAAAGACACACAAGAGATATAGATAATTTTGTTAAGACATTTTACTTCTGTACAGAAGGGTGGTCTGCCACCCCCGCCCATAGCCAGGCAGGTACACCAGGTGCCATGGTCTGGTCTTAGTTTTTATCCTAGCCCAAGAGATGATGTCTCTTCTTGTTACTAAGGACTCAAGCCTGCATTTTCTTTATTGGTTACCAGGGTGATAGGGTAACGTATAAGAAAGTTAGAAAACTCCAACTGTCAATGAAAGGTCCCTGCTTGGGGGCAGGGGCTATCTTTTGGAGACAAAAGCACACATTCTCATCTCAGCCAGCTGGCAATGGGATGGGCCTGGTTGAAGCTGGAGGATGATGAAGTCAGTGGAGAGTTCCCACTCCATTTTTTTTTCACTCCACTGATAAGAACTCATGCCCTTGGCATGGCTGGTTACAAACACCACAGATGACAATTACAACTGTTAAGTCAAGTAGGAAATAATACCAGGAAACAGCAGTACCAGAAAGTATCAGTAGACAATGGTGGCTGGTTACAAGATGGAGACAGAAAAGATTGCTTCTTCTCATAGCTGTATTTACCTGACAGTTACCAAAGTGTGGACCAAGTAAAAAATGAAGAAAAGTTGTGATACAGCAATGAAAGCTTCAGAACTATTCCTTACTGCAGCAGAACTGACCAATGCAAAAACCAAACCATAAATAATAAAGACAAGATGTGACAAATCCAATCTCTTCAATTCTCAGACACCTTTGTTTATATAAAAGTATATTAAATAAATTATCTCCATATATACAAATAGCACCTATATAAATAGAATATCCCCATATACAAAACCTTCTTTAAAATCATATAAATATATACAATGTGAACCATACAACCTTTAAGTACCTTAAATCATAAACTCTGTAGTTTCTTTGTAGTAATAATCTTATAAAAATATAATTAGCTGTTCAAAGTTGATCACCACCACGTCAGTTAAAGTGCTAAATTGTGATGAACATCAAAAAAGTGCCCAAAGTAGAAATCCCCTACATCAAATAGGTCCATTTAAAAGTCTGATAATTGCTTTCAACTTCCAAAAAGTATTCCTAGGGGAAAACAAACAAACCCCCAAACCTAAACACCATGTCACAATAAGATGGAGACTAGAAAATTCTACCCACTTTCCATTTCATGTTCCCACAGCCTTTGAAGCCAGGTTCTCAAAATGCTTCCTTGTGGGAGAAGTCCACCCAGGACATCTTCACACCTATCTTTTTCACTTAATGCCTGGATAGCCTACATTCTTCTCGAGTTCGGAACAGACCATCACAGGCATGATCTGTGCAAAAGCTGCCTTAGTGTTAAATAAGTCAAACTGACAACAACTTCGGAGTGAGCTGTACCGTTGGTTATGTTGCAAAATGACAAACGCTGCTGTCAAGATCAGAATGCCGACTGTAGTGAACAGGTCACAGAAGGAACTTCTGTGAAGCCAGGGCCTTCATGCTGTCCCTTCCTCGTTGTGTTTCCATATATTCTGCTCACTCTCCGGTCCTCGTGGAGGTCCCATACATTCTGCAGTCTCACACATTCAGGGCCCCAGTGCTGAGCAGCAGGTGCAGCCTTGGCCACACTTCCTCTATGCCAAGTTGAGCGGTGAGTTCTCCTTCCCGCTCCTCCCCCGCCTGCCTCTTCTGCACTTGTACAGGGAGACAGACAGGACAACGATCAAGATAACCGCCATAATGACCACGGCTCCCACGATGAGCATTTCTGCAAAATGAAAGGCACCAAGTCAGCTCCGAGGTCGCTGTGGCATGGAGCGGTGAGCAGAATTCAGGACATGACCACCCCATGTTACATCATCCCGGGTTTTATTTTGCGCAATTTGAAATTTCTCTCTTCCACTTTCTACCAAACTTAGATGAGGAAAGAATCTGTCAAAGGCTAGATGTGGAAGAGGAATTGACAATGGCTCAAGCATTAATGGGGACACTTAGTGACGTGTGCAGATGAGAGAAGACCCACGTAGCCGGAGGAAGGCAGAACTGATGGGAGCACATGGTTACATGGCAGCCGTCTGCTGACAGGCCCACAGGACAAGATGAACAGCAGAGATGACCAGGAGGTGCCCCTGGGACCCTGGTAAAGAAGGGACCACAACTGGCAGGTGAGGCAGTTTCCTGAGAGAGGCAGCCTGGCAGACACCCTCTGAGAAGCAGAAGCTCACTGCCTACAAAGGCAGAGGGCGTGCAATTAGAGCAGGTCTTCTTAAAAAATTAAAAATTTTAATTTTTTTCCCCCCAATCATCTGTGCTTGAACTTCATCTGAGCCTGGGCACTGTCCCTGAGCTCCTTTTTTTTCCAGGCTAGCACCTCTTCTGGCATTTTTTGTGCTTAACTAGGGAAAAGAGTCTCAAGGACTTTCCTGCCCGGGCTGGTTTTGAACAGTGATCCTCAGATCTTAGCCACCTGAGTAGTTAGGATTACAGGCATGTGCCACTGGCTCAACCATAGCTGGCTAAAGTTTTTATTTTATTCTTGTGTCAGTGCTGAGGCTTGAACTCAGGGCCTAACCCTCTTGCTTGGCTTTTCTGCTCAGGGCTAGTGATCTACCACTTAAGCCGCACTTCCACTTTCAGTTTTTTTTTTTGTTTTTTTGTTTTTTTTTTCTGATTAATTGGAGATAAGCATCTCCAGAGGCCTCAAACTGTAATCCTCAGTTCTCAGCCTCTCGAGCAGCTAGGATGCTGGGCCAGAGCAGGCACTTTAGGATGGGAGACTGTGAAGTGTGGGGAAGGCCCAGGCAGGCAGGGCCCAAGGGAGACAGAGGCTTCTGTAAAAGCAACAGCTGGAGAGAGTATTCAAAGGGTGTTGGGATTTTAAAAGCTTCCCTTAACAAGGAGTGTAACAGAGTGTTACTAACACTCTGACTCTTCTTGTTCCCTGGAAAGTACTCAGAGCACTTTGCTAGAAAGCCTGGAGGGCCACGCACAGGCTTCCTGCCTGGGGCCCAGGTGCGGAAGGTCAGAGCTGCGGTCTGGGTACGCATGCGCACACCGACCGTGGCCGCAGACCACCATGTCACACACTGCAGCTGCTTCAGAAACCACTTGCCAGGAGCAGAACATAGGTAGGGAAAGATGCCAGGCTTGATGCCAAATCTTAAACATCATCCGCATCCCCAGCACTCCACCGGGAGACTGGCATGCGGCAGCTGTCCTAGAAATGCACGATCATGAAGAGAACCCCAAACAAACTCTACAGTTCCTAAGGCAGCTGCTCCCTGAGTGCTGAAACAAAACCAAGACATCATCCACTGGGCAATGGGTCCCCCAGCCTGTCCGGGAGCTGATGACGGGGTAGAGCCACTGACCTCTGAACACACCCTTCTCCGGGCTGGTACACTCAAAGATGCTTTCTGGACTCTTTGGGTTGACTTTTCGGGACAGAATCACAGCTTGCACAGTGAAGCAGTAGCCTTTTCCTTTATCCACATCAACCAGAAACTCATTCGTGTTTGTCTTGGCTGTTTTCTATGAAAAAAAGGAATTCTGAATCCAGCCTTCAGTTCTTTCTCTCTATTAAACTGCTGTCGAAGCCGACAAGTGGGGTGTCTGCAGAGCTCTGTGCAGAGCACAAGCCACTCGGCTAGACAGCTGGCCACAGAACTGTCATGGACCTGTGGCCGAGGCGGACGGAGTCCAGTGTGCGCACATTTAGCCTCCTGAAGACATCTCTTCAGGACAGGGAAAGTGGGAAGTTCCAATAATTGAACAGACATTCAGTTTGAGGGCTGGGGCTATAGTTTAGTGGTGGAGAACTTGTCTAGCATGCAAGATCTTGAGCAACCATCTCCAGCATCTCTCTCTCTCTCTCTCTCTCTCTCTCTCTCTCTCTCTCTCCTCTCTCTGTCTCTCAAACACACACACACACACACACACACACACACACACACACTTTCTAGCATATCATACACACACAAACATATACACACACTACATACACACACATATTTTATTTTATTTTTGTGCCAGTCTTGGAGCTTGAACTTAGGGCCTAGGCACTTTCCTTAAGCTTCTTTTGCTCTAGACTAGCACTCTACCACTTGAGCCACAGCACCACTTCCACTTTTTTCTGAGTACTTTATTGGAGATAAGAGTCTCACAGACTCTCCTGCTTAGGCTGGCTTTGGACTGTGATCCTCAGATCTCAGCCTCAGGAATAGGTACGATTACAGGCGTAAGCTTTATTTTTAAGAATTAAAGGAAAGTAAAATTTGCCTTAGGGATTCTTAAGAGAGATCTTAAGATCTGTGAGAGGTGATAGGACAAAGATAATGTAGTCCAGGCCAGGGCTGAGGCTCTGGGCCCAAAGTCGCAGGCAGCTGAAAGTCACAGGCACAGCCAGGACCTGGTGTCTCCCCTCCCCGTCCCCCACTGCTCCCACCCTCGAAGCCACCCCTGTACAGCCAGAGTTGAATTGGGGGAAAAGTGGGCTGCAGAAATTTAGAATTTACCAATTAAAACAAGGCATTAAAAAAAAAACAGCAGAAAAAAAGTTCTCACCTTTCCCGTACTTGAAGCTTTCCAATAATAAAGCGTATAACTTAAGTTTTTGCCAAAAACATCATACAGACTTAGGAACGTGCCGTTGCTTCTGACTAGCGTGCGTGTGTCTTCCACTGTCACGTTCAGTTTTGTCCCAACTTGCTCAAAACTCTGTATTGTTGGCTGCCCGAGTTTTGCTGAAATGTAGAAAAAGAGCTTGGGTGGAATCAAAGAATTCTTTGCAGAGTAAACCTCACTGAGTTATCACAGTGAACAATATCACCTCTTATATAAAATACCTGCATAGAATCCACTGGGGGGGGGCGGTGCGGTGCTGTTGCTCTAGGGGTCCACAGTGATCCTAAGACAGTCACCAGCAGTACCAGCCAAAGGGAGGAAAATGGAGGTACATATGCATTATCCCAGGTACTGGGAAGGAGGCTATACATAGGAGGATCAAAGTCTGAAGCTGGCCTCCGGCAAATAGTGATACCTTATCTGAAAAAGAACTTGAAAGCTAAAAGGGCCGAAGGTGCGGCTCAAATGTAAGTACAGTACGTGGCTGGCAAGCTCAAAGCTCTGAATTCAAACCCCAGTACTGAGAAAAAGAAACCAG
This sequence comes from Dipodomys merriami, assembly GCF_024711535.1. Taxonomy (NCBI): domain Eukaryota; kingdom Metazoa; phylum Chordata; class Mammalia; order Rodentia; family Heteromyidae; genus Dipodomys; species Dipodomys merriami. The sequence continues at coordinate 20,446,979 of NW_027206290.1, forward strand.
GCAGAAAGAAAGCAAGGGGAAAACAATAAAGTTAAATTTAATACTCTAATGCACCTCGAATATCATAATTTTGGCAGGTAATCCACAGATATTTACATTTTTTTAAAGATTTAGTCCATATTTTACACTTACAGCATTCGCTGTATTTAAGTTCTATGGACTATGTGGTTATGACTCCTAGTCTAAACCGGCATGGTTGTGCAAGATTCCTTGTTTAGGTATAGTACACCATTTCCTGGGCTGTGTAAGAGCCCAGGAAATGTCCAGGATGTATCAAAGGCTCAGTTTTAACTGCTTGGTTTCAGCAAAAGTTTAATCATCTCCTGCGCTTGGTTGAATGATGGAAAAAAACACCCCAGTCATTAAATAGTCATTCTAGGTCAGCACCTGCATGAAGTATATGTATGAGGGTATTTACACAAAATCCACAGAAAATACTGTTGTGAACCAATACAGGATTTGAGTTGAATTACAAAAACTCGAGAACTGCAAAAGGAAACCACGAGGATGTCCTCAGCCAGGGGAGAATGCTCATCAACGATCCTTCTGTTGCTGGCATTGACTCAAGCCCAATGCCATAGAGACACATGAATCAAGGAGTTTGAAGACAGAGTCTTGTCCATGGGGATGCTGGGAGAAAGGCAGCTATTGGGTAATTAGATAGTAGGGAAGATGCCTGAAGGAAAAGATTGGTAGACTGTCTCTCACTCATCTTATCACCATCATGACCTGGAGAAACTGTCCTCTGCCACAGGGTGGTCAGAGTGACACCTAGCAAAACCAGGGGTATAATTCTTCCTTCACTCCAGCCAGCAGGACTCAGAAGAGAAGCTGGTTTTCGTTTATTTACAGTCATCCTGGGTTTTGAACTCAGGGACTCCTATTTACCAGGCAGGTGCTCTACCACTTGAGCCATGCCCCCAGCTTTTTGGATTTCATTTGTTTTCAAGTGGGCCTTGCTAACTTTTACCTGGGGCAGGCCTTAGATTGGAGATTCTTCTACTTCCCTATCTGAGGAACTGGGGCCACAGGAACATACTACCATGCTCTTTTTGTCTAGGCTGTTCTTAAACCTTGATCCTCCTGTCTCTACTTCCTTAGTAGCTGTGACTACAAGTATGTACCATCATGACCAGCCCATAGGTGTTCTTAATATGATGCAAGTGTTTATAAAATACCTAGTTTCGAACCATAGTAGTGACCCTCCCCCAAAATGGAAGCTTCCTATTTGGTAGGAGATGTGATTAGATCCTTTGGCAACTCACAAGGGCAAAGGTGAGGAGGAAAGCTTCCTCTACTTTCTTCTCTTTTTATTTTTTTTGCCAGTCCTGGAGCTTGAAACTCAGGCCTGGACACTGTCCCTGAGCTGCTCTGTGCTCAAGACTAATGAGTCACAGCCCCATTTCCAGCTTTTCCTTTGTATGTGGTACTGAAGAATTGAACCCAGGGCTTCATGTATGTTAGGCAAGCACTCTACCACTGAGCCACCTTCCTAGCCCCACATCCTCTACTTCCCAAACCAGCATGCAGGAGGAGAGTTGAGAGCTGGCAGGTGCTGGCATGCAATGGGACTCAGATACAACGTAGTAAAGAAAAGCCTCACTGTAGGCTCATGGGCTTTCCCACGCGTTCATGCCGATTGGGGAAAACCCTGAACTGGGATTCCTGAGAAGACCAAGACTTCAGGATGTGATGTATCCTGACGGAATATCCGCAGGAAAAGCCCAAACCTCAGCCTTGGTGGTTCCACAGCTCCACCCCTTGTCATGCAACTACATATTCAGCTGAGTAAGGACGGAGGGGCAGAACAGAGGAGAAAAAGTGACTGGGTGACCCTATTGTCATGTTGTCATGAACTGAATGCTCCCATTCTATGACCCTCCTGCCACAGCTGCAGGGAGGGAGGAGGGCGGTGGCTCTGCCAAGTTCTGAGGGAAGGAGGAGGGGGAGAGGGAGGAGAGAGGAGAGACAGAGACAGAAACACAGAGAGAGAGAGAGAGAAGAGAGAGAGAGAGAGAAGAGAGAGGGGAGGTGTTTATGCATATGCATACATATACACATACACTAATAAATACTTATAAAGTATAAAGTATCTATTTTAAAATTAAGTGGCCATGGAGAGGGGTCACAAGCCACAAGGACATTCAGAAGCTTAAAACAAGAAGGAAGGTATTAGCTGGGCACCAGTGGCTCATACCTGTAATCCTAGCTACTCAGGAGACTGAGATCTGAGGCTTGAGCTTCAAAGCCAGCCCAAGCAGGAAAGTCTGTGAGACTCTTATCTCCGATAAACCACCAGAAAACTGGAAGTGGTGCTGTGGCTCAAGTGGTAGAGCACTCACCTTGAGCTGAAGAGTTTAAGCCTCAAGACCGAGCAAAAAAAAAAAAAAAAAAAGGAAGGTATTACAACCCGAGTTACTTACTGTCCAGGTAAGGTATGAATTTCGGGGAGTTTGCCGAGGGAGGTTCTCCAACAAAATCTGTATGATGTAAGTTCCCAGGCAGGTGAGACAGGACCCGGGCCTCGTATGTCTGGTATATGTCCTGCACAATCTCGTCAGTAATGTCACACTCCGTGCTTGTTGTGGAGAAGCATTTGTTTTTCCAGTCTCCAAATCCAGAGCTGGAGAAAGGAAGGAAGAAAAAGAAATGGAATGGATTGGTGTGTTTCTCACAGGACATGTGGCTCCCAGCATGCTCCCTTACCCACCCTGGGGAGGTGGAGCCACGAAGCAACCCCCTGCTGGCTCGGTCCTTATCCCCGGTCTTACAAAATGAAATTGAGTGACTTGATCAAACACACACACACACACATACACACACACACACACACACACACACACACACACACACACACACACACACACACACACACACACACACACACACACACACACACACACACACACACACACACACACACACACACACACACAGCTGGACTTGGGGCCAGACATCAGTTTGACTCCTAGGTCTGCACTTTTATTAAATATTGCCCTCAAAATGGAGGTGCTTGTCAAGATTATTGGAAGAAAGCAGTTTTCTATCAAGCCCCAATTATTTATTACAGTCTGCATATTAATGGTATTGTATTAGTTAAATTTGTTCCATCACATTCTATAGTCCAGGTGAGTAGGTAGTGATAAAGTCTACCAAATACCATAGTCTATGTATAATTATATTCTATCATGATCATTATTGACATGGTTATTAATCATTTATTAGCTCTTCCAGATGCTAGGTATAATACCAGACCCTTTATACACCTTACTTCATTTGATATAATTCTTCCAAGAAGATACCATATATATATATATATATATATATATATATATATAAAACTTATAATTTCAAATATATAAACTTATCATACATAAAAGGATATAAACATATACAAATTTATAATATATAATTATATTACATATAATTAATTTTTTTCATATGTGCAGACATGGAAGCTCAGAGACACTAAGTAACTTCCAAGGTCACCTAGCTGAGCAGTGGCAGACCTGGGTCAGTTTGCCTTACTATACAGCATGCTAACTGTGAACAGTGAACAGATTTGAGAATAAAGTTACAGATAGTTCTCATCTAACAAATTCAGAGGCTACTATGCTTCCTTTTCTCTCTTATTTTGCTTTTTTTTTTTTTGGCAATCTGGAGTTTAAATCCAGGGCCTTGCTCTTGCTCGGGAGGTACTCTACTACTGAAGTCACATTCCCAGCAATTTTTTTTCTTTAGTATTTTAGAGGCTGGTCATGGACTTTGATCCTCCTGCTACGTCTCTTGCGTGTCTAGGATTACAACTAGCTGTAAAACACCAGGTCTAGACCATGTCTTCCTTTTGTAAAACACCACCAAAGAGGAAATGAACAACAAATAAACAACTCTTGAAAATGAAATTCTTCTAAAGGACCCAAACAATCACAGGTCAAGTATTTCTGTCCCTTCATGAGCATTTTTCCCTCCCACACTCACAGCGTGGCAGAAGTCACTTCTCGGCCCTTCTACACAGGCCTGCAGGAGTTCCACCCATATTCAAGTCAAATGCCACCTCTATTTTCTCCAGGCGTCTGCAGCTCACCATGCCTGGAGTTCCACCCATATTCAAGGCAGATGCCACCTCTTTTCTCCAGGCGTCTGCAGCTCACCATGCCTGGAGTTCCACCCATATTCAAGGCAGATGCCACCTCTATTTTCTCCAGGCGTCTGCAGCTCACCATGCCTGGCACTGATCTCTTTCCCTGTCTGTCCCCTGCCGGCCCTGGCACTGCCCCTCACCCCTGACATTGAAGAACTCTGTGATTTATTTTGTAGTCGTGGTCCCGACTCGGACTTCCTCGTTGCCTGGCAGCTGGGTCTGCCTTTAGGGTTTGCCTGTGTGTGAGGCAGTACCTTTACAGGTAGACTTAAAACACTGTGCTCACCACATAGCTCTACCTGCTAACACCACACCCAAGAGCCATAAATAAATGTGGCTCTAAAACGCTGACCTAAGGAACCAGCCTGAAAGAATCTGATATGTTTATTCTTCATCCTAAAACCTGCAGATTGGCATTGGAATATTTTGGCTTGTTTTATATTTTGTCTGTGATAAGCAGAGAGGCTGTTTGGGTCCAGAATAACTCAAAATGCACGCTCATTCTGTTTCTTCCATGTTAAGAAGCGAAGGGGAATGTAATGGACAAGCAGGACTTGGCCAGCTGAGCTTAGGCAAGGACGCAGTCGGGAGCATGTGGCTCTGGTGCCTCTACCTCACAAGCAGGGCCAGGCACTCCATGGCAAAATGTAGCCCAAGACCCCATGTCACCTTGAGCCTGTGCCGACGGGTTATGAAGGGCAAGTCTCCTGTGAGATCCTCTGGATTTTTTAAACTACTTTGAGGTTGCTCTAGGTATTGCAGAACCACAAATCCAACAAGTAACTAAAACAGTCCAACAGAACAGAGATGGCCATGAATGTAGCACGGAGGCTCCTTTCTGGAAGCCTTTGAAATTTCACTTTAGAATTCAGTACATCTCCATAGGGGTCACTCAGACCAAAGACACCAGTACTTCCCCAACACCCACTAAGATCAGCTTCCCAAGGGGTTGTGTGTGTGTGTGGGGGGAGAGTGCTCTTGGCCAGGCCAATGGCAGGAGACAAGATCTGGCTTGGGAGAGTAGATAAGCTATTTCCTTGAGGGAGGGAAACCTCGAGGGATAGAGGCCCTCTGGGAGAGGGGGTGGGCAAAGATTCCTTTCTTCCCAGTTTGGAGCCCCTGGACGAGAAGTGACAGAGCAGGACACACTGAGTCCCAGGCCTGCAGGGCTTTCGCTACCAGTAAGAGTTGGCATAAACCCCTCTTTTCTTAGAGTATCACTGTCCTCATCTTAAAAAAGTGTCTGCGAGGAGCCTCCACTGGGGAGTACAAGGTGAATCTCAGCTGTGATTATATACTCCTAGGCCTGGCCAAGCTTGAGCCCAGCTGGCTGGGCGCTGGGGATCCGCGTTCACTTCTCCAAGCTGTGCCCTCCACTCTCATGTTTGCAAATCAGAAGTGTGCTTAAAAAATGAGCATCTTAAACTCAAGCTCAAGAACTTCCAGTTAATAAAGGCCTCCATGTCATAGATATGAATCGTAAGTACACTTCTAGGTGTTTCTTCACATACTTAGTCCTTTCCAAAATGTAATTTCACTGTCTTAAGGTAAACTTCAGGGGTGTAACAGAGAAATTTCATAACTAATTCTTAATTAGTAAGAATGTGATCTGACAAGTCTGACCATAATTGTAGTCATTATTTTGGGCTATGAAATTCCTTTCTCTCTCTCTTCTTCTTCTTTTTTTTTTTTTTTTTTTTTTGTGGGTCATGGGACTTGAACTCTGGGCCTGGGCGCTGTCCCTGCACTCTTCAGCTCAAGGTGAGCACTCTACTGCTTGAGCCACCACACCACTTCCAGCTTTCTATTGGTTTATTGGAGATAGGAGTCTCACAGACTTTCCTCCTCGGGCTGGCTTTGAACCATGATCCTCAGATTTCAGCCTCCTGAGTAGCTAGGATTATAGGTATGAGCCACCAGCACCTGGTGCACTCTCTCTCTCTCTCTCTCTCTCTCTCTCTCTAACACACACGCACACACATATACTCTTTCACTCTCTATACATGCATACGTACATATCTATACATGGACACAAACATACAAGTTCTCTTCTGTGTGTGTTTGGCAATTGACATGGAGTTCATTTTGAAAAGCAAGACTATCCATCTAAGAGAATTATCCACACACCTAGGAGTTGCAATCCTAATGCTATAAAAATGCAAGTAGAACAACAAAACATAAAGGCAAACATTACTGCCAGGGACACTTTGTATCTTTATACCATTACTGTTAAAATAATTTCCACACTAGCTATCCTCTATTTCTTAAGATTTCAACCGAGACTCCTTAAACACCTCAGAAGCCCTAAATTTGCCACTGGTGAAAACCATCAGGGAAAACATATGCTACATCCTGGACACTAAGATCCACTATGCTGAATTACCTGCTTTTGCGGAGAGCTGTCAATCAGCGGCAAGGCTTTGAAAGGGCCAGGCAGCCCCAGACAGTTGTGGGCACAGACAACGGCTCCTTTTCTGTGCCTTACTGACTCAGAAATTTGGCCTTCTCCAAGACAGTGTATGCAACCAAGGTTTGATTCACGGAGTCCAGAGATTAATGAATCAAACGCTGCTTCAAGGTAGCACATGCCTCCCCTTCTGTTACATGTGGCTCACAGACTAGACAGTTAATAGCCACAGAAGGACACCTATGCTGATCTCTGTCACCGAGCCTATAGAACATTAGAAAAGCCCACGCTCACCTCTCCACACCTTATGGTCCACTTATCAATCTTCCTAACACTTCCAAAAACGTTTTAAAGTCCAGAAATGTTACCAGCTTGATAGAATATAACACAGGCCAGCAGATCACCATGAATTTCCTTCTCTTTATCACCTGCTACACAACCTGATCTAATAAACACCTTTGACGACATCTATTCAGCACAGAAGAGGAATGTCAAAAACCTTAATATTCTCTCTCCCCCTTGGGTTTGTCTTTTTGGACCTAGCTTACCTTATCTGAACGGTGTACACATGATTGATGGGTTTGGGTTCCCACTCCAAAATTGTCTTGAAATTAGTTGATTTCCAAGTTAAATTATAGGCTCTATCAGGAGTGCCTTGGGACACAGAGAAACAGCTATTATTAACACGCACCTCCCACTCCATGATCTTGTGCTGCCTGTATAAAAACGCCTCCCTGGCCTCCACCACCATCCACTTAACTTTTTTTTTTCCCCAATCACAATAACTCTGCTACTAATCTATCAAGAAGGACAGAAAAAGAAATCTTCCAATAGGTTCTGGACCCAGATTTCCATCGTATCATCAAACCCTGTTACACCTTGGCCTGCGTGCACCCCAAGAGCCCTTCCTGTGGCAGGGGGCTGGCTCTGGCAGCTTGGCACTGGAGGATTTAGGCTCAACCCCCAGGGCCAGGCCCCAGGACTTAGGAAAAGGGCAGATCTCACATGTTGTGAGCAAGTTAGGAATGCTTACAAACAAAAATACCTCTTGAGCTTTTCCACTTTTATCTAGAAGAATCTCAGTCCTCAAATACCACTGGGCGCAGGGCAGACCCGGGGCGCGCGGGGCGCAGAGTTTGGCGAGGGTTGCTTTATAATTAGGGTCTCCCGCGCCCAGCACTCAGGTGTTCCCCAGTCTCTGCCTAGTCCAGGCGGGTCCACCCACAACCCGATCGCTTCTATCCACACCCGGGGCCACGGGCCGCCCATGGCACGCTAGGCACGACCCCTGCCCCGGGCTCGCGAGTCACTGGCAAGTTCTTCCCCCAGTTCGCTCCGGAGCCAGGGATCCTTTTATGCACCCGCCACGGGCGCCCGGGGCCAACACCTCTGGGGCCGCGGGGTCTGGGGTGCGAGCAACCGCCCCCAAACCCCGACCCTTTCCACCACGGCTGGGTGAGGGGCGCGGGAGGAGGGGGGTCCCTCGGAGAACCAGGGCGGTCCGCTGTCCCCCCGGAGCGCCCCGAGTCTCCAGGGCTGGTGTCACTCACCCGCAGCTCCAGCCACCTGGGCGAGGACCCAGCCAAGCAGCAGCGTCCGCGGGGCGGCGATCTCGGGGTGCGGGAGCCGGGGCCGGGCGGAGACCTCCATGTCCCGGGGCTGGCGGCGAGGTCCAGTGGGTTTCGCGGCGGGCGCGGGCGCCTGGGGCAATCGGAGAAGACGCGGGCGTGCGGGCGGCCCCCGATTGTGCCCGAGCCCGCGCGCGGGGCGCGTTATGAAGGGCCGCGAGGACGCCCGCGCCTCCGGGCCCCGCACCGCCCCCCCCAGGGGCTCCTCCCGCCTCCCCGGGGCTCCGCCCCCTCCCCGCCCCGGAGCTCCGCCCACCCCCGCGCCCCGCCCCGGCGGCTCTTCCCACCCCTACCCCCACCCCCCGCCCGCCTCCTCGCGCCCTCGCCTCCCGGTCCCAGACCCCCTCCTCCCCCGCCAGGAAACCCCAGGACCCCCGCAGAACTGACTCCCGCGTGGTGCCCTGCGGGGTCAGGTGTTGAGGGAGCCGGACGCCCCCGCCGCCACGGGTCCCCCCACGGTGCCCGCAGGTCTACGGGAAGAAGGACAAGGCGCGTGGGAGGCCAGGGCTCGGGACCCGCTGCGTGGCCACCAGGAGGCAGCGCTGGCCTGGCCGGCGGGGATGTGGTCTGGAGTTGGGGGCTCTGGGCAGCGGAGGACGCCTCTGCCTCGAGGCTTGGCCACGTCACGGTGGGCAGGGTAGATGGGCAAGTTACCCGCCCCCCCCCAGCCCCTACCCCGGCCCACTCCGGGGCGCAGGTGCCCGCCCTTCGTCTCAGATCCACACGTGAGAGTCCACAGCACAAGCGCATGCAGGCGTCTGGACTGACCTAGCGAAAGTCAAGAAGCCGGGACAATGCTGGGAGCCTGGTGCCTCACGTCTGAACTCTGAGAATCGAGGTTTGAAGCCAGCCCGGCAAGAAAGCCCAGGACACTCTTATCTCCAATGAACCAGCAAGAAAGCCAGAGGGGAACTGTGCCTCAAGTGGTAGAACAGCACCAACCCTGAATGAGAAAACGAAGGGACAGAGCCGTGAGTTCAAGACCCAACACACACACACACACACACACACACACACACACACACACACACACACGCGCGTGCGCGCGCACACCCCGCAGGGGCAGAGGCTCACAGGAGAGGAGGAAGTCATAGACTGTGCATACGTGAAAAATAGAACAGAAAAACCTTGACTGGTAGGGAAGGGACCGTGGGAAGGGGAGAACAAAAGCAGGGATCACGGATGAAGATGTACTGCACACTTCAATCAATCAATCAATCAGTCAACCGAAATATCCCTTGCCCATGTGGTCCAGCCGGCAGCGGGGGTCGCAGGGGCAGCCTGGATCCTGGCCTTTGTCTCTGAGAGACTTCTAGCACGACTTCTGCAGCCCTGAGCTTCCAGAAAGGACGGTGCTCCCATTAGAGAAGACAGCTGTGGGTCGGAGGAAGTTCCATCCAAGGGCAGACAAACCACAAACGAACTAAGACTGGATTTTGTGGCTGTATTTCCCCCTCTCCTTCTTCTTCTTCCTTGTTCTTCCTGCCCATGGGTTGGGAATTGACTCCAGTTCCTTCCACATGCTGAGCACACACACCTCTACCGCAGAGCCACTAATTTGAGGCTTTGGTTTTTCGCAATTATTTTCTGGCTTTCCCTTTCTGGGCTTTGCTGTGAAATGGTCAGGTGTGAGAGAGTTGATCATCCTTTCGTGTGGCATTGTAACTGTCTTAGCAAAGTATCTCCCACCATTAATTTCTTCTCCCTCCTCCTTTTTCTTCTTCTCTGTAGATGCCTATGAGACCAGGCTGGAGAGGTGAAGTTTCAGATTACATTATACACATACCTCCACAGAGCCTGCTGAGCCAGACAATTATATTATTCATTTTAAATTAAGGAAACTGCTCCATTTCGTTTTCTCCACGTGTCCAAGCTGAACAGGCAATCCCTTGCAGTCTTTCCTAGACGCAGATAGTTATGCTTCCCCCTCCCCCGCCACTGGTTTCCTCTTTGAGTCCTCTTCCAGCTCTAAAACCCACAAAGCTTATATTTGCAAAACCAAGCCTGCAATGTTCCTCTTTGCAGACTCGGGCTTGAGTCATGTTCCTAACAGATCTTCAGCTCCACCTGGGAGGTGATGCTGTGCTCTCTGGATTGAAGGTAGTTAAAAGAAAGAGATTCTTGTACTTCAATCAAGTTCCCAACACCTAAGAAATCATCACGACTTCAGAGTTAATTCCAGTTGTATCCACTGCTCTAAAATCATATAGAGACAGCTTTAAGCAATGCCAGGATCATCCATTTGATAAGAAAAATACATGATGCAAACAGTGCCAAAAAGATTGTTAAATCAGAGGAATAATTATTTTGAATATCCACTAAAGATGACAGGCAGGGAAGAGATGGATGTTTGGTGTGTTTGTACAGATGTTTGAGTAAATACAGAATGCATTCTTCCAGACTGAAAGAACAGACTCCTCTTTGAAGGCCCCTCTCTGAACTGAAGAGTCTTGCTACATTGTTTTCAGGCTTTCCTTTCATTTTCAAGTAAACTTACTGTGTTCACCTGTGGGGCAAAAAAAGACTGAAGAAAGAGGGATAAAATTGGCCAGAGTTAATATCTTATAGCAAAGTTTTCCCCCAACTGAGCAGATTGTGACCAGATGATTTCTAGATCAAAGGCTAGTTGACACCTGCCAAGGATATTTCCTATAGTTTCACTGTTGATAGTTACTAACAGGAGCAGACTGGTAGTTCAACTTGTTCCCTACCCTTTATCTATCTATCTATCTATCTATCTATCTATCTATCTATCTATCTATCTATCTATCTATCTATCTATCTATCTATCTATCTATTTTTGTGCTTCTAATGGGCCTCAAACCCAGGACCTCATGTTCCTGTTTGGTTATTTGCTCAAGGCTAGCACTCTACCACTTCAGCCATGCCTCCACTTCTGCCTTTTTGCACTTGGTTAATTGGACATAAGCTCACAGACTTTTCTGCCTGGAATGGCTTTGAACCTCAATCATCAGATCTCTGTCTCCTGAGAAGCTAGCTGCTTATACTGTTTTTTCCTAACTCCCCTCAGTAAACTTGAGCTTGAATTGCCTTTTAGGTTCTGAGAAATTTGAAAGTTGCTAAGCTACTAATTAGGCTTTCTGAGTAAGTCTTAGAATGTGAGGGTTGGAGAGACTTCACAAATAATAGTTTCAGATGAGGATCCTGAGGCCAGCTGGTCTGAATGAACTCACTCATTGAGCCAACAGTGCAATGCAGATGTGATCTTCTGATTCCAGGGGGTTTCCTTCTATCATTATGCTTTCTTCTATTCCCAATGCATACAAGGAAAACTGAATCACAGTCCCATTAGCTAAATGATTAATTGATCTATCCACAGGCACTCACAATGATTCTGCAGTTGATATAGGAAATACTTGCAATCTGGAGAGCTCTGGTTTTAGGTAGAAATAATCAGTAGAGTTATTCCTTGAAATGGACATGAGTGGAGACATGAAGAAGGCTTGAGTTCTTAGTGTGGTAGTCAGTTATACAATGTGGTTAATGAGAAGTCTACAAATGATGGGCTCCATTTCAGTCTTCCCTTTGCATTTTTATAGCACTTGCCTCCAATTTTACCAATTCAGCTTCCCCAGGAACTTGGCGGTGCACTTGTCCATCTTCCCTCTGAAGCTTGTTGGGAAGGACTTATTTCTCTTTACATTTCTCATGATGACAATCACATAGTAAGGGCTTCATTGATTTTGAATCAGTGAATACCTTATGGAACTATGCAAGCAGCCAAACAGTTCTGTCAGTGTTCAAGAGACAAACTCTATCCCTGAAAGCTTTTCTGTCAGGAGACCAGGCAGTGAAGGCTCTGTAACACTCAGATTGCTAAGAAAATACAAGCCCCACATTCCTGGAAAGGTTCTACTGTGACAGCAAGCTCCAGCACTGCAAGCCACGGTCAGCTGTCCTTCCTGCAGCCAGGGGATCCCATTAAGAAGAGAGGTAGTTTAAGAGCAGAAAACACATGCAGAAGCCTGGGGACTGCAACTGTGGGGTGACTCAGAATACACTCATACATGAGATCTGGATGGAGGCCCCTGACAGATTTCCTTGCATATAAAGACTTAGGTTACTTTTCAAAAACTCTTAAATGTCTAGCTCTCCAGCATAGGATTTATAATAGGTAAAATTGGCAGTACCTTTTAAAACCCTACTATATGCATATAAAACATCAAAAATAGCAGTGAAACCAATTTCCCTAAAAGTCAGGTAAAAGGCAGATTATGCAAAAGGACCAGAGGGAACTGGGAGTAGGAACACAGAGTCCTGGAAAAAAGTGACTCAGCAGAACCTAAGAAACATCTGCAGGGTGTAGTTAGTCATGGAAAAACTGGCTCTTATGATTATGCATTTTTTGTGAAAATAATTAGATGCTACCCAACAACTTACATTAAATACTTAGTTGAGAGTCTGTACAATACAATCTGTTATCCTGGTCATTCAAAATACTTCTGCTCATCATCTGAACAGCTTATAGGAAGCTTTACTGCATAAGTTAACATATAGTCACCAGGATTCTAACTTTTTTTTTTGTCAGTTGTGGGGCTTGAACTCTGGGCCTGGGCTGTCCCTGAGCTCTTCAGCTCAAGGTGAGCACTCTACCACTCAAGCCACAGTGCCACTTCTTGTTCTCTGGTGGTTAACTGGAGATAAAGAGTCTCAGGGACTTTCCTGTCCAGGTTGGCTTTTAACCATGATCCTCAGATTTCAGCCTCCTGAGTAGCCACTGGCACCAGCTAACCAGGGTTCTAATTAAAAAAATGTAATTTTTGGAGAAAAATATTCTTGTTCAAGGCTTAGAGAAGGATTAGTATTTTTTCATCACAAAATTTATCAAATCTGTCAGCTTTAATTATGATCATCAGTTAGCAGTTATCTACATATAGTAGTGACAAAATAGATCACTTAAAACTATATATAATAGCACTTTCTGCAAATACCTTTTAATTCTTCACATCTCTGACTACTTCTGATTTATGCACAAAATTTGCTGCACAGAAATGTATTCATTCAACAAATATGAAGAGATGTTCAATACTTTCTACTCTAGATACACAGAATAAAATGAAAAGTTCTTTCCCTATTAAATATATAATTCCTACTTATGTCAATGTTTTAGTGGTTTGAATAATTTGCTGTCCACATTTGGGTTGGATACAAACACATCTTAACAATGCTGTTTAATAATGTTGTTCCATTCCCTCCCCCCCCCCCGCAAAAAAAGATTTAGTTGTATCAGTCTGCCAAATGGTATCTTTAACTCAGAAATTACCTGCAAAAAATGTATGAAGCCCAATGCGAAAGACAACTCTCTCTCTATATATGTATATCATAAATCTAGATCTAGATATCCTAGATATGTAGGGAGAATACATAAATACACACAGAGGGGGAAGAAAAAGAGAGAGAGAGAGAGAGAGAGAGAGAGAGAGAGAGAGAGAGAGAGAGAGAGAGAGAGAGAGAGAGAGAGAGAGAGAGAGAGAGAGAGAGAGAGAGAGAGAGAGAGAGAGAAAGTCTAGTGGAAAAATAACCAGGCATGAAATTCCTCAGGTGAAGCAAACATTTAGTAATGTAACCAGTGTAAAAGCCAGCATTTAGGCATCATTGTTGCTTATAAACTTACATGTTGATATTTTGTAAAATAGTATAGCTCACAGCTGCCTCAAATTTTGATCCTGTAACCTAGCCAATCACCCACTACCTTTGATAAATGCATTCTAGCCTATTACACTGGTTTGTCTTAAGTCAGGAAGTAAGTCTCTAGTATGTGCTATAACTTCCATCTAGGAAACATGGTTATAACGTGTGTCTACCTGTAATTGTCATCCTAAGCCACTACCTTTGAAGTTAGTATACTGTAGCAACTCATAGTTATAAGTGAACTACAAAGCAAGAAATAATTTCTAGTCCTGTCTTAAGGGGAAATAATAAGGATGCTTTAAGTTTGAATGTTTATGTCCTCTATCTCTCCACAAATTTCTATGTTGAAATCCTAACCTCCAGTGTTGTGGTTAAGAGGCAGACCATTGATAAAAATTAGGTCAAGGGTGAAGCCATTATAAATAGGATTAGTGTCTTTATACAAGACTTCTGAAACTGGGACTGATGGCTCATACCTGTAATCCTAGCTACTCAGGAAGCTGAGATAAGAGGATCACGATTCAAAAAGCTGGGCAAAAGTGTCTGTGAGACTCTTATCTCCAATGAACAAGCCAAAAGCTGGGATCCTGACCAGAAAGACAGGTCCTGGTTTCTGGACTATATTTAAAAGAAATATAGAAACATAACTACCTGTTCATGGAATGCCAGACCATCCCAGTTGTGGTCACAAGGAGTGTGGCAAAGGAGTAGATAAGAACATGAGAGAAAAAGAATAAAAAAGGAGTATCAGGATTTAGTGACCGATGTAGGTGGGACAAGAAGGATTAGGGGCAGATGGTGGCTGCAGATCCACACAATGGGACAAGAAGATGGGCAGCTCAGAAATGATTAATTTAGACATGCTGAAGTTAAAAAGTTCTGGGACCTCCAAGAAAAGTGCCCAGCACAGACAGTTCAGAATGAGGTAACATAGCTTAGTGGGAAAAAAGTAACAGCAACTTGAAGCTAGAAACTGGGGAGTCATTTGCCCAGAAGTTTGGTCAAATATGTAAAAGTAAACTTGACGGAAAGTGCATTCAGTGACAGCAATCCAATCAGCAAGCAACAGAAAGCTGCTCAGCAGGACTTAAATTACAGAGGTGCCCAGAGGCTAGTGTGTCTGGGAAGCTCAGGGAACCCCTGGAAAGACCCTGAAAATCAGGACCTCAGAGTCTGGCCTCTCTCAATCTTTCTCCCATCTTTCCTTTCAGCTAGTCCCTCCCTCCCTCCCTTGCTCCCTTCCTCCTTTCCTTTCCTTCCTTCCTCCCTCCCTCCCTCCCTCCCTCCCTCCCTTCCTTCCTTCCTTCCTTCTTTCCCTCCCTTCCTCCTTCCCTCCCTCCTTCCTTCCTTCCCTCCTTCCTTCCTTCCTTCCTCTCCCCCTTGCTGGCTCTAGGGCTTTGACTCAGGCCTGGACACTGTCCCTTAGCCTTTTTGATCAAGGCTAGTTTTCTACCACTTGAGTTACAGCCACAGTTCCACTTCTGGCTTTTTTTGTGTGATTAACTAGAGATAAGAGTCTCATGGAATTTCCTTCCCCATACTGGCTTTGAACCATGATCTTCAGATCTCAGCCTCCTCAGTAGCTAGGATTACAGACCTGAGCCACCAGCGCATGGCTGCTCTCTACTTTTCTGCAGGTAGCTTCTATTCAGCAGGATCTGGATGCCACTAGCAGCCCCAATAACAAACCACTTGCATGTGATAATGGGCAGAAAAGGATCCAACTGCTGAACAATAACTTCTCCACAGATACTGCCAAGATCCTCACTTCTTTGGGTTAAAGAAATTCAGCTGCATCTGATCAGAGGGGATACATTAGGTTAAGTGGTCATTCAGGTGAAGCAGGAAACATTTTTTGATCCTCTACCAAGATGACTCATGATGCCATCTCTTCTATGGTAGACAGCATCATATAGGTAGGAATCTACCTTATTTCTGCACTAAACTCCAGAACCTTGAATGCTATCAGCTCTCTGCCAAGTGACAATAACCAAAACATAGCCCTCGCGTGGTTATGACAGTCTGTGCCATGATTATGGAAATGGTTTTTCTGAGAACCTAGGAATTTCACACAATGACGGCCTCTTCTATTTCTTCAGAGCTGGCACCATGACACCAGTGGAAAAGCAAATGATTCACTTGAAAATGTTGAGTGGCACTCAGTACTACTCTATTCCTATTATTTTTCTGCCAGTGAAAATGGCCAGAAAATACAACTGTAGTACCCTTTAGGTATTAACTTCTTTAGTTCTTACCTCATCCCCTGAGGGATTAAGTTACCCAGTGTTATGTAGTTGGAAATGGCTGAGCTGTGGTTGAATCCAGGCACACCTCCTTAACCACCATGTTATGCTGCTTCTCCTGTAGAACAGGCACATTGCCCACAATAGCTTAGTGGTGCAATTGATTCAGGTCCCTTTTCCTCTCCCACCCTGTCCCCTGCCTTGTGAAGCTGATTCTGTCTGAAGCTTTGAAGGATGGGGAGTTTCCAAGAAAAAAGCCAAGCCAAAACCTGCCCTTGGTGGTAAATAAAGGGCTCTTTCTTTTGCTTTGTTTCCATCTCATTTTGTCCTTAATGTTATTCCAAATCCAGATTACTCCCCAGGACAGAAACAAAAAACAAATAACAAAGAGCAAAGCTTACCTGAAAATGCTCATTTGCCCTTACAACATTAAACACTCCTCACCATCCTGTTATTCATAAAACTAGATGGCTCATGACAGCAGCTAACGAACCACAAGAATCTGGGGTAGATGGGCCCTTTCTGATCTACTTCTTGCTTATGGCCTAACTGAGCTAACAGTGAGTGTTTTTGACCTGTAATTCCCCACTTAGGAATTCACGTCCTCTTTCTCACTATGATACAGTTGTCCCGGCTTGAGATGGGACTTGTGGAGTCACTTCCATTTCCACTGATCTGTTTGATGGATGGGCTCCCTTCACCTGGGAACCTGTGGGAAGCCTCTGGCAGCTGGTGGTTTCTGCCATTGACTGGGCTTTTCAGTGGCCACTTGCTTCCCTACTCCTATCCTCAGCTGCCTGGTATTCACTTCAGAGCCTATCTGTTAAGTGACATTAGTGCCTGGTTGTTTATCCTAGCTTTGCTGAACAATCGTTAGCTTGTGCCTGCCTCTGTGGCCATCCTCATATCACCTTTAGACCAGCGGAGAAAATACCCTCAGAAACATAAAACAAAACCCACCCGCGCCCTTCCCTTCCTTCCCATCAGCAGTGGTTTCATCATGGGGCAATCAGCATCCTGGAAGCTTTAGGAACAGCCATGAGAGAACAAGTCCACAGGACAATGGAAGTTTTGTGGGACAGTGTGCATGTGTTAGCGCCCTTGGGGAAAGAAGCAGACTGGCTGAATAAACAAGAACCACAAGAACCCTCCAGCAACCTCCAAGTACCCAAGAAGGGATAGAGGGGAGTTTCTATCTCACTGGGCTTTGAAGCTGTGTGACAGCTGAAGACAGGATGTGAATTGGACCAACTAAGACCCAAATATGCAGAGTCCCAGGTACTTTAAAGCCTAGTGAAATCAGGCTGCTGTATCTCAGGCTCCTGCAGTGCTGTGTGATGACAATAGGTATGGGAAAGAACCATAGCTATGAATTACAGGGAATTCCACTGGTTGTAACCACTCAGCATAGCTGCTCCCTCCTCTGTCATCTCAACACTGTCCCTACACGCTTCCTGAGAGTACCCACATCACCTAATCCCCACTTGCTCAGACCTCTGCATTTTGGGTAGGCTGTCTTCTGCATGGGGTCATGAAGAGCTATTCCGGAATCTCTGTTGCTAAGGGAAGTATGCATGGGAGCTCTTAGCTCCTTTCTGGGCTTGTGACCTGTTGGGCAGGGTGCTAAATCTCTAGTCAGTACTTCAAAGAAATGATTAAAGACAAATTAAGCCTTTAGTTCAAATGGTTCAGTTAATCCAGGAGCAAAGCATGCTGAGCTAGGAGGCCACATATAGCCTACGTCTTAAAGACAAATGAGGACATGGAAAAGGGGCATATACTCCTTCCACTAAGGGGAAAAGATGTGTGTGTATGCACGTGTGCACATGTGATTTCTAGAGGTTTTAGTCATTTGATTTCTTTTTTTTAGTTAAAAGAATTGGACATATTGGGGCAGAGCTTATTTTTGTAACTGATCAGTGACAGAAGTATTGAATAATTATGACATCCAACTTTATTTTGAAGTTTTTAAATGGACATTTATCATCTAATGATAATTCATAGTTTGAATGTACTTTATTATTTATTTTTAATTTTTAGTTAGTATATATCAGTTATATGGGGAGAATTTTATTATGGTATTTCCACACATTTGCAATGTATTCCAATCAAGCTCACCCCCTCCATTTCTCTATTTTCCCCTTCCCTCCTTAATAAAATAACTTCAAATTTCATACATGCAAAAATATGTTTTGACCATATTCATCCTCTTTTATCCTTCGTTAGCCCTGCCTCTACCTTCTGAATCCCTCTACAACACAGACTATTTCTCTTTCTCTATCCTCACTCCCACTGGTCCACATTTTCCATTGGGGTTCTTTATGCTATTTTTATATATAGTTGTAATATAGTTCAAAATTATTCACCCTCTAGCTTATTATCTCTTCCTTTCCCCTTCTCCTCCTAAGTAGTCCGTTAGAGTCTTACTCTTCTATATATTATATATAACTATCTACATATGAGTATGTTTGTGTCTATGAATATACATGTCTTTTAGGTCTAGCTTCCATTCAGAAGTGAAAATATATGATGTTTTACTTTTTGAGCTTAGCTTGTCTCAATCTGGTATTTTTTCTAGTACACATATACCTCATTTTTACTCATTTATCTGTTATTGGGCTTCTTGTCTGAACAATGCTTTTTAAGCTGACTTGCTTTAAAGCACATGGTTCCAGATATAAACCAGTTGTGAGAGTATGCCACTTAACTTAGGTTTCTCATTTCTTTTCATTACTATGAACTCAGACACAGGGGTTCTTTGCTTGAGGTCTGTTTGTTTTACTTCAGCACTGACATGGGCAATAATTGTGATTTATTGCAGTTAACACCATTCATGATTGCTGAGTCTTGACCAGGCAGTCAGCATGCACTGAAGGACGCACAGCTCTCAGGGAAGAGTGACTTAAGCAGGTGCCTGGTAGGGATGGGTGAGGCCCCAATGGAAAGCCAGGTGGAAAGTGGCTGTATGGTAGGTTCTATACTTGTTGTCACCATTCATCTTTTTCTATTTTCAGCCATGAAGTGCTGTCCAGAGCTGGGATTTGAGGGGACAGAACTTAGGAAGAACAGGTCGGACAGTGAAGCATGAAACAATTTCTGGGTGTCTCCTATTACCTACTATATTGTCTCATATAAACTCACCAGATTTCTCTCCTCAAATACCAGCTCCTTAAATCTCCATTTCCCCAAGCCTTGCTGGATGTGTAATGGTGGGTTTCCCCAGCAATCGCCCCTCTCTATTCCCCCCCCCCCACCAATACACTTGCCTTCAGAAGCACCTTTCCGAATGAGCAGTTTCCCTTCATGTGAATATTACATAAGGAACTGTGTTGTCTGCGTTGATAAAGTCTGACTAGGCTGATCACGGCCACTAGTAATATCATAAATATCTCATTCACTCCTCACAAAACCGAAACCTGAGGGTGAGCGAAAGGAAGGTAGCTGGTTGAGCCGGGACTCAGAGAGGAGGTTTGTTTGGCTAGAGAGTTTATGTGTTCTTTACCATGACCCAGCCTACCAGCACCTCTTCCCTGAGCACTCTTCTGCAGAGCACCTTGGCCTCTAAGGAACCTAAGGAGGCCAAGACAGAAATGCATGCTATAAGAAAGCACCCTGTGTACCAAGTCCATGAGAAAGGAGGCCTGAGAAATCAGCTCTGCTTGGAAACTATTTTATCTTTCAATCTTGCCTGGGTTAATATGAATGATTTCATACTGAGATTATGACTCAGGACTTTGAATCTAGGAAAAAATGTCTTTTTCACACGCTCTAATAAAAAAAAAGTTTGAATGGCTTCATGTCACATATAAGAGCCTGTTTTCTGATCTGCATCCACTGGCAGGGGAAATATTTGGATGCCTCTCTGCTGATTTTGTTTGCTTTTTCTTTATCATTACTCTCTCCAAGGGTGAATTCAGCTGCAGGTAAGGTAACTGATCCTGAAGACATTAATGTTGATGTGAAAGCCTCTAATGAATGCAAGGGGAGGAGGAAGAAGAGTCTTGCACCCTGATCTGGCCTTTCCCACATCTGTTCAATGGCTTTACCCAACAAAACAAAAGAAGAAAACAAACCAAAAATCGACCCCACCCCCCAAGTTTGTCTCCTCAATACTTGTGTGACAGACCTGTAATGTTCTGACTTGGCCGCTCAAGCCAATAACAATGGTGTTACTGTTTTGATTTTAGAGACGAAACTTACAGCCTCATGATGACTCTACCTGGAGACAAAATAGAGATCTTAGATTAGTTTCATGATCAAAATGCTACATAGGAATGGAGCCAGGCAGACTTATTTTTTCATTTTTCCCTATACAAATTTACTTGGATGAGGATATCAACAGAAAAAGAAAAGAATGAGTGATGTCTTTTTATTATTTGTAATATTAAAGGATTATTGATGTATTTAAAAAATTGCAATAAACCAGAAATAAACTATAGTGTTAGATCATACTACTTAGGCACTTTTTGAAATTTACTGATTTCTTGGCTCTCCTGGAGTTTGAGCTGAGGGCCTTACAACTTGCTAGGCAGGTATTGTACCATTTGAGCCACACTTCC
Organism: Dipodomys merriami; assembly: GCF_024711535.1. Lineage (NCBI taxonomy): Eukaryota > Metazoa > Chordata > Mammalia > Rodentia > Heteromyidae > Dipodomys > Dipodomys merriami. Next base: position 20,467,609 of record NW_027206290.1, read on the forward strand.
AGCTCTTTTTGTTTGTAGGTTATTTTTCAGATAGATCTCGTGCTTTTGCCATAGGCTGCTCATGGGGTGATCTCCACTTCACTGACTAGCTGGGATTACAGATGTGACTTTATGGACTTTTGGTAAGAGGAGAAGATTCGACTTTGAAGTAAATATTTTGGCTCTAGTCCCTGCTATGTTCCAAATGGGAAGAGTTGGGCCATATACTCTTCCGGCTAAGGACTGGAGGAACTATCTCAGCCCTAAACAGTGGCCTGGGGCCTGCCTTGTGTCTGTCTGACTATTCTGAGGAGGTCAGAAGCATACTACCAAGGCTTTTCCATAGCTGAAACTCATCCCTCCTTGAATGGAAGGCTCCAGAGCTGGCCCCGATCAGCTTTACATGGCACTGACCATGTCTGTCACCTCTTCTTGGTCCAGATGGGGATATGAGCTTCACCCTTGCACAAACATGTAGGCAACTCTGATCTCTTGCTGCAGTTCTGCATGGATTTGCCATTCTTGCTTTGCTATGAACTGGGAAGTGTAGGTTAAAGCCAGTTCAGCTCTATAGCTCCAACGGCAGGTGTCTAGTTGACAACACAACATATGTTTGAGTTGAGCTGAACGAACTAGAATCCAGGAGAAACGTGGTCTTTCTGCTACTATTTCTATCAATGGAGCAGCTATGTCCCCACTGCACATGGGACTGCCATAAATCTGTGCAGGGGAAATCAGGTGTGACAGAAGAGATGGGGCTGAGGCTTCCCTTTGACCAAATCCTGGTAGCACCCTCTCTCCACGCCACTGTTCCAGACGGGGTAGACAGTATCACTATGACTCACATGTGGGACCAGGGTGTTCCCATGTCATGTTTTGTTCTCTCTAGTGCTGAGAAGTGTGCCTGGTACACTGTGGGGGGGGGGGGGGACAGTAAGTTTCTGTGGAATGAATGGACTGATGGTTACTTGGCATAGTGATGAAAGGCCTCACAGAGCCACAGCCTGAGCCTAGTGCAACTCTGGACATACATAAGTGGAGGCCTGGCTGCTCAGCCATCCACCCTGCAGCCCTTCCAGGGCCTGGGGCCAACTCTGTCCTGGTTCAGCAGCTCCTCCTCCTGTAGCTGTCAGCTTCCTCCTTTCTCGGCTGGCTTTATTACAATGGCTTAAGATGGTAAGAAGTTAGTTCTGTGCTGCTTCCACAGCTTCTGTTTTGCAAACTTAGCATCCATCCACCCTTCTCAACGCTTCTAGGCATTTATGCTTCCTGAACTTTCGCTTATTCTTAGGGCCTTCTTCCTCACATTCCTCAAAGTTGGTGTTGAGGATAAGTGAGTCAGCTTTACATTGCTGTAATAAATACCTGGGCTAAATCCACTTAAGGGGAAGAAACGCTCTATTTTAGCTCACACCTCAGAGGTTTTAGTCCGTGCTTGGCTGTGCTGCCTTGGGCCTATACTGAGGCAGAACAACATGACAGGAACACATGGCAGAAGAGGCCTCCGGTTCACCTCATAGCATCTGGGAAGAGTCTGAGGTCCTCTTGGGGCACTGAGACCTAGCTTCCTTTTAGTAGGCCTCACTTCCTAAAGTTTCCACCACTTCCCAGTAGACAGGCTCCAACACATGGACCTATACGGGTCATTGAAGGTCCAAACTATAGCAGTTGAGGGGAACATCATTTTTGCAGAGATGAACAGAGGAAAGGCCTTGCACGCTTCCTACACCTTTCTAATCAATCACCTACAGTAATAATTCCAGTCCTTTTCTTCCCCACCTCACTCTTCCCCTGGCCATACTTGCAACCCATTTCCTAGAATATTGTTGATTTCAACATAATGCCAATTATTTACATGTTTGCTTTGAGATTCATGACCTGTCCTTCTGCCTGGCCCTGTATGGCAGGGAAGCCCATTAGCAGGGCTTCCTTGTAATCCAGCGTCAGGTGATTTCAGTCACTGGGAATTCACTGTCTACCCAGGGAATATGGTAGTACCAGTTCACCATCTCTTCTTGTTGTTCACTTGTCCCCAAAGTTGGTAGCCATGTCAGTTCTTTTTCCTCGAGATAGTCTCACTGTGTCCTTTCTGGTTTCTTAGCACTTCCGTGATCACTGTAGCCAATTCCTTGTGTCAACTATACTCTGTTTAAGAGATCTAGGGATGGGCTGGGAAGTTGGCTCAGTGGTAGAGCGCTTGCCTTGCATGCATGAGGCCCTGGGTTCGATTCCTCAGTACCACATAAGCAAAAAGAAAAAAGCCGGAAGTGGTGTTGTGGCTCAAGTGGTAGAGTGCTAGCCTTGAGCTGAAGAGCTGAGGGACAGCGCCCACGCCCAGAGTTCAGGCCCCACAACCAGACCCCCTCAAAAAAAAAAAAGAGATCTAGGGAGGCTTCTGGCTTTTGAGGAGACTTAGCAGATGCAGCACACCGACTTCATTTGAGTCCTTGCTTTCCTTCTGATTGCCCTGCTTCCTTCTGTGGGAGGTAACAAGTTGGTGTTGACAATAAGTGAGTCAGTTTTGCATTACTATAATAATGCATCCACCCTTATATGATACTGTGATAATTGGTGGTTTGTGAAAGATCAGAAGTCTTGGAATCGCTGGAAAGTCATGAAGAAATACTGTAATATGTCAGTAATTAGCATTCTTCCAAACCTAGCTGAACCTTGGTGTTGGCAGGAGAATTGGTTCCAGAAGCCACATACTGATATCACAATCTGTATATGTTTGAGTCCTTTATACAAAGTGGTATCCACTGGATATAAACTACACACATCCTCCTGTATACTTTAAATCACCTGTAGATATCTTACAATACCTAGCACATGTGATTTATATGTAAGGATTGTTATGCTGTACTGATTAGAAAATAATGACTAGGAAAATGTCTATACACTGTATGAATGCAAGTTTTTTAAATCGGAGGAAGTCTGACTCCATGGATGCAGACCCTTAGATGTGATGGACCATTTATTTGGATTTCCACCTCTTTTTAAACGGTCATATGAAAGATCGCAGGTTGGAGAGACTGAAAACCTCTCTTGTTATCCAATCATAGAGATGGCTGGGCCATCTGTCGGTCCTGTACTCACTCTATATCAGGGCATGTTTTGCCTAGGCAAAATCAACCTCTACCTCCAGTTTTGATGCCAAGGTGAATGCAGAGCTAGGTTCAGGATAGAGATCACAAGGGACCTAGTAGGTGACTCAGGGCTATAAGTTTTTGCTAACTAGGCTCAGTGGGAAGGGTCTGGTTTTGGAGCCAGATATACCTTGGTTCAAATCCCACTGAGTTAAGTCTGGGAAAATTACTTCTTTAAAGTTAAGAAAAGAAAACGAGCAAAGAAAACCTGCTTTGCAGACTTGCAAAGAAAGCCCATTTTCCAGACAGAGGCCTGGCCCCTCATTGATATTGCTGATACACACCTGTCCAGGAGGATCCTGTTCTCATTTGTAAGAAGTGTGGCTTTGTCTGACATCTTGTAGCTATGTGCTAAGTCACAAAGAAACCCAAGAGGACAGAATTATGTTTGCTTCTTAAAATAAACCATTACTCATTAATTCTGTGCAATTATGTGCTGGTAACATTTGTAAACAATTTATTCTTACATTATTATTTTCCCTCCAAACTACTGTTATACAGTAGCAGTGCTGTTTGTCTTTGCACAATCCATTTCATCAAGCTTCAATAGTTCTAAATTAGAATAGCATGTAACAGACTACATCTGAAATGCATTTGCTATTAACTAAAAGATCATATGGCATATTTATTAGATAAATGGTATTTACTTATCGAATCACAATACTCTGTCCAGTAATTAAAAGAACTAGGTGAGTATATCTCTCTCTTGTTTTTTGGCTGGAGTTCAACAAATACATATTAAAGTGTTTTATATATTATGTGCTATGGGAAAATGCTTTTTAGTTAGCCAGATGGAACAAGTCAAAGACTATAGAAAGTTTTAATAGTCCCAAGATTTTGATCCAACGGTTGTATGTATAATAATACTGTATCTTTAAATTTTCATTTAAAAAATAAAAGATGTATTATATGATGGGCAGTAAATGGAAGAAAAAATAAGGCAAAATGAAAACTCCCCTTTGCCAGGCACTGGTGGCTCACACCTGTAATCCTAGCTACTCAGGAGGCTGAGATCTGAGAATCACAGTTCAAAGCCAGCTGGGGCAAGAAACTCCATGAGACTCTTATTTCCAATTAACCACCAGAAAACCAGAAGTAGCCCTGTGGCTCAAGTGGTAGAGCACCCTTCTTGAGCTAAAGAGCCCAGGCCCAGAGTTCAAGCCCCCTGACCACCACCACCAACAAAATAAACAAGAACAACAAATAAAAAACACAAAAAACTCCCCTTTATCACTCCTTAATTCGACTCTCCTCTCTCAAAAGATTTATACATTTGATGTCGAGCTTTACAGATCATTTTTCTTTTCTTTTTTTGGTCAGTCATGGGGCTTGAACTCTGGGCTTGTGTGCTGTCCTTGCGCTTTTCAGCTCAAGGTGAGTGCTCTACCACTTGAACCACAGCACAACTTCTGGTTTTCTAGTGGTTTATTGGAGATAAGAGTCTTACAGACTTTCCTGCCTAGGCTGGCTTTGTACTGGGATCCTCAGATCTCAGCCTCCTGAGTAGCTAGGATTACAGGCGTGAGCCACCAGCACCCGGCACAGATCATTTTTCTTTTCTTTTTTTTTTTTTTTAGATCCGGTCATGGGGCCTGAACTCTGGGCCTGGGCGCTGTCCCTCAGCTCTTCAGCTCAAGGCTAGCACTCTACCACTTGAGCCACAGCGCCACTTCCGGCTTTTTTTCTTTTTGCTTATGTGGTGCTGGGGAATCGAACCCAGGGCCTCATGCATGCAAGGCAAGAGCTCTACCACTGAGCCACCTTCCCAGCCCACAGATCATTTTTCTATGTACAGACATCCACATATAAGACCTATGCAGGCATTCTATCATTGCTCATTAAATAAATAGGATTGTGCTTTTTGTTCTTTTTTACAATACTTATGTCTTAAGAGAACTCAAAATATAATTATTCTTTTCTGGTTTGTTTTGTTTTTCAAGAAACCTAAGAGGTCTCTGCCGTATAGGCCAAATGGCTCCTTTTAGGCCATCGGAGTCCTGTCTACTCTGTGTGGCCCTAGTTCAATCCCTGTATGGAAACAACAACAAAAGCAAATGTAAAACATGTTTAGAGAACTAGCTTTTCTCCTTCACAGTGACATAGTATAGAAGGCTGCATCTTCTACCAGGTCTATGGGAACTCAAAGCCTGCTCCCATTCTATTTCCAGATATGCTCAGAAATAACCCAGGATCTAATATCTTCTAACAAACACAAAGATTGTTTCTTTTCAAAAGTTAGCCTCCTTAATGGATTTCTTTTTTGTTTATTCATCTGGCCTATGTATCACACTTGTGTTTGATTGCTTAGTCCTTGTAAGTTGGATACTTTGCATGGCTTCGAGCTCAGACTTGTTAATATTGAATGGTACTGCTAGAAATCCAGGTCCTGAACTCATGACCTTGAGGGATGAGAAAGATGTTTTCCTATTATGAGTTATAGAGTAAATTCTAGCTAGATCAAACTCTCGGCTGAAGGACATAGTACCAAGGTCATGCTTTGATCTGTGCTCCCTTACAGGAACTGCTATTTAGAAAATGGGTAAATTACCCAGCTTCAGTAAGGAGCAGACACAGGTCTAAAGTAGAAGATGGCTTGAGATTGATCTAGAACTGTAATTCTCACCAAATGGGGAAAGGTTGGCTATAGAAGGTGATGGAAGGCGGGGGGGGGGGGGGGTTGGTCATGGAGACAGGACCTGGTTGGTGGCTGAAGGGAATCTTTCTCCCTGTTCTTAACAACAGATAGAAGAGAAGACTGAGTTCTAGGTATGGGGAATTTTACTGATTTGTCAGAATGAGAACTGGGAAACAGCCCAGAGACAAAGTACATCCATCTCTGGGGTCTGGGGAGGGGAGGGAGGAGAAGAGGGGTTGGTCTAAGTGAATGGTTTTTATTTAGAATAGATGTAACTAGTATATTCTTTTCTGCTTTTCTTCCTGGTTTGTAAGCTTTTTAAGTTAGCTCTTAAAAAGCATGCATGACTCATGCCTGTAATCTTAGCTCTGCTCAGGAGGCTGAGATCTGAGGTTCATGGTCTGAAGCCAGCCTGGAAGGAAAGTTCATGAGAGTCTCATCTCCAGTTAATCTCCAAAAAGGCCAGAAGTGGAGCTGTGGTTCAAGCGGTAGAGCTCCAGCCTTGAGTACAAAAGCTCAAGGACGGCACCCAGGCCCCAAGTTCAAGCTCCAGGACTGGCGCCAAAAGAAAAAAAAAGCATAGATGATCACCTGTTTAACTTTCATGTGCCTACGCTCCAACTGACAGAACTCAAATACGCTTTTTAGTTCTGCACTCTATTTGCCATATATTCTAAAGTGTCCTTTCCCAAACCTTTGAACTTTTAAAGTTTTGAATAAAACTTAGCTTCTTCCAAAATGCTACAGTTCTTTTTTTTAAATTTAAATTGTGTTGGTTGATGGTCACCTTCCCTGATTACCTCCTCGCAGTTATTTCCCGGGGACCAATATCTTTCAGTGTTTACTCACTGACCTTTGTCCCCGGTACTTAGAAGGAGGCATGAGATACACAGATGTCCAGTCAATATTTGTTGAATATGAGAATGAGTACTGTAAAATTGTGGCATTTTATACATCAAAAAGGCTCACAGTTAAGACATGTCTTTTTTAAATGTCAGGAGCTGTTCTTGGGGAATAATTCAATTTGGTTTCTTCCCTTTCTCTACACCTATAGTCAATGCAGCCATCCAAATTATGGGACTGTGGTCAGCTGACGGGGCTTGCAGACTCCTAATTGGACACCTTAGTTAGACTAGAACATGACTTGTGCCCACTGCTGAAGATTCCGCTGAAAAAAGGTCGTGGAATCCAAGAATCCAGAGGAGTCTGGATGGTAAGGACACAATGACTAAACTTAGCAAATTTGCCTTTTGAGTAAAGTTTGTAGATTGAGAAAACAGAATTCATTTCTGTGCTTCACTATGTTGCTTAAATGATATCCCCAACCATAAATCCAATTCATGTGCCAGGATGTAAACAAAAATCTTACATGCAGGCCAAGCTCATTAGTATGATCTCTCCCCTTGCAGAAATGATTAGCTTACTGATGCTAAACTCAGAGGCAAGAAATATAGTTCTAGGATTCAGATGCTGGGTGGTCTAAATCTGACAGCTAAGATCTCTACATTCTCATGAGCCTAAGGACAGGTGCCAGTCAAGACACTTTAGGTGTCTTAGGGCAGATGACCAACATTTATTTCCATCAGTCCATGGGTAATAAACACATTGCTCCATGAAAGATGCAAATATCTCAGTCAAGTCTTGATCTAGCCTGGGAATCATTCTTTCCTATTATTAGGCATGCCCGGGCAGGTGTTCCTTGAGTGATCACCCCAAGTTAACGAACAGGAATGTCTCTTCTCTGTTCCACTGAGTACCCATTTGTCTCTTTCCCAGATGGTTTGATTACAATTCTATCTCCCTCATTACCACCTGAGCATAGCAAGCAATCTCCTTTTATTGATGGATTTATTTTCCCAAGGCAGCCGATTTCATTTTTGATTCCTGGTGATTTCTTTCATTGTATACACCGGTAATATGCTTTTGGAGTGTGAACTTGAACACAGCCTTCTAGAGCTAGGCCACTGCTAAGTAATAAGAAGGGAAGTCACCACAGGAGTGAGAGATACGGACTAAGGCAAATTCACATGGCATCCCTGAGGGCTTCTCTCCACATCCCTGACATCTGTGTCATGTGTCATGTGTCATGTGTCATGTGTCATGTGGTTGGGTCCTTGGAGCCTCTTACCTCTTTGAGCAGTGTGTCTCTATTCCCCCTCCTGGATCTGGGGAGGGGGTTCCACATATCTATGGATTAGCTTTACCTTTGGGAAGTGAAAATATGACTTAGTATGAAGACAGAATGATCTCCCAAAGCCGGTCTTTCTAGAGAGTCAGGGTTCTCCTATCAACTCTTGAGAAATATGTTCCTAAGATCTCAGCCAGGAAACCTGTCAGTATATATAGGCCACGATCTGAATTTGTGAAGCAGAGGGCCCCACCAGAAGACTCCACCAAGGGCAGAGCCAGCATGGAAGTGCCACCCTTGCCATCTCAGGACAACAGCATCACTGAAATGTGTTTATGACAAAGCTAAATTATTCATAGTTACCTACACATCCAGCATATCCCCCACTTACACCGACTGTTCTTTGCATGGCTTTGTTCATTAAAACCAGAAAAGGAACAATATGTCTTGGAAAATTTTTCAGTCAGTCCTGAAATAAGAGGTATTTTTTATACAGTCCACTTTACAGTATCAGTGCTGTCCAACAGAAGTATAATGAGTCACATATGTAATTTAAAATTTTCTGGTAGCTACATTAAAAAAAACACAAAAGGAAACAGGTGAAATTAATTTTGAGTATATGCTTTGCTTAACCCAATACATCCCAAACAATACCACTCCAATATGGAATTGGTATAAAGTTATAAATGGGATATGTTACATCAGGTTGCTTTTTCATTATTGTCCTAAGTCTTCAAAACTGTATCTCATTTATACTTGGAGAACAACTTTACAGAGAGCTGGTGGCTCACTCTTGTAATACTACCTAGTCAAGAGGCTGAGATCTGAGGATCGTGATTCAAAGCCAGCTCAGAAAGAAATGGCCATGAGACTTTTATCTGTAGTTAACAATCAGAAAGCCAGAAGTGGATTTGTGGCTCAAGTGGTAGACTGCTAGTCTTGGGCAAGAAAAGCCATGTGAGGGTGAACATCCCTGAATTCAAGCCCAAGAACTGGCACACACACAAACAGAGCAATGCAATTTGGGCTAGTTGCCTTGAAGCTTCTCGGCAGCATGTGCCTAGGGTCTCCTGTGCAGAACAATGCATTCTTAGGACATTTCCATCCCACGAACTTTCTGGTTAGTTGCAATTCTCCAGTTTTGATCTCTGACTCAAGGAATTCATTCGCCCTCTCCTGTGACTATCTGGTTGTCCTTCTCTTTATTAGTATTTACAAAGCTCCTTCTCTCAGGGAGGGTCTAATGTTTCCCTGTCCAGGTTGAGCCTGTGTGGTCTCAAGAAGCTGCTAATGACAACTATGTTCTCAATGAGGCCTTCTGAGTTCAGTCATGGCCACCAGTGGCTGCAAGCATTCATGTTTCTGCCTTCTGTTCTGCTTCTGAGATCAGGGACAGCTGCTTCAGAATGTAACACTGCCATGACTTCCTAAGTGCCCTTCTGACACAGTTCAGTGAGGCTGCAAACTCTCAGCATTGATTACTTTACATTCCCTCTGCCTCCTGTATGATCTACAGCACAATACTCTGAAGGTACTGGTGAAGGGTGAGACCAAGCCTGTGGTCATGAAACTGACCTGTCAGGCTCAACCTGAATGTCCCTTAGGTGATTGACAGACATTATGTTCTAGCCAGACCAACTGCCTGATTTAAAAGGCTTAGAATGTGTGGCTTTCAGGGTGTGGTGGCACACACGCCTGGAATCTTAGCTACTAGGGAGGTGAAAATGGGACAATCATAGTTTGAGACCAATCCTAGGCAAAAGTTAATGACACCCTAGCATGAAAAAACAGATGGCCTGTGGTGGTTCACATCAATAGTCCTAGCTAAGGAAAAGGCAAAGCCAGAAGAATCACAATCTGAGGTTGGCCTGAAGCAAAAAGCATTTGACTTTATTTGAAAAAGTAAAAAGTGAAAAGGGTTGGAAGCTTGCAGCACAAGTGGCAAGTGCAAGGCTCTGAGTTCAAATACCAGTGTTACCCCAAAACAAGGTCTGTGTATTCATACTTGGGTCTATTCAGAAGAGCCAGCTTGAATGGATGACAAGAACATGCTGAAAGGATGATAAGTATTCTTATTTTACAGTCACATAATACACAATAAATGCAGTGAATTCAGATTACAGCCACACAAAAGATATAAAAACAATCTTATTCTAAACATAGAACAACATAATGGCCATAGAACATTGTGAGCTACTTCCTCAAAATAAGCAAATTAAATTAGCCTATATCATTATTTATCATTATTGTTTTTTGTTTGTTCCTTACCCGTGTGCCTTGCAAACTACACAAGACTAAATACTCAAACATATATATTTTTTATTTGCCTTATATAGCCACACATATAGAAATGCCTAAAATTAGTATGAATAGAATGAATTAGTGAGTCTTTCAATAAAAGCTACTAACCAAACAGACAGCCTGATTACAAATCACTGTTACTCATTTGGACTTCAAAAGCAGTTGACTCATTTATTCAGTAGTTAATGCATGTTACTTCTTGAAAGGAAAGTTATTCTAAGTAGGAAATCAAACGTTTGTATTCTCAGATTTTATATTCCTATAATATGCAGTCTTTAAACTTTGTAAACGTTTCCAGGTTTTGCCCAGAGCAGATGGGAGTGGTCAAGGTGCTGGCTTTCCAAGAGCCAGGAGTGTGAGTTCAGTGGTTGGAGCAGGTTGGATTCAGGCCTGGTTAATGGATGTCTCTACCTTCCGGATCAGCTTAGTAAAGCTTCATTCAGTTCAGTTCCACAGGTGCTTGGCAGTGCCTTTTGGTGCTTCAGGGGGCCTAGTATGAATTACATAGGGTTTCTGTGCTCAGCAGACTAAGTCTACTACACAGAGACAACCTTGACAATTTTGATACACACTGAGATCTCCAAGTATGGACTCTGGCATACGACTCAGAGGACTGTAGCTTGTCAGTGGCTTGTCTCCATGGTGCACTGGGGAAGACTTCACAGTGAAGGCCATGTGCACATCTACCCTTGAAAAGCCCTGGGCCCATCACATCTGCTGTCCTCTCTCCTGCTGCGAACTCTGCTCCACAGGTGGCCTCCTACATCACTATTTCTCCATCTTTTTCTTGGCATTTACCATTATCTGGACTTCTTTTTTGTTGTTGTTCAAAAATGTTTGCACTCATTACCTGACTTATATAACTCTTCTGTATATCATCTTTACAATAACAATTTTAAAAATGGACAAGATAAAAATGTTTGTAGTGCTGGAGATTGAACCCAGGGTTTCTCAAATGCTAGATAAGCACTCTACCACTGAGCTCCACCTCCAGCCACCGAAACCATGTTGCTATGTGTTTGTGTACTTGCTTTTTGTCCCTCTGCCATGTTGCCCAAGGATATAAGCACCGTGAGAGCAGAGACTGGTGTGTGTGTGTGTGTGTGTGTGTGTGTGTGTGTGTGTGCATGCGCGTGCATGCGCGCATTGTGCTCTATGCATAGTGCCTCAAAATGCATCAAGGATATCATAAGAACGCAGAAAATTCTTGTGGAATAATCCTTTTGCTCCTCCATCTCAGCAGCTGTGAGGAGCCACTGCAATTTTTCCTTGCAAAAAGGCACTCGATAAACTTGCTCTGGAAAAATCATCCTAATTGTGGGTTTAGGATGGATCCCAGGGGACATAAACTTGGAGAGAGAAGAATTAGATGGTTCTTGTACTCATTTAGCTATGAGTGATCCAGGCAAGATATGAACTGAGGCAGGAAGCATGAAGGTTGATTCCATGACCTATGTCCAGTGGAGAATGTTCAATTCACACTGGCCTTCACATTAATCCTCAAAGACCTTCCCTATTTCCACCTCCCGAATTTAGAGATATATCTTTTTTTTTTTCCTGGAAACTTCTTTCCTGGACCTCAGCATTTTATTTAGATCTCCACTTACACATCACTTTCTTTAAAAAAAAACCATTGCAATTTATTTGCACTGAATTTTCATGAATTACTGCCTTTAACTCTTCTTAAAAAGTAAACATACAGTTTCCACTAGTCACGTATCATGTGCCAGAGGCCTCAGACCAAGCAGATATTTTATTCATCAATAAAGTTATTAACAGCTTGAGTGGCTTATGCCAAGAGTCGTAGCATAAACCTCCAAACCTCAACCAATGGTAACTCATCAAAAAAGGCAGGAGAGATCCCACCTGAAAAAGAGCCTGGCCAGGAAGTACGGCTTAACTCCTAACTACCCAGAACTGGTTATCTATATCAACAGGACATAGCACCATTTCTTTGACAAGACAATATATAACTATAGCATTAATCTTTCCTTACAGCACAAAAAGATAAGAAGCCACTCAGACTGTGTCTTCTCCCTCTTACTCTCCCAGAAGGACAGAAGAACAATCATCAATGGCAAATGGCAGTTTCAGGAAAGCAACACCAAGAGCTGACTTCACACTCTGGAGAGAATTCTGCCTCTCCTCTTCCTGGCTTCTGGTACTCTACACCATCAGTGAGATTTCTTAGTGGAGTACTACAGAAATAATCTCTGAACATATACTTTTCCACATCACCTTGTTTGCTAGTTCTATCTTGACTACCGTATTTAAAGTATCCCCTCTTATACCTTGGTTTTATCTTTCTTCCTGGCACATGGACTCCTTACATATACACAGTACATGTACATTCTCTGCAGTCAGGAGAACAAGAACTCAATCTGCCTTGCTTACCGCTCTATGTCCAATGGAGAACACATGATAGTAACTCAAAGAACAGGTTTGCTGACTGAATAAATGAGTGACTAGGTTAGACTGGCTATGAAGATGGTTAATAAGAGAGACTGTTAAAGGAAACTATGAGTCATTTGGAAATTAAAATAAGAGAAACAGAGCTTTTGGTAGAAATTACAGATCCAAAGGGAAGCTCTTCACTGAGACAGAAGTAAGTAAGCCTTTGTTTTGCAGCATAAAACACTGATGGACACATTCTAGGGCCATCATTAGTAAAAAATGAATAAAAGCACCTGATTTGCTTTTCTAATTACTGTATATTGACTAGTTTAAAACTGCATCCTCCATGACTTACTTCTCTTCGGAGATTTTTAAAATATATATATATATACTGTATTTATCACTATTTGTATATACCAATGAGCCTTTGCTGGTTTTACTAAACTATTTGGTACCATAGATTCTTCTACATTATTTTCTTGATGGTTCCTCTTGGGATTACAGCCAACAATTCAATTAACACAAATGTAGTTTGAATTTATAATAAACTAATCTCAATAGCACTAAAAAACAAATAACCACCTTGACTATTAGCCAGGCACTGGTTGCTCATGCCTGTAAGCCTAGGTATTTGGGAGTCAGATATTGAGAGCATTGCAGTTCATGGCCAGCCTAAGCTGAAAAGTTTTCAGTAGCTGGGTATACTGGTACTTTTCTTTCATCCTAAGTTATGTTAGAGATTGAGGCTGGGGAGGATAGAAGTTTCTGGCCAACCTTGGTTGAAAAGTCTGGGATAGTCCATTTCAATGGACGGACGCTGTCATCCCAGCAATGAGAGCCTAAAACACATGGATCACAACCTAGCATAGAGCTAGGCAGGAAGTGAGACCCTGTTTCAAAAAATAACAAGTAAAAAGCAAAATTAAAGGAGCAGCAGTAAGATGTCTAGCTAGCAAGTGAGAAGCCTGGAGTTCAAACCCCAGTACCACCAAAACCTCCGAGAAGACAAACAAGCAGCAACAACAAAATCAACTTCACTTCTACAGGGTCCCATTTTTCCTGCTCTCTCCTTTGTGCTATTAGTATCATACAAATTTCAGTTCTCATTCATCTTTATATATTGTACACTGGGTCCCACAGATTTATAATTATTGTTTTCATGTAGTTGTCTTTGAAATGAGATAGATAAAAAGTTACCAAAAACCAACAACCTCCCCCCAAAAAAACCCAAGACCACTTACACCACCTTTCATCCTAACTATGTACTTATTGTTACCAATGCTTCTTACTTCATTTGGATTCAAATTGTCTAGCACTCATCTACAACAACCCAAAAGATAGATAATCTTTAGTATGTACTGTTGGGCAGGCTTACTGAAGTAGTAGAGCTTCAATCAATCAAGCAAGCCACACAATGTAAGGCAGAAAGAGAGAGAGAAAAAAGAGAAAGAAAAAGGGGGAGAGAGAGAGAGACAGAGAGATCATTCTATTTTTATGCTGCACTTTTAAGAAGATAGGAAAAAAGAATATTTACTTGTGGTATTTTTAGTGGGGTAAATAGCTCTACAGAGAACTTGGAGCACTTGAAAATTATCTTTTTGGATGATCTAGTGGTGAGAGTGGAGTATTGAAGTCTCTCACTATTAATGTGCTATAATCTATCAGTTCTCTGGAAGTGAACCTTTAATGGAACCAAGTGTTTTTGTTCTTATATTATTCTAGTGTAATGTTATTTAGGAATACCTCACAAATGACAGGAAAGAATTTAACCAAGGGGAAAAATAAAGTTCACTGTAAATTATTAACCTGGAGGAAATTAATCAGGGCTTAATTGAAAATGCAGATTCATGGGGCACAATTACCATTTGTTCACTGTAATGGATGTTGTCATCATATTTCCATTTTTTTTGATGCAAGAATCAATTTTGGTAACCTCTGTATTTCTGGCACCAAGAAGCACAGATTAGATAGTGCATACCACAGTCCTTAATATCCTAACAGAATTTTCTGCATGTCACATACTTAAAAAGAGCCAAAATGAAAACCAAAAGTTTTATCCTGACATTATTCCCTAAATTGCTGGAGAGCTATATTTCATTATTTTCAACAAATTTAACAAAAATTCAACAAAAGATATCCATACCTTTGAAAATAGCAACTCAGGTCCTTGTGGAGTCTCTGTTACCTTGGTTAACTTGGTCTGGCTGTCAGCCTGTATGAACAGCTTGCATGTACAAGGAGGGTGGTAAATCACAGTGGTTAAGGCTTGGGCTTCAGGCCAGAGCTGGATTCAAGTTCTGGTTCTGCCACTTACAACTTTATCACTTAGCAAGGTACTGAGTTCTCACAGACCACTTTCTAAACCTGGAAAATGAGGATGAATTTATCAGTTATCTCCTGCTGTCATTATGTCATTTTTCAAATGCAAAAAAAATCCACAAAGACTGTCACAAAAGTTAAAAGCCCAGAAAATACTAGCATTAAAGAATAGATAGTTCTGAGCAGGAAGGAGAGTTTCTTTTTCCCAGGAACTACCGAGCATAGCTGTGATTATTTTTATTGTTCTTTAAGCCTCAACATTAACTTTATCAGGAGATGTAGCTATTTCTGAGAAACAGGATAAGTACTCGTGCAGCCTGAGGTACCCATATTTATTTTCTAGAAGGCCTATGAAGCTTGAAAAAAATCAAATGAAAAGAACACACAAACAGTCAGAGATGGAAGAGAAACAAACTTTATCATTAAAAATCCTTAATTCTTTAACAAAAAATTCACTAACATCTATTTGTGCTAATAACTCTTTCAAAATCTGTACAATATATGTGTGTTTATATTTTATTTCTAGTCATGGCTTTGAAGATATTATACATATATATATATATATATATATATATATAATATAAATAAGTTAATACTAAATAAATATCTTGGAAGTCTTTCCAAAACAGCAAATCTAAACACTACTCCTTCTATTTTCCCAGCCTCTCTCCTTCAAATGAATACTTTTGTTTTCTTTAGATCTTCAAGACAGTTTGACTTCCTTTCTTAGTTAAAAGTTTCTCCTCTGAAATACTTAAATTTATTTTAAGTAAATTAGCTTTAAGAAGGGAAATATAATCCATATGCTACAGAAAGGTTTGGGTAATTCTATCAAGATAATTTGAACATGAATAAACTTCATTGGGCGAAATATACAGCTTCAGCCTGACTTTTTCTTCAGAGTTTTGGGAGTGTGAAGTAGCTGGGTATTTGTGTTTGTTTAGAAGCCAAAGACTGAATTCACAATGACCCCAGGCTGAATGAGGTGTCCCAGTTACTCTGAGATATTTAAGGAGCATTTCTGAGTGTGACTAGAGACTTTCCCTAGAGTTCACATACACAGCTGATCTTCTGCGTAAACTCTGTGCAGATATTTATGTAGACATAGGTTCTTCCTCATTCTCCTGAACTCTAGATGTCTAACAGTTTCCTCTCAAAAGCTAACTCACAATTTTTCCTTAGGCTAGGGGGAGGGGTGGAGGAAAGCAGAATGTAAAGATATGAGCAGATGAAATGGTTCCTTTCTTTTCTTTCTTTGCCTCAGCATAGAAGTCTCTTCCAAATAGGCAAATGCTTTCTAAAACTTCCATAACCAAACAATATATATTTAGTCTACAACATATAAACTAATACCCATCAATAACAGAATGGATAATGTGGGGGCATAGTCACCACAATGGAATGTGTTACAGCAACCGGAATGAATGGACTTCTGCTAATGCAACAATATGGGCAACTCTCATAAACATAATGTCTAGTGAAAGAAGCCAGGCGCAAAACAGTGCACACTGTTATTCCTGGTACTGCAAATCTCAGAAGGGGAAAATGAATCAGAATAGGGACTCCCATGTGGGGAGGAATTACAAGAGGCTTTATGGGGATACCAGTGGTATTCTGCTTTCTTTGTTCTGAGTGCTGATTACCCAACTGTATTCTTAGTAAAAATTAGCTAAATAGCACACTAATAATATATACCTTTAGTATATATTTCACTTTATTAAAAGCCTTTAAAAGTGATATCTAGGCCCAACCTTGCTGCCTCATACCTATAATTCTAGCTACTAGGGAGGCTGTGATTTGAGGATTAAGATTTGGAGCCAGACTAGGCAGATAAATCCATGTGACTTATATACAGCAAAAAGCCAGACATATAGATATGAGTGCAAGTGTGAGTCCTTGAATTCAAGCCTCAGTACCAACACACACACACACACACACACACACACACACACACACACACACACACACACACACACACACACACATCTTCAATCTCAGTACCTTGGCCAAAATGTTTTCTAACTAGTCTAACATTATTCACTTATGTTTTAGCCTTTCTGTGTCTTCTAATGGATGCTAAGAGAAAACCCTTTAGGCTTTCTCAAATTTTCCATGATGGTAAACCTATAAGTAATGACATCTCAAAAATAATTTGTCACTTATGATTTGATGTAATGATTCATGATTTTTGAGATGTAATGATTTACAGATTTCCCTAGCATTGATGTTAGACACTGCTGACAGCACATGGTTACAACTGACTTTTCAAGGTTCCCTTACTGGGACCATATGAACAGCAACTAAACTATTTCTTTTGTTCACAAAGACTTCAGGGAGTACATATTCTTTTACAGCAATATTGCACTGGTGACTATCTGCTGACATGGGTTATGTCTACTTAGTGTCGTGAGATTTCTTCCACAAGCATGATGTTAGAAGGCAGCTGGAGAAACTCACATGAATGATGACAGAACACAGGCTAAAGAAGACCTTGTAAACCATCAATTTTTGAGGTCTTCTGCTTATTAATTTTAGACTGATTGATTGGTAACAGGATTCTCCTAGAGATAATTAATAAGGAAGAAAAACAAGTAAGCTAATCACTTTGATATTTGTTAAATGAAAGAACAAACAAGTTTTAGGAGGTGTTTTTATACTACTAATAATCTGGATATATCTTGATCGTATCAGAGGAATATCTTAAAAGTTTTGTGTGTGTGTGTGTGTGTGTGTGTGTGCTACATTGGGCCTTGAACTCAGGTCCTGTGTACTGTCCCTTAGCTTTTTCACTCAAAGTTGGCACTCTACCACTTCAGCCACAACTCCACTTCTAGCTTTTTGTGGTTACAAACCTTAACACTAAGATCCCAGCTTCCCAAGTAGTTAGGATTATAAGCGCAAGCCACTGGTGACTGACTTTAAGACAATTTTTAAATGTTCCAGCCTTCAAAAATGTTAAAATATAGTTAACTATGCACTTTTTTCTTGATTAAAAATTATCTTGAATCCCCGTATTTTATTTAGTAATATTCAAAATTACTAGAATACAATTTGAGATGCTCATATACAACCAAGTGAAATTACTATTTTAACAGCATCACTTCAAAATTCCTTCAAACAAAAAGCCACTATCAAGAAGGAAGTTTAGTCATAAATCCCTCAACAGATGATTCTTGTGTAAATTATTTATATAGTTATTTTCACATTTCAAAACTGGATTCTTATCCAGAATAAGAATATGTTTTCTCCATGTTTTTGTTGTATTTTTTCACTTTATGTGAAGTTAAAGACATAAAGAAGAGAATAATGGTACAGTGCGGATCTTAAATAAGGATTCAAAGCCATTCAAATTTCTGCTCTTGATGAAACAAGTCCTTTTTCTTGGATTTTCATGTTTGCAAACAAGATTAGTAACTCTTATCCTGGCTAAATCACTGTTACATCATTTGGTTCAATATAGTCATAAGTGTTTTGAATGCTATTTTAAATTGGGTTTAAAAACATTATGTAAAATTATGCAAAATATTGTATTAAATATATAAGATGTATATTATACAAAATTATTTAAAATATTAAAATAATAAAGAACAGTAAAGCAAAAAGGGCCTTTCAGTTTCAAAGGAGTTGATATTTCAAGGCAATGAAATTTTGGGCTAACCAGTTTCCTCCACCAAGGAGGCTTGGATCTGATGCCACCCTGTACATCCTAGTAGATGGCCATTGTGATCACAGGAACACACAGTCCTCAACAATGATGTCACTCCATTTATTGTGCTCTCAGATTTTTTTCTTCTCTCTTCCTACTGCCTCCTCTTTTTCTACTCTTTCCTTCCCATCTATTTCTCCTTACCCTTCTTTTATAAAGCACCAAGATTCTTCCCTTGAATCAAGCTGAAGTTTGTGAGTATATAACTTTAGAAGGAGGCTGAGACTTGATGTCCTCAAATGTGTAATTTTGTGACTTTAAAAAATAGCCAGGGTCAAATTTCCTTCCCTTTGGAAGTGGATGAGGTAATGTGATGGGGGATAGGGCATGTGTGAGTGGGGGGTGGGGAGGTGGAGTGGCCCTCCAGTCCATCTGACCCACTGCTCTGCCACAGCAGCATGGTGGGAGGCAGGGAGAAGCTCTCCTCCAGCCAGACCCTTGGCTTTGTGAAGGCCACAGTCCCTTCCCCTTAACTCTCACTGAGAAGTCTTGTTTACTTGTCTGAATTCTCATACATTCAAAGCAGAGATAGGAAGTTCTTTCCTATAGCACGGGCAAGGAACAATTTTCTGCTATCTGAATATTTATAACATAATTTGAGAGCTAAATAGCATTATCAATATAGCTGAGAGGCTACAGGCAGCTGACCAAAACCAATGAGAAGCATACATGTCTGCCCTATCATGTACTAAATGATTTCACAGGACTTATACGACCCATTGGCCAGACATTTCCCACCCCTGCAGAGTCAGACATTCTGGGACAAAACCTGAATCACTCTGTTAATCTCATTCATTTCAATGTGGTCTTTCAACTAACACTAAGATCTGGTCTTTCATAGCAATCTGAAACACTGACAACTGAAAGCATTTCATGGCTCATCTTTCTTTTCTTTTGAACATGAAGCATATTTCATGCAAAATGAAGCAAAGGTCTTAGATACTTGCCTCTCCAACCAAGGAGTTACCTAAACATTATGTTTGCAGGTGCTTTTTCAAGAGGGACCTGAACCATACCAGGTATGTTTGGTGCACAGAGTCTCTCGTTCCTCCTCCCCTCTTCAAAGCTCTTTCTAGCCACAGGCAGTAACTGGGGATGTGTTGCTGACCAGAAATGACATATAGGCTCTCTAGCAATTTATGACATGACCTAGGTTAAAACGATGAACTCATGAAGGAATTCAACTAAAAAGATCAACAGGAGACAGCATTAAAATCAAGCAGAAGAAGGAACATGGCCAAAAAGTAGGAAGGAAAAAACTAATAGCTGAGCATTTCTGAATATTCTGGGTGGTTTTATTTTGAGAGGGTGGGGGTTGGGTTTCTGTGCATTGCTTAACACAAATCCCCTCCTCTCCCCCCTTCTCCCCCTCTCCTCCTGTCAATCCTGGAGCCTGAACTCCAGGCCCGTGCCTCTTTGTGTTCAAAGCTAGCACCCTACCACTTGAGTCACAGCTCCGCTTCCAGCTTTTCCTGAGTGGTTTCTTGGAGATAAGAGTCTGCTCGAGGTTGGCTTTGAACCGCCACCCTCAGATCTGTCTCCTGAGTAGCTAGGCTGACAGGCATGAGCTGCTCAAATCTCCGTTCTTTTTTATTTAAATGTTCCCAAATACCTATTTGTGGCACCCAGAAGAACAAAAAAACACCTTCCTTCTCCTAAAGACGGGTGTTGAGCATCTTGGTAACGGGGACTGTAATCCAGGATTGAGATCTCTAACATTACCTGACTGGAATAATCACGCCGCACGCTCCTCACTTCCTCTTCCGGTCTGGAGTTTATGGGGAGGAGGGTTTTCCTTCCGGGTCACATGCTGATCATTTCTACTTCCGGCTCACTAATCTGGAGAGGAGGGTGTCCTTCCTGGGTAAGCGCCATGGTGCTTGGCTCTGTGCTGCCTTCCTCCCTTGCAACTTCCTGGGGCAGGAGGAGGGGGTCTCTCAAGAACACATTTTGGGTTCCTGAATGGTAGGGGAAGGAAACTAGAACACCACCACGGACTGTTCTTTGATTTTTGATCTGGATAATGGGCATTTAAAAATAACAAAACTTTAAGCCGGGCCCCAGGGGCTCACGCCTGTAATCCAAGCTCTCAGGAGGCTGAGAGCTGAAGATTGTAGTTCAAAGCCAGCTTGGGAAGGAAACCTTTTATCTTCAGTTAACTACCCAAAACCCACCAGCCCTTGAGAGAAAAGGGACAGCACTCAGGACCTAAGTTAAGCCCCAGGACAGTAAATGAAACAGTAAACAAAAATTTTTAAAGACCGAGACAGCAACCCTGAGCGTTAGGGCAATTCCAGCCCCTCTGGTGCTGACTTAAAATGCCTGGTGTCAATCAGGGTAAATTCTGCCCTAGTATGGGCAGAGACAGCATACCCAGGTTCATGCTTGCTGAAGGGCAGCACTGCCCAGTGCCCAAGGACATCGCTCAGTGGCTTTTCCTGTCTTCAGTATTTTGCTTGCACATGCTTTATCAGTTGATTGGTTGGTTTGTTTTCCCCTTTAGAAATTTGTGGAAGGGGTCACACCTATAATCCTAGCTACTCAGGAGGCTGAGATCTGAGGATCGAGGTTCAAAGCCAGCAGGGGTGGAAAAGTTCACTTATCTTCAATAAACTACTCAAAAAAAAGCAATGTGGCTCAAGTGATAGAGTGCTATCCTGGAGCAAGAAAAGCTCACAGACAGCACACACAGGCCCTGAGTTCAAGCCCCAAGGGGGTGGGGATCCAGGGAAAGGAATTTCATGGAAGAAATAAAGAAATTTGCTGGTCTTTCATCAGTTAATCTTAACAAGAGTTCTCTTCTCATTGAAAACCTGCACTGTGAGATGAATTTAAAATGAACAGGCAAATTTGAGTCTGTCCACCTTGAAAAGTATTTAAGGCTGCCTACAGAGGAAGTCATATTTTCTGAAAACATCACAAACTCATGTCTTTAGTCTTTTCATGGAAAAAATGACTGTTGGGGCCTTACTTCTCAGCGCTTTCCACATGCAAAAGGCAGTTGGAATCCTGCCTGTAGGTGGAAAGAATAAATATTGTGCCTCCTTGATAGAGGAAAGTAGACCAAAGAGCTTCAGAAAGCCAGCTGAATGAGACAAGTCTAGAAATTCCTATCTTCCAGGTCACTGAAGGACCCTTGTAATTTGAAGAGCCGTGACTCAGTGTATCTCCCTTACCCTTCTCCAGCTCTGAGAAGCTCACAAGCCTAGTTCCTGTCATGGTGGCATCTTGGAAATGGCAACTCAGAAAAACTTGAGAGCAAAAAGGGGTCACTTGCTTTTCTTGCCAAGCATAAAACAGAAGCCTGTTTGTGCAGCTCTTTTTCGGAGCTGTCTTTGTCCTGAAATAATCTGAAAAGAGTGGGCAGGAACCCCAAATTGCAGTTCTCAAATAACCTTAGCCCCAACCTCGTATCTCATAGCTCTTCTTTCAACCCAGAGAGAGTTCCCAGCAGCGGAATGTCCCCAGTTTACCCCAGAATAAAACACCCTTCTGGGAAAAGCAGCCCAGTAATCCTCCTCAGAAACAAGAGCTCTGACTGGCATGGTGGTATTTCTTCCTTGGTGAGAAGAGCAAGCCTTGGGCCTATTGTTCTTTCCCTATTAATTAAGACTGTCACTAAGCAACCATTTTTATCTCCAGTCCAGGTTGCATAAGTTGAGAAAGAATGAGGCTGCTTACTTCCAAGTCCCTCTTCATTAACAGCTCATGGTTTTGTCTGAACAGACTGTACATACACAAAAGGGTCCC
This sequence comes from Dipodomys merriami, assembly GCF_024711535.1. Classification (NCBI taxonomy): domain Eukaryota; kingdom Metazoa; phylum Chordata; class Mammalia; order Rodentia; family Heteromyidae; genus Dipodomys; species Dipodomys merriami. The sequence goes on from NW_027206290.1 coordinate 20,489,967, forward strand.
CAGGCTCAGCCTGGTAGCCATAATGAATTTCCAGACAAGAGTGACAGAGAAACAACAATGGTCCTGAAAAGGCTGAGGTCACTTTCTGTAGCTCCAAGGAATTGTCCAAGGCAGCCAATGGATACCAGGATCCCATTATATCTGGCCTGGTATTATGTATATTATTTCACTTAAGTTTCAGAGAAGGCCTGGGTAGTGTATGAAGGCTTTGTTTTACAGATCACAAAAATAAGGCTCACAGAGGTGAAATGAGTTGGTCAAGGTCACATAGAAATTGAGCAAGTGAGATAGGCCTAGGTCTTGGCTCTGCCTGGTATGAAACAAACATTCAGTCTTTCCTCCACAGAACTGTCAGACTTCCGTCCTGGGAAAGAGGTGGGGTAGCCAGCTATACAAGCCATACAAGTGTCTGTGAATAACCCAAGAGCTACCGGTTTAAGAATCTTATTGAAGCTGGTCACTGGTGGTTCATGCTTGTAATCTTAGCTACTCAGTAGGCTGAGATCTCAGGATTGCAGTTCAAATCCAACCTGGGGAGGAAAGCCTGTGAGACTCCAATTTACCACCAAATAGCTAGAAGTGAAGCTCTGGTTTAAGTGGTAGAGCACTAGCTTTGAGCATAAAAGTTTAGGGATAGTGCTCAGACCCTGAATTTGAAGCCCCAGGACACACAGAAAGAATTGTATGGAGTTGATTTATTTCTGGCTGCAGTGGCTTCTTGTTTATCTGCATGGTCTTAGCATTTGTCTAGTGTTTCGGGGACATGCTGATGCTTCCTGGCTTCACACAGAGTGGGTGAAGAGGAGAAGAGGGCCAGGACTTCGTGGTGGGGTGAGGAGAGTGAGTACTTGGGCCCACCTGGGTTTTGTGTCATAACTTCTGCTACTCCCAGAGTTATGATGTCACAGGCTTTAGGGTAACACCAGCACCTATGGAGGCTCCTTACTAGAGCTTCTCATTTGGAGGGGAAAAAACCCACAAAAACTTAGATCAAAATAAAAATTGGTATTAGGAGGTGAAAATCTGAAAATGGTGGTTTGAAGCCATCCTGGGAAGAAAAAAAATCAAGAGACTTATCTCCAAATAATCAGCAAAAAGCCAGATGCATTGTACTATCAAGATGCATTGTATTAATAAAGTGCTTTGTTAAGTGGCAGATATTTGTTCAGTACTTAAAGATAATAAAATTTAAAAAAATTAAGCAGGATGACAGGCACTCATGCCTGTAATCCCCTAGCTATTCAGGAGGCTGAGATCTGAGGATCACACTTTGAAGCCAGCTCGGGCAGAAAAGTCTATGAGACTCTTATCTCCAATTAACCATAAAAAGCCAGAAGTGGCACTGTGGCTCAAGTTGAGGAGCACTAACCTTGAGCAAAAACCTCAGGAACAGCACCCAGGCCCAGAGTTCAAGCCCCAAGGCTGGCAAAACCAATCAATCAATCAATCTATATTTATCTATATATATATTTTAAGTCAGAAGTAGAGGTGTGGCTCAAGTGGTAGAGTGCCAGCTTTGAGTGAAAAAGCTAAAGGAGAGCACTTTGGATGTGAATTCAAGTCCTAGTACTGGCATAGAAAAAAAAACTGAAGAAAGAAAAGGAAAATTGGTAAAGAGGGGCCTCTCCCCTCCCAGAGGGTCTACTTATCTCCTGACTTGAACCTGCATGCTTCACATGTCAAGTCAAAGCAGCGTGGGTCCTGGGGGGTGGTGGGGGAGGGAGGGAGGGAGGAACACTGGAGACTGGAGCATCAATATATAAACAATAGTCTCCAGTGTGTTACACAAGCAGACGCATAAGGTAAGCAAAGTGCACTTGTATTTGGAATCGCTCAAGGTTCTTTTATTTTCTGTTTACTATCCTTGCCTCTCTCTGTTGTTGGACAAGAACTCCAGCAGGCCCCCAGAAACATCTGGGGCTTACTCCTAGGCAAAGGACAGCCCTAATAAAGAAGTGTTATCCTGTTGCTCCCAGCTCTGCTACCACTTTATGGTCAGAGATGGCTGCTTCCGTTCAGCCTCTCCTTCTGCATTTCATCCAGCAGGAAAGGGAAAGGGGCCAAGAGAGGTGCACCTTCTTCTTTTAAGAACACTTCCTTGCCCACACTGCTTTCAGTCATAACTCATTGGCCAACACCTAGTCACATAGCTCAACCCTGCTGGCAATCTTTGCAGTGAAGGCCATTTATCCCACTGAAACTTAGGCTGGTCACACCAAGGGAGTAAAGAATGGTGACTGGGCCAAACAACTAGCAAGTTCTGTCATAAATATTAAAGAGTTTACCCAAAGTTTTTCACCAGGACTTTGTCTGCAGAAGGTGCTGCATGCTCCAGAGGGGAGAAGCTGTAAGGGCACTGGATAGGGGTGGGAGCATAGTTTGGGGTCTTGGGAGTGGGCCCTGATGTCCTCTCCCTGCCTTACTGCAATTCCTGGTTTTCAAGAGACCATGTGCCACACAGATAGCTTGAAGGTGAGGCCCTTGGAGAGGGAGAGAGATGGGAGGTGGGTGGAGGGGCTGGGAAGGAGAAACAGTTGGGGTAAAGAGAAGGAGCTTGGACTTGACCTTCAGGAAGAGGCATGATTAGAGTGACTTGGGGAAATAGTGATCGGGCATCTGAGTGTGAGCCAAAAAGGACAAAGAGAACCTATGGAAAAGCAACTCGTCTGGAACCTTTGGAGTCCAGGGAGGTTATAGGTAGTGGTGATGGTGGGTGGGTGTAGGATGGATGTGGGTATGAAGATGAGGCAGCTGAAGAGAGAGAAGTATGGAGGGTAGGTAGCACTGACTCACGGCAGGCTTTACATACTCCCAGGCTTTGTTATGTAGGAAGTCATCCAGCCATTCTGCAAGAGCAACTTGGAAAGGTGACATTGATTATCAAGATGCATCAGACTTATGTACTGACACATTGAGCTGAGACCCCTTAAAGATAATAAAAATTGGTAAAGAACAAACCCAAACCCCAGCAACTTGAGGTCTGTATGCTTTTAATTTTTTTAATTGTTAGTACTATTATTGCTTGAAGGTTTGTATGACATGAGATCTTGTGATGTAGCCCAGGCTGGCCTCAGTGATTCTTCTGCCTCAGCCTCTCAAGGGCTAAGATTAGAGGTATACACTATGACATTTGACTTAAAGCAGCAGTGTTGAACACTGTGTTCTCTTTTAGGTTTGAGAGATTAGTAGGTGCATGCAGACAGTACTGCCCCATGTGCAGCCATGAGGGGATAGAGCGTTTCAGGAGAGTAAGATTCATCAGAATGTCCTGTGAACCTACTGCTTTATGAGACAAGAGTGCAGTGAGCACCAGACCTTATCTGTCTTCCTGACTGAAGAGCATTATTGTGAAAACAAGGTACCAGGTTATCCCCAAATCTGCCCTACCTTCAGTGGACCCAGGTGGTTGGTCAGTCCTTGTAATTCTGTTAGCCTACGTCTCCCTGGACAAGAGTTCAAGGATATTTATAAACTTTATAATGTCGAGTGTGGCAGTTCACCCTAAAGAGAGCTGGGGTTTGCCTAGGCTTGCTTTGGTTGGCGTTGGCAATGCTTATAATGTGAAGTCAGAAGATTGAATTCAAGTTCTGCTTCTTCCTCTCGATATAAGACCATGGGCAAGTTCTCCACCCCTCTCTTCTTGGTTTCTCCACTTGTAAAGCTGTGGTAATTGCACCCTGCTCAGAGTTGAAGATTCAGTTGTGTCACATATTGAAACATGCTATGCGAATGCTTGCTTGTTTCTTTAGAATGCCCATAGCCCCTTCAGCCCAGACATGTAACCAGGAGCTAGCTGCTTAGATTTTTTCCCCTGAGTTTTGATAATGTGCTTAGGGTGCTGGCGTGAAGGAATAATTCTGGAAGAAGTTTGTGCCCAGGATATTCGGGGCTTGAAAATTGAGATTGCACAGCATATGCAGATTCACTTTCTTTTCAAGGAAAATAAGGCCCCCAAAATACCTCTTAGAAGAGGTTTCCCATTTCGATTATATGTATATATATGTATGTACATATATGTATATGCATATATGTTTACTCATGTATGTGATGTGTGTGTGTGTGTGTGTGTGTGTGTGTGTGTGTGTGTGTGTGTGTGTGTGTGTGTGGTGCCTGGTTAGGCCTGAGCTTTTATCTCAGTACTACTATTTTGTGGGTTCCTTCAGCACTGAGCAAGTGTGAGCTATATGGATCCACTTTCCCTTGTTGAAACTGCTTGGGACCATAAGGGTTTCTGGTACCCAGCCTTTCAAAATTATAGAATATTTCCACTCACACAATGAAATATCCTGAGGATAGACCCAAGTCCAAACACAAAAGGAACTTGTGTTTCACAGGCACTTATACACACAGAGCATAGACAAGTTCATACAAGGGTTTTAGTCCCTCTACATTTGGATTGGTCCATCACACCCTCAGATCAAGAACCTTCCACTTGTGGCATCATGCATCTGCACAAGGTTGCAGATTTGGTTTTGAATGAAGGGGTAGCGCAGCTGACTTGCTATGGAGTAAGTTGGATTAGCATGCGGAGGCAGAGTCCTGGCATCTATAGGAAACTCTGAGATCTGGTTTTATTTGGACTTACCTCTTCCTTGCCTTGGTCAATTACAATATATGGGAGAGATGCTCAACCCATATAGAGCGGCTTAGGAGCCTACTTCTAACTCCACGCTGCACTGAGGGGCTTCCACGGTGCCCAGAAGGAGGAATGGGGGAACTCCTTGGGTCACCAGCTGTTGAACTGGGCTTGCCACATACACAGGAACCCTACTCAAAGGCCAGACCTTGTAAGAAGCCCCTGCTTTACACAACCTTGCAATGGTAGCCACATCCTTATTGTGTAAATCCAGGTTAAAAACCACAAACCAACCAACAGCCTGGGCCTTGCTGGGCAAGCAAAGAGAGATTCAGCATACTGGAAAGCTGTTTCCTTTAGGGGAGAGGTTCTTTTTCCAAGTTGTCTTATTGAGGGTCCTGAGGATTTCAGATTAGGCTACTTTTTAAGTCATATGAACTTTGGGGCCACTGCTCTGGTTATGAAATGTTTTCATTTGGATGTCCTTAGAAAAAGTCAGTCTCCTTTCCCTCACTGAAAGTGACAAAGCAATTCAAAGGAAAGTCATTTGTGTTTGGTGAACTGAATCAATACACTTGTGGATTTCAAAAGCTAAATTGAGGAAACCGTAGGTGATAGGAAGATATAATAAAAGTAAACATTTCCTATAGGGCCAATGTAGATGAATCATAAAAAAGTCAACACAAAGTTCTTGTGGTTTGGGCTCCATAAGATAAGCAGTTCAGAGTCTGTGCCTTTAATAACAGGCTCTTTCCTCCTTTACAGGACAGAACTAAGCAAGATGACATCTATCACTATGCTATTGGCCTCAAGTCCCTGACAAAATGCTCATTCAGAAAGTGAATACCACTTTCCCCTCCTCTTCTCCCAGTTTTGTCTGTTTTCTTCCAGCCCTGGAGACTCAACATGGAGGACAAAAATGTCCCCGATTATATTCAAAGAGTAACATGTCAACCCATCCATAAATAGAAATTCTAATCTTGCTTATTCTTAAGTGCTATGAGGAAAGAGCAGGATAATGGGATAAAGCAGAGCGAATGAGGTAGACACTATTTTATGTGGAGGGATCACCTCTGTGAAGGTGACATTTTATCTGAGTCCAGATTTCAGTGAAGAAAAGAACCAAGGGTGAATCCAAAGAATGTGCAGGACAAAGACAGAGGAAAGAGCATGTGCAACCGTCCTGAGTTGGGACCAATGTGTCTTGGCTTGTTTAGTGGGATTCCTGAATTGATGAACATATGTGATGTGCTCTCTATGGAGAGATTCTAAGGATTTACCCAGCTTCTGCATGGTGGCCCCTAACTTAGTACCTAGTACCATCTATGTTTTGTTTTTACCTGAGCTGGCCTCAGACTACGATCCTCTTTATTTCCTCCTCTCAAATAGCTGGGACCATAGGCATGAGAATGCAAGCAAATACTTTCAAGTCTACAGAAGAGAGATTTCAGTGGCTCTTCTTTCTTGGGAGAGGAGCTAAAGAGAACAGAGACTTGGGGGATTGCTATCCTGAGGCCATCATATCCCTCACAAGGCCTGTCCTGTGCCCTCAGGCAGGGCCCAGAACCAGAGGCAGCAGAACTGACACCGTGTGAATGAAAAGTGACCATTAACCTTTACTCCATTGATGTCACTACCAGAACCGAGTCAACCATTTTAAGGTTATAAAACTTGTGTCTGCTCCTTTTTTTATTAGAAATTTTTTATTGTGAAAATACTGTACAGAAGGGCTACAACTACATGAGCAAGGTAATGAGTACATTCCTTATCAAGCATTGTTGGTATCTATTCTCACCCCCCGTCTCTCTCTCTCTGTCTCTCTAATTTGGCCATACTGAACCTCAAATGAAAGTAGGGGAGGTGGCAGGGGGACCCTGGGAAGCCTAAATCTTCGTACACCTGCCCCCCCCGCCCCCTGCCGTCCCTTCTCCACCCCTACTAGTAGAGGCGTTGGTTACATAGGTGCATGAAGTCATTTTCCCCCTTGTATTCGTTCATGCATTTTGTGAGCTATATAATTTCTCCTCCCAGAGTTGTAAAGCTGAGACTCTAGCCCACACTCTCCACTTGCAAAGAGGCCACCATTTTCTTCTTCTGAAGCGTGGCAGTGACTCTGCCATGAGCTGGTCTCTGCAATGAGTGAGTCAGCTTTTCTCTCTCATGTTAATAAGATTTGGCCGCCTTTGGTCCTGCTGCAAGCTGGCTGTGAGCCATATGGGGGTCCTAGAAGCGGTACCTGAGTGTGTCATCACGTAACTTGTGACTTGACTTAGAGGGTGCTAGGCCAGCACACCACACCAGCCCCATACCTTCCTGCCGAGCCTGCTGCACATCCACTTCATGTTGTCAGAGATCTCGGGGGGCATTCAGGAGGTCAAGAAAGATTTCCTCCAGGCAATCTCATGTCCTTGGATCCTGAGGGGGCCATGGATCAGAGAAGGGTCAGGAAGGAAGCAGAGGGCTTTGTAGAGAGAGGGAGGGGAGAACAGAGGATTAAAGCTGGCTAATCGTGACCTCTGATCTGACCTCCATCTCCTGGGTGTGCAACTGGACTCTACTTCCTTCCCTCCCTTGCAGTTAGGTGGGACTCTGGCCAGTGGAAGGTCATGGCCAGCTTGACCCTGGTCATGGCTGCCTCTCATGTGTTCTCTTCTATGGCTGCACTACTTTGGTTCACTGGGGGTAGGGGGAAACCAGTGCTAGGCCCTTAGCAGTGGAATTCTGGGGAAGCAAGGGTCACTCACCCCACCTGAGCTTTCTATCCTCCTCTGTCAGCCCTCCTGCCTCTGTCTCTCCTGCATCCCTCCCTCTTGCTCTGACAGCTGTGATTTCTGTCCTCCTGATTCTTTCCCCCTTTTTATCCCACTTTCTCTCCCATTCTACTTTTTTCTCCCCCTCCCTCCCTCCCTCCCTCCCTCTTTTCCTCCCTCCCTCCCTCTCTCCGTTTCTCTGTGTCTACCTGCATCCCTCTCTCCCTCCCTCCCTTCCTTCCTTCCTCCCTCCCTTCTTTCCTTCCTTCCTTCCTTCTTTCTTTCCTTCCTTCCTTCCTTCATCTGACATTTGAACTCAGGACCTTGCTCTTCCTAGGTGGGCACTCAACCACTTGAGTCAATGCCACCCTTCCCCCCATATCCTTTTTTTAAGGTAGAACTTTCACTCTTGCGCATGCTATCTATCCTAAACCTTGATCTTTCTTCTTGTACTTCTCTGTGTTGCTGGGGAACAGCAGGCATATACCACGGTAGCCAGCTATTGTGCTTCCATTGTAGGTGGGCCAACAGGCATGTGGCACCACACCTAGCCATCGGATGACGTAGAGACTTATCAACTTTTACGCCCGATTGGCCTTGGAACTCAGTTCTCCAGTCTCTATCTCCCAAGTAGCTAGGATTATTGGCTTGAATCACCATGCACAACTCAGCTCTCTTTCTAGACTCCTACCTTCATGCTTTCTTTGTTCTCCTTGGGCCTTGGGCTGGCTGTTCCTTGTTACCTCTTAGCCAGAGCATTGATTTGTAAGGCATGGGCTCAGATGGGAGGACTCACCTAGAACAAGAAGTGAACATCAGGTCTGGGTTTGAGTCTGTTTTGTCATTACCCTGTAACAATTCTGGGCATGTGTTTCAGCCACAGGCTCTTTGAAAGTTAAAGATTCACCCAGAACTGGCTGAATGATCTATTCAGTCCAAACCAACAAGTTCCAAGCAGGTTGCCAGGTGTTAGGGAGGAAATAAAAAGGATCTGGAGGGGAAAAGAAAAAGGATCCTGAAGAAGCCCTTGGTTTCCAGGAGACTCTAGTTTAGCTAGTCCAGTACATCTCAGCCAGCATGCAAAGCCTGATAAACAAAGCCTGCAGGATGATGGTTACCATTCCCTCTGGGAGCCCAAGAAGTCACCTGGATTAGCAAAAGCCAGCTTGGTCTGAGGGCAGAAAAAAGATGGACAATTTGTGCTGGCTTTTGGAAACTCCAGGCAGAGGGCGGCAATCCATCCAGCAGGACACTTGTTTTATGCTGACACAAAGCCAGAGAGTCCATTGAATTCCTTTTATGACTACTCTTATAAGGAGATGGGCCAGAATCGGTCTGGGAAATGCTAGCTGAGGTCACGTGACCTCTAAAGGTAGGCCCTTGGTATTCTGTAACTCTGGGAGGTGAAACAGAGAGAGATTACTTTTTCTGAGCTCTAGCATGTACACTGTGGTTTAGGGGAAATGTCAACAAAAAGGAAAGAGAGTAAATATTCCTCCAAGAGTGTGAGTCCTAGAACAAAGAGGGACTGAGTCGAAAAGAAGCCAACATCAGGAGACACTCCTGAGTATTCCTTAGGAAGAAAGCTTTCATTCTCATCTCAGTGTCTGCTGTACTTTCTCCCCAGTGGCTTTGCACAAAAAACCCATACATCGTAGATACACCAAGATCACCCCTCCCTTATTCATGATGGTCTCCTTGCCCACATGTGATTCCTACTGTTGACTCCTGGGTTGCCTTAGAGGCTGCATTTTTGGTTGAGCAGAATAGCTCACACCTGTAATCTCAACTATTAAAGAGGTGGTGACTGGGAAGATTTTGGTTCATGGCCAGCCCAGACAAAAAGTGAGTGAGACTCCATCCCCACCAGTAAGTCAAGTTAGGTGGTACACATCTGTCATCACAGCTGTGGGGTAGAGGCCATAGATCTGAGGATCAAAGTCTAAAGCTGGCTCTGGGCAAAAAAAAAAAAAAGATACTCCCCTCAAAATACTCAAAAAAGAAAAAAATTGGCTGAGTGTGTTGCTCAAGTGGTAGAATATCTGCTTAGTAAGTGTGAGACCCTGTGCCTCAGTACCACCAAGTAACAACAAAATTCTGCCATGTTGCACCTGGAAGGCAATTTGAAAACACAACCGTTGCCTGTGTGCTATTTCAGTTGGCACACACAGGAGAGCAGTAACTTGACAGGACATCTGAAGCCGGAGTTCATGGTTCAGGCTAGTGGCTGCATTAGGGCAAAGGCTCCGGCCCATTGCCAGGTGCCCCTCTCCTGCCAGTTAGGAAAACATCTAAATGGCAACAAGAATCAAAAGTACTGTACTCTCCAGATTCTGCATTTCAGCACTAAGATGCTTATGTCCTTCAAGATTTCAACAGTAATAAAGCAAAACAATGAATGTGCCCAGGAGGAGGGGGAGAAAGAAGGGTGAATATTTCTAATATTTGTCAACCTTCTATTGATCTACAGTGTGCTGGGCACTGTGGGTGTTTTAAACACACTTTAACCCTCATGGGAATGGGGGAATTAGAGCTCATTTTCTGGTGGTGTTGCAGAACCGGGGGGGGGGGGGGGAGTAGAGGGGGGGAAGGAGGGGACTCTGTGGGCGGAGTTTGGAGGTGGGTGGTCTGAGGATGGAACTAACCCAAGGAAAAGTAGAGCTAAAGAGGTGGTGAGAGAGTGGTCCCTGATGACATCGTCTGGGCACCCATGTCCAGCAGCATCAACAGGGACTCCCCTGGACATTTTCATGAAGCTAATTGGCGTGGCTTTGTTCATGCTAGTTTGAGTTGCCTTTCGATGTCTTCATTATGCATTGCTTAGGTTATTGCTCCATCCCCCGTCAAAGACAGCTTGAGAGCTTTCTCTCATAGCCATCAGGCTTACTGCTCTTAGTTAATTGTGGATTCGGTGTTTCCCATTTGTATTGGGGTAGTGGAGAGTGTGGCTGATAAATATCACAACACCCAATTGTGGACTATTGTCCTAAAACCATCTCCTATCTTCTCCCTGGTCTTCCTGGGTACAAAGGCTGTAGGAAGCCAGGGTAGTGGGGGGCCTGGAGAAGCAGGGAGGTGGTGTTTGTGAAAAAGAAGACACGACCTCCATGTGAAGTGCACATTAGACAATGTTAAATGTGGCGGTAGGCACTTGGTGAAGGGTCAGGCATGAAAATGCAGCTTGAATGGTCAGCCGTGGAGGTGAAAGGTGAAGTTTCAGCAGGCTGGGAAAGGAAAGAAAATGCAAGGCCTGCAAGGGAGTCATGAGACAGACATCCAGGAGATGGAAGTGTAGAGGAATGAGCAGAGACACTGCCCTGGCTCCTAACCTACTCAGCCCAGCACTGTTCTAGATGAGACTCAGGGCAGAGGCATTTCCTTTAAAACAGAGAAGGAGGCTTCTGCACAAACATATACACCAATGCCCAGAAAACGTGGACCCTTGTCAATGCCATGAAAATCCATTAATCTTCTATGACTCATTCATTAAATTTTTTTGTGTGTGTGTGCCAGTATTAGGGCTTGAATTCAAGGCCTAGATGCTGTCCCTGGGCTTTTTTGCTCAAACTAGTATGCTGCCACTTGAGTCACAGCTCTACTTCCAACTTTTTCATGATTCATTGGAGATAAGAGTCTCACAAAACTTTCCTGCCTGGACTGGCTTTGAACCTAGGTCCTCAGATCTCAGCCTCCTGAGCATGTAAGATTACAAACATGAGTCACCAATGATGCCTCATGTTTTCATTTCTTTTGCAGTTGAAAAACAACAACAACCACCCTGAACATTTAAAGCTTAGATTTACTTATGACAATTATCAGTAAGTCTGGCCTTAGTAAATAATTTTTATTTTGAAGACAATTTCAGAATGTCAGGGAATGAAATATCTTTCACGTGTAATTTGTACTGGCAAAATTTGGAAGCAAATCAACACAGAGTGTCAATATAAAGCTGAAATCGGATTTTCTGGCAGAACCTTGTTGATCTTATGTGTGTGTGTGTGTGTGTGTGTGTGTGTGTGTGTGTGTGTGTAGGGTCTTTTAGTTATTTTAAGAAGTCTCAGTATGAAAAATAGCTCATGTGAGAAGATTGTACCCTGATAGGGAGCTGTTGGTGGAGACACAGATATAAGAATTTTGTTTTTCCTGGCAGTATGGTACAAGCTCTTGTTTATCTAGAATGAGAGAGAAGAGATGGGGGCTAGATCATATTTTAGAGTGAAATACAAATGACATTCCTGAGAGCTGTATTATTGAGTCTGTTCAATTCTCAAAGTAGTTCACTGCTTCTCTTTGGGGAGGGAGGACAGGGGTCACCTGTCTCTTGTGTGACATTACAGGTTCTCAGGGCCTGTTGTTGCTCTTGTGGAGGTTGCTGATGTGATGAATGCTTTTCAAGTCTGTACTTTCTCAATCCATCTTTTTGTGTCCTGGGAATGCCACTTTCATCCCTTTTTGGAGGCCAGGCAGAAACGACAGATGCAGAAATGTGTTTTTTCATGACCACCATCCATCCCAGACTTCGCTCCCACATCACTTGCACCTCAGCCTCTGGGGTTTTTCACTGGGAGAAACATGTTCCAGGAATTCAGAAAGGTAGCAGGTGGAGTCAACAGACTCAGAAAAAACAAACAGCAGTCCTTCTCTGGAGCTGTGTGGGACACACAGGTGTGACCTGGTGTGGGGTCACTCCGCTCCCATGCCACCCTTAAAATTGCAGTTGCTTCTGAAAAGCTGGCAAGCCATCTCACCAAGTCCCTCACTTCTTATTGGGCAGATTTTTGGCCCTAGCCTTGTATTAGTCAACTGTGCTAGTTTATTTCCTGTTGTAGGGGCTTTAAACAACATGTGTAAATGTTTTATAGCTAAGATCTAGAAGAGGTAGGGGTGTGTGTGTGTGTGTGTGTGTGTGTGTGTGTGTGTGTGTGTGTGTGTGTGTGTGTGTGTGTGTGTGTGAATAGTAGTGGGGCTTGAACTCAGAACTCAAGACCTCATGTGCTTGCTCAACTTTCTACCACCTGAACCATGCCTCCAGTCCATGCTGGTTAATTGGACATGGAGTCTCATGGACTTTTCCATCTGGGCTGGCCTCCAATATTGATCCTTGGATCTCAGTCTCCTGAGGACAGTTTGGAAACTGGTGTGAGCCACCAGAGTTCTTTGGGCACCAAGGCTTTTGAGGACAAACATTTGAAGGTGTTTAAGAGGGGTTATAGAACTCAGGTGCAGCAGGAAAATGCCAGGAGACACCCAGTTCAGATCTACCATCCTAAAAACATTGAAGTGCAGTCCTGCAAATATCTGCAAGGGCGCACTGGCCCTGTCCTTTACTGAGAAGGACAAAAACCTTTGGCTGACCTTTCCATTTTCAAGTAGATCTTGATCAGAAAGCCACCCCAAGCAGTTGTGTCCTGGGGTGTAAGTGCATCTAGGTAGGCAGCGGTTTATTAAAGATACAATGTCAGGAATGAGCACCTGGGCCATGGAAAGACACACAGAGGACTCAGGAAAGATGTCTAGGAGAAGAGTCACTGGTATTCTAGATTCAGGTTCCAGCCATACCCTGTGGACTGTGTGACTAAGCCTCTTAGCCACAGATCAGGAACAAAAGCATTATTTCTGATGGAGGTTGCTAGAAGGATTACCAGGAGTAAATTAGTGAGGAATTCTCCTAATTCCTAGCATACACTAAGTACAGGACACAACTGTAATTGTTAGGATGTAATTATTCTTTTCCTATAGTGAGCAGAAAGACACTTGAGAAAGGAAAACTCTTGTAGAGAAGAGGGAATAAGGAGACAGGAGATACCAAAGAAACCAATGCCCTTTTGATACTTACAATTTCATAAACCCTCCTTCCACCAAATGATGTTATGATTGAAGAGAAAAACAAGAACATGGAGGAGAAAAAAAACTCCTGTTGGTCTATCTATCTATCTCTTTGGCTTATGTGTGTGTATGTGTGACACATGAAATTAGTAAGTGGAGTGGTTTTCAGATGTTAGAATTTGAAATATTTGAATTAAGATGCTAGAATTCCTAGCAGGTCTCTGGCCCACCAAGGCCTATTAATCTGGGTTCTGAAGAAATCAAAGAGATTCCTTGAATTCCTACAGGGTGGGTGGGCAAAGCAGTAAAGTAGCCCTAGTGTGCAGCAGCCCCATTTAAGGGAATAGCCTCCCAAAGCCCCCAGACTGAACCTGGGGTAACACTTCCATCTTTCCATGTGCTCCCTGCCAGGTGAGCGCAGGGGAGCAGGGTTTGACCTTCAAAGAGCAGGTGAGAAGCAGCTGCAGCAGCTGTGTGATTTACAGCTAATGCCTACAAGAACAGGACTGCTGTTTTAATTGTCCCTGTACCCATAAATCCCTAGAACATTCCTAGGAATGTGCCTAGGAATTCTGGTGAACAAATGACAGACACAGGAGTAGCTTTCTAAAGACTCAGGAAGAGATAGGACGGATAAAGACAGAAAGCTTGGGGTTCTGAGCTCCTAGCTCCATTTTATGGTGGGTTTCAGGTGGCCTCTCTTGCATGGAGTAATTTGACTCTGATCCAGATGACAATACCATATGAACAATGAGTAATAACATAACTAGCACTAGCAATCAGTAGCCATAGCAATTGCCACACATTTAGTATCTACGAGGTGCTGGAAACTATGCCAGGAGTTAATATATAATATATGTTTTTAAATAACCACCCAGGGTGAAGAAATCTACTAAGTTTAGTGTACAGTTTGTAATAAACAAGTCAAGTTTTATTTCCCTAGCTTCCCAGGCCAGGGACCAGGCTGAATTAGAGGAAAAGTATGTGCTCAAGGCCACACAACCTGTTACAGATAGAGCTGGCATCTGGGCCAGGAGTTTCTTGAGGACAAAAATCTGGATGTGCACATCTTTTTTTGCCCTTTGTGACGCAGTCCTCCATCCATTGTGCAGGATGTCCTCAGCGAATGTAACCCAAGAAATATTTGCCATCCCCACTGGATGGTTCTGTGCCAACTGCCTGTCAGTGTACATCTTGGGGTGGTGTAGAAGGAAAGAAGACAGTGCTCTGAAATCAGGCCTTGTGCTGCCAGCAGCTGTGCAGCCTGCCTTTCGTCTCACGCTTGCATGTCTTGACTTAGAGCTAGCTTCCACTGCCTGAACCAAGCCCCTGGGCTTCATAGAAGCTTTATTTGTGAATCTGCAGAATGAGACTCAACAAAGATTGCATTGCACAAGGCTATCCTGTTAGCACATAACAGAATTGGGATGTGAATGCTGGTCCCTCTTCAATCTTCTCCAGCCCTTCAGACAACAGCCAGGTGGCTGGGGGAGGAAGGAGGCTCTGAAGGGCTTCCTCTTGCTTAACAGTCCCAGGATGCTCCGTGTGGTGGAGTGACTCCACCCACACGCTGGCCTGGCCTGGGTGCGCTGGCGTGAGCAGAAGCCCCAGGGCAGAGCAGGGGAGGATCCCTGGGTCTACAGGACTCAGGCTCCAAATGGATGACATGGCCAAGAGAGGTTACTTTCCCAATGTTTCATTCCTGGTGGGCCCTAAAAGACCCTCTGGAATGTCAATCCAAACACACTGCCAACTAGTAGTTCATTTCTCTAGATGAGAATTGGTTTAGATGCATTGAGATTTCATCAGCTTTTTATTTCTATGTGAACTTCCAGAATGATTGACAGGTAGGCAAATCTTTCTTAATTAACCATATGAATTTGGTACAATTGGATATACTATTATTTTATAAAGTCACCTTTTCCAAAATCTGTGCCGAGTTTCACAAGGTCATGGCTACTGCTTTCCTGAAAGAAATTATGCTACAGAATAGAACCCTGTTCTTTCTGTGCAATATTTTTCTTAAAGTGTATCAGCAAATTCAAATTCTGTGGTGGCCAAAAAAATGTTATCAAGACCCTATCTCTAAACAAACTGGATGTGTTGCTGCATGCCTACAGTCCTAGCTATTCAGGAGGTGGAGGTAGGAAGATCTGAATGAAAGGCCAATTTGGGGTAAAAAAATGAAAGACTAGGCTGGGGGTGGTGGAACATGCCTGTAATTCTAGTTTTTTGGGAGAGGCAGAGATAAGAAGGATTGAGTTACCAAGCCAGCCCAAGCCCAAAAAAAAAAAAAAAAAAGTAGCAAGATCCATCTCAACTAACAAGATAAGGATGATGTTTTGCACTTATAATCCAAGTCATGCAGGAGGAATAGGTAGGAGAATGTCACAGTGAAGCTAGCTCCAGACAAAAATACAAGACCTTATCCAAAACAAAACAAACAAAACCCTAAAACTAAAGCTCAGAAGATCTTAGATTGTGGCCCAAATGGTAGAATACCTAATAAGATCCTCAGTTCAAATGAGATCCTCAGATCTTAATGAGGACCATAAAATAAAATAATAAAAGCTGGGTACCAGTGGCTCACACCTGTAATCCTAGCTACTCAGGCGGCTGAGATTTGAGTATAATGACTCAAAAATGGGCAGGAAAGTCTATGAGATGCTTATCTCTAATTAACCCACCAGAAAACCGGAAGTGGCGCTGTGATTCAAAGTGGTAGAGAACTCACCTTGAGCAGAAAAGTTCTGGGAAAGCACCACGCCCTTAGTTCAAGCCCCAGGACTGACAAAATAATAATGAAATAATAGCAAACACCATTATTTTATAATAATGTAATACATTTAATATATTTATTGTAGAATATGTAAATAGAGTCTATGTTTATATATTATATAATAAAATATGTAGTATATAATATATGCAAATATATTCTATATTTTATAATAATAATAATTATTATTTTATTATTTAAAAACTCCAAGTCTCTGTCTTCAAAGGAAGGCTTACAATTCAATTACAGAGAAAATACTAGAGTTGGAAGCACTGAACACCTCCAGCTCTGTGCTGAGCTCTTTGCAAGGGCAATCTCACTAACTCCTCCCACCTGTTTGGGGGATGAGGTTCTAGTAGCTGCAAACCTGAGAAGTCTTGGAGGTTTTGCTTCTTCCCAAGGTCACAACTACAGTCAAGGGCAGGGTTGGGAGCCTGCAAGCATCTCCCTTCACCACCTGTACACCTAACTATTGGGAGTCAATGGCTGGCAGGTGCCACCTGCCACATTGCCGCCCACCCTGTTGGGTGTGAGCTGCTTCTCCAACAAGGGGGACAACTCCTGGTGGATCCCCAGGATCTCAAAGGTTTTGCCTTCCTACTAGCACCCCAAATGCTCTGTTCCTGGTCAAGCCTGACCTTGGGTTTCTCGATTGAATACTCCACAAGGGAAGGACTTGTCCTTGGGTGCCCTGGGAACTGAGATTGACCTTATAAGGAGAAAAACTCAGCAGCTAGGATAAAATCAGTCCCCAGAACCTTCCACAGGACTGACAGGCCATGACAAGCCCAGCATGCTCATTATCCAATGCTGTCAAGAGCCGGAGCTAAGGCCTTGTCAGAGCTCACTTTCTTGAACCTGTTGCTCTGGAGAGTCAAGTTGAAGTTCAGGGATGGGGAGCTCATGTCTAAGCACTCCTTGATTAAGAATGCCGGGGCACTCAGGTGAGTGGAGCTTGGAGCTGGGCTTGCTTTTTCAGGCTGGAAATGGATCTTGGAGCTGTCCTAGGCCTTGATCCTTTCATTCACTCTAAATTTAGTTTCAGGTTCTGAATGCACAGCTCCCACCCTGCCTCTCTATAAGGTAGGACCCTGCTGAAGACTTGCTGTTGTGAGTGATACAGCCGAGGCTTAGGGCTGGAAGCAGAGGCAAGCCAAATAGAAAGGGCAAGTCCAGAGAGGCCTCTCCTGGATTATATTATCTGTGCACTTAAAGCCATGGAAAACATCACCAGTGAAACTTCAACTCCATGGCTATAGGGCCTGGAAAACAAAAGAAAGCAAAGCAAAGAACCTTTCCTTCCACCTCCCCTTCTGCCTTCTGGCTTCCTTTTCCAAGATTACAGGGTGCTACCTGTGTGAGCTGGCCAACAGTTCGGCAGCCAGAAAATGTGGGGTCTGGCTCCATCCCAGGTGACTCGCTGGAGGCTGCTCTCCCTCCCAACTTATCTATTGGGCCAGCACACTGCACCGCACCGCTGGGGGGAGAGGTGAGCCTGCCTGCCCGTGTGACTCATGCAAGGAAGTGAGAGGCACACAAGTCTGGCTCACCAAGGCCTCCCAGCTCTCCAGGCTTACTAACCCAGGCAGTGTGGCAGACACAGATCTCAGGGAGGAACTGGGAGTTCCTGGAGGACCACCGTCACTGATGGATGACAAATAGGACCTGATTGGTCCTATTTTTCTCCCTTCTCCTTCTCCTCCTTCCTTTCTTCTTTCCTCCTCCTCTTCTTCTTCCTCCTCCTCTGCTTTTTTCTTTTCTTCTTCTTTTTCCTTCTCCTTCCTCTTCCTCCTTCTTTCCTACTCTTCTTCCTCCTCCTCCTTCTGCTGCTTCTGTGGCTTCCTTCTCTCCTCTTTCTCCTCTCCCTTCCCCTCCCCCTCTTCTCCTCCATTCTTCTTCTACTTCAGTAAACTGGGAAGTTTTTTCAGAAAGGTGAGATGCAATGGATTCTTCAAACTTCTTCCTAAGCTCAGGTCCAATCAGGATTCCTCAGCATCCTCCAAGTTCCCTCCTGTGAGCAATATGTAAGCACCGTGGTCCACTATAACTGCATCATGGGAGTGGTGTCTGGGGAGAGACCTGAAGGACAGCACTTAGGGTGCCCTGCTTATTCCACAGTCCCAGCCCAGACACTACACAGTTCAGGAGTAGGCCCTAGCAAGGCAGGCCCAGCCCTCCACTTTCCTCATCTGCCAACTGCCTCATCACTGCAAAGCTGAGAGCCCTTGACTGGCTCACAAACCCTGAAGCGGACTTGAACTTTTCCAGGGGAAAATGAGAAAATGGGAGTGGCAATGCCCAAGCTATCAACCCACAATTGGCAGCTTCAGGTGGGCAGCAAACCTCTTTAACAAAGTCATTCTCTCTTCTAGCACACATAGCTGAGCTCCTTGGATGAGCTCAGCTTAGCTGAACATTAACTGAGAACCTACTAAGTGCCATATCTGTCAGGCACTGTACAAACAAGCATGGATGAACTTATTATTCATTGAATCCTCAGCTTCCAGGCCTGAAGCACTTGAAAGAGAGAGAATCACTCACCCAAGAACAGTAATAGGAACCCATTGCTTGTGGAAATGGTTTACTAGATTCTGTTTTTCTCCTAGATTTATGTTTAGGGGGTCCTAAAGCAATCACTTTCCAACATTCCTCTTTCCTTCCAACCTTTCCTCCTTCTGTGAGGTTTAGCTGGACATATGAGGAAAGGAAACCAATGGGTGGATTTTTGTTTTTAATATTTTTATTATCTAAGTAGTTGTACAAAGGAGTTGCCATTCAACAAAGCAGTTTATGAATATAGTGCATCTTGATCAAAGTCACCCCTTTCAACATTTGCACCTCCCTTCCACCCACCCTTTCCCTTATTTTTCTAAATCTTGTGGTGTATACAATGAATTTATGACTTTATGCTTCCCTCCTCATTCATTTACCAAACAGGTGTTTTGTTCTTATTTTTTTTTATTACTCTCTTAAGTAGTTACAAAGGGATTTCAACCCATCATATCAGTTTGTGAGTACAATACATCCTGATCTATGTTACCCCTTCCTCATTCTCTCCCATCTCATTCACCCCTTCCATTGTCTCAAGTTAGCTGGTTCCATTTTTACACATGTATATTGAATGTTACAACTGCCTTTGCCCATCCTTCCTCTGTCCCCATCGCCTTGACTTTCCCCTCCCCCACAGCTGTTGTCCCTGCTGCTGGGGACCTCAGGGAGCTGGGAGACAACTTGTCTGGCCTTGTCCTCCCGGCCATCAATGAAACTGGAGGCCGTGTCCACTAGGTCTGCCTGTCTGTTGTTGACAGAGGCATTAACTGGGAAAATGTGACCTGTCCTGGCTCTGGGCCCACAAGTTCACAGACAGACAAACCCTACAGGCAGCAAACAGCTATCTGAGGAGGCTGGGCCTCCTGAGGACCAAAGGAAAGTCTGCAGGCCTTGGGGGACAGGAGGCAGTGTTAATACCCAATGAAGAAAGAGGAAAAGGTGCACCGTTGTAGAGCTTTTGCTTGTGGACAGTTTCCATACAGAATAAAAGGAAATGGACCTTAATTCATCTGTGATGAAGTTTCCTACAGTGTGTGCCAGGCACCAGGACACAAAGGTTCAGCAAAGGACCGAGACAGGGTGCCAAGAAGAGAAGCTTCTAGAACCTGCTCCATCCCCACATCGAGGACAGGTTTTAGACCTTCTAGAGCATGCTCCACACTGGGCAGGGTTTGGTACTGGTGTCTACCAGGCATGTGGAAGTTTCTGTAACCTAGAAATGACACATGGGAGGCCTCACTGGCTATGGTGAGCCAGCCTTCTGGAAACAGCACAAGCACGGCTGTCACAGCTCCCAGACTCACAGAGGACAGTCATATGGAAGACTACATCCTGTACCACCACGGTCTGGGCTAGACGAGGCTCTCACTCATGATGGGAGTCAGTCTGCCTGGCCTCCAGGTGCCAAGGACTTTGTAGTTTTTGTGAGCTGTTCATTAGCATTGGAAGAAAGCAGCCAGGCTGGGAGGGCAGGGCTAGGTAGGGCAGGGAGGCCGCCTCAGCGCTGCCAGAAGGGTTGTCTGAATAGTTAAGTGCTTGCTCAGCCGCCTCCGGTGTGTAGTCTGTGCCCTTGCCACCCTGGGGCTGTGGGCTGGAAGGGGGCCTAGGGCTGAGCTGGCAGTGGCTGTACCCCACCCTCAGGTCCCAGTGATGGGGAACACCCACCAGGATACAGATCCTTCACCCTTCCACTAAAAGCAGACAGAAGGCTCAAAGGCCTCTTCATCTACCTCCGTGTTTACTTAGGAGAGAGCAGAGAAAAAGCAGGAGGAAATAGAAAACCTCCCTTCCTGGCCACAGGTCTCTGGCAGGGAGAGAGGCACATGGGGGCTCTCTCCCAGGTGAGTCTCCTTCAGCTCAGAGATGAGGAGTGGTTCTGTCCAGACCTGGCTACCCAATCCTTCTTGGTTTATGTCTTCAGGTAAACATAATCCGTGAACCTGACAAGTGGGGAGTAGAAGCTCCACACAGTGGTCATATCCTGAAGGCTTTGTAGCAAGAAATCAAAGCTACAGGGCATGGTGTCCCACACCTATAATCCTAGCTACTCAAAAGGCTAAGATCTAAGGATCCCAGTTCAGAGCCAGGCCAGGCATAAAAGTCCATGAGACTTTAATCTCCAATTAAGTACCCAAAAAGTGGGAAGTGGAGCTGTGATTCAAGTGGGGGAGTGCTAGCCTTGGGCAAGCAAGCAAATAACCAACCCCTAAAAACCAATAGCACCAATTCCTCGTTCAAGCCCCAGGACTGGCACAAAAAACAAGTAGAAATCAAAGTTTGCCCTAAGATCAGTCTCTGTTCACTCAGACAGTATTCATCTTGGCTGCTGCAATTGCTGCTGCTGTTTCTGGGGTGTTGGACAGGAGGAGAACACCTGACAGTATGTAATCTTTTCCTTTTCTTTTGGCTTCCCACTTGGTTAGTCCAGAATTTATTACTCTCTAACTATTAGTTGTAGTTATTGCTCCAAATAGGGCCTAATAGGGTTTCATGCTTTTGCTCTTGCTGACCTGGATGTTGATCCTTCTGTTTATGTTTCTTTTGTAGCTGGCATGATAAGCACACAACACCACCCTGGGAGATGATGTATCTCAAGCTTTTTTTTTTCCAGGGCTAGCTTTAAACATCAATTCTCTGGATGTCTACCTTCCAAGTAGCTAGGATTACAGATGTGAGACATGGTACTTGTTTCAGTGACTTTTGTGAGAAGGTAAGGTATCTGTGTGAGAGGGAGGTCATTCCACAAAGAGAGAACCTGGCATAGTGGCCCAAGCCAGGAGTAAAATGCAGGTGCCCAGAGCAAGTAGGATTCTGGCTTCAACCTTGTAGAATCTGTCCTCCGTCTGGCCACAAATCATCTGGATCCCAGGGTAGAAAAAAAAAGGTTACCAGTGAAAAAAAATTAAATACATAAAATATAAAATATTTCCATACAACCTATCATCTTCCCAGGTTCTGGGATTAGAACTTGGACAATAAAAAAATGGGAAGCATTGCTGTCTTATCACAGGTGGCTTATATTATTTAATTGAAGAGAAATACATGTGATTCCCCACAATAGCCTAGCTAAGATTCAACCAGAGAAAGAGGAGAGAGGAGGAAAGAGAGAGAGAGACAGACAGACAGACAGACAGACAGACAGAAAGGACTTTTGTTATCTTGTTCATTTCTACTTCCCACCTCCCCTTGGTTATTCTGAAACAAAGTCTCACTGTGATCCCAAGCTGGCCTTAAATTCATGATCCGCCTGCTTCTGCCTCCTGGGTCTTGGGATTACATGTGTGCACCACTATGCTGGGCTTCTTCAATTTTCTTGAGTACAGGAGATCTTCAGTATCCATGGGCATGTGGTTCCAAGGAGACCACTGGGGTGGAAAAACTGTGCATGCTCAGGGTGCAACGTTCAATGCAGTTCTGTGAGGCGAGACTCATTTTTCCATCATGCTGCCCAACTTCTGCCAAAGATACTGCTTTTCAATGTCTCAAATTCTCACTCAATCACTTAAATTAACCATGTTCATGTTTGCATTGCTTTTTGGTCAACATTTGCCTTTGTGTGCGAGTGCTGGTCATGGGACTTGAACTCAGGGCCTGGGGCACTGTCTCTAAACATTTTTGGTCAAGGCTAGCCCTCTACCACTTGAGCCACAGCTTTACTTCTTACTTCTTGGGGGTAGATAGAGATAAAAAAAATCACATAGACTTTCATGTCCAGGCTGGCTTTTAACTGAATTTTGTATGATTCCATAAAATTTTAGACTGTGGTTTTTCCCCTCCTCAAAATAAGGATTATTTCTGAAAAATATTTCCTCTATCTTAAGGCAAGAGATTATTTGAGGTCTATAATAGAACACCCCAAAACTTGTTCCTATCCTTTAGAAAAAAATGGCGTATTTTGAAGTGTGTGGCTCATTTAATCTTTAAGAAAGGTAGGTTCACAGAAAGTCATAAATCTTAAAAGTATCTGAGAGTTACAGGCAAGTGCTCTAGCTCTAGAGCCATACCATAGCCTATCATGCTTTGTTTTTTAGACAGGTTTTCATATTGTTTTGCTTGGGCTGGCTTTGGATCTCCACCCCCTGTGAATAGTGGAAATTACAGGCATGAACCACTGTCCTTAACCCTGTGAAATTTAGAGCATGAACAAATCATATGATCATCCAGCCTGTTCCTCTGAATTTAAAATAAGAAACTGAGCCCAGAAAGATGTGGTGACTTGAGGTACTATGAGGAGAAAAAGAAGCAACCCAAAGGGTAGGGTTGTCCTCACCTTTTTGAGGCTTTGGGAGAGGTTTCTTAACTCCTGCCAATCTCAGTTCTTCATCAGCTAAATGGGGTAAAAATGTCAGGGCTTACCTTCCTGAGTAGTTGTAAGAAATGAGTTCAACCAAACAAAAGTGTTTTATCCTCGGCCTCCCATGTGAGGCTCTACACTTAGAGCTGGAAACAGAGTGGTGAATAAAACTCAGCCTATGAGCACAGGAAGGGTAGATTTGAGTTAGTAGTCTGTGAACTTCAAGCATAGTAGGTGTATGACTTAGTGTTGTGGGTCTCTGGCTCATTGGTAAAGTCAAGTTCTATTTTCCGAAGGCAGGGGTATTCTGTTTTAAATCATCAGTGCCATGACTAGTTCTGATACAGTCTAGTATCTTAATAAGTGTTGAACAAAACAAATGTTTTTCGTACCCCCAGGCACAAGAGAACGTAAGGTGCCTAAGAAAAGGATGAGGTTTGGTGGAGTGAGGAAGAAGAGCATCTTGGGAGAGACGAGAGTTTGACACAAAGTCAAGGAACAGGGAAATGAATCAGTGGATCCAGGGTGTATTTCCTTTTAGAAATAAAATCAATCTGTGGATAAAATACTTCGGGTCACATTCACATGTGAATGTCTTTTTCCCACCAAATAAATCAGTTTCACTAAGTTTTTAAAATAGAAATAAGTACAATTTATATCAATGTTACTGTGGAAGAAAAATATAAACAATCCTGTTCATACCATCCTAAGGTTGAAGCCTGTCCAAACTGGAATAAGAACACAAGGGCATTGTGATGGCAAAGAGAAGGGATAATGTCATGCCTAGGGACAGGAAGCCACATCCTCGCTTTGGATTTCTGTGTGGATGAGACATTGTCTACAACAACCTGACCTATGCCGGCCTGCGGAGAAGGGGCAGAGAGCAGGAGCCAGGTTGGGACCATGGGAGCAGCTGGTGATGGATAAATCATCACACAGAGTCTGCCAAGTCCCTAGTTTCTCTTTTTCTCACAGAGTAAACCCTCTGTAGGCCTTATGAACAAGAGTGAAGAAAGGTTGGTTTTGCAAGAATGTTCAAGTGACCATCTCAAGGGATGAATTCTAGATCTACTTCACTTCTCACAGGCTGTCTGGTCGCCAGGTAGTCATCTCAACTCTCTAAAAATGTCTTATCTCCTCATGTGTTAATTTGAGAAGCTGGAACTAGATTGAATATGGTAAACACCCCTAGAAGAATGTCTACGCACTGCGGCCTGTCCACAGCAGACATTGCTAACCAACTGTCCTCGACTTCTTTTTACCACTAGTTGCTAGAACCTCTTCCCTCAGAGCCCACTGTCTTATGAAATCAACCCCATTTGGGATTGGAGCACATTTACAATTGGTTTGCTATCCTTGATCAGACAGTTTTTATAACTCCCTTTTACCCTAGATTTAAAATGATTCTAAATTGTTAGCTGTAGGTTTGACCACTACAATGATTACAACACAGAAGTAGAAGGTTCCATGAAGTCAGGAAATAGGTGTGGTGGGTCTGTGTAGGTAGACATCATGGAGATTATTCATATTTATGTAGAGTTCTCTTACCAGCACTGCCACGCAACTGTTGAAAGAAGGGAACCTCCTGCTACACTTCATGAAAGAGTTAAGGTGAGCCACGCTTTGGGGGCTCACACTTGTAATCCTAGCCACTCAGGAGACTGAGATTTGAAGATCAAGGTTTGAAGCCAGCCTAAACAGAAAAGTCCATGAAACTCTTATCTCCAATTAACCAGCAAAAACCCAAAAGTGGAGATGTGGCTCAAGTGGTAGGGTGTCAACCTTCAACACAAGCATCTAAGTAAGAGTGTGTGAGAGGCCCAGAGTTCAAGCAAACAAACAACAAACGAAAGCCAAAATAAAATCAAAGCCCCCCCAAAAGTTAACGAAATATAAGCTTGTGTTTCTGTGTCAGGGTCAATTTCACTCCAGGCAAGAACTGTTAGGGCAGTGTTGCTAGGAAATGAGCATCTGTTAGTCTGGGAAATTTGGGATAAGAGTGTGTCATTCATGCAATGAAAACAGGGGAGGGCCTTGAAGCGTTTGCAGCTGGTCTCTGTCCAATTCTATTCAAGGGAACATGGCATAAGGCCTTTTAGAGACAGCCATGGTAGAGAGTCTTTCTCTAGGTGATGTAATTTCCAGTGTTAGGTGACCCAGAGTGCTGCCCTGTGGGCCACTCCATCTGCCCAGCCAGCTTGTTCCTCTTCACAGCTGTGGCCTGGCTTCTGACCCAAACCCGGTGACAGAGTGCTGGGACCAGAACAACAGTTGAGGAGAGCAGAAGATGACACCTCGTTACAAAGGAGCCCGGAAAGGGAACTCATCCTCCAGGAATCTACCCTTTGGAGCTTAGGAAGACCCTGGCCTATCCCTTGAAAGCCTCTCCCTTCCCAGACCTCTCCTCACCCTCGGCCTCTGGCTTCTTTGGTATTTCACTACAAAGCTTAGCGAGTGACCTCATGTCCATTGTATATTTCTGCTTCAAGTCAGTCTTCTGAGGTATCTTCATCTCAATTTGTTGTTGGTGGTAGTTGTTTGGAGTCTTGAACTCAGGACCTGGGCTCTGTCCCTGAGTTCTTTTGCGCAAGATTAGTGTTTTATCACTTTGAGCCACAGCACCATTTTTGGTTTTCTGGTGCTTAACTGGAGTTAAGAGTCTTGTGGGGACTTTTCTGCCCTGGCTGGCTTCAAATTGTGATCTTCAGATCGTAGTCTCCTGAGTAGCTAGGCTTACAGGTGTGAGCCACCAGAGCCCAGCATTTCATCTCAATTTTACAAAAGAAGAAATTAATTTCTAAGAAA
Source organism: Dipodomys merriami (assembly GCF_024711535.1). NCBI lineage: Eukaryota > Metazoa > Chordata > Mammalia > Rodentia > Heteromyidae > Dipodomys > Dipodomys merriami. The sequence goes on from NW_027206290.1 coordinate 20,515,544, forward strand.
TTAATCTACCCCAGATTATATAGCTATTAAATGATAAGGTTCCATTCTTTATAAACTATTTGAATGTCATCTCTGACACCTGCCTCCTCTCACTGTACCAATCTCTCACTCTTGCCCTGTGTTTGTGGCTAGCTGCCTTCCAGAGGCAAAAATCTCTACCCTTGGTGACTAGACAATCCTGAGGGATTGCAAGCTTCTTTACTCCCACACTGAATTCCTCCCCCCTCGCTCCTTCCTTCCTTGTTCCTCCCTCCCTCTCTTCCTTCCTTCCTTCCTTCCTTCCTCTTGGAGGCAGTACTAAGGATTGACTTTAGGGACCCATGCTTAAGTGCTCTACTACCTGAGCCATGCAGCCAGCCCTTTTCACTTATTTATTTTTCAGGAAGTGTCCCCTGTTCTTACTTAGCTGGATTTCATCCTCAGTTCTCCTGCTCTGCCTCCTGAGTTCTTGGGATTACAGGCATAAACCATCACACTTCCCCATCCCCCTTTCCTTCTCAACTTGCCTTGCTTTGAGAGAAGCCACAAAGGCAAGGTGAGTTCATCGTGATTCTTAACCACAGGGTAAGAGAACATGAATGGAGAACAGGCATTCAAGTTTGGGATCAAGTTTCTCAAACCATTAAGGGTTCGGTGCTCCCAGAATCCCCTCAGCAGGATTTCCCCTGCATTAGTGATCTCATTTCTAGGGAATTCCTGGTTTGCCTTATAATTATAAATCAAACCCATTTCCAAGCATCAGATCACATTTATACTTAGAGAGTCTTGGTGTTGTATTTATTTTTCCCTGGGTCCAGGAAGTTGGTCCCTGGGTCCCCAAATTAGCAATTGAGAATACTAGAGAGAAATTCTGTGTTTGAGCAACTGAAGACCCTCAATTGCAGAAACTTGCAATGTAACTCTGGACTTGGCTTTTTTTCCCCAGCTATAAAAATGACATCAGTGCTACTAATAGTTTTGCCTATAAACCATGGTGCAGGCACCATTCCAAAGCAATTTACATAAACTAACTCATTGAACTCTCTCAGTATTATCTATGACTAAGGACTATTATCATCCCATTCTAAAGACCAGGCAACCCAGGTGTTGGGAAATTAACCACTTCCCCAGTGGTACATAGGTACTAAGTATAGAGCTGGGAGGGAAACTCAAACTCTCAACCACTGAGCACTTCTGCTCAGTGATTCCCTCATGCTTACACGTGAGAAGTTCACTGGTATTGTTATTGCTTTGTATGCCACTTGCACCTGCAAAAATAAAACCTCATTTCTTCTTTTGATGTAGAAATTTACAAAAACAAATTGTCCCCTCTCTCTATCTCTCTGTCTTTATACTTGTTCTGGGGCTTGAACTCAGGGCCTAGACACTGTCCTTTAGCTTTTTCCCTTAAGACTGGTATTCTACCACTTGGGCCACAGCTTCACTTTCAGCTTTTTTTGGTGGTTAATTGGAGAGAAGAGCCTTACAGACTGACTTGGAATCACAATCCTCACATCTCAGCCTCCTGTGTAGCTAGGATTACGGGCATGAGCCCCTGGTGGCCTGGCTAAAACCAAATTTTCTTAAGAAGAATGTGCCAAGCTGGTTGTGAAAGTGTAAGATCAGAAACTAGAGCATTAAAGAGCCACTCCCTCCCTTCCAGTCCTCCCAAGTTGATTAACTTGAGTGACCCAAACAGCTCAGAGTAGAGGCCTATAAGCAACACTAGAGGCCTGGCCTGAAATCCATTCTGAAGCCTGGCCCAGCCTTTCCCTCTGGTGCTTCTGCCCCTCCAGGGCAGGAAGAGGGGCCTTCTTTACTGTCAGAACTTAAGCAGGTATGTTTAGAAGTGCCCGTCTACCAATGGCCCTGGCCTCTTTCAAGCCAGCATTGGCGCCCACAGCTTGTCTCACCAGTCGCCATGGCCCCCAGGTGCCATATAACATGGACACTGCAATGCTGCTCTATCAGATGACAATAGCACAATGACCAGACCTTGGTGTGAGGATGAGAAGACACAGGTATGGGCTCTGCATCTCCCCCCAGGAATGGGCACATGGGATTTGTCATAGGCCTCTCAAGTGTTCTCAGCTTTATACATAGAACAAAGAACCACTGTTTCCAGGCAGCACCTTGGCAGGAGGCTGAATAATGCAGTCACCGTAACCTGAGTGAAAATGCTGCCTGCCCTGTTGGTGTCGCTCTGAACTGCCACTCTTTAATCTGTGTCTAGCGGTGGTCATCATCAAGGGCTGGCATTGAATCCTCATTCACTCACTCAACAAACAGTAATTGAAGGCATGTGTCACTTTCTTTGTAGATAACATGCAGGGCTGTAAAATGACTCATGAGCATCTTGAATTGGCCTTTGTAGAAGCGGAACCCTTGCGTTGTTCCTGAAACCTGCCCCTCTTCTGATTTCTCCCAACTCATTGAGCAGCATGGACATCCACCCAGGTGCTCAAGCCCAAACCCCAAAGTTGCCTTTGACTTCTCTTTTTCATCTTCCCATCCACCAGCCTGTATGTGCACAATACACCTGCCTCCTTTCCATTTGCTCTCTACCTGGCTTCTCCAGCCACGTGGGGCTGGTCTAGACCAGTCCCCCCTCTCCCTCTGTAGGTGTCAGCATCAAGACATATAGTGTCACTCCCCTCCTTGGAAGTCTGCAGTGGTTTTCCTGTGTCCTAAAACATAAATCAAAGTTCTTATTATGCTGGCAAGGCTCAAGGTGACCTTGCTCCTTCTCTTTCTTCTTCCTGGCCTTCCTCCTACATGGATCCCACTGGAATTGTGATCCAGCCACACTGGCTAGCCCAACTCTGTCATTCCAGCATTCCAAGCTTGTTTTTGTTGGTCCTGGGGCTTGAACTCTGGGCCTGCATGCTGCCCTTGAGCTCTACAACCTTTTGTGATTAATTGGAGATAAGAGTCTCATAGGTTTTCCTGCCTAGACTAGATTCAAACTGGGATCCTCAGATCCTCAGATCTCAGCCTCCTGAGTGGCTAGGATTACAGGTGTGAGCCACTAGTGTCTGGTCCACGCTCATTTCTATCCTTAGCTTTGCACACAGTGAGTGACTCCCCATAGCCTGGGTACTCTTTCCCCATAATATTGCACAGCTCCTTTCATCTGACTAGTTGCCATTCATATGGTGTGTCCTCAGTGGCCAGTGCTCCCTCCCCATCCCCTTTTGTGCCCAGGACCATCTGCAAATGTCTTAGGTATGTGATGTTCTGCATGCCAAGTTCTATCAGCCCCTTCCACTGTAGGTATCACGAAGGCAGAGACCTTGCCAATCACTTACTCCTTATATATTAGAATTGAACACTTCTTTTAACTTAAAGAAAAAAGCTCTACTGGGGTTTCATTTACACTTGCTAAAATGTTCCTGCTTTAAATGTGTAGTCTGACAAGAGTATCTACCCACATAATGACCACTCAATCAGGATACTGAATATTGCCATCATTCCCAAGATCATTCTTCTGACCCTTTCCACTCTTGGCTCCAGGCAACTCCAGATCTTTGTCATTTCATACTACATTTTCCACTTCCAATTATTTTCATAATAATTTTATATACATCAAATCATACACTGTATACTTGGGTCTAGCTTTTGTTATTGTTCAATATATGTTTTATATTCTGAATATATATGTATTTTATATACTAGATATACCTTTTCAAGCCATCTGTGTTATGTCATATACCAATTATTTGTATCTTTTATTACTGAGAGATGTTTGGCTTAAACAATTCTTAAAGGGATGAATCAGTTTGCACTGTTTTTCACTATGGCTGACTTGTTCCACAAAGAATTTATGGAGGTTTATACAGCTGAAGATAATATAAGATTTGCTAAACACTGTCTTAGGAAATTAATTTTTTAAGCCTAGCTTTATAATCTCCCTCCCTGACACCCCATGCCCAGGAAGGTGCCTCGTCTTTCTGCATGGTCTTTTATGCAGTGCCATGTGTCTGAACAACCTGACTGTTTCTAGGACTCTTGACCAAAACACAGCTCACTTAGACCCATTGCTAGCAGTTCCATATCTACTGTCCCACACCCAAGGGAGAAATCCTTGCCTTTCACTCTTCTCTTGGGGGTCTCTCAGCAAATTCTAGTACCTGGAAGATGGACTTTCTCCATTAAGAAATCGGGGGCCGGGAAGGTGGCTCAGTGGTAGAGCTCTTGCCTTGCATGCATGAGGCCCTGGGTTCAGTTCCTCAGCACCACATAAGCAAAAAGAAAGAAAAAGCCGGAAGTGGTGCTGTGGCTCAACTGGTAGAGCCCTAGCCTTGAGCTGAAGAGCTGAGGGACAGCGCCCAGGCCCAGAGTTCAGGCCCCACGACCGGACTCCCCCCCCAAAAAAAGAAATCGGACACTCTAAGCTCTGTAATTGTCTCCCTGGTTTATGTTTTGTGTCTGTATTCAATATTGTAGCAAAGGAATCCTTTTAAATTAAGGATCAAAACCATCTACTTGTTTCTTAAATGCCACTAAAGCCCAGTGTGATCTTGTTTGTGGTATGTCACTGGCCACTGGCCACTGGCCCTGTCTCTGCCATACCTGCCTGCTCCAGGACACACTGGCCCCGCAGTGTCCTCCCTCTAGGTGGCTTTCCTCAGGGACCCACACAGGCCACTCTTCATGCTTTGCTCTGATGGCTCCTTTTCTGTAAGTGCTTTGCAGACCTCCCTGCTCAAGTTTGCCTCCATACCTTCTAGTTCCCTTCTCTGATTGATTTTCTACATCATGACCCTGCAGTGTATTCTACTGGATTCCATAATATCAGATGTAAACTTGCAGCTCATTCTTTGTGTATTCCCCCAGCGGACTGGAAACTTCCTTCTGGAACAACTTTTGCTTTGTATGTCAGGGCAGTATCTAGAGTGAGGAGATTGGAATCCAGGTACTGATGGCACACACTTGTGATCTGAGTTACTCAGGAGGCTGAGATCTAAGGATTGTTGTTCCAAATCAGCCCAGGCAAGAAAGTCTGTGAAACTCTTATCTCCAGTTAAGCACCAAAAAGCCAGAAGTAGAGGTATGGCTCAAGTGATAGAGCACCAGCTTTGAGAGACAAAGCTAAAGGACAATGCCCAGGCCCTGAGTTCAAGTCCCTATATCAGAAAAGAAGAAAAAAGAAGGAAGGAAAATAGACATGTGGTAAGCATTCAATAGTGTTTTATTGGATTAATGCAGATGGCCCTAGAAATGAGGCAAACACATAAAACATGTTATATGGCTCTCTTTTGTGGTTGTGGTGGTGGTGTGGTAGTGGTGATGCTAAGCATTAACACACAGTATCCCAAATGTTAAGCACTCTGTCCCTGACTACATCCCCACTGCAAGGTTTTTACGGCTGTCAGTGTTGAGCCATCAACTGGCTCTCTAGCAGTTTCTATGTGCAGACAGGAAAGCAGCTTGAACTACAGGAATCAGTGTCTATCCATCAAATGGAAGCCAACCTGCTCTTCAGGAAAACATCACTCTCCCTGACCTTGTGCCTAGAGAAGATCTTGCAAAGAGCTTGCAAATTTGTGTGCCAGGTTCTTCTTGGTCAGTGCATCTGGAAACTGGGGGGGGGGGGGCAAGGATCAGAGTGATTCATATTACATTCTCTGATGGGCCTGATGCTGTATGCTAAGGCATCACTGTGTGTCAAAGAGTTGTGTGTGGTTAGAAGAATGGGGCCCAGTAACACAGCTTCCTATTAGCCTGCACTGACCCAGAAGCTGACTGAGGAACAGCCATACCTCATGGTTCTTGGTCTGTGTTTCTTGAGTTTTTTTTTCTTTGACTCTTTAATGACAGTGAGTTGAAGCTTGCAATTGCTGAGACATAAACATGTGGAACATGCGAACAGTGCTTTCTGGTGCTACTTTGGAAGTCCAATCTGTACTGCTTTAATGTGTCATGGTGTCCCATGTAAACGACACTCTGTAGAGCAATGCAGTGTACAAATGGGACAATTGCATGACTATCCCTGCTTATGAGGTTGTATAAGTGTAGCAGACAAATAAGATGCCATATGTTTATAAAAGTCCAGTGCTCAACATTAGTTTAGTACATACTATCTCCTATATGACAGAAGTGAGCTAGAAGTTCAAGAGGATCACTGGAAGCTTGAATTTTTTGTTGTGATGTTCATGGGGCTTGAACTCAAGGCCTGCGTGCTATTCCTGAGCTCTTTTTTGCTCGAGGCTATAGCTTTATCACTTTGAGCCACAACACCATTTCCAGTTTTTTTTATTTCTGGTGGATAATTGGAGGTAAGAGTCTCATGGCCTTTCCTGCCCAGGCTGGCTTTGAACCGTAATCCTGAGTAGATAGGATTACAGTTGTGAACCACCAGTGCCCAGCTTTTATTCCTGAAGGTAATAAAAATTTGGTTCTTATCCCATAGCATAGTAGGGTTGGATGGGGTATAACCTTTAAGAAAGATGGGCTAATAGGAAGAAGTTAGGTCACCAGGCATGTTCTTGAAGAAAAGGACTCCAATTCTTGTGTGTGTGTGTGTGTGTGTGTGTGTGTGTGTGTGTGTGTGTGTGTGTGTGTGTGTGTGTGTGTGTGTGTGTGTGTGTGTGTGTTAGTTACCTGGATGCCAGGCCATGGCCAGCTTCCTCTGCCATGCATTCCTGTCACAATATTCTGCCTCACCTCAGGTCCAAAAGCAACAGAGTGAACCAACCAGGGCCTGAAACCTCCAAAGCTGTGAGCCAAAACAAACCTTTCTTCCTTTTAAGTCGTTTATCTCAGGCATCTCTTCACAATCTTGGGAAGCTGCTTGACACACTGTTCTACAGAAAGGATTTGAAATTGGATCCATCACAGAAGGATCACAAAAATATCCATCTGAAAAAACATCAAAGCAGTTGAAGGAAAATATAGTCACTTCCATGCCAGCTATAAAGTATCTAAGTTGAGTTCCCATTGGCCAACTTGTTTGAGCAGTTGAATTTTCCCTTCTATTCACTAATTGTGAAGCAAATGTCAAGGTACATAACTGAAGTATATTGTTATTTGGGAGTTGTTAGCCATAAGTAACACCTGGTTGTAGTTAGTTGTTTCACTCATAAGCTTAATTCTATATGAAAAGTAAAGTAATATAAACATTCATTCTACTCTGTTTTATGTTTGGGGGATCTTGACTGGCATGTAGCAGGAGAATCAGTATTTCTCTGTGTCCTTGTGTAAGAAATCCATTTCTTGAATTTCCCGGGTGAGCTAGAGATTCTTGTAAGTCTACATTTTCCACACATGTTCACCCAAAGACACCCATTACTTTTTCGTTTCATTTATTGGGCAAAATTATGAAATTACATGGTAATGACTAAGCCAATACCTCAGCTTTCCTGCTCGTGGCTGACTGAGTCTCAGGGAATGTAGTTGCAGAGTCAGACCTCCTGGAGAGTCTGTCATGCACTGTCACAGATTGGGTTTGAGGTGGAAGTTGGAGATATGGATCAAGAAGACATGACCCTTGACCTCGAGAAGCTCCTAATATGGTGGAGGAGTAATACTACTCTAGCACTGCAAGGTGGTACATGTGCTATCCCCGGAGGGGATGCTGTGGTCATGTGATCCCTGTGGGTGGGAAGGATCCAGAGTTTCCAAGGGAAGTGGGCCTGTGCTGGACTTCATGAAGATTGGCATATGGAAAGTTGGTTCTCCTAGGGGAGAGCTGCTCATCTATCATCTTTCTCTGACTGTTATTTGGACCAAGGTCTTTTGGGGTCTCTTGGCTATAGCAACTGAGCCCATTGTCTAATTGATAGAGCTCTAGAATGGGTCTTGAGCTTCCCTCCTCCTAACACACAAACCAATTTGACTCAGACAACAAAGAGGAAGGAAGGAAGGCAGCCAATTGGTGATGAGCCAGCATTATTCCAATCATTTCACACATATCAACGCTGACCTCCCACTGACTCTGCTGGGCAGAAGTTATTGTTCCCTACTAGTCAAGAGAGCAGAGGCACACACACACCCACACACACACATGGCCTAGACAGGGCTGTCACTTTCTACTGCTCGGAAATACTGTCAGGCAGGGAGAACCTCACAGGACCAAATGGGACTCCTCCTTCACTTCTGGAGAGTAAGAGGGGAAAAATAAATCTCTAGTGTTCTATTAATTCTAAGAAGGGCAGGTTGTCTGGGTGAAATTTAGAAGCATGAATCTTTTAGAAATGGGAAAAAAACTGGAAATGTCCAGAGAGCCTGGAGAGGTAAAGTGACCCATTGCTAAGTTTAGTGATGATGTCATAGTTCATGCTTTATTAACAACACACTATGAGCCTGACATCCATGATCTCCAATGGGCAAAAAGCAAATTAGGGTCTAGATTTTTTTTAAATTTTTATTGTAAAGATACTATACAAAGGCTTCCAGTTACATGAGTAAGGTACTGAGTACACTTCCCATTGAGCATTGTTACCCCCTCCATTGTTTTCCCCCTACCATCCCTTCCCTCCCTCCCTTCCCCGAGGTTCTCTCTTTTTTTTTAATTGTGATTAAGTGATTACATAATTTCCCAAATTTCACAGTATTGTGGAATAATGATGCTCATTTAAAGTCACAAGTTCATTCTAACTTTCCTGGAGCAAATTGTCTATCACAGTCTATAACATATAACGGTGTACACATATACACCATACATGTGATCAGCAGCATGGGTATATTTAGTAGTGGTTCGACCAGATGAGTGGAAGTTCTTTGTTTCTTAAGTCCTGTTAATTTTGTCGTATTACCTAACATTTTAATTTAACATCCACTTATCAGGGAGGGTCTAGATTTTCTTGCAGACCTCCTTCATGTCTCTGGACTGAAGCAGGTTATAATTCAAAGTGCAGGGAAGAGCCTCCATTAGTGTCTCAGTGATGACCTTTGACCTTTACTGGTCAGTGATAGATGACCTTTGAGCCCATTCTAATAGGTGCCAAACCTTGTCTTTGCACTAGGTTTTCCTTCCTTGGTCCTTTCTCTCTAAATCACTACCTCTCTGGCCCGAGTTCTCCCCATTCTTCATTCTGTTTTCAGGATACAGTTAAGCAACTTACAGTTTGGTAGAAGTTGAATTCATGACATAAAGCATGTTCATTTAGGCTCTCCTTTCAATCATCAATGAAAACAGTATCTCTTCATCCAAGAGACTTTAGACCTGGCCAGCAAATAGAAAGGATGGAGGCCAGGAGAACAGTAATGGTGAGGAAAGGGCAGAGGCATGTCATTGGAAATGAGTGATCTGCATAGTAAGGAGACGATTGCCCCAAGCCCCCTTATGTCATCCAAGTTGGCCTGCATGTCGGGCTCAACACTGCCTTTGAGAAAAGATGCTCCAGTGATGAAATGAGTGCATTCGTATCTGTCTGCTGAGCTCCCCGCATTCCTGCAAGGCTCCTGACTGGAGCAGGCTGAGTCAGGGATGGGCCCATTAGTTAGATAAACTTAGAGACTACAGGTTTCTCAATACTTTGTAAACAGATCTCTTGTGGGAGTAGTTCTCTTTCCCTTAAATGGATAATGAGAAAAGGTTGGATGCAAATCAAGAATTCAGTTTGTAACCAAACAAATTTCCACCCACACAGATAACTTGATGCATTTTATTATAGGCAAATTCTAATCAAGTAAAAGATTTTTCCTGGTATGGTGGCTCACGCCTGTAATCCTAGCTACTCAGGCTGAAATTTGAGGATTGTTGTTCTAAGCCAGCCCAGGCAGGAAAGTCTATGAGACTCTTATCTCCAGTTAACCAGCAAAGAAGACAGAAAAAAAGCCAGAAGTGGAACTGTGCCTCAAGAAAGAGTGCCAGCCTTGAGCAAAAAAGCTAAGGAACAGAAGCCAGGCCCTAAGTTCAAACCCCAGTACACACACACACACACACACACACACACACACACACACACACACACACACACACACACACACATTTCATCATTTCTCAGGCCAACTTCTTCTCTTTTTTTGGTTGGTCATGAGGCTTGAACTCGGCCTGGGTGCTGTCCTTCAGCTCCTCAGCTCAAGGTGAGTGCTCTATTACTTGAGCCACAGCGCCACTTCTGGTTTCAGGTGGTTAACTGGAGATAAAAGTCTCATGGACTTTGTTGCCTGGGCTAGCAGATCTCAGGCTCTTGGGTAGCTAGGATTATTTCTTATTGTAACAAGATAAGGATCTATAAGGATTCTGAAACTGTCCCTGTAACTATCCCTGTCTGGGTTGCTATACGCCAAGATAGCTGAATTTCAAAGCATCAGCAAAGCCTCTGAGCCTGTATATGTTTGCCCTTCATGCTGTGCCTGAGGGGAAGCCCAGCGGAGCAGTCAAGGAGATCCGGATCTGGTTGCACCTGAGATATTGGCAGCATCTTAAATCCCACTCTGATCAGATGGGGGTTGGCATCAGAGTCTGGCCTAGGGAGCTTGGACATGACCTTGGAGTGTTCTTGACTTAAGAAATAGGAACCTCAATACCCACTTTGCAGCACTGTGATGTGGACCAGGCAAATATCTGAGCAATGCACCTGCACTTAGGAATCCCTGCTCCATGATCAGGAGCTTTCCCAAGCAGGCTGTGCTCTAGCAACCAACACAAAGTTGGTTGCCGATGACAGGGAAAACACAAACACAAAAATTGTCTATGTTCTCAACACTCAGAAAGACTCTGTTCTGGGGCTGGGAAGGTGGCTCAGGGTAGAGCGGTTGCCTTGCATGAATGAGGCCCTGGGTTCGATTCCTCAGCACCACATAAGCGGAAAGCCGGAAGTGGCACTGTGGCTCAAGTGGTAGAGCGCTAGCCTTGAGCTGAAGAGCTGAGGGACAGTGCCCAGGCCCAGAGATCAGGCCCCACAACTGGACCCCCCCCAAAAAAAGAATCTGTTCTATACTGTTATGTGGTTTCTTTAATATCACACTAAAGACACACACACACAGACATACATATACACACACACACAGAAAATTACATAGAACTCTGTGGTTTGTGTTGTTTTTTTTTTCTTTTTCATATCACATTTTTGAGCCTTTTCTTTTATCACTAAAATCATTTAAAGCTATCATTTTCAACATTTAAAAAGATGACACTAGAGGTTTTTTATAAAATCTTTTAAAAGGTCATTGAGCATGAGTTTTTGTGGTTTTGATTTCATGTTTTTCTGTTCCTTTCTCATCTAGAAACAAACATAAAACTATCTGTGGCTGGGACATTTAATAAAAATTTTAGGATATTCAGTAAATTTTTTCAAATAAAGTTAAATTATATAGAGCTGGAAATATTAGAAATCTACATATAATGAGGAGAGACATTTTCAGTTAGGTGTTTGCACAAATACAGAGTCAACATTTATCTTTCATAGTGTGTTTGTGTGGGGGGACACACTCACAGATATATAATATTTATCATAATGATCCTAGAAAAAAAAGATGTGGAAATGCCCCAAGTTGCAAAAAATAGTGTTTTAACAGCATTCTGCAGAAATCAACCCCCTGGCTTAATTCTATAATTTATTATGCCAGAATCAAGGATGATTTGAAGTATTTTAAAGCTATATATTGATATCTTAATAATTTGGCTTATTCATAGTTAAGGCACTTAGCATACACAATAATCCAGTGAAGACAAGAAATTAATATTGACTATTTGCTATAAATACTTTTTTGGGGGGTCTACTTATATGGTGCTGAGGAATCGAACCCAGGGCCTCAGGCATGCAAGGCAAGCGCTCTACCACTGAGCCACCTTCTTTAACTTCCGAGCTGTTTTTTTAAACAGAGGCAATAGTTGCACACATTTTGAGAGCAGATAAAAAAGCCTGGCCAGGCAATCAGGTCCAAAGCCCCTTCCCATAGAGGTACTGCATCCCTCACCATGGCCCTGAGCAGTTTGGGCACAGGACCTTAGACCCTCAGATCCCCCTTCAACATCACATCATGGCTCATTGTCCCTGGAAGATTTGCACAGGAACAGCAGACTGGATTGCAGCTGGGTGCACCAGAATGGACACCTAATCTGAGTGGCTAAAAGGCATATGGAGAGATGCCTGAAGAACTCATGCAGGTGGTATAGCTCCTCTGACTGGGAGGACTGCTGTGGCACACAGGTGGCCCAGTGATCTTGAGAGTCACGCAGCTCCCTCCTGGAGACACCCTTGCACCACACACTTCAGGTGATTCCTTCCACGAGACTCCTCCCCTCTAGCAGGAGCTCTACTTATCTTTTTCTTCATTAAATCTTTGCCATTTTACCATGGAGACCAAGGACTCAGTCCAGGTGTGATCAAGTTTTTTGGGATCCATTTGAGTGTTTTCTTATAAAATACAGTGCTTAAAAAATTAATGATTCCAGTCTCTGTGGCTCCTACTAATGAGTTCTGTCTTATTGTTTTCACGTGCTATACATTATTTTCTTATGCAATCTGCAGGATTTTATAAGATGCAATAGTGCTTAGCTGTGTCACCCTATAATCAACATCTTCACAGCCCTCTGCCTCCAGTGACATTAAAACTACTCTGCTTCATTAGTCTTCCCCTTTAATGTGAGCTAGCCTGTGGGTTTCATTATCATGCTCACGGTGGCTTGCAGAAGACAAAAAATGCTCTTAGTCTCTTAAAACATTCACAACCCTTACATGAGACATTTCCTGGGAAATAATATAGTCCAGGATGTTTTGAATAAACAAACATTTAAACACAGAGTTTGGGTATTTCATCGCTTGTCCAACTGCCCTATTTTAGTAAACAACTAACTGGAAGATTTCCTAAGTTCCTCCATGTTCTTACTACTCAAATTAGGGTTCTTCTTTTTTTTCCTTTTAATTTTTATTGTAAAGGTGATGTACAGAGGGATTACAGCTACATAGGTCAGATACTAAGTATTTCTTTTTGAATAGTGTCACCTCTTCACTGGTTTTCTCCCAGTTTTTCCCCTCCTGAGCCCTCTCCCCCGCCAGTTGTATAGTTCATTTTCAACACAGTGTCTAGTGACTATCACTGCTGAATTAATTGGCTCTGTGTCCCACCATTCTTTTAAAATTATCAATGCGGGGCTGGGAAGGTGGCTCAGTGGTAGAGCGCTTGCCTTGCATGCACGAGGCCCTGGGTTCAATTCCTCAGCACCACATAAGCAAAAAGAAAAAAGCCAGAAGTGGTACTGTGGCTCAAGTGGTAGAGCGCTAGCCTTGAGCTGAAGAGCTGAGGGACAGTGCCCAGGCCCAGAATTTAGGCCCCACAACTGGACCCCAAAAAAATAAAATAAAATAAAATTATCAATGCAGTTGGATAAATGACTAAGCTTTAAAAGAGCCTGAGGGGTAGAAGAAAGAGGAGATGAGGGAGAGAAGCATGGAGGCTTTGCTGTGTCTTCTACTCCTGAACTACATAGATGTAGACATTCCCTGAGTAGAACCATAGCCCTGCAGCTAGCACTGACAACCAACTGAGGGCTAGGCACTCAGCAAGAGTGCAGCAAGTTCCTAGAGAATGAGGGGTGCTCATGGTCCTGCAGCAAGTTCCTAGAGAATGAGGGGTGTTCATGGTCCTGCAGAAGATCTGGAAGGTGGAGTGATGAAAGCGTTACCTATAAGAGAAACAGGGTAGGATCCTGGGATCTCATCACTTGTAAGGAAAATTAGAAGCAAATGATTGGTAGAGACTTAAATGCCTTTAGATAGCCAGCCCTTTGACCTCAGACTCCCTTCCTCCCTCCCACCTTACCTCCCTTCTCTCTCTCCCTCCCTTTCTCTCCCTCTCTCTCCTCCATATTGGGATTTAGACTCAAGGTCTGATGCTTGCTAGGCAAGCACTCAACCATGTAAGTCATACACCCACACCTTTTTGCGGGTCTCACATTGTAATCCTCCTATATTAACCTCTTGAGTACTTGGGATTGCAGGAATTCACCACCATATCCAGCCCTCACACTCATTCTAAAACTGTAGGAAAGAGGTGATCACTAAGCTTTTCAAATTTTATAACCTAATTCCATCAGCCAGCTTTGACCAACCACCCCTCTAATGCTTGGCACAGGATGGCAAATGAAGTACAAGTCATGGTATCTGTTTTTGAGGAGCCTGAGGTGGGCAGAGGAGCCAGGGCCAGGGGTCAGGGAAGAAGACCAACACCCACCCAAACATTAGGAACCACATGGGACCATAGATAGGTGAGTGTCTGATTGTACATGACTGAGAGGGTAGTGTGGGAATATCAAGAGGAACAGGACAGGTGCTTCAGCCAGTAGGTGAGGGTCAAGCTTTGGAGACCCCAAATATGACTTGTGGTTTAGTCTTTATTCTGTAACATACTAGGAACTGACCTTTCTGAGAAGAGGGAAAATGTGAGCCCTATATCTCTCTAGGTCTCTTCTCTAGAAAGAAGCTACTTGCTCAACACCATTGTCAGACTGAAAAAAGCGAGAAAGACAAGCGGATGACTGAATGTCAGCACATTGTGGAGAGGAAAGCTGTTGAGGGTGTTTCTGACAGAAGCTAGAGCCCATTTCCTCTTACAGAATAGAGGTAGATAGAAGGAGTCATCAAAAAGAACCAGGAGGTTGTTGTTAATGGCACCTCAGGGATATCATTGGTAGTTTCTTGGCTACCGTATTCACTCTTTTGCAATGGTGGCAATGGAGTTAGGAGGTTATCAATCTTTCAGGCTAGGATAGGGAGAAGTTTGCCCACAAATGGCCTATGGTAGGGCCAGGTGGTAGGGCCACCCCTGCCCTTACTTTTCTTAATTCTGTGGGTGGTTATGGAAGTCTTATGTGATTTTTTTAAAATTATTGGACAATTGTGACCAGTAATTCCTTTTCAATTACCTGGATTTCTTTAGTTTTTTTGTTGTTAATTTCGACACAAGCTACTCCATTTTGATTCTGAGGACTTTCACAATTACCATGCTTAAAAGCTCTCTATCGGCCAAGCATGGTAGCTCAAGCTTGTAATCCTAGCTACTTGGGTAGTGGAGATAGAAGGCTCACTGCTAGAAGACAACCTAGGGAATAAAATTTCATAAGACTCCATCTTAATTAATGGTATAGTGATATCTGTCTGTCATCCCCAGCTAAGAGGGAAGTGCATATAGAAAGATCACAACTAGCCGAGAGTCACTGGCTTACACCGTTCACGAGGCTAAGATCTGAGACTCACAGTTCAAAGCCAGTCTGGGCAGAAAAGCCCCTGTGAGACTCTTATCTCCAATTAACCACTCAAAACTGGAAGTGGTGCTGTGGCTCAAAGTGGTGGAGTGCTGGTTTTGAGCACCAAGAGACTCTGGGACAGTGATCAGGACATGAGTTCAAGGCCCATAACAGAAAGAGAGAAAGAGAAAAAGAGAAAGAAAGAAAGAAAGAAAGAAAGAAAGAAAGAAAGAAAGAAAGAAAGAAAGAAAGAAAGAAAGAAAGAAAGAAGAAAGAAAGAAAGAAAGAAAGAGAAAGCAAGCAAGGAAGAAAGAAAGAAAGAAAGAAAGAAGAAAGAAAGAAAGAAAGAAAGAAAAGAAAGAAAGAAAGAAAGAAAGAAAGAAAGAAAGAAACGATGGCCCAGATCCAATCTTGAAAAATTACCAATTTAAAATAACTGGAGGCAGGGGCTGGGGGTTTAGCCCAGCGGAAGGGCCCCTGCCAGGTGCACACAAGGCCCTGGGTTCGGTCCTCAGCCCTGGAAAAAAAATAAAAATAAAAAAATAAAATAAAATAACTGGAGGCATGGCTCAGTTGGTAGAATGCCAGCCTTGTACACATAAGGCCACCACCAAAGGGAATGTAGTGGAAAAGCGGTCTATCAGAGAAGGGAAAGCCAAGAAAGGAACAAAGGTTGTAGTGAAGGTAAAACCATAACTCCAGTTCTTTTTCACAGGACATTTGTGCCTGGCCTCAGGCTGGAGATATGACTCCTCTGGCTAACTTGTGTCCCCCGCACAAGACAGACTCTCACGTGTGTTTCTGAGAGTCCCTAGGATCAGACAAAATACAAACAAACCCAACTCTGTTGCAAGGGCCGTAAACCTCTTCCTAGTTGGATTTGTGAAGTGATGGCATAGCTGGCCTGTTGAATCATGGCCCTGCCTCTCTGAGGGAAAAAAAGCTGATTTCAGCCACTTGAGGGGAGCCAAATAGCAATGACCTGTCTGCAGCAGGGATGATAACTCAGTCCTTATAAGGAGTGGACAAACAAACAGCCCGTGCTCATGGCTCAGGAATGCGTGTCTCGCAGTGTGTTCTTCACGGCTTGTCTTGGGGCTCAACACCTGAGTACTCCATTTCCTGTGCAGCTCAGGGCAGCAGGATGGGGGACCTCTCCCTTCCCACTAAGGGGGAACACTATTGTCAGCCAGGGGTAATCACAACCATAAAGATTCTGAATCAGCACTGTGATTAGATGGGATTGGACTGTTTAAAGAAAGGCTTCCCCCGCCCCCTCCCCCAGCAACTGAAACACTGGCTTAAGGCTGGGTTACTATTTAACCCTAGTTTAAAAAGGAAAGAAAAAGGTGAGATTGTAAAGTCAAAGTCCCTTTAGGAGTGAACAGAGTAAGACATCAGTAATTTTAGCTCTTGCTCACCTACAAGGTCTCCTCTAGGCCAGGCGTTTATTATTATGGCTTCTTAATTCTTGTATTAACCAGTGAATTTTTTTTTACTCATTTACAAAAAAGGATTGAAGTTCAAAGAGAGGTTATGTCATTTGCCTGACTTCATACAGCTAGTAAGCAGAAAATAGAATTACAAACAGCCTAAGGCTCCCAGATGACTGGGTTGTACAATGTGAAGAATGAATCCATTCATTCCAACTTGTTTCACCAAGACACCCAGACCTTCGAGGACTGAGGAAATGTGTGTTTCCTTCAAATCATGTGTTGCTCAGGGGAAAAAAAAATGTGGAACCACTAAACATTGGTAGCTCACACCTGTAATCCCAACGACTCAGGAGGCTGGGGTCTGAGGATCGTGGTTGAAAACCAGACTGCAGAAAAGTCTGTGAGACACTTATTTGCAATGAGCCAGCAAAAAGAAGTGGAGGCATGGCTCAAATGGCAGAGCCCCAGCCTTGAGTGAAAAAGTCAAGGAAGAAAAAGTCAAGCAAGAGCACAAGCTATGAGTTCAAGTCCCAGGACACACTCTCTCTCCCTCCCTTCCTCCCTCCCTCTCTCCCTCTCTGTCTCTGTCTCTCTGTCTGTCTGTCTCTCTCTCTCTCTCTCTCACACACACACACACCATATTAAAAGAAGAAAGAAAAGAAAAGAAAAATGTAGAATCTGAAAACCAAACTTTAGAGACTTCTCAGTATTCACTTTACTCAATACTTAAGAAGCTCAGCCAGCTGGGCTGTCCAAGGCCTTTTTGTGAAATGCTCCCTGACTGAGTCTCCTTCCCCGGCTAGCCAGCCAGCTGTCCTCTGGCTGCCCTCAAAAGCCACCAGGCTTGTAAGTCTTCTGGCTCCCACAGTTAGCCAAGTCCCACCACCATATTCATTCTGACCCACGATGACCTTTATTGTTCATTTAGTATGTACTCTTTATATATGCAAGGGATGATCTTAAGCTCATGGAGCTGAACAACCCTGTCCTTGAGAACTGACTTTCAGAAATGAGAGTTTTTACTTCATGGGCAAGAAAGGAATGGGAACCTACGCCAACAAATTCTAAGGAGTGTGGAGAGTTTGGGACTGCCCTTTGGCCTTAGGTCTTTCTGAAATAGCTAAGTCTGGGGTCACTTGAAGGTTGACTCTTAAAGGGGTCACTGTGAGGATCTCAAGGAGCGAGAGCAGCTTGTCCCTGTGGGTTGTTCTGGCAGGCCCTGTGAAAGCATCGAGAGACCCCAGACATCTTTGTCAAGAGTCCACCATATCAAGCCACCACTAAAGGTTGAGCTCTTGCTTCCTGAGTCCCTTTCCATGTAAACAAGAAGGGCTTGCAAGAAGGTCTTCTCTCACCATGTCATCCTAGAATCCCATCAGTCCGAAAGAACCATGCCACTCCCGGCTTGGCCCTAGGAAGACTGTTGCAGGATGGATAAGTATGACCTAGGAAAGAACCTACAGAGGGATGGAGAGGAGAAAGAGGAGGCTCAGGCGGGACACCCATAGAATCTTTTGATCCGTTAAAACGTAACAAGAGAACACGACAGAAAACAAATGCGTTACTGTAGCATGATCCTACCAAGAACAGATCCTGCCTTGCTGGGGAATGGGGAAGATTTCAACACACACGTGCATTCACACGCATGCACCTGTGTAGGCACGTGTGTGAGCTCACACGCACGCACACACACACACACACACACACACACACACACACACACACACACACACACACACAACTCTGTATATTTCTTCATTAAGGAGAGGCTAACATTTATTTATTTATTTATTTTTGGTCCGGTTGTGGGGCCTGAACTCTGGGCCTGGGCGCTGTTCCTCAGCTCTTCAGCTCAAGGTTAGTGCCCTACCACTTGAGCCACAGCGCCACTTCTGGCTTTTTTCTTTTTGCTTATGTGGTGCTGAGGAATCGAACCCAGGGCCTCAGGCATGCAAGGCAAGCACTCTACCACTGAGCCAACTTCCCAGCTCCTAACATTTCTTTTAAGACGTACCTCCTAAAAAAGTTTGAAGACTTGTGGGGAGTTTTGAATTTGTGGGAATCTATGTCCAAAACCTTTTCTTGAACTGTGACTACATTTGTAAGGTCAGTTGTTTAGAGGTCACCGAGTTAAGCGTTAGCAACCTTGCTGCCAGGCTTGCTTGGCCCTTTTTCCTAGCATTTCCTATGTTACCACACAGCTACAGTGCTTTTCTGCTAGTTTATTCTCACCAAAAGAGTTCCTGGGAAGTGTTCGTGTGCAGTTTACTGGATCTGAGGGTGCTGCTTCCATGTGTGTTGAAAGAATGAGAGAAAAAGAGATGATATTAGATATGAAAAAAAAACTAAAAATGGAATTTTAAGCCAAAGAATCCCATGTTGCTGGTTCTACTTCCCAGCTGCCATGAATTAATAATGAATTAGCAAATGACCAAACTGGTGTATGCCAAGCCCTGCACAGGCCTATTGCCAGACACAGAAATAACACCCGGCTGTCTCTGGGGGCCTAGCGCTGAGGCCAACAAGCCAAGGCTCTGCCCAGGATGATGCTCTCATCCCAGAGGGGGTCGAGAGAATATTTTCAAGCATATGCTGTTGATACTGTGACTTGTATCCTGGCAGGGAAGCCAGGAAAGTTATCCTGAACAATTCTGCTTGTATTCCTTAGAGGTTTTGGCCAACTCGCCAAACTCATTGCAATCTCTTATCTTTAACATAGCAGCAACTCGGTGCCCTATAACTGAGGACAGACTGTACTGGGGGCTGAGCCATGTGAGTTCAGATACAGCCATCACCTCTGTGAAGAGTGGAGAAAGTACAACATGGAGTAAGGACCACCTGTGGGGGTGAGTTCAGCTATCAGAGCATCTCCCACTTAGCCAATCAGCTCCTAAGAAAAGATTTCAATGACTCGAATAACAAAATGTTATCAGGCTGGTAATGAAACTAACAGATGTTTATCTAGAGGTCACAGTGTATTGTTTCCATTAGTTATTACATACGGTGATATTGATTTTTTAAATGGATGAATACATTTATAGTTCCAATTACACATTTAAAAATCACAATGTTATAAAATAGAAATATAGCCGGGTGCTGGTGGCTCATACCTATGATCCTAGCTACTCAGGCCCTGAGTTCAAGTCCCAGGACCAGCAAAAAAAAAAAAAAAAAAAGAAATCGTTTACTCATAACACAACTTTCAAACTCTTCCCAGGCACACACATTCTCACTCCTCACTGGAGCCATTCTGCAAGTCTATCTACCATAGCAGCGTCTCAATATCCATCTAGGTAGCTTCAAACTGTAGCTTCATTGGAAATTTTACCTGAAGCCACATAATCCTTTCCTTATTTGTGACCTCATAAAGTATCTACTTATCTTTAGAGTATCTATTTATCTTATAGTACAATATACAGTAACAGTGAATGTAACATAATGAGTGTGTGGTTTATTGTAACTTAACAATCAAGGGATCAGATCTCTAGGAATAATTGCCAACCATGTAGCTGACTTCTTTGTTTCTTTGTCTCCTATGTAGCCATGAATGTCTCATACATTGCTATAACTTTAGATGGTTAAAAACTAGAATGTGGTACAAGACACTATGTTGAAAACGAACTTTACAATTTCGGGGCAGGGGTGGGGCAGGGAGAAGTTGGGGAGATGGGGAGGGAAGGGATGGTAGGGGAAAAACAAAGGAGGGGTTAACAATGCTCGATAGGGAAATGTACTCATTACCCTAACTCATGTACCTATAACCCCTCTTACAGTATTTTTTACAATAAAAATATATATGGAAAAAAAGACTAGTATGTGTTCATTAAGAGAAAGTTGCACAGAATAAAATCATTGGAAGAATGTCTTCTCTTCTGTAGAGATCTTTTAAATCTAAGACGGCTCGGGAATAAATTGTGCTTTTATGACAAATGTAATGAAGGTTAGAGGGCATGAAATGTTCTAAATGAGAAGTGTTTTGAAGTATGAGAGGGTGTAGATTAGCTATAGAATCAGCCACTATTAATGCTCCATGAAGGACCATGGTAAGCATATGGGGTTAGAAGGTAAGCCCCTTGATGCATGGCTTAGTTGGAAACTTGGTCATTAGAGATAATTAAACTTCTCTGGATTAGAGTTCAAGCCATGTGGTCCAGAGACCAAGCAGCTGTTAACAGCCAAGAGGTCGGCTGAGATTGTGGGGATCCCTGTTCTGATCTCACGACCCCCTCTCTGCCTCCTTACCCCTGCTGCAGGCCTATACTGGGAGGGGGGTACTGGAGGTGGAGCTTTCCAGTGGCCTTCAAGTTTCATACATGGATCACCGTGATGTCAAACAAGGAGCTGAGTCAGAACCTGCAGGAATTCAGTGGTGGCAGAGACTCAGAGCCAAGGCCCACCACAAACAAGCCTCCTCAGAGCTGGCAGACTCCTGCAATGAATGAAGAGATTCATCCATGGTGGGTGGGATTCCATTCATGGCCAGCATGGGGCAGATCAGAGAAGTCAGGTCAGTTTGTCGCAGGGCCTGGCATTTGCTATATGCGTGTGCCTGGCTGGCCCTCCACTGTGAAAACAGTGGAAATAACCAGCATCTACTCATCCCCCCGTCTGTCTCTCCAAGCCCCACCTTTCAGGACCAAAAGGAGGACTTTTTGTGCAGTTCCTCTTCCCTTTATTCCAACTTTTGGTCTTCTTAAGGCTTTGTGTCACCATCTGAGGTTCCAGCACCTGCCCCAGGTGTCACCCCTCACTGCTGTCTGCAAGACATGTCCCGACACTGGCCTTTTGACTTTTAAATACAGAAGAAAGATCCCTGGAGAAATTTGGTTGCAGGTCACCCATGGTGGTCCTAGGACTCTTAATCTGCTAACCTACACACTGACCTCTACCCTTTCAGTTCAGCTCCCTGGTTGGAGGGAGGTTTTTTTCTGTTAACTTCACTGCCCACCTGAACCTGACTCCCTCACGTCAGGAACCGAGAGGCCAGCAAAAGCCTGTAGACTTCTTAAGGGCGTTCACGACTCTCCCCTGCCAATCATAGCATCATCTGACCTCTCCATGTCAGCCCGTGACCAGTTCTGGATGGGATCTCTCCCTCCCGACATTCCAAGTGTGCTGCCAGGAGTCTTCATGTTGATTGTGGGAGTCCCTCTGTCTTTGTCTCTCCTAAAACTTCTGACTTCTTTTTATCAGTTGCTTTCTTTGCGGGAATAATCATTGAAAGAGCCACGACCTTCAGACTCAGAATCTCTTCTTGCTTATCTCTGGAGTGAGCTCCAGCTGGCTCTCCTGGTTGCCAGTGGACCTCTAGTCTAGGTCATTTCTGCCTCCTGGGTCCTTCGACCTCCCAGTTCTTCTGGGGACTGCTCTCATCCTTTGACTTTTCTCAGCAGGGCTCCTTTAGCCATCGTGTTGATCTGAGCCACTTCCAGAGCTCTGGGAACTTGCTAGCAAACAGATGGAGAAACCCCAAAGCTTTTGCTTTACCTGGGGTTTCCCTCCTTCCTGTTCACTGATTGGCATTTGTGAAGTGCCCTAAGAGTCTTTTGTGGCACCTGCAACATCATTTTGCCCCTTGAGACACTTCCCAAGCCCACTGCCTCTCTAGATTCTCTTCTGGTGCTCCAAATGTCCTACAATTTATCATACTAACTAAATTTCTTAACTACATTGTATTATGCTAAGCACTTAACTTTTATCCTCTAAGCAAAAAACTCTTCTTTCCCCTCATTTTATAGGAGGGGGAACAGAGGCACAGAGAGGTTAGGCATTTTTCCAGTATAGTAGAAAATGGTAAATCTCTGGGCCCTAGTGGCTTGCACCTGTATTTCTAGCTTTTCAAGAGACTGAGATCTGAGGATCATGGTTTGAAGCCAGCCAGGGCAGGAAAGTCTGTGAGACACTTATCTCCAATTAACTAGCAAAAAAAGCTGGAAGTGGGGCTGGGAAGGTGGCTCAGTGGTAGAGTGCTTGCCTTGCATGCCTGAGGTCCTGGGTTCGATTCCTCAGCACCACATAAGCAAAAAGAAAAAAGCCGGAAGTGGTGCTGTGGCTCAAGTGGTAGAGCGCTAGCCTTGAGCTGAAGAGCTGAGGGACAGCGCCCAGGCCCGGAGTTCAGGCCCCATGACTGGACCAAAAAAAAAAAAAAAAGCTGGAAGTGGAACTTTGGTCCAAGTCGGTAGAGTGCTAGACTTAAGCTAAAAGAAGCTCAGGTATAGTGCCTAAGACTGGTGTAAGAAAGAAAGAAAAGAAAAAAGGAAGGAAGGAAGGAAGGAAGGAAGGAAGGAAGGAAGGAAGGAAGGAAGGAAGGAGAAACGAAGGAAGGGAGGGAGGGAGGGATGGAGGGAGGGAGGGAAGAAGAAAGAAAGGAAGAAAGGGAGGAAGGAAGGAAGAAATGGAGGGAAGGAAGGAAGGAAGGAAGGAAAGGAGGCAGGAAAATGACCAAGTCATGTAAAAACACAGCTTAGTGAGGAGCTCTTTATCTCTGTGCGCTTACTGTACCTTGTTGGGCCTTAATAGGTCTAGCAGCCATTTTCTTCACCAGAGAGGACTAGGAGAAGACACATGGAAAGAAAAATGGGTAAGCAGGTGAATGCCTATGTTGATAGTTGGATACATGGATGGATGGACACATGGATACATGGATGGTAGATACATGGACACATGGACACATGGATGGATTGCCTTGTAATCAAATAGACTTTGTGAAGAAGAACATTTTGGAACACACATTGTTCAAGTAACCTAGAGCTACATATTCACTGGCCTCTTTTCTTCAGACCTTGACTATTTTTTTTCTGCCAGAGGCCATTTGAATAGTTATAACTTTATTTGTGGGCCACACAAAAGTTATCAGTACACACAGAATGGGCTGAGGGCAGCTAACTAAAGCCATTGAGAAACACATGTACAGCCCATGGTGTAGCAAATGATTCTGTGGCCATCTTTGGCCTTTTTCCTCTGTTCTGCCCAACCCTCCAGAGCAGCTAGAGCAGCTGTGTTCCCTCTATGAGTTATTTCCACCTGGGCTTGTTTTTTCAGATGTTTCACCCTAACTTTGGAATTCAAAATGAATTCGTCCAAGAAGCCTTCATTTTCAGTAGGAGTGGCTGTCATCTGATCCTGGATGGGGTCCTGTGGTCTAAGCCTGACTCAACAAGATGGGCCTGTGGGGTGTGTTGTTTATGTCTGGAGGTCTGACAACCCTGGTGGGCAAAAACAAGGAAATTCACATCTCCCAACAAGCTGACTGAAGAACAAGGCTAGCACTGGACACAGTCTGGCCTGCGATCACTCAGCAAACTCATGGGGAAGGAGAGCCGGCAGGGTAGGGACCATGCATTGGGCCCTCTTCCTCCTTTGTTTCAGGCCCCTTCCCACCGTCATACCAACACCCCTAAGACCATCAGACTTCTCTTCCTGTTCCTCTAGCTCTAGACGAAGAACTCATTGTTGATAATGTATTCGTAACTTATTGCTTTCCTGTCCCATTAAATGGAAAGAGTTCTTCAGTAAAAAAGCAATGTCAAACTCAGAGGCAGCATTGAGTTGTTCCATGTTAGTGATGCTCGCTGTTCCTGTCATTCATTTTATGACATTCCTTTTATACATTCTTTTATTAATATTAGTGTTGAGTTACATATCAGAAAACAATTCAAGGCCACTTTATTTTTCCTACTCTCCTATCTTAGCGAGGCTCTTCCTGACCCTCAACCCTAGGACCTCCAGCCATATCTCAATACAAGACATGGAAATTACCAGAAATGGCCTGGCCCTGCCTCATTCAAGGTGACCAAGAGGTCTTGGCCATGAAGAGTGGACTGCATCTTTGCCTCTGATAGGCCTCCATCTTGATCTGCAAGTGCTCTCAGCATGGAAAGGAGGAATTCTCTCAAGGTGTTGACATTTTGAGACTGGAACAAAAAGAGGACCAGACAAATTTTATTTCCCTTTTTTTGGTCTTACTCTAAGCTTCTCAGCAAATTCTTCACACCCAGTTTTAATCCTTTTTGTCTGATTATGAGCTAGAATAATGGATGAACTCCGTGAACTTTCCACATAGGAAGTTATACACACAAAAGTAGCATGGGGACAAGCTCTTCCCTTTCTGTGCCAAATCCTTGTGGTCAGTGAAATGAAGTTGGAAGTAGTTGTCATAGCCAGTCAGTGTGTTTCATGTGACAACAGATGAAGACTTTTTGGTCCATGAACTGTGAATGAGCCTGCCCATGGCAGGTGTATACCTGTCCCTGGCAGCCATTCATGCTAGGAAGCAATCTCCTTCCTTTTTCAGATGAGAAAATGATTACCCAGAGGGAAAGTGTATCCCTGGTATCTTGGAAAATGGTGTTTAGTCTTCCAGATGACAGTGCAGTATAATCCTAGCTACTCAGGAGGCCTGATACATGAGGATAACTGTTCAAAGCCAGCCTGAGCAGAAAAGTCCCTGTGAGACTCTTATCTCCCATTAACCTCTCAAAAAGGAAGTGGAGCTGTGGATCAAAGTGGTAGAGCAATAGCCTTGCTTAAAAGAGTTCAGGGACAGTGCTCAGGTCCTAACTTCAAGCCTCACTACTAACCCCCTTCACACACAAAAAAAGTCCATGTCATATAAAGTTATGAAGTTACAGAAAAGTAAGTGAAGTCTAGCCAGGCATCGGTGGCGCACACTTGTAATCCTACCTACTCAGGAGGCTGAGATCTAAGGATCACAGTTTAAAGTCAGCCTGTACAGAAAAGTCTGTGAGACTCTTACCTGTAATTAACCACCTGAAAACCAGAAATGGTGCTGTAGCTCAAGTGGTAGAGTGCTAGCCTTGAGCTGAAGAGCTCAGGGACAGTGCCCAGGCCCAAAGTTCAAGACCCACAACTGACAATTAATTAATTAACTAATTAATTAATTAAAAAAACATACTACCCCTGAACTATTCTAGGCACACTCCTGGAAAAGATGTTGAATGACCTCTGAAAGCTTTCTCTCCTCAGCACCCCCTCTTCTAAAGCGACTTCTCCAAACTGCTGAAAAGATTAGTGCAATATTCCTAAAAAAATCTAATAGAGAGCCTAGTAGGAGTTGTTCAACCAATGTGTCCATTGTTCTCTCCATCAGTATAAAAACGAATACACGCTACCTTTCTTCTGCAGCCTCGTGGTAAACAGGTGCTGATAAAAATCAACATTGGCTCAAATCTCAGCCCCAGACTTGAACTGAATCTGAACTTTGCTGAAGAACAAAGAATGTCCAGCAAACATTTTTCCTCTAGCGTGTCTAATCTTCATGCATCCTCTCACTTCCTGAGTCATCGGGCCTAGATCTCCAGAACCATCATCAGGATATTTATCTCCCAAACAGTTTCGTTGATCCAAAGGATTTCCTAAGAAATGCACTATCTCCTATTTTCCTGACCTTGTCACAGAGCCAATGACTTTGGAAGTAAGAGAAAATTCCTTTGTCCCAAATGAATGTCAGCTTCCCTCAATGTCGTGTTTGTATGTATGTCCCTCCCTTCCTCAAAACTGGCAGTCATTCCAGAACCTTCTGTAGAGTTGAGGATAGATAGCACTGGGCTTTGGATGACAAGCCTCTCCTGCTCCAGAGCTGTGTTGTGGCCAGCTGAATGTCTCAGTGCTCCAGAAACTCCAGGCTTATTTTCTTCCCCATCCTAAACCCAGCATTCCCTCTGTGAGAACACTCTCTTCCCACTTCCTCCACCCCTAACTCTTTCTCAAAGTTGCACCCTCTTTTCAAGGTGCACCTTAAAGCTTGTTCTACCTCTTAGACCAGCTGTGATCTCGACTACCCTTATGTTGAACTTTATTCTATATTAATTTGAATTATGAGCTTTGTTTTTAATTCACATAAAGAACACCTATGATGAAGTCTGCTATGTAGTTATGCCAGGTTCTGGAGGTAGAGATGCATGAGATCGAATTAATCCAGCCAACGTAGGGATCTTAACATCCCAAATAATATAGATAAGATATATCCATTTCCAGTGTTTTAAATACTATTTGCTTGCATTAGGTCATACGTCAGGTAATTCTGTCATTAGCCAGCCCACGGCTTCAGTGTCTTCAGCTTCGATCATCATGGTTTCTGAGGATCTGTCCCCCTCAGCCTAGAGACTCTGGAATTGCTCCGGAAACTCTCCAGTTACCTTCTTGGCTCTTTAGGCTCACTTTGGTTCTAGTGTTATTTCCCAGTAATAAGGGTCCCTCTGAGCTTCAGAGACTTGTGGGCAGAGGTTTGGAACTAGTGCACAATTGCACATCCAGGTTTGCTGAACATGATCCAATATGGTGGCCATGTTGGTTACAAAGCCAAACCACAGTCATTTAATTAAACTTTGGTCTCCACATCGCTAAATTGAGGTGGGTAGGATAGAGCCCACAAAGCCCCTTTAACTTTAGGGTGCAGTGATTCAGTCATTCTCTCTCTGGCTCCCCTCCAGAGCACATTGTGTTCTGCAAGGATGTGATTGCCAAACCACCTGGCAGAGGGAAACAGATACTCCGCCCCTCCCACCTTCACCCTGGGGATACAGATGTGTTTTGAAAAGAGGTGTGGCAGCGTTCAGAAGGCGTGAATTGTACAGTTGTTGGCCCAATTTCTCAGCATACGTTTGCCATGGGAATCAGTTGGAGAAATTTAATCTAGTCTAGAGAAGAGCAAGTGGCCAACACTACTTGATGGAATAACTCATCCTTCTTACTTCATGGGTCAGCTTCTGCTTTCTCGAGTTGTGGGCTTCAGGGTCAATGAATGAACTACTGTCTGCAGTATCACGTTGTTTTCTCCAGACTTAACCTACTGGTTGGCCACATCTCCATTACTTAATGAACTTGAAGGAAAATAAAGGAGTTGGTCATATAGCTTAGATAGGATAACCAAGTATCTTATATGATCTCTGTCTCTGTTCTCGCTGCTACAACAGAATACCTTAAACTGGGAATTTATAAATAATAGAACCTGAGTTCTCACAGTTCCGGAGGCTGGGGATCAGCTTGATGTCAAAGCTTGCTCTCTGTTTCCAAGATGGTGTTTTGTTACCATGCCCTCACACAACAGAAGATCAAAGAGGGCTGGGTGACCTCTCTCTCTCTCAAGCCCTTTACAAGGCCCACATCCTGTCCATGAAGCATCACTTCCCAAGGGGGTTACTTCTTCACGACACTACAACTGATTAGAGGGACCTACATTTTTTCTGGGAGACAGGGCCAAAGGTGAGCATTGTGAGATCACTGTTACATACTGTTAAATCACTGTTAGTCATAAGCATTTATCATAAGTACTTCTTTTAATGTTGATTTTGTCTCTCAAATAAGTACGATTTGGGGAGCTGTGACTATTAGACCCTTCTCCAGGACCCAAGCTGCCTTGAATACAAGATTACCAGACAAACAGCCAGCTGGCCTGCTCTCAGGCCAGCACCAGCCACTTTGAACGCTCCACGATACCTCAAGGAAGCTATGTGACAACCACAGCTGCTAGTTGTCAAAGCACAACTTCACTCTGGATCCCAAAGGCCCTGGCCCAGCCAATCGTGCCCTGGATGTTTTGCTGTCATGCGCGTCAGTGTAATCTCAATAATCCTGTTGCCATTGCTAAGGGAAGTGTTCCTCCAGGACAGAGGGAAACTACAAGACCTCCCACTTCTCTTGTAGCTTTGGCCTTTAGAAATGCTATAGCAAAGAGAAAAGGGAGAGGGGAAGCCGGGCGCTGGTGGCTCACACCTGTAATCCTAGCTACTCAAGAAGCTGAGATCTGAGGATTGGGGTTCAAAACCAGCCCGGGCCAGAAAGTCTGTGAGACTCTTATCTCCAATAAAACCACTAGAAAACTGGAAGTGGTGCTGTGGCTCAAGCGGTAGAGCGCTGGCCTTGAGCTGAAGAGCACAGGGACAACGCCAAGCCCAGAGTTCAAGCCCCATGACCAACAAAAAAAAGAGAGAGAGGGGGGGGATTGGAGAAAGAGAGAGAGAGTTAGAGAGAGAGAGAGAGAGAGAGAGAGAGAGAGAGAGAGAGAGAGAGAGAGAGAGAGAGATTCTGTGATGTGATTAAATATACTTAGAAAATAATATAGTATAATATATTCTTTCCCAACCCCTGGATCCTTGTTGGAGAGTCTTAAAGTATATGTGCTACAGCTGGGCTTGGTGGTACATGCCTGTAATCACAGCTACTCGGGATGTAGAAGCAGAAGAATTTCGAGTTTGAGGTTAGCTCAGGCAAAGTTAGCTACATTCTGTCTCAAAACAAAGTAAAAACAAAATGGTAGGTGGGTGCCTAGCTCAAGTGATAATGTTTACCTGCTATGCCCAAGGTCCTAGGTTTAATGCCTAGCACTGCAAACCTGCAAAATCACTACTTCTACTACTAAATAACAACAATAATAATAATAATATAACAACTGGTGCTGCTACAAGAGAAGTGTGAGGCCTTGCATCAGAACACCATTCCCAATCATTAGATCTAGTAGTTTCCAGTATAGGGGAATAGCGTTTGGAAAATTAAGTAGAAATTTAATTCATTTTAATAGCTATCAGAAAATTCTTAGAATCAGCCCTTGTTTTCTTCCTAAGGCAGTCTGGGAAGGCCCTTTGCTTACTTTTTGAGCCTGTTCTCCATAAGGAAGCAGCAGGATTGGCAATGAGGAACAACTCAATGGGCTCCAGATGCCCACCCAGGGTGTGTGCCTGGTTTGGGTCCTCCTGGGCTCATGGGCCACTGTCTCTCCTGGGTACGCAATTGTATTGTGTAGTCACGCACACTAATTGTTTTGCACACCTGTGCCTTTACTCTCATTATTCCCTTTTCCTCTCCTTCACTGGAGGCCCACTTTCCTGTATGCAGATAACTCTTTCTCAAAAGTTGAGCCAGAAATTATTTTCTTAAAATGGCCTCCCCAAATACCAATTCCCTTCTTCCTTCCCTAATCCCAACTTTACCCACCTTGACTCTAGAGTGGTGTGTGTGTGTGTGTGTGTGTGTGTGTGTGTGTGTGTGTGTGTGTGTGTGTGTGTGTGTGTGTGTGTGTGTGTGTGTGTGTGTGTGTGTGTGTGTGTGTGTGTGTGTGTGTGTGTATGAGAGAGAGACACAGACACAGAGAGAGAGGGGAGGATTTAAGGTTTTATTTTAGAACACTTTGGTTAAAATGTTGCACAATTTCCTGATAACAATTGCCTATTTAACATTAATTCCTGTGGCTCTGAGCCCCTAAAAACTCATGAAGGCCTGGATACTCCTATGATGCCTTGGATTCTTCGGAATCAGGGTGTGTGTCCTATGTCTTGGAAACCACAGAGCTTAAGCCTGACAAGCTGAGCTTCACATCATCCTTTGGGAACCGGTTTCATCTCTGTGGTCTATTATCTTCATGGTTTCCTATATAGTTCATGAATTTTATTTCAGACTTCCACAACAAGAGTCATTTCTAACATTCCACCAGGGAGAGAAGAAGAAGACACGCTGTGTGGAATCCATGGATGTATAAGAAGCTCAGAAAGGGCCTCTTAGGAATGAAAGATAGGCAGGGCATTGTGGATTTACCAACATGCTCAAGAAATGAGATCTTACATTTTTATCCCTCCCAACACTCTTTTTTCTTTTGTAAGATAAAAAGAGTTTCCCTATAAATTGAATCTATTTTCCTGTGCAACTTAGACCAACATCTATGAGAGGTGATTGAAGGGATGGTTGTAAAGGCAAATGATAAAGGATAGTGGGCCTCAGAACCAACTACTGGCATTGCACACAGTTAGTAGTAAGTTTTTATCAGTACCTCTAAAACTGAAGCAGTTTCCAGCATCTGAGAAGATGAGTCTAGGGAACCATCTTCCCCAGGCTGTGCCTGAGGTAGCAGACGCCAATCACACATCCAAGAAGGAATAAAGACCTCCCAGTCCCCTCCTCTAGCTCCAAGTCTCCTACCAGGGCCTCTCTTGGTTACATCCAAGCAGAGAGCAGAGGACAAAGGAGCCATCGATTCAGATCTCAGCATTCTGGGGCCTAGAGGTGGGCAGAGAGGGGGTCAGTGGAGAATACCCAGTGTACCGGCCTTGGATTAGGAATAAACTTCACTTATCTCTACTTAGTGTCCAAATCATAGTAGTGTCAACTGCCCCCCACCTCTAAGTGGGTCTTTTCTCCTCAAGTCCTGAATAAAGTCTGTGCTGTCCAACTTCCCCTGAGCTGAAATCAGCTGAGCTCTTGCTTGTTGCCTGCTGCTGGGGTAGGTTTTTTTTCTTTCTTTCTTTTTGGCAGAATCAATGATATTAAATTATACTTGCTCTTTTCAAAGCCCACATTATACAGGGTAAGCCAGGATAGCCAGAGATTCTGGGAATTTCCTGACATCCTGATCCATGAAAGTCTCAGATTCTAAGTTAAACCTCCCTTCCGTTGCCCTGCAGGCCATAAAAACAATTTAGCTAAGTTTCTAGAACCTTTAGAAAAATGGCCTGCGCCAAAGCATTCGTTCTAAATTGTGAATGGAATTTGTGCTTACAAAATTGTATGACAATTTGGGATCAAAAGCTCAGGTATTTTTATTCCAAATGTCATTATCTACCTATCTTTCAGGAGATCTGGCTTTGGGGTTTTCTGGGGCTTCAGAATCTGCTTAACTATTTACCACACAGTATTACTAATCATGTCCTGAAGAAAAAATGTTACATCTTCTTTAACAAACTGGTTGTAAAAGTTGCTCACAACTCCCAGACATCCCCCAGTAGGATAAATGGGTACTTAGAAACATTTGGTATACTGAAGAGTATACTTTTTGTTTCCCTAAGACTGGGATTCCAACTTGGTATCTGATGCTTTTGCTCATTGGTTGGTGGGTGGGGGAGCATTCTACCATCTGAGCCATATCTTCAATCCCCAATTACTATAATTCTTAAATTTGAAGTCAGGAACCTAGAATTCTGATTTTTAAGAATTCTGGCTACATATGGAACTGTCAACAAGTCTCAGAATGGCTTTGGCTGGTCTGGGAGTATGAGGGAATGATTCAGTGTCCCCTTTTTCACCTTCAACCTAGGTGTGGTAAAATCCTATTTAGTGTATATTCATGTCCAATATGCCCTTTAAGATGGTGTCCCCCAGAAAGAAGGGGTGAGGAAGAGATCTAAATGGCTCCATCAAGAACCCAGCTTCAAAAAAACAGATGGAAGAAAGACAGTAAATGATGCTGGCAAAATTGGTTAACATCTGTAGAAAACTAAAGCTAGATCCTTATCCATCACCCTGGACCAGAATCAACTCCAAATGGATCAAAGACATGGAGTCAAAGCAGACATCCTGAAAACATTACAGGACAGAATAGGAGAAACCTTAGGTCTCCTTGGCACAGGCTGAAATTTTCTTAATAGAGACCCAGAAACACAACAAATCAAAGAAAAGTTGGACAAATGGGATTGCATGAAGTTGCAGAGCTTCTGAATGACAAAGGACATAGCTAGCAAGATCAATAGAAAGCCCACAGATTGGGAGAAGATCTTCACTAGCCATACAATGGATAAAGGTCTCATATCTAAAATATACCTGGAACTCAAAAAATTAAATCCCCCAACAACAAATCCTCAAAGAAACAATTGCCCAATAAATAAGTGGGCTAAAGATTTAAAGAGAAACTTCTCTGAAGAGGAAAGAAGGATGGCCAATAGACACATGAAGAAATGCTCAACCTCTCTAGCCACAAAAGAAATGCAATCAAAACAACTTTGAGATACCCTCATCCCAGTTAGAATGGCTATAATCAAGAACTCTAATAACAACAGATGCTGGAGGAGATGTGAACAGAAGGGAATCTTACTGCCTTGTTGGTGGGAGTAGAAACTTGTTCAACCACTTTGGAAAGAAGTATGGAGGTTCCTCAAAAGACTCCACATAGAGCTCCCCTATGACCCAGCAATCCCACTTTGGGGCATTTACCCAAATGATCACAAACAAGACCATACTAAAGCTATCAGCACAACTATGTTTATTGCAGCATTATTTACCATAGCTAAGAGATGGAACCAACCCAGATGCCCATGTAGTATATATACACAATGGAATTCTATGCCTCCATCAGAAAGAATGACATTGCCCCATTTGTTAGGAAATGGAAAGACTTGGAAAAAATTATATTAAGTGAAGTAAGCCAGGTCCAAAGAAACATAGGCCCCATGGTTTCCCTTATTTGCAATGACTAGTATATGTTTGGGACAAGCAGAAAAGGTCAAAAGCTATGTACATATGACCAGATAAGATGATGTTAAACAAAATGAACCCCAAGATAGGGACACAAGTGGTTTTTTCTTTCTTGCTATTGTTTCTAATATTTTATAAGGTATCATTGTTGTGCCCAGGTTGCAGGACTCCCACCAAGAAGACCACCGAGAGTCAGACTTTACAGCTGTTTTAAGGTTTTATTTAGACGGGCTGCAGCTCAGGCCTCGTCCTACACTCTGACACAGTGGAGCCTAGGAGGAGAGCCCCGAGCTAAGGATTTGCAGGGCTTATAAAGACACACAACCAGGTATACCACCACGTGTTGCTCTGCTAAACAATCAACAAATGGTTATTGCCTCAAGTACTTTAACTCTTCATTTCCCCCCTTGACTAATGGTCCTGAGACACAATCTTGTGGTTCTGGCCCCAAACTAAACTCCAACAGCAATCGATCTTGAACGAGTCCCTCTCTGATCTTAGCCATCAGTCCATTTTTCTTTTCTTGAGGCGTACGCGGAGTGGTTGGGTAGGATGCTTGGAGACTTCCGATGTTTCCCCACGGTCGTCCAGGGCAAAGGGGTTAGCCGGTCTGGCGTGGGAGCAGTGGATCCAAGCAGCAATGCCATCCACCTTAAGGGCAGTAGGTGTAGCCAGTAGCACCATGTAAGGTCCCTTCCACCATGGTTCCAGAGATCTCAAGTTGTGCCTTTGAACAAACACCCAGTCCCCTGGTTTAAAAGGATGGTGGGTAGGAATAGAAGCAGAATCATATAATGCTTTTAGTTGAGGCCACATACTCTTATGCATCAGCTGTAAAAATTCAAGCTTACACAGAAATTCAGTATGGGTGGGGGGGGGTCCATACATTATTTCAAAAGGAGGAAAGCCAAGATGATAGGGTGAATTTCTTACTCTAAATGGCAAAAGGAAGGAGCAATACCCAATCTGCGCCAGTCTCCAAGGCCAATTTAGTTAAGGTCTCTTTTAGAGTCCGATTCATTCTTTCTACCTGCCCTGAATTCTTGGGTCTATAAGCACAGTGCAATTTCCAATCCATCCCCAGTGCCGCGGCTATTCCCTGACTTACTTTTGAAATGAAGGCCGGTCCATTGTCCAACCCGATGGTGGATGGGAAGCCATACCTGGGTAGGATTTCTTCCAAGATCTTCTTAGCCACGACGTCATGGTCTCATGCTTTGTTGGGTAGGCTTCACCCATCCTGAAAAGGGTCTACAAAAACTAGCAAATATTTATATTCAAATTTTCAGTTTTAATTTCTGTGAAGTCTACTTCCCAATACACACCTGGCCTATCTCCATGGAGGCGAGCTCCTTTTGTAACCGGTTGATTGGGGGCATTGGTGAGCTGACAGGCTTTACAATTTTTAACAATGTCCTCAATGAGTTGATTTCCTTGCCTAATTTTTACTTCTGAGTGTCGGAGCATGTCCTGCATTTTTCAGGTTCCCATGTGAGAGACCCGATGGATTCTCTTAAGAATCCCCTTGCCCAATCTTTGTGGCAAGATAAGTTTCCCCTCACCAATTTTCCACCAGTCTTTGTTTCCTTCTCTGTCTGGGGGTTTATAGGCCATGGGAATTTTCTTTATCCACTCCAAGTCTTCTTTGTAGTACTGAGGCTCAGGAGGCAAAGCTCGTGGCCCTGGGTCTACTAGAGTCAGTACTTCTGCTCTGGGCTGGATGGCCACCTCCCTAGCTGCCTGATCGGCCAAGTTATTTCCTTTGGTTATAGAATCAGTTCCCTTTTGATGGCCAGGGCAGTGCATAATGGCAATATTTGCTGGTTCCCATAAGGCTCGGATGAGGCTTAAAATTTCTTGTTTGTTTTTAATAGTCTTTCCCTCAGCTGTCAGCAGCCCCCTCTCTTGGTAAATGGCTCCATGGACATGCACAGTGGCAAAAGCATACCTACTGTCCGTGTAAATGTTTAGTCTCTTCCCTTTTCCCATTTGGTAGTGCCACTAGTTCTGCTCTTTGTGCAGACGTTCCCTGGGGGAGTGCTTCTGTCCACACAATCTCAGTGTCCGTGGTGACTGCTGTGTCCGCATATCTTTTTCCATCTCGAATGAAACTGCTGCCGTCTGTGAACCAGGTATGCTCGGCATGCGATAGTGGCCAAGTCCAACAAGTCTGGCCTCTTTTCCTTGGCCCAGTCTGTCTTTCCACACTCAATTTCACATTCTCTGTCCTTCCTTTCCTGTCTTTGCTCCTCTGTCTCTCTCTTATTGTAAACCTTTTCTGCCGCGGCTACTAGATCCCTAATAGTCTTTTCACCAAGTCTGTCTAGAGCCTGCAACTTTCGCTTTATGTCTGGTGCAGCTTGACTTATATAGGCAAACATAATCATCTGAGCCGAGTCCTGGGTCTCAAAATCATATGGGGTATATTGACTAAAAGTTTCCATGAGCTGCTCAAGATATGCTGCCAGACTTTCACTTCTTCCCTGTCTAACATCATAAACTTTGGCCATATTAGTACGTCGGCGAGCCGCCACCTTGAGACCTGCCAACAGAGCCTGGCGATAGACACCTGCCAACAGAGCCTGGCGATAGACGAGGAGTCACTCCCTACCTTCAACAGTATTGTATTCAACCCATGTTGGTCGGATCTCAGGAAAATAGGCAGCGATCAGGGCAGGATCCATGATGGGCACTCCTGTGGGGCCAGGGATATGTTTCCAGGCCACCTCTCGGATACGGTCTCTCTCTTCGGTGGTAAAAAGGACCTATAAGAGCTGACTGCAATCATCCCAAGTGGGCTGATGAGTAAAGAGAATAATTTCAAGCAAACAAATTAAATCCTGAGGTTTCTCAGAAAAGGGGGCATTTTGGGTACACCAATTGTATAGATCACTGGTAGAAAATGGCCAATATTGGAGTTGCTGTTGACCATCCACATCCACAGGACCTACGGCACGTAAAGGAAAAACAGCTGCATTCGAAGGGGGGTTTGATCCCACGGCGTTGTCGAGTGACTGGCCCCTCAGAAACTTTAAGGGCAAGTGCCAAGGGTTCTATAGCTCCCTCCTCCTCTTGATCATTCTCAGGTTCTGCAGAAGGAACCTGGGAAGGGGAGTATGGGGGAGGAAACATTTCTTCTTCCAAGTTATCTCCCTGAAAAACTGGGGAGTACAATTTCTTTTCCTCTTTCTCAGTTTCTTTTTGTAAATCTAGGGGGCTAGATGGAGTGGTGCCCATGGTTTCCAGTCCCGTCAGTCGTACAGTCCAAAATAACAGTACAAACAAAATACACGCAGGCCTGATAGTTACAAAGTGGAAATCTCCTGAATTGGTCCGCTGACTCCTGTCATGGCGGGGTTCCACACCCACGCCCCATGTAGAAGGAGCAGACCCACAGTGGGCCAGTTGGGCCTCAGTTAGGAGGCCCTCTTGGTCAGTTCCGGCCCAACACAGAACCTCCCCACGCCCCATAATTCTCAAGGCGGGGTTCCAAGGACCCCCCTGACAAGAGGATCTGGGATGTCTCCTGGTTCCTCCAGGGTTGTCCTGCACGTGCATCCGCTTCGAGAACCCTTTACACAATACGAATCAGAGCGGCCATCCTCACAAAGGAAAATGAAAGTAAAACGGACGACAGGATAAGACAAATTAACAAAGACCGTGCTGCTTTACCTTTGGAGTCTGAGGTCTCGGACACCTTTGGGGGCATCCTGGGCAAGCCCCCACTAATATTTTGTGCCCAGGTTGCAGGACCCCCACCAAGAAGACCACCGAGAGTCAGACTTTTTAGCTGTTTTAAGGTTTTATTTAGACGGGCTGCAGCTCAGGCCTCGTCCTACACTCTGACACAGTGGAGCCTAGGAGGAGAGCCCTGAGCTAAGGATTTGCAGGGCTTATAAAGGCACACAACCAGGTGTACCACCACGTGTTGCTCTGCTAAACAATCAACAAATGGTCACTGCCTCAAGTACTTTAACTCTTCACCATGTGATTTTTTTTTGTTGCTTTGTATGTCCTCCCTCCCCTCCACATGGTATAACCCATTTTCACTGTATTTGATGTCAGTATAATTTGGGGAGGGGAAAGAAAAAAAGAAAATGTTTAAATATGGATACAGGTTGACTCATTGAGAAGTACAAGACACTGTTGAACATTGAACTTTACAATTTAGACAGGGAGTGGGGGGAGTGTAGTTGTGGAAGAGGGAGGGAAGGGATGGGAGGGGAGGAGACAACAATGCTTGATAAGACCTTGCTCATGTAACTGTAACCCCTCTGTATAGTTTTTCACAATAAAAAAAACTTATTTAAAAAAAAGAACCCAGCTTCTCTCCACTTTTCTGCTTTCTGTGCTTGGTGAAAATCTACTGATTGGTCCTCAGATTCTTAGATTCATGCTTATACAATGGCAGCCACAATGGTATCACATGACAGCACAAAAATGTCAAACCAATGTTCCTCTCTTTCTTTTCATGAGAGGAGTAATCTTCCTCAAACTCCCCAACCCTAGCCTACCAGAAGACTCTTCTCAAGCCCTATTTGCAAAATTGTATTACTAGCAAGAACAGTTACACTTTGGCTTAAATTCCTCAAGACCAGCCCTCTGGAAGTTGGGGATGGTTCCAGCATCCAAAGGGATACTGAATGGAACTGGAGTTCTTAGGAAGAACCGGGGTCTTTGCAGGAATCCAGTCACATGGCTGAGACAGTGACACAGTGGGCAAGTCCTGGATGTAATGGAAGGTGAAGGGCAATTCCATGAAGTCAAGACCTCTGTTCTAGGAAACTGGTTTGATATCAAAGACAAGATTCATGGGGAGACCAGCAAGCAAAGGGAATCAAATGGAAGGAGCATGTTAAGTCATGTTAAGTCCTCCAGTTCAGTCTAGGGACTTTGACTCATAAAACAACTATGCATCAGACCATTATGTATTGGTTCCTACTTGGGAACAGGTGGTCCCTCACCATGAGGCAGTCAAGTGCTTGCAGGTGAAGGTTTCACACGGTTAGAAGCTGTCTACAGCTAAGACAACATGTTTGCTTTTCTGGGTCACACCTAATTCTTGCTGCTGCTGACTGGTGTACTGATATTTTGTATAGTCTAGACATGTCCTCTCAACGCTCAGAACACACCTGCTTGCGCTATGACTCAGCCACCAGAGAGCTGGCCGACAGCCACCTGACCTCTCACCATAGCCCACTCCTTGACAGTCCCTCCCTAGCCCCCCTTAAAAGGGGGTCCATCCTGTCACTTCTGTCCCATGAGATATACTATAAACCCCATGTTGAGACAGTGTGTATGTGTATGAGAGAGAGAGAGAGAGAGAGAGAGAGAGAGAGAGAGAGAGAGAGAGAGAGAGAGAGAGAGAGAGAGAGAGAGAATACATTAGGGCTTGAACTCAGGGATTCATGCTCTCATCTTTTTTGTTCCTTGTTGGCACTCT
The DNA here is from genome assembly GCF_024711535.1 of Dipodomys merriami. NCBI lineage: Eukaryota > Metazoa > Chordata > Mammalia > Rodentia > Heteromyidae > Dipodomys > Dipodomys merriami. The sequence continues at coordinate 20,553,732 of NW_027206290.1, forward strand.
ACCACTTAAAACCATGTCTCTGCTTCCAGCTCTTTGCCATTTAATTGGAAGTAAGAATCTTACATGTATCTGCCTGGGCTGGCTCCAAACCTTGATTCTCAAATCTCAGTCTCCTGAGTAGCTAGAATGGCCTATGTTGAGATTCTAAGAGTAGATTATTATAATATTTAGGTTATATTATTCAGTTTATAATATTCCAGAAACACAGGTCACCTTAACAAAGAAGTAATCAATCTTTCCAGCTGAAATGCTAGTTCTACCATGATCAAAGGCAAAATTTTCTCAGCTCAGGACTATTGGCTGAGCTCAACAAGGTTCCAAGAAAATTCTACAAAGGATCAAAAATGGAGCTCCTGGAGATAGAGATGAAATTTCACAAATGAAAGGTCTTACCTCTACCTGAGTGTTAATTGGAGACTATGTACATCATCTGTTAAACAAGGGGCGTATGACCTGTCTGCTGGTAGTACATGGCCTCTTGGTTTCCAGTGCTGTTTGTGGTAGGTCACTCTCTGTCAGAGCCCCCCTCCAAAAAAACCTCACCTTGTTACAAAAATGTCTTTCCTACTCTATCAGCTTACATCCATTTCCCAGATATTTCCTCTTCCTAAAATCTTGTAACAAGTGCAAGCTTTATACTTTATTACAAGAATGTCTTGTCTTAACTAGAAAGGTATATAATGTAAAACTGGATTTGAACTGTGAGAGAGTGAGGGAAGGTGATATTGTCCAAAATGTAATGTACTCTTGCCAGGTGCTGATGCCTCACACCTGTAATCCTAGGTACTCAGGAAGCTGAGATCTGTGGATCATGGTTTGAAGCCAGCCTGGGCAGAAAGTCCGTGAAACTCTTATCTCCAATAAGCTACTCAGGAAAAGCTGGAAGTGGCTCTGTGGCTCAAGTGGTAGAGCACTAGCCTTGAGCACAAAGAAGCCCAGGGACAGAGCCCAGGCCCAGAGTTCAAGCTCCAGGTCCAGCAAAAAGAAAAAGAAAAAAGAAAGGAAGAAAAGAAAAGAAAGAGAAATGTATTCTTTACCTGACATGTAACTGTAACCCCTCTGTACATATTTATAATAAAAAAAATTTTTTAAAAACGATATGGTTTAAGTATTCAAGACCAGAGAACTATTTAAATGAATTACAGTATAGTCATAAAAGAAATACCATTCAGTAATTAAATATCATTATATGTGACATGGAATGATGTTCATAAACTATGGTTAAGTAAAAACAACAATCATGTAAAACAATATGCTTAGTAAATGCCACATGCTGTGTATTGGTGTGCCCCCCCTCAAAAACTGAAGTTAACACTGTAATAGTATTAATGGGAGGGAAATTTAGGGGGGGTGAATGAAATGCTTTAAAAAGAGTCTTTATAAAACCGTAGGCTTCCTTGCCCTTCTGCCTGCTGCCATGTGAATCTTCAGTATTCCCCCTTATGAGAGGCCATCTTAGAAACAGAGAACAGCCCTCACCAGACAACCAAACCCTCCGGTGCCATGACCATAGACTTCTCAGCCTCCAGAATGGTGAGAAAATGCATTGTTGTTCTTTGTACATTATCCAGTCACAAGTATAAGCGAGGCTTATAGACAGGAGTCACCAATGCCCGGCTCCAGTCAGAAGTATTTTAATGCATCACAAATGGTCTAAGATGCTATGTTCCTAACAATAAAGAACATCTATACAAGGGAAAGCCTATATTCTAAGTTCTTAATAGTGGTTAGGACTTTGAGAGTATCTTTTTCTTACCTATACTTTTAACCTTTTTGTAATCCAAACATAATTTTTTCTAGTTTCAAATAGCCTATGTAAAAAGTCAAACAATCTCAAACTACCTTGTATAATCTATGCCCTCTATTTTTTTGTCCTCTTAACCACTAAGGAGAATGCAATTTGTTTAACATCCAAAGAAGGGAAGGAAGTGGAGGAAATGCTTGCCTCTTTTACTGATTTTGAATTACTTCCTGATTCCTTCCTAATCCTCAAATGTGGCTCTGTGAGTGTGTGTGTGTGTGTGTGTGTGTGTGTGTGTGTGTGTGTGTGTGTAGATACTTCTTTAGAATTCCCAAGTCACCTTATTTATCTATAACTGCCTCACTAGATCTAAGATAGTATAACAATTGCTAATGAGAAAAATTAACCTGGAAACAGGGTACCTACGATGATGGGAGTGAAGTCAGAGCAGCAATTCTGAATTTCACCATCAGAGAGGCCTCCTTTAATGAAAACATTTGCATGAAGTTCCAGATAACAGAGATGAAGTGTGCCTTGCTATTGTATGAAGGAAGAACATTCTAGGTAGAAAGAACAGCAAGTGCAAATGTGACACAAAAGGAGCGTGGGTGTTTGGAAAGAGCAATGACACCACTATAGCTGGAGCAGAGGGAGGGGGAAGGAGGCCACCATGAAAAGGAGCCAATTATCTCAGACGCATGTGGTTGACCTTGATGAGACTGGAGGTCAAAGGAGGCACAAGAAAGGTCATTGGCTGTTCCTGGGAAGGTATATTTAGGTGAAACCTTGGCCTCCAACCTAAAAGTGAAGCCTGGCCTCTGTGTTGGGTGCTAGGTTTGGGTAAGAAAGGGAAGGGTGGATCCAGACTGCACAGATAAGAGAGGTCACAGACCTTTCTGGCATAACATGACTCATGCTGGTTTTAGACAATGGGGCATTTCCAAAGCTCTGCCTAGACGAATCTTCTTTCTTAAATCCACTCCGCCCTCTTTCCTTCCTTCTGACTTTTGGCCACCAATTGTCTAAAATAATTGAAAGAACCACGCTGTCTTTTTAAGATATCTTTGTCAAGCCTCTACAAGTTTCAGATGACATATCAAAACTACCTTAGAAAATCAACTCATACCTTTTTTTTTTTAAATGAAAATCAGTTTTTTTAGAACCTTGGGAGGGAACAGGTGAGGGAGGAATGAAAGAATGAGGAAGGGTCGAGTCCAATGGTCTTGGTGTGAAGTGGCCCTTGGATTGAAAGTTGGGAAGAACCAGAGCGTGATTAAGGAACCTTCCTGTGTTATGAATCACCATGGAGAAATATCAAAAAGCTTTTTGTGGCCTCTTAGATTATCACACTCCCAAATATAGCTAATGAATACATTCTCAGGGAAAGACTTACCCCCTTGATAAGCATCTTACACAAGCTGAATAACACAATTTCTGTGAAGTCACTAACCCTCCCTCTCCCCCATATCAACCCCCCACCAATGAAACACTGTTAATCAAAGGAGGTCAGACAGGTTTGAAACATGCATTGTCCTCTCGGTGTGATGGTTCACACCTGTAATCCTGGCTATGGGAGAGATAAAGGCATGAGGACCTTGAGTTTCAGGCCAGCCAGGGACTCACCTTGTCTCAATAAATAAATAAATCAACAAAAATACAACAGTTTTGAGGAGTGTTGATCAAATGGTATAGCACTTGCTTAGCATGTATGAGGTCCTAAATTCAATCCCAAGTATCTTAAAGCAAAACAAGAAAGAAGAAAGGGGAAGGGGAAGAAAAAGAGAGGAAAACAAAAGGGAAGGGAAGGGAAGGAAGAAAAAAGGAAAGAGGGGAGAGGAGAGGAGAGGAGAGGAGAGGAGAGAAGAGAAGAGAAAAGAGAAGCATAAATTTGCCCATCTTTCTTGTTGTCCCTGAAGTATTTTGAGCATGAATTAATAACAGGGATAAAAATTATTCTCACAATCATGCCAGGAATGAAGCTGTTGAATTTCTGAGTCAAGGAGAACCAAAGGAAATATCTACCAATCTGTATGATTTGTTCACTCAAGGTCACCTCCAAGGAGCTGTGCTAGGTGCTGACAGACTTTGTGGGCATTACCGGAATTTTTCAGGCCCAGTCTTGTTGACCTGCCTCCTGGAGGAGTTAAATAGAATGTCAGAGGTCTGACTGTCCAAACTTCAGACACATATTTCCTTCTTGGCCTGTGCTCATTAGTTTTTCCTAAAGGCTGTTGGCTTTCCGGTCATAATCTGCTTTGGAGATCTAACGTCATCGCTCACTAGTTATACAGCCTTTAGCAAGACACATAATACTCCACAAATATTCAGCAATGTCTACTGCCTGGCAAGAACACAAACATGGCTTTTTGAGCCCTAGTTTCTTGCTGTGTACCTGGTACCAGTATTCCTTCCTTGAATGCAAGCTCACCAGGATTAGTGAAAAGATGAAATGAGATGTTTGTTGAAGAGCCAGTCTATCAGACTATTATAAACTTTGGAAAATATTCAGGTTTTAAAGTGGGATAGGTGACATTTTCTCAATATATTCCCCTTTATCCAAAGATAAGACAATCTGAGACAGTAACCAACATTGGCTCTGAACTTCACACACTTTAAGAATAATCTCTCTTTAAGTCATTAGTCCACTTATTGATTTGGTTGTTGTTTCTTTGAGGGTTTAATTTTTTGGGCTTTAAGTACATTTTGGATCTTAGGCCCTTGTGTGATATATAGCTGGTAAATGTCTTCTCCATTCTGTTGTCTTTTTATTTAGCTTGTTAATTATGTCCTTTGCCATGCAGAAACTTTTAAGTTTGATGTAATCCCGTTTATTGATTTTTTTCTTTGATTTGTTGTGTTTGGGGATTTTTACTTAGAGAAAGTTTTGACCTGTGCCTGGGAGTCCTAGTGTTCCCCCCCACCCTTTCTTATAAAATTTTCGTGTTTTCTGGTCACATTGAAGTCTTTGATCCACCTTGCTTAAACAAGGTGATACCTGGGCATCTAGTTACAGTTTTCTGCACTTGGATATCCAGTTTTGCCAACACCATTTCTTGAAAGGAAGACTTCTCAGGAGAGCAGTAAATGTGGTCAATAGGCACAGGAAGAAATGTTCAATACTTCTTTCCATAAAGGAAATTCAAAGCAAAACAACACCTCACCCCAGTTAGAATGGCCATTCTTGAGAAAACATACAATAACAAATGTTGGCAAGGATGCAGCCAAAAGGAAGCTCTATTATACTGTTGGTGGGAATGTAAGCTTGTTCAATCACTCTGGAGGTTTCTCAAAAAATTAAACATAGAACTACTCTATGAACCAGCAATTCCACTCCTGTGTTTCTATCCAGTAACACACAAACAAGGCTACAGTAAAACTATCAGCACAACCATGTTCATTGCAGCATTATTTACCATAGACAAGATATGGACTAGCCCAGATGCCCCTCAATGGACAAATGGATCAAGAAAATGTGATATATAGACACAATGGAATTCTACTTATCCATCAGAAAGAATGATATTGTGCCATTAATAAGAAATTGAAAGACTTGGAAAAATTATATTAAGTGAAGTAAGCCAGACCTAGAGAAACAAAGGTTGCACATTTCCCTCATTTGTGTAGCTATAATATGCCTAAAAATCTATAAGTAAACACACTGGATGTATGCAAATGGTTATAAATGAATTAATGAAAGTATAATAGACTCTATGGAGAGTGTAAATAGGACTAAGTCAACAGGTACTAAAATAAGTACCAGAAAATGGGCACTTGCAAGAGGGGCCGTGGAGAGGGGTGGAAGAATGAAGGGGGAAGGGAGAAGAGTGGTAGACAAGAATTCATTGTTTATACCACAGAATTGAGAAAGATAAAGGAAAAGTTATGTTGAAGGGAGGGCGAAGATGTTGAAGAGATGATACAGACCAAGATGTATTGCATACATAGATTACTTTGTTTAATGGCAAAATAAATCAATACCTAACCTGAAAATTAAGAAAAGTGAAGGAAGGGTGGGATGGGAGGGCTGGGTGAGAATGTTGAAAGAGGTGACATTGATCAAGAGGCACTGTATTCACAAATTGTTTTGTTGACCGGCAACTCCTTTGTACATCTACTAAAATATAATAAAAATATTCAAATAATAATAATCTCCCACTGGTCCTTGACTACTTTATAGTTAATATTGTGTGTCAACTTCATTGGTTTCCTAGTTACCCAGATATTTGATCAAACATTATTCTGGGTATTTCTGTGGGAGTATTTTTGGATGTGATGGACATTTTAATTGGTAGGTTAAGTAAAGTAGATTTCTGGGATGGGTCTCATCCAGTCGTCAAAGACTTAAGTAGAATAAAAAGACCGATTCTCCCCTGAGTAAGCGAGAAGTACCATGTTTGAGCCAGAGGGAACTTCAGCTTTTCTCCTGCCTTCAGTCTCCAACTGCAGCTTCAGCTACCTGGTCCTCAGGCTTTTGGTTTCAGATGAACAAAACCGCAAGCTCTCCTGTGTCTCCAGCCTGTGGCCTCACTGACCTTTGGATTTGGCTACTTCCATAGCTGCAGGAGCCAATTCTGTTTATGGGTTTTGTTTTACTGGAGAGCTCAAAGTCATTTCCACTCCTTATAATCCATAATCTTTTCTTCCAAGGTTGCCAACTGGCACCTCCAATTGGCCTGAACCCATGAAGCTCTTGACCTGCCAGCTCCTCATGGGTGTCTTTATACCTTTGCATAAGCTGCAAACACTCTCCTATACTGCAATCTTCAATGCCAACTTCTGCTCACCCATCAAAAATTGGCTCACATCTGTAATCCTAGTTGCTTGTGAGGTTGAGATCTGAAGATCGAAGTTTAATACTAGCCCTGGAAGGAAAGTCCATGAGATTCTTATCTTCAGTTCTCCAGCAAAAAGCCAGAAGTGATACTGTGGCTCAGGTAGTAATTTGAGTTAAAAAAAAAAAAAAGCCAAGTAAGAGCACAAGGCCCTATGGTCAAGCCCTAGTACCATCACCTTTGACTATTAGAAAACTTGACCCTGCATAGAGGTAGTTGTAGTTACAGAGTTCAGAGGCAGGATACAGGAAAGTGATGTTAAGGGTCCTCAGAAATCATAAGAATTTAATACTTCAATTACCTTTGCCTTTAACTTGCCTTCGAATCTACCATTAGCTCTAAAATCTACCTTAGCTCTAAAAGAAAATATAATTTCATCTCTCACTCTATGGAGATTAAAAACACTAACTCCTCTAGATCAAATATCTCCATAGCCAAGCTTCTGTCAGGGAGAACTCCTTCCTTATTATCCAGGTGTTTCAAACCTCTCCACCTTTGACAAATGTGTCTATTAAATATTGTGTGTAATATAATATATCACTGTATTTTTGCCATGAATTGCCTCATACTTTATCAGAAAAGTAAATAGCATTGAGATCAAACAAACAAAAAACCCTTCAAGTGGTTTAAATACTTGATTTAATTATACTGAATTCTCTCTATTCACACAGCTCTGTGTTCACAGTTCCACAGATAATTACGGGACACACACCTCTACCCCAGCTTTGGTTTTGCTTTTGGAAATACATGGTGTATTACTTTCCCTTTAGTTTCATTGATCATGCCATTAAGAGAGAGAGAGAGACAGAGACAGAGACAGAGACAGAGAGAAAGAGAGAGGGAGAGAGAGAGGGAAAGAGAGAGGGGGGTCTAAAAGCAGCTGCGCCCTTGTGGCTCACACCTATAATTCTAGCTACTCAGGAGGCTGAGAGCTGTGGATTGAGGTTTGAAGCCAGCCTGGACGGGAAAGTCTGTGAAACTCTTCTCTCCAATTATCCACCAGAAAACCAGAAGTGGAGCTGGAGCTCAATATGACAGGTAGAGCACCAGCCTTGAGCAGAAAAGCTCAGGGACAGTTCCTGATTTCAAGGCCCACGACCAACAAGAAAAGAAAAGAAAAGAAAAGAAAAAGTAACTCATCGCATTTTCTTCTCTGATACCTGCTTCTTGCCAGGTCCTGACTGGACAGGCACCAAGTACGCCCCTCTCCTGCACGTCCCAGATGCGGAAACTAGGGCTTTGTTTAGAGGTCTTGGATATCACTCTGGAGACACGACTTCCAACAGCTCTGAAGCAGTGTTCTGAGCTTGCTTGGAGTTTGGAATGTTGAGAAGGAACAGCAACCAGGTCATCCAAGATAAAGGCTGTATGAGCACCAGGAACAAGGGTAGAGATGGCCTCTGGATATAGGCCTTGGGCCTCGGGAACAATGCAACTGCTCAGTTGCTTTAGTCCGTTGAATTGCCTTCTGCTAAAGGATGCAGACCTTGTTCACCTTGCAGAGGACAGCTGGAATTAAGAAAAACTTCTGCTTCCAAGATGGCCTCCAACTCTACTTCAAGAAGCTTTTGTTTACTTGTTTAAAAAATTTGTTCTAAATTTCAAAATGGCGTGCAAGGGAGTTACAATTTAACACATCCACCTAGGTGTCCAGTGCTTCTTGATCAGTCCCCCCACCCTCCATCATTGTCCTCTGTCCCATTTGTTCCTTCCCCACAGGCTCACTTCCCACTTCCCTTATCATATGTGTTCATTGAGTATTCTGGCTGCATTCATCCCCTGTGGAAATGCTGTTTCCATGTGACTTTCATTATAATTCTCCTTTTACTTTTGCACAGATTCGTTACCACTGAGAAGAAAGGTGGGAATCCTTGTCTTGTAAACCCACATCCTGCAGGAGTTGGTTTCTTAGCTCGGGGGCAATCACAATCACCTACTGAAAACACCTGCGGGTCAGGATGAGGGTCAACAACTCCAACTTTCAGACAGCCTCACTCAACCCTTTCCTCAGACCCCTTTCAGGGGTCAGCCCCTGTTCCCAGCATGCTCCAGGAGGCTCTGAACTTGGCCAGTAGTGGGAAAGGAGTTTCTCACAAAACTACATAGGTTTGAGAAGGTCAGCCATGCCCTGGGTGGTCTCACCTTGGGAATAAGCGGTTTACAGAGTTACCCTGCAGTGACCCTTACTCATGAAGG